>NW_027361833.1:3040000-4347500 GCF_039654945.1 Dendrobates tinctorius
CAGTCGGAGAAAGTGCACATGTGCTACCTGAAGTTTTGTAGTCCATCCACGCTTGCAAGTGCATGGTGGTTAAATGTCTAAGCATGCAACTGGTATTCAAATTTTGGAGATTTTTCCCTCGGCTAAAGGTCCCTCCGCACTTCTTGCAGATAACCTTTGCCTCATCAATAGGATTTTGGTCAAAAAGTGCCACACTGCACTCTTCCTACAGTGGTATAAATTTTCAGGGCTTTCACACTGTGATAATTTGACCGTCTGGCCAAGCTGTCCTGCAACTCTTTTTGTTGTTTACCACATTTTTGGACAGCTACGGGCCTGCCAGATAACTGCTGCTGCGATGACGATGCCTGCTGCAGATGCTTCTCTCTTCTAACCTATTGTCAGCGGCACCCTCTTCCCCCAATGAATACCAATCCGGGTCAACAACTGGGTTATCCATCACCTCCTCTTTAATGTCATCTGCACCTTCCTCTGTGTCACCGTTTAAGGTGGTATAGTATGCGGGAAGGGGCACCTGAGTTTCATCAGGGTCAGATTCTGGCTCAGTAGACTGCGAGGGAAATGTAGTGCTCTGGGTCAATGTACCAGCAGAATCATCTAACAGTGGCTGTTTATCAGTGCACTCCATGTCAGATTCATCTTGGACTGGGAAATTCATGATTTGACTTGATAACCCAGGCATGGTATGTGAAAAGAGCTCCATGGAGTAATCTGAAGTGTGGCCTGCCGCATCCTTCACTTTTGGTGTTGGTGAAAGACACAAGGAAAGGTGTTGTTCATGACCAGAAGCCTGCACTGATGACTCAGTGCTTGCAGTTTTTGAAACTTCAGAAGAGGAGGCGATAGAGCTGGAGGCTGTTTCGGCAATGTAAGCCAAAACCTGTCCCTGATGCTCCGGCTTTAAAAACGGTTTGCCTACTCCCAGAAAAGGGAACCTTACAGGCCTTCTTGAGCCAGACGACGCTGACTCAACATCTCCTTCCTTAGCTGCTATTGTGCTTTTGGCACAACCAGCAGATGTACCACCACCACCATCAGTACCAGCTGCCCCCCCGCCCACGTCCACGGCATCTTCCACCAAACTTCCTCATGTTTGGAAAAATGTACCAAAAATACCAGCAGATATATAGTACTATATGAGGAGCGTACAGCTGTATAAGGTGTAGTGAAAATTTTAAATCTCCGTATATATTTCCTTTTTCAGAGTCGCTCTCACAGTATGTATTTGACTGTAATCCAATCAGCAGATATATGGTACTATATGAAAAGCATACAGCTGTATGAGGTGTAGTGAAAAATTTAAAGCTCCGTATATATTTCCTTTGTCACAGATGCTCTCCCAGTATGTATTTGACCGTAATCCAAACAGCAGATATACGGTACTGTATCAGAAGCGGACAGCTCTATACAGTGTATGTATGGAAAAATGTAAATCTATGTATATTTATTTCCAGAGTCACACACACACGCTGTTTTAGTATGGATTTGACCGTTATCCAAACAGCAGATATACGGTACTGTATCAGAAGCGGACAGCTCTATACGGGGTATGGAAAAATGTAAATCTATGTATATTTTTTTCCGGAGTCACACACAGACGCTGTCTCAGTATGGATTTGACCATAATCCAAACAGCAGATATACGGTACTGTATCAGAAGCGGACAGCTCTATACGGTGTATATATGGAGAACTGTAGATCTCAGTCTATTCTTTTACGGAGTCACACACAGGCACTGTGTCAGTATGGATTTGACCGTAATCCAAACAGCAGATATACGGTACTGTATCAGAAGCAGACAGCTCTATACGATGTATGTATGGAAAAATGTAAATCTCCATCTATTTTTTTCTGGAGTCACACTCAGACGCTGTCTAAGTATGTATTTGTCAGTAATCCAAACAGCAGATATACGGTGCTGTATCAGAAGCGGACAGCTCTGTACGGTGTATGGAAAAATGTAAATCTATGTATATTTATTTCCGGAGTCACACTCAGACGCTGTGTCAGTATGTATTTGTCCGTAATCCAAACAGCAGCTATACGGTACTGTATCAGAAGCGGACAGCTCTATACAGTGTATGGAAAAATGTAAATCTATGCATATTTATTTCTGGAGTCACACACAGACGCTATCTCAGTATGGATTTGATCATAATCCAAACAGCAAATATACAGTACTGTATCAGAAGCGAACAGCTCTATATGGTGTATGGAAAAATGTAAATCTCCGTCTATTTTTTTCCAGAGTCACACACAGACACTGTCTCAGTGTGGATTTGACCATAATCCAAACAGCAGATAAACGGTACTGTATCAGAATCGGAAAGCTCTATATGGTGTATGTATGTAAAAATGTAAATCTCCGTCTATTTTTTTCCGGAGTCACACACAGACGCTGTCTCAGTATGGATTTGACCGTAATCCAAACAGCAGATATACGGTACTGTATCAGAAGAGGACAGCTCTATACGGTGTATGTATGGAAAAACGTAAATCTCCAACTATTTTCTTCCGGAGTCACACACAGACGCTGTCTCAGTATGGATTTGACCGTAATCCAAACAGCAGATATACGGTACTGTATCAGAAGCGGACAGCTCTATATGGTGCATGTATGGAAAAATGTAACTCTCCATCTATCTTCATCCGGAGTCACACACAGACGCTGTCTCAGTATGAATTTGACCGTAATCCAACCAGCAGATATACGGTACTGTATCAGAAGCGGACAGCTCTATACGGTGTATGTATGGAAAAATGTAAATCTCTGTCTATTTTTTTCCTGAGTCACACACAGATAGCATGTATTTGTCCGTGATACCAGCCAGTACATGGTAGTGTGTGAGGAGTGTACAACCCCAATACGGTGTGGTAAAAAATTAATGCTCGGTAACTGTTCAGAAAATAAGAATAAAAGTAGAAGTGCTGTGTAAAAAGCAGTCTGCACAGCAGTGTACACACAGCAATGCAGCTATTAGGTAGCCTAATAAGGCAGCCTAATAGCCAGTGTTGCTGCACACCAAAAAATCCTCCCCTGTCACTGCACACGAACTGTACAGCACAATTACTATCAGCAGAAGCACAGATTGTTTTTCTTCCCTGCCTATCTGTTTTCTTTCCTGCCTAACACTCTCCCTATTGAGAAGCAGCGGCAGCCAGCAACCTCTCCCTATGCTAAGATCAGCAGAAGTAAAATGGCGGTCGGCGGTCAGGGCTTTTATAGCCAATGTGACGCCACACAAAGCAAGCCAATCACTGCAATGCCCTTCTCTAAGATGGTGGTGGCCGCTGCCCAGGTCATCGCGTTGCCCACAATGTGCGTCCTTGCTCATTGGCAGAGAAAAGGCACCTGAAAGCATTATGGCAAACACGACTTTGGAACTCGGGTCGGCGACCGCATGGCCGACCTCACGCTATGGCCGGGTTTCGCTCGGCGAAACCAAACTTTAGCGAAAATCAGCGACTTTTGAATTTGACCTACCCGTTTGCTCAACACTACCTATCCGTACTTGTGCACGTGCCGTGATACACTGTGGAGATAATCCCAAGTGCAGGTCTGTAACCTCTAATTGCTGCATCTATCTCCGTCTGTAAAATACCAAAAGTCATTGTCCAATGCTCTAAAAGCTCCAGACCTCAATCACATCTCAGTATCTAAGTGTGAACTTTAATTGCCGTGGACTACCCATGAGAGACTGTTCCTTATTTGTTCCAAGTTATAATTCCCGTTCCGGCTGAAGTAAAAGCAACTGTTATCCCCGAGACCGGTGTGTAACTCCTTCGGCTGCGGACACCGTGTGGGGGTGGATAGCAGGGAACGTTCAGCCTCGTCATTACAAGGCTGAATAAATGGCGTCATGAACAGGATCTAATCTATTCCTCTGAGCCTGTTTACTGTTACTGCACTACAAGTCCCAGCGCTGCTCATTAACCTCTATCTTGCTAGTGAATACTGCTAAAGACTGTCTTGCTACTGCTGCTTGCATTTGTGCATGAAGCCAAGAACTGTGATCCTTGTGTTTCTCACGGCAGGACGGTGCATGCCTGTTTTGCACACACTGTGACCGACTTCTGCAATAGCTTCTCTCCTCTCCTACCTCTCAAGTTATACAGATAAGTGCAAATTCTCATTTTCAGCAAGGATATATTCAAAAGGGGAAGCCTTCCATTTCACAAACTGTGTTGCTGTATAATTGTGCATTTCTTCAAGTTCCACTGTTGTCCTTATTCTTAAAGAGACAGTAGTGGTATTAACACCAAAATGTCTAACCCTCTTCATAATGACCAGGCAGGGTCCGCTAGCTCTACAACATCATGGTCATCAGCTAGTTTTCCAGTTTCACAGGCTAATGCCGACAACCCCGTTCCAGCCCCTGTCATGGCCACTGGCATGCCATTCTTCATAGGAATCTCTAGTCTCCCAATCTACAGAGGAGATCCCCATACACTTGCTGGGTTCAAAGAAAAACTAATGTACACTCTTGAACTCGTCTCACTTTCTCCTCATCAGGGATACAACTTCTCTTTCGCCAGCTTGAAGGTCCAGCGGCTGAAGAAGTCCGTTCCTGGCTACCTACTGAAAAGACCAGTGTAGAACAGATCCTCACCCGCTTGAGAAAAGAATTTGAGCGCCAGTCGCCTACCGAGGTTCGTCTAAAATTTTACAACCGACGTCAGGAACCAGGTGAGGCTAAAAAAAAATAATATCCTGTTTCATATGTATATTCAGTTAGCTTGTCAGTTTAGCAATGTTTACGCCTCTGCACCTAGATAATACCATACACTTTGCTTATTGTTTGCATTATTTTACTATTCAGCCGTGGACTTATTATGGACTGGTGGTTGTCACTAAATTGCCTTTCCAGAGCCTTTCATATGGACGATAGTATATTGCGGAAAGAGACTCTATTTCACACTGGCACTTCCACCTTCATGTTTTGCAGATGTTTATTGCGTATTGTTCTCCCATATATCTGAGGATGCTTGCCTTGGTGTTGCTTTACATTACCTGTATATTTCTTACTTTAGTAGTCCACCACTCGTACAGTCGCCGAGGACGGATTATCTTCAGAGGGGAAGTATGTAGTGACCCAGTCCAAAGTGTCTCTGTCCCTTTAAGTAATACTGAATTATGAGTAGCTTCTGTACACTACTGCTCACTCTCTAACTGGCTCTCTACATTATTTGTGAGCTGTAATTCTCCATTTCTAGTCACCTTCATGTTTTCATTTTAGATGCAATGCATTTCTCATTTGCTGTGTTCTGTTGTCATCTAATGTTGCAAGTGTACAATGACTGAATTATTGTTTTGTAAGGATCTGAGATGTGAATTCAGTATCCTTTTGGCCAGCTCCTAGTCACATGGTCAATAGGAGGAGCAGTTTTTCCATGCAAGTCTAGAATGTTCGGTAGTCTGAGGGATGCCTTGAGGGAGAGCAGTACAAAAAGGGTGGGGGAACAAGAGGCGCAATAGTGCCATATCACTAGTGACACTACGATGTGAGTGGTGTAATGCAGTTCCACTCACCTATTCCAGTTGTGTGACCCACAACTGGCTTGAAGACATAACACAGTATCAGCTGCTGCAGGACCTCCACCGACCACTCCAAAGTGGAAAAACTGCCAGAGAATATGGGAAGCAAGATGTGCCACAGTCCGCGCTGCTGAATCCACAAAATCACCTGGGATGCAAGATGTAGTAACAAATAAAGAAGTACTTTGTTACTACATCTTGCATCCCAGGTGATTTTGTGCATTCAGCAGTGCGGACTGTGGCACATCTTGCTTCCCATATTCTCTTGATGGAGAGCAGAACACACATGGAGGAGGCTTTTACCTCAAGATCTTCTGCAGGCATAAAAGCCTGAGTTCCCTCTAACCTGTACAGAAATCATTCTATTGCCCACAGAATTCACTACATGTAAAGTATTGCTGATAGGATTCACCACATCTAAAGAATTGCTGACAGGATTCACCACATGTAAAATATTGTGGACAGGATCCACCACATGTAAAGTATTGCTGACAGGATTCACCACATCTAAAGAATTGCTGACAGGATTCACCACATTTAAAGTATTGCTGACAGGATTCACCACATCTAAAGAATTGCTGACATGATTCACCACATCTAAAGTCTTTATGACTGGATTCACCACAGTTTCTACATTCACCTATAAGTACTTGTGCATGTGCCGTGACACACTGTGGAGATAACCCCAAGTACAGGTCCGTAACCTCTAATTGCTGCATTTACCTTCCTCTGTAAAATACCAAAAGACATTGTCCAGTGCTCTTACAGCTCCAGACCCCAATCAGATCTCAGCATCTAAGTGTGAACTGTAATTGCCGTGGACTACCCATGAGAGACTGTTCCTTATTTGTTCCAAGTTATAATTTTCATTCCTGCTGAAGTAAAAGCAACTGTTATCCCCAAGACCGGTGTGTGTCATAATTCCTTTGGTTGCGGACACCGTGTTGGGGTGGATAGCAGGGAACGTTCAGTCTGGTCATTACACTAGGACCTTGAAATGCTTGTCACAGACCAATTCCTTAGTTGCCCTTGCTGTGTGTTTCATGTCATTGCCATGCTGAAAGACCCAGCCATGACCCATCTTCAATGTTCTTACTGAGAAAGAGATGATGTTGGCCAAAATCTCTCTATACATAACCCCATCCATCATTCCTTTGGAATGCTGCAGTTGTCCTATTGTTGGCCCAAATCTTGGTATAGATAACCACATCCATCGTTCCTTCAGTATGCTGCAGTTGCCCTGTTGTTGGTCAAAATCTCACTATACATAACCCCATCCATCTTCCCATCAGTATGCTGCAGCTGTCCTATGACCTTTGCAGAATGGCACCCTCAAAGTATGATGTTTCCCCCACCATGCTTCATGGTTGCGATGATGTTCTAGGGATTGTATCCATCCTTTTTCTTCCTCCAAACACATGGAGTAAAGTTGATATTAAAAAAGTTCTATTTTGGTCTCATCTGACCACATGATCTTCTCCAATGCCTCCTCTGGATTATCCAGATGGTCATTGGTGAACTTCAAACAGGCCTGAACCTGTGCTGGCGTGAGCAAGGGGGCCTTGTGTGCCCTGCAGGATTTTAACTGTGGTCCCAGCTCTCTCCAGGTCATTCACTAGGTAAAAGTGTAGGGCATTTGAATTTAAAGTGTTTGATATTCATCTCCACTGACATACATTGGAGCATAGATGGAGGCCCCTATATACATTTGATAGTTGGCAGGTCTTACCAAAATAAGTACTCTTAAATCTAATATTTAGCTCTCTTATATGAGCTACTATAATCTAACCACACCATTCATTGACAACTATCTGCCTACACTGTGCATAGATAGCCAGAGATCATGAATATTCAACTGAGAGGGACCTAGCAGATTGCAGCAGATAAAACAGTGTCATTTTCAAAACCAAAGAAATAACCTTAGGAGTTGACAAATCAGTGGAATCAATGTCTCTGATAAAAAGAAGCCAATAAGCCAGTGCTGTCTATGGTCAGCACGCAATACATAACGTGCATATGCACATATTGATTTCGAACTGTATTTTAAAATGAGACATTTAGCAAACAATTGATCAATTCTTTGAGCCACTCCGCAACGTCATAGCATTCTCATATGGGGCAGTCCTACTCTATGATTTTTATATAAGCTGTGCCATTATGGCCTCCTAAATGTATTAAAAGCAAGACTATTGTGGTGCCCCTGAGGGTCCTGTCGCCACAGGTACTGCACCTCATCCAGAGGTGTGGTATCCCACTCTCAGGTAAGGAGGAAGCACCACCTGGGACTTCAACACTTGCACGCAACACATGCCAGTTCAGTCAGGGCATCTGGGTGTACCTTTCGTGAGGATGGCCTCATCCCAGACTGCCTAGGAAAGGATGTCCGTAGGTGAGTGAGAAAGGTAGAGAAGAGGGAGGAGCTAAGGAGATGGTGTGACAAGGCATGTAGCCAATCAGAGAGTGAGTGGGAGGAGCTAGTCCTGAGGTAGATAGATCTTTCCAGAAAGTTGTCAGTTGGTGACGGGACAGCGAAGGAGTAAGAGGAGTCAAAGCCAGAGTGAAGGAAGAAAAGCTGAAAGGGAGTTTAGAGAGAACAGAAGGAGTCCTGAGGGGCACAGGAAGTGCAGCAGCCACCCGTGGGGCCCGCTCCAGTTTGGAAGGACTAGGTCACAGTGAGGGTACCAGCCCCTGAGCCCAGTGGAGAAGAAGACAGATTCAGCTGGCAAGCCGGAGGCTGAGGTGACTGCAAATACCTCAGCCACATCCACATCAATTCCTCTAAAGGGCAGCCATAGAGATAAAGGACCCCGAGGCCTGACCCACGTTGCTCGGCAAGGTCCGAGGCTGCTGGATTCGGGACACTGCTTATGAAGGAGCAGGACAGGAGAATAAGGAGAGTAGTGCAGAGAGAGATGGCCAAGAAAGGAGAACATAAAGAGGAGTCCTGAAATGGTGTCACCAATCTACCTGTGAGTTTGCTGGACCCCTTCCCCGGAGGACATGGCACCAAGCGGGCACCTGCACGCATAAAAAACTGTGAGTAAAAAACTCTGAAACTGCACCCAACTGTGTGCTTCGTGTTATAAACATCTCGCCTGCTTTACGCCATATTCACTGTCACCGGCTCAACTGCCCTGGGACACAACTCTGCCTGTGAAGAGTTCACCATCTCTGCTGCCCTTACACCGTTCCAGTGGATCTGCATTGCAGCGTCAGCTTCCCTTGCCGAATACCACAGGTGGTGTCACTATTCCCCTTTCCCAATTATTTTCCTACCATCTTCCCCTCATTGACCTTCCATCTTCACTGGACACCCAGGGCCATGGACTGAGTCACTACCACCACCATGACACTTCCCCTTTAAAAGAGCCTGACCGGCCTGGTACCGAATAACCCCCCGAACATGCGGGGTGCTCCAACTGGCGTCATGAACAGGATCATTGAGCTCGGCAAAGCTGGGTACTTGGAGCTCGACAAAGCTGGGTACCCGTGAGGCCCACTCCAGTTTGGAAGGACTAGGTCACAGTGAGGGTACCGGCCCCTGAGCCCAGTGGAGAAGAAGACAGACTCAGCTGGCAAGCCGGAGGCTGAGGTGACTGCAAGTACCGCAGCCACATCCACATCAATTCACTGAAAAGGTGGCCAGGTAGAGGATCTCGGGGCATGACCCAAGTCACCCAGCAAGGTCAAAGGCTACTGGCTTAGGGACACTGTTGTGAAGGTGCTAGGCGAGAGGAAAGGAAAGACCAGCACAGGGAGATGACCAGAAAGAGAGGAAAACACAAAAGGAAGTCCTGGAACGGTGTTTGACAAATTAACTGAGAGTTGGCTGGACCCCTTACCAGGAGGACACAGTGCTAAGCGGAACACCTGAGCGCACAGGTCAAGTGTGAGTAAAAGCCATGAAACTGCACCTCACTGTGTACTTTGTGTCATTTGTGTCTCACCTGCCCTACTCCGCACACACCGTCACCATCACCGGCTCAACTGTTACCACCTCAACTGCCCTGGGACACAGCTCTGCCCGTGGAGAGCTACACCATCTCTGCTGCGTACCACCATTCCAGAGGATCTGTATAGCAGAGTCGCCTACCCTAGCTGAATACTACGGGTGGCATCACGATTCTTTCCCTATCATTTTCCTACCATTTTCCTACCTGGAAAGCCATGTGATGCAAAGCTGTCTGTCAGGAGGAAAGACCCACCTCCTGTATTACTTTAATAGGCATAAAGAGCAGAGGAAAGTCAGCCCCCGGAAGATGTCAGCGGTGAGCAGGAAGAACAGAGGAGACAGAACAATAAATATGGCAGCAGCAAGGTATGCAGAAGGAGGCCATAGTCTGAGTGCAGAGAATAAAACCATCTATGCAGAGGAGCTGAGTAGCCAGCTCCAGGATCTATCTCTGACCACGGTAGGAGGATGGGAGTCAGAGCAGGTCAAACCACCAAATACCGCAGCTGCGGCTGACCCAGTCATCGAGTCTGAGGATACCCTGATAGGTCCCCTTTCTGTCCCCGCAGCCCGTACACCTGGATGGGCACATTATAATATAGTGTGTGATCGGTCTACCCAAACCTCGGTGGTACACCTGGAACAGCTAGTGATCACTGGTGTAGTTCTCCAAAGAGAACTGTCCCAGCCAGGGAGTAGCCAGCCCCAGGCATTACCCTGGAAGCAAAAGTAAGACAAATTAAAAAAAAATGGTATAACTGTAAATAGTTAAAAGCTTAAATCTATATTACTGTAGATAGTTAATGTTGCTTGGTTGGGTATGGTTGTTAATATGTCTTGATATATATATAGGTTTGCAAGTTTACCTGGTTAGGTGTATTCAATCACATTACTTTGAAAATTTTAAAGAGGTGATTGGGTCACTGAACCATGGGTGATCAAAACTTTAATTGTAAATAGTTAGCACTTCTTAAGGTGCTCCCTATTGGTTTTACATCAATCCATAGAAAGTGCCTTAATAGACCACAGAACAAAAACCCGTTTGGCGTGGTCGAAAATGTGGTACTACGTACAGACCAACCAAGCCTTGTAGCCCGCCCAAGTCCTACGTTGGGGGTTTGAGACGGGTCCCTCATCTAACACAAAAGGAAAGAAAATACCCCGGTCAGGGATGAACTGAACTTTGAGAGAAAAATGTTTTATTCAAATGAATTACATAAATGTTTATACTTTAATGTTGAATCTTTGATACGAGTATTTATATTGAAAAGATGGTATTTTATTAATTCAATTTTATAAGGTAAATATTTAAGAGAGAATAGTTATTTGTAACGTTTAAGAAAAGCACCTCTCATAAAGGGAAGAAAGTTACTTGCTGACAGTTATACCTGTTATGATGCATCACTGAAAATTTTGCCTGTTTCTTGCAACACCTGTTTTAACTTTGTTGCAGCCCGTGGATGTGCTGTTTTCCGGGTGAGGTATGTGGCACCCCTGAGGGTCCAGTCGCCACAGAGGTACTGCACCTCATCCAGAGGTGTGGTTTCCCACCTTCAGGTAAGGAGGGGGCACCACTTTGGACTCCTAACACTCGCACCCAACACATACCAGGTTAGTCAGGGCATCTGGGTGTACCCTTCGGGAGGACGGCCTCCCAGACTGGCTAGGAAATGGTGTTGGGGAGATAGTGGGGAAGGTAGGTAGAAGGGGAGGAGCTTAGGAAGTGGAGTGATTGAGGGCATCCAATCAGTGACAGTTAGTGTGAGGTAAATGGAAGATTGTTCTGGAAAGATCCAGTCAGTCGGTGGCAGGACAGGGGAAGAGCAAGACTGACAAGGGAGGAGTGAGGGTCACAGAAGCGAGAACCATCTTGAGTACACTCCCAGACAAGAAAGAAGGGGTCCTTGTGGCACTGGTAGTTCGATAAGCCATCCATGGGGCCCGCATCCCGGAAGGGAAGGACCAGATCACAGTGGGGGAGCTGGCCCCTGAGGCTAGTGGAGAACTACAAGGCTCAGCTAGAAAGCCGGAGGCTGAGGTAACTTTAAGTGCCTCATCCACAACCACAAACATTCCTCAAAAAGGTAGCTATAAAGGACCCCAGGGCCTGACCAACATTTCCCCGTGTGATCCGTGGCTGCCGGCTTGGGACACTGCTTGTGAAGGCACAGGGCAGGAAAGAAGGGAGAGATCAGCGCAGAGACATGGCCTAGAGAGGAGACATAAAGAGGAGTCCTGAAACGGTGTCACCAATCTACCTGAAAGTTGGCTGGACCCCTCCCCCCTGAAGGACACAGTGCCAAGCGGGTCATCATGTGCACAAGAATTGTGAGTAAAAACCCAGAAACTGCACCCAATTGTGTCCTTCGTGTTATTAACATCACACCTGCATTGCACCGTATTCACCGTCACCGGCTCAACTGCCCGGGGACACAGCTCTGCCTGTGGAGAGCTCCACCATCTCTGCTACCCTAACACCGTCCCAGTGGATCTGCATTGCAGTGTCGACTACCCTTGCCGAATACCACAGGAGGCGTCACGATTCCCCTTTCCAAATTATTTTCCTACCATCTTCCCCCTCATTGAACTCCCATCTTCACTGGACACCCAGTGCCTTGGACCGGTTCACTACCTCTCCCGTGACACTTCCCCTTTAAAAGAGCCTGACTGGCCCGGTAGTGAGTAACCCCTGGCCCTGCGGGGTGCTCCACTATATTAAATGCAAACGTACTTGAAGCATTTCTAAATCACTCCCATGGCGCCAGAAGGGCAAGCGCAGATAAAGGTCGACCAGGTCCGGGCATGACATCTGGACATTTCAGATCTGACCTCAACACTGCCAAACCAGCAACCATGGATGAAGGGTGAAACAGGCCTAGACACAGGTGCATAATCAAGTAGAGCCTATGGGGAAGGGTAGGGCTGCTGTATGTGTGTACAACAGCCTAGATCAATCACAATAAATACAGATAGGATAGCAAGCATAACCAAGCATGCACAGCAAAAAGTGGGGGTCAGCCACAAACCAATAATAAATAAAAAAAAGCCAAGAAGCCAGGTATGGTCAGCACACAATACATAAAGTGCATATGCACATATTGATTTCTAACTGTACTTTAAAAAGAGACATTTAGCAAACAATTGATTAAATTCTGTGCCTTTATTATTTTCCTCTGAAATGGGTCAGAAAAAATCTGATCACACTGTATCTTTAAAATAGGATATACCGGTATACTCTATATGCGCATGTTTCCAAAATGCACTTAGATTATAGCTCCATAATGCAAAAAAACCCTGTATCTCATTATTGCAAAAAAAAGATGCTACATTGGCCTGTAGCGTCTCTGGACTTGTCTTCCGTCCAGCACATCTGGGACATCATTGGTGAGCCATTACAAAGAGAACTGCCAGCAATGGATCTCAATGCTTTGCATGCCTAAGTAAATTCAACATGGCAGAAAATTCCCCAGAAAACCATTAAGTAATTGATAGCATGCCAAGAAGTGTAATTAAGTGTATTTCTGCATGTGGTGCTTACACTCAATACGTAATAAATTGAGATGCTTTAAAAGTTTATTTTTTTATCATTTGCATATTATGTACATATCTAGCAATTTCCATGACTTTTCCTTCTTGGTGCTGCAGTTTAAATGTTGAATGTAGTTTCTTGCAGTTATCGAATATTGTGAAGTTCTATCATGTATTAATACATGTAGGCCAAAATTGTGTCAAGAATTTTTTTTTTATCTGTTGTAATTGTATTAATTATAAATAGCCTAAAGTGTTGATATAAATATATGGTGTACATGTTTCAATGTTTTTCATATTTGCATGTTAAAAGGTAGCTGGCACCGAGTTTTTATCATCCCATCTGTGAGAAGAATGATTTAGGTGAAGATATCTTGATTCCACTGATGTATCACTTACTAGACTGCTTGCTGCAATTTTAATAAAATTTCATTTTTTTCTGCTTCATATCTACCAATTCTCTGAATGCTGAGCTTTGTATTGCCCCACCCAAACCACTGATTAACAGTTTTTTTAAGTACATTATACATGTGCGTCTCACTAAATCAGAATATCATCAAAAAAGTTAATTTATTTCAGTTCTTCAATACAAAAAGTGAATCTCATATATTATATAGAATTATTACAAACAGAGTGATCTATTTCAAGTGTTTATTTCTGTTAATGTTGATGATTATGGATTACAGCCAATGAAAACCCAGAAGTCATTATCTCAGTAAATTAGAATACTCTATAACACCAGCTTGAAATTTGATTTTAAAATCCGAACGTTGGCCTTCTGAAATGTATGTTCAGTAAATGCACTCAGTACTTGTTCGGGGCTCTGTTTTTCCATCAATTACTGCATCAATGCAGTGTGGCATGTAAGCGATCAGTCTGTGGCACTGCTGAGGTGTTATGGAAGCCCAGGTTGTTTTGGTAGCAGCTTCAGCTCCTCTGCATTGTTGGGTCTGGTGTCCCTCATCTTCCTCTTGACAATACTCTATGGATTATCTATGGGGTTAAGGTCAGGCGAGTTTGCTAGCCAATTAAACACAGTGATACTGTTGTTTTTAATCCAGGTATTGGTACTTTTAGCAGTGTGGACAGGTGCCAAGTCCTGCTGGAGAATGAAATTTCCATCTCGAAAAGGATTGTCAGCAGAGGGAAGCATGAAGTGCTCTAAAATTTCCTAGTAGACTGCTGCGCTGACTTTGGTCTTGATTAGAGTTGAGCGAAACGGGTCGAAAAATTTCAAAAGTCGCCGACTTTTGGCAATGTCGGGTTTCATGAAACGAAACCCGACCCTAGGGTCGCGTTTCAAAAGTTTGTTTTGCGCTCTTTTTCAGCCAAACAGGATCCACGGACACTGTGGGCAACGTGATGACATAGACAGGGGTCACCACCATCTTTCAGAAGGGCATGCAAGTGATTGGCTTGCTTTGGTGGGCGTCACAGGGGTTATAAAAGGGCGTGCACGCCGACCGCCATCTTACTTCTGCCGATCTTAGCATAGGGAGAGGTTGCTGATTCTGTAGGGAGAGCGTTAGGCAGGGAAGAAGAAAAAAAAACTGCTTCTGCTGCTAGCGATTTTGCCTGTACAACACACCAGTCACTGTGTGTGCAGTGCAAGGGGAGGCTATATTGTGGTGGATCAGCGGTGTTGGTTGTTAGGCTGCCTTCTAAGGCTTCCTGACAGCTGCATTGCTGTTTACCCACTGCTCTGCAAACTGCTTTTTTAAAAGCAATCCCAATTTTTTTTTTTGTCCTGCTGAGGTACTGAGCGTGCATTTTTTCACACCATACAGCGTCAGTGGGCCTCACACAATCCAAAAGTGTCCAGTGTCCACTAGTGTCTGCAGAAATTCAAAATCTCCCTTATCCTGTAGTCACTTTTTTCACACCTGTGCCATCGAGCCTGTGACATAGCGCTCTGATATTCAGTGGGCCTCACACAATCCAAAAGTGTCCAGTGTCCACTAGTGTCTGCAGAAATTCAAAATCTCCCTTATCCTGTAGTCACTTTTTTCACACCTGTGCCATCGAGCCTGTGACATAGCGCTCTGATATTCATTGGGCCTCACACAATCCAAAAGTTTCCAGTGTCCACTCGTGTCTGCAGAAATTCAAAATCTCCCTTATCCTGTAGTCACTTTTTTCACACCTGTGCCATTGAGCCTGTGACATAGCGCTCTGATATTCAGTGGGCCTCACACAATCCAAAAGTGTCCAGTGTCCACTAGTGTCTGCAGAAATTCAAAATCTCCCTTATCCTGTAGTCACTTTTTTCACACCTGTGCCATCGAGCCTGTGACATAGCGCTCTGATATTCAGTGGGCCTCACACAATCCCAAAGTGTCCAGTGTCCACTAGTGTCTGCAGAAATTCAAAATCTCCCTTATCCTGTAGTCACTTTTTTCACACCTGTGCCATCGAGCCTGTGACATAGCGCTCTGATATTCAGTGGGCCTCACACAATCCAAAAGTGTCCAGTGTCCACTAGTGTCTGCAGAAATTCAAAATCTCCCTTATCCTGTAGTCACTTTTTTCACACCTGTGCCATCGAGCATGTGACATAGCGCTCTGATATTCAGTGGGCCTCACACATTCCAAAAGTGTCCAGTGTCCACAAGTTTCTGCAGAAATTCAAAATCTCCCCTGTCCTATAGACACCTTGTACCTTGTTTTACATTACTATATAGTTTGTTGGATTTTGTCTACATTTCTACCAAAAATGAGGAAGGCTGGTGGAAGAGGCCGTGGAATTGAGCGGGGGTTGGCAGCTGGTAATGATGGTGTTGGTGGTGGATCTGATGGTAGTGGCAAAAGCAAAATAGGACCGAATGCAGGAGGTGTTGAGCCTGCGTCATCGTCTGGCTCCACAAGGCCTCGAAGGCTTAGTTTTCTAGGAGTTGGCAAACCGCTTTTAAAGCCAGAGCTTCAGGAAAAAGTTTTGTCTTACATTGCTGACTCAGCCTTCTGAAGTTGTAAAAAATAAAAGCACTGAGTCGTCATTGGAGGCTCATGTTCATGAACCAAACCTTTCCTTGTGTCCTTCACCCCAAACAAGATTGAAGGATGACGCAGGCCATTCTACTGATTACTCCATGGAGCTGTTTTCACATACCATGCCTGGATTATCAAGTGAAATGGTGAATTACCCAGGCCAAGATGAATCTGACATGGAGTGCACTGATGCACAGCCGCTGATAGATGATTCTGCTGGTACATTTACTCAGAGCACTACATTGTCCTCGCAGTGTACAGAGCCAGATTCTGACCCTGATGAGACTCAGGTGCCCCTTCCCGCACACTATACCACCATACACGGTGACACAGAGGAAGGTGCACATGACATTGAAGAGGAGGTGATGGATGACCCAGTTGTTGACCCAGATTGGCATCCATTGGGGGAAGAGGGTGCTGCTTCCAATAGCTCAGATGAGGAGGAGCATCCACAGCAGACATCGACATCGCAACAGCTGTTATCTGGCAGGCCCGGAGCACTCCAAAGACAGGTTCCAAAAATCAAAAGAGTTGCTGGACAGCTTGTCCAGACGGTCAAAAGATCACAGCGTGCTAGGCCGCAAAATGTCTGCCAAAGTAGGAAGAGTGCAGTGTGGCACTTTTTGGACAAAATCCTCATGATCAGGCCAAGGTTATCTGTAAGAAGTGCGCAAAGACCTTTAGCCGAGGGAAAAATCTGAAAAATTTGAATACCAGTTGCATGCTTAGACATTTAACCAGCATGCACTTGCAAGCGTGGACACAACACCAAACCTCAAGTGCCACATGTGCAACTGATCACAAAGAAGGTAGTCAACAACGCTACATTGTTTCCCCCACTGTAAGCCCACCGGTTAGCACAGCAGCAAATGTTGAGGTGTCGTTGCAAGGCCACAGCAGTCAGGGAATCCCATTGTTATATCAACGAAATACTGAATCTAGGCCATCAGAAAGAACACCAACTCCATCACCATCATCCACCCTCTCTCAGTCCGCCCTGTCCACCGCTACTTCCACCATATGCAGCTCTCAAGTCCAGCTCACCCTCCCAGACACTATGAGTAGGTCAAGAAAGTACTCAGTCTCTCATCCGCGTACACTGGGTTTGGACGCCCACATTGCCAAACTAATCTCGTTTGAGATGATGCCCTATCGGTTGGTGGAAAGCGCAGCTTTCCGCGAACTCATGGCCTATGCAGTACCACGCTATGACCTACCCAGTCGCCACTTCTTCTCTCGCAAAGCCATCCCAGCCCTCCACCATCATGTAAAAGACCGCATTGTCCATGCACTCAAGCAGTCAGTGAGTGGAAAGGTGCACCTCACAACTGATGCATGGTCCAGTCGGCATGGCCAGGGCCGTTACGTGTCCATCACTGCGCACTGGGTTAATGTGGTGGATGCAGGGTCCACAGGGGACAGCGGTGGTGGGACAGTGCTGCCTAGCCCACGGTATAGGAAACAGTTGGCTGTAGGCGTTCGACCCTCCTCCTCCTCCTCCTCCTCCTCCAGAAGCGAAAGCTCGTCTACAGAGCGCAGTCGTACGAGCACTCCATCTGCATCTGCCACTGTTGCACACGAGGTGTCCCCCTATCGAGCAGCTAGTGGAAAGCGTCAGCAGGCTGTGTTGCAGATGATGTGTTTGGGCGACAGACACACCGCCGAGGTGCTGGCCGAGTACTTGAAGCGACAAACTGAGTCATGGCTGGGCAGTATACATCTTGAGGCAGGCAAGGTAGTTAGTGATAACGGCCGTAATTTTGTGGCAGCCATAGCCCTTTCAAAACTCAGCCACATACCTTGCTTGGCTCACACCTTGAACCTGGTGGTGCAGTGCTTCCTCAAAAATTATCCGGAGTTAACAGCCCTGCTCCAGAAGGTGCGAAGACTGTGCGCGCACATCCGCCAGTCGCCTGTACACTCCGTTCGTATGCAGAAGCTGCAGCGATTGCTCCACCTTCCCAACCACCGCCTCATTATCGACATTGCAACAAGGTGGAACTCCACCCTGCACATGGTGGAGCGGCTGTGCGAACAGAGGAAGGCCATAATGCATTTGTGGGAGGATACACGGCCAGGCACTTTGAGAGCAGACATGGAGTTGACAGGTGTGCAGTGGTCGAAGCTGAAAGACCTCTGTAAAGTCCTTCAGTGTTTTGAGGAATGCACACGGCTGGTAAGCGCAGACGACTCCATCCTAAGCATGAGCATCCCACTTATGCGTCTGCTCATGCAAACTTTGATGCACCTTAAGGAGCAGGCGTCTGCAGCTAATGTTGACGAGGAGGAAGAGGAGGAGGGAATCCTTGATGACATTCAGCCATTGTCTGCTCAGGGACCTCTCCTGGACGAGGTGGAGGAAGAAGAGGAGGAGGAGGATTATGATGGGGATGATTACTTAGGGGAGGAGGATGCATCTCGTGGGGAAAGTGAAAATGTTGGCGTGGCAAGGTCTGGTACAGGGTTTGTGCGTGACTGGAGGGATGTGGATTTGCCAGAAAGTGCTCCTCCACCCAGCACTCGCAGTGCATCATTGACACCGGGAACATTGGCCCACATGTCAGATTATGCCTTGCAGATCCTAAAAAGGGACCCCCGCATTGGCAAAATGATGAACAATGACGACTACTGGTTGGCCAGCATCCTGGATCCACGCTATAAAGGCAAATTACAAAACATCATGCCACAGGAGAACCTTGACCTAATATTGGCTAATAAACAAGCAACTCTGGTAAATCGGTTGCTTGAGGCATTCCCAGCACACAGCAGCAGTGATGGTTCTCACACGAACCGTACGGGCCGGGGGCAGCTTGGCAGAGGTGTTCATGGTGCACACAGCAGAAGAGGCGTTGTAGACAGGGGTTTCATGACAATGTTGTGGACTGATTTTTCACGGACCGTTCACACAACTGGTAATACTGCATCGATGGAAAGTGACAGGAGACAGCAGTTGTCAACTATGGTTACAAACTACTTTTCCTCCCATATCGATGTTCTCCCACACAGGTCATTCCCCTTTGACTATCGGGCCGCTAAACTGGACACCTGGCCTGAATTGGCACAATATGCCTTACAGGAGCTTGCTTTCCCAGCTGCAAGTGTGCTATCGGAAAGAGTCTTCAGTGCAGCTGGATCAATCCTGACAGAAAAAAGGACCCGTCTGTCAACCCAAAATGTGGATGATCTAACCTTCATTAAAATGAACCATGCATGGGTTTCCAAGGATTTTGTCCCACCTTCCCCTGATGACACATAGGGTGACAGAAAAATGGCTTGCTTTGGTCCACCTCTTCCTGGGACTTGACCTATTTCGCCTTTTGCATCAGCTGAATGTCCAACATCAACATATGCCACTTTCTAAAACTCCCTAACTGTGCTGCCTCCCCCCCCCATGGCCGGGGTCACCACTCTTGGGCGCGGGCACTGGCACAGGGTCCCTCATAGTGCAATCAAGTGTCTCTGACGGTGGTGGTGCACGCCCACCGTCAGACACACCGCCGTACTATGAGGGGCCCAGTGCCAGTACCGACGCCCACGAGTGGGCCCCTTGCTTGGGCAGGGCCCCAGCATTTGCAATCTTTACCTCTCCCTGCTCCTCCGCTGTGTAGTCTGGGCCGTCAAATCCATACTGTGCCTGACATCGTCTGAGCCTGCCTCCTGATGTATAGACATATATTTTGAATGTGTACGCCATCCATACATGTTATCCGGGGATACGGTACCCTTTCTCACCTTTGTGCAATCACGTGCAAGCCATACTGGGCCTAACACCGTCTGAGCCTGCCTCCTGATGTATAGACATATATTTTGAATGTGTACGCTATCCATACATGTTATCCTGGGATACGGTACCCTTTCTCACCTTTGTGCAATCACGTGCAAGCCATACTGGGCCTAACACCGTCTGAGCCTACCTCCTGATGTATAGACATATATTTTGAATGTGTACGCTATCCATACATGTTATCCGGGGATACGGTACCCTTTCTCACCTTTGTGCAATCACGTGCAAGCCATACTGGGCCTATCACCGTCTGAGCCTGCCTCCTGATGTATAGACATATATTTTGAATGTGTACGCTATCCATACATGTTATCCGGGGATACGGTACCCTTTCTCACCTTTGTGCAATCACGTGCAAGCCATACTGGGCCTAACACCATCTGAGCCTGCCTCCTGATGTATAGACATATATTTTGAATGTGTGCTCTATCCATACATGTTATCCTGGGATACGGTACCCTTTCTCACCTTTGTGCAATCACGTGCAAGCCATACTGGGCCTAACACCGTCTGAGCCTGCCTCCTGATGTATAGACAATGTATAGACATATATTTTGAATGTGTACGCTATCCATACATGTTATCCTGGGATACGGTACCCTTTCTCACCTTTGTGCAATCACGTGTAATCCATACTGGGCATGAGAACGGCTGGCGAGCTGTTAAGCAAGCTACAGCACCTGTGGTTTGCACACGTAAGTTTTTCATTTTTTCAGGAATGACGGTTAGGCCTAATTCCGGAACTGCTGTTGACCTGCACTTACTGGGAAATCATCGTTCGCCGGCAATAATTGTAATCAGTGATCCCCATCACTAACGTTGTTCAGCGGGTTATCTGCACCTGTAAGCGACAAACGCTGGCCTTTTCAGTGTAGCGCACATGCAGCCACGGACATGTAAGGGCATGACACACAAGTTATTGGCCAATCTCATGTGCCAGAGCCTCACATGTCCCTCTAGTAATCCGGACTCGGACCGCGGGGCATGACGGAGTCTCGTTCGTTAGCGGAATTAAGCTTGCAATGTGTGCATCTTTTCTGTAGCTGGCATGGTTGAGGTTTCCCAGGTGGAGTCGAATTTAACCGTATGCTCCACTCCTGGTGGTGCCCTTCTGGACATTCCTTTAAGGTTCAGTTTTGCAACCATACTGCCCACGTAAAACAAACACTTTGCCTTCATGAACGCTGTTTGGAGGGTCATGACTCGTGGGAATAACGCCGCCCAATCAGTTAACCGGCTAGAGAGATCCTTCGTTGCTCCCAAGCATGACATCACACTCCCTAGGAGGAAGGTAATGCCACTGTGGCGACCGTACTCCTGGGGGCGACACAAGTGCACTGATGCCCAGCCACTGCTCGATGAATCTGCTGGTACATTGACCCAGACCACTACATTCCCCTCGCACGCTACCCGGCCTGAATCTGACCCTGATGAAACTCAGGTTACCCTTCCCATATACAGTTCCATCTTACACGGTGACAAAGAGGAAGCTGCAGATGAATGTGCAGGTTCGGCCCACCCGCCATCAGACACACCACCGTACTATCAGGGGCCCTGTGCCAGTGCCGTCGCCAACGAGTGGGCCCCCCCTGCTTGCTCAGGATCACAGCACTTTCAAGGTTGAAATACTGTGCAGTGAGATGGAAGATGGGGACGACGAGGAGTCCAGACTAGTACAGGGATTCCCTAGCGAAGAGACTTATTTGATTGTTTTCAATGTTGGGACAGCAATTTTTAGATTAGATTAGATTAGATTAGATAAACTTTATTGATCCCGGAGGAAATTACAGTATTACAGCAGCAGAACAAAGATCAAGAACATTACAAGAACAATACACACTTTACAAAATAAGTCTATATGGACAGCAGATGCGGATAGACTGGTACTTGTAACTCACCAATTCCCCCCCATACACTTTGAACTTCATTTAGTCTTGGGATGCTTTACACTTATACATTTGTTAAACATCCCCACAGCTGTCGGAACAAACGATTTTCTATATCTTTCCTTTTTACACATTAGTTGGAGTAGACGCTTGCTGAATGTGCTCTTTTGCTTCGCAAACAGTTCATAGAGCGGGTGTGTATTGTTGCTCATTATAGCCTTGCATTTCTTAGTAATTCTATCCTCTAATACCTCCTCGAAAGTCCTGAGTTGTAGACCCACCGCCGCACTAGCCTTCTTGATAAGTTTATTCAGCTTATTCGCGTCAGCTGTGCGCACACTACTACCCCAGCATATAATTGCATCAAAGATTGCACTCGCCACAATGGATTGGTAGAACATTTCAAGCATTTTGCTACACACATTAAACGACCTTAACTTCCTTAGGAAGTAAAGTCTACTCATCCCTTTCTTGCAAACCTTCTCCATATGGCACCTCCAATCAAGCTTGCTGTCCAGGTGAACCCCCAAATATTTGAAATTCTCCACCATCTCCACATCCTGACCATCAATAGTGATAGGTAAGCAATCCTTCATGCACCTTCCATAACTCAACACCAGCTCCCTGGTTTTCTTTACGTTGAGTTCTAAATGGTTAGCCTGGCACCAGTCAACAAAGTCCAAAACCACCCTTCTGTATTCCTCCTCCCCCCGGTCTCTCTCAATACCTCCGACTATCACTGAGTCATCAGAGTACTTCTGAAGGTGACAAAGGTCTGATTTATACTGAAAATCAGCTGTGTATAACGTAAAAAGGAATGGTGACAGCACCGTTCCCTGAGGGGCTCCAACACTACTCCGCACACTATCCGATACGGCCGCCCCCAACCTCACAAACTGTGGCCTGTCCGACAGATAATCAATGATCCAATTCACTAGTCCCTCATCAACCGCCATTTCAACCAGCTTTTTACGTAATAATAGTGGCTGTAAGGTGTTGAATGCACTGGAGAAATCGAAGAACATGGCACGCACAGTGGTTCTATCATTGTCCAAAAAGGAATGTACTGTTTGTAGTAGATACGCTACAGCATCGTCCACCCCCAGACTCTGCCGATACGCAAACTGAAGGGGGTCCGTAAAAGCAGACACCCTCGGACACAAGTAGGCAAGTACAATTCTCTCCAAGGACTTCATCACATGCGATGTTAAGGCCACCGGTCTATAGTCATTATGGGAGCTCGGGAAGGTAGTCTTGGGAACCGGCACCAGGCAAGAAGTCTTCCATAGAACTGGTACTCTCTGTGATTGTAAGCTCCAGTTAAACAGGTGCTGGAAGACAGTGCACAACTGATTCGCACACACTCTGAGGACACGTGGACAGATACCATCAGGCCCTGCTGCTTTACCCATGACCAGCTTACTAAACTGTTCCCTCACATCATTTTCGGAGATCAAGAAAGACTCCGACTTCCTCCCCCCAGTTGATATTGCTCGTCTCTCCCCGGCCCATAATGTCTTTTGGGGAGCATTATACTCTGGAGAATGATAGATGGGGCCCACCATACTCTGGAACATTCCAAAGGTGGACATCAGACACTGGAGCAGCATTTACAGGGCCCATTATACACTAGAGCATTAGAAATGGGGCCCATTATGTTTGGAGCATTATTTGGGCCCATAAGACAGTGGAGCTTCATCCATGGGGACCAACATATACTGTAGCATTATGTGGAGCTCATCATATACTGTTTCAAACATTATATGGGACCAATGATTCTGTATGGAGAAATAGATGGGCCTCGTCATGAGATGTAAAAAGTGAAGTATTTTTCATTGTACTATACTGCTATTTCTCTGCCGTATCGGAGCATGATGAGTTGTGGTATGTGTTAAAGGGGCGCTCTTTCGCCCAGGGCACATGAAAACCTGGAGCCAGCCCTACCCCCCACAACTTTAGCCAAATAACCCCCATTTTTCAGTGCGTAACTTGTATTATGAAGTTAATTAAGGTTGACAAGCTTAAGTAAGAAGAATTGATGCTTTTGGCATTCAAATGGGCACTGTAGGTGTGTTTCCTGTCCTCCTCTCACTGCCGACTTTTATTCCCCATTGACTTACATTGGGTTTCGTGTTTCGGGACGACCCCGACTTTTCCCTATAATCGGCCGATCTTGCTCGACCAGACTTTTGGAAAAGTCAGGTTTCACGAAACGAAACTCGACCCTAAAAACCAAAAGTCGCTCAACTCTAGTCTTGATAAAACGCAGTACACCTACACCAGCAGATGACATGGCTCCCAAACCATCACTGACTGTGGAAACTTCACACTAGACCTCAAGCAGCTAGGATTGTGGCCTCTCCACTCTTCCTCCAGACTCTGAGACCTTGATTTCCAAGTGAAATGCAAAATTTACTTTCATCTGAAAACAACACCTTGGACCACTGAGCAACAGTCCAGTTGTTTTTCTCCTTGGCCCACGTAAGACGCTTCTGGTGTAGTCAATTGGTCATGGACACAAGGAGTGCAACACTTGTAGCCCATGTCCTTGATACATCTGTGTGCAGTGGCTCTTGAAGAAATGACTCCAGCAGCAGTCCACTCCATGTGAATCTCTCCCAAATTTTTGAATGGCCTTTTCTTAACAATTCTTTCAAGGCTGCGGTTATTCCGGTTGCTTGTGAACCTTTTTCTTCCACACTCTTCCCTTCCACTCAACTTTCCATTGATATGCTTTAATACAGAACTCTGTGAACAGCCAGTTTCTTTAGCAATGACCTTTTGTGGGTTACCCTTCTTGTGGGGTGTGTCAATGACTGCCTTCTGGACATCTGTCATGTCAGCAGTCTTCCCTATTATTGTGAAGCCTATTAAACAGACCTTTTTAAACACTTAGGAAGCCTTTGAAGTATTTTTTTGTTAATTATTTTAATTTACTAAGATAATGTCTTTTGAGTTTTCATTGGCTGTAAGCCATCATCATCAACATTAACAGAAATAAACACTTGAAAGATCACTCTGTTTGCAATAACTCTATATAAAATATGAGATTTATGTTTTGTATTTAGTAAGAAGCACTTGTATATAGTCAGATAGCTGCCAATCACTGGTGAGTGTGGCATTATACAGAGCTCATGAATATGGAGGGCTACATGGTAGCAAATTTACTAGTCCTCTAGTGATAATCTGCTTCTGATGAAGTTGTGATTTTATCCAAAATACACCAAGTAGCCACGTAAAAGACATATAATTGAAATTAGAGTCTCTGTCCATACATCGTGCTGCTCAAAGGTTAGGTTGTAAAAACCTAGTTATAACATATGCAGCTTGAAATCAATGGCACCATATAATAGCATATTGAGTGTCTATGGGTTCACATTAATAGAGTTCACAGTATCTGTAGACAATTATTGCCCCTGGGACTCAATGTCTTGCTGCACAAGCACCATTCACATGGCATTACTTACTTTTTTAGCATCCCCCTGAGAAGTTTTTTAGAAAATGTTATTTAAAATTTAATTGAATTGGAATTTAATAATTTGGAGGACTTTGCTTGAATAAATCTAAATGTTTGACCTTCAGCCATGAGTTTCACCAGTTAGGTTTTCTATTGCTAAGAAGTGAATGTGAGGTTAATTGACACACCAATTGGCTCTCAGAATGTACTGTAGAGGAAGTTCCTAAATTATATACACTAAGAGGTAGAGTAAAGTTTATTTATTTAATAAAAATGCATGAACACCTAACTTAATTAAAATAGACAAACAAAATGTAGAAGTATCACAGTGCAAGCTTTATGAATAACATTCACATTGCAAAATAGATTTATTAATTTCTACACCAAGAAACAAAAACATTTTAAGATATTTTAACTTCAACTTCCACTTAAGGATTTATTTCTGTGTGATAGATCCATCATACAAATGATCAACACATTTTACTTCAAGGTTGAAAAAAGGGTTAGCTGTCTAATAAGTACTTGGTCTCACCCACAAAGCTCTCCACAGTGCAGCACCCCCTTACATCTCCTACCTCAATTCTGTCTAGCGGCCTAGCCAATCGCTGCGCTCTGCAAACGACTTTCGACTAACCTCTACACTAATCCGTACTTTCCACTTCCGACTCCAAGACTTCTCCCACAAATGCTCTACCCCAAAAATTTAGGACCATCCACAATTTGCAGTTTTAGGCGCTCTCTCAAAACAAATTTGTTCAGAGCGGCCTATCACGTTCCCTAATCAAAGTCATTTTATGTGTAAGTGTGTGTAGTCCATTCACTATCCCCCACTCCCTTAAGATGGCTGGACCATCATTGTAAATAAACACCTGTACTTTGTATCTTCCCCACCTCATTGTAGACTGTAAGCTCTCACGAGCAGGGTCGTCTTATTTTGCCTTAATTATTGTATTGTTAACATTGTTACTTATGACTGTTGTGTTTGAAACTGTTAAACTGTAAAGCGCTGCGTAATATGTTGGCACTATATAAATAAAGATTATTATTAATAATGGTCATGCAATTTATTGAAAAACCCAAATACGTTGACTTGTTAAAAGCTTATTAAGCCATTCACAAATATATAATTTTCTACCACAAAAAAATAGGTAAATGATTTATTACCATCAGGGGCGTAACGATCAAAGTTGAAGAGGGTGTGACCATGACAACATCCAAGGAGTTAGGGACCCTCCGGCGCCAGCTGAATATGCTTCTTCAGACAAAGGCTAGCAGTTGACTACAGCGTTCCTATCATGGGTGGCACATTATGTCACTACCATAAGTTGTATATCCTCCAGATATAGAGGAGCAAGACACTGCGAATAGTAGAAATGAGTGCCTGTAAGAGGAAACATTAATTAATTTATTTAATATAGTTAACGAGTTAGAGAAGAGCACAAGTACAGGAGACATTATTAAAGATGGGTGACATTAATACAGCAAGGGGACAGGAAAAGGAAATATATTACAGGATGGTGGCAAGGACTGCGTACATTATTAAAGGATAGAGTCAGGATAGGTGACTATATTATGGAATGATGGCCAAATTGGAGTACATTCTTACAGGATGTGAAACATTATTACAGGAAGTAGTCAGGCCTGAGGACAATGTTAAATTAAGGGGAACATTATTACTGGAATGAGTCAGGATAAGGGACTATATTACAGGATGAGGTTAGATCTGGGGAGGCTATATTACAGGATGGGGCTAGGACGAGAGATTATTACTCGAATGGGCCTGAATGGAGTACATTATTACAAAATGGGGGCCAGGATGAGTGACAATATTACAGGATGGTGGCTAAAACAGGGAACATTATTGCAAAGTAGGAGAAATTATTACTGAATGGAAAACATCATTTTGGGATAAGGGCCAGGATGATGAACGTTATTACAGGAAGGAGTTGGGATGGAGGACATTATTTTATGAATGAAACAGCACAGGGGACAATATTACTGGATGGGGCCCTGGACAGGAGGCATTTTGTCATGATGGGGCCAAGATAGAGGATATTATTACAGGATAGTGGTCAGCACGGACAACATTATTATTTCCTTTTTCTTCATTTGAAGTTGGGTAATGATTTTTCCTTCAGCAACTAGTTTAGCACATGAATTCTGTGAACAGGCGATTAAATGGGTATGTGCTCATGTTATATGTGATTACCAGCATGGGGATTTTTTCCTCTATATGGCACTTTGCACTTTACAGACCACTATGGGTCTAGGTGGATATATGCTTATATGCTCTGTGGTGTAGTGACCACTATGTCCACTAGGGGGCGCTGTGTGGGTGTCCCAGGATGGGCCTACAGGCATATCCATTGTGGTAATGGGTATAGGATGCTGAATGACCGCTATGTATCCCAAGGTAGGTGGCCTTGAGATGCAGGTTCGAGTATTGATCAGCAGAGGTACCGCTGACGTTTCCGTTACAATGTGTCAGGGAAGCCTGTGTGTGGATGTGTGTAATAGGACCTTTAGTGAGGTCAAAGCCATGTGATCACCTGTTGGTGTGGTTATGGACCATATAAGGTACCTGAGGTCTGGTCACAAGAGAGAGAGAGTTCATGGATCTGATTGGGCCATGTGGAAGGTCCCGGCAGGCTAATGTGGAGGAAGGTGTGCTACCTTCCTGAAGACCACGTGCTGAGGCTGCAGACCCGTTGAGGCGTGTGAACATTGGCTGTATGTGAGGACAGATAAGCCTCCTGTGTTTGCTGAGGCTCCAGGACTGAGCCTGAAATCGTGGACACATGCCTGTTTATGCCTGTTTTTGCCTGAGCTAAAGGCTATTCCTTGTGTTATGTGCTGCTTTATGGGTTATGAAGCAATAAACCCTGTAAACTTTTAAAAGGAACGTGCCTCCTGATTGACTCCCGTGGCTCCTGAGCGAGTTGAATCCCTACAGCTCATATATTTTTGCACTTTACCATTACCTGTATCCATTCCTTTATTCCTGTATTTGTGTGTATTTCACTTGGGTATACATTCCTTCCTCTTACTTGTATTTTGTGTGTCTATTTATCTATGATGTGAATTTACTTAATAAAATTTATTTTTTATTTATGATATATCTCTCTTTGTGAGTGGTGTGTTCAGGATACTTTGTATCCACTTTTTGGTCTAGTTTAGCACATGCCATAATGGGTAGACAAATTGTCAGACTATGATTTTCTGTTACTACATGACTATATAATATACGACATCCCTCCTGGCAGCTCTCATATTCCTCCATTTCTCAGATGTATCTTCCTTAATCCATTTCAGCTGAGATCATAGGTGAAGACCTGTCTAAAAATGGAATTTTTTGCTTATACTAACCAATAGCAAAGCTGCTTTCATTTTGCATTATGATTTAGAAAAAATAATGCTTTTGAGTTCCTGAGGTGTATAAATTATAGATCTTTATGTTACTTTATGATTAGGGTTGAGCGACTTTGGTCGGATCGGGTTTCATGAAACAAAATTTGAGTCGGATGAAACTGGTCTGACTAGGGCAAAAAAAGTCGGAGTTTCGTCCGAAACCCGACCCCAATGCAAGTCAATGGGGAATAAAAGTCGGCATTGAGCGGATGACATTCATCCACCCCATTGAACTTAGGCCACTGATTGGCTGCAGTGGTCACATGCCCACCAGGATGGAGCAAGGGAATACAGAGACCAGTGAGGGACCCAGCAGCTTTGGAACAGGAGCGATTGGGGCCACTGTAATCGAGGTTTATTTATATTATTGACACTCTCACCAGGGCCGTGGTGTACCGGGAATCGGACTGGACAGATCTATGGGGGAGGTCACGGGACCGTGATCCATTTCCGTGGCCCTGGCCATGTCATAAAATAGAGAATAGTTATGTGGTGTTTAATCGTGGCGCCACCTGTGGTGTTCGGCAATGGGTGGCCGACGCTGCGGTTTTGGTCCACTGAGGCTGATGGTGATGCAGCAAAGATGGTTCAGCTCCCCACGGGAAGAGCGGGGACCCAGGGCAAATATATTTGTTCAGATGGTGGTGAACGTCGGGGTGCAGAGAATAAGTGAAGGACACAGAGAGGTGCAGTTTTCTTTAACTTTTACTTTGAAAGTAGATGCAATATGGGGTACCAATTACAGATGATGGATTGAATATGGCTTGCCTTTTGGCATTCAGGGGATCCACCTTGCCTGGTGGGGTTGGGGACCTTCCTTCTGTGCTCTCTTTTCGGGCCCCTGCTGCTTGTAGCTAAGCTGCAGCCCTCTCATGCATTATGGTTTCTAACCTGTATGGCAGACAGCATGAACCTATATCACAGGCACTGTCCTTTTCACTGTCAGCCCCGGGCTCTTGGTCTGCTGCCGTGCCTTCAGGTGTTCGCTGTGACCAGGGAGCAGTCCCTTGTCTTCCAGATTCGGCTGTCAGGGCGTACAGCACCCACCCAGCCAAGGACTCTGTAGTCCCTTTTTGTCAGCGCTCCACTCTGGGGTCAGCTATATGCAGTTTTCATTCCACAGACCAACTGCCACTCCCTTAAGCTCTGCCCCTTCTCTACTTTCTCCACCCACACCCTCTAATTAACTCCCCACTGGCCAGATGGGGACTAGTATTGGGTGCTGATGTGTGAGTCGTGGCAGTGCCCCTTCTTTACCTTAGAGCAGAGTACCACACCTCTGGATGAAGTGCAGCACCCTGTGGCGACTGAGACCGCAGGAGCTCCACTTTATTATTTTACAGCATTTTGGGTGGACTTTAATAAAAATATTGGACACACATTGGAATATTTAATAATTTGTTAATTTTTGGTGCCCAATTCTTTTCAGATGCTGTTTGATGGTATTCTTCATGTGAATGCAGCATACTCTAAATCATATTACAATATGTAATAATTCATAATGGGAAAGTATAGTTTTTTTATTGTTTTATTTTTTGGGGGGCCATATAATTCTAGTGTAGCAGTCTTTATCTGGTGACCAAATAACCTAATGAAATACTTTGTACACTGTTCTTAATAAATATTTAAGAGAATGCAGAATAGGGGAAGGATTTGATACTTTTTATAGATGGTGTATATCAAATGCTCCGTCATGTACCTATAAATACCATACAGAATTTAATATACCTTTCATATTTTCCTAGCATAGTTTCCAGTACAGTAAGCAGATACTGCCCACATCTTCAGTTGATTGACAGCCTTGACATATGGAATAGTTCAAATAATCCCCAGTGACTGACAGATGGAGAACTGAAAGGCGAGTAAAGTTGCCTAGAGAGTTGTGGGTGATAACATATGCAGTGGTTTTGATCAAAAGGATTCTAGATCTAATACTGTATTAAGCATCACTGACAATTAGTGACAACATTTTTATCTACTGATTGGTCCTGGGAAGCACTCTCTTTAACTTACTTTTCCATTTCAAAAGAGCATTTGATTTTTTACTCTGACACTGAAAAATATTTTTGCATGAACTGTAAAGTAACAGCCATTTACCTTGCTTCTTTTAAAATAATACACCCATTTGTTACATGAAATAGTATGATTGATTATTATATAATAATTACAATTAAATAATACATTAAATATTACTACCACACTTTTGTAAAACATGTAAGTTATATTTAAAACCTTAGAATAAGGCAGTACAAGCTGTAATATTTATACATCAATATATCTCTTTTTTTATAGTAAATTACCGATACAATTGTGTTTTACTTATTTGTGAAAAGAAAATATTGCCTTGAAATATGATTGTACAGGCCAGTGTATTTGTGGCATTACAAAGCTTTCCTTTCTTTGTTTTTATTTAAGTGATGAAACAAAATTTAGAAATTTGCAAAAAACATAAATTTTGCTTTCTGTCACCATCTTCAGAGAGCCATAACATTTTTACCAATACCAATTTATGTTACATGCAATATTTTTATTGCTTTTTATTGCATGTTTTTCATAAGATGTAGTGATGAAAATCTGAAATTCTAGTATTTTTTAAGGTTGTTTTAATTACATCATTTTCCATATGCATTAATTAATTTTATATTTTCATAGACTAGACTTTTCCAGACTCATCAATACAAAATCTGTTTTTTCTTCCATTTTTGTTTATCTTCATTTTGTTAACGAGAGGGAACGGATTTGATCAATTTTAAGCTTTTATTTTTCTTTAGATTTTTTAAAACCTTTTCAAATTTTATTATTTTAGACCTCTTTCCTGATTTGAGCCTCTGATCCTTTGATTGCTTTTTCTTTATACTGTCATACAGTATAATCGTGTACATGTAATTCATGGTATTCTATGAAGCTGAGCCTAAGGTATCTCAGTGACAACTTGTGTTCTCACTGGCCACCAATCCATTTAACCCCTTAGTGACGGAGCCAATTTGCAGCTTAATGACCAGGCACATTTTTAAAATTCTGACCACTGTCACTTTATGAGGTTATTTAAATTACTGGAGATTTAGTGGATTATTTTCCTGCACTGCTGTATAGGATTAAGGAGCCAACAATTCATAAAGAGATGATGGTTTATTCACAACTTCAACGCATTTCGAAGTACTGGACTTCTTCCTCAGTAGATGATATAGGTATACAATACCATTACTTGCTGGTTAAATACATTCAACATTTGAAACTGGCGCCAAAAAAGTCACATTTCAAAGGAAAATCAAAGTTCATACAATGACCTATGAATTATCACATGATTTTCAAAGATCTTTCACTTTATGTGGTTATAACTCTCTAACTCTTTAACGGATCCCGCTGATTCTGAGAATATTTTTCTTCATGTTAGCTGAAAAATTTCTTCGATTTGACTTGCGTTTATTTATGAAAAAAATAGAAATATGGTGAAAATTTTAAAAATGTTGCAATTTTCAAACTTTTAATTTTTATGCCCTTAAATCAGAGAGATACGTCGCACAAAATACTTAATAAATAACATTTCCCACATAGCAACATAGTAACATAGTTATTAAGGTTGAAGGAAGACTTTAAGTCCATCTAGTTCAACCCATATCCTATCATAACTTGCCCTAACATGTTGATCCAGAGGAAGGCAAAAAAAACCCATGAGAAAAACAGTAAGCTTCACATTGGGGAAAAAAATCCTTCCCATCTCCATATACGGCAATCAGACTAGCTCCCTGGATCAATGCAATATTAAGGAGACTAGTGTATATACCCTGTAATATTATACTTTTCAAGAAAGGCATCCAGACCCTTCTTAAATTTTAGTAGGGAATCACTCATTACAACATCATATGGCAGAGAGTCACATAGTCTCACTGCTCTTACAGTAAAGAATCCACGTCTGTGAGTATGCTTAAACCTTCTTTCCTCCAGACATAGAGGATGCCCCCTTGTCCCCGTCACAGGTCTAAGAGTTAAAAGATCATTTAGAAAGGTCTTTGTTCTGTACCCGCATATATTTATACATTGTAATAAGATCACCCCTAAGCCTTCTATTTTCCAAACTAAATAACCCCAAGTGTAATAACCAGTCTTGGTATTGCAGACCCTCCAGTTCCCTAATAACCTTGGTCGCTCTTCTCTGCACCCACTCCAGTTCAGCTATGTCTTTCTTATACACCGGAGACCAGAACTGTACGCAGTATTCTAAGTGTGGTCGCACTAGTGACTTATATAGAGAAAAAATTATGTTCTCCTCATGAGTATCTAATCCTCTTTTAATGCATCCCATTATTTTATTTGCCTTTGCAGCAGCTGCCTGACACTGGCCACTAAATGTGAGTTTGCCATCCACCCATACACCTAGGTCTTTTTCAGTGACTGTTTTGCCCAGTGTTTTACAAATAAGCACATAATCATACATCTTGTTTGTTCTACCCAAGTGCATGACCTTACATTTATCCTCATTAAAGCTCATTGCCCTTTATCAGCCCAAGCTTTTAGTTTACACAAATCCTCCTGTAATATAAAATTGTCCTCTGTATTGATTACCCTGCAGAGTTTAGTGTCATCTGCATATATTGAAATTCTACTCTCTATGCCCCCTACCAGGTCATTAATAAATATGTTAAAAAGAAGCGGGCCCAATACTGACCCCTGTGGTACCCCACTGCTAACAGTGACCCAGTCAGAATGTGCTCCATTAATAACCACCCTTTGTTTCCTATCCCTGAGCCAACTCTTAACCCATTTACACATATTTTCCCCTATCCCCATTTTTCTCATTTTATGTATCAACCTTTTGTGTGGCACCATATCAAAGCTTTTGAAAAGTCCATGTACACCACATCCACTGCATTCCCTTGGTCCAGTCTGGAACTTACCTCTTCATAAAAGCTTATCAGATTAGTCTGACAGGAACTGTCCCTTGTAAACCCATGTTGATATTGGGTCATGAGGCTATTCTTCTTCAGATACTCCAGTATAGTATCTCTTAGAAAACCCTCCAGGATTACTTAATTCCTGCAGTACTCGGGGGTGTATCCCATCCGAGCCTGGGGATTTGTCAATTTTAGTGATTTTTAGACGCCGCCGTACTTCCTGCTGGGATAAGCAGGTGACATTTAATGGAGAATTTTTATCACTGATCATGTTATCCGTCATGGGATTTTCTTGTGTAAATACTGTTGAAAAAAAGTCATTTAGCAAATTGGCTTTTTCCTCATCCTCATCCATCATTTCACCCAGACTATTTTTAAGGGGGCCAACACTATCATTTTTTAGTTTCTTACTATTTATGTAGTTAAAGAATATTTTGGGATTATTTTTACTTTCTCTGGCAATGAGTCTCTCTGTCTCAATCTTTGCTGTCTTGATTTGCTTTTTACAGAATTTATTTAATTTTCTGTATTTATTTAATGCCTCATCACTACCTACTTGCTTCAGTTCTCTAAATGCTTTCTTTTTGTCACTTATTGCACCCCTTACAGCTCTATTTAGCCATAGTGGTTTCCTCCTATTTCTAACATGTTTATTCCCATACGGTATATATTATGCACAGGTCCTATTCAGGATGCTAATAAACGTCTCCCATTTTCTTTGTGTATTTTTATGTCTTAGGATATCGTCCCAGTTACTTGCACCAAGATCATCTCTCATCCGTTGGAAAGTTGCTTTCCTGAAGTTTAGTGTCCTTGTAATCCCTCTACTACACATCTTATTAAAGGACACCTGAAAACGTATTATTTTGTGATCACTATTACCCAAGTGACCCTCAACCCTTATATTTAATATGTGGTCTGGCCTGTTGGTTAACATTAGTTCTAGCAGTGCCCCCTCTTGTTGGGTCCTGAACCAGTTGTGAAAGGTAATTGTCTCTCATAGTTGTCAAAAACTCATTACCTTTGGAACTGCAGGTTTCGGTTCCCCAATGTATTTCAGGGTAGTTGAAGTCCCCCATAATAATGACTTCTCCTTGAGTCGCAGCTTCATCTATTTGCTTTATGAGGATATTCTCTGTTGCTTCCATTATTTTTGGAGACTTATAACAAACCCCTATCAGTAATTTATTATTTTTCCCCTTCCCCTTATCTCCACCCACAGGGACTCTACATTTTCATTAGATTCATATATATTATCATGCAGGATGGGTTTGTCTGCTTTACATCAGCACAATTTTGGAACCAACTTTTTTTTGTTAGGAAGTTATAAGGGTTAAAAGTTGACCAGAAATTTCTCATTTTTACAACAAAATTTACAAAACCATTTTTTTAGGGACCACCTCACATTTGAAGTCACTTTCAGGCGTCAATATGACAGAAAATACCAAAAAGTGACACCATTCTAAATAATGCACCCCTCAAGGTGCTCAACACCACATTCAAGAAGTTTATTAACTCTTTACGTGCTTCACAGGAACTGAAGCAATGTGGAAGGAAAAAAATTACATTTAACTTATTTTTACAAACATTTTACATCAGAACCACAAAATTTGTTGTGGACTTTCTACTGAATACGCTGATACCCCTTGTGTGGGGGTAAACCACTGTTTGGGTGCACATCAGGGCTTGGAACGGAAGGAGCATTGTTTGACTTTTTCAATGCAGAATTGGCTGGAATTGGGATCGGATGCCATGTCGCATTTGGAGAGCTCCTGATGTGCCTAAAAAGTAGAAACCCCCAACAAGTGACACCATTTTGGAAACTAGACCCCTTAAGGAACTTATCTAGATGTGTGATGAGCACTTTGAACCCCCCAAGTGCTTCACAGAAGTTAATAACGCAGAGCCGTGAAAATAAAAAATGATTTTTTTCCTCAAAACTGATTTTTTAGACTGCTATTATTTATTTTCACAAGGGTAACAGGAGAAATTGGACCACAAAAGTCGTTGTGCAATTTGTCCTGAGTACGCTGATACCCCATATGTGAGGGGACCACTGTTTGGGCGCATGGCAGAGCTTGGAAGGGAAGGAGCACCTTTTGGAATGCAGACTTTGATGGAATGGTCTGTGGGTGTCATGTTGTGTGACCCAATTTTAGAAAGTAGACCCCTCAAGGAGCTTATCTAGATGTGTGGTGAGCACTTTGCATCCTTAAGTGCTTCACAGAAGTTTATAACACAGAGCCATGAAAATATTTTTCGCAAAAATGATTTTTTTATCCCCCAATTTTTTTATTTCCCAAGGGTAACAAGAGAAATTACACCCCCAAAGTTGTTCTGCAACTTGTCCTGAGTATGATGATGCCTCATGTGTTGGGGTAAATCACTGTTTGGGCACATGTTGGGACTTGGAAAGGAGGGAACTCCGTTTGACTTTTTGAATGCAAAATTATCTGGAATCAATGGTGGTGGCATGTCATGTTTGGAGACCTCCTGATGTGCATAAACAGTGGAAACCCCTCAATTCTAAGTCCAATCCTAAACCCAACACACCCCTAACCCTAATCCCAACCCTAACCATAACTCTAACCACAACCCTAATCCCAACACACCCCTAACCCTAATCCCAGCCATAAGCATAACCCTAACCACAACCCTAATCCTAATCCCAACCCTAACCACAAACCTAGCCCTAATCCCAACCCTAAGCATAACCCTAACCACAAACCTAACCCCAACACACCCCTATCCCTAATCTCAACCCTAACCCTAATCTCAACCCTAACCCTAATTCCAACCCTAACTTTAATTCCAACCCTAACCCTGACCCTAATTCTAATCCTAACCCTAATTCCAACCCTATTCCTAATGCCAACCCTAACCCTAACTTAAGCCTAGCTCTAACCCTAATGGAAAAATGAAAATAAATATATTTTCTTTATTTCATTATTTTTCCCTAACTATGGGGATGATAAAGGGGGGTTTATTTACTATTTTTTTTATTTTGATCACTGTGATAGGGTCTACCACAGTGACCAAAATGAACCAATAGGAAAAATAATCCTATTGTTGCTGGCCAGCAGATCTCGGCATGTGCACTGCGCATGCACCCGCCATTTTTCCCTGAAGAAGATGAAGGCTCCCATGGGGGGAAGCATGCGGGACAAGGAGCACCGGGAGTTACCGTGGGGATTGGGGACCCTATTTCTCTCTCCTCTGATGTACGATCACATCAGAGGAGAGAGAATTTAAATGGCACTTCGGACTTTATTTGCAGTTGTCGTTATACGGTTAATAACGGCGATCGCAAAACCGGGGTCGGTAAAACTGACCCGAATCATGTTATCTGGGGTCTTAGCTACCCCCCGGCAGCCGAGACCCGGGAGAAAATCCGATTCTGGGGGGTGCTATACACTTTTTCCACCCTTTACTACCGCCGTTAAAAAGCATATCGGTGGTTGTTAAGGTGTTAAATGTGTCTATCAAGTTTGACAGCACCATCTAAATTAAACAGCAGCAACCAAACCTTTCTTGTTTTGAGACATATACAGTATATCAGTTGTGGAGCAAGCTCACCTTCTTAGTCCCCGTTACCTATGCAAACATATTGGAATGGAATATTGGAATTTACTAAGGAGTTAAAAACCATTTACCTGAATGTGCATATATTGTAACTAATAGTAAATTTACATGGTATTATATGGGAGCTGTTCATGGTCACCTGGCAGTTCTAAAGATGACTAGCAGAAACAGACTTTGTACTAGATACTCTGTTTTCCACATCCAAGGGGTTGCTCTGACCTTCACCCTTTAACCCTGTACAGGGATCTGGACTTTCACATGGTCCCCTCTTCGATGATGCAAGCTGGCATGAAGAATAGACAGGTAGCCAGTAGAGTTGAGCGACTTTTGCTTTTTTAGGGTCGAGTTTCGTTTCATGAAACCCGACTTTTGGAAAAGTCGGATTTCATGAAACGAAACTCGACCCTAAAAAAGCAAAAGTCGCTCAACTCTACTGGCTACCTGTCTATTCTTCATGCCAGCAAAATCAGCCGACTATAGGGAAAAGTCGGGGGTCTGACCGAAACACGAAACCCAATGTAAGTCAATGGGGAATTAAAGTCGGCAGTGAGAGGAGGACAGGAAACACACCTACAGTGCCCATTTGAATGCCAAAAGCATCAATTCTTCTTCCTTAAGCTTGTCAACCTTAATTAACTTCATAATACTAGTTACGCACTGAAAAATGGGGGTTATTTGGCTAAAGTTGTGGGGGGGTAGGGCTGGCTCCAGGATTTCATGTGCCCTGGGCAAAAGAGCACCCCTTTAACACATACCACAACTCATGATGCTCCGATACGGCAGAAAAATAGCGGTATAGTACAATGAAAAATACTTCACTTTTACATCTCATGACGAGGCCCATCTATTTCTCCATACAGAATCATTGGTCCCATATAATGTTTGAAACAGTATATGATGAGCTCCACATAATGCTACAGTATATGTTGGTCCCCATGGATGAAGCTCCACTGTCTTATGGGCCCAAATAATGCTCCAAACATAATAGGCCCCATTTCTAATGCTCTAGTGTATAATGGGCCCTGTAAATGCTGCTCCAGTGTCTGATGTCCACCTTTGTAATGTTCCAGTGTATGGTGGGCCCCATCTATCATTCTCCAGAGTATAGTGCTCCCCAAAAATTGCTGTCCCAACATTGAAAACAATGAAATAAGTCTCCTCGCTAGGGAATCCCTGTACTAGTCTGGACGCCTCGTCGTCCCCATCTTCCATCTCACTGCACAGTATTTCAACCTTGCAAGTGCTGTGATCCTGAGCAAGCAGGGGGGGCCAACTCGTTGGCGACGGCACTGGCACAGGGCCCCTGATAGTACGGTGGTGTGTCTGACGGCGGGTGTGCCAAACCTGCACTTTCATCTGCAGCTTCCTCTTTGTCACAGTGTAAGATGGAACTGTATATGGGAAGGGTAACCTGAGTTTCATCAGGGTCAGATTCAGGCCGTGTAGCGTGCAAGGGGAATGTAGTGGTCAGGGTCAATGTACCAGCAGATTCATCGAGCAGTGGCTGGGCATCAGTGCACTTGTGTCGCCCCCAGGAGTACGGTCGCCACAGTGGCATTACCTTCCTCCTAGCGAGTGTGATGTCATGCTTGGGAGCAACGAAGGATCTCTCTAGCAGGTTAACTTATTGGGTGGCGTTATTCCCACGAGTCACGACCCTCCAAACAGCGTTCATGAAGGCAAAGTGTTTGTTTTATGTGGGCAGTATGGTTGCAAAGCTGAACCTTAAAGGAATGTCCAGAAGGGCACCACCAGGAGTGGAGCCTACGGCGTAATTTGACTCAACATGGGCAACCTCAACCATCCAGCCACAAAAAAGATGCACACATTGCAAGCTTAATTCCGTTAATGAACGAGACTCCGTCATGCCCCGCGGTCTGAGTCCGGCTTACTAGAGGGACACGCGAGGCTCTGGCACGTGAGATTGGCCAATAACTGGTGTGTCATGCCCTTACATGTCCGTGGCTGCATGTGCGCTACAATGAAAAGGCCAGCGTTTGTCGCTTACAGGTGCAGATAACCCACTGAACAACGTTAGTGATGGGGATTGGGGATTACAATTATTACCCACGAACGATGATTTCCCAGTAAGTGCAGGTCAACCGCAGTTCCGGAATTAGGCCTAAACGTCATTCCTGAAAAAATGAAAAACTTACGTGTGCAAACCACAGGTGCTGTAGCTTGCTTAACAGCTCGCCAGCCGTTCTCAGGCCCAGTATGGATTACATGTGATTGCACAAAGGTCAGAAAGGGTACCGTATCCCCGAATAACATGTACGGATAGCATAGTGTACACATTCAAAATATATGTATATAGATCAGGAGGCAGGCTCAGACGGTGTCAGGCCCAGTATGGATTACACGTGATTGCACAAAGGCGAGAAAAGGTACCGTATCCCCGGATAACATGTATGGATAGCATAGTGTACACATTCAAAATATATGTCTATAGATCAGGAGGCAGGCTCAAACGGTGTCAGGCCCAGTATGGATTACACGTGATTGCACAAAGGTGAGAAAGGGTACCGTATCCCCGGATAACATGTATGGATAGCATAGTGTACACATTCAAAATATATGTCTATAGATCAGGAGGCAGGCTCAGACGGTGTCAGGCTCAGACGGTGTCAGGCCCAGTATGGATTTCACGTGATTGCACAAAGGTGAGAAAGGGTACCGTATCCCCAGATAACATGTATGGATAGCATAGTGTACACATTCAAAATATATGTCTATAGATCAGGAGGCAGGCTCAAACGGTGTCAGGCCCAGTATGGATTACACGCGATTGCACAAAGGTGAGAAAAGGAACCGTATCCCCGGATAACATGTATGGATAGCATAGTGTACACATTCAAAATATATGTCTATAGATCAGGAGGCAGGCTCTAACGGTGTCAGGCCCAGTATGGATTACACGTGATTGCACAAAGGTGAGAAAAGGAACCGTATCCCCGAATAACATGTATGGATAGCATAGTGTACACATTCAAAATATATGTCTATAGATCAGGAGGCAGGCTCAAACGGTGTCAGGCCCAGTATGGATTACACGCGATTGCACAAAGGTGAGAAAAGGAACCGTATCCCCGGATAACATGTATGGATAGCATAGTGTACACATTCAAAATATATGTCTATAGATCAGGAGGCAGGCTCTAACGGTGTCAGGCCCAGTATGGATTACACGTGATTGCACAAAGGTGAGAAAAGGAACCGTATCCCCGGATAACATGTATGGATAGCATAGTGTACACATTCAAAATATATGTCTATAGATCAGGAGGCAGGCTCAGACGGTGTCAGGCCCAGTATGGATTTGATGGCCCAGACTACACAGCGGAGGAGCAGGGAGAGGTAAAGATTGCAAATGCTGGGGCCCTGCCCAAGCAAGGGGGGCCCACTCGTGGGCGTCGGTACTGGCACTGGGCCTCTCATAGTACGGCGGTGTGTCTGACGGCGGGTGTGCGCCACCACCATCAGAGACACTTGATTGCACTATGAGGGACCCTGTGCCAGTGCCCGCGCCCAAGAGTCGGCCTACCCACCTGTCCAGGGCAACGGCACTCGCACGGTTTCGTGTGCTAGGTGGTGACCCCGGCCATGGGGGGGAGGCAGCAGAGTTAGGGAGTTTTAGAAAGTGGCATATGTTGATGTTGGACATTCAGCTGGTGCAAAAGGCGAAATTGTTCAAGTCCCAGGAAGAGGAGGACCAAAGCAAGCCATTTTTCTGTCACCCTATGTGTCATCAGGGGAAGGTGGGACAAAATCCTTGGAAACCCATGCATGGTTCATTTTAATGAAGGTTAGATCATCCCCTTTTTGGGTTGACAGACGGGTCCTTTTTCCTGTCAGGATTGATCCAGCTGCACTGAAGACTCTTTCCGATAGCACACTTGCAGCTGGGCAAGCGAGCTCCTGTAAGGCATATTGTGCCAATTCAGGCCAGGTGTCCAGTTTAGCGGCCCAATAGTCAAAGGGGAATGACCTGTGCGGGAGAACATCGATATGGGAGAAAAAGTAGTTTGTAACCATAGTTGACAACTGCTGTCTCCTGTCACTTTCTATCGATGCAGTATTACCAGTTGTGTGAGCGGTACTTGAAAAATCAGTCCACAACATTGTCATGAAACCCCTATCTCCAACGCCACTCCTGCTGTGTGCACCACAAACACCTCTGCCAAGCTGCCCCCGGCCCGTACGGCTCGTGTGAGAACCATCACCGCTGCTGTGCTTGGAATGCCTCAACCAACCGGTTTACCAGAGTTACTTGTTTATTAGCCAATATTAGGTCAAGGTTCTCGTGTGGCATGATGTTTTGTAATTTGCCTTTATAGCGTGGATCCAGGATGCTGGCCAACCAGTAGTTGTCATCGTTCATCATTTTGGCAATGCAGGGGTCCCTTTTTAGGATCTGCAAGGCATAATCTGACATGTGGGCCAATGTTCCCGGTGTCAATGATGCACTGCGAGTGCTGGTTGGCGGAGCACTTTCTGGCAAATCCACATCCCTCCAGTCACGCACAAACCCTGTACCAGACCTTGCCATGCCAACATTTTCACTTGCCCCACGAGATGCATCCTCCTCCCCAAAGTAATCATCCCCATCATCATCCACCTCCTCCTCTTCTTCCTCCACCTCGTCCAGGAGAGGTCCCTGAGCAGACAATGGCTGAATGTCATCAAGGATTCCCTCCTCCTCTTCCTCCTCGTCAACATTGGCTGCAGACGCATGCTCCTTAAGGTGCGTCAAAGTTTGCATGAGCAGATGCATAAGTGGGATGCTCATGCTTAGGATGGCGTCATCTGCGATTACCAGCCGTGTGCATTCCTCAAAACACTGAAGGACTTTACAGAGGTCTTTCAGCTTCGACCACTGCACACTTGTCAACTCCATGTCTGCTCTCAAAGTGCCTGGCCGTGTATCCTCCCACAAATGCATTATGGCCTTCCTCTGTTCACACAGCCGCTCAACCATGTGCAGTGTGGAGTTCCACCTTGTTGCAATGTCGATAATGAGGCGGTGGTTGGGAAGGTGGAGCAATCGCTGCAGCTTCTGCATACGAATGGAGTGTACAGGCGACCGGCGGATGTGCGCGCACAGTCTTCGCAGGGCTGTTAACTCCGGATAATTGTTGCGGAAGCACTGCACCACGAGGTTCAACAGCCAACTGTTTCCTATACCGTGGGCTAGGCAGCACTGTCCCACCACCGCTGTCCCCTGTGGACCCTCCATCCACTACACTAACCCTGTGTGCAGTGATGGACACGTAACGGCCCTGGCCATGCCGACTGGACCATGCATCTGTTGTGAGGTGCACCTTTCCACTCACTGACTGCTTGAGTGCATGGACAATGCGGTCTTTCACATGATGGTGGAGGGCTGGGATGGTTTTGCGAGAGAAGAAGTGGCGACTGGGTAGGTCATAGCGTGGTACTGCATAGGCCATGAGTTCGCGGAAAGCTGCGCTTTCCACAAACCGATAGGGCATCATCTCAAACGAGATTAGTTTGGCAATGTGGGCGTTCAAACCCAGTGCATGCGTATGAGAGACTGAGTACTTTTTTGACCTACTCATAGTCTCTGGGAGGGTGAGCTGGACTTGAGAGCTGCATATGGTGGAACTAGCGGTGGACAGGGCGGACTGAGAGGTTTGATGATGGTGATGGAGTTGGTGTTCTTTCTGATGGCTAGATTCAGTCTTTCATTGATATAACAGTGGGATTCCCTGACTGCTTTGGCCTTGCAACGACACCTCAACATTTGCTGCTGTGCTAACCGCTGGGCTTACAGTGGGGGAAACAATGTAGCGTTGCTGACTACCTTCTTTGTGATCAGTTGCACATGTGGTACTTGAGGTTTGGTGTTGTGTCCACGCTTGCAAGTGCATGCTGGTTAAATGTCTAAGTATGCAACTGGTATTCAAATTTTTCAGATTTTTCCCTCGGCTAAAGGTCTTTGCGCCCTTCTTACAGATAACCTTGGCCTGATCATGAGGATTTTGTTCAAAAAATTGCCACACTGCACTCTTCCTACTTTGGAAGACATTTTGCGGCCTAGCACGCTGTGCTATTTTTACCATCTGGACAAGCTGTCCAGCAACTCTTTTGATTTTTGGAACCTGTCTTTGGAGTGCTCCGGGCCTGCCAGATAACAGCTGTTGCGATGTCGATGTCTGCTGTGGATGCTCCTCCTCCTCATCTGAGCTATTGGAAGCAGCACCCTCTTCCCCCAATGGATGCCAATCTGGGTCAACAACTGGGTCATCCATCACCTCCTCTTCAATGTCATGTGCACCTTCCTCTGTGTCACCGTGTATGGTCGTATAGTATGCGGGAAGGGGCACCTGAGTCTCATCAGGGTCAGAATCTGGCTCATTACACTGCGAGGACAATGTAGTGCTCTGACTGAATGTACCAGCAGAATCATCTATCAGTGGCTGTGCATCAGTGCACTCCATGTCAGATTCATCTTGGCCTGGGTAATTCACCATTTCACTTGATAACCCAGTCATGGTATGTGAAAACAGCTCCATGGAGTAATCAGTTGTATGGCCTGCATCATCCTTCAATCTTGGTTGGGGTGAAGGACACAAGGAAAGGTGTGGTTCATGAACATGACCCTCCAATGACGACTCAGTGCTTTTATTTTTTACAACTTCAGAAGAGGAGGCGATAGAGCTGGAGGCTGAGTCAGCAATGTAAGCCAAATCTTTTTCCTGATGCTCTGGCTTTAAAAGCGGTTTGCCAACTCCTAGAAAACTAAGCCTTGGAGGACTTGTGGAGCCAGACGATGATGCAGGCTCAACACCTCCTGCATTCGGTCCTATTTTGCTTTTGCCACTACCATCTGATCCACCACCAACACCATCATTACCAGCTGGCAACCCCCGCCCAATTCCATGGCCTCTTCCACCAGCCTTCCTCATTTTTGCTAAAAATGTACACAAAATCCCACAAACTATATAGTAATGTAAAACAAGGTACAAGGTGTATATAGGACAGGGGAGACGTCGAAATTTCTGAACACACTTGTGGACACTGTTGGATTGTGTGAGGCCCAGTGAATATCACACCGCTATGTCACAGGCTCAATGTCGCAGGTGTGAAAAATGTCACTATACGACAGGGGAGAGGTAGAAGTTCTGAACACACTTGTGGACACTGTTGTGTGAGGCCCAGTTAATATCACACCGCTATGTCACAGGCTCAATGTCGCAGGTGTGAAAAATGTCACTATAGGACAGGGGAGATGTAGAATTTCTGAACACACTTGTGGACACTGTTGTGTTAGGCCCAGTTAATATCACACCGCTATGTCACAGGCTCAATGTCGCAGGTGTGAAAAATGTCACTATAGGACAGGGAGATGTAGAATTTCTGAACACACTTGTGGACACTGTCGTGTGAGGCCCAGTTAATATCACACCGCTATGTCACAGGCTCAATGTCGTAGGTGTGAAAAATGTCACTATAGGACAGGGGAGATGTAGAATTTCTGAACACACTTGTGGACACAGTTGGATTGTGTGAGGCCCAGTTACTATCACACCGCTATGTCACAGGCAGAAATTGGCTAGTGTATGACAAACTACAAGGTGTATATAGAATTGGGCAGAATAGGAATCTCCCTAGAGTGTAGGTCTGTAAGAACGGAACATGTCCTAGACGTATCCTTACAGAGTGACACACAGATAGCTTCACTGTGGCCGTGATAACAGCCGTTACACGGTACTGAGAGAGGAGTGTGCACGTACACCGCTGTCCGGTGTCCGTAAAATTGTCAAGCTCTGTGTTTTTTAAGTATACGGACTGACACACGCTGTCTCTCTATAGTTTTGAATGTGATCAAACAGCAAATATACTTAACTGTTTGAAAAGCTGACAAAACTAGAAGGTGTAGGTCTGTAAGAACGGAACATGTCCTCGACTTATTCTTACAGAGTGACACACAGATAGCCTCGCTGTGGCCGTGATAACAGCCGTTACATGGTACTGAGAGAGGAGTGTGCACATACACCGCTGTCCGGTGTCCGTAAAATTGTCAAGCTCCGTGTTTTTTAAGTATACGGACTGACACATGCTGTCTCTCTATAGTTTTGAATGTGATCAAACAGCAAATATACTTAACTGTTTGAAAAGCAGACAAAACTAGAAGGTGTAGGTCTGTAAGAACGGAACATGTCCTCGACTTATTCTTACAGAGTGACACACAGATAGCTTCACTGTGGCCGTGATAACAGCCGTTACACGGTACTGTGTGAGGAGCGTACACCGCTGTATGGTGTGGGGAAAAATGCACGCTCAGTACCTCACCAGGACAAAAAAAAACAATTTGGATTGCTTTTAAAAAAGCAGTTTGCAGAGCAGTGGGAAAATAGCAATGCAGCTATCATAAAGCCTTATAAGGCAGCCTAACAACCAACACAGTTGATCCAGCAAAATATAGCCTCCACTTGCACTGCACACACAGTGACTGGTGTGTTGTACAGGCAAAATCGCTAGCAGCAGAAGCAGTTTTTGGTGTCTTCTTCCCTGCCTAACGCTCTTCCTACAGAATCAGCAGCAGCAGCAGCTCTCCCTATTCTGAGATCAGCATGAGTAACATGGCGGTCAGCGTGCACGCCCTTTTACACCCCCTGTGACGCCCCCTAAAGCAAGCCAATCACTTGCATGCCCTTCTCAAAGATGGTGGTGACCCCTGCCTATGTCATCACGTTGTCCACAGTGTCCGTGGATCCTGATTGGCTGAAAAAGGGCGGAAAACAAACTTTTGAAACGCGACTTTGGCGCTAAAGTCGCCGAGCTCGTGGCCGACCTCACCCTAGGGTTGGGTTTCATTTCATGAAACCTGACTTTACCAAAAGTCGGCGACTTTTGAAATTTTTCGACCCGTTTCGCTCAACTCTAGTAGCCAGGTCAGAACCAGGAAGTACAGGTAGGTACAAAGTTATCAGGCAGGAGAAAGGTTAGTAAACAAGTCAAAGTAAAAAATCAGGAGCACTCACTAAGAAATATGAACTGTGAAACACACAACACCAAAGATAGTTAGGTTATAACTGGCAGTGTGAACTGATTCTCAGAAGTTTAAATAGCAAGTAGTCCATAATCCATATGGCAGTCAATATGCATTCCGTGTGTCCAATTGTCATCTGTGTGCAAACCGGTTTTCTCATACTTTTTTTACAATTACAATTCAGTAGTAATTTAAGAGCCTCTTTGACCCCAACCCTGTTAAAATAACCTAACTATGGTGATTATTGTTGAGCATTCCGATACCGCAAGTATCGGGTATCAGCCGATATTCACTGTATCGGAATTCCGATACTGAGTTCCGATACTTTTAGCATATTGAATACCGGAATCGGAAGTTCCCATAATGCTATGAGCTAGTTTGATTTGATTCAGCCAATGACAATCCTCAGAAGTGTGGGCACATCCTGTTAGGCATGAAGGCATGTTAACTAATGGCATGGCTGTGATTGGCTGCTGAAATGATGTCATGATGCACTATAAAAACCGCCGCAGCCGCCATTTCTGGTTCACTCTGCTGTGAATTCAGTTAGGGACAGGCTGCTGGTTAAGACTGTGAGGGACAGTTAGAGATAGCGATTTTCACAATCATGGTGTGCTTTACCCAGGCTACATAATCCACCACTGTAGCTTTCTTTTGCCTTGCAGCAGTGTTCACAGCTGTCTGCAAGGTCTGTGTGAGTGCATCTCATGCTGAGTAGTGTGTCCTGCAGCCACGTCTGGTTGTAGGACGCTCAGCATGTCACTGCCTCATACATATTTTTATTTTTTTGCTGCTCATTTTTCATTCTCCTATTAGTGTGAACTGTGCATCCATCCGTATCCATATACGTTGGTTGCAAACACTATAGGAGTAGACAGCGGACCCTCTCTGCAGCCTTTCAGTGCTAGTGCCCACTTATCTGCCCTGTTCACAGCTGTCTGAGAGGTCTCTGACTGTGTGTGAGTGCAGCTCACACTGAGTAGTGTGTCCTGCAGCTACATCTGGTTGTAGGCCGCTCAGCGTGCGTCACTGCCTCACACATATTTTTCTTTTATTACAGCTCATTTTTTATTCTCCTATTAGTGTGCATCCATGCATATCCATATACGGTGGTTGCAAACACTATAGGAATAGACAGTGGACCCTCTCTGCAGCCTTTCAGTGCTAGTGCCCACTTATCTGCCCTGTTCATGGCTGTCTGAGAGGTCTCTGACTGTGTGTGAATGCAGCTCACGCTGAGTAGTGTGTCCTGCAGCTACGTCTGGTTGTAGACCGCTCAGCGTGTGTCACTGCCTCACACATTTTTCTTTTATTGCAGCTCATTTTTTATTCTCCTATTAGTGTGCATCCATCCGTACCCATCTACATTGGTTGGTTGCAAACACTATATAGGAGTAGATAGAGGAGCCTTTTTTTCTGGCTTGTGCCCTTCAGCCGCAGCCAGATTAGTATTACCCTATTTTTTGGAGCCTCATCTTTTGCATTGTAGGTTACCTTCCTACATTGTAATAGCTCCAAAAAGTTAGTGATGCTATCGCTTTCAAATCTTTGGTCACATCCTTTTAGTTTTTTTTAAAAAAAACAAAACAAAATAAAGTTCACCAAACACTCCATTTGACAGTTGTGTAGGCCAGATTAGCTCCTATTAAAGTGTAGTCCACACACACACTTCATAAAATTAGTGTTTCCTATACCCGTTACCAGCTGTTCAGGAATAAGCACACTAAGCCCCCCTTTGTACTTTTCTACCTATCTTTATCTGTCTACCAAGATGAAGGCAGGGAGTAAGGCACATGGGCGTGGGCGTGGAGTTTCAGCAGGGAGAGGACGTGGAGATTCTGCAGGGAGAGGACGTGGGGATTCTGTGCCTGCTGCGGGCACCAGTGAGTCAGCATCCCCCAGTTTTAGCAGGCAACAGTCCTTTATGCACAGCTTTATAGGACCTCGCCGTACCCCACTGCTGCGGGAGGAACAAATTGAAGCCGTTGTCGGATGGATGGCAGCTAATGCATCGACTTCAATGACTTCCACGTCCTCTCTGTGGCTGTGGAGTTTCAGCAGGGAGAGGACGGGGGGATTCAGCAGGGAGAGGACGTGGGGATTCGGTGTCTGCTGCGGCCACCAGTGACCCGGCATCCCCCACTTTTACCAGGCAACAGTCCTTCATGCGCAGCTTTGTAGGACCTCGCCGTACCCCACTGCTGCGTGTCGAACAAATTGAAGCCGTTGTCGGATGGATGGCAGCTAACGCATCCACTTCAATGACTTCCGCATCCTCCCAAGGCCAGAGCACTGAAGAGCAACCATCTGTCTCTTCACCACCTGCCAAAGTGCCCAGGCAGTCATAGAGCCCTGGACAGGAGCCATCACAGACTCTACTTCTGTTCTCTGAATCTGTTGGCTTGGAAAGAGGGGGACAGCCAAGCAGCATTCAAGAATGTGAAGAAGAGGGAGTATGCAGTGATGCGCAACTTCTTTGTCCCTCTGAATCTGAAGAGGCGGGTGGGCCAGTGCCTATGGTCAGCACACCTCAGTACGCATCAGATGATGACGAGACTCAGGTGCCACTTTCTGGTGCATACGGTGCTGGCGAGACAACCCAGGAGAAGCAGGTGTTTGAAGAGGGGAGTGTAGATGATGAGGTCCTTGACCCATCATGGCGTGAGTGGAACAGGAAGGTGGTGGGAGCAGCTCTGAGGAAGAGATTCCCCGAACGGCCAAAGCAGGAGGGAGAGGGAGGGGGCAGACTTGGTTGCCTGTAGCCACCACTTCGGCACCCGTTAGGAGCATTCCTCTTTTAAAAGCCAAAACGGGCGCTCCCAAGACTTACAGTGCGTGGTCCTTTTTTGACACAGTTGCAGATGACATTTGCTTTGTCAAATGCAAATGCAAGCTGTGTCATCAGAAAGTGAAAAGAGGTAAAAATGTCAGCAACCTCAATACCACAAATATGTGGAAACATGTGCGGACCAAGCACGAGGTGGAGTTACACAGACACACTGAAGATGTAGGCCAACGTACAGCACCACCTACACCTCTTCAGCTCGTGTTGGGGCCTCTTCCTCCAGCTCACACACAGCTGGTTCAGCTTCCTCACAGGATCGCCAAGGAAGAACCTCTGGCACTGTTGTCCGGAGACCCAGTGACATTCCACCCACAGCACCACGTTCCCAGTCATCCTCACACTCCCAGGCCACTCTACAGCCATCGGTAGCACAGGCATGGGATAAAAGGCGGCCATACTCGGCAAACCATCCCCGAGCACAGGCTCTGAATGCTGGCATTGGCAAACTACTGGCCCTTGAAATGCTCTCATTCAGGCTGGTGGAGACTGACACCTTCCGGAACATCATGGCATTGGCAGTCCCACAATACACCGTGCCCAGCCGCTTTTATTTCAGCAGGCAAGCCGACCCTGCCCTGCAAAAACATGTGGAGGGAAAAATAAAACATGCGCTACTAAACGCCGTCAGTAGCAAGGTCCACCTGACCACCAATGCGTGGACCAGTAACCGTGGACAGGGACGATACCTTTCCCTCACTGCCCATTGGGTCAATGTTGTGGAGCCGGGTATAGATCTGGAGAGTGGCGCTGTACATGTTCTGCCAACTCCACGGATTACTAGTAGTGGGAATGTGGACAGAGCAGAAGACCTTGCCGGACACGCATCAGGGGATAAACTGACGCGACTGAGCCCCAGTAACACAGGAACAAGTGTGGATTGTGCAGACGCCACTTCAGAGCAGCAACTGGCGGGGTTGGAGGCCAGGGGAAATACTAGAGACAGTGGAGCATGGCTACAATCAGTAGTAGTCTACAACCTATATCAAACTTGCTGCAAGTTGGCCTCCACCTGCTGCATGATTGATTCTGGGCTTCAACACAGCCAGTTGTTGCTCGGAAGTGCTGTCCGCACCGAGAAAAACACTAGCTCCTGTGTTAGTGGGGTTCAGTAACGTCTGCTGTTCCCCTGCTGTGTGGACGACAAAGTCTCCTGCTGCCTCCACATTCAAAAACCAACAGGCCTCTGCCTGCTCCATGCTTGATCCTGGGCTCCAACAACGCCAGTTGGTGTTCAGAAGTGCCGTCTTCACAGAGAAAAACACGACCTCCTGTGTTAGTGGGGTTCAGTAACGTCTGCTGTTCCCCTGCTGTGTGGACGACAAAGTCTCCTGCTGCCTCCACATTCAAAAACCAACAGGCCTCTGCCTGCTCCATGCTTGATCCTGGGCTCCAACAACGCCAGTTGGTGTTCAGAAGTGCCGTCTTCACAGAGAAAAACACGACCTCCTGTGTTAGTGGGGTTCAGTAACGTCAGCTGTTCCCCTGCTGTGTGGACGACAAAGTCTCCTGCTGCCTCCACATTCAAAAACCATCAGGCCTCAGCCTGCTCCATGCTGGATCCTGGGCTCCAACAAAGCCAGTTGGTGTTCAGAAGTGCCGTCTTCACAGAGAAAAACACTAGCTCCTGTGTTAGTGGGGTTCAGTAACGTCTGCTGTTCCCCTGCTGTGTGGACGACAAAGTCTCCTGCTGCCTCCACATTCAAAAACCATCAGGTCTCAGCCTGCTCCATGCATGATCCTGGGCTCCAACAACGCCAGTTGGTGTTCAGAAGTGCCGTCTTCACAGAGAAAAGCACAATAGCTCCTGTGTTAGTGGGGTTCAGTAGCGCCAGCTGCTCCCCTGCTGTGTGGATAACAAAGTCTCCTGCTGCCTCCAAAATCACACTACATCTTATTTTCTACTCGCTCCAAGTAGGCTTCAGCCTGCTCCATGATTGATCCTGGGCTTCAACACAGCCAGTCTTTGCTTGGAAGTGCCGTCCGCAAAGAGAGAACCACTAGCTCCTGTGTCAGTGGGGTTCAGTAACGCAAGCTGGTCCCCTGCTGTGTGGATGGCAAAGATTCCTGCTGCCTACACAGTCACACTACTACTGATTTTTAACTGTGCTCCACTTAGGCATCTGGCTCCACTGTCTCTAGTATGTCCCCTGGCCTCCAACCCCGCCAGTTGCTGCTCTGAAGTGACGTCTGCACAATCCACACTTGTTCCTGTGTTACTGGGGCTCAGTCACGTCAGTTGATCCGCAGATGTGTGTCCTGCAATGTCTCCTGCTCTGTCCACATTCCCATTACTAGCAGTCAACTGACATGACTGAGCCCCTGTAACCCAGGAACAAGTGTGGATTGTGCAGACGCCACTTCAGAGCAGCAACTGGTGGGGTTGGAGGCCAAGGGAAAAACTAGAGACAGTAGAGCCAGAGGCCTAAGTGGAGCACGGTTACAATCAGTAGTAGTGTACAACCGATATAAAACTTGCTTCAAGTAGGCCTCAGCCTGCTCCATGATTGATCCTGGGCTTCAACACAGCCAGTTGTTGCTCGGAATTGCCGTCTGCACAGAGAAAAACACATGCTCCAGTGTGGGGTTCAGTAACGCCAGCTGCTCCCCTGCTGTGTGGACGACAAAGTCTCCTGCTGCCTCCAAAATCACACTACATCTTATTTGCTACTCGCTCCAAGTAGGCCTCAGCCTGCTGCATGATTGACCCTGGGCTCCAACATCGCCAGTTGCTGCTCAGAAGTGTCTTTGGCACGGGTACTCCCTCCTGCCCAGCCTGGTTCCAGCACGCCTGCAGTTTCCGGGGATTGTCAACATCACTTTGACACCAAAACGTTGTCCAGTCGTGTTGCGGTCGGGTTTGCTGAGTCTATGGTGCCTGCAGTTTAGGTGCTTCCTATGTGGGCTGCGGGTTCTGGTAATAAAGGCTGGTTCCGTAGTGCCAATAGGACAAGCACCCCCTGTAGGACTGTGGGTTTCGGTAAATGCGGCCGGCTCTTGGCCTTGCAACGTTGTTTTTCAGGGGTAGCTTCTGCTACCCATCCGAGTTCCAGTACAGTCAGCTGGTTCTCGGCAGTGCCTTTGGCCTAGGTGCCTCCTTCTCGGTATCAGAGTTCTAGCAACGTCTGCTGGTCCTTGGTAGTGCTTTGTAGCACAGGTACCTCCTGCTTAGTAACCGGGTTCCAGCACCGTCAGCTGGTCCACGGTTGTGCCATTGGCTCTTGTTCCTTCTGCTGCCCCTCCGGGTACCAGCACCGACAGCTGGTCCTCGCTAGTTCCATTTGCTCTTGTTCCTTCTGCTACCCATCCGGGTTCCAGTACAGTCAGCTGGTTCTCGAAAGTGCCTTTGGCCTAGGTGCCTCCTTCTCGGTATCCGAGTTCCAGCAACGTCTGCTGGTCCTTGGTAGTGCTTTATAGCACAGGTACCTCCTGCTTAGCAACCGTGTTCCAGCACCGTCAGCTGGTCCACGGTTGTGCCATTGGCTCTTGTTCCTTCTGCTGCCCATCCGGGTTCCAGTACCATCAGCTGGTTCTCAGCCTTCTTGTACCTTCTGCTACTTTTCAAAGTTCACGCTTGTGGAAATGGTTTTTGGTTCTCACTCTGGATCTCCCTGACGATGACCCTGAAGACGACGACCCTGAAAACCACACCGAAGAAGACCAAAACGATGACCCTGAAGAAGATGACCAAGAGGACAAAGAACATGAAGACAACCACCAAGATGCAGAACAACAAGAGACAGAAGACCAAGAAGCAGAAGAACAAAAAGCAGAAGGACCAAAAGCAGAAGAACATTAAGCATAAGACTAAAAATCAGAGCAAAAGATATTATCTAAATTCTAAGCAGAAGAAGACTAAGCAGTGTATGGGGGTGAGTCCGTTCCTCCTCGTGGTGCCCCTGGAAAATGCCTGCTGCTGCAGGCCAAACTGAACGCGGACAAATCCTGTTGTAAATCATTTGTGACATGCAGAACGAAAGGTGTAATCTTCAAACTTTTATAGATAACAACTACAGGAATGCCTGTCACAAATAAGAATATGATGAAGAAGAAGAATAGGAAGAAGATGAATAAGAAGAATATGAAGAATGTACAAAAAATGAATAATAGGAAGAAGATGAAGAATGTAAAAGAAAGAATAATAGGAAGAAGGTGAAGAAGAAGAAGATGAATAAGGTGAAGAAGTTGATGAAAAAGATGCTGCTGCTGAGGATGATGAAGGAGAAAGTGTTGGAGAAGTAAAAAAGAAGGTGAAGAGCATGGAAGTAGTGAAACATACATATCTAACAAAATATACAAAAGGTTAACATAGTCAACATCTTTAAAAAAAAAATTTATTCCTGCTATTCCATTTGATTGGGCTAAACCTCTATGCCTTTAATGTCTCCTCCACCTCCCCCAATACATTCTACATTATTGTTAGTTGTTTTTCTTCATGTAGAATTAAACTACAAGGAAAGAAAGGGGTTTTTTTTAAAGCCGATATTTCTGTTCCATTGACTTGAATGGGACTTCCGGGATCGGAATAGGCGAAACCCGATACTTTTTTTATATCGGCCGATCCAATCCGATCCGATATTTTTCAATATCGGGTGGTATCGCTCAACACTAATGGTGACATGAGTGGACCACTTCCATTTTGCTTGTAATATACCAAAAAGAAGTGAGTTTGTTGGTCTGCTTTATTCATTTTAGATTGTAAGTTGTCCCGAGCAGGATTGTTTTGTTTTGGTTTAATTATTGTTATAGCTGTTACTTAGTGTAGACCAGAGGTCTCAAGCTGCATTCCTTAAGGGCTGAAAGCAGGTCATGTTTTTAGGATTTCCTTGTATTGCACAGGTGATAATTTAATCACCTGCACAGATAATGATCCCAGCACCTTGTGCAATGCTAAGGAAATCTTGAAAACACGCATGGTTTGCTGCCCTCGAGGAATGCAGTTTGAGACCCATGGTGTAGATTGTAAGCTGTCACCATCAGCAGGGCCAGACTGGGACTAAAATTCAGCCCTGGCATTTGAAGTTACACAGGCCCAATAGTCACATGGTGACTATATAATATCTTTGTACAGTTGTAGTTTACAAGAAGTGAGAGGAGATTAACACGACTATATAACATGTAGTCACAGCTGTGCCCAGTATTTCAGCTCAGTCCTATTTATTGCTTTTAGGTACAGTACTCCTCCCAAATCTCTGTCCCCTTTTGTATGCATGATTACAGAATTCCTGGCAGAACTGCTCTCTATTGGGCAACCAGACCCCCTGGTCATAGCCGCCCCTATCATACCTCCCAACTTTTGAAGAAGGGAAAGACGGACAAAGACTGCGGCGCGCGCAGCGCACCGCTGTAAATTTTGGCTACGCCCAACCACACCCATTTCACAACTAGTCACACCCATGTCCACACCTAATCGCACCCATTTAGCACTGCTGATCGCACTGACTGGTACTGAGGGCACAGTGGCTGGCATTATGGGCACACTGACTGGCACTAAGGAAGAGAGAAAACAGAGAGAGAGAGAGAAAAAAGAAAACAGAGAGAGCGAGAAAGAAAGGGGAAAGAAAGAAAGAACAGTGAGAGACAAAGAAAGAACAGTGAGAGACAGAGAAAGAACAGAGAGAGAAAGAAAGAGGGGAAAGAAAGAACAGAGAGAGAAAGAGAAAGAACAGAGAGAGAAAGAAAGAAGTAAAGAAAAGAAAGAACAGAGAGAAAGAGAGGAAAGAAAAAGAAAGAAAGAGGGGAAGAAAGAACAGAGAGAAAAAAGAAAGATTAGAGAGAGAAAGAAAGAACAGAGAGAGAATGAAAGAACAGAGAAAGAAAGAAAAAGAGAGAAAGAAATAAAGAAAGATTCTACAAAGATACTATAGCAGCCCGGCTCCCATTGTAATGCCCACCTGAGCCTCCCGGTGCAGGACCTATCATGATCCGCTCACATGGCCGGCATCCCCGATTCCAAGGCGATCCTGCTGTCTGCGCTGTCGGAGGAGGACACGGTGATGGATCTGAAGCATTCCTGGTTCCGTCACAATCTCCTCAAGAAATTATCTCATTTCCGGTCAGCTTCCAGCACATCACTTCAGGTGGAACGTCATGTGTGTGTTTTAAAATGCTCCTCGGGGCTCCGCCGTGTACTCCTGTGTCCGTGGGAAAAGCCTGCTTTGTATGCTTTGTACACACTTGGCTTCGCTCCGTACATCCCGTACACATATGGCTCCACTCCATACACACACGGTTCCACTCCGTCCACGCGTGGCTCCTCTCCGTACACCTCGTACACACGTGGCTCCTCTCCGTACACCTCGTACACGCGCGGCTCCGCTCCGTCCACCTCATACACACGGCTCCTCTCCGTACACCTCGTACACACGGCTCCTCTCCGTACACCTCATACACACGGCTCCGCTCCATACACCTCGTACACACGGCTCCTCTCCGTACACCTCGTACACACGGCTCCTCTCCGTACACCTCGTACACACGCGGCTCCTCTCCGTACACCTCGTACACACGGCTCCGCTCCGTACACCTCGTACACACGGCTCCTCTCCGTACACCTCGTACACACGGCTCCTCTCCGTACACCTCATACACACGGCTCCACTCCGTGCACCTCGTACACACGGCTCCGCTCCGTACACCTCGTACACACGGCTCCGCTCCGTACACCTCGTACACACGGCTCCGCTCCGTACACGCGTGGCTCCGCTCCGTACACCTCGTACACACGGCTCCGCTCCGTACACCTCGTACACACGGCTCCGCTCCGTACACGCGTGGCTCTGCTCCGTACACCTCGTACACACGGCTCCGCTCCGTACACCTCGTACACACGCGGCTCCGCTCCGTACACCTCGTACACACGCGGCTCCGCTCCGTACACCTCGTACACACGCGGCTCCGCTCCGTACACCTCGTACACACACGGCTCCGCTCTGTACACCTCGTACACCTCATACACACACGGCTCCGCTCCGTACACCTCATACACACACAGCTCTGCTACATCCACACTGTAAATCCTGACCACACACATACTTACCTCAACCAGCACCATGACAACAGCAAAGCAGAGTCTTGCAGATGGTAGAGGCAAGGCTGAGAGCACAGGACCTGTGATGAGGTCACAGGAGGGGCGGAGTCAGGGGTGATACGATCGGGGGTCTGGACAAAGGCTCCTGATCATGTGACCCCCTGACTCCTCCCCTCCTGTGACCTCATCACAGGTCCTGCGAACAGAGCGAGCAGGCAAGCGAGTGCGACGCTGTGAGTGGCTGCGGGGGGGAGGGGGTCTCATGCTACGGCGAGGATGGGGGGCGTGGCGGCTTATCTCCCTGCAGTGCGGGAGGAACTTGAATCTATCACCGCCATGCCTGCAGAGGGCCGGCGGCAGGAACAACAGTGGCCGCAGCAGCTGGCAAGCGGCCAGATGTTCGGGCGCTGCCGCCCGCGGCCCACATGACAGCGGCCCAGCGGGAAAATGCCCGGTTGGTTATATTGCCAATCCGGGCCTGACCATCAGGGTAGTTTTGCTTTGGTTTATTTATTGGATTATTGTTATCGTTGTTACTTAGGACTGTTGTGTTTAAAACTGTTAAACTGTAGATATGTTTTTGCTCTATAATAACTCTCAATCTTCAAATTAGAACACAGATAAGCAGGATTGAGACGATAATTATGGTGTCATTCACGCTCACCCTCTTTTTGGAAGTTTTGGAGGATGTTACATATGTCAGACAGAACTGAATACCGATAAACTTGTTGATGAAGATAGACTATTCACCAACTGCCCTCTTCTGCTCACAAATCCTTTCCAACATCTGCAGTGTAAAGTTCCCAGGGCTGGGGGCATCACACACCAGTTGTTGAGCCATAAGCTGCAAGCACTGTTGAATCACGGCAAGGGCGGATGAAGCTGTATCTGACTTTCTAAAATGATATTTTGAGCGTTTTACTTTTCCAAGGAGATCTGCCAGCTCCGTGTTGCTTTTAAAAGACGTTGACCTATTTGGTTAAGCGCATGAGACAAGCATGGCATGTGTGTCAGCTCACCTCACCACAGAGCAGCCACCAGGTTCCAGCCATTGTCACACACAACCATGCCTGGCTGTTGGTTCAACCGTCAGCCACCAATCGGCCTGCTCTTTCAGAGCTGTCCAAAACGCTTCAGCATTTTGGGGTTTGTCACAGAAGCATATTAGCTTCAGCACAGCCTGTTCTCCTTTCGTTTGGCAGTGCTGCAGGGCTTCCAGCTTGTGAATGATGTGCTACCTTTTCTAGCTGGAGGCTGAAGAGGAGGTGAAGGAGGAGCAGGATGTGCAGGAGCTGTAGACTGTGTGGGCAACTCAGACTGACGTAGGGCCCGCAATACTCAGGGTTTGGGAGGACGTGCACCATACTAAGGTTGGAGTGGGTCACGGCTTCCACTATGTTAACCCATTGTGCCCTCAATGAAATGTACCATCCCTGTCCACAAGCACTTGTCCACTTGTTTGTGGTTAGGTGGACTTTCCCAGTAACAGCATAGTGGAGGGCACGGGTAATGTTGTGGGACACGTGCCTGTGTAATGCTGGGACGGCACATCGGGACAAATATTCCTACATGTTCGTGCCCTTGACTCTGCCCTCTCTTTCAAGCTAAGATCCAAGCCCTTGCATCCTCCTGCCCATTACAACTCAAAAACCTTTCCTGCATCCGTACATTCCAAGAAAATTCAAAAATGTTTGTGCACGCCCTCATGATCTCCCTCGTCTACTATTGCAACCTTACACTCTCTAGCCTCCCCTCTAGCACACTTGCCCCACTCAAATCTATCCAAAACTTTGCTGCCAGAGTAATCCAACTGTCTCTCCATTATTCCCCAGCCTCTCCTCTCTGCCATGCATTCACTGCCTTCATATTGCCCATATGCTACAGTTCAAAACCCTAAATATGACATACAAAGCCTTCCACAACCTATACATCTGTGACAGGGTCTCCCAGTGTCCGACTGGCTCATGACTTTTTCTACACAATCGCAGTGTGCCGTCAGCGAGATGTACCGTCCCTGCCCACAGGTCCACGGGTTCTATGGTTAGGTGCACTTTCCCTGTGTCAGCATTTTTGATGGCCCGGGTAATGTTGTGGGACACGTGCTTGCTTGTCTAATGTCGTGATGGCAGACCGTGAGAAATAGTGTCGGGTGGGGACCAAGTACTTTATTACAGTCACCGCCATCAGGTTGCCGACAGCATCCTTTTCCCACGAGCCTAAAATGCAACATTTTGAGTGCAAGAAGACAAGAGATTTGTTAATTTACTACTGTGGCCTGTGGGGCATTGGCTGCATCTTTCCGCTTACAATCCAATGACTGGTGTATGGACAACTGAAGGCTGTGTTGGGACAAGGACGTGGACGTGCTTGATGATGGTGCTATTTGACTGTGGTCAAAGGCAGGTGCAGGGAAGGAGGCATACTCGCATGTACTGTGGACAAGGGATTGACTTGCATGCACAACAGCAGTAGAAGCAGTGGTATCACTCACAGACACTGTTCATGGAGCCTGGTGTTCAACCAACAAAGTCTGTTGCTTTTCTGCCATGTGCCTGATCATGCTGGTGGAGGTAAGGATGGTAGTTTTACTACCCCTGCTGATGTGGCCATGGCCGGTTTTGCAAATGTCCTTTTTTGGGGTTATCAGCAGAGTCTTTGAAAAACAAGAACACTGGTAGGGGGACATTCATTGTCTCCCTCTACCACACCACCTCCTCACCTTGACATCTGTCTTTCATTGTTCCCCAAGGCTATGTTCTAGGACCCCTACTCTTCTCCATCTACACCTTCAGCCTGGGCCAGATGATGTAATGGCACAGTTTGCAATATCATCACTATGCCGATGACACGCAGATCTACCTATGTATACCTGACATCACCTCCTTACTGACCAAAATCACACGTCTTCCCACCTAATCATCCTTCTTTTCTGCTTGCTTTCAAAAAGTGGACATGGACAAATCAGAATACATCATCTTTCAAGCATCTCACGCTGAGTACACCTGAGAGCTGTGTATGCCTCATTCGGTACCACTTTAGTAAGAGGAAAACTTTGCCCTAGAGAAGATGATTTTCCAGACATTCACTGCCTTTTTTGAACATTTTTTGCAGCTGTGATCTTCATCTTCTTGGTGTGGATGTGGAAATTTTCTAAGTTGTCATCAGTGCCATCATCACTCATATGTTGTAAAGAGGAAATCAGGTTTTTCAAAGGGCCGGAGTTATGTAGGTTTTGTGGCATTCCTTTAACAATGTTGGTTACACTCGGACAATTAATTTTAAACTGTGACATTTGTATATTATTGGTCATATGTATGGGTGAAGATGAAGAAGCTTGTGCCATGGGTGTGTTTATAGTTACAGACGGTGCACTTCTCTTTAAACTTAGTTTTTCACGAGTATCCATCAGTTTGTTTGATTTTCCTCCGACACTGATCTGATTTACTGTATATAATTCAGCATCTCACGAATATGTTGCATTTTGCCCTTTATACAGACATGTGCGTGTTTGGCAACATATATGGGATGGGCATTTCTTAGGGCGAGTCTCACACGCGCATCTGGTACACCGATCTTCTGATGGACATGAAACCGATTCTGGTAATTGATGGCGGCTAAGCGACGAAACATTGTTGGCTGTATCCTGGATGTCATACCTCCCATAGCCACTGCTGTTATTAATCATGTACTTTCACATTCCTGTCATCACCATGTCCCTTTTTTCCAGATCACTTCATTCAACGATTCGTCCACTATATTTTTACTAAAAACCTGCGCCTTCCCAGGAGCACCTGTGTATGAAACCACATTACAGTTTTGTAAGGTATTTATGAAGCCCCCCTGTTGTGAATTCGCTTTCTGGCCTCCCTCTGATTATTACTGAAGGTAGTGGAGCTGGTCACATTGACAGAGGGGTTGCGAGTGCTCTTTCTGGGCTCCCTCTGGTGGTTACTGGAGGAAATGGAGCTGATCTGATTGACAGAAGCTTGCCACCTGATAATGAGGATGACGATTGGAGATCTGGGGTTTCAGATTGGGATTTAAGAGAGCCGACTCCCTCTATCCCTGCTGGTAATTTTCTTCCTGTGCCTCCTGAGGTCTGATGTCTCCAGCTCTGTCCCTGCATGTTCAGCTAAGTGGTTCATTTGCTATTCTGTTTGCAATTGATCTGGTTTCGTCTATCTCTGATTTGTGCGGGTCAGCCAGCTCCGGCTGGGGCTGTGCTGAATCACCGCCCATATGTTACTGCTTGTGCCAGTTTGTTTTATCCCCTGTTAGATTGGTCTGTGTTTGCTCTGCTTTTGGAATATACCAGAGTGCTGATATACGGGGGGGGAAGTCGTGCGACTTCAGTGTTTTTCGTGCATCAGACTTGTTGGACTTTTTGCAGGGTTTTTTGCGTGATTGCAGACAGTGTCTTTCCTTTCCTGTCCTGTCTAGTCAGTGTGGGCCCCATCATTTGCTTAATCTATTTTCCTGCTTGCATTTGTCTTTTCATCTTGTCTCACTGACAATATATGTTTGGGGGTTATCTATTCCTTTGGGGTCTGCTCTGGCAGTTTAGATTTCCCCTTTCTTGCTTTAGGCTTAGTTAGCTCTCCGGCTGTGCCGAGGCATCTAGGATCATCGTAGGTACGCTCCACAGCTATTGCTAGTTGTGTGGTTAGGATCAGGGGTCTGCAATCCACTTAGTTACCAACCTCTCTGGTTTTCTGTGGCTTACCCTGGACCTGCTCTCCTCCTCGGTGACCCATTCATAGCAGAATCACCAGCCTAACTGTTGACTCTAGGGTACTCTAAAGAAGGAAAGAATTAAAAAAAAAAAAAGTGTCATAATTTTTTTATATATATATTTTTTCCTCTTTTTTTTCTCGGGCTGCAGGAGGAGATTTTTTTTTCCCCTTTCTCTAAATGGAGACTAAGCAATTGTCTGATCGTGTTGAGCAATTCGCTGCTGAAGTGTGGGGAATCTTTGCCTATCTCGCTCAATCATCTGCTGTTGAACCAAAAATCCCTACTCCTGATGTATTTTCTGGGGATCGGTCTAAATTTTTGAATTTTAAGAATAATTGTAAACTATTTTTTGCTTTGAAACCTAGCTCATCGGGGAGCTCTGTGCAGCAGGTTAAAATTGTCATTTCCCTGCTGCACGGCGATCCCAAGGATTGGGCCTTTTCTTTGACACCCGGAGATCCTATTCTGGCTAATGTGGACACGTTTTTTCAAGCCTTGGGGTTGTTGTATGATGAACCTAATGCTATTGATCAAGCTGAGAAAACCTTATTGGCATTGAACCAGGGTCAGGATTGAGTTATACTGTCAAAAATTCTGAAAGTGGGCGGTCCATACTAAATGGAATGACGATGCCCTAGCAGCTCTCCTTCGGAAGGGTTTGGCAGAAACCGTAAAAGATGTTATGGTGGGATTTCCTGTTCCCTCTGGTCTAGACGACTCTATGTCATTGGCCATTCAAACTGATCGGCGTTTTTGTGAATGTAAAACTACACGAGAGGTGTTGCCGCCTTTCGAACGAATGTCTGAACCCATGCAATGTAATAGGGTTTTGTCTAGGATGCAACATCAGGAGTTTAGAAGGAATAATAAGCTGTGTTTTTTCTGTGGGGACGCCTCTCATACTATTTCTGTCTGTCCTAAACGAGAAAAGCATTTTGCTCACACATTTGCGGTGGGCAGTGTACAGCCTAAGTTCCTTTTGGCAATTACCCTGATCTGCTCCTTGTCTACATTTTCCGCTAAGACTTTTGTAGATTCAGGAGCAGCTTTGAATCTGATGGATTTGGACTTTGCTAAACATTGTGGTTTTCCCATGATACCCCTGTGGACTCCTATCCCTTTGAGGGGTATTGATGCTACTCCTTTGGCAGAGAATAAACCCCAGTTTTGGACCCAGGTGATAATGCAGGTCGCCCCGGACCACCAAGAAAGTTTTTGGTGTAGCACAATTTGCATGATACTATTGTTCTGGGTTTTCCTTGGTTGCAAACTCATAATCCTGTTTTGGATTGGAAATCTGTGTCTGTTGTGAGTTGGGGTTGTCAATGTGTTCTTAGTGACACTCCTGTTTTCTCCACCTCTCCCCTGTCTCATGATATTCCTGACAATTTGGATGATAGTTCTGATGTATTTAGTGAGAGTAAATCTGCATCTTTGCCTCCACATAGGAATTATGACTGTGCAATTGAGTTAATGCCCGGGTGTAAATTTCCCAAGGGTCGGCTTTTCAATTTATCGGTACCCGAACATGATGCTATGCGATCTTATATCAAGGAGTGGTTGGAGAAGGGTCATATTAGACCATCCTCTTCACCTTTAGGTGCTGGGGGTTTTTTTGCGGCCAAGAAAGATGGTTCATTAAGGCCATGTATTGACTATCGTTCCCTTAACAAAATTACTGTTAAATATCAGTACCAATTACCCCTGATTTCTGATTTATTTTCCAGAGTTAAAAGTGCCTGTTGGTTTACCAAGCTTGACATATAATCTTATTCGCATCAAGCACGGGGATGAGTGGAAGACGGCGTTTAATACTCCGGAGGGATATTTTGAGTACCTGGTGATGCCTTTTGGGCTCACTAATGCCCCTTCTGTCTTCCAATCTTTTATGAACGATATTTTCCGGGACTTTGTGGATAAGTTTTTGATCATTTATCTGGATGATATTTTGATCTTTTCCAGTCATTGGGATTCTCATGTGGAACATGTCTCGACTGTGTTCTGGATTTTGAGGGAAAATTCTCTGTATGTTAAGGGATCAAAGTGTCTCTTTGGTGTACAGAGGATTTCATTTTTGGGATTTAATTGGTCCCCGTCTGCTATTGAAATGGACCCAGCCAAGATACAGGCCATTTATGATTGGGTTCAGCCCACTTCTTTGAAGGCTCTCCAGAAGTTTTTGGGCTTTGCTAATTTCTACTGTAAATTTATAAGTAATTTTTCTGGAATTGTTAAACCACCGACTGATTTGACCTAAAAGGGCACTGATGTGGTGAATTGGTCTTGACAATTCAGGAGCTTAAGCGGAGATTCACTTCTGCTCCAGTTCTACGGCAACCTGATGTCTCACTCCCATTTCAGGTGGAGGTAGATGCTTCTGAGATTGGTGCAGGAGCCGTTTTGTCCCCAAAAGATTCGGTGACTTCTAAGATGAATCCATGTGCCTTCTTTTCTCAAAAATTCTCCCCATCTGAACGTAATTATGACGTGGAGAATCGGGAATTGTTGGCCATGAAATGGGCATTTGAAGAGTGGAGACATTGGTTGGAGGGAGCTAGACATCAAGTTGTGGTCCTCACCGAAAACAAGAATTTGATTTATCTTGAATCAGCCAAACGCTTGAATCCTAGACAGGTTAGGTGGGCCTTGTTTTTCACGCGTTTTAATTTTGTGGTCTGTTTTCTTCCGGGCACTAAGAATGTTAAGGCAGACGCCCTTTCTAGGAGTTTCTTTGCAGATTCTCTTGATGTGACCAAGCCTACTACCATTCTAAATGAGGGTGTAGTTATTTCTGCCATCTCACCTGATTTGAGACATGCCCTGGAGGAATTTCAGGAGGACAAACCTGAACGCTGCCCTATGGGAAAATTGTATGTCCCTGACCAGTGGAGGAAAAGAGTAATGTCTGAAATTCATTGCTCCACGTTGGCTGGTCATCCAGGTATTTTTGGTACCAGAGATTTGGTGAGTCAGTCTTTTTGGTGGCCTGCCTTGTCTTGTGATGTCAGGAATTTTGTGCAGTCCTGTGGGACTTGTTCTCGGTCCAAGCCTTGTTCTCGTTCTAGTGGGTTGTTGATGCCCCTGCTGGTGCCCAGGATGCCATGGACCCATATCTCAATGGATTTTATTTCCGATCTTCCTGTCTTTCAGAGAATGACTGTTATCTGGGTGATTTGTGATAGATTTTATAAGATGGTCCATCTTGCACCACTCCCAAAGTTGCCATCTTCTTCTGATTTGCCCAGGTTGCCCAGGATTCCTGAGAACATTGTGTCGGACAGAGGAGTCCAATTTATTTCCAGATTTTGGAGAGCTTTTTTATCCAAATTGGGAATTCAGTTATCTTTCTCCTCTGCATTTCATCCTCAGACCAATGGGCAGACTGAGAGAACAAACCAGACTTTGGAGTCCTATTTGAGATGTTTCATATCTGCTAATCAGGATGACTGGGTCTCATTTTTGCCCTTGCCCGAATTCGCGCTGAACAATAGAGCTAGTTCTGCCACTTTGATGTCGCCCTTTTTCTGTAACTTTGGGTTTCATCCTCGATTTTCTTCAGGGCAGGTGGAATCTTCGGCCTGCCCAACTGTTGACCCTGTGGTAGAGAGAATGCAGTAGATTTGGGACCAAGTGGTGGATAAGTTGTCCCACTTTCAGGAAAAAGCCCAACGGTTTTCCAACCGGCATAGGACCATTGGTCCCCGGTTTAAAGTGGGTGATATGGTTTGGTTGTCTTCAAAGAATATTCCTATGAAGGCTGCGTCTCCAAAATTCAAGCCAAGATTCACTGGACCTTATAAGATTTTGGAGATCCTTAATCCCATTTCTTTCTGATTGGCTCTTCCAGTCACGTTTAAGATCCGTAACGTATTTCATAATTCTTTGTTGAAGTGGTTTGTGGAGCCAGTAATTCCTATGGCGACGCCTCCTGACCCTGTATTGGTTAAATGCAATTTAGAATATGAGGTAGAGAAAATATCGGATTCTCGCTTGGCTAGACAGAGACCCTAGTACTTGGTCAAATGGAAGGGTTATGGCCAGGAGGATAATTCTTGGGTTTCTGCTTCTGCCATTCATGTTGAAAGATGGGTTCGTGCTTTTCGCCGGGCCCATCCTGATCGGCCTGGTGAAGTGGATGAGGGTTCGGTGACCCCTCCTCAAGTGGGGGTACTGTTGTGAATTCACTTTCTGGCTTCCCTCTGGTTATTACTGAAGATAGTGGAGCTGGTCACATTGACAGGGGTTGCGAGTTCTCTTTTTGGGCTCCCTCTGGTGTTTACTGGAGGAAATGGAGCTGATCTGATTGACAGAGGCTTGCCACCTGATAATGAGGATGACGATTGGAGATGTGGGGTTTCAGATTGGGAGTTAAGACAGCCGACTCCCTCTATCCCTGCTGGTGATTTTCTTCCTGTGCCTCCTGAGGTCTGATGTTCCTGTCCCTGCATGTTCAGCTAAGTGGTTGATTTGCTATTCTGTTTGCATTTGATCTGGTTTTGTCTATCTCTGCTTTGTGCGGGTCAGCCAGCTCCGGCTGGGGCTGTGCTGAATCATCGCCCATATATTACTGCTTGTGCCAGTTTGTTTTATCCCCTGTTAGATTGGTCTCTTTTTGCTCTGCTTTCGGAATATACCAGAGTGCTGATATAGTGGGGGTGAAGTCGTGCGACTTCAGTGTTTTTTGTGCATCAGATGTGTTGGACTTTTTGCAGGGTTTTTTGCATGATTGCAGAAAGTGTCGTTCCTTTCCTGTCCTGTCTAGTCAGTGTGGGCCCCATAATTTGCCCAATATATTTTCCTGCCTGCATTTGTGTTTTCATCTTGTCTCACCGACAATATATGTTTGGGGGCTATCTATTCCTTTGGGGTCTGCTCTGGAAAGTTTAGATTTCCCCTTTCTTGCTTTAGGCTTAGTTAGCTCTCCGACTATGCCGATGCATCTAGGATCATCGTAGGTACGCTCCACGGCTATTGCTAGTTGTGTGGATAGGATCAGGGGTCTGCAATCAGCTTAGTTACAAACCTCTCTGGTTTTCTGTGGCTTAGCCTTGGCCTGCTCTCCTCCTCGGTGACCCTTTCATAACACCCCCCAAAAAAGGCCACACTATGTTGATATCTACCCCCAGGGGGAAATGTTTGCATTCCAAGTCTAGGAGACCCGCTCCTTTAAATTGGGCACAGTTTTAAATCAGGCGTTCCTCTACGTCTCATCATCCACCCCCACTAGATCAACAGGGTTAACGTTTTCCATGCTGCTACAGCCAGTGTCAAATTCTGAACTTTTACGCCGCTCTCAGCACGTACCACTGCAGCTGGTGCACGACGCCCAACTGCTTCACTTCCGGTCTCGCGTCCGACGCGTGCATGCTGCGTGCTATTGACTCTGCGGCTGCATGCCCAGTACCAGGTCTCATTGGGCGCATTTGCGCACAACCCGCAGCTCTGACTGCGCCTGCACTGACTCTGACATCTCTATGATCCTGGAGGACCTGACCCAGATGTCCTGATGTGCATTCCCTATATCAGGCCACCTCTTCCTGTAGGCGATGCCTGATTATCGCTTTTGCTAGGCCTTCTTGGTGCCTGCTTGGTGGCTCTCTGTACTCAGATCCACTACATTGTACTCTGGCATGCTTCCCAGCATGCACTCTGCTCTGCCTTGTACCCAGGCATGCTTCTCAGTATGCGTCCTGCACCATCTTGTACCCTGCGTGCCCACGTGTACAAGCTGTATGCACTTCCGTACCCAGCATGTTCCGACAACACACTTTACATATTCCTGTACCCTGCGTGCCCCCATCTTCACCCTGCTAAACACGTTCTTTCATGCTGCCTTTGAGCCAGCCACCTGGTTCCAGCAGTCACGGTACTTTATTCCCCTGGACCTGCCCCTGATGCTCCCTGTGTTGTGAGTTCATTTTCCCCTTCACCATCGATGTCTGATGAACTCCCTCTTCTGGTGAAGGAAGGTAGTGAGGCTGATTACCAAACACCTGGTGATGACTGGTTAACAGGAACTTCTGACTGGATATAAGGCAGCCAACGCCCTTCTGAGTCGCTGGTGATTTCTCTGCTGGATTCTTGGAGACCAGTCTGATTCCTGCTTCACAAAGATAAGTTTTTGCTCTGCTTTTGAACTTATTAGTTTTGCTTTGTTTACCTTGTATTTTGGAGTTCGGCCATCCCCGTTCGGGGGTGTGCTGAGTTCCATTTTTGTCTCTGATCAGTTTTTCTCTTTGCTCTGTCTTCAGAATATACCTGAGTGCTGATATAGTCATTTTGAAGTCCTAGCGACTTCAGGGCCTGTTTTTCCTATCAGACGGTTGGGACATTTTTTGGTAGGGTTTTTTACGGATTGCAGACAGCAGCTTTTCTATCCTGTCCTTTTTAGTTAGCTTGGGCCCCATCGTTTGCTCAACCTATCTTTCTATCTGTGTTAGTGTTTTCATCTTGCTTCACTGTCATTATATGTTGGGGGCTGCCTATTGCTTTGGGGTCTGCTCTGGGGCAGTTTAGATTTCCCCTTTCTTTCTTTAGGCCTATTTAGTTCTCCGGCTGTCATCGAGGGGTCTAGGGCATCGTAGGAACCCCCCACGGCTACTGTTAGTTGTTGTGGATAGGATCAGGGGTCTGCAATCCGATAGCTACCAACCTCTCCAGTTTTCTGGACTTAGCTTGTATTTTTGTTTTTTCCTCCTTCGGTGACTCATTCATAACACCCTGTATAGGGGGTGGTCCTCACTAGGTCAGCTTGCCCGGGGTGGGCTGGTATCACAGCCCAGAGGGTCCACTCCAGGAGTCATCACACAAACAAGGGTGGGTGGTTTTGCTGGGCATAAAATACTTGTTATGGAAAAGGTTGAGGTGTACCCCACATACGAACATGTTTGCCAGCCAACACACTTAGTGAATGAGCATTAGAAGTCTAGGAGACCCACTCCCTTTTATTGGGACATTTTTTGTTAAGAGGCCCTCCTCTATGTTTCTTCCAAGGGGGATTGGGGTTATTGGGGTGCATATGACTTGGTAGCAGGGCAGGCCTTGCTGTCAATGCATAAGAAAAGAGTATGGGAGTACAAAATGAATAATGTGCCCATCCAGTATGTGGGTTCAAAGGCATATTGGGGTGTATATGACTTGGTAGCAAGACAGGCCTTGCAGTCAATGCATAAGAAAACAGAATGGGAGAACAAAATGAATAATGTGAAGTGGATTTTCCTGTGCCCATCCACTACCTGGGTTCTAAGGCATATTGGGGTGCAGATGACTTGGCAGCAGGGCAGGCCTTACTGTCAATGCTTAAGAAAAGAGTATGGGACTACAAAATGAATAATGTGAAGTGGATATTCCTATGCCCATCCACTACCTGGGTTCAAAGGAATATTGGAGTGCAGATGACTTGGCAGCAGGGCAGGCATTGCGGTCAATACATAAGAAAACCGAATGGGACTACAAAATGAATAATGTGAAGTGGATTTTCCTGGGCCAGTCCAGTATGTGGGTTCAAAGGCTTATTGGGGTGCATATGACTTGGCAGCAGGGGAGACCATGCAGTCAATGCATAAGAAAACAGAATGGGAGTACAAAATGAATAATGTGAAGTGGATTTTCCTGGGCCAATCCAGTACCTTGGTTCAAAGGCTTATTGGGGTGCTGTCAAGGGGCAGTAGGGGGGAAAACAGGAGACGTGGAACATGTGCCCCTGAACTGCCCCTCATGCTAAGGGGGTGCCCTGACTCTCCTTAACTTGGGGGTACACTTGATTGTAGTGAGGCCCAAGTCCCCGACCTGTCCCTATCTCCTGTTTAGCCCTGAGCTAAACCCCCAACCCCTTCCCCAGGTTGTGAGACAGGGAAAACGGGTACTGCACCAAATAACAAATGAGGAAAGATACGACAGACACATAAGGGTAAAATAAACTAAAAAACGAGGCTTAGCTTCTCTCTGCTGCTAATGCTCCGAGCAGCAGAGTAAGGCACCCGAACAAGGGGATAGTTGGAGCACCACTGCAACACAGCCTTCTCCTGAGTCCAGCTTGGTTGGTCTCCAAATGAATAACATCACCAACAGTGAGTGCAGCACCTGATGACCCTTTATAGGAAGGAAGGAGTGTGTCATAACACCGGCGGCCATTGGGGGCAAAAACCCATATTAACCCCCGAGGGCCAGAAAAGAAAAAGGTTTATATAAGAGAGTCCAGACTCTGACACAGATCCAAAAGTGGATCGTGACAGTACCCCTCCTTCAATGAAGGGCCTCTGAACCCTCAACACTACACCTCAGCAGAAAAACACCAATGGTGAGGACGCCTAGATCCACCAGAGTTCACCTCAGCGACACCTGGCAATGTATGTTCCGGAGGTGCCACAAATCTCCAGAGCGCCGACCTGGGGAATGAGTTGTGTATGGGCATTACTGGGAGCAACTCCAGCTGGTAAGTCCCCAGGTCGGGAATGGCCGACAAGAGATACGGCCCGATCACCCGAGAACTCCAGACCCCTGCAGCACACTTCCATTAGATGTTTTTGGTGGACACCCATACGTACTCATTTACACACAGGTCCGGACCTGAACATTTATTGCCACGCACACGTTTGCCACAAGATGGTGCAGTCTTCACAGAACCGACAACAGAGGCATCCCCTGTGTCGTCACACTCACACCCCCACAATGCTCAGGAGTCACCACCCTTCTCTGACCCCTCCTCCCAAGAGGACTAAGACACCCAGGGTTAGCATGTGGTGAGGGTAGAGACTTGCCCCTACTCCCTGGCAGCACCTCTGCTGCCCCCACTGGTGTAGATGGGGATGGTTGTAGAATGATGGCAGAGACAGTAGCCCCCAGGCAGCAGCCCTCACACAACTGACCCCAGCCGACTACTTCCCTAGACTGCCAATCTATTACCGGGTTGTGTTTTTCCAACCACGGGCCTAAAACAATAGTTACTGGCATTCCCTCCAAGACATAGCATGACAGGAACTCCTCATGATGAGTCCCTATACACAAATTTATGTTATCCACGACTTGGGTCAACCTCCCCTGGCTACAGTAAGTAGGACAGAGTCAATGGCCTTGACGCTTAGGGGTTTGGCTAGTGTCCTACACCTCAGACTATGGGTCCAGACAAAGTGAGCATCGACCACATTGACTCCTGCTCTACTGTCCACAAGCACCGGTAGACCTTCAGTCTCCCCGCCAAGCACCACCTCCGCAGGCAGGTTACACTGAGGGGAAAAAAATGGAGGAAATATACACTCCCTGGTTGCCTCCCTCCACACGACCAGGGGGATGTGGCTTCTTAGCTGGTACAGAAGATTTGGTGTGCATTGGGCAGACTCTGATTAAATGACCAGTCTGTCCACAGTAAAAACATGCCCCCCACCACGGCGAACTGCAGGTAACACCGTTTGGGCTCATCCCACCTGCATTGGTTCATCCGTCAGCACTGGTGTGTCCTCCTCCATAGCAAGGACTACAGGGGGCTCATTTGGTGTATGCCTCTCCCTGAGGTATCTATCCACACAGATGGCAAGGCACATGGCGGCCTCCAATGACCTGGGGCGGCGTACTGAACCAGAGTATCCTGGGGACAGACCCTGCACAAAATGACTCCTAAGGGCAGGGTCATTCTACTGTGTGTCAGTGGCCCACCTCCTAAACTCTGAGCAGTAATCCTCAGCAGGTCGTCCCCCCTGCTTGATCTTATGGAGTCGGGTTTCCGCCAGGAAGATGCCATCGGGATCTCCATACACCAGCGCCAATGCCGCAAAAAAACTCATCCACTGATCGTAAAGATGGTGAATAGACAGGCAGGGAGAAGGCCCAGGATAGGGGATCACCTTTAATAAGGGACATGATGACTCCCACTCATTGTTCCTCACTCCCTGATGAACGAGGATGGAGCCTGAAGTATAACTTACAGGCCTCCTGGAAAACCAAAAACTTATCTCTCCCTCCAGAAAACCTGTCAGGGAGAGCTATTTTGGGTTCTAGTTGAGCCTGCATCTGTACCAAGGCCCCAAACCCCACCAACTCCTGCAGCTGCTGCACCACCTCACCATGCAGCACACTAAGCTCATCAGTGAGGGACTGAAGCAGTGTGGCAAAGGCCTGCATTTGGGCCATGGCTCACCAGAAAAAAAAAGTGTAGGTTGGTGATATTGTCACGTGGCAGTAGGGGGGAAAACAGGAGACGTGGAACCTGGGCCCCTGAACTGCCCCTCAGGCTAAGGGGGTGCCCTGACTCTCCTTAACTTGGGGGTACACTTGATGGTAGTGTGGCCCGAGTCCCCGACCTGTCCCTATCTCCTGTTTAGCCCTGAGCTAAACCCCCAACCCCCTCCCCAGGAGGTGAGACAGGGAAAACGTTTACTGCACCAAATAACAAACGAGGAAAGATAAGACAGACACCTAAGGGTAAATAGACTAAAAAACAAGGCTTAACTTCTCTCTGCTGCTAATATTCCGAGCAGCAGTGTAAGGCACCAGAACAAGGGGATAGCTGGAGCACCACTGCAATACAGCCTGCTCCTGAGTCCAGCTTGGTTGGTCTCCAAATGAATATCACCAACAGTGAGTGCAGCACTTGATGACCCTTTATAGGAAGGAGGGAGTGGTCACACCTGCTGACTGACTTAACATGCAGTAGCACCAGCGGCCACCGGGAGGGGGGGCCCAGCAGCAGACTCATTAAACTTATAATAAAACAATTCTCCAAATCATAATTTAATCAGTGATAGGCAGCATAATTACCGCATTGCTAATAAAAAGGATGAATAGCAAAAACGACTCATAAATAGATCATGAGAAACCGGTTTCTCAGACTCATTAAACTTGTAGTAACACCAGCGGCCACCGGGGGTAAAAACCCATATTAACCCCCGAGGGCCAGAAAGGAAAAAGGTATATATAAGAGAGTCCAGACTCTGACACAGATCCAAAAATGGATCGTGACAGGTGCATAAGACTTGGTAGCAGGGCAGGCCTTGCATTCAATGCAAGACTTTTTTTAAGCCCTCCTGGACATCTTGTGAAAGGGGTATTGGGGTGCATCATAATTCTTGGCAGCCCATCCACTCACTGCATAGGCTATAACAGTTTCAGAGACTCACTGTTTAATATTGGCCCTTTAAGCAGATTAATGCTGCCTGATGCCCCTGTAAAAATAGGTTCTGTGACTTTAAGAGTCCCTCCTTCATAAATGAAACAAGATACAGTACAGACCAAAAGTTTGGACACACCTTCTCATTCAAAGAGTTTTCTTTATTTTCATGACTATGAAAATTGTAGATTCACTCTGAAGGCATCAAAACTATGAATTAACACATGTGGAATTATATAATTAACAAAAAAGTGTGAAACAACTGAAAACATGTCTTATATTCTAGGTTCTTCAAAGTAGTCACCTTTTGCTTTGATTACTGCTTTGAACACTCTTGGAATTCTCTTGATGAGCTTCAAGAGGTAGTCACCGGAAATGGTCTTCCAACAGTCTTGAAAGAGTTCTCAGAGATGCTTAGTCATTGTTGGCCCTTTTGCCTTCACTCTGCGGTCCAGCTCACCCCAAACCATCTCGATTGGGTTCAGGTCTGGTGACTGTGGAGGCCAGGTCATCTGGTGTAGCACCCCATCACTCTCCTTCTTGGTCAAATAGCCCTTACACAGCCTGGAGGTGTGTTTGGGGTCATTGTCCTGTTGAAAAATAAATGATGGTCCAACTAAACGCAAACCGGATGGAATAGCATGCTGCTGCAAGATGCTGTGGTAGCCATGCTGATTCAGTATGTCTTCAATTTTGAATAAATCTCCAACAGTGTCACCAGCAAAGTACCCCCACACCATCACACCTCCTCCTCCATGCTTCACAGTGGGAACCAGGCATGTAGAGTCCATCCGTTCACCTTTTTTACATCGCACAAAGAGACGGTCGTTGAAACCAAAGGTCTCAAATTTGGACTCATCAGACCAATGCACAGATTTCCACTGGTCTAATGTCAATTCCTTGTGTTCTTTAGCCCAAACAAGTCTCTTCTGCTTGTTGCCTGTCCTTAGCAGTGGTTTCCTAGCAGCTATTTACCATGAAGGCCTGCTGCACAAAGTCTCCTCTTAACAGTTGTTGTAGAGATGTGTCTGCTGCAAGAATTCTGTGTGGCATTGACCTGGTCTCTAATCTGAGCTGCAGTTAACCTGCGATTTCTGAGGCTGGAGACTCGGATGAACTTATCCTCCGCAGCACAGGTAACGGTTGTTTTTTCTTTCCTGGGGCGGTCCTCATGTGAACCAGTTTCTTTGTAGCTCTTGATGGTTTTTGCCACTGCACTTGGGGACACTTTCAAAGTTTTCCCAATATTTTGGACTGACTGACCTTCATTTCTTAAAGTAATGATGGCCACTCGTTTTTCTTTACTTAGCTGCTTTTTTCTTGCCATAATACAAATTCAGTCTATTCAGTAGGACTATCAGCTGTGTATCCACCAGACTTCTGCACAACACAACTGATGGTCCCAACCCCATTTATAAGGCAAGAAATCCCACTTATTAACCCCTTTACCCCCAAGGGTGGTTTGCACGTTCATGACCGAGCCAATTTTTACAATTCTGACCACTGTCCCTTTATGAGGTTATAACTCTGGAACGCTTCAACGAATCTAGGCGATTCCGAGATTGTTTTCTCGTGACATATTGTACTTCACTTTAGTGGTAAAATTTTTTCGCTATAACTTGCGTTTATCTATGAAAAGAACAGAAATATGGAGAAAATTTAGAAAATGTTGCAATTTTCAAACTTTGAATTTTTATGCCCTTAAAACAGAGAAATATGTGACACAAAATAGTTACTAAATAACATTTTCCACATGTCTACTTTACATCAGCACAATTTGGGAAACAACAATTTTTTGTTAGGAAGTTATAAGGGTTAAAAGTTGACCAGCGATTTCTTAGGCTACTTTCACACATCAGGTTTTCGGCGTCAGGCGCGATCCGGCGTCGTGCCGGAACGCCGGATCCGGCAAATGTTTAGTAAAACCGGATGTGACGGATCCGGTTTTCTGCCAGATCCGTCTTTTTCTTGACAGACAAAACCGGATCCGTCTCATCCGGTTCATCCGTTTTTCTATCCGTTTTTCGACGGATTACGCCGGATCCGGTTTTTAAAATTGACCCTTGTGGCCTTCCGAACGGGATTGGCTACTGGAAAACTATATATAGCATGTTCCTACAGCCCTTCTTTGACAGGTTGTAGAGGAGAAAGTGCAGGTTGGAGAGAAGAGCAAGTTACTGGCGAAGATGGATGTTGTCATTGGAAATATTTTGAAGAATTTGGCGGATTTTACAGCGGAGGCAAATCGTTTGAGGGTGATTGTTCTGGAGAAGGAGAGAGCGAGACAGCAGCGCATCAGGCATCGTAGACGACGTTTGTGGATCCACCCCATCACAGCCAAGAGAATGACCCGTGGGGTCTATTCTACACTATGCATGGACCTTCGACGAAACCCGGATAAATTTTTTGGATATGTTAGGATGAAAATGGAGAATTTTGATTACTTGGTGGAGCGCATTGCACACCTCATAAGAAAAGCGGACACCTATTGCCGCTTCTCAGTTTCACCCGCAGAGCGTCTGATGGTGACTTTAAGGTAAGCCACATTTATTGGATATGATCGCATCAGAGCACACTTTCACTGCAATCTTGTTGGTGGTAATTTGTATCTCCAAGTGTTAGGTCAGTTTTGGTATGTAATGCTGTGATTTAAAACTAATTTATTGTTTTTTAATTCCCCACAGATTTCTTGCAACTGGAGAATCCCTTTCGTCACTGCATTTCCAGTACAGACTCGGGATTTCCACCATATCTGGAATTGTGAAGTACACATGCCGTGCACTGTGGGACTCCTTAGCTGAAGAGTTTTTACCAGAGCCCACAACAGAGAGGTGGATTGAAATTGCTGACAAGTTTCAACAGATATGTCAGTTTCCAAACTGCTTGGGCGCTGTGGACGGGAAACATATCCGCATTGTAAAGCCAGCTGGATCGGGATCGGAATATTTCAATTACAAGAAGTATTTTTCAATTGTCCTCATGGCCATCGCTGATGCGGAATACAAATTTATTGCGGTTGATATTGGGGCCTATGGCCGCTCCAATGACTCTCAAGTTTTCAAACTGTCTGCCATGGGGCGTAAACTGTATGGAAACACCTTCCAGTTCCCACCACCTAGACCGCTGCTGCAAACATCTGGTCCACCTATGCCATTTGTCTGTGTAGAGGATGAAGCCTTCCAGCTGTCAGAACACCTTTTGAAACCGTACTCTAGCAGAGGATTGACAAGACCAAAACGCATTTTTAATTACCGCCTCACAAGAGCAAGAAGAATGGTTGAATGTACCTTTGGTATTCTGACAGCCAAATGGCGGGTCCTATTGACTGCGATCAACCTCAAGACAGAAACTGTGGACGAGGTGATCAAAGCGTGCGTGGTACTCCACAATTTTGTTATCTGCAAGGAACCCATTTCCATTGAGGACACCTCTGAAGAAACCACCTTGCAAGATTACCATGACATTACCACTAGAAGTTCTGTGACGGTTTCAGTAATGAGGGACAATTTTGCACTATACTTTATGTCACCTCAAGGCAGAGTACACTGGCAGGATGACAGAGTGTGAAAGATTTGTGCCCTAACCAAACTTGTGTACCTTCTGTACCAACAGTATATACCTTTGCCAACCAAAGTTGGCTATCTTGTCATGGTCTCTATTTTTAGCTTTAGGCCACAGGTGTGTACCTGGTTGTGTTTTATGCAAAGTATTTCACCTTTTAACAAAAGTTGTGTACATTGTTAGGAAATCACCAACAATAAACACAACTTTTTAGGTGAAATACTTTGCTTCAAACACAACCAGGAACACAACTGTGGCAAAAAGCTAAAATTTACCCACAGTTATATACCTAGTTTTGAATACCATTTCACCTTTTAAATACCCTGTATTTAACCTTTTTCGCCGCAGAAAGAAATGACAGACAACCAGTGTAAAATAATTTAACTTTTATTGAAAAATGTTTTTTTTAGTAAACTTTTTTAAAATTTTAATAAACTTGTTTAATAAAACTTTGAAACTATAAAACTGAAACCATAAAACTGGTCATTTTTATTTAAATACACACATTATAATTCTGTGTAGTGTGTGGTGGAAATACTGCTGTAGGGGCTGCGGGACACTTCGACACTGGGAGTGTGGAGAGAGGACTGGGATCGTGGTGGGGAAGGAACAGTTAGAGGTGAAGGTGTGGAAAAAACTACAGAATGGGTGGACATGTGGGAAGCAGAAGAGGTGGTGGGTGGTGGAGTGGAGGGTTGGGCAGGGACTGTAGGAGCAGATGATGTTGATGGCAAGTTGTATGGGGAAGGAGTTTGGTACGGGGCAGGTTGCTGGAAGTGGGGAGATGTCTGGTACGGGGCAGGTTGCTGGAAGTGGGGAGATGTCTGGTACGGGGCAGGTTGCTGGAAGTGGGGAGATGTCTGGTACGGGGCAGGTTGCTGGAAGTGGGGAGATGTCTGGTACTGGGGAGGTTGCTGGTACTGGGGAGTTTGCAGGTACTGTGGAGGTTGCTGGTACTGGTGAGGTTGCTGGTGCTGGGGAGGTGGCTGGTGCTGGGGAGGTGGATGGTGCTGGGGAGGTGGATGGTGCTGGGGAGGTGGATGGTGCTGGGGAGGTGGATGGTATGTAATAGGAGGGGGAGGATGGAAAATGGCTGGAGGTGGATGGTATGTAATAGGAGGGGGAGGATGGAAAGTGGCTGGAGGGGGTGTAGATGTAATAGGAGGGGGAGGATGGAAAGTGGCTGGAGGGGGTGTAGATGTAATAGGAGGGGGAGGATGGAAAGTGGCTGGAGGGGGTGCAGGTGGAGGAACTACTGTGGTGGGAGGAGGAGGAGGTTGGGAGGTAACTTGCTGGAGAGCAGCGTGGCATGAATGCATTACATGCATCTGCTGGGCAGGAGAGAGCGTTTCCATGCGCTCCACAACAGACCTGAAAAAGGTGTGGTTTGGCGAAGATCTTGCTTCTGAATGCATGGTTTGCAGAAGTGTCTTCACCTCCAGAATGCTGGAGTTGATCTGCTGATAGCCTGCGGAGATTTGCTCTGACAAGACTTTTAGACAGTTCTGGAAAGATGCATTCAGATGCAAGAACTCTGGCGCATAAGTCTTTTCCTGACCCCTCTGCCGCTGCCGCCCAGTACCCGCAGGTGTACTAGAGGTGGCAGGGGCAGAAGGGTGGGGTAAAGGGAAAGCGATCTCCTCACCAGCAGCTTCATGTAATGTAGGCGGCCACGATGCTCCTGTGCTGGTGGATGGGACAGATGGGTCGAATGTGTTGGAAGGCTGGGAAGGTGCAGATGTACCGGGGCGGTCGAAGTGTCCCTCGGTGCCGGTCTCCTCAGGGATCGCCTCAGAAGGGTCCAATCGTGCCGGCTCCCGAGTGCTGCTCACCGTGCTGTGGAATAAAGAGAAAAAAAAACAATTAAAATACTGACATGGTATGGCCCTGGCTGAAAAAAAAATTTACATCTAACATTTTTTTTCACATGTGGTGTGTAATATTTACCTTCTGGTGACCATTGTTTCCCGGAGGAACGACAGGGCTTCTGCGTACTTGTACTTGCTCCTGCGTCCTCCAGATCCACTCGGGGCCCGCATCTCTTTATTGAACTCCTTCTTGAAACGATCTCTCACAGACCGCCACCGATTCACAATTCTGTTCCCTGAAACGAGAAAGGAGTGGTTAGTATACAACATCAGTGTTTCCCAAACTCCAGTCCTCATGGTCCCCAGGGGTCATGTTTTCAGGATTTCCATAGTAAATAGAAATCCTGAACACATGATCCGTGGGGACCACGAGGACTGGAGTTCGGGAAACACTGGTTTAAATCAAGCAACCGGTACTGTATATACTTACGCTCTGTAATCTGGGCCCGAACATCGAGGTCCTCCCAGCGGCCCACAAGGAGCGAACAGATTTCCTCCCAGAGTCGTCGGGTAACGATCAGGTCAGTGTGGCGGCGGTCAGCCATATTCCAGAGCGGCTCCCTTTCTCTGACGAGATCAATGAGGCGGTCCACATCAATCCCTCCATCCTCACTGTCAGAGTCGGGAGCACGCTGTGAAGGCTGTTAAAGAAAAAGACAAAAATAACATAATTAGCCTCCACAAAAGAAATGAAATAAAAAGTGCAAAAAAACAAAGCAAAAATATTTATACTTACACGCTGGTGACCGCCGCGTTGCTGTGGCCGACGACCCTGGGAGGCACTGCGAGGACCTCTTGGCCAAGCACCAGATTGGGAAGACTAGAGAAGAAAACAAAAAAAGTTATGTCTTTGGATGTAGGCATTTGTTTGCTGTGTGTGGTCTGCAGAACATTGTTTTCTATGTGTTGTGTGTAGTGTGATGTTGTGTTTCTGCGTTTGATGCAAAAAACTTACCAATTGTGAGCCCACTCCAGGTGTCTGTCCACCCCTTCCTTCTTCTTCTGGGAGCTCCTCTTCATCTTGTGATTCCTGTTTTGAAATAAAAGGCCATGAATAGACATATATTACAGAGAAGATGGATTTTGGAAATAAAAACTTACCGTCAAACGCTGACGATGCGAGGGAGGGCTCCCAGAAGATGATGTGCTGTCTTCCTGGTGGCCACACTCCATGCCTGTGGGTGGTGTTCCAGCTGCTGCCATTGCTGCTGCTGCTGCATCTATTGGGCGGCTGTTGAATAAAGAGAAACAAAGGGCCAATGAATATCTTGATATTCAATAGCCCTAGTTTGGAGGAATGGGTGATTTGATAATTACCGTCTCTCATCTGCTGCTGGACTCCTCTCCCGTTGTTCAGCATGCTGCTCCAATTGGGGTGGTGCTGATGGTGCTGCTGCAGATGTCTCCTTCCTTCTCCTGCGCCTGGTTGCTGTCTTGGGTGGCATGTTGGGTGTGGCTGTGGGTCCCACTGTCTTGCTTTTATATATGTCTTGTGGGCAGAGCTACTGAGCATGCTCAGACCAAAAAACCGGATCCGGCCGCCGGATCAGGCTTTCGCCGGATCCGGCGCATTGCGGCGCTCATAGGCTTTCATTGTGTGAAAAAGCCGGACGCGCCGGATCCGGAGTGTCCGGCTTTTTCGCCGGAGACAAAAAACGTTACAGTAGACGTTTTTTCCAGACGCCGGATCGCGACACATTGCGACACATTGCCGGATCCGGCGAAAACCGGATGAAACGCATGGCCATCCGGCGCGATCCGGCGCAAATGCAAGTCAATGGGGGGGAAACCGGATCCGGCATTGCATTTCGCCGGATCCGGTTTCTGTCAAAAGCGCCGGATCGCGCCTGACGGCGAAAACCTGATGTGTGAAAGAGGCCTTATTTTTACAACAAAACTTACAAAACCATTTTTTTAGGGACCACCTCAAATTTGAAGTCACTTTGAGGGGGTCTATATGGCAGAAAATACCCAAAAGTGACACCATTCTAAAAACTTCACCCCTGAAGCTACTCAAAACTACATTCAAGAAGTTTATTAACCCTTCAGTTGCTTCACAGGAGCAGAAGCAACGTGGAAGGAAAAAATGAACATTTAACTTTTTAGTCACAAAAATGATATTTTAGCAACAATTTTTTTATTTTCCCAAGGGCAACAGGAGAAATTGGACCGCAAAAGTTGTTGTCCAATTTGTCCTGAATACGCTGATACCAAATATGTGGGGGGAACCACTGTTTGGGCACATGGCAGGGCTCATAAGGGAAGGAGCCCCGTTTGACATTTTCAACCTAAAATTGGCTGGAATTGAGATCGGACGCCATGTTGCGGTTGACGAGCGTCTGATGTGCCTAAACAGTGGAAACGCCCCACAAGTGACCCCATTTTGTAAACTAGACCCCCTAAGGAACTTATCTAGATGGGTAGTGAGCACCTTGAACCCCCAATGGCTTCACAGAAGTTTATAATGCCAGGGCGTGAAAATAAAAAATCATATTTTTTCCACAAACACGATCATTTAGTCCCCAATATTTTGTTTTCCCAAGAGTAACAGGAGAAATTTCACCCCAAAAGTTGTTATTCAATTTGTCCTGAGTACGCTGATACCCAATATGTGGGGGGGACCACTGTTTGGGCACATGGCAGGGCTCAGAAGGGAAGGAACCCCGTTTGACTTTTTTAACCTAAAACTGGCTGGAAATGAGATCGGACGCCATGTCACGTTTGACGAGCGTCTGATGTGTCTAAACAGTGGAAACCCCCCATAGGTGACCACATTTTGTAAACTAGACCCCCTAAGGAACTTATCTAGATGTGTGGTGAGCACTTTGAACCCCCAAGTGTTTCACTAAAGATTATAATGCACGGGCATGAAAATATAAAATCCTGTTTTGTTCCCACATGACTGATAATTTAGTCCCCAATTTTTAATTTTCCCAAGAGTAACAGGAGAAATTGGACCCCAAAAGTTGTTGTCCAATTTGTCTTGAGTACGCTGATACCCCACATGTTGGAGAAAACTACAGTTTGGGCACACGTCAGGGCTCGAAAGGGAGGTAATGATGTTTTGGAAAGCAGACTTTGATGGAATGGTCTGCGGGCGTCATGTTCCGTTTGCAGAGCCCTTGATGTTCCTAAACAGTAGAAACCCCCATAAGTGACCCCATTTTCGAAACTAGACCCCCTAAGGAACTTATCTAGATGTGTGGTGAGCACTTTGAAGCCCCAAGTGTTTCACTAAAGATTATAATGCCCGGGCGTGAAAATATAAAATCCTGTTTTGTTCCCACATAAATGATCATTTAGTCCCCAATTTTTAATTTTCCCAAGAGTAACAGGAGAAATTGGACCCCAAAAGTCGTTGTCCAATTTGTCCTGAGTACTCTGGTGCCCCACATGTGGGGAAAAAACTGTTTAGACACACGTCGGGGCTCTAAAGGGAAGTGGTGTTGTTTTGGAATGCAGACTTTGATGGTCTGCTGGCGTCATGTTCCGTTTGCAGAGCCCCTGATGTGCCTAAACAGGAAAAAAACCCACATGTGACAGCATTTTGCATACTAGACCCCCAAAGAACAAATCTAAATGTGCCCCCAACTAATCTAATGTAAATTAGTAGTGCATGGAGGTGTGGTACAATTTGAAGCAATCCTTCTTACACAGGCCAGGTTTTTCGGGGCAGGTGACGCATTGATAAGTGGTGTCCCTGCAAAATCCTTTTTTGTAACACACTCGACACCTTTTTTGCGGCTTACCTTTTCTTGGGGTTGTCGGGACCACCCCTGGAAAATGCTGACCTGGTACAATACGAGCACCTTCAGTTCCAGAAGTACTGGGGCCCGCTCCTTCCTGAGCGCCAAACATCAGGGCCTTAACCACTACCTCCTGGAACTGAAGGTACGATGTATCGCTGGGGCATGCACATTGTGACAGCAGGAATGCGTTGAGCATTGCCATTTGGACGATGTGCATGGCCAGCTTTTTATACCACACCTTGGCCTTCCTCAATGCATTGTACGGTTGGAGGAGTTGATCGGAGAGATCAACGCCCCCCATGTTTTTGTTGTACCCCACTACACATGTCGGTTTGCGGACCTGTGTAGAGGTACCCCGTACAGTGCAGAGGGTACTGCCATCACCGTGTATGGTGGTCAAGAGACGGACATCTCTCTTGTCCTTCTAATTGACCACCTGCAGGTGGTCGCTACATTGGGCTCTGCTCTCACCTTTTTGGAGCATCTGCTCAAGTATCGCCTTCGGGAGGCCTCTCTGATTTTTGCGGACAGTACCGCAGACTGCATCGCTCAGAGAGGGATTTGTAGAGTGGGATGCTGGTATAAAAGTTATCAGTGTGGAGGTGATAACCTTTATCCAGCAGTGGGTGCACCAAATCCCACACAATTTTTCCACTCACTCCCAGGAAAGGAGAACACTCAGGGGCTTCAATCTGGGTGTCCTTCCCTTCGTAAACTCTAAACTTGTGGATGTACCCTGAGGTACTCTCACACAGCTTATAGAGTTTGATTCCGTAACTTGGCCCTCTTACTGGGCAGGTATTCACGGAATCGCAGCCTTCCCTTGAAGTGAGCCAAGGACTCATCCACGCAGATGTCCCTTTGGGGCACGTACACTTCAGCAAACTTTTTGTTGAAGTGTTCGATGACCGGCTGAACCGAAAAGATGGTCAAAGTTGGAGTCATCTCGTGCGGACACTGTGCATTATCAGTATAATGCAGAAACTTGTGGATGGCCTCAAAACGCGTTTGGGCCATGACCATTCGGGACACTGGAGTGTTGTATAAAATATTAAGACTCCAATATTGCCGAATTTCCGGCTTCTTCAGTATCCCCCATATGGAGGGCCAGGCCCCAAAACTGCGTCGTTTCAACTGCGTCTACACGAGACAATTTTGAAAATGATGAAAGCGGGTTTTGCTCCAAAAATTGACGAGCGTACAAATTAGTTTGCTCCACCATGAGGTTAACAAAATCCTCAGAGAAAAAGACTTTGAAAAAGTCAATTTCTGTGAGGCCGGTGGTGTCAAACTTCATTCCTGATTCTGCCACAAAATCAGGAATCAGTGGCTCGTAATTTTTGGGGGGCAAGGTCCATATGGGGAGCACTGGGTCAGCTGCAGGCATGGTGGGCGCTGCCTCATCTTCTGTCCTGGAGCGTCTGCGTAGCGGTTCCGCAGGATCCAAGGAAGAAGATGAGGAGGGGGAAGAGGAAGAGGATGAAGAATCCGAAAAATAAAGAAAAGTGGGATTGCCATCCTCGCTATCAGTGTCGGAGGCAAGTATAGCATTTGCCTCCTCCATTGAATAGCGCTGTTGGGATGAATTTTATGACTTTTTTGTGTAAATATGGTGCTTGGGTGTACACTTTGTTAAAAACTGTATGTGTACGTGAGGGGGGGAAGTGATTGGCGTAAACTTTCTGTAAAGAAAAAGCTGTGGAAAAAAGTCTAAAACAGCAGGCCCTAGCTGATAAGTGTCACTTATCAAAATTAGGCTGCTGGATGTGCGCACGGGGTGATGCAAGGGGGGATGAAAAAAAAAGGAAAACAGCAGGCACAAACTCTGATAAGTGAACTGTGTCACTTATCAAAGTTTGCCAGCTGGGGGATGTGTGTGCGGAGTTGGCGCTAAGGGGCCTGAGAAAAAAAGGGAGCACGAGTGTTGCTCGATGAACTGCATCACCAATCAACACTCGGCGGCTGCGCAAAGGTGGGTGGAGGGGGGTCCAAAAAAGGGGGATGGGGTTTGGGGTGGATGAAGAGAGATTGGGCAGGGATCAACAGTTAGGGTTGTAGTTAGATGGCACAAAGGGGGGGTGAAAAAATGAAAAACGGCAGGCACAAGCTTGGATAAGTGACATGTGTCACTTATCCAAGTTTTGCGGCTGTGGGATGTGTGTACAGAGGTGGCGCAAAGGGGGCTAAGGAAAAAAAAACAAGCGCGAGTGTTGATCGGTGAACTGCGTCACCGATCAACGCTCGGCGGCTGCGCATGGAGGTGGCACAAAAGCTGGGTGTAGGGGGGTAAAAATAGGGGGAAGGGGGATGGGGGGATTGGGGTGGATGAAGAGAGATTGGGCAGGGATCAGTTAGGGTTGCAGTTAGATGGCACAAAGGGGAGTGAAAAAAATGAAAAACGGCAGGCACAAGCTTTTGCGGCTGCGGGATGTGTGTATGGAGGTGGCGCAAAGGGGGCTAAGGAAAAAAAAAGCGAGCGCGAGTGTTGATCGGTGAACTGCATCACCGATAGTGTTGCGCATTCCGATACCGCAAGTATCGGGTATCGGCCGATATTAGCTGTATCGGAATTCCGATACTTAGTTCCGATACTTTTTTCATATCGAATACCAGAATCGGAAGTTCCCATAATGCTAGGAGCCCGCTCGATTTGATTCAGCCAATGGGGATCCTCAGAAGTGTGGGCATATCCTGTTAGGCATGTAGGCATGTTAACTACTGGCATGGCTGTGATTGGCTGCTGAAATGATGTCATGATGCACTATAAAAAGCGCTGCAGCTGCCATTTCTGGTCACTCTGCTGTGAATTCAGTTAGGGACAGGCTGCTGTTGAAGACTGTGAGGGACAGTTAGAAATAGCGATTCCACAAAACATATGGTGCTTAACCCAGGCTACATAAACCACCACTGTAGCTTGCTTTTCCCTAGCAGCGCTGTTTTCACAGCTGTCTGCAAGGGCTGTGTGAGTGCATACCCACGCTGTGTAGTGTGTCCTGCAGGCACGTCTGCTTGTAGGCCGGCCAGCGTGTGTCTCTGCCTCATACACATTTTTCTTTTATTGCTGCTTTTTTTTTCTCCTGTATAGTGTGCTTCCATACGTATCCATATACGTTGGTTGCAAACACTAAAGGAGTGGACAGCGGAGCCTTTCAGCGCTATAGCCCATTTCTCTGCACTGTTTTTGGCTGTCTGCTAGGTCTCTCTGTGTGTGAGTGCAGCTCACGTTGCAGTGTGTTCTACAGCCACCGCTAGCTGTAGTCCGCTCAGCGTGCGTCACTGCCTCATACATAGTCCTTTTTTTGCAGCTAATTTAGCCAGATTTTTGCTTCTATATTAGTGTGCTTCCAACCGCATCCATTGTCATTGGTTGGTTGCAAACACTATATAGGATTAGATAGAGGAGCCTTTTTGCTGGCTTGTGCCCTTCAGGGCCAGCCAGGCTAGTATCACCCTATTTTTTGGAGCCTCATCAATTGCATTGTAGGTTAGCTTCCTGCATTGTAATCGCTCCAAAAAGTTTGTGATACTATAGCTTTCAAACTTTGGTCACATCCTTTCCTTTCCCCCCACCCAAAAAAAAGGAAATAAAGTTCACCAAACACTCCACTTTACAGTTGTCTAGGCCACATTAGATCATATTAAAGTGTAGTACACACACTCTTAGCCAAATTAGTGTTTCTTATACTGGTTAGCAGGTGTTCAGGAATAAGAACACTAAGCCACCCCTTTTTTACTTTTCTGCCTATCTTTATCAGTCTACCAAGATGAAGAAGGCAGGGAGTAAGGCACGTGGTTGTGGCCGTGGAGTTTCAGCAGGGAGAGGACGGGGGGATTCAGCAGGGAGAGGACGTGGGGATTCGGTGTCTGCTGCGGCCACCAGTGACCCGGCATCCCCCACTTTTACCAGGCAACAGTCCTTCATGCGCAGCTTTGTAGGACCTCGCCGTACCCCACTGCTGCGTGTCGAACAAATTGAAGCCGTTGTCGGATGGATGGCAGCTAACGCATCCACTTCAATGACTTCCGCATCCTCCCAAGGCCAGAGCACTGAAGAGCAACCATCTGTCTCTTCACCACCTGCCAAATTGCCCAGACAGTCTGAGAGCCCTGGACAGGAGCCATCTCAATCTTTACTTCTGTTCTCAGAATCTGTTGGCTTGGAAAGAGGTGGCCAGCCAAGCAGCATTCTAGAGCGTGAAGAAGAGGGAGTATGCAGTGATGCGCAACTGCTTTGTCCCTCTGAATCTGAAGAGGCGGGTGGGCTAGTGCCTATGGTCAGCACACCTCAGTATGCATCAGATGATGATGAGACTCAGTTGCCAATTTCTGGTGCGTACGGTGCTGGCGAGACAACCCAGGACCAGCCAGTGCTTGAAGAGGGGAGTGGAGATGATGAGGTCCTTGACCCATCATGGCGTCAGCCACAGGAAGGTGGTGGGAGCAGTTCTGAGGAAGAGATTCCCCGAACGGCCAAAAGAGGAGGGAGAGGGCGGGGGCAGACTTGGTTGCCTGTAGCCTCCACTTTGGCACCCGTGAGGAGCAATCCTCTTCCAAAACACAAAACGGGCGCTCCCAGGACTTGCAGTGCGTGGTCTTTTTTTGACACAGTTGCAGATGACATTTGCTTTGTCAAATGCAAGCTGTGTCATCAGAAAGTGAAACGAGGGAAAAATGTGACCAACCTCAATACCACAAATATGTGGAAACATGTGCGTACCAAGCACGAGGTGGAGTTACACAGACACACTGAAGATGTAGGCCAACCTTCAGCAGCACCTACCACCTCTTCAGCTCGTGTTGGGGCCTCTTCCTCCAGCTCACACACAGCTGGTTCGGCTTCCTCACTGGAACGCCATGGAAGAACCTCTGCCACTGTTGTCCAGAGACCCAGTGAAATTCCACCCACTGAACCACGTTCACAGTCATCAGCACACTCCCAGGCCACTCACCAGCAATCGGTAGCACAGGCATGGGAGAAAAAGCGGCCATACTCGGCAAACAATCCCCGAGCACTAGCTCTGAATGCTGGCATTGCCAAACTACTGGCCCTTGAGACTGACACCTTCCGGAACTTTATGTCATTGGCAGTTCCACAATACAATGTGCCCAGCCGCTTTTATTTCAGCAGGCAATCTGTCCCTGCCCTGCAAAAGCATGTGGAGGGAAAAATTAAAAATGCGCTACTAAATGCCGTCAGTAGCAAGGTCCACCTGACCACCGATGCGTGGACCAGTAGCCATGGACAGGGACGATACCTTTCCCTCACTGCCCATTGGGTCAATGTTGTGGAGCCGGGTACAGATCTGGAGAGTGGCTCTGTACGTATTCTGCCAACTCCAAGGATTGCAGGAATGCAGTCTGTACATATTGAGTCCTCCTCCTACTCTAGTTCCTCGGAATCAGCACTGCGTGAGCCTGTTAGGCCAGATATGAGCACAGGTGTGGCCAAACGTCAACAGGCCGTCCTTAAATTAATTTCTTTGGGGAATCGGAGCCACACAGCACAGGAGCTCTGGAATGCCATCAAGCAGGAGAGCGATGTGTGGTTTGTGCCAGCGAATCTCCAGCCAGGTTTGGTAGTGAGTGACAATGGCCGAAATCTAGTGGCAGCTCTGGGCCTAGGCAACCTCACTCACATACCATGTCTGGCACACGTGCTCAATTTGGTCGTGCAGAGCTTTCTGAGGGACTATCCGGATCTTGATGCACTGCTGCACAAGGTTCGCCTAGAGTGTGCTCACTTGCGGCGTTCCAGCATGGCAAGATCGCGCATTGCATCTCTGCAACGCCGATTCCGCCTGCCAGAACATCGCATCATATGTGACCTCCCCACCAGGTGGAATTCAATGTTACATATGTTGGAGAGGTTGTGTGAGCAGCAGGCAGCAGTAATGGAGTACCAGCTGCATCAGGCGCAAACAAGTCGCACTGTGCGCCGGACACACTTCACCACCACTGAGTGGGCCACTATGAGGGACATCTGCCAAGTTTTGCGTGCCTTCGATGGCTCCACGCGGATGGCCAGTGCAGATGATGCACTAATCAGCATGACTGTCCCCCTCATCTGTCTGCTTCAAAAAACCTTACAAGCACTAAGTGAGGAGGTTTTTGAAGAGGTCGAGGATGAGCAGTCACAAATGCCATCTGCTTCTGGCAAGTCTGCGCAACGTGCTTCCACACAAAGGCCCAGGCAGGGGACACTTAGTGAGGAGGATGACGAGGAGTCAATGGAGGATGAGGAACACATCTCTCCAGAGGAGGGAGGTACACAAGGCTCTAGTAGTCAGTGTGTACAGCGAGGGTGGGGTGATGCTGAGCAGGCAGAGATGCTGCCTCAAGCTGGGGACAGCGTTTCCGGTCCAGTTGGCAGTCTGAAGCACATGGTTGATTTCATGCTGCAGTGCTTGTTAAATGACCGCCGCATCGCCAACATTCTCCACACGGCTGATTATTGGGTGTACACCCTCTTAGATCCTCGCTACCGGGACAACTTACAAAGCCTCATACCACAGTTGAACCGGGAGCGAAAAATGCGGGAGTACCAAGAAACACTTGTGCAGGCCATCATGTTCTCCATTTCCCCCACAAGTGTTGCTGGTAGTGCTTTTCAAAGCAGCCATGTGGGTAGAGGCAGAGGAGGAAGCTCTGCACAAAGAGGTAGCAGAGGCAGTGCCGCAGGACAAGGCAAGGCCAGTATGGCCCAAATGTGGAAAAGTTTTGTGGGACCGCCACAAACGGCTACACCATCACAGACGGCTCCAGTCAGCAGGAGGCAACGTTTCCGTCAGATGGTGACAGACTACTTGTCGTGCCCTGTTAGTGTTCTCCCAGACGGCTCTTCCCCGTTCAAGTATTGGGTCTGTAAGCTGGATACATGGCCAGAGCTTAGCCAGTATGCATTGGAGGTGCTGGCTTGCCCTGCTGCCAGTGTATTATCGGAACGTGTCTTTAGTGCTGCAGGTGGTGTGGTAACAGACCGTCGCACGCGACTATCCGCCGATAATGTTGACCGGCTTACTTTTGTGAAAATGAACAAGGCCTGGATCTCACCTGAATTTTCCAGTCCTCTTCCAGAATAAATAATTGGCTGGCAACAGGATCCAGGTCTCCTGTTGTGTTCATGTTTCTATGACCTGAACTTTATTTCCTGGGCTACAGCAATGCCCGTTGTTGCTCAGAAGTGCTGTCCACACAGACAAAACACTCGCTCATGTGTAAGTGGGGTTCGGTAACGTCAGCTGATCCCCTGCTGTGTGTACGGCAAACTCTCCTGCTGCCTACAACTTCTGACTACCTCTGATTTAATATGTTTCTGATTTGCCCTCTGTCTCCACTCTGTTTTGAGTATTTCCTCCGGCCTACAACACCGCCTGTTTCTGCTCTCAAGTGCCGTCTGCACAATCCACACTTGTTCCTGTGGTACCTGGGTCCTGTAACATCTGCTCATCTCCAGAGTTGAGCACGGCAATGTCTCCTGCTTTGTCTACATTCCCACTACTTGTAGTGGAAATGTGGACAGAGCAGGAGACATTGCCTGACTCACCTCTAGGGAGAAGCTGCTGTTACAGAACCCCAGTAACACAGGAACAAGTGTGGGTTGTGCAGACGGCATTTCAGAGCAGCAACTGGCGTGGTTGGAAGCCAGAGGAAATACTCGAAACAGAGTGAAGACAGAGGCCTAATTGGAGTACGTTGACAGTTAGTAGTAGTCTAGAAACAATCCCAAACTGCCACCAAGTAGGCCTCGGCCTACTACCTGATTTTCCCTGGGCTCCGACACTGCCAGTTGGTGCTCAGAAGTGCTGTCCGCACAGACAAAACACTCGCTCATGTGTAAGTGGGGTTCGGTAACGTCAGCTGATCCCCTGCTGTGTGTATGGCAAAGTGTCCTGCTCCCTCCACAGTCAAACAACCTCAGATTTACACCTGGCTCCAAGTAGGCCTCGGCCTACTACCTGATTTTCCCTGGGCTCCGACAATGCCAGTTGGTGCTCAGAAGTGCTGTCCGCACAGACAAAACACTCGCTCATGTGTAAGTGGGGTTCGGTAACGTCAGCTGATCCCCTGCTGTGTGTACGGCAAACTCTCCTGCTGCCTACAACTTCTGACTACCTCTGATTTAATATGTTCTCTGATTTGCCCTCTGTCTCCACTCTGTTTTGAGTATTTCCTCCAGCCTACAACACCGCCTGTTTCTGCTCTCAAGTGCCGTCTGCACAATCCACACTTGTTCCTGTGGTACCTGGGTCCTGTAACATCTGCTCATCTCCAGAGTTGAGCACGGCAATGTCTCCTGCTTTGTCTACATTCCCACTACTTGTAGTGGAAATGTGGACATTGCAGGAGACATTGCCTGACTCACCTCTAGGGAGAAGCTGCTGTTACAGAACCCCAGTAACACAGGAACAAGTGTGGGTTGTGCAGACGGCATTTCAGAGCAGCAACTGGCGTGGTTGGAAGCCAGAGGAAATACTCGAAACAGAGTGAAGACAGAGGCCTAATTGGAGTACGTTGACAGTTAGTAGTAGTCTAGAAACAATCCCAAACTGCCACCAAGTAGGCCTCGGCCTACTACCTGATTTTCCCTGGGCTCCGACACTGCCAGTTGGTGCTCAGAAGTGCTGTCCACACAGACAAAACACTCGCTCATGTGTAAGTGGGGTTCGGTAACGTCAGCTGATCCCCTGCTGTGTGTATGGCAAAGTGTCCTGCTCCCTCCACAGTCAAACAACCTCAGATTTACACCTGGCTCCAAGTAGGCCTCGGCCTACTACCTCATTTTCCCTCGGCTCCGACAATGCCAGTTGGTGCTCGGAAGTGCTGTCCACACAGAAAAACACACTCGTTCATGTGAAAGTGGGGTTCGGTAACGTCAGCTGATCCCCTGCTGTGTGGAGGGCAAACTGCTGCTGCCTCCAAATTTTAGCTACTTCAGATTTAAACATTCTCTGATTTGGCCTCTGTCTCCACTCTGTCTCTAGTATTTCCCCTGACCTCCAACACCGCCAGTTCCTGCTCACAGTTGCCGTCCACGCATTCCACACGTGTTCCTGTGTTACTGGGGTTCTGTTACGTCAGCAGATCCCCCAATGTGTGTCTGCCACTGTCTCCTGCGCTGTCCACCTTCCCACTGCAAGCGGTGGGAATGTGGACAGAGCAGGAGACAGTGGCAGACACACATCAGGGGATCTGCTGACATTACAGAATCCCAGTAACACAGGAGCACGTGTTGATTGGGCAGACGGCTACTGTACGCATAAACTGGCGGTGTTGGTGGTCACGTGAAATCCTGGAAACAGAGTGGAGACAGATGCCTAATTGGAGCACGTTGACAGTCTGTTGTAGCCTACAAACAATCTAAAACTGCCACCAAGTAGGCCTCGGCCTGCACCCTGGTTCTCCCTGGGCTCCAACAACGCTAGTTGGTGCTCGGAAGTGCTGTCCACACAGAAAAACACACTCGTTCATGTGAAAGTGGGGGTCAGTAATGTCAGCTGATCCCCTGCTGTGTGGAGGGCAAACTGCTGCTGCCTCCAAATTCAAACAACGTCTTATCTTAAACTGCCTCCAAGTAGGCCTCAGCCTACAAAATGACTATCCCTGGGCTCCAACATCGTCAGTTGTTGCTCGGAAGTGCCGTCCACACAGAAAAACACACTCGTTCATGTGAAAGTGGGGTTCGGTAACGTCGGCTGATCCCCTGCTGTGTGGAGGGCAAAGTGTCCTGCTCCCTCCAAAGTCAAAATACCTCAGCTTTACACCTGGCTCCTAGTAGGCCTCGGCCTGCACCATGATTGTCCCTGGGTTCCAACAACGCTAGTTGGTGCTCGGAAGTGCTGTCTACACAGAAAAACACACTCGTTCATGTGAAAGTGGGGTTCGGTAACGTCAGCTGATCCCCTGCTGTGTGGAGGGCAAACTGCTGCTGCCTCCAAATTGTAACTACTTCAGATTTAAACATTCTCTGATTTGGCCTCTGTCTCCACTCTGTCTCTAGTATTTCCCCTGACCTCCAACACCGCCAGTTCCTGCTCACAGTTGCCGTCCACGCATTCCACACTTGTTCCTGTGTTCCTGGTGTTCTGTAACGTGAGCTGATCCCCCAATGTGTGTCTGCCACTGTCTCCTGCGCTGTCCACCTTCCCACTGCAAGTGGTGGGAATGTGGACAGAGCAGGAGACATTTGCAGACAAACATCAGGGGATCTGCTGACATTACAGAACACCAGTAACACAGGAACACGTGTGGATTGGGCAGACGGCTACTGTACGCATAAACTGGCGGTGTTGGTAGTCACGTGAAATCCTGGAAACAGAGTGGAGACAGATGCCTAATTGGAGCACGTTGACAGTCTGTTGTAGACTACAAACAATCTAAAACTGCCACCAAGTAGGCCTCGGCCTGCACCCTGGTTCTCCCTGGGCTCCAACAACGCTAGTTGGTGCTCGGAAGTGCTGTCCACACAGAAAAACACACTCGTTCATGTGAAAGTGGGGGTCAGTAATGTCAGCTGATCCCCTGCTGTGTGGAGGGCAAAGTGTCCTGCTCCCTCCAAAGTCAAAATACCTCAGCTTTACACCTGGCTCCTAATAGGCCTCGGCCTGCACCATGATTGTCCCTGGGCTCCAACAACGCCAGTTGGTGCTCAGAAGTGCTGTCCACACAGAAAAACACACTCGTTCATGTGAAAGTGGGGTTCGGTAACGTCAGCTGATCCCCTGCTGTGTGGAGGGCAAACTGCTGCTGCCTCCAAATTGTAACTACTTAAGATTTAAACATTCTCTGATTTGGCCTCTGTCTCCACTCTGTCTCTAGTATTTCCCCTGACCTCCAACACCGCCAGTTCCTGCTCACAGTTGCCGTCCACGCATTCCACACTTGTTCCTGTGTTACTGGGGTTCTGTAACGTCAGCAGATCCCCCAAAATGTGTCCGCCACTGTCTCCTGCGCTGTCCACCTTCCCACTGCAAGCGGTGGGAATGTGGACAGAGCAGGAGACAGTGGCAGACACACATCAGGGGATCTGCTGACATTACAGAATCCCAGTAACACAGCAACACGTGTGGATTGGGTAGACGGCTGCTGTACGCATAAACTGGCGGTGTTGGTGGTCACGTGAAATCCTGGAAACAGAGTGGAGACAGATGCCTAATTGGAGCACGTTGACAGTCTGTTGTAGCCTACAAACAATCTAAAACTACCACCAAGTAGGCCTCGGCCTACACCATGATTGTCCCTGGGCTCCAACAACACCAGTTGGTGCTCGGCAGTGTCTTTGGCACGGGGACTCCCTGTTGCCCAGCCTGGTTCCAGCACGCCTGCTGTTTCCGGGTAGTGTCAAGGTCACTATGCCACCAATCCGTTGTCCTGTCGTCTTGCGGCCGGGTTAGCCGACTCTACGGTGCCTGCAGTTTAGGTGACTCCTATGTGGGCTGCGGGAACTGGCACTGAAGGCTGGATCCGTAGTGCCAATGGGACATGGACCCCCTGTAGGACTGTGGGTTTCGGTAACTGCGGTCGGCTTGCGGCCTGGCTACTTTGCTTTCAATGGGTACCTTCTGCTACCCACCCGGGTTCCAGCACTGTCTGCTGGTTCTCGCCAGAGCCTTTGGCCTAGGTGCCTCCATCTCGGAATCCGATGTCCAGCACCGTCAGCTGGTCCATGGTAGTGCTTTTTAGCACAGGTACCTTCTGCTTAGTAACCGTGGTCCAGCACCGTCAGTTGGTCCTCGGTAGTGCCATTGGCTCTTGTTCCTTCTGCTACCCATCCGGGTGCCAGCACTGTCTGCTGGTTCTCGCCACAGCCTTTGGCCTAGGTGCCTCCATCTCGGTATCCGAGGTCCAGCACCGTCAGCTGGTCCTTGGTAGTGCTTTCTAGCACAGGTACCTCCTGCCTAGTAACCGTGGTCCAGCACCGTCAGCTGTTCCTCGGTAGTGCCATTGGCTCTTGTAGCTTTTGCTACCCATCTGGGTTCCAGCACCGTCAGCTGGTTCTCGGCAGTGTCTTTGGCACGGGTACTCCCTGTTGCCCAGCGTGGTTCCAGCACGCCTGCTGTTTCCGTGTAGTGTCAAGGTCACTATGCCACCAATCCGTTGTCCTGTCGTCTTGCGGCCGGGTTAGCCGACTCTACGGTGCCTGCAGTTTAGGTGACTCCTATGTGGGCTGCGGGAACTGGCACTGAAGGCTGGATCCGTAGTGCCAATGGGACATGGACCCCCTGTAGGACTGTGGGTTTCAGTAACTGCAGCCGGCTTGCGGCCTGGCTACTTTGCTTTCAATGGGTACCTTCTGCTACCCACCCGGGTTCCAGCACTGTCTGCTGGTTCTCGCCAGAGCCTTTGGCCTAGGTGCCTCCATCTCGGTATCCGAGGTCCAGCACCGTCAGCTGGTCCTTGGTAGTGCTTTCTAGCACAGGTACCTCCTGCCTAGTAACCGTGGTCCAGCACCGTCAGCTGTTCCTCGGTAGTGCCATTGGTTCTTGTAGCTTTTGCTACCCATCTGGGTTCCAGCACCGTCAGCTGGTTCTCGGCAGTGTCTTTGGCACGGGGACTCCCTGTTGCCCAGCCTGGTTCCAGCACGCCAGCTGTTTCCGGGTAGTGTCAAGGTCACTATGCCACCAATCCGTTGTCCTGTCGTCTTGCGGCTGGGTTAGCCGACTCTACGGTGCCTGCAGTTTAGGTGACTCCTATGTGGGCTGCGGGAACTGGCACTGAAGGATGGATCCGTAGTGCCAATGGGACATGGACCCCCTTTAGGACTGTGGGTTTCGGTAACTGCGGCCGGCTTGCGGCCTGGCTACTTTGCTTTCAATGGGTACCTTCTGCTACCCACCCGGGTTCCAGCACTGTCTGCTGGTTCTCGCCAGAGCCTTTGGCCTAGGTGCCTCCATCTCGGTATCCGAGGTCCAGCACCGTCAGCTGGTCCTTGGTAGTGCTTTCTAGCACAGGTACCTCCTGCCTAGTAACCGTGGTCCAGCACCGTCAGCTGTTCCTCGGTAGTGCCATTGGCTCTTGTAGCTTTTGCTACCCATCTGGGTTCCAGCACCGTCAGCTGGTTCTCGGCAGTGTCTTTGGCACGGGGACTCCCTGTTGCCCAGCCTGGTTCCAGCACGCCTGCTGTTTCCGGGTAGTGTCAAGGTCACTATGCCACCAATCCGTTGTCCTGTCGTCTTGCGGCCGGGTTAGCCGACTCTACGGTGCCTGCAGTTTAGGTGACTCCTATGTGGGCTGCGGGAACTGACACTGAAGGCTGGATCCGTAGTGCCAATGGGACGTGGACCCCCTTTAGGACTGTGGGTTTCGGTAACTGCGGCCGGCTTGCGGCCTGGCTACTTTGCTTTCAATGGGTACCTTCTGCTACCCACCCGGGTTCCAGCACTGTCTGCTGGTTCTCGCCAGAGCCTTTGGCCTAGGTGCCTCCATCTCGGTATCCGAAGTCCAGCACCGTTAGCTGGTCCTTGGTAGTGCTTTTTAGCACAGGTACCTTCTGCTTAGTAACCGTGGTCCAGCACCGTCAGTTGGTCCTCGGTAGTGCCATTGGCTCTTGTTCCTTCTGCTACCCATCCGGGTGCCAGCACTGTCTGCTGGTTCTCGCCACAGCCTTTGGCCTAGGTGCCTCCATCTCGGTATCCGAGGTCCAGCACCATCAGCTGGTCCTTGGTAGTGCTTTTTAGCACAGGTACCTTCTGCTTAGTAACCGTGGTCCAGCAACCGTCAGTTGGTCCTCGGTAGTGCCATTGGCTTTTGTTCCTTCTGCTACCCATCCGGGTGCCAGCACTGTCTGCTGGTTCTCGCCACAGCCTTTGGCCTAGGTGCCTCCATCTCGGTATCCGAGGTCCAGCACCGTCAGCTGGTCCTTGGTAGTGCTTTTTAGCACAGGTACCTTCTGCTTAGTAACTGTGGTCCAGCACCGTCAGTTGGTCCTCGGTAGTGCCATTGGCTCTTGTTCCTTCTGCTACCCATCCGGGTGCCAGCACTGTCTGCTGGTTCTCGCCACAGCCTTTGGCCTAGGTGCCTCCATCTCGGTATCCGAGGTCCAGCACCATCAGCTGGTCCTTGGTAGTGCTTTTTAGCACAGGTACCTTCTGCTTAGTAACCGTGGTCCAGCACCGTCAGTTGGTCCTCGGTAGTGCCATTGGCTCTTGTTCCTTCTGCTACCCATCCGGGTGCCAGCACTGTCTGCTGGTTCTCGCCAGTTTCTCAGCCTTCTTGTACCTTCTGCTACATTTCCAAGATCAAGTTTTTTGAAATTGTCTTTGGTAATCCTTATTGATCTCCATGACGACGACCCTGAAGACGACACCAAAGAAGACCAGAAATATGACCCTAAATAATAAGACCAAGAGGACAAAGAACATGAAGACAACCACCAAGATACAGAACAAAAGACAGAAGAACAAGAAGCAGAAGAAGCAAAAGCAGAAGAACAGAAAGCAGAAGAACATTAAGCATAAGACTAAAAATCAGCATAGAAGAAATCAAAATTATAAGCAGAAGAAGACTAAGCAGTAAATGGGGGTGAGTCCGTTCCTCCTCGTGGTGCCCCTGGAAAATGCCTGCTGCTGCAGGCCAAACTGAACGCGGACAAATTCTGTTGTAAATCTTTAGTGACAGGCGGAACGTAAGGTGTAATCTTATAACTTTTATAGATAAGTACTACAGGAATGCCTGTCACCATAAGAAAATGAAGACAAAGAAGAATAGGAAGAAGATGAAGAAATAGCATATTAAAATTGATAATAGCTGAATAAGAAGAATATGAAGAATGGAAAAAAAAATTAATGGGAAGAAGATGAAGAAGAAGAAGATGAATAAGGTGAAGAAAAAGTTGATGAAAAAAATGCTACTGCTGCGGATCATGAAGGAGAAAGTGTGGGAGAAGTACAAAAGAACGTGAAGAGCATGGAAGTTGTGAAACATACATATCTGACAAAATATAAAAAAGGTTAACATAGTCAATATCTTTTTAACTCCGAACGTACTGAAAAAAAAATTGGAATTAATGCTATGCCATGTGATTTGAATAAACCACTATGCTTTTAATGTCTCCTCCACCTCCCACAATACATTCTACATGATTCTTATTTGTTTTCAGTTATGTAGAGTTAGCCAACAAGGAAATAAAGGGCTTTTTTTAATTCCGATACCGGAAGTCCCATTGACTTGAATGGGACTTCCGGTATCGGAATCGGCGATACCCGATATTTTTTTCGTATCGGGCGATACCATCCGATACGATATTTTTGTTTATCGAACGGTATCGCTCAACACTAATCACCGACCAACGCTCGGCGGCTGCGCACGGAGGCGGCACATAAGTGGGGTGGAGGGGGGTAAAAATAGGGGGAAGGGGGATGGGATGATTAGGGTGGATGAAGAGAGATTGGGCAGGGATCAGTTAGGGTTGTAGTTAGGTGGCACAAAGGGGGGTGAAAAAAATGAAAACCGGCAGGCACAATCTTGGATAAGTGAAGTGTGTCACTTATCCAAGTTTTGCGGCTGTGGGATGTGTGTATGGAGGTGGTGCAAAGGGGGCTAAGGAAAAAAGCGAGCTCGAGTGTTGATCGGTGAACTGCGTCACCGATCAACGCTCGGCGGCTGCGCATGGAGGTGGTGCAAAAGTTGGGTGTAGGGGGGGAAAATAGGGGGAAGGGGGATGGGGGATTGGGGTGGATGAAGAGAGATTGGGCAGGGATCAGTTAGGGTTGTAGATAGGTGGCACAAAGGGGAGTGAAAAAAATGATGGGGGGTGGAGGGGGGTAAAAAGGGGGTAAAAAGAGGGGGAAGGAGGGATGGGGGATAGATGGGGTGAAGATAGATTGGGCAGGGGATCAGGGATCAGGAACACTTACGGTTGGCGGTTTTTTCTTTCTTTTTTCTTTCTTCTTTCTGCAGGGATTGTGATGCTACAAGTTGTGGCATCACAATACCCAGCACAGGAGCTCTTGCTACGTCAGACCTCTCTGCAGGTATCCTCAGCTAGAGTGAGGACCCCTGCAGACAGGTCAGACAGGTCAGAGGCAGGTCACAGAGCAGTCACATCGCTGCTGTGACCTGTCATTGGTGGGATCGAATGATTACATCGATCCACCAATTCCTGATCTGCCTGGTGACCATGGCAACTGCCTAGGATCGGAGCTCACAGCTCCGATTCCTAGGCAGGTCATGCCCAGGTCACCAGCAGTGCACAGAACGGTCACATGTGACCGCAGCTGTGCCCTGTGGTTGGCGCGATCGCCGATCTAATTGATCACGCCAGCTCCTGCAGGCCCTGCTGGGCCTGCACCAGGCTCCAGCCTAAGATTGGTGCTAATATAGCACCCATCCGGGCCGGTACTGGCAGGGCACAGCGGCGGTATAGCGCCGCTGTGCACTGTGATTGGCGCGATCGATTAGATCGGCGATCACGCCAATCCGGGGGCTTTTTGCCGGATTTGTACTCCGATCCTAGACTAGGACATCATTGTTTCAGCCAAGCTGATTGGCTGAAACAATGAGAAACGCTGCGATTGGCTGTTCAGAACTGAACAGCCATCACAGCGCTCTGGATGCTGGGGGGGCGGGATCGCAGCCCGGGAGGCCGACTCCATCTTCTGTAAGGTGAGATGGCGTCGGAATTTTAATGCGATAACCGTCGCGGTATCGCATTAATGGGCCCGACGTACTATCCCGTCCAAGGTCAGAAAGGGGTTAAACTCGACAGGGCACACCTGTGACGTGAAAACCATTTCCGGTGACTACCTCTTGGAGCTCATCAAGAGAATGCCAAGAGTGTGCAAAGCAGTAATCAAAGCAAAAGGTGGCTACTTTGAAGAACCTAGAATATAAGCCATATTTTCAGTTGTTTCACACTTTTTCTGTCAATTATATAGTTCCACATGTGTTAATTCATAGTTTTGATGAGAGAATCTACAATTTTCATAGTCATGAAAATAAAGAAAACTCTTTGAATGAGAAGGTGTGTCCAAACTTTTGGTCTGTACTGTATGTCTGCTTATGTGTCACACACCACATGGCCAGCTAGGGTTGGCAAATGTTACAATGACATTTCCCAGTGAATGCATTTGTTTTGGTTGAAAGCAATGTTAAAGTTGAAAAATGCTTCAAAACGCTGCGTCTGAACATAGCCCAAAGGGTGGAGGAACATTTTGGTCTGGGATTATTGATTTTGTCTTATACTCAAGTCTTTAACCTGGAAAAGATGTACCTTAACATACAGTGCATTGCAAAAGTTTTAGGCTCCCTGGAACTTTTCAACCTTTTCCCACATATCATGCTTCAAACATAAAGATAACAAATGTAATTTTTTGGTGAATAATCAACGAGTGGAACACAATTGTGAAGTTGAATGAAATTTATTGGTTATTTTAAATTTTTGTGGAAATTCAAAAACTGAAAAGTGGGGCGTGCAATATTATTTGGCCCCTTTACTTTCAGTGCAGCAAACTCACTCAAGAAGTTCATTGTGGATCTGTGAATGATCCAATGTTGTCCTAAATGACTAATGATGATAAATATAATCCACCTGTGTGTAATCAAGTCCCCGTATAAATGCACCTGTTCTGTGATAGTCTCAGGGTACTGTTTGAAGCACAGAGAACATCATGAAGACCAAGGAACACAACAGGCAGGTCTGTGATGCTGTTGTGGTGAAGTTTAAAGCCGGATTTGGATACAAAATGATTTCCAAAACCTTAAACATCCCAAAGAGCACTGTGCAAGCGATCATATTGAAATGGAAGGAGTATCATACCACTGCAAATCTACCAAGACCCGGCCGTCCCTCTAAACTTTCATCTCAAGCAAGGAGAAGACTGATCAGAGATGAAGCCAAGAGGCCTATGATCACTATGGATGAACTGCAGAGATCTACAGCTGAGGTGGGGCAGTCTGTCCATAGGACAACAATCAGTCATACACTGCACAAATCTGGCCTTTATGGAAGAGTGGCAAGAAGAAAGCCATTTTTCAAAGATATCCTTAAAAAGTGTTGTTTAAAGTTTGCGGCAAGCCACCTGGGAGACACACCAAACATGTGGAAGAAGGTGCTCTGGTCAGATGAAACAAAAAACAAACTTTTTGGCAACAATGCCAAACGATATGTTTGGCGTAAAGGTCACACAGCTCATCACCTTGAACACACCATCCCCACTGTCAAACATGGTGGTGGCAGCATCATGGTTTGGGCCTGCTTTTCTTCTGCAGGGACAGGGAAGATGGTTAAAAATGATGGGAAGATGGATGAGCCAAATACAGGACCATTCTTGAAGAAAACCTGTTGGAGTCTGCAAAAGACCTGAGACTGGGACAGAGATTTGTCTTCCAACAAGACAATGATCCCAAACATAAAGCAAAATCTACAATGGAATGGTTCACAATTAAACGTATCCAGCTGTTAGAATGGCCAAGTCAAAGTCCAGACCTGAATCCAATCGAGAATCTGTGGAAAGAGCTGAAAACTGCTGTTCACAAACGATCTCCATCAAACCTCACTGAACTCGAGCTGTTTGCCAAGGAAAATGGGCAAGAATTTCAGTCTCTCAATGTACAAAACTGATAGAGACATACCCCAAGCGACTTGCAGCTGTAATCGCAGCAAAAGGTGGCGCAACAAAGTATTAAGTTAAAGGGGCCGAATAATATTGCACGCCCCGCTTTTCAGTTTTTGCATTTCCACCAAAATTTAAAATAACCAATAAATTTCATACAACTTCACAATTGTGTTCCATTTGTTGTTGATTCTTCACTAAAAATTTACATTTGGTATCTTTATGTTTGAAGCATGATATGTGGGAAAAGGTTGAAAAGTTCCAGGGAGCCAAATACTTTCACAATGCACTGTATTTCCCAGCAAAATCCGTTTTGGTTTCGTTTTTTTGGTGCACCAGTAAAAATGGCATGAAACTCTGACAACATTGTTTAAAGCTTTGAACTAGGAGTCAGGAATGCTTCCAGGGGCGATCCCTATGATGCTCCTGTGTCATTTGAGCAGTGTTTCCATCATTTTCAGACTTTTTACACCTTAAAAGGACCCATGGGGGTGATTGCGGTAAAAATGCTGAGGGTGTCATATAGACTTACATTGGGCTTGTTGTTCTGTCTGAGTACCCGAGTATTCCAATTTGCTTGGCCCGAGCATTTTAGTGCTCGCCCATCACTATTTAGAAACTGTCCTATCTGTCTCTCGTAGGCACAACTTTTTAACAAAAGGGTCATTAGTGGCTTATAGGATTGCTGCTTCCCACAGGCGGACTGTAGAGTTCTAGTCCTCTTCCTTTCTGAATAGTCAATTTGCATATTTAATTTCCCAGAGGTAAATTGCACAGTGAATGAACCTCCTTACATTAGTATGCCAGGGCCAGTATGTCACTCTTCACAAGGAGAAAAGTTGCCCTTTACAAATGTTGACATAAATAGTTACCTTTATTTTTGGAGTAGCAGCCGCTTTTCGAAATTGGATTAAAAATATGAAAAATTTACCTTATGGATAATACTGGTACATTCATAACAATTGTCCACAAAATAGTGATTTTGTACAGCAATCACATATTTTAAGAAAATGATTTTTGCTTAAAAGGTATACATTCTTAATATTTTTCTTTTAAAGTAATTAGATATTGCAATAAATTGGAAGGTCTTAAAGTAAAATTGTCAATAGTTATTTGCTATGTAATCTGACATCAGCGTGATGTAGAGACAAAGACCTTGATTCCAGTAATGTATTGCTTACTTTACTGGGTGCAGAAGTTATGATAGAACCATTGTTTTCTCTACTGGAGAACTAGCAGAGCTGTATATAACCATACCCACATCACTGATTGGCAACTTTCTGTGTATAATGGCAGAAAGCAGCTAATCAGTGATGGAGTATCGTGCCTCCTTGTCCTCTAATAATCTCCTGCTGATAAAATAATGATTTCATTGTGAAAGCAAAACACAGACTAGTAAGTAAAACATTGCAAGAATTAGAGTATCTGCCTCTTCAAAGTGCTACTCAATTACATAGCAAAAACCTGCTGACAGATTCCCTTTAAGAAAAAGAGAGAAGGCTACAATTAACAGCAAAACCTTTAATGTCAACAAATGGTTTAAATATAGTTTTAACACCTATAACATGTCACATGAATATAAGATGCATCCTAACCAGGCACATATTGATCATTCAGAGTTATTCTATATCATCATGGGTCACTCAAGATAAATCAAATATCATATTTAGACGCAATAGAATTGGAAAAATCATCTAGTACCTAGTCGCATTACAGCTCAGAAATAAATGGGTATTTATCCAATGAGTTTGTCTTTTTTCCATATCTAAAAGGCTCTTTTTGATGTAGAACCTACAAATGTCAGTGCTGTCCCATGACTCAACATATATTATAACCCAAGACAGTTTTTTGATTAATCAGTTTTTAAATTGTAGTCCTTCATTTTACGCTGGAAGGACTATACAAACAGTCAGAAAGAGAATGAATAAATGTTGATGCAATAGTAGGAATGGAATACTTAACCACAGTCTGTCTAAAAAAAAGTTAAATAATATAAAAAAAGATCTTAGTAGTCTTTGTTTTACCATATTAGAACAAATCCCTTCAAATGTTGTGAATCAATTTCAGAGACAGATTAATTGACAATTTTTCTGGATTTTAAAACTTTATTCTCTGGTCTGCCTATGGGGGGCTGCATTATACTATAGATTCTTCATATGGGGTGCATTATACTATAGAGTCTGCCTATGGGGGCTGCATTATACTATAGAGTCTGCCTATGAGGGGTGCAGTATACTATAGAATCTGCCTATGGCGGTGCATTATATTATATAGAATCTGCCTATGGCGGTGCATTATATTATATAGAATCTGCCTATGGCGGTGCATTATATTATATAGAATCTGCCTGTGGGGGTGCATTATACAATATAGAGTCTGCCTATGGGGAGTGCATTACACTATATAAATTCTACCTAAAGGGGGTTCTTTTTTATATAGAGAGTCTGCCTTTGGGAAGTGCATTATACTATATAGAGTCTGCCTATGGGCAATGCATTACACTATATGGGGGCCTATGGGGAGTACATTACACTATATGGAGGCTATCTAGGGGGTCTATCATACAGTGTGGATATTACAGTGACAGGGCCATGATGCAGTGTTGGAGCCATCAAACAGTTTGGGGGATACTAAGGGATCAGTATACTGTGCATACAGTGAGGGGGCATTATACTGTGTATAAGAGAGCATCATACTGTGTAGAGGGGAGCTGTACAGGGGTAAGACTCAGGACATTATTCAATGTAAAGTGGACAGATATTGTTATAAGGGAACTCAGGTTACTGTGACTGTCACAGGGGCACACAGAGGGCATTATTACTTTCTAGAGGACAAAATTTGGGCTCTGTTTTATAGATCACTGGCACCAGGCATTGCTATATTCTAGAGGGTTGCTTTAGAATTTAAGGGATTCAGAGAACCACACAGTAAATGCAGTAATAGGGACACATACGGCAGCCGTGGCTCAGTATTTGGGGTATCAGCAGGATGAGAAATTTGTGCAGGTTGGGAATAGTCCCATTGGGGCTAGTGCTGAAAATATGAGATGTGAAATGTGTCTTTGTTGTAGTCTCTGCAGATGAGTCCTGGCTGGAAGAAGTTGTCATGTCGGTCTGGGCTAGATGGAAAAGACGTGAAATGTAACGATTCTATCAGAAAGAATGTCAGCTGTAATTCACCATCTATAACTATACTGTGATCTCTTATATGTTCCGTAGGACTGGTATCTACCACTGACCATATGGCGGTAATATCAATGTTGGTCTTTATATTTTCAGCAACAGCACAGTCATCTGCTGAGGTTCTCCTACATCCACTATTAGGATGTGTCTCCCTGTTGTAATCAAGGTTACCCGATTAGGGGTCCACTTAGAAGTTTCGCCCCCTGAACCAAAACCCTAGCTACCCCTCTGGAGGAATGCAAGCAACCTTTAAATCATAGAGCCTGGTAAAGGCCTGTACTCATTAACTAAGAACCCGACCACTCTGAGACCGTAGGGTGGCCAGTAACATGCGTAATAAACTGTATGCAATAGAGTTCAAAATTCCTCCATTGATGAGAGAGGGAATCAATAAAGGCAATTTTTAATAAGTAGTACATTGTCCTAAAGTTGTTTATTATTTAAATTTATATGAACAATTGAGCATATTATGGCCATTATACTGTGGTCTGTTGTATCATTTATACAGCACATTTTTTTTTTGTTTGTTTGTTTTTAAAGATTGAGCTGCTGTATAATTGAGCCAATTTCTGCAATTTTTTTTAGCAATTTTGTCTCTATTATTCTCACCAGAAGCATGACTTTAATGAACTGAGCTTGTTTTGTTTCCTTTAAAGAAAGGTAACTGTCACGCCACATAATGTTTTACCCCATAACCTCAACAGATGCTTAAATCAGCTTGGCCTATGTTTAGCGCAGACCATTATGAGATTTGCATTTTACTTTTCTAGACAGAAAACCTTAACTAACCATGTATAAACATATACAAAATAATTTTTCTCCAAACACTGTTATTACATTGACAATACCTAGTTATAAGACATCATTTTCTGCCCACGGTAATAAAACAGTATAATATAGTACATGGATATAGAAAATCACATGCTTGGTGTGTAAAACAGTAATTCATTATACTTACTACAGTACCATGCAGAGTAAATGAAAGAGGTATACAGTTGTATAACGAACGTTCTTATTTTGCCAAGTAGATTAGTGGGTAGAATAAATTATAAATAGAAGTTTATTTTTAAAACTTTGAATACAATGCATATTTAAAGGCAGTGGACACCTTTGACATGAAAAAAAATACTTTCGCGTGTTTACAGCTACATATTTGTCATGAAATTAAATTAAGTTTTAGTCTACCATCTTCATTCCATCATTTATTTACATGCCAGCTGAAATGCAGTTTGAAGCTTGATCCTGGCCCAAATTAACCACCTGCTATACTGGACAGATTCCTCATGAGCTACAGTCATGGCCAAAAGTATTGACACCCCTGCAATTCTGTCAGATAATACTCAGTTTCTTCCTGAAAAAGATTGCAAACACAAATTCTTTGGTATTATTATCTTCAATTAATTTGTCTTAAATGAAAAAACACAAAAAGAATTGTCCTAAAGCCAAATTGGATATAATTCCACACCAAACATAACAAAGAGGGTGGACAAAAGTATTGGCACTGTTCGAAAAATCATGTGATGCTTCTCTAATTTGTGTAATTAACAGCACCTATAACTTACCTGTGGCACCTAACAGGTGTTGGCAATAACTAAATCACACTTGCAGTCAGTTGACATGGATTAAAGTTGACTCAACCTCTGTCCTGTGTCCTTGTGTGTACCACATTGAGCATGGAGAAAAGAAAGAAGACCAAAGAACTGTCTGAGGACTTGAGAAACCAAATTGTGAGGAAGCATGAGCAATCTCAAGGCTACAAGTCCATCTCCAAAGACCTGAATGTTCCTGTGTCTACCGTGTGCAGTGTCATCAAGAAGTTTAAAGCCCATGGCACTGTGGCTAACCTCCCTAGATGTGGACGGAAAAGAAAAATTGACAAGAGATTTCAACGCAAGATTGTGCGAATGTTGGATAAAGAACCTCCACTAACATCCAAACAAGTTCAAGCTGCCCTGCAGTCCGAGGGTACAATGGTGTCAACCCGTACTATCCGTCGGCATCTGAATGAAAAGGGACTGTATGGTAGGAGACCAGGAAGACTCCACTTCTTACCCCGAGACATAAAAAAGCCAGGCTGGAGTTTGCCAAAACTTACCTGAAAAAGCCTAAAACGTTTTGGAAGAATGTTCTCTGGTCAGATGAGACAAAAGTAGAGCTTTTAGGGAAAAAGCATCAACATAGAGTTTACAGGAGAAAAAAGAGGCATTCAAAGAAAAGTACACGGTCCCTACAGTCAAACATGGCGGAGGTTCCCTGATGTTTTGGGGTTGCTTTGCTGCCTCTGGCACTGGACTGCTTGACCGTGTGTATGGCATTATGAAGTCAGAAGACTACCAACAAATTTTGCAGCATAATTTAGGGCCCAGTGTGAGAAAGCTGGGTCTCCCTCAGAGGTCATGGGTCTTCCAGCAGGACAATAACCCAAAACACACTTCAAAAAGCACTAGAAAATGGTTTGAGAGAAAGCACTGGAGACTTCTAAGGTGGCCAGCAATGAGTCCAGACCTGAATCCCATAGAACAGCTGTGGAGAAATCTAAAAATGGCAGTTTGGAGAAGGCACCCTTCAAATATCAGGGACCTGGAGCAGTTTGCCAAAGAAGAATGGTCTAAAATTCCAGCAGTGCATTGTAAGAAACTCATTGACGGTTACTGGAAGCGGTTGGTCGCAGTTATTTTGGCTAAAGGTTGTGCAACCAAGTATTAGGCTGAGGGTGCCAATACTTTGCCTGGCCCATTTTTGGAGTTTTGTGTAAAATGATCAATGTTTTGCTTTTTGCTTCATTCTATTTTGTGTTTTTTCATTAAAGACAAATTAAATGAAGATAATAATACCAAAGAATTTGTGTTTGCAATCATTTTCAGGAAGAAACTGAGTATTATCTGACAGAATTGCAGGGGTGTCAATACTTTTGGCCATGACTGTACTCTGCAGTGGACCACCATTTGGCACCACCAACTCTCCCACCCCATTTAATTTTGCTATACACTTTTTCCTGGACTCTGTTGTGGTGCACATGAGGCACTGCTGCCAAGTCTGGTGCTGAATATTGACTAGAGTCAGATTATTGCTTCTTGGTAGAGTTAAAGCTGTCCCTGTGTCTGTTTTTGCACAAATGATAGTCCCAAAACCCTATATTTTGTCTATGCAGCTTGAGCAGAAGGGTTCACCATCCATGGTCCATACAGTCTCACAAGCAGCTGGGCTGAACCCTTCATGCAGGCCGTAACTCAGTTAACTGTCAACTCTAGAAGGAGAAAGAGACAAAATGAGATGTCTCAGGATTCTGAATGTACATTCCCACTGCAATACCAATCCACAGACTGAATCCATAAGCTGACTCTCTCCATGATGACTCATCTAAGGGTATGAGCACAAAACTATTTACTCCTGAAATCTTCCTAAAAAAAACACATAAAAAATGCAAAAATAGAATGAACATTTGCCTTGCAACATCAACATGATTTGCTAGACATTTGTTCCAATGTTTTGAGCTTCTTTTAACAGCTTCAGGCTGTCATGAAGCAGCTGAAAGAAGTGACCTGACTATTATTCAGTGGGCTTCTACTTCAAGCCGGTCAGTGGTTTATGTAAGAAAATTACAAATTAAAGCAGCAAAAAAGAACAATCAAAAAGTTGCCATTTAAAGACATTTCAGGACAAAAGATGCATGGGTCTTGAAGTGTTATCTTTTGGAAAAACTCAGCGGGTACTTACCTCACAGCTCACTTCTCCAGCTCCTTCACTTCTCACAGTCACCCATTTGCTCCTCATCTCATCTTCATACCCCAACCATTTAGCTGAAATCCCCTGGCCTCACACACTAGGCCAAGATTTCCAGAAGCGTTCTGTGCAAGTGCTCCAAAGGGCATGATGTTATAACGTCATGACGGGCACCATAACCTTACTTGTGAATGGTGGTGATAAAAAGATGTGGCGAGAATTGAATGAGTGAAGTTGAGGAAGTGGTGTACATTGAGGGGAGTATAAGGATTTTTTTTTAATTTTGTATCATTTTGAGGGCCCTTTGCAACCAGCAGTTACCATGTTGCTGAATATGGTTGGAATTGAATTAAAAAAAAACTGCATTTTGGCGAATTCAGAATTGGTTAAATTCAAGCACATTTCAATTCCACTCAAATATATTCACTTAACTTTAATTAAAATTATTAACTTAAGAAAGTGCATTTCATCATATAGATTTTAAAATATTGATTTTTAACCCCTGTACCCCCAAGAGTGGTTTGCATGTTAATGATTAGGCCTTACCAGAAACCTGTCTGATGACAAATGCACATCTAGCAGGATGTAGCTGGCCTCCACTAATAGAGGCAAGGGGCTGCTCAGGTGCACACTACTGATAAAAACAACCACCCCACACCTACCAGACCATGGTGGGGTTGGCTGCCTAGTAGGAAAAATGCACACAGATAAGGCATGCATAGGACGCCAGTCACACATACCCTCCGTCAGGCGCAATAGATCTGACAGGCACACAGTAATTAGTTTCACTTCTCTCTCCTTGCCCACTTATCAGAAAACCCCACCCCTCCTAGTTATCTCCTGACTCTACAGGCTCTGTGAAACCTCATATCACAGTGACTCAGCAGACCTTCTAGTGAGCAGATATCAACACTTTGGCCTCTCAGGCACATTGCGCCTGATTTCAACACAAATTGAAAGGTTAGTATTTTCTTTTTTTATTCATCACGATTGTGTATTTAGCTTGTTTTATGAAGGATTAATGCTAAGTTAGTGTACATAAGTACTGTTTTCTTAGACAAAAGGAGGGTGGCTTCTAAGGCACATTGCTCCCTAACACATACTCTTTCTCTCTTGCTTCAGATTTTCTGCTGCAATGGCCAGAAAACAGTATGATTCATCTAAACCCCTTCATTTAGAAGAAATGAAGATTTTTTTGTTAGAAGATGATGAGGAAGAACCAGCAGTAACTGAGGATTTAGAGGAATCTAGTGACATTTCATCTGAAGATGAGGTAGCAGAATGTAACACTGATTCTGGAACAGAGCAGGATGGTGATGACACTGATACAGAGGAAACAGACACAGATCTAGCTTATTATTTGGGCAAAGATAAAAATACAAAGGACGTCCCAAGGACGTTCCAGAACAAACACCGACTCTACCACTTTCTAAAAGACGCAGTTGTACTACCTGCTCATTTGTATCTGGTTTCAGAAGGCTTTCTAAATATGACTGCAAAATATGTAAAGAATCAATCTGCCTTTCCCATGCAACTTTCGTCTGCCAGCCTTGCTTTTCTAAGTGTACCTGTGCTGCTTCTGCTGCAATTGAAACCACTGAAGATGAGTAGAAAATAATTAAGTAACATCTAAGTGCAATATCCTTTAAGTTTTTTTCCATAATTTTATATTTAAGCAATAGTTAAGTAAAGATAACTGGAGCCTATTTGGCGGTACTACCGAAAAGTGGTACTTTTAGTTTTAATAAGTTTATGGTTAATAAATGTTTTTTTTTGCATCTGATTTGGTGTAATCTCTTTTAATACATTCCTATGAAGGTCACTGACTACTTCTATAGTCCTGAAATTGAAATATGTAGCTACTATAGGTGGTTTTCTGACCTGTGCTTGTCAGGCACATTGCGCATGAACTGAGGAGAATCTATATTGCGCCTGATGGAGGGATAAGTGTGATGCAAAGTGTCTGGCTTGCAACCTACTAATGACGCCCATAGTATTAGCAGGCGGGCTGCTACAGCACTACAATATGCAGCACACAGTCACAGACGCCCCAATAGACCAAGCCAACAAAAAGAGGCCAGACTGCATCCTGCAAAAAATGATATAAGTGCAAAAAAATTGGCCAAAATATTAACCAATACCTAATTTAATGTACTCATTGTATGCATTAATTTTTTTGCACTTATATCATTTTTTGGTTTCTGGTAAGGCCATATCTTGTTGGGTGAATTTTTTCTATGTTAGCTGTTTTGATATTAGTGTTAGGGACCTGCAATATCATGAGGAGCCCTGACGTTAGCTTTCAGGCTATATCTATTTTGGCCAAAATATTAACCAACACCTCATTTAATGTACTCATTGTATGCATTAATTTTTTTGCACTTATATCATTTTTGCAGGATGCAGTCTGGCCTCTTTTTGTTGGCTTGGTCTATTGGGGCGTCTGTCACTGTGTGCTGCATATTTTAGTGCTGTAGCAGCCCGCCTGCTAATACTATGGGTGTCATTAATAGGTTGCAAGCCAGACACTTTGCATCACACTTATATATGTGTGACTGGCATCCTATGTAAGCATTATCTGTGTGCATTTTTCCTACTAGGCAGCCAACCCCACCATGGTTTGTTAGGTGTGGGGTGGTTGTTTTTATCAGTAGTTTGCACCTGAGCTGCCCCTTGCCTCTATTAGTGTAGGCCAGCTACATCCTGCTAGATGTGCATTTGTCATCAGACAGGCTTCAGGTAAGGCCATATCTTGTTGGGTGAATTTTTTCTATGTTAGCTGTTTTGATATTAGTGTTAGGGACCTGCAATATCATGAGGAGCCTTGATGTTGGCTTGCAGGCTATATCTATTTTGGCCAAAATATTAACCAATACCTCATTTAATGTACTCATTGTATGCATTAATTGTTTGACACTTATATCATTTTTTTGCAGGATGCAGTGCAGTCTGACCTCTTTTTGTTGGCTGGGTCTATTGGGGTGTCTGTCACTGTGTGCTGCATATTTTAGTGCTTTAGCAGCCCGCCTGCTAATACTATGGGCATCATTAATAGGTTGAAAGCCAGACACTTTGCATCACACTTATATATGTGTGACTGGCATCCTATGCAAGCCTTATCTGTGTGCATTTTTCCTACTAGGCAGTCAACCCCACCATGGTTTGTTAGGTGTGGGGTGGTTGTTTTTATCAGTAGTTTGCACCTGAGCTGCCCATTGCCTCTATTAGTGGAGGCCTGCTGCATCCTGCTAGATGTGCATTTGTCATGAGTAGAGTTGAGCGATACCGTCCGATACTTCAAAGTATCGTATCGGATGGTATCGGCCGATCTTTAAAAAAAGTATCGGTATCGCCGATTCCGATACCGGAAGTCCCATTCAAGTCTATGGGACTTCCGGTATCGGAATAAGAAAAACCCTTTCCTGCCCTTGTACAGCCTCTCTGGGGTCTGTACGGGCCTTTCGGGGGGCTGTGCCGGCCTGCCAGGGGGTCTGTGCAGGCTCCGGTGGTCTGTGCCGGCCTGCCGGGGGGCTGTGCCGGCCTGCCGGGGGGCTGTGCCGGCCTGCCGGGGGGCTGTGCAGGCTCCGGTGGGCTGTGCCGGCCTGCCGGGGGGCTGTGCCGGCCTGCCGGTGGTCTGTGCAGGCTCCGGGGGGCTGTGCCGGCCTGCCGGGGGGCTGTGCCGGCCTGCCGGTGGTCTGTGCAGGCTTCGGGGGTCTGTGCAGGCATCGTCCGATGGGACTACAAGTCCCATCGGGCGATGCCTGCTACCATGACAGTGATTGACACATTAGCCAATGATGGGACAGTAGTAGTCCCATCATCCGGCTAATGTGTTAAATGTAAAAAAAAAAAATTACAAGCTACATACATACAACATGCATACTACATACATGCTACATTCATACTACATACTACATACATGCTACATTCATACTACATAAATACTACATGCAACATACATACTACATATATACTACATACATACTACATACACTCACTGGCCACTTTATTAGGTACACCATGCTAGTAAGGGGTTGGACCCCCTTTTGCCTTCAGAACTGCCTCAATTCTTCGTGGCAGAGATTCAACAAGGTGCTGGAAGCATTCCTCAGAGATTTTGGACCATATTGACATGATGGCATCACACAGTTGGCGCAGATTTGTCGGCTGCACATCCCTGATGCGAATCTCCCGTTCCACCACATCCCAAAGATGCTCTATTGGATTGAGATCTGGTGACTGAGGAGGCCATTTGAGTACAGTAAACTCATTGTCATGTTCAAGAAACCAATCTGAGATGATTCGAGCTTTATGACATGGCGCATTATCCTGCTGAAAGTAGCCATCAGATGTTGGGTACATTGTGGTCATAAAGGGATGGACATGGTCAGCAACAATACTCAGGTAGGCTGTGGCGTTGCAACGATGCTCAATTGGTTCCAAGGGGCCCAAAGAGTGCCCAGAAAAAATTCCCCACACCATGACACCACCACCACCAGCCTGAACCGTTGATACAAGGCAGGATGGATCCATGCTTTCATGTTGTTTACGCCAAATTCTGACCCTACCATCCGAATGTCGCAGCAGAAATCGAGACTCATCAGACCAGGCAACGTTTTTCCAATCTTCTACTGTCCAATTTCGATGAGCTTGTGCAAATTGTAGCCTCAGTTTCCTGTTCTTAGCTGAGAGGAGTGGTACCCAGTGTGGTCTTCTGCTGCTGTAGCCCATCTGCCTCAAAGTTCGACGCACTGTGCGTTCAGAGATGCTCTTCTGCCTACCTTGGTTGTAACGGGTGGCAATTTGAGTCACTGTTGCCTTTCTATCAGCTCGAACCAGTCTGCCCATTCTCCTCTGACCTCTGGCATCAACATGGCATTTCCGGCCACAGAACTGCCGCTCACTGGATTTTTTTTCTTTTTCGGACCATTCTCTGTAAACCCTAGAGATGGTTGTGCGTGAAAATCCCAGTAGATCAGCAGTTTCTGAAATTCTCAGACCAGCCCTTCTGGCACCAACAATCATGCCACGTTCAAAGGCACTCAAATCACCTTTCTTCCCCATACTGATGCTCGGTTTGAACTGCAGGAGATTGTCTTGACCATGTCTACATGCCTAAATGCACTGAGTTGCCGCCATGTGATTGGCTGATTAGAAATTAAGTCTTAACACACAGTTGGACAGGTGTACCTAATAAAGTGGCCAGTGAGTGTATATACTACATGCATGCTACATACATACTGCATGCTACATACATACTACATGCTACATACATACCACATATATACTACATACATACTACATACATACTACATGCATGCTACATCCATGCTACATGCTACATACATAACACATATATACTACATGCATGCTACATACATACTACATGCTACATACATACCACATACATACTACATGCATGCTACATACATACTACATGCTACATACATACTACATGCTACATACATACTACATACATACTACATACATGCTACATACATACTACATATATACTACATGCATGCTACATACATACTACATATATACTACATGCATGCTACATACATACTGCATGCTACATACATACTACATACATACTACATGCTACATACATACCACATATATACTACATACATACAATACATTCATACAATACATACATAGACATACAGTACATATAACATAGAGTAACATACTTACCAATACTTGTCACATTGTTCCCCGAAGCCATTGTCTTTTCCGGAATAAATATTAACATAACAAACCACAAAAATACTCACCCACGATCTGAAGCAGTCCACGAGTGTGTCCCACGACGATCTTGGGTAGAGAACGGCAGCATCAGCTGATGCTGCCGTTCTCTACGGGCTGCAGGAATCCAATGACGGAAGGTAGGTATCCTTCCGCACTGTATTCCTCCGCCACTTAAAAAAAAAAAAGTCCCTAGTCTCACTTTATGCCATTGCTGTGTGGGAATTTCCCACGCAGCAATGGCATAAAGTGAGACTAGGGACTTTTTTTTTTTTAAGTGGCGGAGGAATACAGTGCGGAAGGATACCTACCTTCCGTCATTGGATTCCTGCAGCCCGTAGAGAACGGCAGCATCATCTGATGCTGCAGTTCTCTACCCAAGATCGTCGTGGGACACACTCGTGGACTGCTTCGGATCGTGGGTGAGTATTTTTGTGGTTTGTTATGTTAATATTTATTCCGGAAAAGACAATGGCTTCGGGGAACAATGTGACAAGTATTGGTAAGTATGTTACTCTATGTTATATGTACTGTATGTCTATGTATGTATTGTATGAATGTATTGTATGTATGTAGTATATATGTGGTATGTATGTAGCATGTAGTATGTATGTAGTATGTATGTAGCATGCAATATGTATGTAGCATGCATGTAGTATATATGTAGTATGTATGTAGCATGCATGTAGTATATATGTAGTATGTATGTAGCATGTATGTAGTATGTATGTGGTATGTATGTAGCATGTAGTATGTATGTAGCATGCATGTAGTATATATGTAGTATGTATGTAGCATGTAGTATGTATGTGGTATGTATGTAGTATGTATGTAGTATGTATGTAGCATGCATGTAGTATGTATGTAGCATGCATGTAGTATGTATGTAGTATGTATGTAGCATGCATGTAGTATGTATGTAGTATGTATGTAGTATGTAGCATGTATGTAGTATGTATGTGGTATGTATGTAGCATGTAGTATGTATGTAGCATGCATGTAGTATATATGTAGTATGTAGTATGTATGTAGTATGTATGTGGTATGTATGTAGCATGTAGTATGTATGTAGCATGCATGTAGCATGTATGTAGCATGCATGTAGCATGCATGTAGCATGCATGTAGTATGTATGTAGCATGCATGTAGTATGTATGTAGTATGTATGTAGTATGTATGTAGCATGCAGTATGTATGTAGCATGTATGTAGTATGTATGTAGTATATATGTAGTATGTATGTAGCATGTAGTATGTATGTAGCATGCATGTAGTATTTTTTTTTTTTTTTTTAACATTTAACACATTAGCCGGATGATGGGACTACTACTGTCCCATCATTGGCTAATGTGTCAATCACTGTCATGGTAGCAGGCATCGCCCGATGGGACTTGTAGTCCCATCGGACGATGCTTGCACAGACCCCCGGACATCAGCACAGCCCCCCGGCAGGCCGGTACAGACCCCCACAGGGTGCACAGACCACCGGCAGGCCGGCACAGCCCCCCGGCAGGCCGGTACAGACCCCCACAGGGTGCACAGACCACCGGCAGGCCGGCACAGCCCCCCAGCAGGCCGGTACAGACCCCCACAGGGTGCACAGACCACCGGCAGGCCGGCACAGCCCCCCGGCAGGCCGGTACAGACCCCGGGCAGTCCACACAGCCCCCCGGCAGGCCGGCACAGCCCCCCGGCAGGCCGGCAGAGACCCCCGGAAGGCCCGAAATGACGGCGCATCATGATGCACACACACCGCGCATCATGATGACGTCAGTCTGTCAATCAACTTTGAACTTCCGATTCCGATGCCGAATTCCGATATTGAAAAAATATCGGAAGTCGGTATCGGAATTCCGATACAGCAAGTATCGGCCGATACCCGATACTTGCGGTATCGGAAGGCTCAACACTAGTCATGAGACAGGTTTCTGGTAAGGCCATATCTTGTTGGGTGACTTTTTTTGAATTCTTTCTATGTTAGCCATGTTAATGATTAGGCCAATTTTTACAATTCTGACCACTGTCCCCTTATGAGGTAATAACTCTGGAACGCTTCCATGGACCCCAGGGATTCTGACATTGTTTTCTCGTAACATATGGTACTTCATGACAGTGGTAAAATTTCTTTGACATGACTGGCATTTATTTGTGAAAAAAAAAAACAGAAATTTGGCTAAAATTTTGAAAATTTCCAACTTTGAATTTTCATGCCCTTAAAACAGAGGAATGTCACACAAAATAATTAATAAATAACATTTACCCATATGTCTACTTTGCATCAGCACAATTTTGGAAGCAAATTTCTTTTTATTATGAAGTTAAAAGGGTTAAAAGTTGACCAGCGATTTCTCATTTTTACAAAGCCATTTTTTTAGGGACCACATTACATTTGAAGTCACTTTGAGGGGTCTATATGATAGAAAATACCCAAAAGTGACACCATTCTAAAAACTGCACCCCTCAAGATGCTCAAAACCACATTCAAGAAGTTTATTAATTCTTCATGTTCTTTTCAGGAATTTGTAGTATGATTAAACAAAATGAGCATTTAACTTTTTTCATAAAAATTTTACTTCAGATCCAATTTGTTTTATTTTACCAAGGGAAACAGGAGAAATTGGACCCCAAAAGTTGTACAATTTGTACGCTGATACCCCATATATGCAGGTAAGCCACTGTTTGGGGGCATGGCAGGGCTCAGAAGGTAAGGAGCACCGTTTGACTTTTCAATGCAAAATTGGCTGGAATTGAGATAGGACGCCATGTCACGTTTGGAGAGCCCCTGATGTGCCTAAACGGTGGAAACCCCCACAAGTGACACCATTTTGGAAATAAGACCCCCTATGGAACTTATCTAGATGTGTGGTGAGCACTTTGAACCCCCAAGTGCTTCACAGAAATTTATAATGTAGAGCCATAAAAGATCCTATTTTTTCACAAAAATGATCTTTTCGCCCCCAAATTTTTTATTTTCCCAAAGGTAACAGGAGAAATTGGACCCCAAAAGTTGTTGTGCAATTTGTACTGAGTATGCTGATACCCCATGTGTGGGAGTAAACCACTGTTTGGGCGCATGGCAGAGCTCGGAAGGGAAGGAGCCCCGTTTGACTTTTTCAACTCAGAATTGGCTGGAATTGAGATCAGACGCAAGTCACCTTTGGAGAGCCCCTGCTGTGCCTAAACAGTGGAATTCTAGGTCCGACCCTAACCCCAACATACCCCTAACCCTAATCTCAACATTAACCATAACCCTAACCACAAACCTATCCCTAATCCCAACCCTAACCCTAATCTCAACCCTAACCCTAACTTTAGCCCCAACCCTAATCTTAACCCTAATGGTAAAATGGAAATAAATAATTTTTTTATTTTATTTTTCCCTAACCAAGAGGGTGATAAAGGGGCGTTTGATTTACTATTCATAGGGGGGGTTTATAGCGGGTTTTTCTGTTTGGCAGCTGTCACACACTAAAAGACACGTTTTATTGCAAAAAATAGTTTTTGTATCACCACATTTTGAGAGGTAAATCTTTTCCGTATTTTTGCCCACAGAGTCATAAGAGGTCTTGTTTTTTGCAGGATGAGTTGACATTTTTATTGGTACCATTATCAGGTACATGACTTTTTTTGATCACTTATTATTCTGATTTTTGTGAGGCAGAATGAGCAAAGAACAGCAATTCGTGAATTTCTTTGTGGGGGGGCATTTATACCATTCCGCGTGTGGTAAAATTGATAAAACAGTTTTATTCTTCGGGTCAGTACAAAAACAGTGATACCTCATTTATATGGTGGCTTGTTATTTGCGGAACATGACGTTTTCAGCGGTACCAAATTTATTTATTTCCATATTTTTGATCGTGTGTTATTCCACTTTTTGCTTGGCAGTATGATGATAAAGTATTTTTTGCCTAGTTTTTTTAATGGTGTTCACTAAAGGGGTTAACTAGTGGGACAGTTTTATAGGCCGGGTCGTTACGGACGCAGGAATACTAAATATGTGTACTTTTATTGCTTAGATATTTTTATTAAAATATTGATTTATTGATGGAATAAATATTTTTTTTATTTTTTATATTTTTACAATTATTTATTTTTTTATTTCAATCTGTTTTACACTGTATCACACTATGAGACACTCATTTTGTGCAGGCTGACCTGCATGCCATATACGCTGTCAGCGCTGCAGTTTCTGTGCACTGATATCAGAGACTTCCTGACATGCACTGCGCATGACAGGAAGTCTCTGAGCTCTGGAAACCGGGATGTCATCACGACGACATTGTGTTACCATGGGAGTGATCGGAACCCCGCGTCATGCTGCGGGGACTCCGATCCAAAGGCAGAGGGGCTGTCAGAGCTGACAGCCCCTCTGCCTGTTCCTGAAACACTGTGATCATATTTGATCGCAGTGTGCCGGGGGTTAAAGTGCCAGGAGCGGTCCATGACAGCTCCTGGCATTTAGTGGCGGGTGTCAGCTGTGAGAATCAGCTGACATCCGTCCGCGATCAGCCACACTCCCCCCCCATGAACGCGACTGATCGAGTATGACATACTATTCCGTCAATGGACATTAAGGCCCAGGGCACATGGATGGAATAGTACGTCAAAGGGCAGAAAGAGGTTAAAAACGCATGACAATAGTGATTAATATCAAAGAATTTATCATACTCTCACCTAAATCTGCCCTTTGACTTCCCTATTTTGAAGTCTATGTGTTACAATGGAGTGTCCAATATTTTGTGCATTTACAGGATGATTAATAGATGGCTTAACGCCATTTGGAGAAAATATTCTTATCGTATCCAAAGAAGCAAATCGATTAGGTTGAAATTGGTCATACTTCTTATTCTGTACTTGAATTGTCCAGCTCTGTAGTTCTATGGTCATGAATATATTGCATACGTATTTAACAGTATGGTTTGCATAGATCTTGCAATTCTGTTTCAGGGAGAAGCAAATGTAATAAAGAAAGAGTACTTGATGTTACTCATGTAAATAAGATCATCTGTGCTTGAACAAATTATATTGCTTTTATTATTACAGTTTAGTGTGTTATTTGTCCTCATAATTTCCACTTCAGTTATTTTAATCATTATAGTACTTTTTCTACCGACGTAACAATATCAAGAAAATGCTTTTTGTATCACGGTTGTATTCATAGCAGCTCTGATGTAAAACCACTTTTAGCTGTTTGTTTTTTTTAAATACATTTTATAAGCAATGCAGAATGCGCTTGCTTTTGTCTGTGAAATCCTCCGTATTTAACAAAAAAAAATGGAAATAAGCAATTATCAAATGAAACATCTGCTCAGCAACATTTATCTTACATTTCAACATTAATAAGCAGATGCCTTTAGAAACCAATGGATTAGAAATTTAGAATCTTTCATTGTCCGTGAAGGTGTGGTATCAAAAGACCACTTACATTTGAATGTCCTGATTCAGGCTGTCATGTCAGGGATATTGATCATTGTTATATTTCAAACCAATGGATTGGACTCTGATTTCAGATTCTAGCAAAGTAGAGACTCTCATACACATTCAATTAAAGTTGGCCAAATTAACCGACATCTTTGGGATCAGCGGAAAGCCTAATGTGTATGGGGCTCTCCCCAGACAGACAAATAGAATGATGAGGTGTGTTGGATTTCTGAAGACCGATCCTTTTGTTTTACAGGATATTAGCTGCTGTCAAAGGAGTCTGTCAGTGTCTCATTCATAAAAAACACAGGGCCGTTGAGCCAACAGCTTTCTTATGTGTATATGGAATCTTTTTTCTTGATGTCATTGATAGACTTGAATATCCGCAGTTGTTAACACCCAGTGAGCCAGTGAAGTTGAAAGATGTAAATAAGAGGAGCATGCAAATTTTATAATGATTAGGCTCTGTTCACTTTTGAGTTCCAATTTATCTGCATTTCCTGTAGTTTACTGGACATCCAGGATCCGTGCAATTGCATATGTAAGCTTAAAGGGAATCTGTCAGAAGGTTTTTTGCTATGTAACCTGAGGACAGCATAAGGTTTCGCTTGAGACAGATTTCAGGGATGTGTGACTTATTAGGCTGTTTCTATGCAGTGAATGTTTTATCTCCAGGAGATTATCACTGCCTTAACTATAGCTTACATGACCCCTGGTCTGACTAAACCTCCACCGCTGTGGTGTGGGCGGGATCAGCTTTTTGAGCTATGCTTCATGTTACATCTAAAAACTTTTCTTGTGTTGCTACTGCTGCACCCAGGAAACCAAGTGATACATCACTGAAATCAGGGTCTTTTTCCCAGCATTATCTTGCTCTTAGATGAGGTAGAAAAAACCTGGTGACAGATTCCCATTAAGGTCAAGACAATGAACAGCTTCATCTGTGGTTACGCAAGACTAGAGCATGCAGGAAATTAGGGCATATGCTGTGATTCTATTTTATATTTCTATTTCCTATTCACTTTGCTGCTTTTTTGTATTTTTTTTTTTCATTTTAAACTGTTATCTAAAATGGTATCTGCATGTTACAGATGTCTCTATCTAGTGAGCGTATACTCACACTTGCGGTTTTTGCGCACACAAACGCATGAAAAAACGCATCATCAGCATTTTTTCGGGGCAAGTCGGACGCACAAAAAATGCAACAGGATGCATTTTGTGCGTCCGAGCGCGCACTGCAAAAAAAACCGCATGCGCATACAAATGCGTACGTGCACATATGTATGCGCACATATGCGAACCCATGTTAGAGTATAGGAGAAAAAACGCATGCGTTTTTTTGCACAAAAAAACGCAAGTGTGAAACCAGCCTTACCCCCAAAAATCTGCCTAATGTTTACAGTCTCATCTGCTCATCCTCATGTACATCCTCCATGCACCTAATAGCATTTGGTTATTTCACTTGTACAAATACTAGCTGATGACTTGTTTATGTAGCTTTACTTGCAAACTCCTGTTTATTCGCTTGGACCATACATAACAGCACTTTCTACTTATTGTGTCCCCCTATTTCCTTAGGGTATGCTCCCACGGTCAGTAAACGCTGTGGGTTGGATTCTGCGTACATCCGCAGCATCCAGATGTTACAGCATAGGGGATTTCAAGAAATCCCATCTCCACTATGCGTTCAGAGACGCCTCCGGCATCCCTACGTAAACAGACATGCGGTGCATCTTTCCAGACCGCAGCATGTCTACTTATGTTGCGGAGACGCTCAGCGGTAACTTATCTTAGTGAGGACAAAAATATCTGCAGTCGCAAACCAGACATGCCAGATCCTTAACTTCTCCAATAAACATGTGCCCCAGGCCTCCATATACATTAGACTGTTGGCCAAACATATCATTTTTGATCTGAGTCACGGATCATAATGATGCAACAAGTCTAAGGGTCTGTGAAAAACACAGAGAGCACACTAATTGCATTGGTGTGCAATTTGTGTGGTGGTGTAAGTGATTAACGTTGCAATGGGCCTTGCAATTTATGTATTATGTTTTCATACATGAAAATCATTGATGAAAATCATATAAAAAACAGTGATAAAAATTGATTACTTTTTATGTACCAAAAAAACAACGAGCCTTTGAATGAGGCCTAGGGATAGGGAAGTACACTCATTTTTTGTGCTCAATATTGGAGGTAGGTGACCCACAGTGGCCACAGTCAGGATAGAAGTCTATGAAACTGGAAGTGAAAGATGGAATTTTTCTGTCAATGACCTCAACATGAGGAAGAATGAAATCCAGGAGGAGATGTGTGGAGGACTGCAGTTTTTATTGGTCAACCCATTTTGAAGTTCACAGACTTTTTCATCAGGACAAACCACATTGTACTGAAGAAGTCTGTGAACTTCGAAATGCCTTGACCAATAAAAACTGCAGTCCTCCATACGTCGCCCCTGGATTTCATTCTTCCTCATATTGAGGTCATTGGCAGCACAGAAATAAAACACTTCTAGTTTCCTGAAAAATTCTTGGATCTGCAGCAGCCGATTTAATAAGCTTCCTATGGTGTTATAAGTTGATCTGATTTTGACACATTCGGGCCATATTCGAACACTATTCATACGGAATATATGTCTTATGATCGGTTCCGAAAATAATCAGTAATTTCTACTCCCATTGGCTTTAATAACGTTCGGCTGTGTACGATGAATATTGCAAAAGCAATATTCGAATCTGTTCGTATTCGGAACCGAATCTGAACAAATTCACTCATTTCTAGTTACGATCCCACAATCCTGCCAGGTGAGCACATTTCCTGTTTTTCCATAATCTATCTGGATAAGACCCTATTTTGCGTTATTATTTTTCAGTCCTATGTTCATAGGATAGATATCTAGGCATACATCAACTGTTGGGACCCATTGTAAAAAAAATGTATACCCCATCATATATATTTTGTTGTAGTGTCCCTCTGTATGGGAAACCATAGAACGCTGCCGTTTCCCATACAGTAATGCAAATGGTATGCAAACACATACACTTCAGAAGGAGGCAGTAAAAACACAATATTTGCCTCCGTCAAATGAATGGGAGCCGATGGGGAGTTAAAGTATATGTTGGGATATGCCCCTGACATATACTGTAGGCCAGGTCTACATATGCAGTGTGTACTCGGTCAGCACGGTGTACGGGCAGCACGGTGGCTCAGTGGTTAGCGCTGCAGCCTTGCAGCACTGGGTCCTGGGTTCAAATCCCACCAAGGACAACATCTGCAAGGAGTTTGTATGTTCTCCCCGTGTTTGCGTGGGTTTCCTTCCGGCACTCCGGTTTCCTCCCACACTCCAAAGACATACTGACTAGGGAATATATAGATTGTGAGCCCCATCGGGGACAGTGATGAAAACATGTGTGCAAACTGTAAAGCGCTGCGGAATATGTTAGCGCTATATAAAAATAAAGATTATTATTTATTTACTCAGCCTTAATTATGCGTTGTTCTTTGATGACAATTTCCATGAGTTGCTTCAGTACCTAGTCAATGTTGGAGATATTTCATATGTATATTATTTTTATATTTTCATGAGTTACACTGTTTTTCTTTATGACCTGCAGTTTTATAGTTAAAGAAAAATATAGTAATAAATAAGCAGCTTCTGTACCCTAAACTTGCTGTGTTTATTTAATGACTTGAATACATTAGGTTTCAATTGATAGCTATACTACTATATTAATCAGTTTATAAGATTTGCCTTTCAATGGAATAGTGCATTTATATGTTAATTTCACCATTGTACCATTTTACCTGCAGCTTTTCTAGGAATGTATATCCCACTCTTCGGAAATGTTATCATGTTTAATTGCCTGATCTTATTTGGGTTGCAATCACAGTCATTAATTAGCAAGAAGGTGAGGGACAGCATCATATCTAACTATCTGTTATGGCTGCTTTAATGAGGAAAATACCTGCCATCATTTTAAAGGCATCTTGTATATTTCACAAATGCAGCTTGCTGCGGCATTCTCATTTAGACTGTGAACATCAAAGGAAATTGGTGTCAGGTGTGAATGGAAGCTGTTGAATACATTATGCACTGAAGAAACTGAATATTGGGTCTAGATTAGCTGGATGTGGGGCAGATTATAACATTATCAAAACTATAGGTAATTAGCTAAAACTTTTAAGGGGATGGTGTGCAAAATTGACTGTAATTATTTGTGGGATAATACGAAATGAAGTGACTACTATTTGTACTCAGTGGAAGCTTTTATTATAGTAAAGGAGATACTATTTCCGTGAAGTACCATAAGTACAATTTATGATGTAGAGGGCTATTCATTTTACAAGTGAGCACAACATGTAGTGTGTTTAAATAAATATTCTCTAGAAAGATGAGACTATTAAGTGCTAACGATATTAAAACCTGATACACTAATGTACCTCCACAGGTAGACACTATTTCGCTTGCAGTTCTCATTACACTATGGGGCCAATTCATGAAAGCTTTTACACCACAAAATTAGCATAGAAACTTTGACAAATCACGATTTTTTTACGTAGTACAAAATTAGGCAACATTTGGCAGTTTCACCCCATTTCAGCCACACCAAAATAAGATTAGCTCGGGAAGAGCTTTAGTAGGGTGTAGGGGTTACGTTAACTGTCAAATTCATCAAATGTGTTGGCATTTTCAACACCAGAAATACTACTCTAGTCTCTGATTGGAGTAGACTGTTTTCCACTGTGCATTCTTCACCATGTACACTATCAAACATGCAATACCCTGAGCTTTCAGTGCGTCTGTCTTGATGAATCGTCCCCTTTATATATATATATGGATAATTGCCTACAACCTTCATAATTGAACACCAAGGTACATTATCCATTCAGTCCTCATGGTTAAATAGCTAAAATCTATTTTACATGTTTTAAATTTGTTCGTTAACAATAGTACGTTGATGAAAGACGAAGAGTTTTAAAAATATGTTATGAATTGTTTTCAGAGGTAGCTTGTATCTTTCAATCATTGATTAGGGTAATGAAAAAGTAATTTCAGATATTACTACCTTTTTAGGACATGTCTTTTTACTTAAATGCATGTATTTTAGTCTAAAAAGCTGTTTGCACATTAAGATTTCATTAAAGGAAACCTGCCATGTAGTACACACAGTCTGATATGTGGACAATATGGAATAGAGAAGGAGAAGCTTAGAAGAATGATATAAACAGGTGCTTCTCACAAAATTAGAAATTGAAAACCCAACTTATTATCTCAGTAAATTAAAATAATTAACATAAAACACCTGCGAAGGCTTCCTAAGCATTTATAAAGGTCCATTAGTTTGTTTCAGTAGCCCCACAATCATGGGGAAGACTGCTGACTTGACAAATGTCAAGAATGCAGTTACTGACACACTCTACAACAAGGGTAAGACATAAAAGGTCATTGCTAAAGAAGCTGGCTGTTCACAGAGTGCTGTATCCAAGCATATTAATGGAAAGTTGAGTGAAAGGAAAAAGTGTGGTAGAAAAAGGTACACAAGCAACCGGGATAACCGCAGCCTTGAAAGGATTGTTAAGAAAAGGCCATTCAAAAATTGGGGGGGAGATTCACAAGGAGTGGACTGCTGCTGCAGTCATTGCTTCAAGAGCCACCACACACAGAAGTATCCAGGACATGGGCTACAAGTGTCGCATTCCTTGTGTCAACCCACTCATGATCAATAGACAACGCCAGAAGCATCTTACCTGGGTCAAGGAGAAAAAGAACTGGACTGTTGCTCAGTGATCCAAGGTGTTGTTTTCAGATGAAAGTAAATTTTGCATTTCATTTGGAAATCAAGGTCCCAGAGTCTGGAGGAAGAGTGCAGAGGCACACAATCCTAACTGCTTGAGGTCTAGTGTGAGGTTTCCACAATCAGTGATGGTTTGGGGAGCCATATCATCTGCTGGTGTTGGTCCACTGTGTTTTATCGAGACCAAAGTCACTGCAGCCATCTACTAGGAAATTTTAGAGCACTTCATGCTTCTCTCTGCCAACAAGCTTTTTGGAGATGGAAATTTCATTCTCCATCAGGACTTGGCACCTGTGCACACTGCCAAAAGTACCAATTCCTGGTTTAAAAACAACAGTATCACTGTGCTTGATTGGACAGCAAATTCGCCTGACCTTAACCCCATAGAGAATCTATGATGTATATTCAAGAGGAAGATGAAAGACACCAGACACAACAATGCAGACTAGCTGAAGCCTACTATCAAAGCAGCAGTGCCACAGGCTGATCGCCTCCATGCCACGCCTCATTGATGCAGTAATTGATGCAAAAGGAGCTCCTACCAAGTACTGAGTACATTTACTGAACATACATTTCAGTAGGCCAACATTTAAGATTTTAAAATAATTTTTGAGGCTGGTGTTATAAAGTGTTCTAAATTACTGAGATAATAACTTTTGAGTTTTCATTGGCTGAAGCCATAATCATCAACATTAACAGAAATAAACACTTGAAATAGATCACTCTGTTTGTATTGACTCTATATAATGTATGAGTTTCACTTTTTGCATTGAAGAACTTTTTTGAAGATATTCTAATTTTGTGAGAAGCACCTGTATGTACGATCTGCGCTTTACTGACATGGCCCCTGCTTGTGTGCTTGCACACCTCGGCTCATGTGTCCTGCGTATCGCCAACAGCATCAGATGGTGACATGTCCATGTCTAAAGACATCACAGACCCACCGTGTCACAGTGATTGCCAGAAGTGATGCACTTCTTGGCTGAAGTGATGGCACACATGCGCAATTTCCAGCAGCTGAATTAATTCCACCTGTGGAATGCATCATGTAAACCAGTCAATGCACAATGTAGTCTGACCCCCAGGAGGAATCCCACAAAACACATGTTGGGGCCATAGTCCAAATACAGGGAACAATGACTAAGCAGCATGATGCCATTAAAATTCATTATGTGCCTTATGATCCTTAGAGTGTTTTATTACCTGATCATTAATTATTTGAGATGAGGTATCCTTTGTACTTATTACTGACATTAACATATGCAATTTGCTGTGGCCATCCATACTGACTATTCCTTTACTTCATGTGTGTACTTTTTAGTGTGCTGCATTGATCTCATGTTATTGCAGTCTGTGACACATTTGCCGTGGCTTCTGTGGCTGATGTTGCTACTGCTGCTGATGTTACTAACAATTTTTTTGAAATGTGAAGACTCCAAGTTGGGTTTATATTTTGTGGGTTGCCTGTAGTGGAAAGGGTGTCAGAGCCCCATTATACTATTTCTAACCTGGGGAAATGGATGCCATTTTAGTGGTGTGTGGCAATAATTTTTTGAAATGTTTGGACTCCAAGCTGGGTCTCCTTCATGTCTGTTGCATGTAGTAGTAGGGTCCCAGAATGGCAGGCCCGCTCTTACTTTCTGTCAGCTACCTGTGTTACTATCCTTAAATGTTTCTAACAACGAATCTAACATTTGTGCCACCTGAGTGAGTCTGAGAAGAAAAACAGTTTTAACTGTTGCATAAGGTATCAGGGATCCCAGCATAGCAGGCTGGCACCAGTGCCTCACCCACTTCATCTTAATTTAAACTTAAATTAAAAGCTATAAATGCTGGCCCAGACCATGATACCTCATGCATGGCCAATAGCAGACTGCTGCTGTGACATTATCAAATTTGTACTGTGGGTGAATTGATCAGTCAACTTCCTGTGTTACTAGACTTACCTTTTTTTAACATTAGTAATCTACCAAGCTAATATTTGTGCCTCATGAGTGTGGCTGATGATAAAATCAGTTTGAACTGTTGCATGAAGTATCAGGGCTTCCAGCATGGCAGGCTTACACCGTTCCCTTACCCACCTCGTCTTAATTTAAACTTAAATTCAAAGTTCTAAATGCTGGCACAGACCCTAGTACCTCATGGATGGCCCATGACTGACTGATGGTGTGCCATTATCAAATTTATATTGTGGGTCAATGGATTAGTTAACTACCCTTAAATTTTTCCACCAATAGTAGTCTACAAAATTGATGTTTATGGCACCTGGATGTCACTGAGTCGAAAAGCAGTTTGAGCTGTTGCATGAGATATCAGGGCTCCCAGCACAGCAGGCCTTCCCCAGTCCATCATACACCTCATTTTAATTTAACCCCTTAGCGACCACCGATGCACCTTTTCACGGTAGTAGCCTTATTCCTCAGTGCCGCTTTTAATGGTGCTGAGAAATAAGTGTACAGCGCCCCACAATATCAGAAACTTTCCGGGGTCTTGGCTACCAGGGTTGCTGAGACCCTGGAGAACATGATGAGGGTCGTTTTTTTACTGTCCCCAGTGTTGCGATCACCGTTATTCACTGACTAATGGAGACTGCAAAAAAAGAAACAGTCCAGTTTCCTATTTAGTCCTCTCTCCTGTGATTTGAACTAGCACATCAGTGGAGAGAGAAATGCGGTCCCTGAGCCCCCACCAATGTCTGTCCCCCAGCCCTCGGCATTTTCTTATGGGAAGAAAATGGCAGATGCAGGTGCAGTGCGCCTGCTGAGATCTGCTTGCTAGCACCCAGCAACAATAGGAGATTTTTCCTATTGGTTAATTTTGATCACTGAGATAGACCCTATCACAGTGATCAAAATGAAAAAAATTAGTAAATCAAACCCCCTTTATCACCCCATTAGTTAGGTAAAAATAATTACAAAAATTGCATTTATTTCCATTTTTCCATTTGGGTTGGGTTAGGGTTAGGGTTGGGGTTAGGGCTAGGATTAGAGTTGGGCTAGGATTAGGGTTGGGGCTAGGGTTAGGGCTGGGCTAGAGCTAGGGTTGGGCAAGAGATACGGTTGGGGCTAGGGTTAGAGTTAGGGTTAAGGTTTGGTTGGGGTTAGGGTTGTGGTGTTGTGATTAGGGTGGTGGTTAGGGTTATGGTTGTGGTTATGGTTTGGATTACGGTTAGGGATGGGATTAGGGGTGTGTTGGGGTTAGGGTTGTGTCAGGGTTGGAGTTAGATTTAGGGGATCCACTGTTTTGGTATATCAGGGGGTCCACAAATGTGACATGGTGCCCACCATTGATTCCAGCCAATTTTGGGTTCAAAAAGTCAAACAGTGCTCCCTCCAGTCTGATCCCTGCCTTGCGCCAAACAGTGGATTTCCCCCACATACAAAGTATTGGCATGCTCAGGAGAAATTGCAAAATAAATTTTATTGTCCATTTTCTCCTGATACCCTTGTGAAAATAAAAGTTTGGTTCCTAAGTAAATTTTTTGTGATAAAAGTAAAATGCTCATTTTTTTTCCTTCCACATTACTGTAATTTTAGTGAAGCCCCTGAAGGGTTAATAAACTTCTTGAGTGTGGTTTTGCACAACTTGAGGGGTGCAGTTTTTATAACGGTGTCAATTTTGGTTATTTTCTGTTACATTGACCCCCAAACACACTTCAAATGTGAGGTGGTCCCTTAAAAATGGTTTTGTAAATTTTGTTGAAAAAATAAGAAATTGCTGGTCAACTTTTAACCCTTATAACATCCTAACAAAAAATATGTTTCCAAAATTGTGCAGATGCAAAGTTGACATGTGGGAAATATTATGTATTAACGTGCAATTAAGGTACAAAAATAAAAAATTTGAAAATTACAATTTCAAAAGTTTCCATTTTTTCATAAATAAACACAAGTTATCTCAAATAAATTTTACCAAAAACATGAAGTACATTATGTCGCAAAAAAATATTCTCAGAATCAGTGAGATACGTTGAAGCATTCCACAGCTGTAACTTCATAAAGTGACAGTGGTCAGAATTGTAAAAATTGGCTTGGTCGTTAAGTACCAAATTGGCTGTCATTAAGGGGTTAATTCAAGACAATGTTGAATAAGCTGTAAATGCTGGGCCAGACCCTTATATCTCATGAATGGCCCATGGCTGACTGCTGCTGTGCCATTATCAAATTTGTGCCATTATCAATTTATGCCACTTTTCCTGGTGTTTGCCCCTAATTTTTGGAAATGTTTGGTGTTGTGAGTTCATTTTTCCCTTCACCAGTGAGGTCTGAAGAACTCCCTCTTCTGGCGAAGGAAGGTAGTGAGGCTGATTACCAAACAGCTGAGCAGGTAGATGATGACTGGGTCACAGGAACTGATGACTGGATATAAGGCAGCCAACGCCCTGCTGCCTTGCCGGTGATTTTCCTGCTGGATTCTTGGAGACCAGTCTGATTTCTGCTTCTCAAAGCTAAGTTTTGCTCTGCCTTTTGTACACTTTAGTTCTGGTTTTGCTTGCCTTGTTTTTTTGGTGTTCAGCCATCCCCGGTCGGGGGTGAGCTGAATTCCATTTTTGTCTCTGATCTGTTGATCTCTGGCTCTGTCTTCAGAATATACCTGAGTGCTGATATAGTCTTTTGAAGCCTAGCGACTTCAGGGCCTGTTTCTCCTATCAGTCTGTTGGTACATTTTTGGATAGGGTTTTTGCGGATTGCAGACAGCAGCTTTTCTATCCTGTCCTATTTAGTTAGCTTGGGCCCCATCATTTGCTCAACCTATCTTTCTATCTGTGTTAGTGTTTTTCATCTTGCTTCACAGTCATTATATGTTGGGGGCTGCCTATTGCTTTGGGGTCTGCTCTGGGGCAGTTTAGATTTCCCCTTTCTGTCTTTAGGCTAATTTAGTTCTCCGGCCGTGATCGAGGGGTCTAGGGCACCGTAGGAACCCCCCACGGCTACTGCTAGTTGTTGTGGATAGGTTCAGGGGTCTGCAATCCGATAGCTGCCAACTTCTCTGGTTTTCTGGACTTGGCTATTATTTTTGTTTTTTCCTCCTTCGGTGACTCATCCATAACAGAATCACCGGCCATACCGCACATCCTGGGGTACTCAATAGCAGGAAAGAATTGTAAAAAAAAAAAAAAAAAAGGTGTCAGAATTTCTTTGTGTATATTTTTTCCTCTATATCTCTGAGGCCGTAGGGGGAATTTTTTTCTCTCAATGGAGATGAAGCAATTGTCTGATCGTGTGGAGCAGCTCACTGTGGAACTGCGGGGAATTTCCGCTTATCTTACTCATTCACATTCTGCTGAACCAAAGATCCCTACTCCTGATGTGTTTTTTGGGGATCGGTCTAAATTTTTGAATTTCAAGAATAATTGTAAATTATTTTTTGCCTTGAAGCCTAACTCGTCGGGGAGCTCCACGCAGCGGGTTAAAATTGTCATCTCTTTGCTGCGCGGCAATCCCCAGGATTGGGCGTTTTCTTTGAAACCTGATGATCCTATTCTAAATAATGTGGATGCATTTTTTTCAAGCCTTGGGGTTTTTGTATGATGAACCTAATGCTATTGATCAGGCTGAAAAGGCCCTGTTGGCATTGAGCCAAGGTCGGGATTCTTCAGAGTTGTACTGTCAAAAATTCCGAAAGTGGGCGGTCCTTACCACCTGGAATGATGATGCCTTGGCAGCTCTCTTTCGGAAAGGTTTGTCAGAAACCGTAAAAGATACTATGGTGGGATTTCCTGTTCCCTCTGGTCTTGACGATTCTATGTCATTAGCCATTCAGGTTGATCGGCGTTTGCATGAACGCAAGACCGCACGAGAGGTGTTGCCACCTGTTGAACAAATGTCTGAACCTATGGAATGTGATAGAGTTTTGTCCAGGGCGCAACGTCAGGAGTTCAGAAGGCATAATAAGCTGTGTTTTTTTTTGTGGAGATGCCTCGCATATTATTTCTGTCTGCCCTAAACGAGAGAAACATTGTGCTCACACGTTTTCTGTGGGTGGTGTTCAACCTAAGTTTCTTCTGGCAATTACTCTGATCTGCTCCCTGTCCACATTTTCCGCCAAGGCTTTTGTGGATTCGGGAGCAGCTCTGAACCTGATGGACTTGGATTTTGCTAAACGTTGTGGATTTCCTATGACGCCTTTGCGGACGCCTATCCCTTTGAGGAGTATTGATGCGACTCCTTTGGCGAAAAATAAACCTCAGTTTTGGACCCAGGTGGTAATGCGGGTCGCCCCAGACCATCAAGAAAATTGCAGATTTTTGGTATTGCATAATTTGCATGATACCATTTCTCTGGGGTTTCCCTGGTTGCAAATCCACAATCCAGTTTTGGATTGGAAATCTGTGTCTGTGGTGAGTTGGGGTTATCGGTGTGCCCTTAGTGATGCTCCTGTTTTCTCCACCTCTCCCCAGTCACATGATGTTCCTGACTATTTGGCTGACTTTCATGATGTATTTAGTGAGAATGAGTCTGCGTCTTTGCCTCCTCATAGGAGTTATGACTGTGCAATTGCGCTGAGCCCGGGGTGTAAATTTCCTAAGGGTCGGCTTTTCAATTTATCTGTACCCAAGCACGAGGCTATGCGATCCTATATTAAGGAGTCATTGGAGAAGGGTCATATTAGACCATCCTCTTCACCCTTAGGTGCTGGTTTTTTTTTCGTGGCTAAAAAAGATGGTTCATTAAGGCCTTGTATTCACTATTGTGCCCTCAAAAAAATTACTGTTAAATATCAGTATCCATTACCCCTGATTTCTGATCTATTCTCCAGAGTTAAAGGTGCTTGCTGGTTTACCAAGCTTGACCTCAGGGGGGCGTATAATCTTATTCGCATTAAGCATGGGGATGAATGGAAGACGGGGTTTAATACTCCGGAGGGACATTTTGAGTACCTGGTGATGCCTTTTGGGCTCACTAATGCCCCTTCTGTCTTCCAATCCTTCATGAACGATATTTTCCGAGACTTTGTGGATACATTTTTGATTATCTATTTGGATGATATTTTGATCTTTTCCAAGGATTTGGACTCCCATGTGGAACATGTTCGGACTGTGTTCCGGATTTTGAGGGAGAATTCCCTGTATGTCAAGGGATCGAAATGCCTTTTTGGGGTACAGAGGATTTCATTTTTGGGATTAATTTTGTCTCCGTCAACTATTGAAATGGACCCGGCCAAGGTACAGGCCATTTATGATTGGGTTCAGCCCACTTCTTTGAAGGCCCTCCAGAAGTTTTTGGGTTTTGCTAATTTTTATCGGAAATTTATAGCTAATTTTTCTATTATTGCCAAGCCATTGACTGATTTGACTAAGAAGGGTGCTGATGTGCTGAATTGGTCTCCGGAGGCTGTTTCTTCCTTTCAGGAGCTGAAGCGAAGATTCACTTCTGCTCTGGTTCTGCGGCAACCTGATGTCTCCCTCCCGTTTCAGGTAGAGGTGGACGCCTCTGAGATTGGTGCAGGAACTGTTTTGTCCCAAAAAGATCCTGTGCCATCTAAAATGAATCCCTGTGCTTTCTTTTCCCGAAAGTTCTCCCCATCTGAACGTAACTATGATGTGGGGAATCAGGAACTGTTGGCCATGAAATGGGCATTTGAGGAGTGGAGACATTGGTTGGAGGGAGCTAAACACCAGGTCGTGGTCCTTACTGACCACAAGAATTTGATTTACCTGGAGTCAGCCAAACGCTTGAATCCTAGACAGGCTAGGTGGGCCTTGTTTTTCACACGTTTTGATTTTGTGGTCTCTTTTCTTCCTGGCACTAAGCATGTCAAGGCAGGCGCCCTCTCTAGGAGTTTCTTTGCTGATTCTCCTGTTGTGACCAAGCCTGCTACCATCTTAGGCGAGGGGGTAGTTCTTTCTGCCATCTCGCCCGATTTGAGACGTGCTCTGGAAGAGTTTCAGGAGGACAAACCTGAGCGTTGTCCCAGTGGAAAGTTGTATGATCCTGACCAGTGGAGGAAGAGAGTGATGTCTGAAGTTCATTGCTCTGCATTGGCTGGTCATCCAGGTATTTTTGGTACTAGAGATCTGGTGAGTCAGTCTTTTTGGTTGCCCGCCTTGTCTCGTGATGTCAGGAATTTTGTGCAGTCCTGTGTGACTTGCTCCCGGTCTAAACCTTGTTCTCACTCTAGTGGGTTGTTGATGCCTTTGCCGGTGCCCAAGAAACCATGGACCCATAATGGATTTTATCTCTGATATGCCTGTCTCTCAGAGAATGACTGTTATTTGGGTGATTTGTGAGAGATTCTCTAAGATGGTCCATCTTGTACCACTCCCTAAGTTGCCATCTTCCTCTGAGTTGGTGCCCTTGTTTTTGCAACAGGTAGTTCGCTTGCACGGGATTCCTGAAAACATTGTGTCTGACAGAGGACTTCAGTTTGTGTCTAGATTTTGGAGGACTTTCTGTTCAAAGCTGGCAATTCAGTTGTCCTTCTCCTCTGCGTTTCACCCTCAGACCAACAGGCAGACGGAGAGAGCAAACCAGACTTTGGAGTCGTATTTGAGATGTTTTATTTCGGCTGATCAGGATGATTGGGTTTCATTTTTGCCCTTGGCCGAATTTGCTTTAAATAATAGAGCTAGTTCTGCCACTTTGATGTCACCTTTTTTTTGTAACTTTGGGTTTCATCCTCGATTTTCTTCAGGGCAGGTGGAGCTTTCTGCCTGCCCAGGTGTTGACACTGTGGTGGAGAGAATGCACCAGATCTGGGACCAAGTGGTGGATAAGTTGTCTCTCTCCCAGGAAAAGGCCCAGCGGTTTTCCAACTGGCATAGGACCATTGGTCCCCAGTTTAAGGTGGGTGATATGGTTTGGTTGTCATCAAAAATTATCGCTATGAAGGTGGCTTCTCCTAAGTTTAAGCCTAGATTTATTGGACCTTACAAGATTTTGGAGATTATTAATCCGGTCTCTTTTCGGTTGGCTCTTCCTGTCACGTTTAATATTCATAATGTGTTCCATAAGTCCTTGTTGAAGAGGTTTGTTGAACCAGTAGTTCCTTGGGTGGCACCTCCTGACCCTGTATTGGTTGAAGGTAACATGGAGTATGAGGTAGAGAAGATACTGGATTCCCGTCTGGCTAGACGGAGACTCCAGTATTTGGTTAAGTGGAAGGGTTATGGTCAGGAGGATAATTCCTAGGTCTCTGCCTCTGATATTCATGCCGAAAGATTGGTGCGTGCCTTTCATCGGGCTCACCCTGATCACCCTGGTGGCATGGATGAGGGTTCGGTGACCCCTCCTCAAGGGGGAGGTACTGTTGTGAGTTCATTTTTCCCTTCACCAGTGAGGTCTGATGAACTCCCTCTGCTGGCGAAGGAAGGTAGTGAGGCTGATTACCAAACAGCTGGTGATGACTGGGTCACAGGAACTGATGACTGGATATAAGGCAGCCGACACCCTGCTGCCTTGCTGGTGATTTTCCTGCTGGATTCTTGGAGACCAGTCTGATTTCTGCTTCTCAAAGCTAAGTTTTGCTCTGCCTTTTGTACACTTTAGTTCTGGTTTTGTTTGCCTTGTTTTTTTGGAGTTCAGCCATCCCCGGCCGGGGCTGAGCTGAATTCCATTTTTGTCTCTGATGTGTTGATCTCTGGCTCTGTCTTCAGAATATACCTGAGTGCTGATATAGTCTTTTGAAGGCTAGCGACTTCAGGGCCTGTTTCTCCTATCAGTCTGTTGGTACATTTTTGGATAGGGTTTTTGCGGATTGCAGACAGCAGCTTTTCTATCCTGTCCTATTTAGTTAGATTGGGCCCCATCATTTGCTCAACCTGTCTTTCTATCTGTGTTAGTGTTTTTCATCTTGCTTCACAGTCATTATATGTTGGGGGCTGCCTATTGCTTTGGGGTCTGCTCTGGGGCAGTTTAAATTTCCCCTTTCTGTCTTTAGGCTAATTTAGTTCTCCGGCTGTGATCGAGGGGTCTAGGGCACCGTAGGAACCCCTGACGGCTACTGCTAGTTGTTGTGGATAGGTTCAGGGGTCTGCAATCCGATAGCTGCCAACTTCTCTGGTTTTCTGGACTTAGCTATTATTTTTGTTTTTTCCTCCTTCAGTGACTCATCCATAAGAGTTTGGACTCCAAGTTGGGTCTCCTTCATGTATGTTGCCTTAATTTAGCAGGGCTTGCAGAGCACCAGGACTATACCTATCACTCGTCTACCTGTTACAGATCAATGTTTAAGCTAGAAATGCTGGTCCAAGTCCTGTCCCAGTATCATGGGTGTGTCAGAGGCTGCAGACAGTCACACAGCATCTGGCTGCAGAAGGTCTCTGCGGTTGGGTTTGCAGACACCTTCCTAGTCCTTCTGAGTCTTGGACCCAGTGGCAACCTCACCATGGCTCTAATTGACACACCTGGACTGGGTGTTTATAGACTTTCTCTCTGTTTCTGGGAATCGCCGATGATATTTCCATTTTCCCAGTTGAGGCTTGGAGCTATAGCAGTCGGCTATCTTCCTCTTTGGTACTGCAGGAGGATGTCTGTGATAAGTGCCCCCTTGTTTGTCTATCCCAGCTGTCTTCAGTTGTAGTGGGGATTTAGCAGTGCTTACCCCATCCTTCCCTAAGCAGGGCTTAATACCAGTGTAAGGCAAGGATTAGGTTCCTGCTCAGTGATAGATGCAAAACCTATGTAGGGATGTTTATGACAGACAGGATGACATTAGATCTTCCTACGGTTCCCCACTCCCCATTCCCTAGTGTTTGGTTCCTTTCCCCTCATCCTTTGTGTTTCTCTTAGTCTTTCCTACACTGTGCATGACACCAAGATTCTGCCTAATGCATCCATGCTGAGTTCTTATACTATTTGTACTCAGGGTCAATTGATGCCATATTTCTTGGTGTCTGTCCCTAATTTGAGCTGTTTTGGCAGCTTCCCCCCATTAAGGTGTTGCCTATGCATTTAGTTTTGCCTCCCATTGAATTTATTGGGGTTTGGATACATTCGGCGAATATTGGTACATTCGCCAATATAAACTGAACCTTAAAAGGTTTGCTCATCTCTAGTGTGAAGCAAGATTTGGCACACTTAGAAATCTAATGAGCATCAGGCAGGACAGATGATATGGAACCCAGCAGGGATGGAAGAAAGTTAAAGCACAGTATGCAGAGAACATGGAGCACACCAAAAACAGCAGTGTAAAAACTCAATCCCAAGACACAGGTATGTGTCTTGAAGGTCTTAAATAGACCTAGGGAGATTATGTCAATGATTCCTGCTGGGCAACATACAAAACCAGATGTGGAGCACAACAGTAGGCAACAGAATGAGAGGAAGGTAGCAGAGCCTGGGATGCCCTGGACAGGTGTGTAACAATATTAATTGTTATGATTGAGTCACCGTAGGAGGCAAAAACAGAAATGCTAGCTAAGTCCAGAAAACCAGAGAGGTTGGCAGCTATCGGATTGCAGACCCCTGATCATATCCACAACAACTAACAGTAGCCGTGGGGGGTTCCTTCGATGCCCTAGACCCCTCGATCACAGCCGCAGAATTAAATAGGCCTAAAGAAAGAAAGGGGAAATCTAAACTGCCCCAGAGCAGACCCCAAAGCAATAGGCAGCCCCCAACATATAATGACGGTGAAGCAAGAAGAAAACACTAACACAGACAGAAAGATTGACTGAGCAAAGACGGGGCCCAAGCTAACTAGATAGGAAAGGACAGGAAGGCTGCTGTCTGCAATCCGTGAAAAACCCTATGAAACTTAGAGCCAACAGACTGACAGTGAAAAAGGCCCTGAAGACGCTAGGCTTCAAAAAAGCTATGTCAGTACTCAGGAATATTCTGAAGACAGAGCAACCGGCAAAAGGAGATTCAGCTCACCCCAGAAGGGAATGGCAGAATCCAGAAAAGCAAGGAAAACAAAAACAAACACAAATGCTAACAGGCAAAGCAGAAAACTTAGCTTTAGAGGAGCAGGAATCAGACTGGTGTCCTAGAAGTCCACAGAGAAATCACCCGCAGGGCAGAAGGGCGTCGGCAGCCTTATATCCAGTCCGTGACTCCACTCAGCCAGTCATCCTCATTAGGCTCAGGTGCCTGATAATCAGGCTCATTACCTTCCTTTACCAGAATAGGGAGTTCACCAGACCTCAGTGACGAAGGGGAAAATGAACTCACAACAATTAATGGTCTGTGATCTATCAGCAAAAAAAGTAGATCACATGTAAAAAAAAACCCGCATGTGAAACATAATTAACCCCTTTACCCAACAAGGCTGTTTGCACCTTCATGACCAGGCCAAATTTTACAATTCTGACAAGTGTCACTTTATGAGGTAAGAACTCTGGAATGCTTCAATAGATCCCACTGATTCTGAGGTTGTTTTTTCATGACATATTGTACTTCATGATACTTCTTCGATATGACTTGCGTTTATTTGTGAAAAAAATGGAATTTAGTAAAAAATTTTAAATTTTCAAACTTTTAATTTTTATACCCTTAATTTAGAGTTATGTCACACAAAATAGCTAATAAATAACATTTCCCACGTGTCTACTTTACATCAGCACAATTTTTGAAAAAACATTTTTTTGTTAGGAAGTTATAAGGGTTTAAAGTTGATCAGCAATTTCACATTTTCTCAAGCAAAATTACAAAACAATTTTTTCAGTGACTTTGCGTGGTCTATATGACAGAAAATACCCCAAACTGCACCCATCAAGGTGCTTAAAACTAGAGATTAGTGAATAAGTTTGGAATATCATCGCCAAACATAAATTCAGCACGAATATGGTACATTTGGATTCATGATCTGTAACACGAGCATTTTTCTTAAAATCAGAAAAAGTCGTTAATATTCAGTAAAAGAAAGAATAAAAGCTGGAAATTCATATGCGCGTTCAGTAAAATCACAGTGTGACAGGTTGCAATAGAATAGATGGAATGGATATATACACATAGGATAGGTAGATTGCATACAGTAAATACAAATAGAGTACATAGATATATATAGATGTCAGTGACAAATACAATAACTCTAGTGTGTGTGCAGCTAACTGTACATGTATTCAATTACTAAAAGATTAGTTTTCTGAAAAAAAGGCATTGGCTCCATGGCAATTTTCATAACCAGCAGGGAAAGCTGATGGGTGAGGACCAATATTTATAGCCTGGGATGTGCCAATTCAGGCACTTAGCCTCACTCTTCCCACTTGCCCTGTAGCGGTGGCAATTGGGGTGATAGTGGGGGGTGATGTCAACAGCAAGCCCCAAGGTTAGTAGTTGAGAGGCATCAATAAGACGCCACCATTACTAACCCCATAGTCACATTCTAAGAAAACAGACACCCAGAAAAAGTCTTTTAATTGAAATAAAGACACAGACTCCTTTAATAACCTTAATTAAACCATACTTATGGCCGCGCCTATTACCCTGATGCCCTCATCTGCAAAAGAGGTAAGAAAACACTTTTACTTTTCTGCAGAGATGCTTTTAATCCATTTGTCCCATGATGGGTTTAGCCTATCATCCAGTAGACACTGCTATTCCCTGTTTGGGGACACCGTGAGCGTGATGCCTCTCCATTACAAACCTCTGGGCTTGATGTCACCTGACAATACAAAGGTGACATCAACCCCCCAACTATCACCCCACTTACCACTGCAAATGGGAAGAGCAAGGCTAAGTGCCAGAATTAGTGCATCTTAGAGATGTGCCTTTTCTGGGGCAGCTGAGAGCTGATGTTTTTAGCCTGGGAGGGGCCAGTATCCAGGCTATTTATATCAACCCACAGCTAACTGCATAGCCTTTGTTGGTTATTAATTATAGGGGGACCCTACATCATTTTTTTTAGGGTCCCCATTTTAATAGCCAGTAAAGGCTAATTCTAAAGCTGTGAAGTGATATTAATAGCCTTGGAAGCTCCATGGGTATTACCCCATTCCCTGGCTATAAACATCTGCCCCCAGCTGTCATCTTTCCCTCTGCTGGGTAGGAAAATTGCGTGGGAGCCTAGACCATTTTTTTTAAATAGTCTTTTATTAATTAAATACATGTCCAGTAATTTACGCACACACACACTGTATTAATTGTATTTGTCACTGACATCTATGTATCTACTGTGATGTAGCAATCACTAAGCGTGTTGGGGTACACTAACTTGGCAGCGATATTTAAACAGCAACAGTCTCATCATTCACATAAGTCCATTTCTGATTTATTATACAATCATAAACCACTTTAGGCCAAGTAAAACTCACTTAACTGACATACAGTCCATTCTCTTTAGCAGATACGTCTCTATACTTTACAGTAACGTATCTGACCTGTTAGGCCATTTCAACTGGTTATGTTCAATAACTGACACCCACCAATGCACACAATTCCCCATGCTCTGGGTTACCTGCTTGACAGATTTTCAGGCTTCACAGACTGGCTTTATATTTGTCCTGACACTAGTCCAGAGCCTCATTCGCTTCCTGTACTTTCAGGTGTTCAGCCAGCTCCAGACTCACACATGGCTGTTATGAATGAGTCACCGGAGGAGGAAAAAACAAAAACACAAGCTAAGTCCAGAAAACCGGAGAGGTTGGTAGCTAGCGGATTGCAGACCCCTGATCCTATTCACCACAACTAACAGTAGCTGTGTGGGGTTCCTATGGTGCCCTAGACCCCTCGTCACAGCCGGAGAGCTAAATAAGCCTAAAGAAAGAAAGGGGAAATCTAAACTGCCCCAGAGCAGACCCCAAAGCAATAGACAGCCCCCAACATGTATTGTCAGTGAAAAACAGATGAAAACACAAACACAGACAGAAAGACAGGCTGAGCAAATGATGGGGCCCAACTAACTAGATAGGAAAGGACAGAAAAGATGCTGGCTGCAATCACGCAAAAAACCCTGCCAAAAATAATGTCCAACATGTCTGATAGAAAAGGCCCTGAAGTCACTAGACTTCAAAATCACTATATCAGCACGCAGGTATATTCTGAAGACAGCAAAGAGATCAACTGATCAGAGACAAAAATGGAGTTCAGCCCGTCCCAACCAGGGCAGGCTGAACACAAACACTAAGTAAACAGACAAAATCTCATGGAAAAATAGCAGAGCAAAAATTTAGCTTTTAGTAGACAGGAACTAAACTGGATGCCAGAGCTCAGAGCAGAGAGGATCACCAGCAACTTTGCAGGGCGTCAGCTGCCTTATATCCACTCAGAAATTCCAGATGTCCAATCACACTCCACCTGTTCAGATGACAGGTTCTTCCCATCCAGATCAATTTCACTACCTCCTTTCACCAGCAGAGGGAGTTCATCAGACATCAGAGGTGAAGGAGAAAATGAACTCATAACACATGGCCCTTTTTCTTCCCCCATGTGGTGCAATCAAGAAACATATAGGACCTTTTTGACATCACAGTAACACACCTCCTGGGAGGTATGTGGTTATCCAGCCCCACCCATCACTTTCTGGTTAACTCTTAAATCCAGCTCTAATCAAATATACAGGTTTGTGGGACAACAAGACCCAGCAAACTGTCCTGGATTTAGATTGCAGCAGACCTCTATGCGATACATACCTGTCTCTCACAGCCAGCTCCAGACTCACACATGGCCCTTTTTCCTCCCCCATGTGGTGCAGCCAAGAAGCATATAGGACCTTTTTGACATCACAGGAACACTCCTCCTGGGAGGTATGTGGTTAACCATCCCCACCCATCGCTTTCTGGTTAACCCTTAAATCCAGCTCTAATCAAATAAACAGGTTTGTGGAACAACAAGACCCAGCCAACTGTCCTGGATTTAGATTGCAGCAGACCTCTGTGCGATACATACCTGTCTCTCACAATAAAACTTGTTGGTACATCACATACCATCCCCCACTGTTCAAACCAGTGGGGCTGAACACATAACCATGACCCGGGGCCCCCAGAAAGGATGTCACTGTTGTCTCGAGCTACCAGTCGAGGGGACCTTCTCCATCTACTATGAGCATTGGCTCCTAGATCATAATCCTTCATCATCAATCACCTGATTCGTTAGAGAGCTACCAAACATCACTGTCACCAACTTCCCTTTTGTGACAAATGTGGCATCAGACTACGTCATCCCAATATCTCAAATTGTGACTTAGCTAGACCTCTTCCGCCCCCGGTGGTCAATACAGCAGTGTGATTCACTTCCCCCGTATCTACAGTCAGGTCAAAAAAGGATATTTAACAAAATATTGAGATGAACTTTTAATGACCAAATACTTACTTTCCACCATCATTTGAAAAATAAATCTTGCCAAATCAGACAAGGTGATTTTTTTGGATTTGTTTTCTCATTTTGACTCTCAAAGTTGTGGTCTACCTATGATATCAATTACAGGCCTCTCATCTTTTTTAAGTGGAAGAACTTGCACAATTGGTGGCTGACTAAATACTTTTTTTTCCCCACTGTATGTCAATTCATGGATGCACTAAATCAGGGTTCCCCAATGCCAGTCCTCAAGGCCCAGCAACAGATAATGTTTTCAGGATTTCCTTAGTATTGCTCAGGTGATAATTGTATCACCTGTGCAATACAAAGGAAATCCTGAAAACATGATCTGTTGGTGGGCCTTGAGGACTGGAGTAGGGGAACCCTGCACTAAATCACATTTTGTTCAGTCTCATATTTACCCATAAGTAGCTTAGATCTCAGATTGAATTCTTGGATATATTGATCTGCGCCGGGGAGGATGGATTAATACAGACCAATCTCTTTTGCACGGATATATCAACCAACTCCTTGCTCCCTGGCATTTTGGAGCATGTCTATCCAGTTATTTGGGCCATCCCAGTTGGACAATTCCTCAGAACCACACATATTTTCTCAAGAAGGAGAGATTTGAGCAGCAGTCTATAATCCTTGGAGAAAGGTTTAAAGCGAGGGGCTACAGTGGCCGATGTATTAAAAATGGCCAAGTTATCAAATCGTGATGATTTCTTGATTTAAAAAAAGAAAAAAATTAAGAATTATTTGGATATTAATTTTATATGTACGTCCAATTGTCTTTGGGACAGTATCCAGTTTTAAGAACGAACAATGTGCTGGCTGCCAATTTGCAACAAGCTCCATGACTGACACCAAGAAAAAGCTGGGACCTTAAAGACTTTCTCATGATGAGTCATTATCTTGCCAAGCAAATAAATCCATTTGAAAGTAGAAGTCCAATTTCTGGCTTCTTTCCCTGTGAAACTGTTTGGCCTGTGTTAATATAATATGGTCCATATCCTTTCTTTCATCTCACGATACAAAGGAATTTCAGATACACCATTATATAACATGTAATTCTACACATGTTGTGTACTATGCTACATGTCCATGTAAAAAAATGTATGTGGGTTTAACATTGTGAGAACTGAAGACACGCACTAGAGAGCATGTCAGGACATCACTGCTGCAAAAACAATATCCGATCAGGCCCTGTTGAAAACTATGCCAAAGCACTTTAAAGTTTGTCATGGTAGTGACCCTCAAGGCCTAAAGGTGTTGAGTATTGATAGTCAGATGCGGTATTAGGAGTGGGAACGCTATACAAATCCTTGCTCAGTGTGAATGCAGATGGATATCCACACTGGACACTGTATCACCAAGAGGACTGAATGAAAAGCTTAGCTTTGCTCCCTTTGTACAATAATGTCTAGTCTCTGTCTATCTGCAAATGCTTGCTTTATTTCTTTCATTCCTTGATATTTTTAACTATTTGTTGTTTGTCCTTTTTTTAGGACCCACACTGATATTTCCTTGATGAATCATGTCTCTTGTAAGATCTTTGTACACCTTCTCGAAGATTTTATCAGTACCCCTCTTTTCAGTGGCAATATATATATTTGGTGTCTATTTCTGTGGATAATTCCCCTAAGGAGGACTTAGGAAAAAGGGGCTTCATTCATGGGAACATAAGCGATGTGTGGGTTATGCAATTTTATAAATGGTTATTTTATTTATGTATTTAATGTGTTTTTGGTTATCCTACCTGTACTTTTGCACTTTCTTTCACTGTTATTGTTATGTTTTGCCCTTTTTATGCACCTTAACACAATAACTGTACATTGTTATTGCAATTTTTTGCACTCATGACCATTTGTAGTTAATTTATTCTTATTGTATGTATCTTATAAAAATTTGCCATTGATTTTCTCAAATACACACATTCGGTTATCCTTTTTTGTACATTTAGCACTTTTTATAAAAGTGAGTATATGTCTTGAACATGCTGATTGTCCAAGGCAGAATTAGGGAAAACCTGCACTGGGTTTTTCTATTTTGAAACGGACTACCGGATGGTAGTGTTGCAGTCCGTTTCATTTCCAGCCCGGGTTTTCCATGCGAACCATGGCTACAGATTCCAATTAAAAGCCCTGCAGTAAAAGGTTTGGGTGTCTAAGGGTGAGTGTCAATTTGGTGTTTACAAGAATGCAGAACAGAAGGCTCTGCAGAGCTCAACCTGTGTGAAGCAACACAGGCCAGCGGAGCCAAACAGAAGAGGGAACTGAAGGCCTCTCACCCACAGTATACACAGTGGTGCAGTCGCCCACATCAACCAGTCTCGGAGGTAGACTGTCCTGTGCCCGGCTACGATCTGGAGGTAGACTGTCTTGTGCCTGGCTGTGAACTATAGGTGGACTGGTGTGTTTATTGAGTGCAAACGAGCCAAGAGCTTCGCCGACGTATTCAACATCATTTTTCAAACATTTCGTGTGCACGTAGGGATCAGGGACTGGGTAAACCTATCACTTCACTGGCCAACCATTATTTACTTTGTCATAATGGCCTTCCGGGGAAAACCCGTGTCATAGTTGTTGACAAGGTGGAGACTTCAATAAGGGGTGGTCGGTGTACTGATGCTCTTCTTAGAAAAGAGTCTAGATGGATCTTTGATTGACACAGTTTGGCACCAGAAGGTCTCAATGAAGAATTGCTATTTACTGGTTTCTATAAGAAATAAATTCCGTGAGTAGTTCTCTTTTGCCATGTATTGTTTCACTCTATAATGTTGGGTTAAGGGACTGGGCTTTTTCATTATTTTTTTGAATATTTGCATTTATGTGGTATACATTGCCATTAATTATCTTATATTGCATTTTTTATTAATTGTCTAATTTGGCCCCATGCTCTGGATTTGAGTCCATGGGAGGTCCATGGGGGTGGTTTCAATTAACAGCTTCCATATTTAATATGGGAGTCCTCAGCCTAATTTCAGATCTAGAAACCACTCTATTATACTGACAGTCTGTATGGCCCAGACCATCAATTTCTTTGGCCATTTCTTTCATATGGCCCTTGGCAGGTTCTTTTTCCATTTTTACCCAGAGCTTTGTTACCATCTGGAAGGGAGGGTTTGCAGTAGAAAGAGATAAGAGAATAAGGAAAAATGGGACAAGTTACATTAATAGCATAGGGAGCATGTAGACAAGTCGGCTATCGGTCATGTGCCTTTACAACATGGGCTTGGCAATGCATGGTTATGGGGTTTTTTTTTTTGTTCCCAGGAATTATGGGGGGTTATAATTGTTTATATATCCTTTATTGTTATCTGATTAATATCTACATACTTGTAGTGTATGTGTGTGGAGCACCCCCTTGGGGTTCCTTTTTTGGGGCGCCTCCCCCTCCTTATCCACTTACCTGGTCTCTCCATCTGTATGTCATACAGCCAATTTTTATTTATCCTTATGTTATAGGGTTTGTTTATCATTATTTGTATCACATCTGTGCACCCACTCTGCCATGCCCTTTGCCAGTCCAAATGGGTACAAGGCGCTACGCTCTCTGAATTTAACATTTTTGGTTACGCTGTGTTCGAAAGTGCCACTCATTTACAAAAACATATATATTTTTGTTGTAGAAGCGTTATTTATAAACAATTTTTGTTTATCCAACAAGATGCGTCTATGCCTTTGCTATGCATGTATTTGTTCTATTTTGGACACTTGTGCACATGTATGTCCCTCTTTTTTTGTACATGTTATTTGCCAGTGATGTATTCATAATGCATTTGCATTATTTTACCTCCTGTTACTGTTTACTGCAGGTTATATGTTAGCGCAGCCATATACTTTTACTATAGAAGCGTTATGTATAAATAATATCTGTTTATTCAATAAGATGTGTGTCTGCCTTTGCTGTGCGCATGTATTTATCTCATTTTGGACATTTATGTGCATATATGCCCTTTCTTTTTTGCTCCACATGATATCGGCCAGCGATGGATCCATAGTGCACTTTTATTAGTGTCTCCATGGTGCATGCGCATTATTCTATTCCCTGTTTATTATTTATTACAGGTTACATGTTAGCGCAGCTAGATCCGCCAGGTCTTTATCTCTTATGTGCCAGCATCACTCATTTGATGCTTTTGCACTGGTTACATGTTACTACAGACTGTCTGCCTTTTTCACACATGCGCAGTCATGGTTGTCTGGCATTCATTCATCACAGCGCCTGCGTTATATTTGACTTTCAGGCTTCGGCCTTGCTCCACCTCTGGCGCCTGCGCACTTGTCCTTTCTAGACGCCAGCCCTTTGTTAGCTGAACCAGTTGTGGTCTCTCCTTTTTTCCTATACATTCGTAGTTATATTTGTGTGGCACCAATTCAAACTGCGCCTGCGCCGTCTCCTGACACTTAGGTTTCGGTTTCGATTTAATCCCGGCGCCTGCGCTTCTGTCATTTCCGGACACCGGCTCCATGAACGCCGAACCAGCCTACCATGTGTAAGTAATTTATTTTAATTTTATGGCATATAAAAAGGACGCCGCCTGTGACTAGGGTGCACCTCCATTTCCCCTGAGGAAACCACGCCAAAGATGGCGAAACGCATGGGGTGTTACCCCCCTCAAGTTATTAGTCCTTGCGGGTATTTGGCCTCACTGTCAGACCTTTCTATGATTTACCCTCATGGGTTTTTGTAACCTTTAGGTATTCTATGCATTTGATTGTCTCTTATTCAGAGACATTTAGCCTTTTTTTTCAGGTTCCAGTGATTTTCTGTGCATTCATTTTGCATACGGTCTTGCATATTTGGGGACCTCTTTGTCTTCCTGGAGGCATCACATTTATATGGTTCATCTAGCTAGCCTATTTTGGGAACTGCAAACCATGCACTCGGTTTATACCTTTTTGTGCAAACCATCATCTTAACAACAAGGGTCTTTGCATCCATGGTTATTTGTGTTTCTCTGCATTTAGGGTCATTTATTCTATCTCCATGTTATACAAATTGTTTGCATTTTGTGTATTTATGCTATATCATATCTAGCATATGATTCATATACGTCTTTTTTTCATGTATGCATTTATATTTCCATGTATTATTATTGTGTAGGTCTTTACCAAGCACATTGGAGGGGGTATATATCAGGTTCTCACCTCAGAACCGGTGTTTTTGGAGTGTCCTTCATGGCTAATTTGTCTTGGCCTTTTTAATTGGTTTTAATCTCCTTCTTGTCACTTGTGTGTTTCTCTTTTGTATGCTAATAATAAAAATTTATTATTTTTGATAATATTATGCTGCATTATATTTCTTTGATTTTGGGTTTGATCGCGTCCTCTTTACACACTTCTTTTCATTTCCATGTATTGACTGCAATCTGGCGGATATGGTTGCCGGCTGCTATCCGGAGGATATCATGTGCTGCGCTTTGCTGTGAGTTGAACATTAAAGAGACTTTTGTTTTGAACTTCGATGGGTCACTGCCTCATCACTGCACAGTGTGGATACTGCTGCACTAAAAAAATCAATACACTCCTCATTTATGTTTCATTTTTTACTTTTCACTTATCAGTACTGATTGGTTGCACATAACAATTTTATTCACGCGGCACATCTTCCCTTTTTTTTCACTTTCTACTATTAGGGTGTTACCAAAGATACATCTTTTTCATTTTACTCCTCCCCCTTCCTTCTCTCTCCTCCCCTTTTTCTTTTATTTTCCTTCTTACATAAACCTACCTGAATCAACCAGTCTATGTCCTTGACATCATGGCCGCATCCACGGGGCTCGACAGACATGGCTGCCGATGTGCGCATGCTCACTGTGTTCTTCAGTCTTGTTCATTGCCCTGCCATCAACTGAGCGATGTGCGCATGCTTATGACGTCACTGGATTATTTACCCTTCATGCATGTGCCTCCATGACAGCGAAGGGGTAGTGCCAATATAATGACCTGGACTTCAGTGCCCATGCGCCGCATTACCTGGCACCTGACTAAAGGGTTATATATTTGTGACCTGACATCATTTACTCTGCATCTTCCCTTGAGAAAACAGTATGTAAAATGCCGGTTGGGCAGTTATGGTGGGCTTATCTAATCCTCCCTCATTCATGGATAAGCAGGGCTTGAGTTACTTAATAGTGCTAGTCATTTTAATACCTATGCCATTGCATCATCTTTTTTATTTCACACTACATCTCTTACTATATAGTTTACATTTGCCTTACACACTGTTCTCTATTTTAATGTTGTTTGGTATATGTCTCTGCTCTGGATTGTGATGTTGTCCAATTTTTTTCTCCTTCTTAAGCCTGCATATCTATCTTTATTGGTGAAAATTTTTTCAAAAATTGGCAGCACTTCCAAAAGAAACCGGGTGCAATAAAACCTGTAAGGCTGGAGTCACACTAACCTGCACAAAATACGCTCCGTATTTTACATGCGTAATACGGATCAATGACCACAAAATAGTGGTCCGTAGGTCATCCGTAAGCAAGGTGAGGTCGCGTATTTTGCGCATGTGTGTCTCCGTATGCAATCCGTATGGCGAGATTTTCTCGCAGCCTTGCAAAATGGACATTTAACGGTTTTGAGGCCTGCAAACAATTTAAATCATTAGCCTGCACCCTATTTAGACACTCAGAAATAGGTGGCTGCCTACATTCTGTACATTTCTCACCTTGCTTTCACGAGGTGTGTTGGTGTTCTTTGTGCAGCATGGCAGAGGGTCTGACATTCAATACAACCGAGCAGGTTCTCTTTACCTGGCTTTTGTCACGGCGCTTTGGCCAACCATATCCTGTGAAAGTGGATCCGCGGAGGAGGAGACGCATGTGGGTACATCCACTTTTGAGGCAACGACTCACAAGAGGGCATTTTCACCGCCTCTATTCGTCTCTGCGGGAGCATCAGGAAAAATTTTACCAGTACTGTCGAATGAGCATTTCCACATTTGATCGCCTCTTGGAGACAGTGCGCCCTGGGATCACATTTCAGTACACTAGGATGCGCCAAGCCATATCTGCAGAGGAGCGACTTCTACTCACAATTCGGTATGTACTCCACAACCACATTCTCTATGTTCATAATGTGTGTGTTAATTTATGTTTTTTGGCCTTCTTGGACAATGTTTAATACCCTCATCTTACTCAAAATATGTTTCACCTGACACAGCACAATGTTACATCTAATATGTACTGCATATCACTTAGTCATTGTGCCACCAAATATGTGTGTGTTGTTCTATCTCATTTCCTACCAAGTTTGGTCGGCATGTAACTGATTTTTTTTTACTTTAGCCATTCTAACCTGGACTATTTCTGTTGTTCTACAGCTTCCTGTCCACTGGCCTGTCTTATGCCGCCCTCCACCATGAGTTTCTCATGGGAAAGTCCACCAATTCAGGCATAGTGAGGTCTACATGTGCACAAATCTGGACAAGACTCCATCAGGTGGTCTTACCCGAGCCCAGGATGGAAGACTGGTTAAGGATTTCAAGGGACTTTGAGGAGGACTGCCAGTATTGGGGCCCTGGATGGCAAACATATCAGGGTGCGTAAGCCGCCGAACTCAGGGTCCCAATTCTTCAATTATAAGCAATACTTTTCTGTTGTATTGTTGGCTCTGGTAGACCCTCAATACAAGTTTATAATTGTGGACATTGGGGCCTATGGAAGGACGGGAGACTCTAGAGTCTTCAATACTTCCATAATGGGTCGGCGGCTACGCACCAACCAGTTGGATCTACCACCACGCCAGCTACCAGGCTCCCCCGAACAATCAGTCCCTTATGTCCTTGCGGCAGATTAGGCCTTTCAGTTATCACGTAATGTCATGAGGCCATATCCCCGGCGCAACCTTGACCACAGGCGCAGAATTTTGAACTTGCGCCTATCACGTGCTAGGCGACTGGTGGAGTGTTCCTTTGGGATTCTTTGTGCCAAATGGCGGGTACTCCAGTCTGCCATTCAGTTGAGTGAGCAAAATGTGAATGAAGTTGTGAAAGCCTGTGTTGTTCTGCCTAACATCACCAGGATACATGATTGCTCCTCCTCTGATGGTGTTGTGCGTAGGCCGGACAATGTGCGCAGGGTGAGACCACCTATCATCCCTCAACGTAGACCGCTCTCTGGCCTCAAAGTGCGTGATATATTCACTAATTACTTTATCTCACCTGAGGGGGCTACTTCTTGGCAAGAGAATGCTGTGTCTATGTTCTAATTATTTTTGGTTCAAAGTGTGTCTAAATATATATTACTCAAGCCTTGTTATGATTCTATGAGTGTTTCTTTGCATTGGTTGGTGTCTGTTAGTATGTTGTGAGGGATAGTGAGAAATCACACAGAGACGTTAACTAGAGTAGACAAATTTTTAGTTTTGCCTTTTTGTTTTTTGGGTTTTGCTTAAAGGCAAACATAATTTTGCCATAACACAAATTTTGCAATGGCCAAAATGACCCTTTGGGCCTTCGTTAACTTGATGTAACATTAACATAACAGAAAATAACTGCAACAAACATTATGCAATAACAACATTGCTGCATGCCTACATTAACCTGGATTAGGCAACAAAGGGTGAGCTCCATCACCAAAATAAAGTCAATAAGATAACACTCACATTTCCTCATAATGTTTTCCAAACATAGAAAGATTCCACCATGACAGGCAAGGCTACCTCACATCTTTCACACAGATATTACCTGTCTGTAGAACAGACAATATTTAAGCATGCTATAGTGGAAAGGATGAAAATACAAAACTCACTTGTTAAGACATAGAGAGAGCGTGATATTGTGAATGCTGTTCGCCTCAAATTGGTTTACTAGAGAATGCTAATAAAAAAGTTGACTACTTAACTAAAGGCAAGCACACCTTTCCTATGCATTAACAAGTGATTAGTGTATTTTCATCCTTTCAGGTAACAGTATAGCGCATTTAAATATTCTCTTTTATACACACATGTAATATCTGTGTGAAAGGCGTGAGGTAGCGTTGCCTGTCATGATGGATTGTTTCATATGTTTGGAAAACTGTTTACAAATGTGAGTGTTAAATTATGTTCTAAATGTTGGTGAAGGAGAACACCTGTTTTTTTCTCTAGATTAGAAGCACCAGTTACATGTCACTGGACATCTCCAAAGTTTGGATTCATAAATCCTCATATGTAGGGGAAGGGGAACGGGGAGGAACAGCCTGTGGGTGCTGCTGGACATTGTGGCCAACATCGCCCTGTGTGGGGCCATACTGTTGCCCATGATGCTGTTGTTGTCCAGCCTCCTGGGCCTGTTGGTGATACTGCCCAGAGTAATAATGATGATGGTGAGGGGCTTCTTGTTGGCTATGGTAGGCCCGTAGCCAGATCATCCCCAACCAGGTTGGGACCAGCCTCCAACACTGGGTGGGTACAAGTGGCCATATTGGTGGGGTTGGCTTGCTGAAGACATTTGGGGCTGCGGAATAGAAGGATGGGTAGGGGGAGGAAGGGGTTGAGGTGTTGGCCCACGTATTAGGGGCTGTTCAGACCCTGCTTGAGCAAGCATCTGTGTGGATGGTCTCATGCGCATTAAATTTCTTGGTGAGAGCTGCCACCTCTCCAGAAATTCAAACACCTCATATGGGGTATTGGGGGGGTGCTTGCATCAAGCAGGATCTGAATACACCCCCTAATACGGAGCCTGACCTCACAGGTAAGGGCACGGAGATAAAGGGTGAGGCTACGTGCATAGGCCTCCTCACCATCATCTGTAGTGACTCTGGACAGGTAATTCAGCACCCCAGTGTCCACATTGGTCCTGCTCTCTTGAATGGCGACCTGGCGCCTTCTTCTTATTCGCCGTGTTGCTAGAGCAGCCTGTGGGGAGGGCCTGATCTGGGCAGTTGGGCTGCTGCTCAAGTTGCCCATCTCTTCCAGGATGGGTGAGGTTGCAGCTGCAGACCGTCCTGGTGGTGTGTTGTGTCGGGCAGCCATTGTGTGCTCTTGTGATGCCTCCTCTTCAGACATCCTTCTTGTGGGGGGAGAAGATGGGCCAGCCACCTCATCCCCTACAGGATCAATAACGGGCTCTGCCTCTGAGGCCGTTCCTCGATCCGTAAGGTTGGATTGAGTTCTGTTATGAAATAGAACAGAGGCAAAAATACATCAATATTTTTGTCCCTGTAAAGTATTTGTGTAATGTTTTTGTGTCATGTGGTGTGAGGTATGTACTTACGGTCTCAGAGCCAGAATTGGGGCGAGGAAGTTCAGCCGGTCATAATATATATATTTCCGCTTGACATGGCCAGCATCCCCACTCCTGGACCGCTGCTGGCGTTCCCGGCGGTATTGGTCCCGGATGCTTCTCCACCGTTTCATCACATCTTCCACTGCAATGTGACAGGAAAGATTGTCAAAATCACATATTTGAGTGGTCACATTTTCAAACAGTAGTCTAGGCATGGGGCCTTATGGGGTGTGCGTTCTACCCATGGTGGCATATGTAATTGGGCCGATACCCAGGGTCTCATTAGCTCCCCTGAAAATAATTTTTGTGGCTAGGAGGATGAGGAGCTTGTGGCCTAACCCCTAATTATGGCTGTGTGAAGCCACGTGTCACATCCTAATGTAACGGCCTCATGAGGCTAAAATTACATGCCCAGGAAGGGGGGGGGCTGATTGTAGAGTCATTTTATAGCGCGCGCTAACGTTAATTATATTTTTATGGTTGCACTTACGAATTTTCTGCTGCTCCTCACGTGGTCTGTCACCGAAGTCATGGTACATCTGGCGACAGATGCGCCTCCATGACGCCTCCTTTCGTGTGCGGTTCGCATAGTTTGCGTCACGTGGGTCCCATATTTCTGGACGCTCCTGCACCAACACAATTAGCATCTCCACATTTATGTAAGTGGACGCCATGCTGCTGCTGTACTCCGTGGAGGCGTACTTCCTGGATGTCTGGAGCGCTTTTTGAGCTCATTTGCATGTCTACGCTTCCTGATGATGGATTGGCCCATTTCCTGTTCACCAGCCAAAAGACCTGCGTATTGCTCGCAGGTCACACGTGTGGTCAGTGTGTAATCCGTATTTTTTGCGCACCCATTGACTTGCATTGGCGTGCTACGGGCGTAGTACGCTGACAATCGCAGCATGCTGCGAGTGGCACGGAGCGTAGGATACGGAGGAGAAAAATATGCCTGGTGCGAGTGACCCCATAGAGAATCATTGGTCTGTGTCTAATGCGTGCTTTTTGCGCCTCTCACGCACCCGTATTCCTCGCCAGTGTGACTCCGGCCTTAAGGTGATGTCCTAACCTGCAAAATAGAAAATAAGAAAAAACAGGCAGCACTCCAAAAATTAAAGTGAAATACCGTGACATTACTGATTCATTAGCAGCAGTGTTTTAGCAGATTTCTCTGCCTTTCTCAAGGAAAAGTGCTTGAGAAAGGACTTAGCCCCTACTGACAGCGGCATCAAAGGGGTTAAATGCCCACAATCGGTGTTAGCACAGATCTTTGGCATTGCTGTGGGATGTCAGCTGTCACATACACATAAGGAGTTAATCCAAGGACCAAGCAGTGATTATAACTTTCTTTTTATTCCATAAACTCTACGCATTTCATGTACACACTGTACACTTCCTCAGGTGCAAAGTTACACTGGCATCACATTCCATTCTCCTTATATACTACCTCCCCCAGGAAGTGAGGTAGGTGCTCATTGCACTTAAAAAAATTCACACATAACTATCAACATAATGTAAAATCACAAAAATCACTAAAATTCATCTATAAAACACACTTCTATAAAAACACACATATGTAAAACTTCACACTAGAAAAAATGTAAAACATTATAATAAAATTATGACTATACTCAATAAAAATCTAAAATTCTTGGTACATTATATCAATTAGCAGAACACCATTCACAAATCTCTTATATAACCGCACTTATATTTTCCTTTCAGTATTAACCCTTCATTCAACATATTATACTTTTACTTTCCTTATATTTCAGGCAGATGATCATATACTAATTAATGTATGTACTCCTATGCGGATTAGATCCTGCACAGCAGACCCATGCTCTGCACTCAAGGAACGTTTCTGTTCTCTCAGCCAAAGGCTCCACATCTCCAGAGCTGTCAGTTCCTTTTCAAGGCACCAGCCAACTATTCCAATCATAGTAAAATGCCGCCGATTGTATCTCTTTTTTTGTTAGCCATATGATCATTCCCTTGCTGTAATGTTATAGCATGGACATCACACAATTATCAGATGCCAATACTACTCTAATCCTTAGCAGACAAATATGCAGAGCACCAAAATTATTTAAAGATGTCAGATATTTCATTTAAACCGTATGGTTGCAGAGTCTGCAACCTATGAATCCAGTAAATTTCCTTTCTCATCAGAATGACACTCCTGTTCACAGTGTCTTCTGAAACATAATCAATTGGGGCCACTTTAATACATGGTTTCTTCCCATGTTTTATAGTGCAATGTTTTGATACTCCATGGAACATAAAACCTTCAATTATATTGTGTCTGTGCGAATTCATGCGGTTATGCAGTTCTTGTGTGGTTTTACCCACATACTGTAAACCACATTCGCATTCTATCAGATATATCACAAAACTACTTTTACAATTCAGGGAAAACTTTATATCAAACACCTTATTATTCTGAATTGATCTGAATGTGGTCATATTATGCATAATCATGCCACAACACAGACACCGAGCGGTATTACATTTAAAGACTCCTGTTTTTTTGCACTGTTCATCCCTAATTTTTTCTTTTTTCAGGCGACTGGGGGCCAGTATATTTCTAAGAGTAGAGGATCTTTTAAAGGTTAGTCCTGGTTTATTTGGTAGCATACTCCCCAACACTGGATCATTAAGAAGAACAGACCAATGATCCTGTAAAATATTCCTAATTTTTTTATTTTGTTTAGTAAAATTAGTTAAAAAGTTTAAGGAGAAACTATCATTCTCTTTTTCTTTTTTCTTAGGATTTGCTAGGTCCATCTGTTCCAAACCTGCGCACTCATTATATGCTTTTTCTAGCAGTTTTTTTGGGTAGTTTTTCTCAATAAACCTATTTTTCAATTCCTTGGCTTGTAATACAAAATCTGACTCTAAACTACAATTTTTCTTAATCCTTTTATACTGGCTCTTCGGGACATTGATTAACCATTTATAATAATGGCCACTATTAAAATCTAACAGACTATTTGCATCACACTTCTTAAAAAAAGTTTTAGTAAAAACCTTCCCTTCTGAATGGAAAATGGTCAGATCCAAATAATCTATACTCTCCATATTATATACCCATGAAAAGGTGAGACCCCAATCATTCCTCTGAATGCTCTCCAGAAATTGTTCTATGTTATTACATTTATTATCAAAGACTATCATAAGGTCATCTATGTACCGTTTAAAAAATATAATATGCTCTGAAAAAATGGAATTTTCTATATAAATGAATTCAAAAATGGCCATAAATAGGTTAGCGAAAGTTGGCGCTACTTTCGAACCCATTGCGGTACCGACTTGTTGGTGATATAGTTTTCCCTGAAAGTCAAAAAAGTTATTGTGCAGTATAAACTTCATGCTATCCATTAAAAAGGCTTTCTGATTCAATGGTAAACGGGCATCTTCTTTCACATATCTCCCAAAACAATACAATCCTAGATCATGTCTAATATTTGAATAGAGGGATGCAACATCTATAGTCAGAAACATGTATGAATCTTTCCACACTATATCCTTCATCAAATGAATCAGCTGGGCAGAATCCCTAAGAAAACTTTTCACAGACATCACATGGAAATACATAATATTATCTACATACGCTGCCAATTCTGACGTGAGAGAACCTATGCCAGAAATGATGGGCCTCCCTGGGGGGTGGTTTTGATCCTTATGAATCTTAGGAAGATGATAGAAAAAAGCCCTAGGGGGATTTTTCATAGTCAGAAAATTATATTCATTTTTATTTAAAATCCCCTCCTTTTTTCCAGTTGCAATTAATTTATTATATTCAGTTACCGCACTCTTATAAATATCCATTGTGACCACTTTATATGTATTCTCATCATTTAATATTCTATATGCCTCTTTCAAATATTCCTTCCTATCTTGGATTACAACTCCCCCCCCTTATCAGCTGGTCTAATAACCACCTCTGTGTTCTCTTTCAGACTTTTAACAGCCTCCCTTTCTGCTTTAGTCATATTTCTTTCATTTTTATAATCTGCAGGATTTATATTCTCAAAATCCTTCAGTACTAAATCAGGAAATGTTTTTAAATGGTGTCCCTGGTTCTGTATCGGGTAAAAATTAGATTTATTCCTCAATGTAGTGTGTAATATTTCATTTTCAGTATGCTGTAATGAAACTTCCTCATCTAAAGACACACAACTGAACCAGGTGAGTGGATCCATATCTGTTGAAACGTTTATATCATTGGATAAGACCCTATTGTGCGCTTCTGTCTCCCCCTTTTTTATAGCAAATATCAATGTCAGGTGCCTAGACCTTTTCCTTATTGCAAGATGCTTATGAAAAATTCATAACTACTTCTAGGCAACATTAGCTCAAGTGCAGGTCCACGTTTTCATTTGTCTACATTAATCCGTTAGGGTGACAGCACAGGAGGATGGTTTGCTTTTTTTTATTATGGCAGCTCCACTTTTGAACAAATTTAGAAATACAACGTGACCGTCATTCTGAAATAGAAACTTGCAACATCTGATATAGTACTGTAACGGCAGTAACGTGGGATGCAGTGATGAGCAGGAGGCAGAGCAAGAGTTAACAGGTTCTTTATACAAAGGGATCTTAATGGTTACTACTCCACGCAGGGAGTACGAAGGTATGGAAGTATCGAAATGCAGGAGGGGGTAAAAGGTAGGGGGTGCAATGTTAACAATAGACAGATAAAGCAAATTAACTTATCAGTCTGTGGCTCCCGGACGGAAGAGGTTGAAAGATCCCACAATGGAAGCGCAGGTGGAGTGAAACATCTCCGAAGTGGTCCTGGATGAAATTGAAGCATTGTGTTTTTACCGAAGCGGCGTATCCTGGCCTTTGCAGACATGGTCTCCCAATCCTGGAACATGGTGTTGAACAAGCGGTTGTAGATGACGCAGCAATTGCGACACAAAGTCTCGAGGTGGAAGCCACAGCAGAGTCTCCCAAATCAGAGTTTAATACGAGGTCAGTACTGCGAAGCTTGTCAGTCACTGCGAGGGGTGCTGACCGGTCAGGGCTCTCGGTTTCAGGGGTCTGCAATATACCCAGCACTGTCCGTGCACAGGTTGTGAGTGCAGGGAAGGACAAGCCACCAAATAGGCTTCCTGGTTGGTGTGGAATAGCGGAGACAGAGTCAACCGTCTCCTTGCACGTACCCTGTCTTCCAGCCAGAAGTCCCGCTTTCTCGCGCTCAGCCCCTTTTATGTCCACCCCGCCCACTACAGTCAGGTGCAAAGGTCTGCTCCAGTCAGAAAGTCCTTCCCCCATGAATTATACATTTACAAACAGGTCTATATTAGCATGATTATGTATCAACTGAAAGGGCATAATAGCCTCACATATATCCACTTAAATACCAAATCTTAATAAATGTACTTATTATTAAATAAATGGCGGTATTCAATATTCACAAATCATACAACCTTGAGACATATCAGTTGTCCCAATCATTAATGTCTACCAAATACCTAACCTATGGAGAGGATAGGTCCTGGTTGTTAGTATATTACAAACTAGGGTAAACATTAACATAGCTCCCATGGTGAGCTCTCAAATAGAAATGTTATACTCATCTGGAGGATCGTGAATCTGAACATTGATGCCTGCAGTCAATTTCTTATATGCGGGTCCCAACCTCATCATGAACCATGGCGCCTTTGCCTTGCTGAGTGGCCTCTATCTCGAATAGTGTCTCCCAACAAACTTCATCGTGAATTGACTCATCAGGGGAATTATGACATCTATCCTGCTGTATGAAAAATAGTGTGCAAATTGTCCATTAGACTTGCCTTATATAGGCTCAAATTCACCATGGCAATCCACATGTTTCCGGATGCCGGACTTCTCACTTCCGGCTTAAGGAACGCAAAGGTTCTGCTGTGAACCGCTCGCATCATTTCCTGTGCCCATCACCTAGCCGGTGTCATCATTTCTGGCTCATGGAGCGCAAGCATTCACGCTTTGGAATGCTCACGTCTTTTAATTCCAACTTAAGGTGTTGTAGTACCGCGCATGCGTACTACATTGTATAGTAGTTATACTGCAAAGCTGCGGTGCTTACCCCTAATGCCTCCAACAACATGACATGGTTGGGAAACCAGCTTAAAGGATGCTATAGCCCACCTGATCTAATAGTAGGGTGTAACTACTAGGCTGTTAACTTGGATGCTGTGCATTGCCATAGTGTGAACAGCGCCGCATACACGTTTTTATTGTGCATTAACATACTGTGATGGACTCAGCTCCAGCTGAGCCGATTTTTTGAGTGGACACTCTGGGTCATGGCACCCACCCACCAAGGGCGAGCTGACCTTGTGGGAAACCACCCCCTATACAGGGAGTGTCAGGAGCAAGACCAAGGGGGTGAGCCACCACGACTGCTGGGACCAGACGGCCGGCTCAGGGGGACACTAAGTGCAAGTGTCTGATGACAAGGATGAGCAGGAAGCAAGATAAGACAAGACGTAAGTTGAAGGTATCTTCATTAAGACAACTTCAGGATAACATTCAGTGCAAACGTGAGAGCGAGCAAACACGGCAAGGTGCGTGCGTGGGCACGCCAAGGTCCATAGCATGGTACGTGCCAGGTGGTACGCCTGGGTACAGGCAAAGGCACAATGGCATCGGACTCCGGACAGCTGGCAATGATCGACATGATCAGGGCATCAGGCTGCAGACATCAGCTCTGGACATCAAGCCACAGTCATCAGGCTTACGATCTCTGGCAGGTTCCAGGCATGCAGCAGGCAAACCAGGGTTCAGGCAAGGAGGCACGACAGATCTCCAGACATGGTGCATGTTAGGGAACACGCCGAGGTCCAAGGCAGGATTCCAGGCAGGGTACGTGTTAGGGGCACACCAGGGTCCAAGACAAGGTGCAAGGCAGGGTGCGTGTGTAGGGGACAAACCAGGGTTCAAAGCAAGGTGCAAGGCAAGGTGCGTGTGTAGGGGACACGCCAGGGTTCAAAGCAAGGTGCAAGGTGCGTGTGTGTGTAGGGTACACGCCAGGGTTCAGAGTTGAACAAACAAGACACGGTGCATGTGTAGAGACACGCCAAGGTACAAGGCAGAGTCCTGCGCGTGCCAAGGGGCACGCCAGTGTCAGGTTAAACATACAAGACAGGGTTCTGCGCGTGCAGAGGGGCATACCAGGGTCAGGCAGGGTGCGTGCTAGGAGCCACGCCTGGGTTTGAGGCAGGGTGCGTGCTAGGAGCCATGCCAAGGTTTGAGGCAGGGTGCGTGCTAGGAGCCACACCAGGGTTCGAGGCAGGAGACACGCCTCACTGGCCAGTGCACACGGCTGAGACACAAACACGCGGCACGGCTAAGGCACAGGAGGCGGGCAAGGGGCAATGTGTCACGTATGCCTGTCCTGTGTGACACGACCAACAGGTCGGTACTGAAACAACAAGATGGCATGTGACACTGTCCTGTGTGACAACAAGATGAGGGGAAGGGAAAACCAGACAGGGAAAGGAGAGGACAAAGCAAGGAACGGAACCTAGGCAGAAGCAAAGAGCGGGGTCAGAGAGAGAACAGAGCTAGCAGTGGAGTGTAGGTCGAAGCCCAGAGCTGGGCCAAGGCAGAGCCTTGGGACTAGCCAGGAAACGAGACATAGAACTAGCAGCGGAGCGTAGGCCGAAGCCCAGAGCCTGGCCAAGTCAGAGCCTTGGGACTAGTCAGGGAGTGTGCTAGAGAGCACCAGTGGACAGAGTCTAGCAGCGGAGCGTAGGCCGAAGCCCAGAGCCGGGCCAAGGCAGAGCCTTGGGACTAGACATAGAAATGTGCAAGAGAGCACAATAGAACAGAGTATGGAAAACCAGGCTGAGACAAGAAACATGAGAAGTACTACAAGGCTCAGAATAGCAAAGACCAGACATGGTGAAACAGCCAAGGCAGAGAACAGAGGAAGGACTACAAGTCAAAGAATAGCTAAGGTGAGACATAGCAAAACAGGCTAAGGCAGAGAACAGCGGAAGTACTACAAGGCAAAGCAAAGCAAGGACAAACATGACACGAGAGACAACACAAGACATGACACGAGACAAGAGGCAGAGTACAAGCACAGAGCGTGTGCAGAGACGCACGACAGGGCAGAGTGCAGGGGCACAGAATACGGGGAGCGACTGAGCAGACCAAGCAGCCATGCAGGGAAGCAACACGGTAATCAGGCCCTGACCATAGGGAGGGACGGTCTGATATAGCACCATAGCACCAGTACTTCCGGGTCAGGACCAGGGAGGGACTTTGAGTTCAGATCCTCCAGGATCACAGAGAGCTTTGCTAGAACATCCCAGGTAGAACCATAGAGAAGGTCACATGATCAGGGAGTTCCAGGAACACAGCGAATTGCAGGGCTGGAACATAGGAAAGGTCACATGATCAGGGGTTTCCAGGAATACAGCGGATTGCAGAGTCAGACAGATGGATGATTACCCAGCAACAGCGTGCAGCCATGAGGTAAGGTGCGCGTGCACACTGCTCCAGGCATCTTACGGCATGAGAGACATGGCAGACATGACACATACCAAGCAATCGGCCCCTCCATGTATTGGTAGGCTGTGAATGGTTGTCTCATCGGTATTCTTGCACCGTGTTTCCGCCATCTTGACTACATAGGTCCACTGCATCCTAATAGTGCATTTGTCTGGAGGCCTGGGTGGGTAAGCATCTCTGCTTTTTTGCTGTGTTCCTGTATTATTGGAGGATTTTTAAGTCATCTTTTTGTGCTATTTTAGTGTTAGGATTTAGAGTTAGGACCCATAAATGTGAGGACATTCGGCGCAGGTTACGGGCTCACAATTTTTGGCCAAAATATCAGCTAATACCTCACATTTTTATGTGTTTTTTGCACTTTTTATTCAGGGTGCAGTTGGGCCCATTTGAACTTGTAAACTGTGGTGTCTGTTCACATGGCATGCATTTTGAAAGCGCTGGGCAGCCCGCCTGATCTAATAGTAGGGTGTAACTTCTAGGCTGTTAACCTGGATGCTGTGCATTGCGTTAGTGTGAACAGCGCCGCATAAAAGTTTTTATTGTGCATTTACATACCAAGCAACCACCCCCTCCATGTATTGGTAGGCTGTGAGCGGTTGTCTCATTGGTATTCTTGCACATGTCTTACAATCATCTTGACTATATAGGTCCACTGCATCCTGATAGTGCATTTGTCTGGAGGCCTGGGCGGGTTAGTATCTCTGCTTTCTTGCTGTGTATTATTGGAGGATTTTTTCGTCCTCTTTTTGTGCTATTTTAATGGTTGGGAAACCAGCCTAAAGGATGCTACAGATGTGGCAATTGTAAATATTGCGGATCCAGCCTTCAAGGAAAAGAATTTACAAGTAAGGTCACAGGGAAGGTCTATCCTATTGGCCAATTCATTAACTGTAGATCTATGGGAGTTGTATACAAAATGTGAATGTGGCTTAGAATACGTAGGAAAGACCAGAAGAGAATTGAGAAAGAGAGTAGGTGAACACCACAGAGACACTATCAATAAGAGAGTCACCCCAGTAGCCAACCATTTGAAAAATGTCCATAATGGAAACCTGAAAGTTGTCAGTTTCATGGGAATTGAGAAAATCCACAAGACCCAAAGAGGGGTAGATTGGGACAAATGTATCCTCCAAAGAGAAACATATTGGATTTTCTGCCTCATCATCCTGTCATTCAAGTCTACTCCAGTTCAGTTTTTTTGGTTTTTCTTCAGCATTTTTGTATTCAGTACAAATAGGGTGTGGCCTCCTTTCTACTGAGCTGTGTAGTTCACTTATAGTCCCTCTGAAGTTGGGTGTCCGTTTGGGACCCAGAGACTCTGCCACTATTCACACTAGGTAGGTTTTATCCGTTAGTGTAGTTACTAGCTCAAATGGGTACACCTTGCCGTGGTGGGACAGCTTTATACTTTTTTGATCAAAATAGTGTTTACCAAGTACCCTATGTTATTTAATGCACTTGCTTTTTTACTTACCGTATTTTCCGCTTTGTAAGACGCACTTTTTTTCCCCCAAAATTGAGGGGAAAAAGGGGGTGCGTCTTACAAAGAGGATATACATTTGCGCTGCCACTGAGGGTACTTGCCGCGGCACTCTTTGCCCTGATGCTGCCGCTGCGCTGTCCGCCACCGCCGCGCTCCTGTCCCCCGGTGGTTTCTTCCGCCCCACCGCCGCCGCCGCGCTCTGTCCCGTTCAGCGTGGGGGGGTCTCTGTCGCTCCATGCCTGCTTTCTTCCTGGAAAATGGCCGCCGCGCATGCGCAGACGGACATCTCGGCACTGAAATCTCGGGAGATGAGATTTCAGCGCTGAAATCTCATCTCCCGAGATTTCAGTGCCGAGATGTCCGTCTGCGCATGCGCGGCGGCCATTTTCCAGGAAGAAAGCAGGCATGGAGCGACAGAGACCCCCCCACGCTGAACGGGACAGAGCGCGGCGGCGGCGGTGGGGCGGAAGAAACCACCGGGGGACAGGAGCGCGGCGGTGGCGGACAGCGCAGCGGCAGCATCAGGGCACAGAGTGCCGCGGCAAGTACCCTCAGAACGGGACAAAGCGCGGCGATGGCGGCAAACACCGAGGGGACAGAGCGCGGTGGTGGCGGTAAGAACCGGGGGAGAGCGCGGCGGTGGTGGCAAGCAGGCACCGGGGGACAGCGTGGCGGTGGTGGCAAGCACTGGGGGACAGAGTGCGGCGGTGGTGGCAAGCAGGCACCGGGGGACAGAGCGTGGCGGTGGTGGCAAGCATCAGGGGACAGAGGGCGGCGGCAGTAACAGACACCGGCAGCGGCACGCTGCACATCAAAACACCCCCTCATCCCAGCAGCAATGTTCCACTCCGGCCTCCTCCATCACCACCCCTGGAAAGCAATAAGACGCATGGATTATAAGATGCACCACCATTTTATTAAAAATAAAGTTTTTTTCCTATTTTTCTCCTCAAAATTTGGGGTGCGTCTTATAATCCAGAGCGTCTTATAAAGCGAAAAATACGGTATTTATTTTCATTAGGGTTTATACACACATTGTTTTTTCCTTTGGTTTTGCTTTCTTCTTGTAGAGTAGTGTTAATTTAAGGTCAGTTATACTAGGGTGAGCCGCCGAAGAGTGGGGGCGCCACTGCGCAGGTTTTAGGGTGTCAACCTTCGTGTGAGATAGGGACAATATAGTTAGTAAGTATGTAGGGAGAGATATAGAGTGCACCCTCTCTATCCTTCCAATATAATAATTTAAGGGAGGTCCGTTGTGTCTACTACTCAGCATGCAACAAATCAATTATAATTCTCATGACATTAACTGTGTGATGCTCTTTGAGATACGCCTGTAATGAGAGGAGCCTTGGTTCTATGCAAGTGTTTAAAGATAATATGGATTTTAGAATACCTGTACATGTCCTCATTAAGGGCTTTCTACATCAATATACAACTTGCTTGGTTGATTGTAAAACATTTCCCCTAAACATATGGGTAGCAATGAGTTTGCACCCATATGTGGGGATTCAGTGCTTGTATGTCTTCTATAACAAGCACCGCAGCTTTGCAGTATAACTACTACACGATGTAGTACGCATGCGCGGTACAACAACACTTTAAGTTGGAATCAAAAGACGTGAGCATTCCAAAGCGGGAACGCTTGCGTTCCATGAGCCGGAAATGACGACACCGTCTAGGTGACGGGCACAGGAAATGACGCGAGCGGTTCACAGCAGAACCTTTGTGTTCCATAAGCCGGAAGTGAGAAGTCCGGCGTCAGGAAGCATGTGGATTGCTGCGGCGTATTTGAATCTATATAATGCACGTCTAATAGACAATTTGAGTGCTATTTTTCATACAGCAGGATAGATGTCATAATTCCCCTGATGAGTCAATTCATGATGAAACGCATTGGGAGACACTATTTGAGATAGAGGCCACTCAGCAAGGCAAAGGCGCCATGTTTCATGCTGAGGTTGAGACCTGCATATAAGAAATTAACTGCAGGCATCGATCATTCATATTCACAGCCCTCCAAATGAGTATAACATTTCTATTTGAGAGCTATGTTAATTTTGGCCCTTGTTTGTAAAATACTAACAACCAGGACCTAAAGTCTCCATAGGTGAGGTATTTGTTAGACATTAATGATTGGGACAACAACTGATATGTCTCAAGGCTGTATGATTTGTGAATATTGAATACTGCCATTTATTTAATAATAAGGACATTTATTAAGATTTGGTCTTTAAGTGGAAGTATCTGAGGTTATTATGCCCTTTCAGTTGATACATAATCATGCTAATATAGACCTGTTAGTAAATGTATAATTCATGAGATTAATATCTTGGAATCCAATAAAAAGCGGGATATACTGTTTATAAATCTGCTGGTAGCTGTCATGGTTTGCTCACCTTCTGAGATTAGGTAGATCAGAGGCTAATCTGGACTGCCTCACTCTGGGATCCTGGGAGGTTTTTTATAGCCTGATTGTGGGGTCATTCCACATCGCTTATACTCTGACCCTCGGCCGAGTGTGTGACCCTGGTGTGCCCTTGTCTGTGCTTTATGCCTGTGCTACTTTATGCATGCTTGGTTTTGATCTGGTTCTGTTCCTGTTACAAGTTCTGCCTGTCCCTCCTGTACTATGCTGCCCTCTCCGTTTGCAACTCATTGCCTATGTCCTGACTATTCTCTGATTGCCCCTCTTATACTGCACAGCTATCTCCGTGTATGACTTACTGCCTAAGCTCTGACTATTCTCTGCTCGTCCCTCTAGTACCGCACCGCCCTTTTCGTGTATGACCCCCCGTTTGTCTGACCTGAGTTCCCCTCTCCTCTACTCCAGGATCCCTGTAGTAGAATCCTGCAATTCGTCTTCAGCAGCAGGACACTAAGCCCCGCCCCCTGTGGTCACATGATTGTAAGTCCTTTACTGCTTGTTACCTTCAGCGTCCCAAGTCCTGTCTGCCTGAGCTTTCCCTGCAGTATATGACCCCGGGCCCTCCCACAGTGTGGGTGAGTCATCCATTTCAGCCGTGGCAGTTCGCCGGCGCTGACAGGATCCTGATAGTAGAAGGATATATCTTGTATAATGACCTGATAAAATATACAAGGTCGATTGGTCCTTCTAATAGAATAGGTGGTATAGCACAGGTTGCTATTTTACTTGCACTGTTTCTTGGCACGAGCACTTTTCTGCTCTATTTGGCACTTTAATGATATTTTAAATATAATATTAAATGTTAAGTTTTAATTTTCCAATCTGCTGAGAATAGTATACATCTAGATTGGGCCCCTGCTTGATAGTTAAAAGAGTTATCTACCCTGCCTATATAAAAAAGGAACAATTGTTTGAGCAGAAACTTCATGTTTATGGAGGAATGAGAAGAGAGGAAAATTTGCACCTTAGGGGCCCAAATTGAGTATTTGGTGAGTTTTTACATCCAGTATACAAGGATTATATCATATGATTAGATGTACAGCACAAGAAAAAATATCACGGTACCTTCAATTTTAAAAGAAGGCATACATATAGAAATAATTTTAGTATTACAGACATGAATCATGCAATGTACCTTTTACATTATTATGTTTTTAGGTGTTGAATCAATTAAATTGAAGGTCAAAATTAAATTATCTTAGCTTACAATAAACCTAAAACTACATAATTATATTATTATTCTTTAGCATCTCATGTATGTGTAGGGATTTCTTTTCCAGCAGAAAGGTAAAAAACTGAATTAGGCACAGGTCTCTTGAAAAGGGAAAATTACTAGTGTGATTTAATGTAACCGCGGTGGTCATATGGAGGCTGGAAAACAAGCCTGGAGAATTAGTGGTTTAATGGTTTTACTAATATCTGTGGGTTGCTTTCCCATGCTGTGTGTTGTTGGGTATGTAATTGCAGTGCATGCAAGCCTGTGGGAAAATGACCTATTTCCAATCCAAGTTTCTTTCACCATTTGCAGATTGTAGGTTGTAGTTTATGTGTTTCATGGTCAGCACATAGAGGTCAGAAAGCATTCTATTCCATATTAACACCATAGTGAAATCTGGACAAAAAGACTTATTCAGCTGCATAAGGGCAAGGATACAAACTGACAAGCAGGAAGGCTATTTGTATAGTGGAATTAAGGTCCAAGGTGGTGTTCACACCTCCCATTTCTAATTCCACAGCTGGGCAGACACATAACAATGGGAATTAATGGATAGCTTGCCTCCATTCACGTTTGTCACAATAGCATTCTATTTAGAAAACGCTCTCTTATTATAATAGTTCTTCTAACTTTTCCTTTTCACACAAGCAGAGCAATGCACCTAAATTGATAGGTGTCAAGATCTAAGAACTTTTATTCATAGTAACAAAGGGATACTTTATAGATTAGAAGAACCAGTGCTCTGCTAGGTTGAGCAGGATAGTTTTGTAGAATACTTAGTTTTCTAATACATTCTTTTAATATAGTAAGTCTGAAAAATGTGGAAAAAAAAGAAAATATACCTTATATATGTAAATATAGTTGAATGAGCACAACTTCAATATACATACTGTAATTGAAAGCTAAAAGGATAAATTCACTTGTAGATAAAATTATTTAATATTAACTAATATTAATATGTTGTAGAAAACTGGTTGAGATTCTGAACTCTTTCACCAAGCACCCTACTGTACATGTAAGAAATACTGTTAGCACGCCGTACATGTATGGCACACGGATTGAGTGGGCACAGGAGCTGTGCCCATGTCATTTGCCTTGGGAGCCAGCTGTTAAAAACAGCTAAGATTCCACTGCAACAGCCAGATCACAATTACAAGCCATAACAGTCAAACAGTCATATAACTGTTTAATATGCCATGGTCACTACTTACCACGTTTGTAGGGAGTCCAACAGAAGCAAATTACTTCTTTCAGTCGGCTAGCACTCCCATAGCATGATTACGGGTTGCTGATGGGTTGCCACGGCAGCCTGATGCCTAACAATTTCTTCCTTTTCTGTCATTAGAGTTGAGTGAAACGGGTCGAAAAATTTCAAAAGTCGGGTTTCATGAAACGAAACCCGACCCTAGGATGAGGTCGGCCACGAGGTCGGCGACTTAAGCGCCAAAGTCGCGTTTCAAAAGTTTGTTTTGCGCTCTTTTTCAGCCAATCAGGATCCACGGACACTGTGGGCAACGTGATGACATAGGCACGGGTCACCACCATCTTTCAGAAGGGCATGCAAGTGATTGACTTGCTTTGGTGGGCGTCACAGGGGGTATAAAAGGGCGTGCATGCCGACCGCCATGTTACTCATGCTGATCTCAGAATAGGGAGAGCTGCTACTGCTGCTGATTTTGTAGGGAGAGCATTAGGCAGGGAAGAAGACACCAAAAACTGCTTCTGCTGCTAGCGATTTTGCCTGTACAACACACCAGTCACTGTGTGTGCAGTGCAAGTGGAGGCTATATTTTGCTGGATCAGCGGTCTTGGTTGTTAGGCTGCCTTCTAAGGCTTCCTGACGGCTGCATTGCTGTTTACCCACTGCTCTGCAAACTGTTTTTTAAAAAGCAATCCCAATTTTTTTTTTTATCCTGGTGAGGTACTGAGCGGACTTTTTACACACCATACAGCGGTGCACACTCCTCACACAGTACCGTGTAACGGCTGTTATCACAGCCACAGTGAAGCTATCTGTGTGTCACTCTGTAAGGATAAGTCGAGGACATGTTCCGTTCTTACAGAACTGCACCTTCTAGATTTGTCTAGCTTTCAAACAGTTAAATATATTTGCTGTTTGATAACATTCAAAACTATAGAGAGACAGAGTGTGTCAGTCCGTATACTTAAAAAACACGGAGCTTGACAATTTTACGTACACTGGACAGCCGTGTACGTGCACGCTCCTCTCTCAGTACTGTGTAACGGCTGTTATCATGGCCACAGTGAAGCTATCTGTGTGTCCCTCTGTAAGGATAAGTCGAGGACATGTTCCGTTCTTACAGACCTGCACCTTCTAGTTTTGTCTAGCTTTCAAACAGTTAAATATATTTGCTGTTTGATCACATTCAAAACTATAGAGAGACAGCGTGTGTCAGTCCGTATACTTAAAAAACACGGAGCTTGACAATTTTACGTACACCGGACAGCCGTGTACGTGCACGCTCCTCTCTCAGTACCGTGTAACGGCTGTTATCACGGCCACAGTGAAGCTATCTGTGTGTCGCTCTGTAAGGATAAGTCGAGGACTTGTTCCGTTCTTACAGACCTACACTCAAGGGAGATTCCTATTCTGCCCAATTCTATATACACCTTGTAGTTTGTCATACACTAGCCAATTTCTGCCTGTGACATAGCGCTGTGATATTCACTGGGCCTCACACAATCCAAAAGTGTCCAGTGTCCACAAGTGTGTGCTGAAATTCAAAATCTCTGTTATCCTCTAGTGACATTTTTCACACCTGCGACATCGAGCCTGTGACATAGCGCTGTGATATTCAGTGGGCCTCACACAATCCAAAAGTGTCCAGTGTCCACAAGTGTGTGCAGAAATTCAAAATCTCCGTTATCCTCTAGTGACATTTTTCACACCTGCGACATCGAGCCTGTGACATAGCGCTGTGATATTCAGTGGGCCTCACACAATCCAAAAGTGTCCAGTGTCCACAAGTGTGTGCAGAAATTCAAAATCTCCCCTGTCCTATAGACACCTTGTACCTTGTTTTACATTACTATATAGTTTGTTGGATTTTGTCTACATTTCTACCAAAAATGAGGAAGGCTGGTGGAAGAGGCGTGGAATTGGGCGGGGGTTGGCAGCTGGTAATGATGGTGTTGGTGGTGGATCTGATGGTAGTGGCAAAAGCAAAATAGGACCGAATGCAGGAGGTGTAGAGCCTGCGTCATCTCTGGCTCCACAAGGCCTCGAAGGTTTAGTTTTCTAGGAGTTGGCAAACCGCTTTTAAAGCCAGAGCTTCATGAAAAAGTTTTGTCTTACATTGCTGACTCAGCCTCCAGCTCTATCGCCTCCTCTTCTGAAGTTGTAAAAAATAAAAGCACTGAGTCGTCATTGGAGGCTCATGTTCATGAACCACACCTTTCCTTGTGTCCTTCACCCAACCAAGATTGAAGGATGACACAGGCCATACTAATGATTACTCCATGGAGCTATTTTCACATACCATGCCTGGATTATCAAGTGAAATGGTGAATTACCCAGGCCAAGATGAATCTGACATGGAGTGCACTGATGCACAGCCACTGATAGATGATTCTGCTGGTACATTCACTCAGAGCACTACATTGTCCTCACAGTGTACAGAGCCAGATTCTGACCCTGATGAGACTCAGGTGCCCCTTCCCGCACACTATACCACCATACACGGTGACACAGAGGAAGGTGCACATGACATTGAAGAGGAGGTGATGGATGACCCAGTTGTTGACCCAGATTGGCATCCATTGGGGGAAGAGGGTGCTGCTTCCAATAGCTCAGATGAGGAGGAGCATCCACAGCAGACATCGACATCGCAACAGCTGTTATCTGGCAGGCCCGGAGCACTCCAAAGACAGGTTCCAAAAATCAAAAGAGTTGCTGGACAGCTTGTCCAGACGGTCAAAAGATCACAGCGTGCTAGGCTGCAAAATGTCTGCCAAAGTAGGAAGAGTGCAGTGTGGCCTCCACCATCATGTGAAAGACCGCATTGTCCATGCACTCAAGCAGTCAGTGAGTGGAAAGGTGCACCTCACAACTGATGCATGGTCCAGTCGGCATGGCCAGGGCCGTTACGTGTCCATCACTGCGCACTGGGTTAATGTGGTGGATGCAGGGTCCACAGGGGACAGTGGTGGTGGGATAGTGTTGCCTAGCCCACGGTATAGGAAACAGTTGGCTGTAGACGTTCGACCCTCCTCCTCCTCCTCCAGAAGCGAAAGCTCATCCACAGAGCGCAGTCGTACGAGCACTCCATCTGCTGCTGCCACTGTTGCACACGAGGTGTCCCCCTATCGAGCAGCTAGTGGAAAGCGTCAGCAGGCTGTGTTGCAGATGATGTGTTTGGGCGACAGACACACTGCCGAGGTGCTGGCCGAGTACTTTCAGCGACAAACTGAGTCATGGCTGGGCAGTGTACATCTTGAGGCAGGCAAGGTAGTTAGTGATAACGGCCGTAATTTTGTGGCAGCCATAGCCCTTTCAAAACTCAGCCACATACCTTGCTTGGCTCACACCTTGAACCTGGTGGTGCAGTGCTTCCTCAATAATTATCCGGAGTTAACAGCCCTGCTCCAGAAGGTGCGAAGACTGTGCGCGCACATCCGCCGGTCGCCTGTACACTCCATTCGTATGCAGAAGCTGCAGCGATTGCTCCACCTTCCCAACCACCGCCTCATTATCGACATTGCAACAAGGTGGAACTCGACCCTGCACATGGTTGAGCAGCTGTGCGAGCAGAGGCAGGCCATAATGCATTTGTGGGAGGATACACAGCCAGGCACTTTGAGAGCAGACATGGAGTTGACAGGTGTGCAGTGGTCGAAGCTGAAAGACCTCTGTAAAGTCCTTCGGTGTTTTGAGGAATGCACACGGCTGGTAAGCGCAGACAACGCCATCCTATGCATGAGCATCCCACTTATGCGTCTGCTCATGCAAACTTTGACGCACCTTAAGGAGCAGGCGTCTGCAGCCAATGTTGATGAGGAGGAAGAGGTGGAGGGAATCCTTGATGACATTCAGCCATTGTCTGCTCAGGAACCTCTCCTGGACGAGGTGGAGGAAGAAGAGGAGGAGGATGATGATGGGGATGACTACTTAGGGGAGGTGGATGCATCTCGTGGGACAAGTGAAAATGTTGGCGTGGCAAGGTCTGGTACAGGGTTTGTGCGTGACTGGAGGGATGTGGATTTGCCAGAAAGTGCTCCTCCACCCAGCACTCGCAGTGCATCATTGACACCGGGAACATTGGCCCACATGTCAGATTATGCCTTGCAGATCCTAAAAAGGGACCCCCGCATTGCCAAAATGATGAACGATGACGACTACTGGTTGGCCAGCATCCTGGATCAACACTATAAAGGCAAATTACAAAATATCATGCCACAGGAGAACCTTGACCTAATATTGGCTACTAAACAAGCAACTCTGGTTAACCGGTTGGTTGAGGCATTCCCAGCACACAGCAGCGGTGATGGTTCTCACACGAACCGTACGGGCCAGGGGCAGCTTGGCAGAGGTGTTCGTGGTGCACACAGCAGAAGTGGCGTTGGAGACAGGGGTTTCATGACAATGTTGTGGACTGATTTTTCACGGACCGCTCACACAACTGGTAATACTGCATTGATGAAAAGTGACAGGATGCAGCAGTTGTCAACTATGGTTAACAACTACTTTTCCTCCCATATCAATGTTCTCCTGCACAGGTCATTCCCCTTTGACTATTGGGCCGCTAAACTGGACACCTGGCCTGAATTGGCACAATATGCCTTACAGGAGCTCGCTTGCCCAGCTGCAAGTGTGCTATCGGAAAGAGTCTTCAGTGCAGCTGGATCAATCCTGACAGAAAAAAGGACCCGTCTGTCAACCCAAAATGTGGATGATCTAACCTTCATTAAAATGAACCATGCATGGGTTTCCAAGGATTTTGTCCCACCTTCCCTTGATGACACATAGGTTGCCAGAAAAATGGCTTGCTTTGGTCCTCCTCCAATTCCGTGAACTTGACCTATTTCGCCTTTTGCAGCAGCTGAATGACCCACATCTACATATGCCACTTTGTAAACCTCCCTAAGTGGGCGGCCCCCCCATGGCCGGGTTCACCACCTAGCGCACAAAACCATGCGAGTGCCGTTGCTCTGGACAGGTGGGTAGGCCGACTCTTGGGCGTGGGCACTGGCATAGGGTCCCTCATAGTGCAATCAAGTGTCTCTGACAGTGGTGGTGCACACCCGCCGTCAGACACACTGCCGTACTATGAGGGGCCCAGTGCCAGTACCGACGCCCATGAGTGTACCCCCTTGCTTGGGCAGGGCCCCAGCATTTGCAATGTTTACCTCTCCCTGCTCCTCCGCTGTGTAGTCTGGGCTGTCAAATCCTTTACTGGGACTGCCACTACAAATTGATTGAACTGAAAGATGATGGTTAAGATGTAGCTATGCCTTGTCCTGCTGGCCGGGCTCTAGCTCCAGATGATCAGTGGCTTCCATTTCTTATGGACGTCGACTCACAATTACATGCAGTGGTGGTTTATCATCAGCTTTAACAGTTTTCCTACTCGCAAACGTGTGACATTCCGGCGCACATTTCAACATGTGCCCTCTCATGCCAATCAAATAGTATCGCCTACGGCCTGTGGCTTCTGTCTTTTGCACTCCAAAGTTACGTGACAGATCATGATAGCCAGTGAGCACCATGTTTACATCGCTCCCTGTGATAAAAATTGGATTGAGATGAGTAACAGTGATGGAATCAACGGAAGTGCGATACAGCAAGACTTTATTCACCAAAAAATGTTTTCACTGTCTCAACACACAAATTAATTGAGGGTCAGCATCGCCTATGAGAATTATGACGGAAGTTTTTCCCGTGATTAATAATTCCTAGATTTCTGCAATCAATAGCCTTTATGTCACTAATTGTATGCATCTCGTTTCCTATTGCAGAGAGGCTGGACTGTATTACTGAGACAGAAATATATATGAAGATTTAAAAATAACACCAAAAGTATATAGTTGTGTACGCCTCAAATGCATTTCCTTTTTTCCACTTTTTAGATTGCTGTGTAATCCATACTGAGAACACGGAGATTTTACATGTTTAAACTATGCTATACATACCTGTTATCCAGTGATAAAGTACCCTTTCTCAACTTTGTACAATCTGGTCAAATCCATACTGGGCCTGAGAACATCTGAGTCTGCCTCCTGATCTATAGACATATATTTTTAATGTGTAAACTAGGCTACATATATACATGTTATCCGGTGAGACTGTACCCTTTATCAACTTTCTACAATGTTGTTGAATCCATACTGGGCCTGAGAATGGCTGCCGAGCTGTTAAGCAAGCTACAGCACCTGTGGTTTGGACACGTAATTTTTTCAGGAATGACGGTTAGGCCTAACTCCGGAATTGCGGTTGACCTGAACTTACTGGGAAATCATCGTTCGCGGGGAATAATCTGAATCCCAGATCCGCATCACTAACGGAGTTCAGCAGGTTATCTGCACCTGTAAGCGACAAAAGCTGGTCCTTTCAGTGTAGCGTGCATGCAGCCCCGGACATGTACTGTAATGCTATACCTGTTATTGCTCGATCTCACGTGCCACAGCCTCGAGTATCCCTCTAGTAAGCTTGACACGTACCGCGGGGCCATGCCGGAGTCTCGGTCGTTAATGGAATAAAGCTGAGAAATCGCTAGCACAACTACAAACGGACATACCACACCACACACAGAATCGACAAAGCTTGCAATCTGTCCATCTTTTCTGTAGCTTGTATGGTAGTGGTTTCCCGGGTGCAGTCCAATTAAGCCACAGGCTCCACTCCTGGTGGTGCCCTTTTGGACATTCCTTTAAGGTTCAGCTTTGCAATCATACTGCCCCTGGAAACCAAAAACTTTGCCTTCAGGGACGCTGTTTGGAAGTTCGTGGGAATAACGCCGCCCGATCAGCAGTCGGCATATGGGTCGCCCTCCCAGGGCTGTGGGGTACTAGGTACCGGGCCGGTGTCAGTGAGATGTGTCACAGCAGCGGTGACCCGGATGGTGGCCCTGGGCGCCCATGTAAATGGCGTGGTATAATGGTAAAGAGTTTATATAGATAGTTTGACGCCACCTGTGGTGTTCGGCAACATAGATGTTAGGCCGATGCTGCATGCAGATCCTCTGGGACTGATGGTGTTGTGCAGCAAAGATGGTGAAGCTCCCCACAGGTGGAGCTGGAGTCCCAGGGAAGTATAGATGTAGTGATGGGGAAAGGCACAGGCGGTGTAGGTGCTGGTACCCAGATGTAGCGATGCTGCAATAACTGTAGGACACCAGAGCGTGCAGTTCCAAAGCTTTACTCACAGTCTGCAGGTTACACAGATGCCTGCCTTCGTGCTGTGTCCTCCGGGTCAGGACCTCTGCCAACCTCCGGGACCAGAATGGAAAGCTCCCTTCCAACACTCCGCCAACATGTACCTTCCTGAACGTCTCCTTTCTAGCGCTTGTGGGGGAAGCACTCACAGGACCGTGGTTCACTGAAACACCTCCTGTCTAACAGATGTTCCTCAGACTTTACTTGTATGGCAGACAGCTGTAGCCTTTTCCTTCTGCCTCGCACACGTCGATGCTGGGGCCTCCGAGCCTTAGTTGGGTACAGAGCATTTATAGCTGCTACTTCCCCCGGTTTCTGCTGCAGGAACGTCAGTGTCCCTACAAACTCGGAGACCGGAATCCGGACCATGCGCTCCAGCTAGGAGTGAGCCTTAACTCTGCTCATCTTCCAGCTCCCCTTCTCACGTCCACACACTTCCCCTTCCCTGCACAGAGTGCCCTAACTTACCTCCTCCCGACCACAGAGAGCAGCTCCTCAGCAGTCAGGTTCAGAGGTCTCCCTGCTGGCCTGGAGTGGGAAATGTGTTGTGTGTTGGTTTCACTGCTAGAGAGATCCTTCGTTGCTCCCAAGCTTGACAACACACTCCCTAGGAGGAAGGCAATGCCACAGTGGCGACCGTACTCTTGGGGACGCCACAAGTGCACTGAGGCCCAGCCACTTCTGGATGATGCTGCTGGTACATTGACCCAGACCACTACATTCCCCTCGCACTCTACACAGCCAGAATCTGACCCAGAGGAAACTCAGGTTCCCCTTCCCGCATACTATACCACCTTACACGGTGACAAAGAGGAAGGTGCAGATGAAAGTGCAGGTTCCTTGAGCAGGTGGGGGGGCATACTCATGGGCGATGGCAATGGCACAGGGCACCGCATAGTACGCAAAAGTGTCTCTGCCGGTGGGAGGGCCTAAACAGCCAAGTGCAGTGAGATGGAATATGGGGACGACAAGGAGTTCAGAGTAGTGCAGGGATTCCCTAGCAAGGAGACTTATGTAATTGTTTTCAATGTTGGGACAGCAATTTTTGGGGAGCACTATACTCTGGTGAATGATATATGGGGCCCACCATACACTGGAGCATTCCAAAGGTGGACATCAGACACTGGAGCAGCATTTACAGGGCCCATTATACACTAGAGCAGTAGAAATGGGGCCCATTATATATGGAGCATTATTTGGGCCCATAAGACAGTGGAGCTTCATCCATTGGGACCAACATATACTGTAGCATTATGTGGAGCTCATCATATACGGTTTGAAACATTATATGGGAATAATGATTCCGTATGGAGAAATATATGGGCCTCATTACTCTGTATAGTGCACTAAGTGCTGGCCATAATACTGTATGGAGTTATATACTGTCCGTTTTTGGAGGTATTGGAGAATTTAAAATGGATATCAGTCATGAGATGTAAGAAGTGAAGTATTTTTCATTGTACTATGCTGCTATTTCTCTGCTGTATCGGAGCATCATGAGTTGTGGTATGTGTTAAAGGGGCGCTCTTTGGCCCTGGGCCCACGAAAACCTGGAGCCAGCCCTCCCCCCCACAACTGTAGCCAAATAACCCCCATTTTTCAGTGCGTAACTAGTATTATGAAGTTAATTAAGGTTGACAAGCTTCAGTAACAAGAATTTATGCTTTTGGCATTCAAATGGGCACTGTTGGTGTGTTTCCTGTCCTCCTCTCACTGCCGACTTTAATTCTCCATTGACTTACATTGGGTTTCGTGTTTCGGGACGACCCCGACTTTTCCCTATAGGCGGCCGATTTTGCTTGACCCGACTTTTGGAAAAGTCAGGTTTCATGAAACGAAACTCGACCCTAAAAAACCAAAAGTCGCTCAACACTATCTGTCATACATCTAAGCCTATCAGATCCTGCCGGAGGTGGGGTCTGTTAAGCGCCTGTCACACTAAGTGATATCGCTAGCAATATCGCTATAACGTCACTGGTTTTGTGACATTATAGCGATATTGCTAGCCATATCGCTATGTCTGATACTTACCTCCGACCGCTCCCCCGCTAGTTATTGCTGATCACGCGAGAACGGCCTGGGCCGTTTCTCGTCGTCAGCTTCCTGCTGGGCTTCCTGCTGTGGAGAAGAGCGACGCTTGGACGCAGGCGGGAGGACGTCAGGATCGCCGTGTCTGACAGGTAAGTAGCGACCCCCGACCGTTGCTATGTCGCTGGTGAGATCTTCCTGTGTGACAGCTCACTAGCGACCACTTAGCGATGCACCAGTGATCCATATCGTTGTCGGGATCGCTGGTGCATCGCTTAGTGTGACATTACCCTTAGGCAACATGTCCGTCAAACATTGACAGTTTAGAAAATACAATGTAGTACAAATGTACTATATTAAAATCAATGTAATAAAAGAATTGCTTGCTCAAGTTCTCTTGAGGGTCTGATGAATATTGTATACTATTGTATAAAAAAAATAAAAAAAATTTCTAATTTACACAATAAAAACCCTTTATTTGGGGGGAAAAAAACAAATGCCTTAAATGGAACCCTTATTATAAAACAGTTTAATTTTTTTTTGGACAGTGAAAGCCAAAAAAATAATAATTTGAAAGCAAAAATTGCTCTTTATGTTCATCGCGCCTTGCAGAAAATAAAGTGTTCAAAAAGTCACATACACCTCAAAATAGTATCAATAAAAATGACAGCTTGTTGCACAAAAACAAGCCTCCTTACAGCCCTGAAAATACAAAAATGAAATAAGTTAAAGTGCTTAGATTATGATTTACTCCAGCAAAAAAAATGTGTTCAGTATAATATTGTTTACTCTGAAAGTAGTAAAGCATAAAAAATATAAAATTGGCTAATCATATGAAACTGCAGAACAAAGATAGCATGTTAATTATACTTCATAGTGAATACTGTAAAAAATTTCAATAAAAAGTAATTCCAGATTTCTTCATTTTTTATTTTCTTTTATACTAAAGAATGGATGTTCAAAAAGTTGGATGTTTTTCAAATCGGCAACATGTCTCTTTCACCTGTGAGTGTTTATTTTTGTGTGGATTTTCCCCATAGAATTGCAGTAGATGCAGAAAATCTGTTCTGGTAAAAAATGTTTAGGCCGCTTTCACACTTCAGGCTTTTGGTATCCGGCACGGCATGGTGCGGCGAAAAACCAGGCTACCAGATCCGGCCGCAACCGCAGACGCCGGATCCTTCTTTCTGCCGGATATATTCCTGTCAGAGAAGGTTTCCGGGCATGCACAGTGCGAAAAACCGGTCCGATGTAGGGAAAAAACTTTGCATGCAACGTTTTTTCCAGACGCCGGACCGGCTATTTTCTCCGGATCCGGAAAAAAACGGACGCGCCGCATTGCCATCCGGCGCAATGCGGCACCAATGAAACAGCACGGGGAAAAAGCCGGATCTGGTCGTAACAGGCGCCGGATCCGGCAGTCTGGTTTTTCGCTGCTCCATGCCGGACACCGAAAGCCTGAAGTGTGAAAGTGGCCTTATGTGTTTTTAGTGCGCAGTACATAAATCACTGTATTGATAAAGTTTTGTCAAAGCCAAATACCTCGAAATATCAAATGCTAAGCTGCTTTATTTAAAACATGTCATACCAAAAAAGAGACAAAAACTGCAGTGATAGAAACGCACATAAAACATGCAGTAAAAAAAGGAAAGTAACCTAATTTACATAATATGTGCAGGAAAAGAAAGTAATAGACACACTAAAAATGCAATGACAAAAGTATATAACCTAATTTAGCTAATAGGTGCAGAAATGCTGCAGAAAATCTGTACCATCAAAAAGTCACCAAATACGCATCTTGGTAACATTGCCTTATGGTTTTGAATGCTACCCTTCATTTTGACATTTAACATATTGGAAAAAAGTCATAAAGAAATTCTGTTTGGTGGAGATGTAGGAAAAAATGCAATTCTGCAATAGTTTTCTGGGGTTTTGTTTTTACAGAATTCATTTTGTGGTAAAAATATGATAACATTAAAGACTCATAACATTATGTACGACTAGCTGTATAATGTTTTTTTTTCTACCGCAGATATAAAATATGTTATTTTATATTATTTTGTAGTCCCCTTAAACTATGTTGCCATAATAAGTATTTGATGAGTTTTTGGTGTTGCAATTTTCTGCAGCATTTCTGCATTTATAAGCTACATTACTTTCATTTTTTAAACTGAGTTTTTACATACTTTTTATTTTTTTTCTCTTTTTGCTATGTCATGTTTTTAATGATGCTTGGTTTTCGAGACTTCCTGTTATTTGATTTTGAGAAAACTTTATTGATGCAGTCATATGTTAATCAAATGCATTTTAATGGATTTCTGCATCAGACATGCACTACAAAACGCATAGGTTTTTTTTAAGTAGCAAATTTTGAATATCTAATGCAGAGTTTCCAAAACTCTACTCCTCATGGCACCGGAACAGGTAATGTTTTAAGATATCCATAGTGTTGAACAAGTGAGAGAATTCCTGATGTCTTGATGATACTTCCTGCACTAGTACAATACTGAGGAAATCCTGAAAACATGACATTTTGGGGGCTGTGTGAACTGGAGTTTGTTCTAATGCACTTCTATGGGGAAAATCTGAAAATATAGTTTAGAGAACTTGCAAGAGAAGGTGACCTGTTGCTTATTTCAAACACACACCACAGTTTACGCTGCGAAAATAAAGTACATTTGGCTTGAGATTTCTATAAATTCCATCCAATTTGCTGAAATAAATGTTAGCCTTTTTTTTTACATTTTCTCATCCTAAATAATACTATATAAAAAATAACGAAAATCCTTATACTCAATTATTTGCTTACCTCACCGACCCCTCTGCTCCCCAACATTCCGGTCCTCATTGCATCTTTGAATTTGTTTTGGCAGAGCTGAAATCCCTGGGTCTCGGTTGCTAGGCCAAGGCTTCCAGGTTTTCTAGGGAGCATTCTGTAAATGAGATGTCATATGCTTTGCCAACACCGATTCAACAATGCGACGACCGGATGAGTGGCAGAGAGGATAGAAAATATATCATAGAAAAAGGAAAGTTCAGCTCAAGGAGTAAAATCCAGAATTTTCTTTATTTATTTCATTAAAATACAAGCATGGCTGCTATAGTCATCATTGCGGTTTTTACCCTGACATGGGATAGCAGCACAGAAAGTGCCCAGGAGGTTCTGTACGCGTTTCGAGTGGTATACTCTCTTAGACTCAGACTTTTTCTCCAACTCGAAAGTATATACATTGTGGCAAGTGCAATATCATGTAGTATAGCTTTTTATGGCTGTACTAACAGGAATGTAATAACCATAAAGGTAAGCCTAATTTTTTCAAGAGGTGAGGTTATTGAATCAACCTTCCAGTGGCGTTCATGAATATCCAATTTGCACAGAAATCCAAGGTAAGTTGACCTCATTTAAAAGTGCATTCATCAGATGTGGCTTTAGATGGAATTCTCTTTCCTGTAGGATGGCAATCAAGCCAGGAGATTGATAGCCTGGCATCTCCAGAGAAGGACTGTTCTCCTGTGACTGTATAGTGACTTTTTACATAAAGTTTTTGAAGTTCTTGATATGCATGACAGCATACTTGCCAGTAAGTATAGCAATGCCACTAAAAGCCTGATACTGTTCTTTGAAGACCACATGTACATACTTAGTATTTTGTAAGTATTTTACCTCAGTATGTGTAAGCCAAAACCAGGAGTGGAACAATCAGGAAAAGTATAATAGAAACACATCACCACTTCTGAATTATCACCCACTTCTGGTTTTGGCTTACAAACACTGATGTGAAATCCTGATCAAATGCTCAATGTGTGCATGTTGCCCAATCCTGAATATTAACTCAAAATCTTTGAATCATTCAAAATATTTTCAAATTAGATGGACTCGCTACTTTGTTTTGTTATTTCAGCTTTTTTTAACCAAATTGTACATAATTTCTGCCATTTAAATAGCTGCTGAGGAGGAAATATGTGACCAGGCCTGTCCATCAGCTTTTTCCAATAGTAAAACACCTTGAATGGGAAAGCTGTTTTGTATGAAGGTGACCGATAGTGTGGTCTGGTCACATGCTTCTCCTTTGGCAGCCATTTCATGGGCAGAAGTTCTAGTCAGTTTGTGATGAAAGCTGCATTAACAAGAGAAAGTGTCAAACCCCTTTAAAGCTAAAGTCAAGAAGGGCTTCAAGTCCCACTGATTCTTAAAACAATCCAATTCCAACCATCTCATCACTGAAAAATATTAATACTTGTGCAGACATTCCCTATTGAAGCAAGCAGGAAACATACAATGTTTATAACAAGCTTCATCTTGAGGTTGCCAAGGCCAGACCCCTTTAGCTCATTGTTTTATTATGGGCTTAATTGGCAGATAGTAATTTTGGACAACTACTTTCAAAATGGATATTCTGGGTCATAAAAATATAAGAAGTTCCACAAAAAGACTCTTGAATTGTGAAGATTTTTTTTCTATTTAATTATCTTGTGGTTGCATTGTATATACAGTGCTGTGTAAATTAATTGGGACAAAGCATTTTTTAAAATAAAATCATAAGTTGGTTACCATTCAATGATTCAAACCAGTTTTAACTACTTTGAACAGGCACTCACACCTGTTCAAAACAGTTAAAACTGGTTTGAATCACTGACTGGTAACCAACTTACGATTTTACTTAAAAAAATTCTTTGTCCCAATTAATTTGCACAGCACTGTATCTTGTGATTACATTGTATATACATAGGTAAATAATTGGTTAAGTGATTAAAGAATCACTGAAAAAGGCAGAGATGCTTACCTGTCTAGTGCTAAAAAAAAAGGAACTATCATGGTGCAGTGGACACAATCACTCTCAACCTACCCAACCCATGGAAGGAGTGATTGTTTGGTAAACTAGTGCACACAAAAAAGTCTGTATCTGGCATTATTCACACAAGTAATGCAGAGCATCCGGCTTACAGCCTATTAACAACGCCTATACTTTTAGATCAGGCAGACTGTCCAGTGCCTCCCAAATGCATCCTGTGTGCCAGAGCCATCTGGGTCCAACTGCACCCTGAAAAATAGATAAAGTGCACAAAAACATATCAATATATGTATCATATTAGTTGATATTATGGCCACAATATGTAAGCTCACAACCCACTTCATGGGTCCTTACATTTGCGAGTCATACCACTAAACATTAAAACAAAGCTCACTGACACAAAAAGGACTAAAAATTCCTCCAAAAATATTAAAGAATCACTGAAAAAAGGCAGCGATGATTACCTGCCTAGAGCTCAAAACAAATGCACTATCAGAATGCAGTGTACCCAAGTAATTATGGCAGCAGCACAGGTGCAGTAATACCAATATAGCAATCACTCGAAAAGCTATAAATCTGGTAAACGCTATAAATCCCCCGGTGTAATCACACTGACATGAAGATTAAACTAATCTAATCATTTAAACTGCATGAGGAACTGCATAAAAATAAACAAAAGTAATTTTTGACATGCTGTTGATTTGTTTATTATGCTTCCCAAAGATAGTAGTAAGGCTCGGCTTACATTTATTCTGTGCTCTATACTGAGTGCTCACACCTGGGGTTCTGTGTAAATCTCTGATGAACTCCAGTGAACAGCTCAGCATTACACACTGAAGGAGTGATTGCATGCTTCTATCAGTATGTCGCCGGCTGTCAAGTAGAGTAATCACTTTTAGTGACTCAAAGTCATCAGGATCATCATGGGACCTTATGAATTATCTTTTCATTTTTTTACAGGTGAGGAATATGGTTGTTTATTATTTTAATTCACTTGCAGAGGACATTGGCTTCAGTTGACTGGGTGATGATGTGAGGATGGTTTAGTTTAGAGTAAAAAAAATTCTGTGTCATTGTTTCAAATAATGGACTTTATTCTGGGTGTGGCTTTTTATGCAATATCACTATGAGGTTAGTAAGGGGGGTGTCTTATAGACGCCTCTCCATTACTAACTTTTGGGCTTATTGTCACCAGACAATACAAAGGTGACATCAAGCCCACAAGTATGAACCCACTTTCCACTGCCACAGGGCAAGGGGGAAGAGCAGGGCAAAGCACCAGAATTGGCTCATCTAATATATGCACCTTTTCTTGGCACCCCTTTGTTCTTGATAACCAGCCTTGTTAAAGTTAACAGCGTCAATTTTTTAAACATTTTTTTACTTTTGATGTGTCAATTGATGCTACTTTTCCTGGCGTCTGCACCTAATTTGAGTTGTTTGAGCAGCCATTGGGCCCCCCTGAAAGTGTTGTCTATGTGTTTGGTTTTCCCTCCCGTTGAATTCAATGCTGTTCAGTTATGTTCGGCGAACTGTTCGGAAGTTCGGCAAACATAGCCGACCCAAACCTTAAAAGGTTCGCTCATCTCTAATCGTCATTCACCATCTCCTCTTTCATGGCCACAATCTGGTCTTCCTGATTCAGTGACTTAACAACAGCCTAACTTTTTGGCAACTGTGTCTCACCGTCATATTCCTCTTTAGACAACCGTCATCTTCTTGTGGCTGTGGCTGCTCTAAGTGTTATGCATAACTAATCCCAGCAAAGAGCAAACAGATGAACGGCATACTAGGGCACACAAATCACCACATTAACAGATGGAGCTATTTATCTGAAGTATTGCGGTTAGTGTTGAGCATTCCGATACTGCAAATATCGGGTATCGGCCGATATTCGCTGTATTGGAATTCCGATACCGAGTACCGATATTTTTTCAATATCGAATACCGGAATCGGAAGTTCCCATAATGCAATGAGCCACTGTTGTGGCTGTGATTGGCTGCTGAAATGATGTCATCATGATGCGCGGTCTGTGCGCATCATGATGCACGGTCTGTGCGGGCCTGTCGGGGGTCTGTACGGGCCTGCCGGGGGTCTGTGCGGGCTGCTGGCGGTCTGTGCCGGCTGCCAGCGGTCTGTACGGGCCTGCCGGGGGTCTGTGCCGGCTGCTGGCGGTCTGTACGGGCCTGCTGGGGGTCTGTGCCGGCTGCCGGGGGTCTGTGCTGGCTGCCGGTGGTTTGTACGGGCCTGCCGGGGGTCTGTGCCGGCTGCCGGTGGTCTGTACGGGCCTGCCGGGGGTCTGTGCCGGCTGCCGGGGGGTCTGTGCCGGCTGTCGGCAGTCTGTACGGGCCTGCCGGGGGTCTGTGTGTGTGTGCAGGCATCATCCGATGGGACTACAAGTCCCATCGGGCGATGCCTGCTACAATGACAGTGATTGACACATTAGCCAATGATGGGACAGTAGTAGTCCAATCATCCGGCTAATGTGTTGAATGTAAAAAAAATGCATACATACTGCATACATACAACATACATACAACATACATACTACATTCATACAACATACATACTACATACTGCATACATGCTACATTCATACAGCATACATACTATATATACAACATTCATTCATTCATACATACATACATACATACTACATACATACTACATACATACAGCATACATACATACTACATATAGACCACATTCATACATTATACATACATACTACATACATACAACATACATAAAACATGCTACAGATATACTACATATATACTACATTCATACAGCATACATACTACATATATACTGCATATATACTACATTCATACAGCATACATACATACTACATACATACAACATACATAAAATATGCTACAGATATACTACATATATACTACATTCATACATACATACTACATATATACTACATATATACTACATTCATACAGCATACATACATACTACATATATACTACATTCATACAGCATACATACATACTACATACATAAAACATGCTACATACATACTACATACATACTACACACATACTACATGCTTCATGCAATACATTCATACAATAATAAATAAATAATAATAATCTTTATTTTTATATAGCGCTAACATATTCCGCAGCGCTTTACAGTTTGCACACATTTTCATCACTGTCCCCGATGGGGCTCACAATCTAAATTCCCTATCAGTATGTCTTTTGGAGTGTGGGAGGAAACCGGAGTGCCCGGAGGAAACCCACGCAAACACGGGGAGAACATACAAACTCCTTGCAGATGTTGTCCTTGGTGGGATTCGAACCCAGGACCCCAGCGCTGCAAGGCTGCAGCGCTAACCACTGAGCCAGTGACTGAGACTAGGGACTATTTTTTTTACAGTGGCGGAGGAATACAGTGCGGAAGGATACCTACCTCCCGTCATTGGATTCCTGGAGTTCCTAGAGAATGGTCGCATCAGCTGATGCTGCTCTCCACGGGAGATCGGCGTGGGACACTCACTCATGGATTTCTGCGGATCAGGGAGTATTTGGTGGTTTGTTTTTTTTCATATTTTTTTCACAGATGACACTGGCTTCGGGGATCAAAGTGACAAGTAATGGTGAGTATGTACTGTATGTATTGTATGAATGTATGAATGTATTGTATGTAGTATGTATGTAGCATGTTTTATGTATGCAGTACGTATGTATGCTGTATGAATGTAGTATATATGTAGTATGAATGTAGTATGTATGTATGTTGTATGGATATAGTATATATGTACAGTGGGGAAAAAAAGTATTTAGTCAGTCAGCAATAGTGCAAGTTCCACCACTTAAAAAGATGAGAGGCGTCTGTAATTTACATCATAGGTAGACCTCAACTATGGGAGAAAAACTGAGAAAAAAAAATCCAGAAAATCACATTGTCTGTTTTTTTTTCATTTTATTTGCATATTATGGTGGAAAATAAGTATTTGGTCAGAAACAAGCAATCAAGATTTCTGGCTCTCACAGACCTGTAACTTCTTCTTTAAGAGTCTCCTCTTTCCTCCACTCATTACCTGTAGTAATGGCACCTGTTTAAACTTGTTATCAGTATAAAAAGACACCTGTGCACACCCTCAAACAGTCTGACTCCAAACTCCACTATGGTGAAGACCAAAGAGCTGTCAAAGGACACCAGAAACAAAATTGTAGCCCTGCACCAGGCTGGGAAGACTGAATCTGCAATAGCCAACCAGCTTGGAGTGAAGAAATCAACTGTGGGAGCAATAATTAGAAAATGGAAGACATACAAGACCACTGATAATCTCCCTCGATCTGGTGCTCCACGCAAAATCCCACCCCGTGGGGTCAGAATGATCACAAGAACGGTGAGCAAAATTCCCAGAACCACGCGGGGGGACCTAGTGAATGAATTGCAGAGAGCTGGGACCAATGTAACAAGGCCTACCATAAGTAAAACACTACGCCACCATGGACTCAGATCCTGCAGTGCCAGACGTGTCCCACTGCTTAAGCCTGTACATGTCCGGGCCCGTCTGAAGTTTGCTAGACAGCATTTGGATGATCCAGAGGAGTTTTGGGAGAATGTCCTATGGTCTGATGAAACCAAACTGGAACTGTTTGGTAGAAACACAACTTGTCGTGTTTGGAGGAAAAAGAATACTGAGTTGCATCCATCAAACACCATACCAACTGTAAAGCATGGTGGTGGAAACATCATGCTTTGGGGCTGTTTCTCTGCAAAGGGGCCAGGGCGACTGATCCGGGTACATGAAAGAATGAATGGGGCCATGTATCGTGAGATTTTGAGTGCAAACCTCCTTTCATCAGCAAGGGCATTGAAGATGAAACGTGGCTGGGTCTTTCAACATGACAATGATCCAAAGCACACCGCCAGGGCAACGAAGGAGTGGCTTCGTAAGAAGCATTTCAAGGTCCTGGAGTGGCCTAGCCAGTCTCCAGATCTCAACCCTATAGAAAACCTTTGGAGGGAGTTGAAAGTCCGTGTTGCCAAGCGAAAAGCCAAAAACATCACTGCTCTAGAGGAGATCTGCATGGAGGAATGGGCCAACAACAGTGTGTGGCAACCTTGTGAAGACTTACAGAAAACGTTTGACCTCTGTCATTGCCAACAAAGGATATATCACAAAGTATTGAGATGAAATTTTGTTTCTGACCAAATACTTATTTTCCACCATAATATGCAAATAAAATGAAAAAAAAACAGACAATGTGATTTTCTGGATTTTTTTTTCTCAGTTTGTCTCCCATAGTTGAGGTCTACCTATGATGTAAATTACAGACGCCTCTCATCTTTTTAAGTGGTGGAACTTGCACTATTGCTGACTGACTAAATACTTTTTTTCCCCACTGTATGTAGTATGCATGTAGTATGTATGTATGCTGTATGAATGTAGTATATATGTAGTATGTATGTAGTATGTATGTTGTATGAATGTAGTATATATGTGGTATGTATGTATGTATGTATGTATGTTGTATATATGTAGTATGTATGCTGTATGAATGTAGTATATATGTAGTATGTATGTATGCTGTATGAATGTAGTATATATGTAGTATGTATGCTGTATGAATGTAGTATATATGTAGTATGTATGTAAGTTGCATGAATGTTGTATATATGTAGTATGCATGTATGCTGTATGTATGTAGTATGTATGTATGTATGCTTTATGAATGTAGTATATATGTAGTATGTATGTAGTATGTTTGTAGTATGTATGTATATTGTATGAATGTAGTATATATGTAGTATGTATGTAGTATGTATGTATGCTGTATGAATGTAGTATATATGAAGTATGTATGTAGTATGTATGTATGCTGTATGAATGTAGTATAAATGTAGTATGTATGTATGTTGTATGAATGTAGTATATATGAAGTATATATGTAGTATATATGTTGTATGTATGTAGTATCTATGTAGTATGTATTTTTTTTTGTTTTTTTTTACATTCAACATATTAGCCGGATGATGGGACTACTACTGTCCCATCATTGCCTAATATGTCAATCACTGTCATTGTAGCAGGCATCGCCCAATGGGACTTGTAGTCCCATCGGACGATGCCTGCAGCCAGCACAGACCCCCGGCAGCCGGCACAGACCTCCCGGCAGGCCGTTCAGACCGCCGACAGCCGGCACAGACCCCCGGCAGCTGGCACAGACCCCCGGCAGGCCCGTACAGACAGCCGGCAGTCGGCACAGACCCCCCGGCATCCGGCACAGACCCCCGGCAGGCCCGCACAGACCGCCAGCAGCCGGCACAGACCCCCCTGCAGCCGGCACAGACCCCTGGCAGGCCAGTACAGACCGCTGGCAGCCGGCACAGACCCCCGTTAGGCCCATACAGACCCCTGAGAGGCCCGCACAGAGCCCACCTGCACACACAGACACACACAGTGTCCGCCCACCCACCACCCACACTCTTCCCCCCTCCTGAACTTGATGTACAAGGAAAGAAAGGGTTTTTTTAAATCCGATATTTCTGCCCCATTGACTTGAATGGGACTTCCGGTATCGGAATCGGCGATACCCAATACTTTTTGTGTATCGGGCCGATCCAATCCGATCTGATATTTCTGGATATCAGATGGTATTGCTCAACATTAATTGCGGTATATATTTCAGTCAAAAAACGGAGGTGCTTGCATGAAAAAACATGAATATGAACCCGTAAAAGCGAGTAATCGCAAAATGGCTGTTGTCCGGCACCACCCTCCCCTAGCATTCCTCTAACGTCCTGCATGTCCACATATCTATTGATGGAATTTATGTGAAATAAAGATGCACAGTTTTTCAGCTATATTGGTGAGTGCTGCATATTTCTCCTGTTTCGCTTCACATTGAAATTATGCATAACTAAACAGCATCTCCTCCTGTCCATCTTGAAACATGCAGGGTAAGAGGCCTCAATTTAGGAGTGAAGTTGTAAAGAGCTCTTCAGAGTGTCCTAGTGTGGGATCACTTGTCTCCTGAGACTCAATATGGTGGGAGGAAGGAGCCATCAGGGTGATGGCAAAGTGATCCAGACTGTAGGCTTGTGAGACTGGACTGTGTGGAAGACTGGGTGGTGCTGTCAGGCATGCTGGAAGCATGATTTACTATCCAACCGACCACCTGTTCACACTGCTCTGGCTTCAAATTTGGTGTGCTGTGCCTCCTTGCAAAATGGGACACGAAACTATGTGTCATGGGTTGGTGTGTTTCTTGTGCTCTAGCAACACACTTAGTTCCACCTATCCCACGTGCTTGGCATATGCATACACCATAATCAGCACTTCCACTTCCCCATCCTTTACCACATGCCTTACACATTTTCTGATTGCTAGGTCTCTTGAAACTAAGTTTATTTTTAATTAGAAAAAATGGTCAGCTACAGCAGTCAAAGCGTTGTTTTGGAGTTTAATACTGCTGTTAGGTACCACAAAGCACGAGATACACTATGGATGGGTAATTGAATACAGAAAAAAATGTAACTGGTTTTTTGACTGTTATATAGCACCAAAATGTACCACAGAGCATGTAATACTCTATCAATGCGTATTTGAAAGCAGAAAAATGTCAACGCCTTTTGGAGGGCTATCCAACACCATAATCTACCAAAAAACATGTAATACTCTATGGGTAAGAAATTGAAGCCAAAAAAAAGTTTTAACTCATTTTAGGAGTGTTATATGGCACCGAAATGTAACACAGAGCACGTAATAGTATATGGATGCGTAATTGAATATAGAAAAGTGTTTCAACGATTTCTTGAACTTCTATATAAAACCAAAGTCTAAGCATGAAATACAGTAGTATATGGATGAGTAAATGAATACAGAAAAAATGTTTCAATACTTTTTTTAGACTGTTATATAACACTGAAATGTACCACAGAGCACAAAGTTGTATATGGATGAATAATGGAATCCATAAAATTGTTTCAATGCTTTTTTCAACCGTTATATAACACTGAAGTGTACCGTAGAGCATGTATTAGCCTATAGATGAGTAATTGAATACAGAAAAATTTTTCAACGCTTTTTGGGAGAGTTATATGCCACCAAAATGCCAAAATGTACCACAGAGCACGTAATAGCATATATATGAGTAAATGAAAACAGTTAACTATTTCAGCACTTTTTTGACTATTATATAACACCAAAATGTACCACAGAACATAAAATTGTATATGCATGAATAATTTAATCCAGAAACATGTTTAAATGCTTTTTTGGACTATTAACACCAAAATGTACCACAGAGCATATAATACTCTATAAATGAGCAATTGAATCCAGAAAAATTTTGAAATGCTTTTTTGGACTGTTATATAAAACTGAAATGTAGTACAGAGCGCGTAATAGTACATAGATGAGCAATTGAATCCAGAAAAATGTTTCAAAGCTCTTTTGGACTGTTATATTACACCAAAATGTACCACAGAGCACAAATTTGTATATGGTTGAGTAATTGAATACGGAAAAATGTTTCAACGCTTTTTGGGATTGTTATATATTACAGAAATGTACCACAAGGCACGTAATACTCTATGGATGACAATATAGTTAATTTTTCACCCCACAAAGAAATATGTTCAACTGCGGCAGCTATATATTTAGCAATGGACTGCATAGCCCTTACCCTTGTCTAGAGACTATACTCAGCCACTCTCCCTGCTCCTGCAACTCTTTCTTCCTCCCTAGGCTAAATGCAGAATGTATGTGATGCAAACAGCAAAGCACAAGATTAGCCCTTACATGGACTGTTAGTATAATGGTTCAACTCCAGCACCTGTCAATACAACAGAACTGTGAATCATTAAACTTTGCACACGCACTCTCTCCTTCCAACAAGAACTGTCTCAGTGCAATGGTGGTAGTGTGCTGAGCCTGCTTGTCCTTTTATAACCCCTGATGAAGTTACATGACCAATTACAGTAATGCCACTACAAAGGTGGCTATGGAATGAACAATTTCCTTGAGAGGCATCTTATCCAAATGGGGTCACTCCTGGGGGGTTTCCTCTGTTTATGCACATCAGGGGCTTACGCGACATTATGTCCACTCTCTAATCCATACAAATGTGCACTCCAAAAGTGCCCAAACAGTAGTTTTTCACCACAAATGGAGAATCGGTATGCACAGAAGAAACTGTACAACAATTGTATTGTCCATTTTCTCCTGTGAAAATGCAAAATTTGGGGTTAAAGCAACATTTTTATGGGAAAAATGCAATTTTCCAATTTCATGGTTTAGCCTTATAAAATTCTGTGAAGCACATGTTGGTTCAAGGTGCTCACTACACATCTAGATATACTCTTTGAGGGGTGTAGTTTCCAAAATGAGGTCATGTGTCCACTGTTTAGGCACATCAGGGACTCTAAAAACGTGACATGGCATCATCTATCTATTTCAGCCAATGCTGAACTTCAAAAGTCAAATAGTACTACTTCCCTTCCAATCCCTGCTGTGCACACAAACAGTAGCTTTCCATTACAAATAAGGTATGGGTGTACTCAGATAAAATTGGAAAACAAACTGTATGGTCCATTTTCTTCTGTTACCCTTGTTAAAATGAAAAATTGGGGGCTAAATCAACATTTTTGTGTGAAAAAGTAAAATGCAATTTTTTCCACATTGTTCTAATTCATATGGCGCTCCTAAAAGGTTAATATACTTCTTGAATGTGGTTTTTAGCACCTTGGTTTGCACACAAATGAGAAATGATATTTATTATTCATTTTTTATGGTATAACTATCTGATTTAACCCCCTAAGGACCAAGCCCTTTTGTAAGTTAATGACCAGGCCTTAATTTTGAAATTGGTCCACTGTCACTTTATGTGCTTATAACTCTGGAAGGCTGATTCTGAGAATTTTTTTTCAGGACATATTGTACTTCATGTTAGTGGTAAAATTTCTTCCATATGCCTTGTGTTTATTTATGAAAAAAATGAAAATATGGCAAAAATTCTTATAATTTTGCAATTTTCAAACTTTTGATTTTTATGCCCTTAAATCAGAGATATGTCACAAAAAATAGTTAATAAATAACATTTCCCAAATGTCTACTGAACATCAGCACAATTTTGGAACCAACATTTTTTTTTGTTAGGAAGTTATAAAGGCTAAACGTTGACCAGCGATTTCTCATTTTTCCAACAAAATTTACAAAACCATTTTTTTTAGGGACCACCTCATATTTGAAGTGAATTTGGGGGGTAATATAAGAGAAAATACCCAAAAGTGACACCATTCTAGAAACTGCACCCCTCAAGGTGTTCAAAGCCACATTCACGATGTTTATTAACCATTTAGGTACTTCACAAGAATTGAAGCAATGTGGAAGGAAAAAATGAACATTTAACTTTTTTCCCCCAAATTTTTCTTTGGACACAATTTTTTTTATTTTGTCAAGGGTATCAGGAGAAAATGAACCACAATATTTGTTGTGCAAATGGATTGTAATGCACACGTATGCGCAAAAAAAGCATGCTTTTTTAAAAAAAAATGCACCAAAACCCACAAAAAACGCACACAAACGCATGATGCGTTTTTTCATGCATTTGTGTGCGCAAAAAATGCGCAGCAAAAAAACGCAAGTGTGAAAGTAGCCTAAAAGAAGCTTTTTTTGTAAGAATTTTTTGTAAGAAATTTTTGCATCGCTGTATCTTGAGAGCTATAATTTTTCTATATTTCGGCCGACAGAGTCATGTGCAGGCTTGTTTTTTGCGGGACGAACTGACATTTTTATTGGTACCGTTTTTGGGCACATATCGTTTTTTGATCACTTTCTATTCCGATTTTTGTGGAGACAGAATGAACAAAGACCAGCAATTCAGGAATTGTATTTTTTTTCTCCATTCTGCGTGTTGTAAAATTGGTAAGGCACTTTATTCTTTGGGTCACTACAATTACAACGATACCTCATTTATATCTTTTTTTATGCTTTGGCGTTTTTTACACAATAAAAACTTTTATAAAAAAAATAATTATTTTTGCATCACTTTATTTTGAGAGCTATACCTTTTTTTATTTTTTCACTGATGGAGCTGTATTGTGGCTTGTTTTTTGTGGGAGAAGAGAACGTTTTCAGTGATACCATGATTATTTATATCCGTCTTTTTGATCGCGTGTTATTGCACTTTTTTTAAGCAGTATGATGATACCGCTTGGAAAAAGTATAATTTGCTACTTTGTGTTTTTTATGGCATTCACTGAAGGAGTTAACTAGGGTGACAATTTTACAGATGGGATTTTTACGGACGCGGCAATACCAAGCATGTATTTTTTTTGCTTTTATTTTTTTACATAAAATGTGTATTTTTAGGGGATTTTTAAAATTATCTTTATTATTTTTTAAGTTTTTTTACATTTTTTTTTTGAAAAATGTTTTTTTTACCTAGTCCCTTTATAGGACTTTCACTTTTTAACTTTGATTTGCAGGTATAATACACTGAAATGCTCACAGCATGGTCTCAGAGGCTTTCTGTAGCTGGATGACCCAGGGGTTTTTTGTGGGAGAAGAGAACGTTTTCAGTGATACCATGATTATTTATATCCGTCTTTTTGATCGCGTGTTATTGCACTTTTTTTAAGCAGTATGATGATACCGCTTGGAAAAAGTATAATTTGCTACTTTGTGTTTTTTATGGCATTCACTGAAGGAGTTAACTAGGGTGACAATTTTACAGATGGGATTTTTACGGACGTGGCAATACCAAACATGTATTTTTTTTGCTTTTATTTTTTTACATAAAATGTGTATTTTTAGGGGATTTTTAAAATTATCTTTATTATTTTTTAATATTTTTTTACATTTTTTTTTTGAAAAATGTTTTTTTTTACCTAGTCCCTTTATAGGACTTTCACTTTTTAACTTTGATTTGCAGGTATAATACACTGAAATGCTCACAGCATGGTCTCAGAGGCTTTCTGTAGCTGGATGACCCAGGGGTTGTCATGACAACCCCAGGTCATCATGGCTGAGATCAGGCCCCGCGATTACATCACGGGGATGCAGATCTGAGGCAGAGGGAGCCCCCGACCCTCTGCCTCCCCCCTGAATGCTGCGATCACACTCAATTGCAGCACTCAGGGGGTTAACAGCCAAGGGCGGGCACTGTCGCCGCTCTTGGCTGTCTGTGCAGGAAGCCCAGCTACTGCAGCGCTGAGCTCCTGCACTTATTGGGCAGGAGATGCTGAAATTTCAGCATCTCCTGCCCAATCACGCTGAGTTTGGTCAATATGATTATATAAAAACTATAGGAATAAAAAGAGCGCAATAGGGTCTTATCCGAGTTGATGTTTTAAAGAAATAAAAGAAAGACACTCACCTTTTCCAGGAGAGATTTAAACACATAAGATCAGTTATCAGCTTGCTGCATGTCCAAAGGTCCACTCAGTGACTGCCATAACATTAAGCTTATAATGGAACAAAAATTCATGGACTTAAGTGCGCTGCTGAACAAATATGGAATCCAGATTAGATAAAAGGATTAACCATTTATTTTCCAACGCATTTCGAAGTAGATAATACTTCTTCCTCAGGGGATGACATATATCTCATAGTCACTGCAGTGTGTTATAAAGCAATCAAAAATAAATTTATCAGAAATTTCGTTATTCATTTATTTGGTCACAATTTTTTTATTGTGTGTAAAAAAAAAAAAAGCATTCCATTAATTATATGTTGTCTAAAACAGTACCATTAAAGAATAAAGATCACACTGAAAAAATCAAACCCTGATAAAGCTCTATGCTCCATTACCAGAAAAATAAAGTTATTAGTCTCTGAAAATAGCAGGTATGATGCAAAGCATGTTGCAAAATAGTAATGCTTTAAAAATAGAAGTGTTAATAGTTTAACCCCTTTAATAGTAAATTAATAATAGTTTTCAACAGCTGACATGTGCTCTCAATAGCTGCATGTGGAATCACGATCCGCCCGCGGCTATTAACTAGTTAAATGCTGCTGTCAAACTCTGACAGCGGCATTAAACAAGCGTTTCCGGTCGTCGGGCAGGAAATATCCGCACCGCTGACCCCCATCACGTGATCAGGGGTCATCAGTGCATCAGCATAACAACCAAAGATCTCCTTGAGACCTCTATGGTTGTTGATGCTGGATTGCTATGAGCGCCACCCTTTGGTCGGCACTCATAGCAATGCTGTCATTCGGCTACATAGAGGTGATCTGAGCATCACCTCTTTGTAGCAGAGTTGATCATGCTATGGCAGATTCTAGCCTCCCATGGAGGCTATTGAAGCATGTCAAGAGTAAAAAAAAGTTTTTAGAAATATTATTACAAAAATAAAAAATACAAAAGTTGAAATCACCCCCCTTTTGCCCCATTCAAAATAAAGCAATTAAAAAAATTAAACATATATATATTTGGTATCGTCGCATTTCGAATCTCCAGATATATTAATAAAAAAAGGATTAACCTGATCGCTAAATGGCGTAGCAAGAAAAAAATTCAAAATGCCTTAAAAATGTTTTTTTGGTTGCCTCGACATTGCGTTAAAATGCAATAATGGGCGATTAAAAGAACATATTTGCACCAGAATGGGATCATTAAAAACATCAGCTTGGCATGGAAAAATAAGCCCCCACCCAACCCGAGGTCATGAAAAATGGAGACGCTACGGGTGTCGGAAAATGGCAAAAAAAATTTTTTTTTAACAAAGTTTTGAATTTTTTTTCACCACTTAGATAAAAATGAACCTAGACATGTTTGGTATCTATGAACTAGCAATGACCTGGAGAATCATAATGGCAGGTTAGTTTTAGCATTTAGTGAACATGGTGAAAACAAATCCCAAAAAACAAGTGTGGGATTAAACTTTTTAGCAGTTTCACCACACTTGGAATTCTTTTTACTGCTTTTAAGTACACTATATGGTAAAACAAATAGTGATGTTCAAAAGTACCACTCATCCCACAAAAAATAAGCCCTCTTTTGGCCATATTGACTGAAAAATACAAAAAGTTATGGCTCTGCGAAAAACAAATACAAAAGCGAAAATGGGCTCTGGCACGAAGGGGTTAATACTTATGGCTACATCAGTGGAAAAATAAAAAAGTAAAGACTCTAGAACCGTAGAAGTGAAAAACAAAAGCACACAGGGAAAAATTGGCTGCAGTGGGATAATGTGTGTAGGGGCCTAAATGTAGGAGGTAAAGAAAAGTATCCAAGATGACAAGAATCTTGTGGGAATTGACATAGATGCTCTGTGTGAGGTAGCCAGGCAGGTTTTAAATGGGTTTATACAGACCGGCTAAAGGCTGGCGCAGGCTGGGAAAGGATGATCAGTAGAATTTGTCAGTTTTGGGAGATCACAGACTGGAGCAGAATCATATGGCTGAAGAAAAGTCAAAAATCCCACCAAGCTAAGTTATAACTGGCAACCAGTGGCAAACATCAGGGAATTTAATAGTGTGAGCCCAACCCAGGCCCACCAGAGAAAGGAACTAGGTAGCAAGTTTAGGAGTCAACCCACAAGCTCCCAGTCTGAGAGGTATCACTAGTCACATAACAACGGTGTCACGGCCCAGTGATTAGAAGCAGAAAAAGGATTGCACAGCAAAATGGACACAGCAGAAGGAAGCTGGGGGATCATAGGTTTCTTTGCTAAAACAATTATACTTTTTGTATCCTTATGTGATAACTTTGATTATATCTTCATCATAAATAAAATATTATGGAATTACTTTTTTCTAACTACTTCTCATTATTCTGTATTTTAGCCTTTTTAGGATTTAGTTGTTAAAATAATGCTAGTTTGAAAACTCAAATTAGAATTAGCACATTTATTCAATCATATTTTTTTTAACATTTAAAGTTATGTTCTTTAATGAAACATTTATATTAGATGCTAACATTTTTAAGGCCATAAAGTTAATATTACTCAATAAGGTTATTGAAAACAGTGATATATAAAAGTTGCAGTGGTAAAAGAATAATATTTTCAAGCCGATAACCACACACTTATTTGCAACACCTGGCTAGATAATCTAGCACCATTTCTATAGAACTAATCTGTAACTAGCAAAATGGAGTTTTAACCCCCATACAGGATGAAATTTAAAGCTGCTATTCAGCCCCACAGTTGTCAATGTAAGCTATCAAGGTGTTACTTTTTAAACAAGAACTTATTTCAGATATACTAGTTAGTGCAAAATTAACCTTTTTTTATGGACCAAAAACTGTTTACACAAGCCAAGTATTTTTTTAATAGTCATTTGTCATTTACATAACACTGAGTAACTCGTCTTGGGAAAATCCAAAACTACAGAAAAGCTTCTATAATAATTTTTGACACACAAGACTTCATGAAGAAAAACTTATATTCATCAGCATTAGATTCATTGCATTTTCTGTTTGACTTCCCATATCCTAGTGGAACATTGGTGTTTTCTTTGGCACTGTATGGCAGCTGAGACAGGAGAACAGTTGTGCGTGTGTTAACCTAGCTATAGGAAAAGGTGGATAAAACTCTTATAATTTTACATTATAAATATGTCTTTAAATAAAATGTTCGTAATATGAGGGGACTAAAAATTCAAATTCAAGAATCTAGAATATAGCAGTATTTCTGTTGGTAACAGTAATTTGTATATTTTTAGTATTATTTTTATGGTCTTGATGAAATTGTTGAGAACTTGCACCTTGTTAAAAAATATTTTCTGATTTCTTCTTCCTGAGCTTTTAAAGGGACAAATGCAATATGTGTATGTGTAATACATATATTTTTTGGCATAGGCATGGAATGAAAAATAAAACACACGTATGCACCATTTTTGTAAGGCATTAGGCTGCCATTTTTTTTTTTTTAAGTCCAATGCTAAACTAATTTTTCAAAGGCTGGTCTAACACAGTGTTCACACGTTTGGCTTGTTTGTTTTTTGTGTAGTTAGATGTTTCCTTGACATCTACAGTATAGTGGAAATAAAATGCACAATATGCAATGCACTTGGGCTTTTCTTTGGTTACTTTGGGTTATAGGAATTTTTCAAAACATAACATGATCTAAGTAAGACATTTTTTCTGGTCATTTTTCCTTAGTGCTTTTGGTACCCCTCACCCCCAATCCTGATATGCATTGTACCCCTCACCCCCCAATCCTGGTAAGAATAGTCCCCTCACCCTCCAATCCTGGAATGCATGGTCCTCTCACCCCCCAATCCTGGTATGTATGGTCCCCCTCACCCACCTTTCCTGGTATGTATGGTCCCCCTCACCCACCTTTCCTGGTATGCATGGTCCCCTCACCCCCCTTTCCTGGTATGCATGGTCCCCTCACCCCCCCTTCCCTGGTATGCATGGTCTCCCTCCCCCCATTGCTGGTATGCATGGTTTCCCTCCCCCCATTGCTGGTATGCATGGTCTCCCTCCCCCCCATTGCTGGTATGCATGGTCTCCCTCCCCCCATTGCTGGTATGCATGGTCTCCCTCCCCCCATTGCTGGTATGCATGGTCTCCCTCCCCCATTGCTGGTATGCATGGTCTCCCTCCCCCATTGCTGGTATGCATGGTCTCCCTCCCCCCATTGCTGATATGCATGGTCTCCCCCATTGCTGATATGCATGGCCTCCCCCATTGCTGATAAGCATTTGGCCTCCCTCCTCCCTATTGCTGGTATGCATGGCCTCCCTCCCCCATTGCTGGTAAGCATGGTCTCCCTCCCTCCATTGCTGGTATGCATGGTGTCCCTCCACCCCCCATTTCTGGTATGCATGGTCTCCCCCCCATTGCTCTTATGCATGGTCTCCCTCCCCCATTGCTGGTATGCATTGTGTCCCTCCCCATTGCTGGTATGCATGGTCTCCCTCCCCCCATTGCTGGTATGCATGGTCTCCCCCATTGCTGGTATGCATGGTCTCCCTCCCCCCATTGCTGGTATGCACGGTCTCCCTCCCCCCATTGCTGGTATGCATGGTCTCCCTCCCCCCCATTGCTGGTATGCATGGTCTCCCTCCCCCCCATTGCTGGTATGCATGGTCTCCCACCCCCCCATTGCTGGTATGCATGGTCTCCCTCCCCCATTGCTGGTATGCATGGTCTCCCCCATTGCTGGTATGCATGGTCTCCCTCCCCCCATTGCTGGTATGCATGGTCTCCCTCCCCCCCATTGCTGGTATGCATGGTCTCCCACCCCCCCATTGCTGGTATGCATGGTCTCCCTCCTCCCCAATTGTTGGTATGCATGGTCTCCATCCCCCTTTCCTGGTTTGCGTGGTCTCTGTTAAAAAAAAAAAATTGCTATATACTCACCTCCCGACAGCCCGCGATCTCCACTCCACACGCCCGGCCTCGTGGTCCCAGTAATGCATTGCGTGAAACACCGCTGATGATGTCACGCTCTCACGAGAGTGGCGACATCTACGGTCTTAAGCGCAAGGCATTACTGGGACCGTGAGGCCGGGCACGTGGAAAGAAGATCGGAGGCCGTCGGAAGGTGAGAATAACCATTTTTTATTTTAATTCTATTTTTTTACAAATTAAGGCCTGCGCCCGATTGAGCGCTGCGCCCAACTGCGCGTGCCACTGATTGGTCGCGGCCTGGCGGCCGCAACTAATCAGTGGCAGGCGCAGCTTACCGTTACAAACAGCTGCGCCTGTCGCTGATTGGTTGCAGCCGCCAGGCTGCAACCAATCAGCGACCTGTGATTTTTGTTACAGACAGACATGATAAGACGATTATATATATATAGATATATATACATATATACATGACATTGAGACACATATATATATACTCCAGCTTGGAGAACCACTGGTCCCATACTCACCCCTTGCATGGGACGGGCTTAACTAAGCAGCTGCCAGGTCCGTGGCATCCGCCAGGTGCCATTCCCAGGGTGGTTGAGAGTCTGGCTGCTATAGTCCTGCAGCATGGGGATCCTGTATACAAGTTCAGGCTAAGTCCAGCTAAGTTCCTGTAACTTCCAAAAATACTCACCGTGTGCCAAACACCAACCTCCATTACATAGCCCCTAACCCCTCCTACAAGTGAGGTAAACATCACATGGGCTGATCACGTGACCATGACATCATCGCAGGTCCTGTCTGTAGGGAAAAACCCGGCCAAACATTAACCTGCTTGGAGAAATGTATCTCCCATCCAGTAAAACACCCTTTACTGTACCACAATATATATATATATATATATATATTTAGAGGTTCATAGCGTTCAACATAGCATAATAGCTGCTAAATCAATTGCCGGCTTCTGTAAAATCAATACAAGACCCGACATGAAATAACACATTGTTTGTATACAGTAAGCCATTTCATTTCATTAAGTTTTTTATATGTCTTTGGCTAATAATTAGATTAGGGTATGTGTGTAAAATTTTGGACATGTAGGTGTTAAATTAACGGGTAAATTTGTTGAAAAATTTGCGTGGGCTCCCGTGGTAATTTCTCCGCCAGAGAGGGAAAGCCAGTGAGTGAGGGCAGATTTTAATAGCCTAGAAAGTGACCATTGTTTTTGCCCCCCAGCTAAAAAAAATCTGCCCCCAGCCACCCCAGAAAAGGCACATCTATAAGATGCGCCTTTTCTTGCACTTAGCCTCTCTATTCCCATTACCTTTAGTGGTGGCTCATGGGTTAATAATAATGGGTTAATGTCACCTTGCTATTGAAAGGTGACATTAAGCCGGGTTAACAATGGAGAGGTGTCAATAAGACACCTATCCATTATTAATCCTATAGTTGTAAAGGGTTAGAAAATACACACACACACAATTAAAAATTCTTTTAATGAAATAATCACCCAAAGTTTTTGCCAAAATTTATTAATTTGCTAATCCAACAAAAGCCCTTGTTCTGTAAAATAAAAAACCAACAATATACATACCTCTCCGCCGTTCAGTTAGGTCCCCTGCTGAAATCCATCACAAGGGGTTAACTAGTTTACTACGGGGACAGGTGCTAATGTCGGCCTTGCTGTAAACCACTGCAGAATGAATGAACTCATATCTGCACAGGCTCCCCGGCTGACTGGAGATGAACTAATAACCATGAGAAAGTTTCTGTCAATTCCCCACCGGTCAGCCGGGGACTTTGCGCAGCCTCATTAAAAGAATTTTTAATTGTGTGTGTCTTTTTTAACCCTTTACTATTCAAGGGTTAATAATGGAGAGGTGTCTTATTGACACCTCTCCATTATTAACCCAGCTTAATGTCACCTTTTAATAGCAAGTTGGCATTAAACCATTATTATTAACCCATGAGCCGCTGCTAAAGGTAATGGGAATAGAGAGGCTAAGTGCCAGAAAAGGCGCATCTTATAGATACGCCTTTTCTGGAGTGGCTGGGGGTAGATTTGTTTAGCTAGGTGAGGCCAAAAACAATGGTCACTCTCTAGGCTATCAAAATTTGCCCTCACTCACTGGCTTTCCCTCTCTGACGGAGAAATTACCACGGAGCCCACACAATTTTTTTCAATGAATTTACACGTTAATTTAACACCTACATGTCCAAAATTTTACACACATACCCTAATCTAATTATTAGTCAAAGACATATAAAAAACTAAATGAAATGAAATGGTTTACTCTATGTAAACCATGTGTCAGCTCATGACCGGTTTTGTATTTATTTTACAGAAGCCGGCAATTGATTTAGCGGCTATTATGCTATGTAAAACTCTATGAACTATAAATATATACAGTGTGTATATATATTATGTGTTTCTTAATGACATTTATTTATATATATATATATATATATATATATAGTAGAGTTGAGTGAAACGGGTCGAAAAATTTCAAAAGTCGCCGACTTTTGGTAAAGTCGGGTTTCATGAAACAAAACCCGACCCTAGGGTGAGGTCGGCCACGAGCTCGGCGACTTTAGCACCAAAGTCGCGTTTCAAAAGTTTGTTTTCCGCCCTTTTTCAGCCAATCAGGATCCACGGACACTGTGGGCAACGTGATGACATAGGCAGGGGTCACCACCATCTTTGAGAAGGGTTTGCAAGTGATTGGCTTGCTTTGGGGGGCGTCACAGGGGGTATAAAAGGTCGTGCACGCCGACCGCCATGTTACTCATGCTGATCTCAGAATAGGGAGAGCTGCTGCTGCTGCTGATTCTGTAGGGAGAGCGTTAGGCACGGAAGAAGACACCAAAAACTGCTTCTGCTGCTAGCGATTTTGCCTGTACAACACACCAGTCACTGTGTGTGCAGTGCAAGTGGAGGCTATATTTTGCTGGATCAGCTGTGTTGGTTGTTAGGCTGCCTTATAAGGCTTCCTGATAGCTGCGTTGCTGTTTTCCCACTGCTCTGCAAACTGCTTTTTTAAAAGCAATCCAAATTTTTTTTTGTCCTGGTGAGGTACTGAGCGTGCATTTTTTCACACCATACAGCGGTGTACGCTCCTCACACAGTACCGTGTAACGGCTGTTATCACGGCCACAGTGAAGCTATCTGTGTGTGACTCTGTAAGAATAAGTCGAGGACATGTTCCGTTCTTACCGAACTCCACCTTCTAGTTTTGTCTGCTTTTCAAACAGTTACAGTTGTGGCCAAAAGTATTGACACCCCTGCAATTCTGTCAGATAATACTCAGTTTCTTCTTGAAAATGATTGCAAACACAAATTCTTTGGTATTATTATCTTCATTTAATTTGTCTTAAAAGAAAAAACACAAAAAGAATTGTCCTAAAGCCAAACTGGATATAATTCCACACCAAACATAAAAAAGAGGGTGGACAAAAGTATTGGCACTGTTCGAAAAATCATGTGATGCTTCTCTAATTTGTGTAATTAACAGCACCTGTAACTTACCTGTTGCACCTAACAGGTGTTGGCAATAACTAAATCACACTTGCAGCCAGTTGACATGGATTAAAGTTGACTCAACCTCTGTCCTGTGTCCTTGTGTGTACCACATTGAGCATGGAGAAAAGAAAGAAGACCAAAGAATTGTCTGAGGACTTGAGAAACCAAATTGTGAGGAAGCATGAGCAATATCAAGGCTACAAGTCCATCTCCAAAGACCTGAATGTTGCTGTGTCTACGTGCGCAGTGTCATCAAGAAGTTTAAAGCCCATGGCACTGTGGCTAACCTTCCTAGATGTGGACGGAAAAGAAAAATTGACAAGAGATTTCAATTCAAGATTGTGTGGATGTTGGATAAAGAACCTCGATTAACATCCAAACAAGTTCAAGCTGCCCTGCAGTCCGAGGGTAAAACAGTGTCAACCCGTACTATCCGTCGGCGTCTGAATGAAAAGGGACTGTATGGTAGGAGACCCAGGAAGACCCCACTTCTTACCCCGAGACATAAAAAAGCCAGGCTGGAGTTTGCCAAAACTTACCTGAAAAAGCCTAAAATGTTTTGGAAGAATGTTCTCTGGTCAGATGAGACAAAAGTAGAGCTTTTTGGGCAAAGGCATCAACATAGAGTTTACAGGAGAAAAAAAGAGGCATTCAAAGAAAAGAACACTACGGTCAAACATGGCGGAGGTTCCCTGATGTTTTGGGGTTGCTTTGCTGCCTCTGGCACTGGACTGATTGACCGTGTGCATGGCATTATGAAGTCTGAAGACTACCAACAAATTTTGCAGCATATGTAGGGCCCAGTGTGAGAAAGCTGGGTCTCCCTCAGAGGTCATGGGCCTTCCAGCAGGATAATTACCTAAAACACACTTCAAAAAGCACTAGAAAATGGTTTGAGAGAAAGCACTGGAGACTTCTAAGGTGGCCAGCAATGAGTCCAGACCTGAATCTCATAGAACACCTGTGGAGAGATCTAAAAATGGCAGTTTGGAGAAGGCACCCTTCAAATATCAGGGACATGGAGCAGTTTGCCAAAGAAGAATGGTCTAAAATTCCAGCAGAGCATTGTAAGAAACTCATTGATGGTTACCGGAAGTGGTTGGTCGCAGTTACTTTGGCTAAAGGTTGTGCAACCAAGTATTAGGCTGAGGGTGTCAATACTTTTGTCTGGCCCATTTTTGGAGTTTTGTGTGAAATGATCAATGTTTTGCTTTTTGCTTCATTCTCTTTTGTGTTTTTTCATTTAAGACAAATTAAATGAAGATAATAATACCAAAGAATTTGTGATTACAATCATTTTCAGGAAGAAACTGAGAATTATCTGACAAAATTGCAGGGGTGTCAATACTTTTGGCCACAACTGTAAGTATATTTGCTGTTTGATCACATTCAAAACTATAGAGAGACAGCGTGTGTCAGTCCGTATACTTAAAAAACACGGAGCTTGACAATTTTACGGACACCGGACAGCGGTGTACGTGCACGCTCCTCTCTCAGTACCGTGTAACGGCTGTTATCACGGCCACAGTGAAGCTATATGTGTGTCACTCTGTAAGGATAAGTAGAGGACATGTTCCGTTCTTACAGACCTACACTCTAGGGAGATTCCTATTCTGCCCAATTCTATATACACCTTGTAGTTTGTCATAAACTAGCCAATTTCTGCCTGTGACCTAGCGGTGTGATATTAACTGGGCCTCACACAACAGTGTCCACAAGTGTGTTCAGAAATTCTACATCTCCCCTGTCCTATAGTGACATTTTTCACACCTACGACATTGAGCCTGTGACATAGCGGTGTGATATTAACTGGGCCTCACACAATCCAACAGTGTCCACAAGTGTGTTCAGAAATTCTACATCTCCCCTGTCCTATAGTGACATTTTTAACACCTACGACATTGAGCCTGTGACATAGCGGTGTGATATTAACTGGGCCTCACACAATCCAACTGTGTCCACAAGTGTGTTCAGAAATTCTACATCTCCCCTGTCCTATAGTGACATTTTTCACACCTACGACATTGAGCCTGTGACATAGTGGTGTGATATTATCTGGGCCTCACACGATCCAACTGTGTCCACAAGTGTGTTCAGAAATTCTACGTCTCCCCTGTCCTATATACACCTTGTACCTTGTTTTACATTACTATATACACTCACTGGCCACTTTATTAGGTACACCTGTCCAACTGTGTGTTAAGACTTAATTTCTAATCAGCCAATCACATGGCGGCAACTCAGTGCATTTAGGCATGTAGACATGGTCAAGACAATCTCCTGCAGTTCAAACCGAGCATCAGTATGGGGAAGAAAGGTGATTTGAGTGCCTTTGAACGTGGCATGATTGTTGGTGCCAGAAGGGCTGGTCTGAGAATTTCAGAAACTGCTGATCTACTGGGATTTTCACGCACAACCATTTCTAGGGTTTACAGAGAATGGTCCGAAAAAGAAAAAAAAATCCAGTGAGCGGCAGTTCTGTGGCCGGAAATGCCATGTTGATGCCAGAGGTCAGAGGAGAATGGGCAGACTGGTTCGAGCTGATAGAAAGGCAACAGTGACTCAAATTGCCACCCGTTACAACCAAGGTAGGCAGAAGAGCATCTCTGAACACACAGTGCGTCAAACTTTGAGGCAGATGGGCTACAGCAGCAGAAGACCACACTGGGTACCACTCCTCTCAGCTAAGAACAGGAAACTGAGGCTAAAATTTGCACAAGCTCATCGAAACTGGACAGTAGAAGATTGGAAAAACGTTGCCTGGTCTGATGAGTCTCGATTTCTGCTGCGACATTCGGATGGTAGGGTCAGAATTTGGCGTAAACAACATGAAAGCATGGATCCATCCTGCCTTGTATCAACGGTTCAGGCTGGTGGTGGTGGTGTCATGGTGTGGGGAATTTTTTCTGGGCACTCTTTGGGCCCCTTGGTACCAATTGAGCATCGTTGCAACGCCACAGCCTACCTGAGTATTGTTGCTGACCATGTCCATCCCTTTATGACCACAATGTACCCAACATCTGATGGCTACTTTCAGTAGGATAATGCGCCATGTCATAAAGCTCGAATCATCTCAGATTGGTTTCTTGAACATGACAATGAGTTTACTGTACTCAAATGGCCTCCTCAGTCACCAGATCTCAATCCAATAGAGCATCTTTGGGATGTGGTGGAACGGGAGATTCGCATCAGGGATGTGCAGCCGACAAATCTGCGCCAACTGTGTGATGCCATCATGTCAATATGGTCCAAAATCTCTGAGGAATGCTTCCAGCACCTTGTTGAATCTCTGCCACGAAGAATTGAGGCAGTTCTGAAGGCAAAAGGGGGTCCAACCCCTTACTAGCATGGTGTACCTAATAAAGTGGCCAGTGAGTGTAGTTTGTGGGATTTTGTGTACATTTTTACCAAAAATGAGGAAGGCTGGTGGAACAGGCTGTGGAATTGGGCGGGGGTTGCCAGCTGGTAATGATGGTGTTGGTGGTGGATCTGATGGTAGTGGCAAAAGCAAAATAGGACCGAATGCAGGAGGTGTTGAGCCTGCATCATCGTCTGGCTCCACAAGGCCTCGAAGGCTTAGTTTTCTAGGAGTTGGCAAACCGCTTTTAAAGCCAGAGCTTCAGGAAAAAGTTTTGGCTTGCATTGCTGACTCAGCCTCTAGCTCTATCACCTCCTCTTCTGAAATTGTAAAAAATAAAGGCACTGAGTCGTCATTGGAGGCTCATGTTCATGAACCACACCTTTCTTTGTGTCCTTCACCCCAACCAAGATTGAAGGATGACGCAGGCCATACTACTGATTACTCCATGGAGCTGTTTTCACATATCATGCCTGGGTTATCAAGTGAAATGGTGAATTACCCAGGCCAAGATGAATCTGACATGGAGTGCACTGATGCACAGCCACTGATAGATGATTCTGCTGGTACATTCAGATAGAGCACTACATTGTCCTCGCAGTGTAATGAGCCAGATTCTGACCCTTATGAGACTCAGGTACCCCTTCCCGCATACTATACCACCATACACGGTGACACAGAGGAAGGTGCACATGACATTGAAGAGGAGGTGATGGATGACCCAGTTGTTGACCCAGATTGGCAGCCATTGGGGGAAGAGGGTGCTGCTTCCAATAGCTCAGATAAGGAGGAGGAGCATCCACAGCAGACATCGACATCGCAACAGCTGTTATCTGGCAGGCCCGGAGCAATTCAAAGACAGGTTCCAAAAATCAAAAGAGTTGCTGGACAGCTTGTCCAGACAATCAAAATAGCACGGCGTGCTAGGCCGCAAAATGTCTTCCAGAGTAGGAAGAGTGTAGTGTGGCACTTTTTTGAACAAAATCCTCATGATCAGGCCAAGGTTATCTGTAAGAAGTGCGCAAAGACCTTTAGCCGAGGGAAAAATCTGAAAAATTTGAATACCAGTTGCATGCTTAGACATTTAACCAGCATGCACTTGCAAGCATGGACACAACACCAAACCTCAAGTACCACATGTGCAACTGATCATAAAGAAGGTAGAGTTGAGCGACTTTTGTTTTTTTAGGGTCGAGTTTCGTTTCGTGAAACTCCACTTTTCCAAAAGTCGGGTCGAGCAAGATCGGCCAATTATAGGGAAAAGTCGGGGTCATCACGAAACCCAATGTAAGTCAATGGGGAATAAAAGTCGGCAGTGAGAGGAGGACAGGAAACACACCTACAGTGACATTTGAATGCCAAAAGCATCAATTCTTCTTAAGCTTGTCAACCTTAATTAACTTCATAATACAAGTTACGCGCTGAAAAATGGGGGTTATTTGGCTAAAGTTGTGGGGGGGTAGGGCTGGCTCCACGTTTTCATGTGCCCTGGACGAAAGAGCGCCCCTTTAACACATACCACAACTCATCATGCTCCGATACGGCAGAGAAATAACGGTATAGTACAATGAAAAATACTTCACTTTTTACATCTCATGACGAGGCCCATCTATTTCTCCATACAGAATCATTGGTCCCATATAATGTTTGAAACAGTATATGATGAGCTCCACTTAATGCTACAGTATATGTTGGTCCCCATGGATGAAGCTCCACTGTCTTATGGGCCCAAATAATGCTCCAAACATAATGGGCCCCATTTCTAATGCTCTAGTGTATAATGGGCCCTGTAAATGCTGCTCCAGTGTCTGATGTCCACCTTTGGAATGTTCCAGTGTATGGTGGGCCCCATCTATCATTCTCCAGAGTATAGTGCTCCCCAAAAATTGCTGTCCCAACATTGAAAACAATCAAATAAATCTCCTCGCTAGGGAATCCCTGTACTAGTCTGGACTCCTCCTCGTCCCCATCTTCCATCTCACTGCACAGTATTTCAACCTTGCAAGTGCTGTGATCCTGAGCAAGCAGGGGGGGTCCACTCATTGGCGACGGCACTGGCACAGGGCCCCTGATAGTACGGTGGAGTGTCTGCTGGCGGGTGGGCCGAACCTGCACTTTCATCTGCAGCTTCCTCTTTGTCACCGTGTAAGATGGAACTGTATATGGGAAGGGTAACCTGAGTTTCATCAGGGTCAGATTCAGGCCGTGTAGCGTGCGAGGGGAATGTAGTGGTCTGGGTCAATGTACCAGCAGATTCATCGAGCAGTGGCTGGGCATCAGTGCACTTGTGTCGCCCCCAGGAGTACGGTCGCCACAGTGTCGTTACCTTCCTCCTAGGGTGTGTGATGTCATGCTTGGGAGCAACGAAGGATCTCTCTAGCAGGTTAACTGATTGGGCGGTGTTATTCCCACGAGTCATGACACTCCAAACAGCGTTCATGAAGGCAAAGTGTTTGTTTTACGTGGGCAGTATGGTTGCAAAGCTGAACCTTAAAGGAATGTCCAGAAGGGCACCACCAGGAGTGGAGCCTACGGTTAAATTTGACTCCACCTGGGAAACCTCAACCATGCCAGCTACAGAACAGATGCACACATTGCAAGCTTAATTCCGTTAACGAACGAGACTCCGTCATGCCCCACGGTCCGAGTCCGGCTTACTAGAGGGACACGTGAGGCTCTGGCACATGAGATTGGCCAATAACTGGTGTGTCATGCCCTTAAATGTCCGTGGCTGCATGTGCGCTACACTGAAAAGGCCAGCGTTTGTCGCTTACAGGTGCAGATAACCCGCTGAACAACGTTAGTGATGGGGATCACTGATTACAATTATTACCCGCGAACAATGATTTCCCAGTAAGTGCAGGTCAACCGCAGTTCCGGAATTAGGCCTAACCGTCATTCCTGAAAAAATGAAAAACTTACGTGTGCAAACCACAGGTGCTGTAGCTTGCTTAACAGTTCGCCAGCCGTTCTCACGCCCAGTATGGATTACACGTGATTGCACAAAGGTGAGAAAGGGTACCGTATCCCAGGATAACATGTATGGATAACGTACACATTCAAAATATATGTCTATACATCAGGAGGCAGGCTCAGACGGAGTTAGACCCAGTATGGCTTGCACGTGATTGCACAAAGGTGAGAAAGGGTACCGTATCCCCGGATAACATGTATGGATAGCGTACACATTCAAAATATATGTCTATACATCAGGAGGCAGGCTCAGACGGTGTTAGGCCCAGTATGGCTTGCACGTGATTGCACAAAGGTGAGAAAGGGTACCGTATCCCCGGATAACATGTATGGATAGCGTACACATTCAAAATATATGTCTATACATCAGGAGGCAGGCTCAGACGGTGTTAGGCCCAGTATGGCTTGCACGTGATTGCACAAAGGTGAGAAAGGGTACCGTATCCCCGGATAACATGTATGGATAGCGTACACATTCAAAATATATGTCTACACATCAGGAGGCAGGCTCAGACGGTGTCAGGCACAGTATGGATTTGACAGCCCAGACTACACAGCGGAGGAGCAGGGAGAGGTAAAGATTGCAAGTGCTGGGGCCCTGCCCAAGCAAGGGAGGCCCGCTCGTGGGCGTCGGTACTGGCACTGGGCCCCTCATAGTACGGCGGTGTGTCTGACGGCGGGTGTGCACCACCACCGTTAGAGACACTTGATTGCACTATGAGGGACCCTATGCCAGTGCACGCGCCCAAGAGTCGGCCTACCCACCTGTCCAGGGCAACGGCACTCGTACGGTGTCGTGCGCTAGGTGGTGACCCCGGCCATGGGGGGGAGGCAGCACAGTTAGGGAGTTTTAGAAAGTGGCATATGTTGATGTTGGACATTCAGCTGATGCAAAAGGCGAAATAGGTGAAGTCCCAGGAAGAGGTGGACCAAAGCAAGCCATTTTTCTGTCACCCTATGTGTCATCAGGGGAAGGTGGGACAAAATCCTTGGAAACCCATGCATGGTTCATTTTAATGAAGGTTAGATCATCCACATTTTGGGTTGACAGACGGGTCCTTTTTTCTGTCAGTATTGATCCAGCTGCACTGAAGACTCTTTCCGATAGCACACTTGCAGCTGGGCAAGCGAGCTCCTGTAAGGCATAATGTGCCAATTCAGGCCAGGTGTCCAGTTTAGCGGCCCAATATTCAAGGGGAATGACCTGTGTGGGAGAACATCGATATGGGAGGAAAAGTAGTTTGTAACCATAGTTGACAACTGCTGTCTCCTGTCACTTTCCATCGATGCAGTATTACCAGTTGTGTGAGCGGTCCGTGAAAAATCAGTCCACAACATTGTCATGAAACCCCTGTCTCCAACGCCACTTCTGCTGTGTGCACCATGAACACCTCTGCCAAGCTGCCCCCGGCCCGTACGGCTCGTGTGAGAACCATCACTGCTGCTGTGTGCTGGGAATGCCTCAAGCAACCGATTTACCAGAGTTGCTTGTTTATTAGCCAATATTAGGTCAAGGTTCTCCTGTGGCATGATGTTTTGTAATTTGCCTTTATAGCGTGGATCCAGGATGCTGGCCAACCAGTAGTCGTCATCGTTCATCATTTTGGCAATGCAGGGGTCCCTTTTTAGGATCTGCAAGGCATAATCTGACATGTGGGCCAATGTTCCCGGTGTCAATGATGCACTGCGAGTGCTGGGTGGAGGAGCACTTTCTGGCAAATCCACATCCCTCCAGTCACGCACAAACCCTGTACCAGACCTTGCCACGCCAACATTTTCACTTGCCCCACGAGATGCATCCTCCTCCCCTAAGTAATCATCCCCATCATCATCCTCCTCCTCCTCTTCTTCCTCCACCTCGTCCAGGAGAGGTCCCTGAGCAGACAATGGCTGAATGTCATAAAGGATTCCCTCCTCCTCTTCCTCCTCATCAACATTGGCTGCAGACGCCTGCTCCTTAAGGTGCGTCAAAGTTTGCATGAGCAGACGCATAAGTGGGATGCTCATGCTTAGGATGGCGTCGTCTGCGCTTACCAGCCGTGTGCATTCCTCAAAATACTGAAGGACTTTACAGAGGTCTTTCAGCTTCGACCACTGCACACCTGTCAACTCCATGTCTGCTCTCAAAGTGCCTGGCCGTGTATCCTCCCACAAATGCATTATGGCCTGCCTCTGCTCGCACAGCCGCTCCACCATGTGCAGGGTGGAGTTCCACCTTGTTGCAATGTCGATAATGAGGCGGTGGTTGGGAAGGTGTAGCAATCGCTGCAGCTTCTGCATACGAACGGAGTGTACAGGCGACCGGCGGATGTGCGCGCACAGTCTTCGCACCTTCTGGAGCAGGGCTGTTAACTCCGGATAATTTTTGAGGAAGCACTGCACCACCAGGTTCAAGGTGTGAGCCAAGCAAGGTATGTGTCTGAGTTTTGAAAGGGCTATGGCTGCCACAAAATTACGGCCGTTATCACTAACTACCTTGCCTGCCTCAAGATGTACACTGCCCAGCCATGACTCAGTTTGTCGCTTCAAGTACTCGGCCAGCACCTCAGCGGTGTGTCTGTCGCCCAAACACATCATCTGTAACACAGCCTGCTGACACTTTCCACTAGCTGCTCAATAGGGGGACACCTCGTGTGCAACAGTGGCAGCTGCAGATGGAGTGCTCGTACGACTGCGCTCTGTGGACGAGCTTTCGCTTCTGGAGGAGGAGGAGGGTCGAACGCCTACAGCCAACTGTTTCCTATACCGTGGGCTAGGCAGCACTGTCCCACCACTGCTGTCCCCATGTGAACCCTGCATCCACCACATTACCCAGTGTGCAGTGATGGACACGTAACGGCCCTGGCCATGCCGACTGGACCATGCATCAGTTGTGAGGTGCACCTTTCCACTCACTGATTGCTTGAGTGCATGGACAATGCGGTCTTTTACATGATGGTGGAGGGCTGGGATGGCTTTGCGAGAGAAGAAGTGGTGACTGGGTAGGTCATAGCGTGGTACTGCATAGGCCATGAGTTCGCGGAAAGCTGCGCTTTTCACCAACCGATAGGGCATCATCTCAAACGAGATTAGTTTGGCAATGTGGGCGTTCAAACCCAGTGCATGCGGATGAGAGACTGAGTACTTTCTTGACCTACTCATAGTGTCTGGGAGGGTGAGCTGGACTTGAGAGCTGCATATGGTGGAAGTAGCGGTTGGCAGGGCGGACTGAGAGAGGGTTGATGATGGTGATGGAGTTGGTGTTCTTTCTGATGGCCTAGATTCAGTATTTCGTTGATATAACAGTGGGATTCCCTGACTGCTGTGGCCTTGCAACGACACCTCAACATTTGCTGCTGTGCTAACCGGTGGGCTTACAGTGGGGGAAACAATGTAGCATTGTTGACTACCTTCTTTGTGATCAGTTGCACATGTGGCACTTGAGGTTTGGTGTTGTGTCCACGCTTGCAAGTGCATGCTGGTTAAATGTCTAAGCATGCAACTGGTATTCAAATTTTTCAGATTTTTCCCTCGGCTAAAGGTCTTTGCGCACTTCTTACAGATAACCTTGGCCTGATCATGAGGATTTTGTTCAAAAAAGTGCCATACTGCACTCTTCCTACTTTGGCAGACATTTTGTGGCCTAGCACGCTGTGATCTTTTGACCGTCTGGACAAGCTGTCCAGCAACTCTTTTGATTTTTGGAACCTGTCTTTGGAGTGCTCCGGGCCTGCCAGATAACAGCTGTTGCGATGTCAATGTCTGCTGTGGATGCTCCTCCTCATCTGAGCTATTGAAAGCAGCACCCTCTTCCCCCAATGGATGCCAATCTGGGTCAACAACTGGGTCATCCATCACCTCCTCTTCAATGTCATGTGCACCTTCCTCTGTGTCACCGTGTATGGTGGTATAGTGTGCGGGAAGGGGCACCTGAGTCTCATCAGGGTCAGAATCTGGCTCATTACACTGCGAGGACAATGTAGTGCTCTGAGTGAATGTACCAGCAGAATCATCTATCAGCGGCTGTGCATCAGTGCACTCTATGTCAGATTCATCTTGGCCTGGGTAATTCACCATTTCACTTGATAATCCAGGCATGGTATGTGAAAACAGCTCCATGGAGTAATCAGTAGTATGGCCTGGGTCATCCTTCAATCTTGGTTGGGGTGAAGGACACAAGGAAAGGTGTGGTTCATGAACATGAGCCTCCAATGATGACTCAGTGCTTTTATTTTTTACAACTTCAGAAGAGGAGGCGATAGAGCTGGAGGCTGAGTCAGCAATGTAAGACAAAACTTTTTCCTGAAGCTCTGGCTTTAAAAGCGGTTTGCCAACTCCTAGAAAACTAAGCCTTCGAGGCCTTGTGGAGCCAGACGATGACGCAGGCTCAACACCTCCTGCATTCGGTCCTATTTTGCTTTTCCCACTACCATCAGATCCACCACCAACACCATCATTACCAGCTGCCAACCCCCGCCCAATTGCACGGCCTCTTCCACCAGCCTTCCTCATTTTTGGTAGAAATGTAGACAAAATCCTACAAACTATATAGTAATGTAAAACAAGGTACAAGGTGTCTATAGGACAGGGGAGATTTTGAATTTCTGCAGACACTTGTGGACACTGGACACTTTTGGATTGTGTGAGGCCCACTGAATATCAGAGCGCTATGTCACAGGCTCGATGGCACAGGTGTGAAAAAAGTGACTACAGGATAAGGGAGATTTTGAATTTCTGCAGACACTAGTGGACACTGGACACTTTTGGATTGTGTGAGGCCCACTGAATATCAGAGCGCTATGTCACAGGCTCGATGGCACAAGTGTGAAAAAAGTGACTACAGGATAAGGGAGATTTTGAATTTCTGCAGACACTAGTGGACACTGGACACTTTTGGATTGTGTGAGGCCCACTGAATATCAGAGCGCTATGTCACAGGCTCGATGGCATAGGTGTGAAAAAAGTGACTACAGGATAAGGGAGATTTTGAATTTCTGCAGACACTAGTGGACACTGGACACTTTTGGATTGTGTGAGGCCCACTGAATATCAGAGCGCTATGTCACAGGCTCGATGGCAGAAGTGTGAAAAAAGTGACTACAGGATAAGGGAGATTTTGAATTTCTGCAGACACTAGTGGACACTGGACGCTTTTGGATTGTGTGAGGCCCACTGAATATCAGAGCGCTATGTCACAGGCTCGATGGCACAGGTGTGAAAAAAGTGACTACAGGATAAGGGAGATTTTGAATTTCTGCAGACACTAGTGGACACTGGACACTTTTGGATTGTGTGAGGCCCACTGACGCTGTATGGTGTGAAAAAATGCACGTTCAGTACCTCAGCAGGTCAAAAAAAAAATTGGGATTGCTTTTAAAAAAGCAGTTTGCAGAGCAGTGGGTAAACAGCAATGCAGCTGTCAGGAAGCCTTAGAAGGCAGCCTAACAACCAACACCGCTGATCCACCACAATATAGTCTCCCCTTGCACTGCACACACAGTGACTGGTGTGTTGTACAGGCAAAATCGCTAGCAGCAGAAGCAGTTTTTTTTTCTTCTTCCCTGCCTAACGCTCTCCCTACAGAATCAGCAACCTCTCCCTATGCTAAGATCGGCAGAAGTAAGATGGCGGTCGGCGTGCACGCCCTTTTATAACCCCTGTGACGCCCACCAAAGCAAACCAATCACTTGCATGCCCTTCTGAAAGATGGTGGTGACCCCTGTCTATGTCATCACGTTGCCCACAGTGTCCGTGGATCCTGATTGGCTGAAAAAGAGCGCAAAACAAACTTTTGAAACGCGACTTTGGCGCGTAAGTTGCCGACCTCGTGGCCGACCTCATCCTAGGGTCGGGTTTCGTTTCATGAAACCCGACTTTGCCAAAAGTCGGCGACTTTTGAAATTTTTCGACCCGTTTCACTCAACTCTAAAAAAAGGTAGTCAGCAACGCTACATTGTTTCCCCCACTGTAAGCCCACCGGTTAGCACAGCAGCAAATGTTGAGGTGTCGTTGCAAGGCCAAAGCAGTCAGGGAATCCCACTGTTATATCAATAAAAGACTGAATCTAGGCCATCAGAAAGAACACCAACTCCATCACCATCATCAACCCTCTCTCAGTCCACCCTGTCCACCGCTACTTCCACCATATGCAGCTCTCAAGTCCAGCTCACCCTCCCAGAGACTATGAGTAGGTCAAAAAAGTACTCAGTCTCTCATCCGCATGCACTGGGTTTGAACACCCACATTGCCAAACTAATCTCGTTTGAGATGATGCCCTATCGGTTGGAGGAAAGCGCAGCTTTCCGCGAACTCATGGCCTATGCAGTACCACGCTATGACCTACCCAGTCGCCACTTCTTCTCTCGCAAAGCCATCCCAGCCCTCCACCATCATGTGAAAGACCACATTGTCCATGCACTCAAGCAGTCAGTGAGTGGAAAGGTGCACCTCACAACAGATGCATGGTCCAGTCGGCATGGCCAGGGCCGTTACGTGTCCATCACTGCGCACTGGGTTAATGTGGTGGATGCAGGGTCCACAGGGGACAGCGGTGGTGGGACAGTGCTGCCTAGCCCACGGTATAGGAAACAGTTGGCTGTAGGCGTTCGACCCTCCTCCTCCTCCAGAAGCGAAAGCTCATCCACAGAGCGCAGTCGTACGAGCACTCCATCTGCAGCTGCCACTGTTGCACACGAGGTGTCCCCCTATCGAGCAGCTAGTGGAAAGTGTCAGCAGGCTGTGTTGCAGATGGTGTGTTTGGGCGACAGACACACCGCGGAGGTGCTGGTCGAGTACTTTCAGCGACAAACTGAGTCATGGCTGGGCAGTATACATCTTGAGGCAGGCAAGGTAGTTAGTGATAACGGCCGTAATTTTGTAGCAGCCATAGCCCTTTCAAAACTCAGCCACATACCTTGCTTGGCTCACACCTTGAACCTGGTGGTGCAGTGCTTCCTCAACAATTATCCGGAGTTAACAGCCCTGCTCCAGAAGCTGCGAAGACTGTGCGCGCACATCCGCCGGTCGCCTGTACACTCCATTCGTATGCAGAAGCTGCAGCGATGGTTCCACCTTCCCAACCACCACCTCATTATCGACATTGCAACAAGGTGGAACTCCACCCTGCACATGGTTGAGTGGCTGTGCGAACAGAGGCAGGCCATAATGCATTTGTGGAAGGATACACGGCCAGGCACTTTGAGAGCAGACATGGAGTTGACAGGTGTGCAGTGGTCGAAGCTGAAAGACCTCTGTAAAGTCCTTCAGTGTTTTGAGGAATGCACACGGCTAGTAAGCACAGACGACGCCATCCTTAGCATGAGCATCCCACTTATGTGTCTGCTCATGCAAACTTTGATGCACCTTAAGTAGCAGGCATCTGCAGCCAATGTTGACGAGGAGGAAGAGGAGGAGGGAATCCTTGATGACATTCAGCCATTGTCTGCTCAGGGACCTCTCCTGGACGAGGTGGAGGAAGAAGAGGAGGAGAAGGAGGATGATGATGGGGATGATTACTTAGGGGAGGTGGATGCATCTCGTGGGGCAAGTGAAAATGTTGGCGTGGCAAGGTCTGGTACAGGGTTTGTGCGTGACTGGAGGGATGTGGATTTGCCAGAAAGTGCTCCTCCAACCAGCACTCGCAGTGCATCATTGACACCGGGAACATTGGCCCACATGTCAGATTATGCCTTGCAGATCCTAAAAAGGGACCCCCGCATTGGCAAAATGATGAACGATGACGACTACTGGTTGGCCAGCATCCTGGATCCACGCTATAAAGGCAAATTACAAAACATCATGCCACAGGAGAACCTTGACCTAATATTGGCTAATAAACAAGCAACTCTGGTAAACCGGTTGGTTGAGGCATTCCCAGCACACAGCAGCGGTTCTCACAAGAGCCGTACGGGCCGGGGGCAGCTTGGCAGAGGTGTTCGTGGTGCACACAGCAGAAGTGGCGTTGGAGATAGGGGTTTCATGACAATGTTGTGGACTGATTTTTCAAGTACCGCTCACACAACTGGCAATACAGCATCGATGGAAAGTGACAGGAGACAGCAGTTGTCAACTATGGTTAACAACTACTTTTCCTCCCATATCGATATTCTCCCGCACAGGTCATTCCCCTTTGACTATTGGGCCGCTAAACTGGACACCTGGCCTGAATTGGCACAATATGCCTTACAGGAGCTCGCTTGCCCAGCTGCAAGTGTGCTATCGGAAAGAGTCTTCAGTGCAGCTGGATCAATCCTGACAGAAAAAAGGACCCGTCTGTCAACCCAAAATGTGGATGATCTAACCTTCATTAAAATGAACCATGCATGGGTTTCCAAGGATTTTGTCCCACCTTCCCCTGAAGACACATAGGGTGACAGAAAAATAGCTTGCTTTGGTCCTCCTCTTCCTGGGACTTGAACAATTTCGCCTTTTGCATCAGCTGAATGTCCAACATCAACATATGCCACTTTTTAAAACTCCCTAACTGTGCTGCCTCCCCCCCATGGCCGGGGTCACCACCTAGCGCACGAAACCGTGCGAGTGCCGTTGCCCTGGACAGGTGGGTAGGCCGACTCTTGGGCGCGGGCACTGGCATAGGGTCCCTCATAGTGCAATCAAGTGTCTCTAATGGTGGTGGTGCACACCCGCCGTCAGACACACCGCCGTACTATGAGGGGCCCAGTGCCAGTACCGACGCTCACGAGTGGGCCCCCCTTGCTTGGGCAGGGCCCCAGCATTTGCAATCTTTACCTCTCCCTGCTCCTCCGCTGTGTAGTCTGGGCCGTCAAATCCACACTGGGCCTGACACCGTCTGAGCCTGCCTCCTGATCTATAGACATATATTTTGAACGTGTACACTATGCTATCCATACATGTTATCCGGGGATACGGTACCCTTTATCACCTTTGTGCAATCACGTGTAATCCACACTGGGCCTGACACCGTTTGAGCCTGCCCCCTGATCTATAGACATATATTTTGAATGTGTACACTATGCTATCCGTACATGTTATCCTGTGATACGGTACCCTTTCTCACCTTTGTGCAATCACGTGTAATCCATACTGGGCCTGACACCGTCTGAGCCTGCCTCCTGATCTATAGACATATATTTTGAATGTGTACACTATGCTATCCATACATGTTATCCAGGGATACGGTACCCTCACCTTTCTCACCTTTGTGCAGTCACATGTAATCCATACTGGGCCTGAGAACAGCTGGCAAGCTGTTAAGCAAGCTACAGCACCTGTGGTTTGCACACGTAAGTTATTCATTTTTTCAGGAATGACGGTTAGGCCTAATTCCGGAACAGCGTTTGACCTGCACTTACTGGGAAATCATCGTTCGCGGGTAATAGTTGTAATCCCAGATCCCCATCACTAACATTGTTCAGCGGGTTATCTGCACCTGTAAGCGACAAACACTGGCCTTTTCAGTGTAGCGCACATGCAGCCACGGTCATTTAAGGGCATGACACACCAGTTATTGGCCAATCTCACGTGCCAGAGCTTCGCGTGTCCCTCTAGTAAGCCGGACTCGGACCGCGGGGCATGACGGAGTCTCGTTCGTTAGCGGAATTAAGCTTGCAATGTGTGCATCTTTTTTGCTGCTTGATGTTTGAGGTTGCCCGTGTTGAGTCAAATTACGCCGTAGGCTCCACTCCTGGTGGTGCCCTTCTGGACATTCCTTTAAGGTTCAGCTTTGCAACCATACTGCCCACGTAAAACAAACACTTTGCCTTCATGAACGCTGTTTGGAGGGTCGTGACTCGTGGGAATAACGCCACCCAATCAGTTAACCTGCTAGAGAGATCCTTCGTTGCTCCCAAGCATGACATCACACTCCCTAGGAGGAAGGTAATGCCACTGTGGCAACCGTACTCCTGGGGGCGACACAAGTGCACTGATGCCCAGCCACTGCTCGATAAATCTGCTGGTACATTGACCCAGACCACTACATTCCCCTCGCACGCTACACGGCCTGAATCTGACCCTGATGAAACTCAGGTTACCCTTCCCATATACAGTTCCATTTTACACGGTGACAAAGAGGAAGCTACAGATGGAAGTGCAGGTTCGGCCCACCCGCCATCAGACACACCACCGTACTATCGGGGGCCCTGTGCCAGTGCCGTCGCCAACAAGTGGGCCCCCCCTGCTTGCTCAGGATCACAGCACTTGCAAGGTTGAAATACTGTGCAGTGAGATGGAAGATGGGGACGAGGAGGAGTCCAGACTAGTACAGGGATTCCCTAGCAAGGAGACTTATTTCATTGTTTTCAATGTTGGGACAGCAATTTTTGGGGAGCACTATACTCTGGAGAATGATAGATGGGGCCCACCATACACTGGAACATTCCAAAGGTGGACATCAGACTCTGGAGCAGCATTTACAGGGCCCATTATACACTAGAGCATTAGAAATGGGGCCCATTATGTTTGGAGCATTATTTGGGCCCATAAGACAGTGAAGCTTCATCCATGGGGACCAACATATACTGTAGCATTATGTGGAGCTCATCATATACTGTTTCAAACATTATATGGGACCAATGATTCTGTATGGAGAAATAGATGGGCCTCGTCATGAGATGTAAAAAGTGAAGTATTTTTCATTGTACTATACCGCTATTTCTCTGCCGTATCGGAGCATGATGAGTTGTGGTATGTGCTAAAGGGGCGCTCTTTCGCCCAGGGCACATGAAAACCTGGAGCCAGCCCTACCCCCCCACAACTTTAGCCAAATAACCCCCATTTTTCAGTGCGTAACTTGTATTATGAAGTAAATTAAGGTTGACAAGCTTAAGTAAGAAGAATTGATGCTTTTGGCATTCAAATGGGCACTGTAGGTGTGTTTCCTCTCCTCCTCTCACTGCCGACTTTAATTCCCCATTGATTTACATTGGGTTTCGTGTTTCGATCGGACCCCCGACTTTTCCCTTTAGTCAGCCGATTTTGCTCGACCCGACTTTTGGAAAAGTCGGGTTTCATGAAACAAAACTCGACCCTAAAAAAGCAAAAGTCGCTCAACTCTATATATAAGTATTATATGTGTATATATCTATTCTTTCGTTTGTGTTTTAGCCTGTCATTGGGCTCCATTATATGTCTATTTTGCAAGCCAGCGATGAGAGAAAATCGCATCCTTGCATGATGATCGGATGACATACGGATCACTGTTCATGAAACATTTGTGCGATTCTGGTCTGTGAAAAACGGACCGATTTTTTTTTTTTATACGTTGTGTGTGACTCCAGCCTAAAAGAGCAAATGTTGCAAAAACTGTTTGGCAGATTTATCAATACAGATATTAGGCATTATCTAGAGCTGCTCACATTGGAAGAGAACAGTGCCACCTAAACACTTTTTCTGATGAATCCTGATGATCATCCCATTTAAAGTTTGACTACATATACAGCCTAAAATGCACATAATATATCACAGCATCTCATGCTGGATGATAAATTTGATGCTCCATTGAATACTTTGCTTAATTATGGCTGACTTATTTTAGATAAGTATGTCGGAACAATGTGACATTTATTTGCCTCTTTCCCTCAAAACTATTTATGAGCAATGATTTTTCATTTATGCACTTTGTTTTTTTCCACCCATAATTTCAGAGCAGTGACTTTTTTATTTTTCCATTAAAATATACATTATAGAGCTTGTTTTTTTATAGAAAGAATTGACCGTTTGAAGGTTACCCTAAATTAAAATTAATTAATTAATTAAAATATATAGTCTATTTAAAAATAGGAAAAAATTCCAAGTGGAATGAAATAGTGAGAAAAATCTCAAGATTCCACCATTCTTTTTGGGGGGTTTCATTACTATAGAGTTTAATATGCATTAAAAATTACTTGGTAGCTTCATTCTTCATTTTATTACAATTGTGGGGATGCCAAACTTGGATAGTTATTTTTTTAATTCAGTGGCTAAAAAAAGTAGAATTTTGTTAAAAAAAAGTTTTGGCTTGTGTCGACATTTTTCTGAGATGCATTTTTTTTATTTTTCAATGATTGGGCCAGTAAAGGGGCTTATTTTTGTGTGGAGATCTGGAGGTGTTGAAGCAATAACAAGAGTATGAATAGATTTCTATATTTATTAAACCTATAAAATCAAAATCCAAGTCATAAATTCAAACAGTTGGGTGCCATAACAAAATTAGTGACAGGGTTCCCAAATTGCATATATATTACGTGTCAGTTGTGTCCTGGGGTCTATTTACTATTTTTATTATTATTTATTTATTGTGCTTACTTATATAGGTGTAATGGCTTCTACTTCTGCATTCTCTATAAGTCCATTCAGGGCCAGGACAAAGGGTAGGCAGGGTAGGCACCTGCCTATGGTGCTACTTCCTGCCAAACCGTGGGGGGTGCACTTTGAAGAAAAAATACCATCTCACATTGTTGAAAGCCTGCTGCCACCTGGCATCTTTCCCTAGCTGCAGACATTCAGCACAGTGACAGCTGGGGAGCAGGCACAAAGGGGATCAGTGTCAGTCACAGACACCGCTCACCCTTCTCTCTGCTGTCACTACTTCCCCACACTCAGTTGTATTTGTAGCTGTCAAATAGGATCACAATTGAAGTTGAAGCCATCCAGGAAAGGAGCAGAAGATCTGTAATCAGCTAATCTAAACTAATCTAATCAGAACACAGGTCACTTCTGGCCTGTGAACTCAAGGAAATGGAGTGCTGAAGGAGACGACGCACTGAAAGAGACTGCAAGGGATGTCAGATGAGGCAATACAGTGATGGTACAGTGTCATCCAGCACCCACTGATACACTTCGCAGAAAGGTTGACGATTGCTGTGCTGGACTAGAGCCGGGATTAGGTGAGTATAAGCTTTTTTTTACATTTTTCTTATAGTCTTCAACTAATCAATGGGGGCAATCACAAGAGGGTTTAAATGGGGATATTTTAATGAGGGATGGATGCTGGCTCTGGGGGGGCCTATCACACTATGGGGTATATATATTTTACTAGGGGCCTACAACTCAATGTGGTATACATTATACTGGAGGCTTGCTGTTGGGAATATTATACTGGCTGCCTATAACACTATGAGGTGCATATTATTTGAGGGCTGGCTGTAGGGTACATATCATACTGGTGGTTGGCTGTAGAGGATATTATACTGGAGACTGGGAGTGGGGAACATTATACTTGGAACCTATCAAACTGTGGGGTACATATTATAATGCAGCCTTATCACACTATTAGGTATATACATATATTACACTGGAGGCTGGTGGTGGGGAAGTTTATACTATGGGACCATTACAAGATGGGGTATATATTATACTGGGGGCTGGCCTATTGGGAATATTATTTTGGGGGTTGGTTATGGAGGGACATTAGACCTTGGCTGTAGGGGCTTCATGCTGCATTTTGGGGGCTGTGGAGAAAATCATACTGTGTGAGGTATTATACTGTATATAAGGGTCTGCAAAGGCCATTACAGCGTATCGGTGACTGAGTGTTAGGGTTGGTGGATTGCACTAAATTAAATTAATAATAAAGTGCAATCGCAACCTGGGGTCCAACGTGCAGAGATGCAATCCTGCTGCTAGTGTGAACAAATGATGGATAAAAAATTAGCGAATGCACTGCGTTAAAACCACACAGGGCGAACGGGAAGCAGAGTACCACGCTCAGCTAGCCACTGAGGGGCACAGAAAATATAAGTACACAACTCAGCTAACCACCGAGAGGCATAGAAAAAATAAGAAGCGTGCAGTACTCTGTTAAACCTGCAGGGAATAAGCACGTGGGTTGAGCTTGCCCAGCAACTGACCCATACTAACCACATACATGGTTGAGACAGGTGCAAAGTCAAGCAAAGAGGCAAAATCTACACTGCCTATCTGAAGCTGACCAGTAGTGTTGAGCATTCCGATACTGCAATATCGGGTATCGGCTGATATTCGCAGTATCAGAATTCCAATACTGAGTTCCGATACTTTTAGTATATCGAATACCGGAATCGGAAGTTCCCATAATGCAATGAGCCAGTTTGATTTTATTCAGCCAATGAGGATCCTAAGAAGTGTGGGCACATCCTGTTAGAGCATGTTAGGCATGTAACTACTGTCATGGCTGTGATTGGCTGCTGAAATGATGTCATGATGCACTATAAAAGCCGCCGCCACCATTTTGGGTTCACTCTGCTGTGAATTCAGTTAGGGATAGGACGCTGCTGTTCTGAGGGACAGTGTAACCTAGCGATTTGCTATATTGTGCTTTGCCCAGGCTACTTTATCAACCGCTGTAGCTTTATTTTGCCTTGCAGCGCTGTTCACTGCTGTCTGCAAGGTCTCTGTGTGTGAGTGCAGCTCATGCTGTAGTGTGTTCTGCGCCAGCCACCTCCGGTGGTAGTCCACTCAGCGTGCGTCACTGCCTCATACATTGTCCTTTTTTGCATTAGTGCTGCTCATTTTTCCTGATTTCTCCTATTAGTGTGGTTCCATCCGTATCCAGCTAGATTGCTTGCAAACACTATATAGGAGTAGATAGAGGAGCCTTTCTGCAGCCGTGCAGCGCTAATGCACAGTTCTCTGCACTGTTCATGGCTGTCTGCGAGGTCTCTGTGTGTGAGTGCAGCTCATGCTGTAGTGTGTTCCGCAGCCAGCCACCTCCGGTTGTAGTCCGCTCAGCGTGCGTCACTGCCTCATATATTGTCCTTTTTTGCATTAGTGCAGCTCATTTTTCCTGATTTCTCCTATTAGTGTGGTTCCATCCATATCCAGCTAGATTGCTTGAAAACACTATAAAGGAGTAGATAGAGGAGCTTTTCTGCAGCCTTGCAGCACTGTTCACGGCTGTCTGCGAGGTCTCTGTGTGTGAGTGCAGGTCACGCTGTAGTGTGTTCTGCAGCCACCTCCGGTTGTAGTCCGCTCAGCGTGTGTCACTGTCTCATACATTGCCCTTTTTTGCATTAGTGCTGCTCATTTTTCCAGATTTCTCCTATTAGTGTGGTTCCATCCGTATCCAGCTAGAATATTTGCAAACACTATATAGGTGTAGATAGAGGAGTCTTTCTGCTGGCTTGTGCCCTGCAGCCCCAGCCAGATTAGTATTAGCCTATTTTTTGGAGCCTCATCTATTGCATTGTAGGTTACCTTCCTGCTTTGTAATAGCTACAAAAATTTGTGATACTATCGGTTTTACATCTTTGGGCACATCCAGTGTCTTTTTGTGAAAAAAAAATTAAGTTAATAAAGTTGCCCAAACACTTCACTTTACAGTTGGGTAGGCCACATTAGCTCATATTAAAGTCTAGTCCACACTTTATAAAATTAGTGTTTCTTATACCTGTTAGCAGCTGTTCGGGAATAAGCACACTAAGCCCTTAGTACTTTTCTGCCTATCTTTATCAGTCTACCAAGATGAAGAAGGCAGGGAGTAAGGCACGTGGTCGTGGGCGTGGAGTTTCTGCAGGGAGAGGACGTGGGTATTCTGTGCCTGCTGCGGGCACCAGTGACTCAGCATCCCCCAGTTTTACCAGGGAACAGTCCTTTATGCACAGCTTTGCAGGACCTCGCCGTACCCCACTGCTGTGGGACAAACAAATTGAAGCCGTTGTCGGATGGATGGCAGCTAACGCATTGACTTCAATTAGTTCCAGATCCTCTCAGGTCCAGAGCACTGAAGAGCACCCATCTGTCTCTTCACCAACTGCCAAATTGCCCAGGCAGTCAGAGAGCCCTGGACAGGAGCCATCTCTACTTCTGTTCTCTGAATCTGTTGGCTTGGAAAGAGGGGGCCAGCCAAGCAGCATTCGAGAATTTGAAGAAGAGGTAGTATGCAGTGATGCGCAACAGCTTTGTCTCTCTGAATCTGAAGAGGCAGGTGGGCCAGTGCCTATGGTCAGCACACCTCAGTACGCATCTGATGATGAGACTCAGGTGCCACTTTCTGGTGCGCACTGTGCTGTCGAGACTACCCAGGAGAAGCAGTCATATGAAGAGGGTAGTGTAGATGATGAGGTGCTTGACCCATCATGGCGTGAGGTACAGGAAGGTGGTGGGAGCAGCTCTGAGGAAGAGATTCCCCGAACGGCCAAAAAAGGAGGGAGAGGGAGGGGGCAGACTCGGTTGCCTGTAGCCTCCACTTCGGCAATGATTAGGAGCATGCCTCTTCCAAAACCCAAAATGGGCGCTCCCAAGACTTGCAGTGCATGGTCCTTTTTTGACACAGTTGCGGATGACATTTGCTTTGTCAAATGCAAGCTGTGTAATCAGAAAGTAAAAGAGGGAAAAGTGTCAGCAACCTCAATACCACAAATATGTGGAAACATGTGCGGACCAAACACGTGGTGGAGTTACAAAGACACACTGAAGACCTAGGCCAACCTACAGCACCACCTACCACGTCTTCAGCTTGTGTTGTAGCCTCTTCCTCCAGCTCACACACAGCTGGTTCGGCTTTCTCACAGGATCGCCATGGAAGTACCTCTGGCACTGTTGTACAGAGACACAGTGTCATTCCACCCACAGTACCACGTTCCCTGTCATCCTTATACTCCCAGGCCAGTCTACAGCCATCTGTAGCACAGGCATGGGAGAAAAGGCACCCATACTCGGCAAACCACGCCCGAGCACAGGCTCTGAATGCTGGCATTGCAAAACTACTGTCCCTTAAAATGCTCTCATTCAGGCTGGTGGAGACTGACACCTTCCGTAACTTCATGGCATTGGCAGTTCCACAATACAACGTGCTCAGCCGCTTTTATTTCAGCAGGCAAGCCGTCCCTGCGCTGCAAAAGCATGTGGAGGGAAAAATTAAACATGCTCTACTAAACACCGTCAGTAGCAAGGTCCACCTGACCACCGATGCGTGGACCAGTAATCATGGACAGGGACGATATCTTTCCCTCACTGCCCATTGGGTAAATGTTGTGGAGCCGGGTACAGATCTAAAGTGGCACTGTACGTGTTCTGCCAACTCCAAGGATTGCAGGAATCCAGTCTGTACACATTGACTCCTCCTCACACTCCAGTTCCTCTGAATCAGCGCTGCAGGAGCCATCACAGTCTATCTCCACATGGACCCGTGAACACTTACCTGTTACGACCGATATGAGCACAGCCGTGGCCAAACGTCAACAGGCCGTATTGAAATTAATTTCTTTGGGGAATCGAAGGCACACAGCGCAGGAGCTCTGGAATGCCATCAAGCAGGAGAGCGACGTGTGGTTTGTGCCAGCGAATCACCAGCCAGGCATGGTAGTGTGTGACAATGGCCGAAATCTGGTGGCAGTTCTGGGCCTAGGCAACCTCACTCACATCCCATGTCTGGCACATGAGCTCAACTTGGTCATGCAGAGTTTTTTGAGGGACTATCCGGATCTTGATGCAATGCTGCACAAGGTCCGCATAGAGTGCGCTCACTTGCGGCGTTCCAGCATGGCAAGATCGCGCATTGCAGCTCTGCAGTGCCGATTCTGCCTTCAGGAACATGACATCATATGTAACCTACCCACCAGGTGGAATTCAACATTACATATGTTGGAGAGGTTGTGTGAGCAGCAGGCAGCAGTAATGGAGTACCAGCTGCATCAGGCGCAAACAAGTCGCACTGTGCGCCGGTCACACTTCAAAACCACTGAGTGGGCCTCTATGAAGGACATCTGCCACGTTTTGCGCGCCTTCGATGATTCCACGTGGATGGCGAGTGCAGATGATGCACTAGTCAGCATGACTATCCCCCTTATCTGCCTGCTTGAAAAAACACTGCAACACTAAGGGAGGAGGTTGTGGTAGAGGTGGAGGATGAGGAGTCACAAATGCCATCTCCTTCTGGACAGTCTGTGCAACGTGGTTCCTCACAAAGGCCTAGGCAGGGGACACTTTGTGAGGAGGATGAGGAGGTCAATGGAGGAGAAAGACATCTGTCCAGAGGAGGGAGGTACACAATGCTCTAGTAGTCAGTATGTAGAGCGAGGGTGGGGTGATGCAGAGCAGGCAGAGATGGCGCCTCAAGCAGGGGACAGCGTTTCTTGGCCAGTTGGCAGTCTGAAGCACATGGTTGATTTCATGCTGCAGTGCCTGAGAAACGACTGCGGCACTGCCCACATTCTCAACACGGCTGATTATTGGGTGTACACCTTCCTAGATCCTCGCTACCGGGACAACTTACAAAGCCTCATAACACCGTTGAACCGGGAGCGTAAAATGTGGGAGTACCAAGACACACTGGTGCATTCCATCATGTTCTCCATTCCACCCGAGAGCAGTGCTGCTAGTGCTTTACAAAGCAGCTCAGTGCGTCGAGGCAGTGGAGGAAGCTCTGCATAAAGAGGAAGCAGAAGCAGCGCCTCAGCACAAGGCAAGACCAGTATGGCCCAAATGTGGCAAAGTTTTGTGTCCCCCGCCACAAATGTCTACACCATCACAGACGGCTCCAGTCAGCAGGAAGCAACGTTTCCATCAGATGGTGACAGACTACATGTCTTGCCCTCTCAGTGTTCTCCCACACGGCTCTTCCCCCTTCAAGTTTTGGGTCTCTAAGCTGGATACATGGCCAGAGCTTAGCCAGTATGCATTGGAGGTGCTGGCTTGCCCTGATGCTAGTGTATTATTGGAACGCGTCTTTAGTGCCGCAGGTGGTGTACTTACAGACCGTCGCATGTGACTATCCTCCAATAATGTTGACCGGCTTACTTTTCTGAAAATGAACAAGGCCTGGATCTCGCAGGAATTTGCCAGTCCTCTTCTAGATTAAATAATTGGTTGGCAACAGTATCCAGGTCTCCTGTTGTGTTCATGTTTCTACCACCTGAACTGTAATCCCTGGGCTCCAACACCGCCAGTTGCTGCTCATAAGTGCCGCCTGCACAGTCAACACATGCTCCAGTGTTATTGGGGTTCAGTAACGTCAGCTGATCCCCTGCTGTGTGTCCGGCAATTTCTCCAACTCTGTCCACATGCACACTACTACAGATATTAAACTTGCTACAATTAGGCCTCTGGCTACACTCTGTTTCTACTGTAATCCCTGGGCTCCAACACCGCCTGTTGCTGCTCAGAAGTGTCTTTGGCACGGGTACTCCCTCCTGCTTAGCCTGGTTCCAGCACGCCAGCTGTTTCTGGGTAGTGTCAACATCTCTTTGCCTCCAATACGTTGTACTGTCATGTTGCGGTCGGATTAGCCGACTCTATGGTGCCTGCAGTTTAGGTGCTTCCTATGTGGGCTGCGGGATCTGGCAACAAAGGCTGTTTCTGTAGTGCCAATAGGACAAGCTCCCCCTGTAGGACTGTGGGTTACGGTAACTCCGGCCGGCTCGCGGCCTTGCAATTTTTTTTTCATGTGTACCTTCTGCTGCCTATCTGAGTTCCGGTACCATTAGCTGGTTCTTTGGAAGTTAATCTTGAATATGTCCCCCTGGGTTCCAGTAACGTCAGCTGGTTCAAGGCAGAGCTTAGATGCCTCCTTCTCGGTATCCGAGTTCCACCAACGTCTGCTGGTCCTTGGTAGTGCTTTCTGGCACAGGTACCTCCTGCTTAGTAACCGGGTTCCAGTACCATCAGCTAGTCCTCTGTAGTTCCATTGGCTCTTGTACCTTCAGCTACCCATCCAGGTTCCAGTACCGTCAGCTGGTTCTCAGCAGTTCCTCAGTCTTTTTGTACCTTCTGCTACATTTCCAAGTTCAAGCTTTTTTAAATGGTTTTTGATAATCACTCTGGATCTCCCTGACGACGATCCTAAAGATGACGACCCTGAAGACCACCCTGAAGAAGACCAAGAAGATGACCCTGAAGAGGATGATGAAGGAGAAAGTGTGGAAGAAGTAGAAAAGAAGGTGAAGAGCATGGAAGTAGTGAAACATAAAAATCTGACAAAATATAAAAAAGCTTAACATAGTCAATATCTTTGTAACTCGGAACGTCTTAAAAAAAATTAATTCCTGCTATTCCATTTGATTGGGCTAAACCTCTATGCCTTTAATGTCTCCTCCACCTCCCCTAATACAGTCTGCATTATTCTTAGTTGTTTTCCTTCATGTAGCATTAACCTGCAAGGAAAGTACAGGTTTATTTTCATTCCGATATTTGTGTCCCATTGACTTGCATTTGTCTCCGGTATCGTAATCGGCAATATCCGATATTTTTGGCGTATCTGTCCGATCCAATCCGATCTGATATTTCCCGATATCGGAAGGTGTCGCTCAACACTACTGACCAGTGCTAACCACACAAAAGCAAACAGACAGAACGGTGGAGTATCCACCCACACACACCAAGACACAAATGACGCTAGCACACCCACATGTGCCGCTGGAAGCCTTTTATGCACTAGGCTCCACCCCAAACACTCATGCCCAGTCGAACGGGGCGTCGCTCATGGGCCAATCCGGAGCTGCCACATTACCAGAGCAGTCAGAGTCCGAGCACCAAAGAGAAGGCGCCACATCATGGACATGCTCAGGAAGATGATTTCTGGCCTTAGACTCCAGAGGGTAGGACTGCCTCTGTATATCACTGACTACCATAGACTTAGCTGGAGAGCAATCAGTAACCACATGGACACTACAAAGTAGTGCAAGACGCTGAGACCGATGTCTGTGCTGAGCAACACTCCCAGTGGCCGGGCATAAATGGAAGAGCGCAGAGGCAGACAAGACCTGGGATCCATCCCATGCAGCAGGAGAATCCTGGCACTTAACACTGGGGGACTATAATAATTAATGTGGTGCTGTAGGGGTCATAACACTATACAGTGGCATGTAAAAGTTTGGGCACTCCTGGCCAAAATTATTGTTATTGTGAACAGTTAACCCTCCGTCAAGTGCACCTCTGGCACTCCCGTGTTCAGGAGCAGTGCACCTGACAGGCACAGGTTATAAAATCACCTATAATATCTAATTATCTCAATCTCAGGAGTCTAAAAGTAATCAGAGAGCAGGTGATGACATGCCTCCTTTCCTGCCTGTTAAATCCTGATGTGCAGAAGCATTGCAGACTGCAAAGTGATGTTCCAGGTTGGGGCAATGTAAAAAAGTTAAAAAAAAATTAAAGTGTAAAAATATTTTTTTTTCAAAATCCCTAAATAGAGAAATATTTTTCCAATAAATACATTTATTAATGTAATTAAAAAATAAACAATAAAAGTACATTTGTTTGGTATTGCCACGTTCGTAATAACCCAATCTAGAAAACTGTCCCACTACATAACCCCTTCAGGGATCACCGTAAAAAGCTATAGCTCTGAAAATATGGTGAAGCAAAAACTAGTTTTCGCAATAAAAAGCATCACTTAGTGTGTGACAGCAGCCAAACATAAAAACCCGATATAAATCTGGTATTGCTGTAATCACACCGACTCGAAAAACAAAGTCACCTAATCACTTTTAGTGCATGAGGAACTACATAAAAAATAAAACCAATTCTTCACATGCTGTTGATTTTTGTCATTCTGCCTCCCAAAGATCGCAATAAGGCTCGGCACACATTTATCCTGTGCTCTGCACTGAGCGCTTACACCAGGGTTTCCATGTAAATCTCTGAAATACATGATTACATGATTCAGACAGAACCCCCAGTGGAAGATTCCCTATAATGAGGCAAATGGAGGCACTATGGATGTTATCTGACCTGTGATCCGGCGGTGTCCTTCTTTTTAGGATTGCATAAAAGTGCTGTCGGCCACAGTTTTGTGCACTTCTGTAAAGGACACCGCTGGACAGAGCCCAGACAGGGTCCAGAGTAACTCTGTTGCCTCATTATAGTGAATGGATCCCATGCGGGTTTCATCTGTCACGTTACTCAGAGATTTACATGGAAACCCTAAAGTAAATTCACAGTCTAGAGCGACGGATAAATGTGATCCCAAACATTATGTAAAATGTTCCCAATAAAAGCTTCAAGTCAATCCACAAAAATCCCCCACTCAGGTCCTACGACTGTTAACAGAAATATAGGGGGCTTCCATGTTCTGGTAGCACAAAGGCTCTGGAAAAGCTAAATGGCACCTCACCCCAAAAAGAAATTCAGCAAATTCTCCATTCCCAAATCCAAATGTCCCCTCTTCATTCTGAGCCCCAGTGTTCCTAAATGACATTTAGTGCCCACATGTTTGGCATTTCTGTAGTGATGAGAGCCCGCCTAATTTACAGGTGCATGTCTCAAGAAGCATGAGCTGGGTATAATGTATTGGTGACTACAAGGTACTGGTCACTACAATGGCAGTCTGCAATTTTCACTCAGCAACATCCACTGCTGCTTGTTTTTGGAAAATACACATGGGGTCAAAATCATCACTACATCTGTAGATAAATTCCCAAAGGGTTATAATTTCCAAAATGGGCTCATTTGAGGCGGAATTTGGCTTTTCTAACACTTAGGTTCTCTTTATATGAAATCCACAAACTAGTCCAGAAAAATCTGCGCTCCAAGAGGCAAATAGTGTCCCATCCCTCCCGAGTCTCTCCCTATGGCTATTTAGGACTGTACAGCCACGTATGGGGTTTTTCTACATTCAGCAGAAGTTGTGGGACAAGTTTTGGTGCCATTTTTACCCATTTCCCAGTAAGAAAATGTAAAATTTTGGGGCCAACACACAATCTTAGTGATAAAAAAGTAAGTTATTTTTTCTTCAATGTCCAATGGTATAAAGTTCTGTGACACACATGTGGTGTCAATATAATCACTGCACCCCTAGATGAATTAATTGAGAGGTTTATTTGGTAAAATGGGGTCACTTGTGGGGGATTCTGCTGTTCTCATACCTCAGAGGCTCTGTCAATGTAACATGGCACCCTCAAACAAGTGCAGCAAAATCTGCACTGTAATATGGTGTTACTTCCCTTCTGAACTTTGCACTGTGCCTCAAAAGGAATTTTTGACTACATATCATGGTATTGGTGAACTCAGAATAAATTACACAACAAACTTTGGGGTCCATTTTCTCCTTTTGCCTTTGTAAAAATACAAAATTTTTAGCTAAAACAGATTTTTGTAGGAAAAATGTGATTTATTTTTTTTTTTCATTTCCACGGCTCTACATTATAAACTTCAGTGAAGCACCTGTGGGTTTAAGATGCTCAATATACATCTAGTTAAGTTCTGTAAGTGGTCTAGTTTCCGAAATGGTGTCACTTTTGGAGAGTTTCCACAGTTTAGGCACAACAGGGGGTCTCCAAACGTGACATGGCGTCCGCTAATTTTTCCAGCAAATTTTGCATTCATAACGTCAAATGACGGTCCTTCTCTTCCGAGCCATGATGTGCACACAAACAGTTGTTTTCCTCCACATATTGGGTATTGGTGTACTTAGGAGAAATTGCACAACAAGTTGTATGGAGCAATTACTACTGTTACCCTTATGAAAATGCAAAATTTGGTGCTATAAAAGATTTATCTGAGAAAAATGCATTTTTTTATTTTCACGGCTTAACGTTATAAACTTCTGTGAAGCACTTGTGGGTTCAAGGTGCTCAAAACACATCTAGATAAGTTCCTAAGGGGTTTAGCTTCTAAAATGGTGTCACTTGTGGATTGCCTCTGTTTAGGCACATTAGGGGCTCTCCGAACGTGACATGGCATCAGCTAATTATTCTAGCAAATTTTACATTCAAAAAGTGAAATGGCACTCCTTCCCTTCCCAGCCCTGCTGTGCACCCAAGAAGTAGATTTCTCCCACATATGGGGTATCAGCATGACCAGAATAAAATGCACAACAAATCGTATGGTCCATTTTCTCCTGTTACCCTTGTTAAAGTAGAAAAAAATTAGATATCTAAAGGAATTTTTTTGTGAAAGAAAAGTAAATGTTTACTTTTTTCCTTCCACATTCCAAAAATTTCTGTGATGCATCTAAAGGTTTAATAAACTTCTTGAATGAGGTTTTGAGCACCTTGAGCGGTGCAGTTTTTATAATGCTGTCACTTTTGGGTATTTACTTTCATATAGAGTGACTTCAAATGTAATGTGGTTCCTAAAAAAATGGTTTTGCAAATTTTGTTGTAAAAATTAGAAATAGCTGGTCACCTTTAAACCCTTCTAACTTCCTAACAAAACAATATGTTTTAAAAATTGTCTGATGTAATGTAGACATGTGGGAAATGTTATTTATTAACTATTTTGTGCATAAAAATTAAGTTTGAAAATTGCGACATTTTCAACATTTTTGCCAATTTTTTTCACAAATAAACACAAGTCATATCAAAGAAATTTTTACCATGATCATAAAGTACAATATGTCATGAGAAAATCATCTCAGAATCAGTTGGATCCATTGAAGCATTCCAGAGTTATGACCTCATAAGTGACAGTGGTCAGAATTGTAAAAATTGGCCTGTTCAGGAAGGTGAAAAAAGGCTTCAGGGTGAAGGGGTTAAAAGAGTACACAAAATCAGATGCCAAAAAAATATAATAACCATAAACCTATTAAAACAAAAAGTACCATATTTCTCAACTACCGTCATCTAGCCTCCAGTTTTCATGACATAACTATTACTAAACATTGAAATTAGGGAAAAAAAATAATCGTAATGCAATCAGATGCTATTTGATTACTCTTCAGACAGACTCAGAGGTTACATGTTGCACAGAAGAAATTCAATTACACTAGAGAAGCAAGGCTGACAGATCATATTTGCATGGGACAGTCAGATTGCGTTGTGACACTTTTTGCATTCATAATTTGACATCCTTCTGCCACCAGTTTCAATGGTGCAGGTGGTGCATCTATGTCTTTTGGAAGGTGGGAGAGATGGTGATTTTTCTTCATCATCATTGGGATAAAATCTTTTCTGCTAGACTTGCAGGTTTGAGGGATTTCACTCATCTTCAGACTTCTTTGGCATAGCTCTACACTCACCAGTTCATTAGCCAATGTTTTCAGGTAAATTCTTCTATGCAGTGGTTCCAGTTGAATGCCAAGGTAAATGACTTGTGAATTGATACTACCCACATTCAACATCGCGAAGAAGATCATCAATGGACAGTGCTAGGTGTTTCGGCTAACATTATACATGGCTTCGTGCTCCACTTGGTCTTTTTATATTTGCCCAAATATTAGGTGCTATCGGTATCTTGGTTATCTGATCAGTCTCCTCACATCCTAATCTGTTAATGAATCACTTTTACATTCTTCTACCTCATCTTGAGATGAAATGTCACTCTCTTCATCTTCACTTAGCATGGGGTCACCCTCATCAGAGCGCGAGAGAGCACGTGTTAAGGTAAAATGTGCCTTAGAGGCCACCCTCTTTTTTCTAAGAAAACCCTACTTATTTCCACAAACTTTGCATTATTCATTCATAAAACAAGGAAGCAAAATAAGCAATTGTGATGAATAAAATGAGAAAATATTAACCTTCAAATGTGAGACAAGTTCAGGCGCAGTGAGCCTGAGAAGCCACAATGGTCTGATCCACTCTCTAGAAGGTCTGCTGTAAAAATGTGAGATGAGGTTTTAAAGAGCATGTCAAGACAGGAATTAACTGGAAGGAGAGAGCTTGTCTGATAATTTGTAGAGGAAAGAGAAATTAAATTAATTGAACTTTGCCTGTCCGATCAGTTGCGCCTGACAGAGGGTTAAGCAACAGGATATCTATAAACAGAAAGATTGTGAGGAAACACTTAGCTAACCTAAATGAATTCAAGTCTCCAGGTCCAGATGAATTACACCCCAGAGTACTGAAGGAGATAGCAGAAGAAATTTTTGAACCCCTCTCCATAATCTTTGAAAATTCTTGGAGAACAGAAGTCCCAGAAGACTGGAGAAGAGCAAATGTTGTTCCTATCTTCAAAAAGGGGAAGAAGGTGGACCCAGGCAACTATAGGCCGGTGAGTCTGACTTCTATACCAGGAAAGATCTTTGAACAAATTATTAAACAACATGTATGTCAGTACCTGGATAAGAATGAAGTGATTAAACAGAGTCAGCATGGGTTTGTAACTAATAAGACATGTCAGACTAACTTAATTTCCTTCTGTGATGGAATCACTGATTGGGTGGATCAAGGAAATGCTGTAGATATAGTATATCTTGACTTCAGCAAAGCATTTGACAAAGTATCTCATACAATCCTTATTGAAAAAATGACTAAGTATGGAATGGACAAGGCAACTGTTAGGTGGATTCATAACTGGCTTAGTGATCGGACCCAAAGAGTGGTCGTAAATGGCTGCACATCCAGTTGGAAGAATGTCTCAAGTGGGGTACCACAGGGCTCTGTCCTGGGCCCTGTATTGTTCAACATCTTTATCAACGATTTAGATGAAGGAATTGAGGGTAAACTGATTAAATTTGCTGATGACACAAAGCTAGGAGGGATAGCTAACACTAGAGAAGAGACAGAGAGGATTCAAAAAGATTTAAATAAACTGGAGAAGTGGGCAGCAACTAACAGAATGGTTTTTAACAGGGAAAAATGCAAAGTACTACATCTGGGCAATAAAAATGAAAAAAGCATATACAGAATGGAAGGAATAGGCCTAAGCAACAGCACATGTGAAAAAGACTTGGGTATACTAATAGATCACAGACTGAATATGAGTCAACAGTGTGATGCAGCAGCAAAAAAGGCAAATGCAATTCTAGGATGCATTAACAGAAGCATAAAGTCTAGATCACGTGAAGTCATTATTTCCCTCTACTCCTCTTTGGTCAGACCTCATCTGGAATATTGTGTCCAGTTTTGGGCACCACATTTTAAAAAAGACATCAACAAACTGGAGCAAGTTCAGAAAAGAGCAACCAGAATGGTGACCGCTCTGCAAGCCCTGTCTTATTAGGAAAGGTTGCAGGATTTGGGATTGTTTAGTTTACAAAAGAGAAGACTGAGAGGAGACTTAATAGCTGTCTACAAATATCAAAAGGGCTGTCACATTGTAGAAGGATCAACTTTATTCTCATTTGCACAAGGAAAGACTAGAAGCAATGGGATGAAACTGAATGGGAGGAGACACAGATTAGATATTAGAAAAAACTTTTTGACAGTTAGAGTGATCAATGAGTGGAACAAGCTGCCACGAGAAGTGGTGAGTTCTCCTTCAATGGAAGTCTTCAAACAGAGGCTGGACAGACATCTGACTGGGATGATTTAGCGAATCCTGCTTTGAGCAGGGGGTTGGACCAGATGGCCCAGGAGGTCCCTTCCAACTCTACGATTCTATGATTAAGATGAAACTGAAATGATCTTTAACCCCTTAAGCCCCAAGGGTGGTTTGCACATTCCTGACCGGGCCAATTTTTACACTTCTGACCACTGTCCCTTTATGAGGTAATAACTCTGAAACGCTTCCATGGATCCCGGTGATTCTGACACTTTTTTCTCGTGACATATTGTACTTCATGTTAGTGGTAAAATTTCATTCAAATAACTTGCGTTTATTTGTGAAAAAAAATGGAAATTTGGCGAAAATTTTGCAATTTTCCAACTTTTAATTTTTATGCCCTTAAATAACAGAGATACGGCACACAAAAAACTTGATAAGTAACATTTCCCACATGTTTACGTTACATCAGCACAATTTTGGAACCCAAATTTTCTTTTGTTAGGAAGTTATAAGGGTTAAAAATTGACCAGCGATTTCTCATTTTTGCAACACCATTTTATTTTTACGGACCACATCACATTTGAAGCCACTTTGATGGGTCTATATGATAGAAAATACCCAAAAGTGACACCATTCTAAAACTGCACCCCTTAAGGTGCTCAAAACCACATTCAAGAAGTTTATTAACCCTTTAGGTGCGTCACAGGAATTTTTTGAATATTTAAAAAAAAATGAACATTTAACTTTTTTTCACAAAAAAACTGCTCCAGGTTCAATTTTTCTTATTTTACCAAGGGTAAAAGGAGACATTGGACTGCAAAATTTATTATGCAATTTGTCCTGAGTACCCAGATACCTGATATGTGGGGGGGAACCACTGTTTCGGCGCATGGCTGAGCTCAGAATGGAAGGAGCGCCGTTTGACTTTTTCAATGCAAATTTGGCTGGAATTCAGATCGGGTGCCATGTCACGTTTGGAGAGCCCCTGATGTACCTAAACAGTGGAAACCCCCCACAAGTGACCCCATTTTGGAAACTAGACCCCCAAGGAACTTATCTAGATATGTGGTGAGAACTTTGAACCCACAAGGGCTTCACAGAAGTTTATAACGTACAGCCGTACAATTAAAAAATCATATTTTTTCCACAAGAATGATCTTTTCACCCTCAATTCTTATTTTTCCAAGGGTAACAGGACCATAAAAGTTATTGTGCAATTTGTCCTGAGTACGCTGATACCCCATATGTACTATTTGGGCGCATGACAGCGCTCGGAAGGGAAGCAGCGCCATTTGACGTTTTTGGCTGGAATTGAGATTGGACACCATGTCGCATTTGGAGAGCCCCTGATGTACCAAAACAGTGGAAACCCCCCACAAATGATACCATTTTGGAAACTACACCCCCCAAGGAACTTATCTAGATGTGTGGGGAGCACTTTGACCCCTCCAGTGCTTCACAGAAATTTATAACGCCCGGGCGTGAAAATAAAAAAATTTCCACAAACATGATCTTTTAGTCCCCATTTTTTTATTTTCCCAAGGGTAACAGGAGAAATTGGACCCCAAAAGTTGTTGTCCAATTTGTCCTGAGTATGCTGACACCCCATATGTGGGGGAAAACTACTGTATGGGCACACGTCGGGGCTCGGAAGGGAAGTAGTGACGTTTTGGAATGCAGACTTTGATGGAATGGTCTGCGGGTGTCATGTGCGTTTGGAGAGCCCCTGATGTACCTAAACTATTGAAACTCCCCACAAGTGACCCCATTTTGGAAACTAGACCCCCACGGAACTTATCTAGATGTGTGGTGAGCACTTTGAACCCCCAAGTGCTTCACATAAGTTTATAACGCCCGGGCGTGAAAGTAAAAAATCATTTTTTTGCACAAAAATGATAATTTTGCACCCAATTTTTTTATTTTCCTAAGGGTAACAGGAGAAATTGGACCCCAAAAGTTGTTTTGCAATTTGTCCTGAGTAGGCTGATACCCCAAATGTGGGGGTAAAACACTGTTTGGGCGCATGGCAGAGCTTGGAAAGGAAGGACCACCATTTGATTTTTTCAACTCAGAATTGGCTGGAATTGAGATCAGACGCCATGTTGCATTTGGAGAGCACCTGATGTGCCCAAACAGTGGAAACCCCCAATTCTAACTCCAACCCTAACCCCAACACACCCCTAACCCTAGCCCTAGCACTAACCCTAGCCCTAGCTCTGGCCCTAACCCTAGCCCTAGCCCTAACCCTAGCCCTAGCCCTAACCCTAACCCTAATGGGAAAATGGAAATAAAGACATTTTCTTTTAATTTTATCATTTATCCCTAACTAAGGGGGTGATAATGGGGGGTTTGATTTACTATTTATGCAAAACAGAAGCCGCGGAGACACCATCACATGTTTCTCAACGCAAGCAATGATTTACTATTTATGGCGGGTTTTTATGTTTGGCAGCTGACACACGCTAAAAGATACTTTTTATTGTAAAAATAGTTTTGCATCGCATTCGCCACATATTGAGAGCTATAATTTTTTCGCATTTTGACCCAACGAGTCATTTGAGGTCTTATTTTTTGCGGGACAAGTTGACGTTTTTATTGGTATCATTTTTGGGCACGTGACATTTTTTGATCGCTTTTTATTCCGATTTTTAGGACGCAGAATGAACAAACCACAGCGTTTCATGAATTTCTTTTGGGGGGGTGCGTTTACACCGTTCCGCGTGTGGTGAAATTGATAAAGCACCTTTATTCTTCAGGTCAGTACGGTTACAGCGATACCTCATTTAGGTCTTTTTTTATGTTTTGTCGGTTTTATGCAATGAAAACTATTTTATATAAAAAATAATTATTTTTGCATTGTTTTATTCTGTGAGCTATAACTTTTTTATTTTTTCACTGATGATGCTGTGTCATGGCTTGCTTTTTGCGGGACAAGATGACGTTTTCAGCGGTACCATGGATATTTATATGCGTCTTTTTGATCGCGCGTTATTGCACTTTTTGTTCGGCGGTATGATAATAAATCATTTTTTGCTTCGTTTTTTATTTTTATTTTTTAAGGGGTTCACTAAAGGGGTTAACTAATGGGACAGTTTTATAGGGCAGGTCGTTATGGATGCGGCAATACCAAATATGTGTACTTTTTATTGTTTTTTCTTTTTATTTCCAAAAAATGAATTTATTGGGGGAATATTTTTTTTTTTTCTAATTTATTTGGCGATTTTTTTTTTAAATTATTTTAACACTTTTTTTAATTTTATTACATTGTCCCAGGTAGGACATCACTGTCTTGTGACAGATCGCTGATCTGTCATATCACAGATCACTGTGACAGATCAGTGATCTGTCACAGGCAGTGCAGCAGGCTTCCTCGTGCCTGCGCTTTGCAGGCAGTGAGGAAGGTCCCCGTCGCCATCTTGGATTTGGGGTCTGCAGGGAAGGAGCCCCCGCAGCAGCTCTGCACATTGCGCTGCCGTGGGGGGCTCAGGGAAGCACGGAGGGAGCCCCCTCCCTGCCGATGCTTCCCTTTAACCCCCGGTACACCGCGATCGTGTTTGATCGCGGTGTGCAAGGGGTTAACGTGACGGGGGCGGTCCGTGACCGCCCCTAACACATTGTGTTGGGTGTCAGCTGTGACACCCGGCCGCGATCAGTGGCACTCACCACATGGGCGCCTCTGATCGCTATGACGTACTATCCCGTCCCTGGGAATTAAGTCCCAGGGCACATGGACGGGATAGTGCGTCATATGGGATTAAGGGGCTAAAAGGCCTAAAGTTAAAGATGACATATTTCCTTTGTATTTTAGGCAAGAAAACCCTAATAATTGCAAAAGGAAAATGGGCACCCTTGGAGATTTGTGTGCTCACATAACTTTGACCAAGGGTTTAATACCTTAATTAACCTTTTAGGGTTCTTCACTATCATTATTAGGAAAGGACAGGTGATGCAAATTTCCCAGCTTTATAAAAGCCCAGCTTTCTCTAACCTTGTGCCAAAGGAAGCAGCCATAGGTTCTTCTAATCAGCTGCCTAGCTCTCTGAAAATGAAAATTGTGAAGGGCCACAAATCAAGAGAAGGCTTTAAGAAGATTGCAAAACTCTTTCAAGTTGCCCTTTACCTCAGTTCGAAATGTAATTAATAAATATCAGTTAGCAGGAACAGTGGAGGTCTAGATAATGTCTGGAAGACCAAGCAAAATATCAGTGAGAGCTGCTCATAGGATTGCTAGAGAGGCAAATGAAAGTGCCCGCTTAACTGCAAAAGATCTTCAGAAAGATTTTGCAGACTAAGGAGTTGTAGTACATTATTCTTATGTTTAGAGACACTTACATAAATACAGCACTCATGGATGAGTTAGCAGAAGAAAATCTCTCCTGCATCCTCACCATAAAATTAAGCCCCAGAAATATGCAAAAGAACATCTAAACAAGCCTGATGCATTATGGAAACAAGTCCTATGGACCAATGCAGTGAAAATAGAACTCTTTGGCCACAATGCTCAAACGGTATGTGTGGAGAAAAAAGGGCACAGAATTTCAGGAAAAGAACACCTTGCCAACTATTAGAAATGGGGGGGATCAATCATGCTTTGGGGCTGCAGTCAATGGCACGGGGAACATTTCACAGCTAGATTGAAGGAAGGATTCAATTAAATTTCAATAAATTCTTGATGCAAGCATAGCACCATCAATAAAAAAAAGCTTAAGTTCGATAGAGGTTGGCTTCTACAAATGGATAATGATCCTAAACACAAGGAAGAATGTATTAAAATCCCTCAAACAAGAATTAAAAGACTCTTGATTGGCTACAAAGCGTTCACAAGCTGTGATACTTTCAAAAGGGGATGCTAACAGATATTAACCATGCAGGGTGCATAAAATTTTGCATCTGCTCTTTTTCCTTATTGTAATTTTTAAGATGTAAAAAATGAAAATATATATTTTATTTTTTGACTAAAAAACAAAGGAAATGTGTGATTTTTAACTTTAGATCTTTTAGAGATCATTTCATCTTTAACTTTCTTAATTATTCACAATAACAATAACTTTAACAAGGGGTGCACAAATTTTTACATGCCACTGTATATAGGGGGCTGTGATGGACATCATAGTGTATATTGAGGTCTGTTGTGGATATTGAGGTCTGTATGGGTGACTGTGGTGACCATCATACCACGTAGGGGGACAATGTAAGGAGGAGTTACAGTTTGGAGAGGACAATGTGGTGGGCAGTATGAGAAAATAATCTGCAAAGGGGTCACAGAATGGATATGAAGAGGTGGCAGCATGAAATGAGGGCACAATATGGAGAGAGGTTAGCATGGAAGGCGGACAGTGTGGAGATATAGAGAGTGTAAGGTAAAACAGTGGGAAGGGGATGGCCATGCTATAGGCCATGGTTCATAAGGGTGGATGATGTGGCAATTATATCTGATAATGGCAGAAAGTGGAGTGGTTATAGCTGATAATTGTGGACAGTGGGGTTGGTTATAGATGATTAAGACAGACAGTGTAGAGATGTTAGCTCATAAGGACAAAGAGAGTGGAGGCTATATACCATAGGAGGTTTATTTGGTTATAGTATGAAAAGATAATTTTATGCAGAGGATGTTTTAATAACACTTCTATTTTTAAGGGCACCGCATGTATGTGTTGCAGAAGACCAGAGAAGAGGGAAGTCTACAGATATGAAATGTGGATGTGTGAAGTCATCATGGAGTCTAGACAAGATAAAGACAAAAAGAATAAACAAGTCCAATCAGAGAGGACCTGTATGTAAATTTTTACTTGTGATCCTGCTTACGTCTCATCAGTACAGTAGTTCCTAAACGGTCCGCAATCTGATAGTGATTGATAACAACCCCTAGCATCTCCTTACCATTGTTAAGGACATACTGGAGTTGTAGGTTCATGTGCTACAAATGTATATGGGGCTTACTTAACTATACAATTGATTGCTGTACTAAGCTTGGTGATAAAGTCATGGGGATTCTGGTGATGCATTTGTGGTTCTGATGTATTCATGTACTAATGATGGTGCTGGTGTATTTATTTACTGATGGTGATTCTCATGACATATTCATGTACTCATGGTGGTTCTGGTGATACATTTATGTACTGATGGTTCTGGTGCCATATTAATGTACTTTTGGTGGTTGTGGTGATGTATTTGTGGCGCCCCTGAGGCTCAGTCGCCACAGAGGTACTGCACCTCCTCCTGAGGTGTGGTGCCCCACCATCCAGGTAAGTTGGAGGCTCCTGACCACGCTCCAACATCTGCATCCCACAAAACACGTTAGTTCAGCAAAGCCACATTGCGGCTTCCTGCTTGGAGTGTAGCAGAGCACCTTTGGTGGCTCCCTGCTTGGAACACGAAACATGCTGGGAGGCGGGTGGAGTTAGAATACATAAAAGAGTGGGAGGGTTTAGGATTGGAGGTCAGTCAGTCAGAGAGTCACTCAGAGAGGAGTGAGGAGAGAAGATCCCGGAGAGAGGAATGGAGGAAGGAGGTGCTGCAGCAGATCTCAGTGACCTGGGTCTGCTGGCACGGGAAAGGAAAGAAGGAGAAAGACATTGAACCGAAACCTGATCTTCCATAAGAAGGAAAGACTTGTACGGAACATAGGAGTAAAAAGGAACAGAGGACGTGGGTTAGAGGAAGAACCCTGCCTAGATGTTCTAAGCGCAAGGCCAGGGCCCGGTCCCCGAGGTTGTATGGACACTAATGGTTCTACAGCAGACACCGGTGGAGTAGTGGGCTGTAAATGCACTACTCCCATCTAAGACTTGGGGGCACAACAGCAACTTGGATAGTGAGCCGGGACTCAGGAGTAAGGAGTCCACGAAGCAGGCTATAGCTGTCTGCCGTACAAGTAGAGTTCTTGGGAACATCTGTCAGGAGGCACTGCAGTGTAACTCAGTACTAGGAGTACTTCACACTTAAAGGCGCTATAAGAGGAGACGTTCAGAAAGGCAGATGTTGGCGGAGTGTTGGAAGGGAGCATTCCATCTGGCCTGGAGGTTGATTGAGTCCCTGACCCGGAGGACACAGCACAGAGGCAGGCACCTGTGTGTACTACAGACTGTGAGTAAAGCTTTGGAACTACATGCCGGGGTGTCCTCCAATTATTCTTGCGCCAACGCACCCAGCACCGCTACATCTGGGTACCAGCCTCTACACCGCTTGTGTCTCTCCTCTACCCAGACATCTACACTGCCCTGGGGCTACAGCTCCACCTGTGGGGAGCTTCACCATCTTGGCTGCAACACACCACCAGCCCCAGAGTATCTGCATGCAGCGTCGGCTCAACATCTCACTTGCCGAGCACCACAGGTGGCATCGCAAACTATTCCATTAACTACATTCCACCATTCAATCTCCCCTGTTTAGCATTGGGCGCCCAGGGCCACTGACCGGGTCACCGCTGCTGTGACACATCCCGCCGATGCCGGCCCGGTACCGACTACCCCACGGCCCTGGGAGGGCGACCCATATTCATGTACTGATGGTGGTTCTTGGGGCATATTTATTTACTTATAATACAATTTATGGTTCTTTGAGTTTTAGTTGTGTACTGATGATGATTTTGTTTTCGCCTTCATGATGATAGTTCTGGTGATGAATAAAGCAACAGAGCAACCATCAGTGCATGAATGTCAACAGAGCCTCGATCAGTGCAAGAATACAACATCAGAAACCAGTATTTTACTTTTGTTGATATTTATGGTGAAAAAGTTAAGAATTGTAGTGTAAGTGGTCATTGCCTGACACATCGGAGGGGAGGGTGGTGTGTGTTAGGGATCTTGTTACTTTAGTCTCTGACACATTCCTTTGCGGCTAAGGGTTATCAAACTAAAGGATATAAAAGTAGCGCAATTTATTGACTAGAATTATAAATCACCATTGTGTTGACTACAATGATAAAGGGTTACAAAAGTGTCCCAGCTATAACTAACATACAGTATGTGAGTATTGAATGAGTTTGATGTGTATGATGTGTTTTGACAATTTGGGTACTATATTACATCATACATATTAAAATAACTGAAGGAATCAGGTAAAGAATTCTCTACAAAATCATCAATATAAAATAGAATGTCACATTAAGAAGTTATTTCATCCACTTCAAGGCCACTGTCTTAAGTCATCTGTCTCATCAATATATAATTTGTAATAATATTTCTAAACATCTTTAATGAACCTGCAGCTGTACTGAAATGTATTTATTTATTTTACTCATTTATATAGCTCCATTAGTTCAACAGCACTTTACCTACATTATTGTCACTGTCTCCATTGGTGTTTACAATCTAGAGTCAGTATGTCTTTGGAATGTGGGAGGAAACCAGAGTACCAGGAGGAAACCCACACAAACACAGGGAAAACATACAAACTCCAGATGTTGTCCTTGTGGGATTTGAACCCAGTGAGCCACTGTACTGCCATCCTACAGCTTCAGAAGAAGGGAGGCAGCAGTGCGATACAAGTAGATATATTATATATGTATTATTTGAGATAAAAAAAATCACTATGTTTCACAAAAAAGACTAAAAAAAATTCATAGATAACTAAACAAGAAGAAACTTTAGCGTTTTCAAATCCATATCTGCTGAAAAGGCTTAAATATGTCAGGAAAAAAGCAGAGGAAAATTATTTGATTTGAATCAAGTGAAAAAGAATAGATTTTGAAACTATAGATGACACCAAACCAACTCAAAGAATAGAGATATAGTAAAAAGTAATTTGTAGTGGACAATTTAAAACACGGCATATAATAATCTGCAAGGTCACATAGGAACTCACGGTAACTTCTAAGCAAGTAAAGGCCTCTTCCACATTAGATAGCATTAATGTTCATAAGTCTACCATAAAAGCATACTGAACAACAATGGTGTGCATGGTAGGATTGCAAGGAGAAAACCACTGCTCCCTAAAAGGAATATTGCTGCCCATGTGCAGTTTGTTAAAGATCACCTGAGTAAATCAGAAAGCTATTGAACAATATTTTGTGAAAAATTCAGACCAAAACAGAGCATTTTAATTTAAATGAGAAGAATTATGAATGGAAAAGAAAAACATGGCATTACAGTCTAAAAACCTCATACCATTTGCAAAACACAGTAGTATCAAAAAAGGGATAAAAATGATCCAAAAGACCACTTTACAAAGAGATAATTAATAAAAAACATCAATCTTTATTAGAAATATAAGCATACAAATATAAAGATAGCATGAACCGTGTTTACCACGAGACATGTTTGAGGTATAGAAAAAATAGGGAATCAAGTCCATACATATAGTGGATCAGACCAAAATTCAGGCTGCAACAGGCTCCTAGTAAAGCTCCACCAGGTCAGAGGCAAATACCACCTGACCAAATGGAACAGTAATTCATCAATTGATCTTACCCATGATGCTGTAGACCTCTGCTAATGTTTTTTATTAATTATATCTTTGTGAAGTGGTGTCTTTTGAATAATTTTTATCCCTTTTTATGTCATATGTTTCATGAACACCCATTTACTATTATGAGGTAATTGCTGCAGGCCATCTGAGGCCCCTCTTATAGATTGATATGTTGATGGACACTATTTTGATTAAAACATGGTGGTAGTTGTATCATTGTTTGGGTATGTTTTACATTCATTCTGAATTACACCAACAAATTCTAAAAGAAAATGTCAGGATGCCTGTCCATTATCTGAATCTCAAGAGATCATCATAGGTCATACAGCAAGACAATAACCCAAAGAATAAATGTTTTTCTACAAGGGAATGATTAAAAAAAGAATAAAGTTAAAGTTTTGGAGAGGCCATGTCAATGTACTGACCTTAATCATATGGAAATGTTGTGGAAGGACATGAAACAAGTAGATATGCTTCCAATCAGTTTAGAGTCAAGTTTCCTAAATCTCAGATTCCCAAAAATTGCCATTTGGTTTGTGATGATCAAAAATGTAAAAAAGCCCATGCCATTTCACACATTACTAAAAACTGCATCAGCCAAAGAGGGAGCTCATGATGTCATGCTTGGTCTTTCAGCTATCACATCACAAGGTCAAGCACAGATGATATTGTGATATTATGTTAGTCTAATATTAAACAAGTACCCATCACCAGCAAGGTAAACATTGACCCCTAAAAGGGATAATTTTTGAACTATTTTTACAATTTAAGTAGCCAAAAAATTCTGTTAGTGCAGTGTGTCTTTAAATAGTCTGTTACAAAGTTGTACTTTTGAATTACACTATTGATACTGCCACATAGTATATTGGAAAACAGGAAAAATCACAATGGTTTTTAGGGTTTTTTATTTACTATTTTTAATATACACAAAAATGACCTAGTAATATGTTCCTCCAAGTCACTACGAGTATGCAGATATTAAACATGTATAGTTTTTTTTTTATTTAAATGGTGAAAAAAATTCAGAAATTCCTAAAAAAATTATTTTCTTGATTTTGTTGCTATTTTCCAAGACCCACAGCGTTATTCTTTTTTGGGATTTCGGGCTTTGGATGGCTTATTTTTTCTGATCTGAGCTGATGTTTTTACTAATACCATTCTGAGGTAGTATGATGTTTTGATCTCCTCTTACTGCATTTTGTTTCAATGTTGTTGTGACCAAAAAAAATGATTCTGGTCTCTAGATGTTTTTCTTGTTATGCTGCTTACCAATCACATTAATTTGTTTTATATGTTCATAGATCGGACATTTTTGAATGTGGCAATACCAAATGTGTATTTTTATTTTTTTGTTTTACTTTTAATGGTGCAATAGGATGGTAATTAGAATTTCATTTTTTTTATTTTTTAATATTTTATAAAACTTTTTTTCACTTTTTACTATATTTAAAAGTCCCCTTTGGAAATTTGAAGCTGTGTTCGTCCTAGTGCCTGTGCTATTCATAGCAGTGCTTCAACCTTAGGTCGGCATTCACAGGAGGATCATGATGACAGGCACAGGGTTCTCCAGTCAATCGATACCCAGGGATCATGTGACAGGCGCGCCAATGGGTGGGACTAATGATGTGCAGCCTACCGTGCATGATGTGCTACCTGCCGTGCATTTTAAATGCCACTGTCAGTGATAGGTGAAACTGGGTGTATGTGTCCAATCTGCGCTGCTGATAAAGATGGATGGCGAACAACATTCTTCAAAGCTTTATTTCAAACAGGTTAAAAGTCTGTTGACATTTTTAACCTGTTTGAAATAAAGTTTTGAAAAATATTCTCGGTCTTTGGACCCGAGTCCTGCAGCAGTTGATCCATACTTCTTACATGTTGCCTAGTTGTTACAAAAGAAAGTGAGCATACCTCTTCCCGGTGCACCCTATGTTTTTAACCAGTTAAGACCCTCTTTGCGCTTTTTTTAATCTACAGATTTTCTACTTCTACTGTCAGTGATTGACATTAGCACATTACTTGTTAACAGATATGGGTGGATCTCAGATCCACTTGTGGCTGTTGGAGGCATTTGATGAATGATTAACACTAGAACTACTGTACTCGTGACACCTACTAGAACTACTGAATGTAGTCATTTTGACTACTGACTTGTTTTCGTCTATTATTAGAGTTTCATTTGTGGTTATTTATTAATAATTATATTTTTTAATGTATTATTATTGTGAGATCCAACAGTAATGCTTTGGAATGTTTTTTTTCTGATTTTTTTTCATATTTTTCTACAGGAAATAACAAAAGTAAACTAAGTAAAACAATAATAATAGACGTTTTAAAATAATTTATTATTAAAGTGCACACATATAAACAACAACTCAAGAACAACAAGCAGAGAAAATGTAAGTGAAGGAGAAGAAAAACGAAAATATGGCGCAGAATCTCAATAAAACCGACCAACTGTTATTATAAAGTACAACCGGTAACTTTCTAAACATTTGTTGATTCGCATTTCAGGCATCGTCTTTCAATTACAGCGGTACATTGCCCACACAAAGACTTATGGCAAGTCATACAATTTCCAACAGATCGATTATTTTTGCATTTTGCTTTTATCTGGCAAAATTTTTTTTGAGACATCACATCTGAAGATGTAGCAACTTGGGACATGCCACCCTTTCCCCTAGATACAACATACGGACCACTCAACTCTGTGACAAGCTTTTGCAAAAATGCCTTGCGTGACATTTGTCCGGTGGTCATCTCCTTGTATAATATCCAAGCATTTATACCCGCTAAGTCTAAGGTATTTTCAAATGCGTGAACAGGCCATCTCCTAGTACCTGTTCTTGTGCTGTATTTGCGTGCCATCTGATCTACTACATCTACTCCATATTTTGCTTCATTATAAAACTTTACAGTTTCTGGAGGTTTTTTTGGAGATTCAGAAGCAACAAGAACATCAGGATGGACGGAACTCAGAATTATCACATTTTTGGTTGGCTTACCTTGATACACGGTAAGTGTAAAATTATCCTCATTTTTTATAGACTTTAGTGCTGTACAACTTTTCTTTCATTGTTTTTATTTCTTTAGGCACTTCTCGTCTTATCTTATTTAGCGTTCCCACGATAGTCGTTCCCTGGCTTTTTAGCTGTTTGGCAAGTTTTACTGATGTAAAATAATTATCAGTGGTTACATTTCGACCTTTTTTCAAAAACGGCTGCAATAGTTTCATGACTACGTGGTCAGCTAAACGGTCATCAGCATGGCGTGAATCATCTTTACCCAGATAAGGGAAGCCATTTACAACATATTTACTATCCTTATCTACAGCTAGCCAAAATTTATGGCCATATTTATCTGGCTGGGAAGGTATATACTGTGTGAAAGGACACCTGGTTTTGCTTGGGAAAAGTTGTTCATCAACCGTAATGTATGGGCCAGGTTTGTAACAAGCAATGCAATTGGCAATAAACCTGTCCCACACAACAGAAAAGAGAGCAAATTTGTCGGTTTGCAGTCTCTGCGATCGATTGGACTTCTGATCAAATCTGAGGTAATGCATAATTTCTACAAAACGGTCCCTAGACATTATCGCTTTGCATAACGGTATTCCCCAGTCATAATACAACCAGGTAACACAATAAAAATGTGAAAAGTTGACATCTGAATTGAACTACATCTATATGAACATCAGGGTAAATAAGATACAGTGAAAAAATTATGCACAAAACTTTACAGCAACTTTTAGTGACAAAAGGACAGCAAAATATTTGCACCTAAATTATTTATTGCCACAAAATCTTTTTTAACATCCTATTTGAGGAAAAGTCACCGAGTCTCAAGCCGGAATTCCAAAAAATGTAGTCACAGAGGAGAAATACATAGTGCGAAGTAGTCAAAATGACTACCTCAGTAGTTCTAGTGTTAAATCATTCATCAAGTGCAAGAAAAGATGTGGGCTCAGCAAGTGAGCGAACTTCAAAGGCAGGAACACGGCCTAAGATGATGACATCATGAAGGGGTTAAAGAGCTCAAAAAGATTTCAATACAGTCTTAAGACACCTCAAAGTGTTTTAGATATCTTTTCCAAATAGAGACTTCTCAGTATTGAGACTCGCAGGAAAACTATTCACTATAAATTAAACTTAGGAGGAAAATTTGGCAAAGGATGGTGAATTCAAATTTCAAAAGACTGACTTGTCTCTAGTACCAACATCATGCAATCATACCATAAACAACAATGTTTACATGCTCCAGCATTTGAAATAAAATTACACTTTCCTTATACATTTGCAAAATTCTACTAGTGATATTTCAGCAGACAAAAGGAGTAAAGAAAATGTTTCATAGTTATATTTTTCTCTAATATTATACTTTAGCTATATAACATGATATTATTATCTTTATTTGCTAGATAACAACATTTTTAATCCCAAATGAGAAGTTTAGTTTGAGAATCTAGCAATATACAAATTGCGCTCTAGGCATAATGATGGTGTATGTAAAAAGCTGATACAAGGACAAAATGAGCTAGAAGTGATATCTATTATATATAAACAGTGAGAACAATTCTCCCTAAAGGGCTTAAAAAGGCCAAAAGAGATTGATCTTTTCATGTAATTCTCCACCTAATACAGGATAATAAAATCTCCTATAACTGTGGTAATCTCTACTAGAACTGGAAACTTATTCCATTTTCTTTGACAAATTGAACCAGTATTCTAGAAAAATTAAATATATATATACTGCATATGCTAATAAATCTCTTAATATTAAATTTGATAGTTTATCCTCAGAAGAGTAAAAAGTATGATGATCGCAGTAATGACATGTTAAGAAGTCATTGTCATAGCTCATAAACAAGAGTGTATTAATAAACATCACATTCTATAGGTTGTGTGGAGCTGTAATTGATACATTTTATAGGGCTTTCCCATACCCTTTATGCTTATGATTTCATAAAATGCTATACGCAGGTTTTTCCTCTTAGATTTCCTATTGATTCAACAATAGATAAGTTGTGCCATGCTTTATTGAATGCTGTGCTTCAGAGAACTAGAGATGAGCAGATCGGTCTGCGGATGATCAAGTTCGACTAGAGTTACCTGAAATTTGCATTTTCATCAGAATTAGAATATTTTGAGACTTTATTCACAGTTTGCAAAAAGAAAACTTGCCCAGCACTATTTCCCACATTGCTGAAGAATCAGAGAGCAAACAAACATCATTTTGCATGACTGCGTGGGTCTCCTCATATTGCCATGCAGTCTTGACATCTTACAGATTATCATACCTTGTACAGTGGTGGTCAGTAAATAAGCCATCAGAAATCAGTGGTTCCTAGTGAAGCATAGTCATTTGGCATCTCCAGAGTCACTGGATACATCTTTCTCTTCTGTAAAGTGTAGGCTTTTATAGTCAGTGGGGGTCTTTCTATCTTCTAAAGAGTATAAGTACTTATGATAAGCTGGATCCCCTCTCTCTTGTAGACTGTTGGTTGTTATGGTCAGTGGGGTCCTCTATCTTCTGTAAAGTGCAAGCTCTAATGATTAGTTGGGTCCTCTTTCTCCCGTAGAGTGTAAGCTATTATCATCAGCGGGATCCTCTCTTTTTCACCTCAAGTATAAGCTCTCATGGTCAGCAAGGTTCTCTCACTCTCCTCTCTCTTACATGTATTTTATGAGAAATTGCAAACTTTCAAGTGTTGAAATTTGCACAAATTTACTTGCAGTAATTCAAATTTTTGGGGAAATTCAATAAAGCATCTGAGAGTGGGCTAATGTCATTGCCACTCAGGCCTCCCCATAACACTCTGCAGCTATGACATTTAGAAGTTTATCATACTTTGTATAGTGCTGGTCAGTACCTGAACAATCACAAATCATCAGATTCCAGAAGGGAATAATTTGTATTCCAGAGTCATTTTTTTATTTCCAAACTCTCTTCTTCAAAGTCTAATCTCTTAAGGTCAGTGGGGTCCGCTATCTCTCTAATCTAAAGAGTATAAGTTCTTATAGTCATTGAAGTCTCACACTTGGAGAGTGTAAACTCCTTTGGTCATTGGGGTCCTCTCTCTCTTTAGCCTGAAAAGTGTAAGATCTTATGAACAGCTGGGACCTCTCTCTCAACTGGAGAATGTAAGCTCTTATGGTCAATGGGGCCCTCTCTCTCTCTCTCTCCCTCGCTCGGAGAGTGTAAGGTCTTCTGATCATTGGGGTCCTCTCTCACCTGTAGAGTGTAAGCACTTATGGCAAGTAATCTACTCTATCATTACTCTCCCCTACTTGCAGTTTTTACACAATTACAAGCTTTCTAGTATAAAGATTTGCACAATTTTTTTCGCTGTGAATCACATTTTGGGAGAAAATTTGGTGAAGCCAGCAAACTCGAATTTAAAAAGATCAGCTCATGTCAACAGAGAACATGTTAGGCATACTGTAATACCATGACAATAGTTATATGTTATTGAGAGATACAGCTGTAAAGCTGCTTGTTACGATTAGGTCACCGAGGAGGATAACCGGAAAATAAGCTAGGCAACCAGAACACCAGAAAGGTTGGCAACTTAGCGGATTGCAGTCCCTAAACCTAACAAACACAACTAGAATTAGCCGTGGGACGTACCTATGATGCCCTAGACACCTGGACACAGCCAAAGAGTTAACTAAGCCTAAAGCAAGAACTGGGAAAGCTAAACTGCCCCGAAGCAGAACCCCAAATGAATAGATAGCCCCCAAACATATATTGCTGGTGAGACAAGATGAGGCACAAATACAGGCAGAAAATAGAGTAAGCAAATGATGGGGCCAAAACTGTCTAGATAGGACAGGACAGAATAGATACTGTCTGCAATCATGCAAAAACCCTAAAAAATCCAACACGTCTGATATTCAAAAATACTGAGGCCACACGACCTCTCCCCCACTAGATCAGCATTCTGGTGTGAACTGGAAGCAAAACCAAAGATACTGCTATAACAGGGGATTAGCAATACTGAGCAGACTGACATAAGCTGTGGCATATGGAGTGGGGTCCAGCATCGGTCTCAGCAGGGAGCAATGCTGAACCCACACAGCAAAGCAGAATGCAGAGAAAGACAAAACTGGATGAAATGCAAAAAGATTCCAGCAAACAAATAACCTATCTGAACGATGCAGGACCAAGCAGGGGACAAGCGGACTTCAAGATGCACAGGAAGAAAAACAATTCACCAGCAGCAACTGAGGGAAGCTTGCTCACTTAAATCTTCCCAGTCTGTAACACCTGACTTCCACTCATCGTCTTCAGGTGATGGACTTCTGTCAACCCAACCAGTTCCACTACCCGCAGCCACCACCAGAGGAAGCCCAATCTCTGAAGTCAGGTTAAAAGTGTTCACAATAGGTGCTGTTTGTGGCTTACAATATCTCACAGATTAAATAAAATAGATAAAAAAACACTGCAAATAACACATTATGCTTTAAGGGAGAAAGAGGCACTCATAGTTTTCTGTATTTTTTCATTTATATATATATATAGAGGGGGTATAAGATTCTTTAGAAAGGTTTGTAACGTATGGTAATATTTTGAGGCAAAAGTCATCAGTAGAGATGAGCGACTTTGCCTTTTTTCGGTCGAGTCGGGTTTCATGAAACCCGACTTTCGCAAAAGTCGGGTCAAACGAAATCGGCCGACTGAAACACGAAACCCAAAGCAAGTCAATGGGGAAGCAAAGTCGGCAGGGAGTGGAGGACAGTAAACACACCTACAGTGCCCATTTCAATGCCAAAACCATCAATTCTTAAACTGAAGCTTGTCAACCTTAATTTACCTCCTAGCAATAGTTATGCATTGAAAACTGGTGGTTATTTGGCTAAAGTTGTGGGGGGTTGGGCTTTTCTCCAGGTTTTCGTGTGCCCTGGGCCAAAGAGTGTCAGTGCAACCCTTTAACACATAACACAACTCATGATGCTCCGATACGCCACAGAAATATAGGTATAGAACAATGACACATACTTCACTGCTTACTTGACATGACTAGTGTTGAGCATTCCGATACCGCAAGTATCGGGTATCGGCCGATACTTGCTGTATCGGAATTCCGATACCGACTTCCGATATTTTTTCAATATCGGAAGTCGGCATCGGAATCGGAAGTTCAAAGTTGATTGACAGCCTGACGTCATCATGATGCGCGGTGTGTGCGCATCATGATGCGCCGTCATTTCGGGCCTTCCGGGGGTCTCTGCCGGCCTGCCGGGGGGCTGTGTGGACTGCCCGGGGTCTGTACCGGCCTGCCGGGGGGCTGTGCCGGCCTGCCGGGGGGCTGTGTGGACTGCCCGGGGTCTGTACCGGCCTGCCAGGGGGCTGTGCCGGCCTGCCGGTGGTCTGTGCACCCTGTGGGGGTCTGTACCGGCCTGCCGGGGGGCTGTGCCGGCCTGCCGGTGGTCTGTGCACCCTGTGGGGGTCTGTACCGGCCTGCCGGGGGGCTGTGCCGGCCTGCCGGGGGGCTGTGCTGATGTCCGGGGGTCTGTGCAAGCATCGTCCGATGGGACTATAAGTCCCATCTGGCGATGCCTGCTACCATGACAGTGATTGACACATTAGCCAATGATGGGACAGTAGTAGTCCCATCATCCGGCTAATGTGTTAAATGTTAAAAAAAATTCCCACACAGCAATGGCATAAAGTGAGACTAGGGACTTTTTTTTTTTTAAGTGGCGGAGGAATACAGTGCGGAAGGATACCTACCTTCCGTCATTGGATTCCTGCAGCCCGTAGAGAACGGCAGCATCAGCTGATGCTTCCGTTCTCTACCCAAGATCGTCGTGGGACACACTCGTGGACTGCTTCGGATCGTGGGTGAGTATTTTTGTGGTTTGTTATGTTAATATTTATTCCGTAAAAGACAATGGCTTCGGGGAACAATGTGACAAGTATTGGTAAGTATGTTACTCTATGTTATATGTACTGTATGTCTATGTATGTATTGTATGAATGTATTGTATGTAGTATGTATGTAGTATATATGTGGTATGTATGTAGCATGTAGTATGTATGTAGTATGTATGTAGCATGCATGTAGCATGCAGTATGTATGTAGCATGCATGTAGTATATATGTAGTATGTATGTAGTATGTATGTGGTATGTATGTAGCATGTAGTATGTATGTAGTATGTATGTAGCATGCATGTAGCATGCAGTATGTATGTAGCATGCATGTAGTATATATGTAGTATGTATGTAGTATGTATGTGGTATGTATGTAGCATGTAGTATGTATGTAGCATGCATGTAGTATGTATGTAGTATGTATGTAGCATGCATGTAGTATATATGTAGTATGTATGTAGCATGTAGTATGTATGTAGCATGCATGTAGTATGTATGTAGTATGTATGTAGTATGTATGTGGTATGTATGTAGCATGTAGCATGCATGTAGTATGTATGTAGTATATATGTGGTATGTATGTAGCATGTAGTATGTATGTAGCATGCAGTATGTATGTAGCATGCATGTAGTATATATGTAGTATGTATGTAGCATATATGTAGTATGTATGTAGCATATATGTAGTATGTATGTAGCATGCAGTATGTATGTAGCATGCAGTATGTATGTAGCATGCAGTATGTATGTAGCATGCATGTAGTATATATGTAGCATATATGTAGTATGTATGTAGCATGTAGTATATATGTAGTATGCATGTTGCATGCATGTAGTATATATGTAGTATGTATGTTGCATGTAGTATATATGTAGTATGCATGTTGCATGCATGTAGTATATATGTAGTATGTATGTTGCATGTAGTATATATGTAGTATGAATGTAGCATGTATGTAGTATGTAGTATGAATGTAGTATGAATGTAGTATGTAGTATGAATGTAGTATGTATGTAGCATGTAATTTTTTTTTTTTTTTTTTTTTTACATTCAACACATTAGCCGGATGATGGGACTACTACTGTCCCATCATTGGCTAATGTGTCAATCACTGTCATGGTAGCAGGCATCGCCCGATGGGACTTGTAGTCCCATCGGACGATGCCTGCACAGACCCCCGAAGCCTGCACAGACCCCCGGCAGGCCGGCACAGCCCACCGGAGCCTGCACAGACCACCGGCAGGCCGGCACAGCCCCCCGGCAGGCCGGCACAGCCCACCGGAGCCTGCACAGACCACCGGCAGGCCGGCACAGCCCCCCGGCAGGCCGGCACAGCCCACCGGAGCCTGCACAGCCCCCCCGGCAGGCCGGCACAGCCCCCCGGCAGGCCGGCACAGACCACCGGAGCCTGCACAGACCCCCTGGCAGGCCGGCACAGCCCCCCGAAAGGCCCGTACAGACCCCAGAGAGACTGTACAAGGCAAAAACAGGGTTTTTCTTATTCCGATACCGGAAGTCCCATAGACTTGAATGGGACTTCCGGTATCGGAATCGGCGATACCGATACTTTTTTTTAAGATCGGCCGATCCATTCCGATCCGATACTTTGAAGTATCGGACGGTATCGCTCAACTCTAGACATGACTGATCTATTTTAAATTGTACAATAGCTCAAAAACAGGACAGTATATTACTCCATACCGTGTTATGTCCACCACATTGTGCGCCATACAGAATAATGAGCCCCATATATTTCTCCATACCAAATAATTAGTCACATATAATGTTCCATACAGTATCTGATGAGCTCCACATAATGCTCCTTATATAATGGGCCCCATTTGTAATGCTCCAGTGTATAATGTACCCCTTAGATGCTGCTCCAGTGTCTGATCTGCCCCATTTACATTGCTCCAGTACATCATGGGCCTCATGGATTCATGGATGATGCTCCAGTGTATGATGGGCTCCAATAATGCTCCATATATAATGGGCCTCATTTGTAATGCTGCAGTGTATAATGTGCCCCTTAGATGCTGCTCCAGTGTCTGATCTGCCCAATTTACAATGCTCCAGTACATGATTGGCCTCATGGATGATGCTCCAGCGTATCATGGGCTCTAGTAATGCTCCATATATAATGGGCCCCATTTGTAATGCTCCAGTATATAATGTGCCCCTTAGATGCTGCTCCAGTGTCTGATCTGCCCCATTTACATTGTTCCAGTACATCATGGGCCCTATTTTTAATTAACCCGGGCATGGTATGTGAAAAGAGCTCCATGGAGTAATCTGAGGTGTGTGCTTCCACATCCTTCACTTTTGGTGTGGGTGAAGGACACAAGGAAAGGGTTTGCTCCTGACCAGAAGCCTGCAGTCACAACTCAGTGCTTGCATTTTTTACAACTTCAGAATAGGAGGCGATAGAGCTGGAGGCTTTTTCAGCAATGTAAGCCACAAACAGTTCCTGATACTCCGGCTTTAAAAGCAGTCTACCTACTCCCAGAAAAGGGAGCCTTACAGGTCTTCCAGAGCTACACCATGATGCTGGCTCAACACCTCCTGCCTTAGCTGCTATTGTGTTTTTGGCACTACCAGCAGATGCACCACCACCATCAGTACCAGGTGGCCCTCCAGGCCCACATCCGCATCCTCTTCCACCATTCTTCCAGCAGATATATGGTACTGTATCATAAGCGTACACCTCTATACAGTCTATGGATAACAGTAAATCTCCCTATATATTTCATGAGGCATACACAGACGCTCACAGGCTCAGTATGGATTACCCAATAAAATAACAAGTTGACAAAGGGTACAGTATCACCAGATAAAAGGTATATATAGTATAGTGTAAATATTCTGATTCTCTGTATACATTTCAGGAGGCAGACACAAACGCTCTCAGGCCCAGTGTGGATTACACAAGAATTTGAAAAGCTGTAAATGGGTTATGTAACACAAGCGTACAGCTGTATACAGTGTTGGGGTAATCTTAAAGTTCCAAATATATTGTCGGAGTAACAGACAGACGTTTACAGGCTCATTATGGATTACACCAGAATCTAAATAGCTAAAAAGGTTACTGTATCAGAAGCGTTCTGCTGTATACAGTGTTGGCCAAATCCAAAATATCGGTATATATTTCCGTAGTCACCCTCAGACGCTCACTCAGTTTGGTTTTGACCATAATAAAAAATGTTGTGAAAAAGTTCCTGGATAACAAGATAGCAAGTATATATTTTTAGGGGACAATTGAAATCTCCGTAAAATAGCCCCATAGTCACTCTTAGGCGCTTACACAGTATGGATTGGACCGTAATGCTAAATATTGAACAAAGGTACTGCATAACAAGATACAAGCTGTGTCGAGTATAGTGTAAAAATTGGTTTCTCCGATTCGCCGTATATATAGAAGGTGTAAACCACACACGCTCACTCACTATGGATGATGTAGGGAAGGTGGACTGACAGACAAACCAGCTTGTAGTGAGAAGCAGAGTTGTAGCGCAGTGTAGGTGTGAAACCGCTAAGATAAAGAGAAAGGGTGCAGTGTTTCAGCTTGCCCATTGGAGGGCAGTGGAGAGTGTAGGAGTGGGACTGAATAACTGCCATTGGTCAGAGAAACTGTTAGGTGATGGTGGGCAGAGTTACCAGAACTGGAAGTATAAAAGGCTGAGGGAAGGTTCTGGAAGAGTCAGTCAGTGAAGGGAGCACAGTAAAGAGGAAGTTCTGCTGAGGAAATAGTGACAGAGTAAAGGCTCCAGAGAGGACTGACAGTTGAGGCAGTCACGGGGGGGTGGGCCAGAGGATGGTAGCCACAGACGAAGATGTTCTGGGGCTATCATACGGACGTGTGCTCAGACTGGTGCAGCACTGTGGTGGTAGGGCCTAGGCCAGCCACAGTGGAAGAGCCACAGAGGACGCCACGATTATAGTTACAAAGGAAGTGAAGGTACCGGGGCCTGTGTACAGAGAAATGTGAAGCAGCTGTGGTGAATTGCTGTTGTCGACAGAAGGATGGGCACTAAAAACGGACCTGTTCAATACAAACTCTGTCTCAGTCTTGTGTTTGTCTGCGGCAAGAAGAGGGTCCCCCCCACAGTTGGTTATCCTACAGATGATACCTTAATACAAATTTTTGAAACAAGGTACTGTATCAGCACATACCAGGTGTGTCCAGTCTAGGGTTAAATTTCCATCTATACTTCCGGAGTCAGACACAGACACTCACAGGCTCACTATGTATTACACCAGAATTAAAAGTAGAGAAAGGGAAAGGTATTCATAGCGCACATCAGTATCCAGTGTTGTAGTACTTTTAAATCTTCGTATACATTTCAGTCTCAGTAAGCCAGTCAAGAATCTCCGCTACTGGAAACTATATGGATACAAGTATAGACGCAAAGTTGAGTGTTAGCAGAAATTTTGGAATTACTCATCGCGGGGAAACCTCCCGGTATATGTTGCAGAGGCGATGCAGACCCTAAATTACTGTTTCTGTGTAGAAAGCGAAAAAGGTTCTTTGTGAAGAAAGGATTGCTTTATCGCAGTAGCATGGATCACATCACCGTTACTCGTCTCCATCAAATTGTGATCACAGGGAGAGGTCTAGACATGGTCCTCACTGCCTATCATGATGTGTCTGGTCATTTTGGAGTGGAAAAGACAGAAGCCACAGGCCATAGGCGATTCTATTGGATTGGCATTAGAGGAGACATTGAAAAATGGTGGCAGGAATGTCACACGTCTGTGACTATCACAACTGTGAAACGTGATCATAAACCACTAGAGATGAGCGACTTTGCCTTTTTTCGGGTCGAGTCGGGTTTCAAGAAACCCAACTTTCGCAAAAGTCGGGTTGAACGAAATCGGCCAATTATCGTGAAAAGTCGAAGGCCGACTGAAACACGAAACCCAATGCAAGTCAATGGGGAACCAAGGTCGGCAGGGAGTGGAGGACAGGAAACACACCTACAGTGCCCATTTTAATGCCAAAAATATCAATTCTTATTACTTAAGCTTTTCAACCTTAATTTACTTTATAATAATAGCTAGGCATTGAAAACTGGGGGTTATTTGGCTAAAGTTGTGAAGGGGGTAGGGCTGGCTCCAGATTTTCGTGGGCACAGGGCCAAAGAGTGTCAATGGGCTCCTTTAACACATGCCACAATTCATGATCCTCTGATATGGCAGAGAAATAGCGGTATAGTACAATGAAAAATATTTCACTTCTTACATCACATGACTGATATCCATTTTAAATTCTCCAGTAGCTCCAAAAACGGACAGTATATTACTCCATACAGTATTATAGCCACCGCATAGTGCACTATACAGAGTAATGAGGCCCATATATTTCTCCATACAGAATCATTGGTCCCATATAATGTTTGAAACAGTATATGATGAGCTCCACATAATGCTACAGTATATGTTGGTCCCCATGGATGAAGCTCCACTGTCTTATGGGCCCACATAATGCTCAATATATAATGGCCGCATTTCTCATGCTCCAGTGTATAATGGGCCCTGTAAATGCTGCTCCTGTGTCTGATGTCCACCTTTGGAATGCTCCAGTGTATGGTGGGCCCCATATATCATTCTCCAGAGTATAGTGCACCCCAAAAATTGCTCCCAACCTTTAAAACAATTAAATAAGTCTCCTCACTAGGGAATCTCTGTACTAATCTGGACTCCTCGTCATCCCCATCTTCCATCTCTCTGAACTTGGACTGTTTAGGCAGAGGGCGTACAGACGTGATGTCATCGCGCTCTCTGACCAGAATGTCACTGTCAGGAAATGCGGAAGATGTAACGGCGGTGGAGCAGGGAGGGGTAAGTATTGCAAGTGCTGGGGCCCTGAGCAAGCAGGGTGGGCCCACACGTGGGCGGCGGTACTGGCACAGGGCCCCTCATAGTACGCCGGTGTGTCTCACGGCGGGTGTGCACCCCCACCATCATAGACACTTGATTGGACTATGAGGGACCCTGTGCCAGTGCCGTTACCCAAGAGTGGGCCCACCCACCTGTCCAGGGCAATGGCACTCGCACTTGAGGGAGCACTGCACCACCAGGTTCAAGGTGTGAGCCAGGCAAGGTATGTGTCTGAGTTTTGAAAGGGCTATGGCTGCCACAAAATTCCAGCCGTTATCACTAACTACCTTGCCTGCCTCAAGATGTAGACTGAGCAGCCATGACTCAGTTTGTCGCTGCAAGTGGTTGGCCACTACCTCCGCGGTGTGTCTGTTGTCACCCAAACACATCATCTTCAACACAGCCTGCTGATGCCTACCACTAGCTGTTCGATAGTGGGACACCTCATGTGCAACACTGGCAGCTGCGGATGGAGTGCTCGTGCGACTGCGCTCTGTGGACGAGCTTTCGCTTCTGGAGGAGGAGGAGGAAGAGGGTCGAACGCCTACAGCCAACTGTTTTCTATACCGTGGGCTAGGCAGCACTGTCCCACCGCCGCTGTCCCCTGTGGACCCTGCATCCACCACATTAACCCAGTGTGCAGTGATGGACACGTAATGGCCCTGGCCATGCCTACTGGACCATGCATCTGTTGTGAGGTGCACCTTTCCACTCACTTATTTCTTGAGTGCATGGACAATGCGGTCTTTCACATGCAGGTGGAGGGCTGGGATGACTTTTTGAGAAAAGTGCCGACTGGGTAGGTCATAGCGTGGTACTGCGTAGACAATGAGCTCGCGAAAAGCTTTGCTTTCAACCAACTGGTAGGGCATCATCTCTGACGAGATTAGTTTGGCAATGTGGGCGTTCAAACACTGTGTACGCGGATGAGAGGATGAGTACTTCTTGTCCTACTGAGAGTCTCTAGTAGGGTGAGCTGAACTTGAGAGCTGCATATGATGGAACTAACGGTGGACATGGTGGACTGAGAGAGGGTTGGTGATGGTGATGGTGTTGGTGGTCTTGTTGATGGCCTAGATTCAGTCTTTCGGAGCAATAACATTGTAATTCCCTGACTGCTTTGGCCTTGTGACGACACCTCAATATTTGCTGCTGGTGGTGTGCTAACCGGTGGGCTTACAGTGGGGGAAGCGATGCAGCGTTGCTGACTACCTTCATTCGGAGCAGGTGCACATGTTGTACGTGAGGTTTGGTAGTGCGTCCACGCTTGCAAGTGCATGTTGATTAAATGTCTAAGCATGCAACTGATATTCAAATTTCTGAGTTGTTTACCCTGGCTAAAGGTCCTTCCACACTTCTTACAGGTAACCTTTGCCTCATCAGTAGGATTCTGTATGAAGAAGTGCCACACTGCACTCTTCCTACTATGGTAAACATTTTCAGGCCTTGCACGCTGTGCTAAGTTGACCATCTGGTCAATCTGTCCTGCAACTCTTTTAGTTTTTGTTCCTCGTTTTAGGACCGCTACAGGGCTGCTAGATAACCGCTGCTGCGATGTCAATGCCTGCTGCAGATCCTTCTCCTTATCTGAACTATTGCCAGCGCCACCCTCCTCTCCCAATGGATGCCAATCTTGGTCCAGAAATGGGTCATCCATCACCTCCTCTTCAAAGTCATCTGCACGTTCCTCTTTACCTTCCTCTGTGTCACCGTGTAAGGTGGTATGGTATGCGGGAAGGGGCACCTTGGTTTCATCGGGGTCAGATTCTGGCTCAATAGACTGCGAGGGCAATGTAGTGCGGTGGGTAAATGTATCTGCAGAATCATCTAGCAGTGGCTGTGCATCAGTGCAGTCCATGTAAGATTCATCTTGGACTGGGGAATTCAAGATTTGACTGGATAACCCAGGCATGGTATGTGAAAAGAGCTCCATAGAGTAATCTGCAGTGTGGGCTGCCGCATCCTTAACTTTTGGTGGGGGTGAAGGACACAAGGAAAGGAGTTTTTATGACCAGAACCCTTCACTGATAACTCCGTGCTTGCAGGTTTCAACCTTTCAGAAGAGGAGGTGTCACGTCGCTGTCAGACTCGGGGCCTGCTGTCCCGGCCTCGGCCACTAGGAGGCACCCGACCGTCACATCGCCATCAGACTCAGGGCCTGCTGTCCCGACCTCGGCCACAGGAGGCCCCGGACTATCACGTCGCTGTCTGACTTGGGGCCTGCTGTTCCTACCTCGGCTACTGGGAGGAGCCGTGGTTCGCCCCCGAGTGATGGCGGCGACAGAGAAGGGGCTCCTCCGCAGGCATCTGGTGGACGCAGGCTCCTCTCCTCTGTCAGTCATGAAGGAGTTGGTGCATCACCATCTGGCCTGGTCCTGGGGACGGTCCTGATGACATCATCAGTCCAGGAACCGGTGAGGGATGACCTGGTCCCTCAAATACCTTGGGACTGGTCTTGCAAGCCGCCAGATATATTCTTGGTTCCCCTGCGTGCTACGGTGTGATTTGCTATTGTTTGACTCTGACCTCAGCCTGGATTTCTGACCCCTCTACTGCCTGACAATTTTGTACCTCTGCTACTCTCCTGGTTTGTGACCTTGGCCTGGATATTCGACTCTGCTACTGCCTGCCATTTTTGTACCTTTGCCACTCTCCCATTTTTGTGACCTTGGCCTGGATATTCAACTCTGCTACTGCCTGCCGTTTTTGTACCTTTGCCACTCTCCCGTTTTTTTGACCTTGGCCTGGACTGTTTACTCTGCCACTGCCTGCCGATTCGGTACCTCCACTGCTCTCCCGATTTCTGTCTACATTTTTGATTCCCTGCCTTTTTTCCCTTGGAGACCATCCTGCTCTGGCCCACTGCTCCGCTAGACAGCCACCCCCTGGGCCTTGCTACAATTCCAGATCCCTGTATAGGGGTTAAGGGTCTCAGGGTTTCTCGGGGTGCTGTCCCTATTGCAGCCCAGATTCGCGGACGGACATCACAGGAGGCAATAGAGCTGGTGGCTGTTTCTGCAATGTACGCCAAAACCTGTTCCTGACGCTCCGGCTTTAAAAGTGGTTTTCCTACTCCAAGAAAAGGCAACCTTACAGGCCTTCTTGGGCAAAAGGATGGCGCAGGCTCAACACCTCCTGCCTTAGCTGCTATTGTGCTTTTGCCAGAACCAGCCGATGCATCACCACCATCAGTACCAGCCGTGCCCCCCTGCCCACGTCTGTGGCCTGTTCCGCCATACTTCCTCATGTTTGGGAAAATGTAACCAAAATACCAGCAGAGAGATGGTACTGTATGAGGAGCGTCCAGCTGTGTAAGGTGTATTAAACAAATTAAATCAACGTATATATTATGTTAGTCACAAACGCTCTCACAGTATGTATTGGACCGTAATCCAACAAGCAGATATACGAAATTTTTTGAAAAACGGACACGACTCTAAGGTGTAGGTCTGGAAAAACGGACAAACTCCTCGTTTTTTTTTTCCAGAGTCACACACAGGTAGCTTCTATTTGTCCATGCTAGAAGGCGGTACACGGTAGTGTGTAAGGAGTGTACACTGCTGTACGGTGTGTATGTAAAATTGTCAAGCTCAGTGTATTTGTATACAGACTGACACACGCTGTCTGTGTCTAGTTTTTACCGTAATCAAACAACAGATATACAAAACTGTTTGAAAAACGAACACGACTCTAAGGTGTAGGTCTGGAAAAATGGAAAAACTCCTCGGTTTTTTTTACTGAGTCACACACAGGTAGCTTCTATTTGTCCGTGATACCAGCCGGAATACACGGTAGTGTGTGAGAAGCGTACACCGCTGTACGGTATGTGTATGTAAAATTGTCAAGCTCCGTGTTTGTATATGGACTGACACACGCTGTCTCTGTCTTGTTTTGACTGTAATCAAACAGCAGATATACGAAACTATTTGAAAAACGGACACAACTCTGAGGTGTAGGTCTGGAAAAACGGGCAAACTCATCGGCTTTTTCTTCCAGAGTCACACCGAGATAGCTTCTATTTGTCCGTGATACCAGCCGGAATACACGGTAGTGTGTGAGGAGCGTACACCGCTGTACGGTGTCCGTATGGAAAATTGTCAAGCTCCATGTATTTGTACACGGCTGACACACGCTGTCTCTGTCTAGTTTTGACTGTAATCAAACAGCAGATATACGAAACTGTTTGAAAAACGGACACAACTCTAAGGTGTAGGTCTGGAAAAACGAACAAACGCCTCGGCTTTTTCTTCCAGAGTCACACCCAGGTAGCTTCTATTTGTCAGTGATACCAGCCGGAATACACGGTAGTTTGTGAGGAGCGTACACCGCTAGACGGTGTCTGTATGGAAAATTGTTAAGCTCCGTGTATTTGTATACGGACTGACACACGCTGTCTCTGTCTAGTTTTGACTGTAATCAAACAGCAGACATACGAAACTGTTTGAAAAATGGACACAACTCTTAGGTGTAGGTGTGGAAAAACAGACAAACTAGGGGGTATGCTTGCCTTTGTTCCCCTCTGCAGGGCATCTCCAATACTCAAACCTGTAGACAGACTGCAGGGATTCTGTAACATTCTTTATGTTTGGAGCTATGTTTAAGGGAGTGGGTGTTTAGTATGGTTTTTAACAGGGAAAAATGCAAAGTTCTACATCTGGCAATAAAAATGAAATAAGCATATACAGAATGGGAGGAATAGGGCTAAGCAACAGCACATGTGAAAAAGACTTGGGTATACTAATAGATCACAGACTGAATATGAGTCAACAGTGTGATGCAGAAGCAAAAAGGCAAATGCAATTCTAACATGTATTAACAGAAGCATACAGTCTAGATCACATGACGTCATTATTGCCCTCTACTCCTCTTTGGTCAGACCTCATCTGGAATGCTGTGTCCATTTTTGGGCGCCACATTTTAAAAAAGACATCAACAAACTGGAGCAAGCTCAGAAAAGAGCGACCAGAATGGTGACCGGTCTGCAAACCCTGTCTTGTGAGGAAAGGTTGCAGGATTTGGGAATGTTTAGCTTCCAGAAAAGAAGACTGAGAGGAGACTTAATAGCTGACTACAAATATCTCAAGGGCTGTCACATTGCAGAAGGATCATCTTTATTCTCATTTGCACAAGGAAAGACTAGAAACAATGGGATGAAACTGAATGGGAGGAGACACAGATTAGATATTAGAAAAAACTTTTTGACAGTTAGAGTGATCAATGAGTGGAATAGGCTGCCATGAGAGGTGGTGAGTTCCCTTTAAATAGAAGTCTTCAAACAGAGGCTGGACAGACATCTGTGTGGGATGATTTAGCGAATCCTGCTTTGAGCGGGGGGTTGGACCAGATGGCCCAGGAGGTCCCTTCCAACTCTACGATTTTATGATTCTATGATTCTATCGCTGTCCAATAAGGGGGCTGATCCCAAGAGTGGTAGGACAATAAGCCACATGTTGGATTAGTTGATGCTGTGTGCTTTGAAGTACAAGGATCTTCAGCTGTGGCTGGATCCTTGTATCATGTATGCAGACTGGAGATCATTTGCCACATAGAATTGTGATGTCACACCACCTTACTGGATTTGAGGACTGAATCTAAAGACTGTTGTTGTTGGTGACCTGCGAAGGGCTGGGATCTCATTCTGACGCGGGATCCCAGTGACTCTGCACATTGTTAGAAGCTGCCATGTGGGACTGTGTTGTATCCCTCATCTGCTGGATCCATTGAATTCATCCAAGGATTATTTCTATTTTCCTGGAGTCAGATTGCTGGATGGCACCCCCGGATCGGCTCCCTTTGTGTGGACTCATTGTGAGCGCTTTGTGGACTTTGTGGTATTTAAGAGCTTAATCAGCCTTGATCGGCTTCAAAACCGGCTGGGGCTGATACTGCAGGGTGTCAGCTGTCATGTACATGGGCGTCACTATTCCCATAATGACCGCCTTTTTAATGCACATCAGTGGTCATTAAGGGGTTAAAAATAAAGGGCAGACCTTAGAGGCTCCCAGCTAAATGGACATATTTGTGTGTCAGCTGCTTACAGGTAAATATAAAAAGGTGAATTATGTATATCAAGTTTTTTAATATTTGAAATGAACAATAAGTGTAATATGTCTAAAGCACACAGCATTAGAATATGCACTTTTTTAGAGTCATGTGTCCTGCATGTGTTTAAGATCTGTTCATAGTGTTTTGCTAGGTCTGTTGCATAGCAGATAAAAATGGTGCCTGACAAACTGCACTGACATATAAAGGGGTCTGTCAGTTTTTCTATGGTAATAATTTTAACAGCAAAAATATCATTGCATTGTATATTTCTTCTGCCAAATAAAACTAAATTTGCAATGGTGGTGTGCTTGAGGCATGTGTTCAATATATGTAGTGTGTGAGATGTGTCTGTATTTGACTGTATAGAAGGGTCTTAGTTTTGTGTGTTTACGTTTACAAGTATGTGTAAAGTATATATCCAAAATATGTACCATATTTTTCTGATTATAATACACACTTGTTCAACCAAATTTGGGGGGGAAAATGGGGTTTCATCTTATAATGCGGATATACCTTACCGGTACCATTGCAGCAAACTGCATGCTGGGATGAAGGGGTGTCCAGCAGTGCTGTGGGTGTCTGGCAGTGCTGCGAGTGTCCGGCTGTGCTGCGGGGGCTCTATAGACATTTTGTGAAAGGCCAGAGCCCCCGTAGTTCCATGGTTTCCTATGCAATGGACTCCGGGAAAATGGCTGCCGGAGGGGCGGCGCATGCACAGATGGAAATCTCGGCACCAAGATCTCTGGAGAAGAAAATTCATTTTGAAATTGGCACTCGACAGCTGCTATTGCGCATGCGATGGGGGGCACCAACTTGGTGAAGGACATATTTTTTCTTCTCCAGCAAGATGGCACCACCGGCGCCTGTGCAACAGCTGCTAGCGGATCTCTATAGAAACCGATAGCTGCTAATGCGTAGGCACGGCAGGTGCCATTTTCAAAATGACTTTTTTTCCTTGGTCAAGTAATTCTGCAAAAGAGATTAAGTGCACAGTAGCCATGCTATTATGCTGCAGCGCAGGTGCCACGACCGGCACCTGCCTGCAGAAGCTTTTTTTTTTTATTCAGTATGTAATGGAATTCATTATGCGTCAGTGAGGGATCAGTGACCTGTCAGCAGTCTGCATTAGGGCAGTTTCACACGTCCAGATAATTCCGATACCGATAAAACCGGTACCGGAGCTATCTGTGTCCGTGTGTCCGTGTGCATACGAATGCCATCCGTGTTACATCCGTGTGCTATCCGTATGTCCGTGTTTACCATCCATGTGCTGTCCGTGTGCTGTCCGTATGCTGTCCGTGTCTGTGTTTTTTAAAAATTATTTTCAATGTTAACCCTTTGACTTTTAAAAACGCACATGGATCACACACAGACAGCACACGGACAGCATCCGTGTGCGGTACGTGTTTACATGGACCCATTGACTTGTATGGGTCCATGTGATCCGTGCTGTTGCACAAAAATGGACACGTCAGCGTGTTTTGCACACGGACACACGGTCCGTGAAAACACACTGGCATCTGCATAGACACATTCATTCGAATGTGTCTACGTGGGTCAGTGTCTCCGGTACATGAGAAAACTGTCACTACACGTACCGGAGACACTGACATGTGAAACTGCCCTTATGAATATCTAATCAGAGCACCACATACATGAACCCCTGCCTTAGAACACGAGCATATCATTAACACAAAACTGAAAATAAAGATTAAGAAACAGCTACAAGACGGATTTCATCAACCCATGTATCATTGTAATCAGTATAACGGCGCCGACCTGGCACTGTGTGTAGGTTACTGTGCACATTCCTGCTGACAGGCTCTCTTTAAGTTTTGATTCATCAGTTGTGCTTTTTAAAGCTTTAAACTTTTTTAACTTGTTTTTCTATTCTCCCTTGTGGACATTGCACTGAATACATCAAAAAGGCACATAGTGTTTGATGAACTTGGAGCAGATTAACAGATAATAATTTTTTTTTTGCTCTTTTGCTTTTTTCCACTTTTTGATAGATCAAAATGTGAAAAATACTTTCAAAAAACTTTAAAATGTTGCAGATTAACTTTCAACTGTACAAAGAGTACCACTGCACAATTTTCACAAATTTTTTGCAACATACCGAAAAGTCACAAGTAATGAATTAGCTGAACACATCAGGTTAATGAAAACTATGCCAACATTGTCAGGCAACCATAAAAAAATTACAAGGACTGAAAAAAAAATCGCATAACAAATGCTGTATAAAGCAAAACACAAAAATAAGAATTCCAAAAATCCAAATTTTTACTAAAAAAGGCACAAAAGGAAAGATCAATCAGGTCCAATGTCTTAGTTATATTATATTATAACATAGAGTTGGCAAAAATTTAATTATAATTTAACTAAAAAAGAAAGTAATTTGCTGTACATAATACTGTATAACAAGAGTTTCAAATATCTCTTTTTCTCTGACGTGTCCTTTCGCTAAGCATTCTTCTTAACTCAATGTCCTCATGACCCCTCTGGTAACAGATACAATTCATTTCTTATGCAGACTGACAAAAAGATTCACGATATATGGCACTGCATATCTTTACTTCATTATTTCCTTATAGCAAAAGCTTGAAACTGTAATGTGCGATAAAGAAAAGGTGCCAACACGACATTTACTACTGCTAATATGAATCTGATTTATTCTGCAACAAGTACAATCTTAACTCTTCCCATTCTGCCACCCTGAGTTCAAAACTGGGCTCAGGAGAAAATAAAATTGGATCAATTAAATGAATTTCAATACAAGGAGGAAGGACCGATTTATATATATCTGGTGTTTGTGTAAAAAAAGACACATCAGCTACATGCTAAAACTATGTTACATTGTTCATTAATAAAACACATTCACTAAAGCACCAAATCAAGCTATGTAAACTACAACAAGCGTCTACTAGTGCATAAATGCTCATCATCAGAAATTATGAGAAAAACTTCCTATATTGAACTGAATAGGGCATCTGTCACTAGGATCAACCCTCCTAAGCCATCTATATGGTCCTGAAAGTCATAGCAGAGTAAAATGATACCTTGATATCTGATGTTTTATTCCAGGGAAATACACATTTTTCTTAATACTGTATGTAAGTGAGCTGTTAAGATTTATGGGCAGGATATGCGTCTCCCTGAAAATCTTCATATTACAATTAAACCCTCCCCTTCTGCATTTTTTATTTTTGTTTTTTCACTTTTGATACATATATTTGGTATGGCACATACAATATACTGTATATTCTCACATTTGCATACCCTCTTTGTATGCACACACTGTCATATTCATACATCACGCACACATTATAGTGGAACTGATTATCTAGCTCCCCTCCATCACACTCATGTTTTAAGACACTGAAATTTTTTAAGTTTGCCCATACAATGGCCCTTATGTAATATGGCTGCAAGGATGCCGTGCGCTACGCTGCGCATGCCCTCATGCACTCTGATGCCGGCAGGTGGGTCATCGGATGTTCATCGCGCTTTGGTGATGCACTACTGGTCACGAACAGGGCTGAGTGCTGGGAGCATAGGCTACCGGTGGTGCCCGATAACATGGCACTCCTGATTTGTAAGTAACTACAGATGTAATCACTAGTGTTGAGCGAGTATACTCGTTAATCGAGATTTCCCAAGCATGCTCGGTTGATCGCCAAGCATTTAGATGTGCTCGGAGATTTAGTTTCTCTCACAGTATCTGCATGATTTGCGGATACTAGCCAGCCTGAATAAATGTGGAAATTGCCTGTTTGTTAGGAAATCCCCACATGTATTCAGGCTGTCTAGCAGCCGCAAATCATGCAGCTACGTCTCGGGAGCATGCTCGGGAAATCTCGAGTTATGAGTATACTTGCTCATCACTAGTAATCACCCTATAAAATACCTCTCCCTCCTCCTCTACTACACTCCCTGACAAAGCAGCAGTGAAACGTGCTTTGGAGTAGGAGGAGGGGGCTGTGTTGTACCTATGGTCAGGATCGGTTTGTTTATATTTTTTATTTATTTTTCCATGAATTGATTATGTAACAATTGATTACCTGATCCATACCGATTAGGCGTGCATTCGCCTTGCATTAATTTACATGCACAGGCTCGTTACTTTAATTGGCATTATGCATGCCTGATACTTATGTCATGACTTTGGACAGGAAGGTTCTGCCTCCATCCTGGTAAGGTCAGGGTTAATTTTAGCTTGCCTCTCTTTGGTGATAATGTGATGACACCAATGGTGTCTCTGGCGCTGCCCAGGGGGCACTATCTGGGAGCACATGAATGAGTGCAGGAACAAGGCACACAGCATGCAAGGACCTGAGACAAAGCAGTGAGCACAGGACCTGGCACTAGGCAGTCATATGACCAGGGGGCGGAGTCACCGCTCGTGAATGCAGGGACTGAAACTGAGCATGCAGGAGAGTGCAGGGCACAGACAGTAAACATTGTCAAGATAGCCGCGGGTCAAAGCCAGACGAGAGCGTAGTACCTAGGGATAAGACAAAGAGTAAATGGAGACAAGCCAAGGGGTCATATAACCAGGAGCGACAGGGCAGTACAAAGCAGGATGCAGAGGCAAAAGTTAGGGAACAAACCAGGTCATACACAGCAAAGCACACAAGCACAGAGGCACATGTTTACGGATGAGTAAACCTGGGTCAGCAACCACAAACCAAGTATGCGGAAGTATCACCAACACCAAATCCAGCAACTGACAACATTAAATAGCCGCCACAGAACCAAAGAGAGGCAAACTAAAATTAATCCTGACCTGACCAGGATGGAGGCGGAACCATCCTGTACAGAGTTATGACAACTTATCCTGTACTATCCTATACACTATGTATATGGTCATATACTTTGGTATATAATTTATTCCATATCCAACATCTCTATGCACTATGCACTTTCTTGAAGAATTTATGAATTGCATGTGTTTTATATATTTTTGGGGGTTAGTTTGACTATGAAATTCTTGCAGTGTAACATAATGTTTACAAATTCATCACAAGCACTTTATCATATCTTATTTATTGATTAATATAATTTATTTATTAACAATTATATACATATTGCTGGTGGTTATTTACTAGGTACTGATCAATTGCTTTGTTACCTATAAGATTTTTTTTACTACGGTAAGTACACACTCATCCCCCTCCCATTAGTTTCACTAACTTAATTTTTCTTACCACCCTTTTTTCCTCTTTCCCATATCTTTTCACATCATGTATGTCTGTGTCTTTTTTAATTCATAAAATATTGATCACTTTATTGAACAATCTATTGGGTGCCTAATTTTTGGGATATAGTGATTTAGGTCTATACTTCTTGACAATCAGCCTCCAGAGCTTATTTTAAATTTAAAGGAGAGTACATTAAAGGTGAGGTACCAGTGGGAGATATGTAGATCAAGAGAGCAGACTGTCAGTCATTACATGTCTCACACATGTCTCATCAGGAATTTACCACTTGTAATTGAAGAAGTAATTGAATACTTCGAAACACGTAGAATAGACCACCATCTTTCATTCATCTCATCTGGATTGAAATTTTATTAAGCAGCGTGGGTAATATCCACATTAATATTATTATTATTATTATTATGCATTTATATGGCGCCATTTATTCCATGGTGCTTTACATGTGAAAAGGGGAAATATAGACAAGTTTAATAAATATGTGTAAGGCAAGGGACACACAAGTACATAAGGAGAGGCGACCCTGCCCGCGAGGGCTCACAGTCTACAGGGATGGGTGAGGATACAGTAGGAGAGGGTAGAGCAGTTCGGGCGGTGGTTCCGTAGACCGAGGATCATTGCAGGCTGTAGGCTTGTCGGAACAGGTGGATCTTCATTATTCCTTTCATTCCAAGCTTGATATGGTCACCTGCTGAACCGTGGATTTGCTACAGCTGACATTTCCTTGATAATTTTTGCTCTAATAATAGATATACAGTGGGGCAAAAAAGTATTGTCAGTCAGCAATAGTGCAAGTTCCACCACTTAAAAAGATGAGAGGCGTCTGTAATTTACATCATAGGTAGACCTCAACTATGGGAGACAAACTGAGAAAAAAAAATCCAGAAAATCACATTGTCTGTTTTTTTTTCATTTTATTTGCATATTATGGTGGAAAATAAGTATTTGGTCAGAAATAAGCAATCAAGATTTCTGGCTCTCACAGACCTGTAACTTCTTCTTTAAGAGTCTCCTCTTTCCTCCACTCATTACCTGTAGTAATGGCACCTGTTTAAACTTGTTATCAGTATAAAAAGACACCTGTGCACACCCTCAAACAGTCTGACTCCAAACTCCACTATGGTGAAGACCAAAGAGCTGTCAAAGGACACCAGAAACAAAATTGTAGCCCTGCACCAGGCTGGGAAGACTGAATCTGCAATAGCCAACCAGCTTGGAGTGAAGAAATCAACTGTGGGAGCAATAATTAGAAAATGGAAGACATACAAGACCACTGATAATCTCCCTCGATCTGGTGCTCCACGCAAAATCCCACCCCGTGGGGTCAGAATGATCACAAGAACGGTGAGCAAAAATCCCAGAACCACGCGGGGGGACCTAGTGAATGAACTGCAGAGAGCTGGGACCAATGTAACAAGGCCTACCATAAGTAACACACTACGCCACCATGGACTCAGATCCTGCAGTGCCAGACGTGTCCCACTGCTTAAGCCTGTACATGTCCGGGCCCGTCTGAAGTTTGCTAGAGAGCATTTGGATGATCCAGAGGAGTTTTGGGAGAATGTCCTATGGTCTGATGAAACCAAACTGGAACTGTTTGGTAGAAACACAACTTGTCGTGTTTGGAGGAAAAAGAATACTGAGTTGCATCCATCAAACACCATACCTACTGTAAAGCATGGTGGTGGAAACCTCATGCTTTGGGGCTGTTTCTCTGCAAAGGGGCCAGGATGACTGATCCGGGTACATGAAAGAATGAATGGGGCCATGTATCGTGAGATTTTGAGTGCAAACCTCCTTCCATCAGCAAGGGCATTGATGATGAAACGTGGCTGGGTCTTTCAACATGACAATGATCCAAAGCACACCGCCAGGGCAACGAAGGAGTGGCTTCGTAAGAAGCATTTCAAGGTCCTGGAGTGGCCTAGCCAGTCTCCAGATCTCAACCCTATAGAAAACCTTTGGAGGGAGTTGAAAGTCCGTGTTGCCAAGCGAAAAGCCAAAAACATCACTGCTCTAGAGGAGATCTGCATGGAGGAATGGGCCAACATACCAACAACAGTGTGTGGCAACCTTGTGAAGACTTACAGAAAACGTTTGACCTCTGTCATTGCCAACAAAGGATATATCACAAAGTATTGAGATGAAATTTTGTTTCTGACCAAATACTTATTTTCCACCATAATATGCAAATAAAATGAAAAAAACAGACAATGTGATTTTCTGGATTTTTTTTTCTCAGTTTGTCTCCCATAGTTGAGGTCTACCTATGATGTAAATTACAGACGCCTCTCATCTTTTTAAGTGGTGGAACTTGCACTATTGCTGACTGACTAAATACTTTTTTTCAGGTTAGCATAACCTAAGCAGAAATGTGAAATATCCACAAGATAAGACCCTATTTTGCGCTAATTTGTTCCCACATCTTTGCAGTTGATACAAACTTGATGAAGACAAAGGAATTATATGTCAGACAGCCAACGGGAGAAAAAGAAGCACATATCGTAAGAGAACCACATAGATGGATGGATGGATGGATGCGTGGATGGATGGATGGATGGATAGATCACAGGAAAGTGACACGTGGGTCTTGTTTTAAATATAAACACATGCTAAAGAGGAAGTTAAAGAGAAACGAAGGGGAAAATGTTCCTATTTTGTTATTTTATGTCCTGAATAAGGCTTCTGTGTGTAAAGAAGAAACCTGATCTTGTGCCTGGAGCCATGCCCTCAGGTACGCAGACCACTGTGTCTGCGCTGAAGTACCACAGCAAGAGAAACTAACACGGCAGGCATCAACAGACTGGCACTGGCTTTTGTAAGATCTAATTTACTTTTACAGAATTGACGAAAAAGGCTCTTTTGTGCCCTTCTTCCCCGGTAGCCTGTTCGTGTAAGTGTATGAGCTATGTCATGGGGATGCATGCAGCAAACGTTATAGAGTGGTTTTGTTTCTTGATAGTAAAACCTATACCGCTGACAAGTTTCCAGAAATCTGCTGGTTTCATTTCTTAGTCCCATCTGTTCTCCTTTCCCTGGTGATATTTGTTAGTATTTCCTCTAGCAGAATGTTGTATTTCCCTCACTATGCTTCAGGGGAAGGGCACGGATTGATCATTTTACAGGACAGGGAGACGTTTATTTTGGGACCGGTGCAGCGCATTTCTTTGCTTCCTGTCCCGAGCTGCACAAGAATAAACTTCTTCAGTAAGAGAAGGGAAAAAAAATATCAGCCTGTTTAGCTATAATGGAAGGGGGAGGGAATGTAGAAGCAGCAATGTCAGGAGGCCATTAGGCTGCTTATCTGTCTTTTTACTGTGGCCTGTGAAAGCTCCCAGCTCAGCATGCCATGTGTCAAATCTATCATTTGATATGTCAGGAACTATTATTCTCTCTTTTGTCACCAGTTTTGACCAAAGGATGAAAAATTGCTCTCTTACACAGACAAAATTATTGCTGGGAAAAAGGGCAACTTGAGCACACAGGGATACACCAAGGTGAGACATGGGGAATCTCTCTTAGATTAGGTGTAGGTTAAAAGAATATTGATCTGTGTGTTAAAACTGTTGATCTCACTCAGCAGAGGATGACAAATAGTTGAGATGGCAAAATTGAACGTCTCCAAGGACATCAAAGCTTTACTGAGATTTTTGCGAGTGTTTGTTTTGGTTTTGCTGTTCTGCTCTAGGGATTTCTATTACTTGAGGAAGAGGATGCAGTGGTTCTCAGGCATTGCTCCACTGAGCTGCTTTGTCTAAACTCTGAGCTGCAATTAAAAGCAATTAGCTGGCAATTAAAAGACAATGCTGTGCAGGGGAATAGCAGTAATAGCAGTACACTATTGTCTGCTGGCTTATTAACCACTGGAGGAGTTGTTTAAATGCTACTGACAAGTGACTACACAACTGCCCAAGATATTTTTTGTATTAATATGACATCAGAAAATGCTGTAATTTAATGAGAAGGTGATACATGCTGTTCATCTGAAATGTCTATCATTTGCTTGTTTTTTGTTATGTTTTTGAACAAATAAATAGGTTGACAGAGACATTGAGCACATGAAGCTTTGCCAAAGTCATCAGAAATTACATATTCTAATATGAAAATAACTTCATATTTAGAAAATAAAATAAATAATAGACATGGTATTTTAAGACAAGACTGGAAGAGATGACTTCTTGTTCTTAGATCAGCTGACTGCTGAAGCCTGCGGTTGGCTGTAGCTATCAAGTGACTGGTATGAGATATCACCAGAGGCATATTTATTAATTTTACTCATTTATTGAGCACCATTAGATCCACAATGCTTTACAGACATTATTGGCACTATCCCCGATGAGACTCTCAATCTAAATTCCCCATCAGTACGTTTTGTGGGAGGAAATCGGAGCACCCAGAGGAAACCCACGCAAACAGACAAACTCCTTGCAGATGTTGTCCTTGGAGGAATTTCAGCCCAGGACCCCAGCACTGCAAGGCTGCAGTGATAACCACTGAGCCACCATGCTGCCCTGTCTAACTATAACCCGGATGCTGCCTGGAGGCAGCGGGTCTAAGTGCTGGCACCAGGCATGTTCAGAACACTACTAACCTGCATAATAACCCCATACTCACAGGTTAATAGTATTTTTTCATTTGATTGGCAGATTTTTGTGTACAAGGTTTATTGATGGAAAGCTGCTATGTAGTGGTGGGGATGTGGCTAGACTAGGAAGCACATGGACAGCTTTTCCTGTATAGGTAATCTCCTGCTGATAAAACACAGATTGCGTTGGAACTGCAGAACACAGCCTCGTAAAAGTCGTATTGCTGAAATCAAGGTCTTTGCCCATGCATACTGGTTTTCTCAAATTACATAGCAAAATACTGGTGACGGATTCCTATTAACTCCTAGACAATTTTTTTCACTTGCACTTTTGTTTTGTCTCCTGTTTTCCAAAATAGCCATATGTGGGCTTGTGTGCAGGATGAAATGAAACTTTGAATGACTCTATTTATTTTAATATAACCAGTAGATAAAAATGAGAAAAAAAAATGCAAGTGGGATGAAAAAGTGAAAAAAATGCAATTCTGATATTTTCTTGGGTTCTGTTTTTAAAATGAACCTGTCAGTTGATACAGGCTTACCATGGATTGAGCAGCCTATATCAGGCATTTGGTATTTTATATGTTTAAAACCTTTACTCTACTCTTATTTTTTACCTCCTCTCAGGAGATTTGAACTTGTGATCATCTGATCGCATACACTATATACAGTAAAAATCTTAATCTTCTTGAGCTACAGTAGAAGGTTAAGATAGTAGCGATGGTGGCCTTCAGAAAACCTTTGACTTGCATGGTAATCTGTTATTTCCCAGTGATCACATTGCGAGGAGTCGATGATGGAGCTGGTTGACGTGAGTACTGATGTGCGTTCCATTTAAATGCAGATGTCAGAGAGGAACAGTGGTGTTTATATAGTGAAATGCCATGAATGGATATCAGTTCTGGCAGTAGCTCTTAGACACAGATGCCTGTCATTTAATTTAGCATATAGAACAGGGTCAACACTTGAGTTGCCTCCACCCACCTTGATATGCTTCTTTACAGATATATCCATCATGGGGCATTAAGGGGTAACTAATGATTGCGCTCGGGGAAAAAAAACATGCCAAGTTCCTTCCCTTCACCACAAAGTTTGCACAGTCTATCCTTAGAGAAAAACAGCAATAAGTACCATGTACCACACAACAACCCAAACATATTCGGTGCTATGATGGAAGCTACCTTTCTGAACTCTGAAATCACTATAAAAATAAAAGTACCTCTCTCACTCTACACATTCTAATTCTCTAAATGTGTAGCATTAACTTTATATCTCTAAGTTTATGACTCTTTGTTGTTTTATACTTTTGAAGAATTCTTTAACAGTAAAATAATCATTTAGTCTAGATAATAAATTATCTAATTTGTATTCCATCTGGACTTCCCCAACCAAAAGCTACTTTTCTTCAGACCTGACATTATGTTCCAGATCTAAAATTATGTATTTGTGCTATGAGATCTATGATCCAGATCCTGTTAGACATAAACCTTGTACCAACATATGCCATATATGTGTATTTTGATGATAATTATGGATTTTGGAGATTAAAGACAGCCTCATCATCAAATGGACCATCCCTGACGAAGGAATCCGAGAATTCTGAAATGCGTAGTAAATTTGTCCATATCGCGCTCCATACCTCATCACATGACCGACACCTGACAGCTGACGTCACACTAGGTCTTGAAAGCCACGAGCAGGCTGCAGGTCATCCATACCCATGCACTGACAACTCCTGGAGCATCAGGAGTGTCTGTTACTGGCCGGGACAGTGCTCCAGAAGAAATTATACTTTTATGCAGCATCAGTGAGGAACTGAAGGGGAACCTCTACCTTTGTCCCAGCAAATATTTGTGGGACCGAACATATCCTCTACCTACCTAAACAGAGGTAACTTGCACACAGACTAATCCTTAACCCCTCATATTCATTTTTTTACAGGGTTTATTCACATATACCCTCACCTACTGTATTCTCACCCATGCCTTGTAGATTGTGAGCCTTCGCGGGCAGGGTCCTCTCTCCTGCTGTACCAGTTATGACTTGTATTGTTTAACATTATTTTACTTGTTTTTATTATGTATACCCCTCCTTACATGTAAAGCGCCATGGAATAAATGGCGCTATAACAATAAATAATAATAATAATATATGACATATGTTGGTACAAAGTTTATGCCTAACAGGATCTACTGTAGATCATAGATCTCTTAGGATATATGACTACTTTTTCCTACAGGATAATCCATAGCGCAAATACATAATTTTTGTTTTTATATCTGAATTTGAACGGCCGGGTGGTGTTGTTTGGGTTTTTGCAGCGGGTATCCTTACATACACGCTAGCGCCTCTGTACTTTTATTTCACAGATCTAGATCTAGATTTGTTAAAATTTAGTGAAGTTAATTAATTCTGTTGAATATGGAGGGTATATACAGTATATCAACCATATTTGTCAAGTGAATGGCCAATCCTGGAAAGCTGCTCATGAACATGAACATCCAGTCCAGTCTTGAGTGGATGAAATCAACTCAATCAACTAATCTCCATCTGTTTAGTGATTAGCATTATCATATGACACTTCATTATTTGCCTTTTGCAGAGTTATAACCTTGTTTTAAGAGTATATCATAAGTGTGATTTCACATATAGCATGTTTGTAAGAAAGCTACAGATTTTATTTCAGTTATTATTACAGTTATTGAGTCAAAGCCAGAAGTGGATTTACAAGTGATAGGAATTTTTCTCTCTGGCTCAAAAACCTGTATTAAAAAATACAATGACAGTAAAAAAAACACTGAGGGAAATTTATATTGAGGGGATTATTCTTAGATTAGTATTGCTTGTTTGGAATTGCTGTTATCTTTGTCACATTTTTCAAAGTTTTGCTTTCATAGATGTTAAATTTGGTGCATCTAAAAAAATACAATTCTGCTTTGTCAAAAGACAGCCTGGACGCGCAGCTGTGAATGGAGGTACAAATTTTACCTCCGGACACTACTGCCAGTTGATGGGACTACTGCGGCTAATCTATGGCCCCTTACCAGCCTGAGAATACCAGCCCCCAGCTGCCTACTTTAGCAAGGTTGGTTGTCAAAAATGGAGGGGACCCCATGCCATTTTTTTAAATTATTTATTTAAATAATTAAAAAATACTGTGTGGGGACCCCTCTATTCTTGATAACCAGCCTTGCTGAAGCTGACAGCTGAGGGTTGCAACCCTCAACTGTCTGTTTTGCCTGGCTAGTTATCAAAAATACAGGGGAACACATAACATTTTTTAAAATTATTTATTTACAGCGCAGGTACTGGCTGATGAATACTGCCATCATCCACTCCTGCTCTCAATGTTATTAGCGGCAACAGGTGTCGGCTAATGGGAGCAGTAGTCCTATCAGCTGACACCAGTGACTTCAGGGAAGCTTTGTACCTCCAATCACAACTGCAGCTCAAGCTGTCTCTTTTGACAGCATGGGAACCGTGGTTGTCTGACCGGTGGTGATGATTTTACAGTAGATCAGAAGCGATGTTTGCCGCACTGTCATGCACATGACAGCATAGCAAACAATGGATGTTCAGGCCTCCCATTCAGGTGAATGGGATTCTGATCCGGGTACAGTTCTGGTACCCAAACTTTTTGCATATGTTCGGCTGAACCTGAACATCCAGGTGTCCGCCCATCTCTAGTAACAACTTTTTAAAAAGCAAAAGAACAGCGTAACATTTGCAAAAGTCACAATTTTGTGTGAAAAAATTGCAACATTTTTATGGCAAAATGCCTAGAGAAATTCCCTTCACTGTATGTGAAACTACCCTAAACATGGCAAAACATACACATAGCTCATTATTATAAGCATTGTTTCTAAATATGCAGCTACAGGGATTGACTCACAATTACTTTTGCGCTCTTCTGATAGGGTAAAAATGGTTAATATTGACTTTCTCACTTACACTTTATATTTAATTTATGCCTTTTCTAAGTTTACATTACTTAGCTTCATTTGTGTTTTTATTTTTGGTATTAGGTACCGTTACACTTAGCGATGCACCAGTGATCCCGACAAAGATATGGCTCGCTGGTGTATCGCCAAGTGGTCGCTAGTGAGCTGCCACACTGACAGATCTCACCAGCGACATAGCAGGGGTCGGGGGTCACTGCTTACCTGTCAGACATGGCGATCCTGATGTGCTCCCGACCGCGTCCACGCGTCGCTCGTCATCACAGCAGGAAGCCCAGCAGGAAGCTGATGACGAGAAATGGTCCAGGACGTTCTCGCATGACCAGCGATGAGCAGCGGGGGAGCCGGTCGGAGGTAAGTATCAGACATAGCGATATCGCTAGCAATATCGCTGCTACGTCACAAAATCGGTGACGTTACAGCGATATTGCGAGCGATATCGCTATGTTTAACTGGGGCTTTATGGGCATGGTTTTTCTTATGCAGAGATTTTAATCTAACTAATCATTTGTCACATATCAAAATGTAAAAAATGTTTTCCACAATTGTACTTAAGTACCTAGTGGAGTACAAAATCATTTTTTGAAGATTAATGTGCACCATTTTAAAGCTTAGGCTGGGGTCACACTTGCGAGAAACTTGCACTAGTCTCGCACTTCAGAACCGGAGTGTGCGGCTGCATGTATTTCTATACAGTTGAGCGCTCTAGTTCAAATGCCCGTAGCAGTGCCGAGTATTAAGGTGCGAGACTCGTGTGAGTTTTCGCAACTGTGACCCTGGCCTTAATGGAAGAATTGTGCCTGACATTTTACTCTAATACGTCTAAAATAAAAAGGAAAAAAACACAAAAAAGCATAGTTGAACGTGTACCAATACACCAAAAATTATGTGACGTTTTTGATGAATTTGTCTCAAAATCTACCTGTGTAAAAAGATAGATAACACAAAAAAATTGTATAAGAAGCATAAATGATTAGTTGAGACAATGTACATAATACTTTGGCCCATTTTATTTTTCAAGTTGAGAAAAAAAAATCAATTATGTGTGGAAAAATGTGTGCATGGATGAAATAATAATGAAACTAAGGCAATTCATATATCAGTTTTACTTGCACTGTTCATTTCACACACAAACTGTGTCTGTATTTTAAAGTTTTACTATGTAACATTTTGAAATGTCATAATATAGGAAGAAATCCATAGGGATGTGCACATTTCAGTGATTCACTTCAGCACATACATTGAAGTCAAATTCCTGAGGTACTTTCCATGTGAATAGCTGACTGCCTATAGATATATTTCACAGCAAAGAGTAATAGGGTCAATATGAGTTTTACTCTAGAATGTTACAGTAAAAAAGCAAGCAATATAGCAGAACATTTTTATTTTGCACTTGAAATATTTATTATACGAAGATGTGTGCTCGCACCGAAATATAGATCATAAATCTAAACATACAAAATAATAATACCCATACTACTATTAATAAAAATAATAATGATGTTCTATCGTAAGGATTCTGGAAGTCTGCTTTTTGTTATTACAGTTAGAGTTGAGCTTATAGATCAATGTGAATTTGAACACTTTGGGGCGATTCATCAAAGGTTTTCACCAGATTTGAGGTGAGGCGAATGCAGTGGCTCATACCACTATGCACCTCACATCATTTACTAATAGGGATTAGCCTTTTAACCCCTTAACCCCCAAGGGTGCTTTGCATGTTAATAACCAGGCCAATTTTTACAATTCTGACCACTGTCCATTTATAAGGTAATGACTCTGGAACGCTTCCGTGTATCCCGGTGATTCTGACAATGTTTTCTCATGACATATTGTACTTCATGATAGTGGTAAAATTTCTTTGATATTACTTGCGTTTATTTGTGAAAAAAAAATGTAAATTTGGCAAAAATTTAGAAATTATCGCAATTTTCCAACTTTGAATTTTCATGCCCTTAAAAAAGAGAAATATGTCACAAAAAATAGTTAATAAATAACATTTCCCACATGTATACTTTACATCAGCACAATTTTGGAATCAAAATTTTTTCGTTAGGAAGTTATAAGGGTTAAAATTTGACCAGCGATTTCTCATTTTTACAACACAATTTTTTGGGGGGATCACATCACATTTGAAGTCACTTTGAGGGGTCTATATGATAGAAAATGCCCAAAAGTGACACCATTATAAAAACTGCATCCCTTAAGGTGCTCAAAGCCACATTCAAGAAGTTTATTAACCCTTCAGGTGCTTCACAGGAATTTTTGAAATGTTTAAAAAAATGAACATTTAACTTTTTTTCGCAAAAAAATTTACTTCAGTTCCAATTTGTTTTATTTTTACCAAGAGTGGCAGAAGAAATTGGACCCCAAAAGTTGTTTTACAATTTGTCCTGAGTACGCTGATACCCCATATATGCAGGTAAACCACAATTTGGGTGCATGACAGAGCTCAGAAGGGAAGGAGCGCCTTTTGACTTTTCATTGCAAAATTGGCTGGAATTGAGATCGGACTCCATGTCGTACTTGGAGAGCCCCTCATGTGCCTAAACAGTGGAAACCCCCAACAATTGACACCATTTTGGAAACTAGACCCACTACGGAACTTATCTAGATGTGTGGTGAGCACTTTGAACCCCCAAGCGCTTCACAGAAGTTTATAATGCAGAGCTGTAAAAATAAAAAAAATCTTATTTTTTTCACAAAGATGATTTTTTGCCCCCTTTTTTATCTTCCCAAGGGTAAAAGGAGAAATTGGACCCTAAAAGTTGTTGTGCAATTTGATCTGAGTATGCTGATACCCCATATGTGGGGGTAAACCACTGTTGGGCGCATGGCAGAGCTCAGAAGGGAAGGAGCGCTGTTTGACTTTTCAATGCAAAATTAGCTGGAATTGAGATCAGATGCCATGTCATGTTTGGAGAGCCCCTGATGTGCTTAAACAGTGGAGACCCCCCAATTCTAACTCCAATCCTAAACCTAACACACCCTTATCCCTAATCCCAAACCAAACCATAACCCTAACCGCAAACCTAACCATAATCCCAACCCTAACCCTATTCCCAACTGTAACCCTAATCCCAACCGTAACCCTAACCCTAACTTTAGCCCCAACCCTAACCCTAACTTTAGCAATAACCCTAGTCATAGCCCTAGCCCTAACCCTAGCCCTAGCCCAAGCACTAGCTCTAGCCCTAATGGTAAAATGGAAATAAATACATTTTTTATTTTATTATTTTTCCCTAACTAAGGGGGTGATAAAGGTGGGTTTGATGTACTATCTATTTATAGTGTGTTTTTATGTTTGGCTGCTGTCATACACTAAAAGACGCTTATTATTGCAAAAAATAGTTTTTGCATCACCACATTTTGAGAGCTATAATTTTTCCATATTTTGGCCCACAGAGTCATGTGAGGTCTTGGTTTTTGCGGGACGAGTTAATATTTTTATTGGTACCCTTTTCGCGCACGTGACAAATTTTGATCACTTTTTATTCCAATTTTTGTGAGGCAGAATGAACAAAAACCAGCAATTCATGAATTTCTTTTGGGGGGGCATTTACACCATTCTGCGTGTGGTAAAATTGATTAAGCAGTTTTATTCTTAGGGTCAGTATGATTACAGCGATATGGAATTTATATTTTTTATGTTTTGGCGCTTTTATACAATAAATTCTATTTTATAGAAAAAATATTCATTTTTGCATCCCTTTATTCTAAGAGCTATAACTTTTTATTTTTCTGGTGATGAAACTGTATGGCGGCTTGCTTTTTTGCGGGAAAAGATGACGTATTCAGTGGTACCACGTTTATTTATATCCGTCTTTTTTATCGCGTGTTATTCCACTGTTTGTTCAGCATTATGATGATAAAGCATAGTTTTTTTGCCTTGTTTTTCACTGGTGTTCACTAAAGGGGTTAACTAGTGGGACAGTTTTATAGGACGGTTCATTACGTATACGATGATACTAAATATGTGTACTTTTATTGTTTAGATTTTTTTAATTAAAATATTGACCCGTGGAAGCGCTATTAGGCGTGAAACGGCCATCGTCAGCTATTGCTCACTCCTATCCTCACTCTCCCGGCCATGATATTTTAAACATTTGCCAATAAAGAGCGGAATTTCTACTTGAATCGGTGAGTGCTATCTGTCCTCTTTCTTTTTGATGGATTTGAATACACTGTGTTTTCTAGACAAGCACCCATGATCATGGGGCTAAGCCTGCAACAAGGTATGATACCAACAGCATAGACTTGCAGCAGTACCGGCAGTGCTGGACGTCCTTTCTTCTGTTACAGTGGATAAAATATTTATTTATTGATGGAATAAATATTTTTTTATTATTTATTATTATTTTTTTAAATATTTTCACAATTATTTTAAATTTTCTTTTATTTCATTCTTACTTTTCCACCCTGTCCCACTATGGGACACTCATTTTGTGCAGCCTTATCGCTGCTATATCATGCAGAGCTGCATGGTATAGAAGCTGTCAGCGCTGCAGCTTCTGTGCACTGACCTGTGAGACTTCCTGACATGTACTGTGCATGGCAAGAAGTCTCTCAGGCTTGGAGACCCAGATGTCATCATGCCGACTCCGGGTCTCCATGGCAGCGATCGGGACCCCGCGTCATGCTGAGGGGTCTCCGTTCCAAAGGCAGAGGGGCTGTCACAGGTGACAGTTCCTCTGCCTGCTCCTGGAATGCTGCGATTATGTTTGATTGCAGTATGCCGGGGGTTAAAGTGCCAGGAGCAGTCCGTGACCACTCCTGGCACTTAGTGCCACGTGTCAGCTGTGAGAATCAGCTGACACCTGGCCACAATCAGCTGCGCTCCCAACGTGAGCGCGGCTGATCATGATGACATACTATCCCGTCCATGGGCATACAGGCCCAGGGCACATGGACTGAATAGTATGTCAGATGTTAGAAAGGGGTTAATGAATCAAGCGTTTCTGTTCCAAAGCTCTAATCGCTGGTCTTGATAAGATCTGATTTGCAGCTCGCCAATTAAAACAGATCTCATTCAGCACCAGAGAGCAGGCTAATGTCTTTTTGCCTGGCCACACGGGTTTCCCCATAATGACCTGCAGCTATGACATCTAGCTGACTATCATACTTCATACAGTGGTGGTCAGTACCCGGTCATCTCAAATCAAAAGTTACCGGTGGTGCATAGTTTGTACAGCAGAGTTGTTGTCCACATCCTGAGTCACTGGGTCAGTCTCTCTCTTCTGTAGTGAGTAAGTTCTTATGGTCAGCAAGGGCCACTCTTTCCTTCTCTCCTATAGAGTATAAGCTTTTATGAGCAATGGGGTCCTCTATCTCTCTTAGGTGGTGTGTAAGCTCTTGTGGTCAGCAAAGCACTTCCTCTCTCCTATAGAACCCACACTCTTAAGGTACTGTCACACTTAGCGATGCACCAGCGATCCCGACCAGCGATATGACCAGGTCAGGATCGCTGGTGCATTGCTAAGTGGTCGCTAGTGAGCTGCCACACAGGCAGATCTCACCAGCAACATCGCTGGGGACGGGGGTCGCTACTTACCTGTCATACCAGGCGATCCTGCGTCCTCCCGCCCGCGTCCACGCGTCGCTTGTTGTCACAGCAGGAAGCGCCGCAGGAAGCTGACGACGAGAAACAGTCCATGACGTTCTCGCGCGATCAGCGATAACCAGTGGGGGAGTAGGTTGTAGGTAAGTATCACACATAGCAATATCGCTAGCAATATCGCTATACCGTCACAAGTTATAGCGATATTGCTAGCGATATCTCTTACTGTGACATGCCCTTTACTGTATAATCAGTGAGGTTTTTTTTTCTCCTCCCTTATACATATTTTCTGAGCTACTACAATCTTTTCAGTATGAGATTTGCTAATATATATTACAGATTAAAACTTTTGGAAAAATTTAGCAAATCTGGCAAATATGAATTGTAAAAGATCTGCTAATTTCTTGTTATAAGTACCTAAATAGCACAATGATGCAAAAAAGAGGCAGTCCAGTACTTTTTCTTTACCAAATTCTCCAAGACGAAAGTAAGACGAAAATAGTACCGTACTCATCTGTCACATTGTGCACTTAGGTCAAACCTGAAAGCTCTAGATCAAACAATCAAAAGTTTTGCTTTTAAACTGAAGGGTACTACTTGATGATCAAAAACCATGTGTATTTAATTAGCAGAACATGGTTCTAATTATGAATCTTAAAATATAAGCAAAATCATACTGCTTCCTTATCTGTTCACACATTAATTCATCCTGTGTAAGTAAGTGGCTCAGTAACAGAAAACTGAGTCTTATAAAAGGTATATACTCAGATCAGTGCTCTATTAGCAATTGTTAACAAAAATGGTCAAATTAGACCCTATTCATTTTAATATGTTACAGCAATATTGACCTTGTAGAGGTATTGCGTAGTAAAATATAAACTTTTTCACATAATAATTAACTGTCTAAACACAAAAAAGGTGAGTTCTCTGTTAGAAATAGATCTACTGTAAGTCCAAGGCAAAGAAGATGGAAATTAGGTTTAACTCTTTCACTTTCTAACCTTTGCTTTCAAATCTGCATCAAAGTAACTGGTACGTTGTTTTAACTATGTTGGAACACTAACTACTCTACATGATTACTCCTGACCAACTCCCCAACTCAATTTGCTAAAATGCAGCCCAAAACTAGCAAGGAACCTCCATCATGCATCTAGATTACATGCAGACATTCATTATTGTGCAGTTGTCTAGCCATTTGGTAAACAATTTGCCTCCTGTTTCAACCAAATGCTACAAATTTTTACTTTAGTCTAGAGCACGTGCTGTCATTTTTTGACACTTCAGTTGCTATAAAGGATTTGCGCAAGCAAGCCTATTTCCCCTGAAGATATGTGGATAGTTCTTCAAGTTGTTTGGAACAACCTCTCCAGTTCCTTCAAAACCTGCGTGGAAGTGCACCTAGAAAAGCTGATGCAGTTTTGAAGGCGTGGTAAAAAATATATATATTGATTTGATTAAGATTTCTCTTTTGTTCAATCACTTTTCATATTGTTTATTGATCAAAAATAGCTATTAATAGTAACTTCCAGTATTTTTTAAAACAAATGCATTGGAATGAAAGGGTTAATTCTATGCCTCTAGCATATCATGGATGGAAGATAAAAGTGGTATCCAGAAGTGCAGTTTGTTTATTAGTCAACTGTGTTTTGAAGTTAAAACATCTTTATCAGGACAAACTACAGTGTGCGATACAAAGAAAAAAATGCAGGTATAAATAGATGTAACATTCAAAACAAAAGTCAAAAAAGGCACGTAAGAGGATGGACCTAAGATGTTATATGATTAGTAAATATGATATGCATTTTAAAAAACATTCTCAGTATGCAGCATTTTTCCTCACCTGTCTAACACTTTTGCACTGTACTGTATGATTGTACATACATATACACTATACACACACACACACTGCTCAAAAAAATAAAGGGAACACTAAAATATCACATCTTAGATATCACTGAATGAAATATTCCAATTGCAAATCTTTATTCATTACATAGTGGAATGTGCTGAGAACAATAAAACAAAAAAATGATCAATGTTAATCAAAATTAATATCCCATGGAAGTCTGGATTTGGAATGATACTCAAAATCAAAGTGGAAAATCAAATTACAGACTGATCCAACTTCAGTTGAAATGTCTCAAGACAAGGAAATGATGCTCAGTAGTGTGTGTGGCCTTCACAAGCCTGTATGACCTCCCTAGAATGTCTGGCAAAGCTCCTGATGAAGTGGCAGATGTTCTCCTGAGGGATCTCCTCCCAGATCTGGATTAAAGAATCAGTAAACTCCTAGACAGTATGCGGTGCAACGTGGTGTTGGTGGATGGAACGAGACATGATGTCCCGGATGTACTTGATACAATTCAAGTCTGGGGAACGGGTAGGCCAGTCCACAGCATGAAAGTCTTCATCATGCAGGAACTGCTGACACACTTGAGCCACATGAGGCCTAGCATTGTCATGCATCAGAATTAACCCAGGCCCACTGCACCTGCATATAGTCTCAGAATGGGACTGAGGATCTCATCCTGGTACCTAATGGCAGTCAGGGTACCTCTGGCTAGCACATAGAGGGCTGTTGGCCCTCTAAAGAAATTCCTCCCCACACAATTACTGACCCATTGCCAAAGGGGTCATCCTGAAGGATATCGCAGGCAGGAGAACATTCGCCACAGCGTCTCCAGACTCTGTCATGTATGTTGAATGTGCTCAGCGTGAATTTGCTCTCATCTATGAAAAGCACAAGGCGCCAATGTCGAATCTGCCCATTTTAGCATTCTCTGGCAAATGCCGATCACCATACACGGTGTTGGGCTGGAAGCACAACACTCACTTGTGGATGTTAGGCCCTCATACCACTCTCATGGATGCTGTTCCTGACAGTTTGAGCAAATACATGAATGTTAGTGGCCTGCTGGTCATTTTGGAGGGACCTGGCACTGCTCCTCCTGTTCCTCCTTGCACAAAAGAGGAGGTAGCGGTTCTGCTGCTGGATTGTTGCCCTCCTGCATCCCCCCATCCACATCTCCTGTTGTACTGACCTGTCTACTGGTATCTGATCCATGCTCTGGACACTGTGCTGACACATACAGCTACCTTTCTTGCCACAGCTCACACTGATGTGCCATCCTGGATGAGCTGCACTACCTGAAAAAGGAGCTGCAGGAGAAATTGATTCACAATTGGTGTTGCTTCTTAACTGGACAGGTTGATTTTACAGAAGTGTGATTGACTTGGAGTTAAACAACACAACATAAGCGTTCCCTTTATTTTTTTGAGCAATGATTATATACACACACATGCATGCAGTTATGTACTGCATGTATTCAGTCAGAGTTGGATCTTAAGAATTCGGTAAAATTTGTGTAACAAAAACAAGTTTTTCATGTCAATTAAAGTGTCAAAACTCCTACCTCCTCCTATTCAGCAGAAGTTCAGCATTAACATTTTGATTTCCACACCATTTGTCTTCATTATGTTATACATGTAAATGGGCTGTCTCTTCAGTCTTAATACTATAGCAAATTAAAACATAAGATTTGAACTTTTATTTCCCTGTGGATTTTAAAGATGGAACCAGATGGTTTTGGCATGGAAACAAAGCTTTTTATTCTACACTCATTCATTACATTTAAAGTTGGCACACTTACTGAAAAAGATACATCTACCAAAATTACATTACCTTTATTTATATGGGCATTGTATATTATGACAAAAAATATCCAAATAGGTTATGTTTTTACTAAACAGATTATCAGTGTATTAAGTTGAATTCATATATCATATTTTATACTGTACAATCCAAAAAAGATTCACTTCAATAGTCTCTTTTTTTCTACATTCACATTTAGGAATTGCATAGCTACTTCTTCTAAATTTGCAAGTCCTGAAATCATTACATGCGAAACTGCAGTGTCTTAGACATGTGCATGGAATTTTTATTGGTTAACTGTTTAATAGACTTGACAAGAAGGCATAGTTGTGTTAAACCTGAACATTCTATTTGTATATGCTGTTTGTCACACAATGTGTTCCTGTTTAGTCCTACCTTTCTGATCAATTCCAGAACATTAACAAGTCAAGTTACTTTCAATAGAAAAATAGTCCAAGACATAACATATACATCCTGAAGCTAGACACTTAGGAGCAGGTCAGGATACCTGTTTATCATATATCTATATACTGAGAATTCTTAGTAATTGAATATTTGAGCCTAGTCTGTCCTTTTATGTTTGAAGTTAGGTGAAGAATAGGTTATACTAACCAATGTTCTCCCATGGTTTTGTTTTAAAGCTAAATGGAGAACTATACAGATATAGCATGGATGAATAAGTAATTTAATGGTATCTTGAGATCATCATTATAGTTGTCATATTGACTCTGGAACAATACTGATAACATGATGATAAACTCAATGCTGAGGCTTTATTTTTATTTATAACATACATATATACAGTTGTGCTCAAAAGTTTACCTACCACGGCAGAATTTCTTGGTCAAGTTTTCAAACACTCTAGCAGGGATTTTAGCCCACTCATCTATAATGATATTCTACAGATCTTTCAGGTTTTGGGGATGTCGCTGGGCAGCATTGAGTCTCAGCGCCCTTCAAAGATTTTCTATTGGATTCAGGTCTGAAGATTGGCTAGGCCACTCTAGGACCTTGAAATGTTTCTTATGAAGACATTCCTTTGTTTGCCTTGCTGTGTGTTTTGGGTCATTGTGATGGTGGAAGACCAAGCCACGAACCATAATGCTCTTACTGAGTGAAGGAAGTTGATCCCATCCATCCTCTCTTCAATACGGTGCAGTTGTCCTGTCCCCTTTGCAGAAAAGCACCCCCTAAGTATGATCTTTTCCCCACCATTCTTCACAATTGGGACGGTGTCCTTGATGTTGTAAATCTTCCTTCTTCTTCCTCCAAACATGACGAGTGAAGTTTATAACAAAAAGTATCATCTGACTATATGACCTTCTCTCATGCCTTGTCTGGCTCATCCAGATGGTCATTGGCAAACTTAAAATGGGCCTGGACATGTGCTGGCATGAGCAGAGGGACCTTGATTGCCCTGCAGGATTTTAATCCATGATGGTGTAGTGTACTACTAGCGGTAATGTATGAGATTGTGGTCCCAGCGTTCTTCTGGTCATTGTCCAGATCGTCCCATGTAGTTCTGGACTGATTTCTGACCTTTCTCATTTTTACCCCACGATGCGAGATCTTGCATGGAGCCCCAGACTCAAGAAGATTGACAGTTACCTTGTGTTTCTTCCTTTTTCTAATAATTGCACCAAAAGTTGTTGCCTTCTCACCAAGCTGCTTGCCTATTGTCCTGTAGTCCATGCCAATCTTGTGCACGTCTATAATTTTTTCCCTGGTGTTCTTAGACACCAGGGAAAAATAGCTTTTCTGAGCTATTTGTAGAAAAAAAATACTTGTCTCCTTTAACCTATTGGTATGTTTTTGAAACAATTAAAATATGAGGAGAAATCTTCTAGGAATGTTCAAAACCATTCGCAGGACATTTGTTTGATGTCCAAATCGATACATTGTGGAACTTGGACAAAGGAACTTCAAACATCATGCTCATGACTTTCAATTAGGCTCCTGTAACATTATGTTCCCTAGTGAGACATGGGTCACTAGACCTCATGTGACAACATGAAATTGCCACAGCCTAGATGTCACCAAAGTCGCCCAAAATTTCATCATTACAGTGTTGCCCTAGCCTGTTTACCAAGAACTTCCAAAGTGGACACAGGACCATGGTTGTGCAAATTTTTTGACTCTACTCTTGAAACCACGCATACAGACTCAATGTACATGCATTGATTTAGTCCCATTGCTGCAACAATGTTAAATATTAAGATAAAATATAAAGGGGGAATTGTAATAATGGATATTGAGAAATATCATAAAGAATCCCGCCATATTCTGGGTGACATAAAAACTTACAAAATTTTGAAAAGAGATCCAACACCTCTGTTTTTACAAGAACTGACTAAACTAGCAAATATTGGTAGATCTAGGGGTATATTGAATAAAAAAATTTTTTTATTTATATTAAATAAAACCCCTAGATTCCCATTTTTTCTACCATATCCCAAAAATTCATAAGGACAGAGATAATCCAGCAGGTAGACCTATTATTTCTGGCATTAATTGCCTTACTGCCAATTTATTTCAGTATGTAGATTATCATCTACAAAAATGTGTCCCTCTTTTACCAGCGTAATTAAAAGACAGTGATCATGTGATCCAATTGCTTGGTCAGGTAAAATGGCAGCCCAATTACCGTATACCTTGGGGACTTTAGAGATCACCTCTTTATATACTGTAATAGAACATACAAACATTTGCCAGGCAGCAAAATGCTTTTTGGAGAAAGATGGTAACTACACCCCTCTTCAAATTCAATTAATTGAAGAGAGCATTAGCTTTATATTAAATCGTAATTTTTTCACTTACAACTAGAGTTGAGCGATACCGTCCGATACTTCAAAGTATCGTATCGGATGGTATCGGCCGATCTTTAAAAAAAGTATCGGTATCGCCGATTCCGATACCGGAAGTCCCATTCAAGTCTATGGGACTTCCGGTATCGGAATAAGAAAAACCCTTTCCTGCCCTTGTACAGCCTCTCTGGGGTCTGTACGGGCCTTTCGGGGGGCTGTGCCGGCCTGCCAGGGGGTCTGTGCAGGCTCCGGTGGTCTGTGCCGGCCTGCCGGTGGTCTGTGCAGGCTCCGGGGGGCTGTGCCGGCCTGCCAGGGGGCTGTGCCGGCCTGCCGGGGGGCTGTGCCGGCTCCGGGGGGCTGTGCCGGCCTGCCGGGGGGCTGTGCCGGCCTGCCGGGGGGCTGTGCCGGCCTGCCGGTGGTCTGTGCAGGCTCCGGGGGTCTGTGCAGGCATCGTCCGATGGGACTACAAGTCCCATCGGGCGATGCCTGCTACCATGACAGTGATTGACACATTAGCCAATGATGGGACAGTAGTAGTCCCATCATCCGGCTAATGTGTTAAATGTAAAAAAAAAAAAAAAAAAAAAATTACATGCTACATACATACAACATGCATACTACATACATGCTACATTCATACTACATACTACATACATGCTACATTCATACTACATAAATACTACATGCAACATACATACTACATATATACTACATGCATGCTACATACATACTGCATGCTACATACATACCACATATATACTACATACATACTACATGCATGCTACATGCATGCTACATGCTACATACATAACACATATATACTACATGCATGCTACATACATACTACATACTACATATATACTACATGCATGCTACATACATACTGCATGCTACATGCATGCTACATACATACTACATACATACTACATATATACTACATGCATGCTACATACATACTACATGCTACATACTACATATATACTACATGCATGCTACATACTACATGCTACATACATACTACATATATACTACATGCATGCTACATACTACATGCTACATACATACTACATATATACTACATGCATGCTACATACATACTACATGCATGCTACATGCATGCTACATACATACTACATGCTACATACATACCACATATATACTACATACATACAATACATTCATACAATACATACATAGACATACAGTACATATAACATAGAGTAACATACTTACCAATACTTGTCACATTGTTCCCCGAAGCCATTGTCTTTTCCGGGATAAATATTAACATAACAAACCACAAAAATACTCACCCACGATCCGAAGCAGTCCACGAGTGTGTCCCACGACGATCTTGGGTAGAGAACTGCAGCATCAGATGATGCTGCCGTTCTCTACGGGCTGCAGGAATCCAATGACGGAAGGTAGGTATCCTTCCGCACTGTATTCCTCCGCCACTTAAAAAAAAAAAGTCCCTAGTCTCACTTTATGCCATTGCTGTGTGGGAAATTCCCACACAGCAATGGCATAAAGTGAGACTAGGGACTTTTTTTTTTTAAGTGGCGGAGGAATACAGTGCGGAAGGGTACCTACCTTCCGTCATTGGATTCCTGCAGCCCGTAGAGAACGGCAGCATCATCTGATGCTGCAGTTCTCTACCCAAGATCGTCGTGGGACACACTCGTGGACTGCTTCGGATCGTGGGTGAGTATTTTTGTGGTTTGTTATGTTAATATTTATCCCGGAAAAGACAATGGCTTCGGGGAACAATGTGACAAGTATTGGTAAGTATGTTACTCTATGTTATATGTACTGTATGTCTATGTATGTATTGTATGAATGTATTGTATGTATGTAGTATATATGTGGTATGTATGTAGCATGCATGTAGCATGCATGTAGTATGTATGTAGCATGCATGTAGTATGTATGTAGCATGCATGTAGTATGTATGTAGCATGCATGTAGTATGTATGTAGTATGTATGTAGTATGTATGTAGCATGCATGTAGTATGTATGTAGTATGTATGTAGCATGTATGTAGTATGTATGTAGTATATATGTAGTATGTATGTAGCATGTAGTATGTATGTAGCATGTAGTATGTATGTAGCATGCATGTAGTATATATGTAGTATGTATGTAGCATGCATGTAGTATGTGTGTAGTATGTATGTAGCATGCAGTATGTATGTAGCATGTATGTAGTATGTATGTAGTATATATGTAGTATGTATGTAGCATGCATGTAGTATGTATGTAGTATGTATGTAGCATGTAGTATGTATGTAGCATGCATGTAGTATGTATGTAGTATGTATGTAGCATGCAGTATGTATGTAGCATGTATGTAGTATGTATGTAGTATATATGTAGTATGTATGTAGCATGCATGTAGTATGTATGTAGTATGTATGTAGCATGCAGTATGTATGTAGCATGTATGTAGTATGTATGTAGTATGTATGTATGTAGTATGTATGTAGCATGCAGTATGTATGTAGTATGTATGTAGTATATATGTGGTATGTATGTAGTATGTATGTAGTATGTATGTAGCATGCATGTAGTATGTATGTAGTATTTTTTTTTTTTTTTTTTTTTTAACATTTAACACATTAGCCGGATGATGGGACTACTACTGTCCCATCATTGGCTAATGTGTCAATCACTGTCATGGTAGCAGGCATCGCCCGATGGGACTTGTAGTCCCATCGGACGATGCTTGCACAGACCCCCGGACATCAGCACAGCCCCCCGGCAGGCCGGTACAGACCCCCACAGGGTGCACAGACCACCGGCAGGCCGGCACAGCCCCCCGGCAGGCCGGTACAGACCCCGGGCAGTCCACACAGCCCCCCGGCAGGCCGGCACAGCCCCCCGGCAGGCCGGCAGAGACCCCCGGAAGGCCCGAAATGACGGCGCATCATGATGCGCACACACCGCGCATCATGATGACGTCAGGCCGTCAATCAACTGAACTTCCGATTCCGATGCCGAATTCCGATATTGAAAAAATATCGGAAGTCGGTATCGGAATTCCGATACAGCAAGTATCGGCCGATACCCGATACTTGCGGTATCGGAATGCTCAACACTACTTACAACCAAAATAGTTATATACAGACCTGGGGTGCAGCCATGAGCATTAAGTTTGCCCCAAGATATGCCAACTTGTATGTAGGCAAGTGGGAAGAAACAGTTATTTTTAATGGACGTCATTTGCGCAAACGGCTGGTTCTGAGGAACTGGTTCATCGATGACATTGCTTATATTTGCGATGGATCTCGAAGGGATTTATCTGAATTCCTCGGAAGTTTAAACAAAAATGATTTTGGACTAGTTTTTACTCCCACAATAAGCCCCACGTGCATTAATTTTTTAGATCTAACAATTTTAGTAGACCAGGGTAAACTTATTACAAAAAGTTACCGGAAGGAAGTTGATTCCAATAGTTACATTCCTATTGCTAGTTGCCACCTTCCGGCATGGCATAATAATATTCCAAAAAGCTAGTTCATCCACCTTAGGAGAAATTGCACCAAAATATCTGATATATGGAGGAGGCGCAATTTGTTAAAAGCCAGTTCTCTGATAAGGGTTAAACCATTACCTCTCTGGATGCTACTATCAAAGATGTTCAAAGTAGAAACAGAAATAATTTGATCTACAAAATGAAGTCGCCACCCAAATCATTAGATTTGTAGGAACAAGTACATCCAATCCTGATTACAGCTCAATACCACATTAATAATAAGGCTTTTAGAAATTTGGTACAAAAACACTGGCATATTTTGCAACAAGATAAGATAAGATAAGATAATCCTTTAATCGTCCCACCATGGGGAAATTCAGAGCATTACAGCAGCAAGGCAGGAACAAGTACAGATACAGATGCATAAAGGCATTACATTAACAGTAGGTAGGTACATATACGAAAAAAAAAAAAAAAATGTAACCTGACTGTCACAACTTTGGATCTATCAGTTCTCTGTTTGGGTCGTTCTCCGTTTTGGACAGTGCTGATTGGTGTGTGATTGATTGAGTTTGTTGTCAGGTGTCTTTTATACAGGTAATGAGTTCAGACAGGTGCAAATAATACAGGTAATGAGTGCAGAGTAGGAGGACTTCTTAAAGAAACACTAACAGGTCTGTGAGCGAAAGAATTCTTGCTCGTTTGTAGGTGATCAAATACTTATTTCATGCAATAAAATACAATTTAATTATCTAAAAATCATACAATTTGATTTTCTGTTTTTTATTTTTAGATCCTGTCTGTCACAGTTGAAGTGTACCTATGATAAAACTTTACAGGCATCTCCATTCTTTGTAGGTAGGAAAAGTTGCAAAATCGGCAGTGTACCAAATACTTATTTTCTCCACTGTATTTATATGGACAGAAATTGAGACCCAGATGGGGCAAGATCTACCACAGGCATAGCCTGAAAAGAAAAGAGATACAACAAAAAATTGCCAGAACTAGATCAAGTATATTTTTGTACTTGATCTAGTTCTGGCACATTTTATATCTTAATTGGATAGAATAAAACATGTCTATATCCAGCATAACAAACACAGAGATAATTGGAGAGTGACCAACAAGGGAAAACCCCTCTCATAATCAGAAGGCATTGATTAATTTTATTAACACTGGTTAATAATATAGATTTCATTACAAAATCTTTAGAATTACTCAAATTAGTTCATGCAAAAATGAATACACTTTACAAAAAACAAGTATATTTAGTATGTTTGACCTCCATGATTTTTGAAAGAAAGCACCAATTCTTCTATGACTAGAGTGGAAGTTTAGCATTACCTTTTTCTATTCTACAGGAATTTTACTGCCCGAATGCTAGATGAAGAGTGATGCACAAATTGTCTCTTCACGATTCTGTATAGGAGTTTAGGATGGGCTCAGATCAGGAGACATATATTGACCCTGAATAACTTTCAGCATGTTCTTTAGAAATGCAACAGATGTATGTTTTGGATCATTACCATGATGGATAAGTGCATGTCTTTCAAGGGCACAGAGTGGTGTTAACATCTATTCTTTTAATATAGCAGTCTGTTTATCTGTGAATTAATGATACTATTAATGAAATGTAGCTCACTGATACCAGAGGCACTCATGCAGTCCCACATATTGCCATTACATTTCGCTGTAAGTATCAGAAAAAAAAGCAGTACTGATCTTAATGATCTCCAGCTTATCTTAGTTCTTAAGTCATATCCAGTCCCTAGGTCTTAGGGGCCCGTTACACATAGCGATATCGCTAGCAATATCGCTGTAACGTCACCGATTTTGTGACACAGCAACGACATTGCTAGCGATATCGCTACATGTGGTACTTACCTCCGACCGGCTCCCCCGCTGGTTATCGCTGATCGCGCGAGAACATCCTGGACCATTTGGGGGGCGTGGCCAGCGTCTGAGCTGAATGGAAGCCTGAGCTCTGAGCTCCTCCACAGGGCAGCCTACCAAGCGCTATTAATAAGCGAATTATAAGCCAGGACTGGCTGAAAACTTGTGGGAACCTCCATAGACACCAGCGGTGCCCCCACACTATGGATCTGCTCAATAAAAAAGCAGAAAAAGGAAAGAAAACAGAGCGCTCTCCCCTCATGCTGAGGAGCCAAGATGGCGCCCGCCTCACAGCAGCAGCCACAGCCTGCAGCCCCAGCCTGAGCGGTACACAGCGGCAAAGGACGCCACAGCGGCTGAAACATGCAGCATTCAAGTCAGGGGGTAAGTCTACCCCTGCCCCAGCTAAAACCGCCGCTCTGCAGGCTAATAGAAGCGCTAATTTACACATTAAAAGTAGCGCTGAGGGGAAAGGAGCGAGATCTCGCGAGAGTGACCGGGGGACAAGCGAGACTACGCAGCAGATACGCAATTTGCGTAACCTAAGCAAAAATACAGCGCAGCCTGTGAATTATGGTGCAGCAGCACCGCTGACCGCTGCTATGGAGGAGACAACTGTAATAAGGGGTTCCTCATCCTGTCCTGACATCTCCAATGTGTCAGATACTCCTCTAACGCCATTACAGAGGGAAATGTCTCCTTTCTCAGTGACTAGCCGCAGATTTAGCAGCAGCTCAGCTGAGCTGCAACAGGAATTACAAATTGAGGACTCCTGTCCTTCTGATAATCCCATACCGGAGAACATTTTACACGTTTTAACAGAGGTGGAGGCTACCAGTAATACAGCCTCAGAAATATTTATTAAGAACATGCTATGCCTTCTAGCAAAGACATTTCAGAAACAACTGGAGGGCTATAATACAAATCTCCAAAATAACATAGATGGTCTGGGCCAGAGAGTGGACCATCTTGAATCCAAAATGGAAGAATTGGTTAAATCCCATAATAACTTGATAGATGAACACTATGCCCTAGAAAAAGAGGTTGTCTTCTTAAAATCAAGGTTGACAGAGCAGGAAGACAGAAGTAGAAGGAACAACCTTAAATTCAGGGGAATACCTGAAAATGTCAAAGACAGAGACCTTAATGCATATGTGCAAAAGATGCTTCATACAATACTTCCAGGGGCCTCTAAAGGGGACCTATTGATGGAACGTATACACAGACTCCCCAAGTCCAAATATGCCCCAGACAGAGCCCCAAGAGATGTCATTGCATATTTTCATTATTTCCTGACAAAGGAGGACATTCTGAGGAAAAGTAAGCAATCACCTATATTACCAAGGCCATACGAGGATATCAAGATTTTTGCAGACTTCTCAAAAGCTACCTTGCAGAAAAGGAGAGACTTCTTTCCAATCACTGCACATCTGAGGAAACACAAGATTTTATACAGATGGGGTTTCCCTACAAAAATTCTAGTCATGAAAGAGAATACCACTTTTGCCTTGTCTAATATTGATAACTGTAACAGTTTTTTCCAAGATTTAGGTATCCCTCCACTGGAGACTCCACCATCATCATCATTCTACAATCAAGAAAGGAATTTCCCCTTGCAGCAGCAAAGACGCCTTTCCCAGTCCTGGAATACGCAAAAGAAAAGAAAATAGACTTGGTGGGTACTGACCCTGGCTTTAGGCCTGAACTTTCTCTTTTTCACTCCCCAAGTGATAACTGAGAGACATTCTCTCGGTACCATTTCTTTTGAGAAATCTAAATTTGTCTAGTTCATAAGTTTTGTTCTGTTCTAGGTTGTAACATGTTTTTGTTTACAGGCACACCAGGCACTAACAAAAAATCACTAAGGAAACCCACTATCTTTTGGATGTATGTTCAGGTGAAATGTTCTGTCTCAGTGAATCATCTAATGCTTTTTTTTTTCCTTCCTGACACATTATGGAATTGAGGGTACTGTCATTTAATGTAAATGGGCTCAATAGCCCATTCAAGAGATTTGCTTTGTGGAAGGAGATTAAAAAATTGAAGGCCAACATAGCAATGATACAAGAAACACACCTTCTAGAAATTGATAACACAAGACTCAAAAATAAAGACTTCCCTCAGATTTTCTTTTCTAACACTGAGGGAAGGAAAAAGGCTGGGGTGGCCATCGCCTTCGACAAAGATTTGCCAATAGTGGTCTCAGACATATATAGGGACAGCAAAGGTAGACAACTGGCTATTAATTTTACTTTGGAGGGTGTGGAATATACAGTGGTAAACGTATACACCCCTAATGTCCAACAAATAAGTTTTCTAAATAAGGTCAAGAAGAAATTGTCCAATTTTAGTAGAGGTCACATTATCTGGGGAGGGGATTTTAATTGTATAGTTGACCCAAATACTGATTGCTCATCTGATGCCCCATATTATAAGAGCGTGAATCTGGGAAAATGGTTGGGAGATTCCAATTTGCATGACAGCTGTAAGATATTGAACTCTACCTCAAGAGAGTACACAAGATTTTGTCCACACAACAAGTCTTACACTAGGATTGATCATGTGTTCACTAGCTTCTCGCTACTAGACTCATACATAGATTTCCAGACTGGTCCTATTACATGGTCAGACCATGCCCCAATCCTACTGACCTTACACACTTCCTCCATGATCCCAAAACAATACAATTGGAGATATAGTAAATTCACTGTTGACTCCCCAGAAAACATATCATTAGCAAAGAATGTCTTAATGAACTACTTCAAAGAGAACTGTTCCCAAGAAATTACACCTGAAACATTGTGGCTAGCACACAAATGTGTTATTAGGGGTCATCTGATCCAAGTGGCCTCGAGACAAAAAAGAGCAAGAGAGAGCCAACAAAGGATGTTGTTAGAACAGATCCAAAAATTAGAATCCCAAGCTAAAGCAGACAAAAATTTTGCTAAATATAATGAATTGTACTCCCTCAGACTGGAACTTAGGAATCTCCTCATCAACTTATATGAGAAAAAGACTTTATTTAATAGGGCAGGGTTTTATGTTAATAATAATAAATTCTCCAAAAATATGGCAAATAGGTTTAAACCCATAAATAAAAAACATCCAATTAAAAAAATAACCCAAAGCTCAAAGACTATAGAAAAACCCAAAGAGATAGCCCTGGCTTTTGAGAGCTACTATTCTAAATTATACAACATAGGAAACAATGGAGCTCATCCCTCTCCTACACCAGAGATGATAAATAATTTTTTGGAAAAGGTAAAGCTGGGATCTTTGTCTTTAGAGCAGAAGGAATCACTTGACGCACCCTTTACTGAGGGTGAGGTCTCTTTTGCGATGAACAATCTTAAAAATGACAAGGCTCCAGGTCCAGATGGCTTTCCTATAGAGTATTATAAAGAATTTCAAAAGGAACTCATCCGACACTTAACTAATGCCCTGAATTTTATTAAATCAGAAGGAAAGTGCAACACAGATATGCTGAGAGCCACAATAGTGGTGATTCCCAAACCAGATAAAGATCCGACCAAAATCGAAAATTATAGGCCTATCTCTCTCCTAAATGTGGATATCAAGATCTACGCAAAAATATTAGCAGAAAGATTACAGGACGTTGTTCCATTCCTTATACATCCCGATCAAGTCGGTTTTGTAAAATCTAGGCAAACTTCAGACAGTTCTAGAAGTGTTCTGCATCATTTATATTCATGCCACAAAAATAGGATTTCCAGTTTGTTTGTAGCTCTTGATGCTGAAAAGGCCTTTGACCGGATTAATTGGGCCTATGCCTTTACAGTATTGGAGAAAATGGGTTTTGGTGGGGAGATGATGAGAAGTATTCGAGCTTTATACTCTCGGCCATCTGCCTCTGTGCTGGTCAACAACACGATGTCAGATACATTTCTTATAACTAATGGGACAAGACAGGGATGTCCTCTGTCCCCAATAATTTTTATCCTGAGCCTGGAACCTTTGGCTCAAATGATAAGGGATTCTGGTGAAGTACATGGTGTACAATTGAAAGATTCAGAGCATAAGATTAACCTCTATGCAGATGACATTATACTCACACTGACAAATCCAGCTGATTCCCTGGAAAAGATATGGGATATCATAAATTTATTTGGCTCAGTCTCATACTATAAATTAAATGTAAAAAAGACTAATGTTCTATCACTTTTCCTTTCAGCCTCTACGAAACAGCAACTAAGAGACAAGTATCCCTTTAATTGGGACTGTACCAGGATACCATACTTAGGAATTTGGCTCACAGGTAACCCCATGCATATGAGTGAGGTAAATATGGACCATCTTCTACGGTCTCTCGACCTTAAGTTGAAGGAACTGTCGAAGGCTCCAGCCACATGGATGGGCAGAATAGTGCTATATAAAATGTTCTGCCTACCCAAAGTCCTGTTTTTATACAGGAACGTCCCTCTGCCTATATCTCTACAGTACATACAAAAACTAACACACCAGATGAACAAATTTATTTGGAACAATGGGAAACCTAGAGTGAAAAAGCGCACTCTACTTAAATCCAAGGAGAAAGGGGGGGTGGCCATACCAGATCTTGAGGCATATTATTACGCCACTATGACTGAACTGACAAAAGGCTGGTTTGTGGAACAGACAGACCTGGGGTGGCCAAATATAGAAAGAGATATGATGCCCAACAGGGAACCAGTTTTATTCATAGCCTATTTCCTTCTACATAGAAGGGAAATTATGAAAATAGATAATCCCATACTTAAGGCCTCTATGTTGTGCTGGTCATGTGTATGCAAAAGAAAGACTAGCTCTGCCTCTTTTTCACTCGAGAGGTTGAGACTCCCTTATCTGTCTCCTGTCAGGACTTCTCTAAGACCTATATTCGACAGCTGGACCAAATTTCCGATCACTTTTGTAGATGACTTGATGGACAATAACAGAGTCATACCCTTTGAGTTATTAAAGAACAGATTTGGGGTTCCCAATTCGGAGTATATGACATATCTCCTACTCAAGGAAGAATACAACAAATATAAGAAATACCTTTTTAGAGTGGTTCCAATTGACCATACTATTAACAATTTTCTATTTAATATGTCATCTAGACATAAGAGTTATCTTAGACCCTTATACAATAGCCTGACCAACAAAGACACCTTCACCAATGAAGGATGCTTTGAAAAATGGGAAACCACATTACAGAGACAGATATATGGTCCTCAGTGGATCTCCTCTCTTAAAATTGCAATCAAATCCACAAGATGTATGAATATACTAGAAACGCATTATAAATTAATTCATAGATATTACCTTACCCCAAATAGATTGAAACATTTTGGAGGGGGGGGATCTGGAATGTGTTGGCGTAACTGTGGATCTCAGGCAGATTTACTACATGTTTTTTGGGGATGCTCTATGCTGAAGTTGTACTGGTCCAGGGTGTTCGATTTGCTTTCACTCATATGCAATTGGTGTATTCAACCACAACCTGCTCTAGCCTTGTTACTAATAGATATACATAGACTTAAAAGAAATAAATTCCTGGCGGCTCATATCCTTATGTCTGCAGCCTTCCTTATAGCGAAGGGTTGGAACAGGAAGCAACCTCCAGACATTGTCACCCTTATTTTACTGGTGGACAAACACTGTGTCTACGAGAAAATTCATTATATTAATAAAGGTTTAATTAAAATATTTGATGACAGATGGTATAAATGGATGGAACTAAAGTCTAAAATAGAAAAAGATTTCATATCCTGAACTCATATTTTACTTCTTATGGTTTATGATGTGCCAATATTTCACATATTCAAGTGCCTAAATTTACCTTTCTTTTTATTGTTTCTTTCTGGTACTATTTGTTTAGTGTTTACTACATTTACTCTCAATGTTGATATAATATTGAAATGTCATCATAGTGTGATGTATTCATATTTTTTTTACATCAGTACAATAACTTACTTAGATGGGTCTGTACAAGTGTAAATTTTACATTTTGCCTACTATTCTGAAAACGCCAATAAAAATTATTGTTAAAGAACATCCTGGACCATTTCTCGTCGGCCGCTTCCTGCTGGGCTTCCTGTGGCGCCGACGAGCGACGCGTGGACGCGGGTGGGAGGACGTCTGGATCGCCGCGTCTGACAGGTAAGTAGCGACCCCCGACCCCTGCTATGTCGCTGGTGAGATCTGCCTGTGTGGCAGCTCACTAGCGACCACTTAGCGATGCACCAGCGATCCATATCGTTGTCGGGATCGCTGGTGCATCGCTAAGTGTAACGGTACCCTTAGTCTCATCTCAACACAGAGGAAATGCTAGAGAATCCACTTATAGCCTATTATTGACCACAGTCGGGACCCTTCTCAGCTACGAATTGGCTGTGCAGCATTTCTCAGCATGATTCCAGATATACTGAGGCACAACCAGAAAGTAAAAATAGTTGAGGACCTGGGCAGCATTGAACATGAAGTAGGAGAGGAAACAGTAAACTGAGTATTCATTCTATTACTTTTTACGCTTTTCTGAGCTATTTGTAGAAAAAAAATACTTGTCTCCATTAACCTATTGGTATGTTTTTGAAACAATTAAAATATGAGGAGAAATCTTCTAGGAATGTTCAAAACCATTCGCAGGACATTTGTTTGATGTCCAAATCGATACATTGTGGAACTTGGACAAAGGAACTTCAAACATCATGCTCATGACTTTCAATTAGGCTCCTGTAACATTATGTTTCCTAGTGAGACATGGGTCACTAGACCTCATGTGACAACATGAAATTGCCACAGCCTAGATGTCACCAAAGTCGCCCAAAATTTCATCATTACAGTGTTGCCCTAGCCTGTTTACCAAGAACTTCCAAAGTGGACACAGGACCATGGTTGTGCAAATTTTTTGACTCTACTCTTGAAACCACGCATACAGACTCAATGTACATGCATTGATTTAGTCCCATTGCTGCAACAATGTTAAATATTAAGATAAAATATAAAGGGGGAATTGTAATAATGGATATTGAGAAATATCATAAAGAATCCCGCCATATTCTGGGTGACATAAAAACTTACAAAATTTTGAAAAGAGATCCAACACCTCTGTTTTTACAAGAACTGACTAAACTAGCAAATATTGGTAGATCTAGGGGTATATTGAATAAAAACAAATTTTTTATTTATATTAAATAAAACCCCTAGATTCCCATTTTTTCTACCATATCCCAAAAATTCATAAGGACAGAGATAATCCAGCAGGTAGACCTATTATTTCTGGCATTAATTGCCTTACTGCCAATTTATTTCAGTATGTAGATTATCATCTACAAAAATGTGTCCCTCTTTTACCAGCGTAATTAAAAGACAGTGATCATGTGATCCAATTGCTTGGTCAGGTAAAATGGCAGCCCAATTACCGTATACCTTGGGGACTTTAGAGATCACCTCTTTATATACTGTAATAGAACATACAAACATTTGCCAGGCAGCAAAATGCTTTTTGGAGAAAGATGGTAACTACACCCCTCTTCAAATTCAATTAATTGAAGAGAGCATTAGCTTTATATTAAATCGTAATTTTTTCACTTACAACCAAAATAGTTATATACAGACCTGGGGTGCAGCCATGAGCATTAAGTTTGCCCCAAGATATGCCAACTTGTATGTAGGCAAGTGGGAAGAAACAGTTATTTTTAATGGACGTCATTTGCGCAAACGGCTGGTTCTGAGGAACTGGTTCATCGATGACATTGCTTATATTTGCGATGGATCTCGAAGGGATTTATCTGAATTCCTCGGAAGTTTAAACAAAAATGATTTTGGACTAGTTTTTACTCCCACAATAAGCCCCACGTGCATTAATTTTTTAGATCTAACAATTTTAGTAGACCAGGGTAAACTTATTACAAAAAGTTACCGGAAGGAAGTTGATTCCAATAGTTACATTCCTATTGCTAGTTGCCACCTTCCGGCATGGCATAATAATATTCCAAAAAGCTAGTTCATCCACCTTAGGAGAAATTGCACCAAAATATCTGATATATGGAGGAGGCGCAATTTGTTAAAAGCCAGTTCTCTGATAAGGGTTAAACCATTACCTCTCTGGATGCTACTATCAAAGATGTTCAAAGTAGAAACAGAAATAATTTGATCTACAAAATGAAGTCGCCACCCAAATCATTAGATTTGTAGGAACAAGTACATCCAATCCTGATTACAGCTCAATACCACATTAATAATAAGGCTTTTAGAAATTTGGTACAAAAACACTGGCATATTTTGCAACAAGATAAGATAAGATAAGATAATCCTTTAATCGTCCCACCATGGGGAAATTCAGAGCATTACAGCAGCAAGGCAGGAACAAGTACAGATACAGATGCATAAAGGCATTACATTAACAGTAGGTAGGTACATATACGAAAAAAAAAAAAAATGTAACCTGACTGTCACAACTTTGGATCTATCAGTTCTCTGTTTGGGTCGTTCTCCGTTTTGGACAGTGCTGGTTATACAGCCTAACTGCAGCAGGAAGGAAGGACTTTCGATAGCGCTCCCTCTCACATTTAGGATGAAGTAGCCGGTCACTGACAGTACTGCACATCTTTGTCACGGTCTCATGCATGGGATGGGAATCAATCTGCACCATGTAGCTCACCTTGACCAGTATCCTCCTGTCGCCTACTTCCTGAACTGGGTCAAGGGGGCATCCCAGGACAGAGCTGGCCCTTCTAATCAGTTTGTCCAGCCTATTCCTGTCCCTGGTTGATATGCCACTACCCCAGCACGCCACACCAAAGAAGATGACTGATGCCACAACAGAGTTGAAGAAGGATGCAAGGAGTGCCCCTCTAACTCCGAAGGCTCTCAGCCTTCTGAGCAGATAAAGCCTGCTTTGGTCCTTCCTGTACACTGCATCCAAGTGATGAGGCCCAGTCAAGCTTATTATTGAGGATCACACCAAGGTAGTTATAGGTGTCGACTATCTCAAGGTCATTTCCCTGAATGTTCACCACCACTGGTGGATTTTTGCCCTTGCAAAAGTCCACCACCAATTCCTTGGTCTTCCCGGAATTAATCCTAAGGTGGTTCCTCTGACACCACTCCACAAAAGCTTGGTTAGTATCTCTGTACTCTCTTTCATCTCCTCCTGTGATGAGGCCTACTATTGCAGTCATCAGAATACTTCTGCAAGTAGCAGCTAGATGAGTTGCACCTAAAATCCGTAGTGTACAGTGTGAAGAGAAAAGGGGCAAGAACTGTACCTTGAGGTGCCCCTGTATTGCAGATCACTGTGTCTGACACACTGTCCCGAACCTTTACAAACTGAGGTCGGTTCGTGAGGTAGTTAAGGATCCAGGTGGAGGGTTGGAGGTCCACACCAACAAGGCCCAGCTTGTCTCTCAGTAGACCTGGCTGTATGGTGTTAAAAGCACTAGAGAAATCGAAGAACATTATTCTCACAGTGTTCCCAGGTTTCTCCAGGTGAGAGAGAGTCCTATCTAGAAGGTGGATAATGGCATCATCCACACCAATGCCCGGGATAAGGGATCGATAATGGCACCCACAAATAAGGGAATCACTGCCATCACTAAACAAAATTTGAGCCACTCAGAACATGGTGGGTTTATTCCATGTACCTTCTGTCTGTGTTGTAGACAGTGTTCAAATTAAATAATAAAAGTACGGTCCTTTACAAACACAGAGTGCACAGAGGAATTCCTTATAAAAGATATTACATGTTCAATGAGGGGAGTTATCAATATACTAAAATGCCCTTGTAATAAATTATATGTACAATAAGACAACAGAAAGGATCAAAGAACTTAAACAGCATAAAAAGGCTTTATTGGTCATCCATTATCCAGACATTTTAAAGAATACCATAACTAGGGATGAGCAAGTATACTCGTTAGGATTCAGTACTCGGCGAGTAACGAGGTTCTTGCGGTACTCAAATCCTAGCGAGTAAATTTCACTACTTGCCTCGCAATATTCGGATTTCCCGCTGGCATGTGTTAGCCAATCACAATAAAGCCATAGCCTTCTTTGCTGTGGCATTGCTGTAATTGGCTAGCAGTGCAGCATCACTGTATCGCTGGAGCCTCTGGAGAGCGGTCGCATCAGCTGATGCTGCTGCTCTCCATGGGAGATCGACGTGGGACCCTCATTATTAATGGGATTACGGCGGAAAAGTGAGTATAGGTTGCTTTATTATTTTATGTTTACTACAGGTGTTCGATGGCTTTGGGGAATTAGGTGTGTGCGGTGAGTACCTACTCTATGTTATGTGTTGTATGTTGTGTGTATATACTGTATGTTATATGTTGCGTATGTTCTGTATGTCTTTTTTCTTTTTTACATTCATTACATTAGCCGGTTGATGGGAATACTACTTTCCCATCATCCGCTAATGCTGTCACTGTAGCAGGCATAGCCAGATGGGACAAGTAGTCCCATCTGACGATACCCGCATAGGCCCCGCACACACACACACAACCCCACAGACCCCTGCACACACACACAGGCCCACAGACCCCCGCACACATTCTCCACGCACACATAGTGTCTGTCCACACACATTCTCTGCCCATTACTCGCATTTTCCATAGACTTACATTGGACTTGCTACTCGTTATGAGTACCTGAGTATTAGGAGCTACTCGTAACGAGTACAGCGAGTACGAGTAATTAAAGGCCTGACTTTTTGGGGTAACAAAGTTGTACATAAGAATTGGAGAGGTGGGAACTATGTAGACCAAATGTCATGGGAGAAATCTAAATTGATTTTTCTACTTAATAGTCTAGCCCCAAAAGGTCTAAACTATGATTTGGAACTCCACACTTTTAAAAAACAGTTTCCACTTTTCTCCCCTCTCTCCAACTCCTCCTTTTTTCAATAAGTTCCCTGTTTATTAGATCCCCTTCTAATAGCCACCTTTCTGATAGAGTAATGCTATATATATATACAGTATATATATATATATATATATATATATTTTAACCAGAGATTTTTGGTATGGTAGTCCCCCTTTTTTTGCCCCTCTCTTCCCCTCAGTTTTTTCTGAGTTTCTGTTTTCCTTATTTACTTTTCCCCTTGGTCTCTTTAAAATATTTGCTTAGATCATTTAATAATTTTAAAATATGAGCACATCTATAATATATACATATACTCGATATGTAAGGGTATGGTGGGGAAATTGCTGTTAGCAGCTTTTAGATTTATATTCTTATTTTAACTCATTTTTCTAATTATATTGTTGTTAAAATATCAATTATTTATTTTTTAGGTGTTGAACCATGTTTATCTTTTATATTAATTGCAATTGTATTTGATATGCTCGTTTTTAATACTATTTACTAATAAAATAATGATTTTTAAATTACTTTCATCAACTATCATAATAGACACTATTTATGATATTGTAGCACTGGATTGAGCATTAGTGGATCAGGTGAAAACATAGCAAGACAATCAATAGCTGAATGGAGTGCAAGCCTGTAAAGCAGTGTTCTGTGCATGTGCAAGAGCAAGGGGACCATGTATTCCCCGAAATGCGTTGGAATGCTTTTTTTTGGCCCTACAGGCATTCTGTAGCTTAGTGACGTCACACGCTATTCAGCTCTGTCGGCCATTTTTTATCTTTCCCGCAGAGTAACCAGGGAAGCAACTGACCAGAACATGCCTGGCTCTACACGAGCGCCCCCGATCTGCTCTGCAGTAAGTCTGCATCAGACTTTCTCTTATTGCTCCATGCTACATTGGATCTTCTGTTTGCTGCTGCACAGGCCATTGCTGCAAAAGCAAAGAAGACTCTTTGCCATTTTCCACCAAAATGGAGCCACAGCAGGGTAGGAGTATATTTAATTGAGTGGCACTAATTGTCTTTTTTATGCAAGTTGTCTAACAACTTGACCCAAAGAGTGGTCATAAATGGCTGCACATCCAGTTGGAAGAATGTCTCAAGTGGGGTACCACAGGGCTCTGTCCTGGGCCCTGTATTGTTCAACATCTTTATCAATGATTTAGATGAAGGAATTGAGGGTAAACTGATTAAACTTGCTGATGACACAAAGCTAGGAGGGATAGCTAATACAAGAGAAGAGAGAGAGAAGTTTCAAAAAGATATACATAAACTGGAGCAGTGGGTAGCAACTAACAGAATGGTTTTTAACAGGGAAAAATGAAAAGTACTACATCTGGGCAATAACAATGACAAAAGCATATACAGAATGGGAGGAATAGGGCTAAGCAACAGCACATGTGAAAAAGACTTGGGTATACTAATGTATCACAGACTGAATATAAGTCAACAGTGTGATGCAGCAGCAAAAAAAGGCAAATGCAATTCTAGGCTGTATTAACAGAAGCATACAGTCTAGATCACATGAAGTCATTATTGCCCTCTACTCCTCTTTGGTCAGACCTCATCTGGAATACTGTGGCCAGTTTTGGGCACCACATTTTAAAAAAGACATCAACAAACTGGAGCAAGTTCAGAAAAGAGCGACCAGAATGGTGACCGGTCTGCAAACCCTGTCTTATGAGGAAAGGTTGCAGGATTTGGAAATGTTTAGCCTGCAAAAGAGAAGACTGAGAGGAGACTTAATAACTGTCTACAAATATCTCAAGGGCTGTCACATTGCAGAAGGATCATCTTTATTCTCATTTGCACAAGGAAAGACTAGAAGCAATGGGATGAAACTGAATGGGAGGAGACACAGACTAGATATTAGAAAAAACTTTTTGACAGAGTGATCAATGAGTGGAACAGGCTGCCACGAGAGGTGGTGAGTTCTCCTTCAATAGAAGCCTTCAAACAGAGGCAGGACAGACATCTGTCTGGGATGATTTAGCGAATCCTGCTTTGAGCAGGGGGTTGGATCAGATGGCCCAGGAGGTCCCTTCCAACTCTACGATTCTATGATTCTAACTACAGCAGCTACTACTATGTGTTTACAGCTTTAATTAAATGTATTTCCATTCACTATTTGTGAGAGTCATATCTGATATAGGGTTATTCAATATATAAAAATAAGCTATACTCACATTATTTTCCTTTGAGGTGGATTAATATACATAGCGAGCTGTTATTGGAGCCAGTATATTGGGGCAAGTTGGTATTGTGTAAACACTAGTGGACATTTATTTTTGTGCTAAAGGAGCCATTTTAAAAGGAGTACATTTTTCTCTGTGCATACCATCTAATTACAAAGGGTTTAGCGCAACAATGTTTTATATTTGTGCAATTAATTGTTTTTATTGGATAGTCCACACAGGATCCATAACTTGTCTGTTGCTTTATCTCTTTGGTCTGTATCTCCTCTATTATTGAAGGTGTTAGTATCTATTTTCCAGCAGGAACATTTTAATGCTACGCTGCCACACTGCATGTGTATATTGTAGTTAACATACTATGATTTTGTTAAGTTGCCTGTAATCTGAACTGTACAAAACAATTGAAAACGAAACTGCATTTTCCTCCTTGACCTATAATTAAGATCAATGAACTTGAATTACAATTAAAATTTAATGTGTGCAATAATCCTGCCTATTCTAACCATAAAACACTTTATATTTAGACCAAAAGAGCAAGTGTCTGACTAGAAAAAGACTGTGTAATCAATTGGGTGATTTCCAAATTCTCTCATATAACTCAATTAGTTACTGTCTCTGTAGTTGGCCTGATTTTGCCAACTGTGTACCTTATTGTTTAATGGGACAATGCCAAGTTACCCTAGCGGCAAAGTCTTTGTACTTGTACTGTGATCAAGAGGGAGCTGAAGGTGAAATTGAGAAAGGGAGCTTTTTGGCACAGATATCTGTGAAAAACTAGGTGTAAAAATTTAGGCTAAGATATTTGTTTTATGGGATAGCTAATGAACAGGGTCTGTAGGTGAGTCCTCTTGAGATATGTTGGGCACCTTGCCCTTTTCCTACTGAAGAATAGCTAGCTGGAAACCATTGCTGGCAGGCATAAGGAGATTGTAAGGCTGAAAGGAAAGAATGCCAATGCCAATGACTAAATAATTTGTGTAATAGGATAATGGATCTAAATTATGTTAAAATATATTCTAGGATAGCTGCACAAGTACAGTGTAAGTGACGTTCTGAAATATGATTTACTGTGCATGTTATAAAATAAAATTGTATGAATACCGTATCTACTTTTATTATTATTGCTACAGATTGAGTGTAAATTTATATCACTACTGTACTGAGGTTCTGTCTAAGGTCTCCGGGTCTAAATAAGGTATACAAGGACAGACTTTTTCAAGCCCAGAGGAGTATTCACCCTTTAGCACATGTATAAGGAGGTGAACTTAAACAGGGGCCCTTGGTTTAGTCCTCAAAGTAACCACTGGCCAGTAGTGTTGAGCATTCCGATACCGCAAATATCGGGTATCGGCCGATATTCGCGGTATCGGAATTCCGATACTGAGTTCCGATACTTATTGCATATCGAATACCGGAATCAGAAGTTCCCATAATGCTATGAGCCAGTTTGATTTGATTCAGCCAATGACAATCCTCAGAAGTGTGGGCACATCCTGTTAAGCATGTAGGCATGTTAACTAATGGCATGGCTGTGATTGGCTGCTGAAATTGCTAGGAGTCAGATTTCGGCCATTGCTAGGCAGGAATCTAGACCATCACATGCTGCAGTCTCCTGCTCTGTTTTTAATGCAAAGGAGATTGCAGAAGAGATTGCTTTACAGCAACTCTCTCCGGAGGCTAAGTCATTCGTCCCTTCTTCTGAGCATGCTCATGAGATGAGCTCCCATTGTAGTTCAGGAGTCAGGTGCTCAGGTCCTGCTCATGATTCCATTGGTTCAGCCCAGGGCTCTGGAGATTTCCGGAAGGTTCCGTTCACTATAAAAAGTGCGCATGGCTATTCCGCCATGCGCTAGTATTTTCATACTTGCTGCTGTGTGTATGGTGATGGATGCTTGGACTGGTGACTGACTTATTAAGAAACCCCTTCCCTCTGATAATACGTCTGTGTGAGTGTTTGGGTATCAGCGCTAGCGCCAGCGCGCTTATGCTCCATAAATAAATAAATAATCTTTATTTTTTATATAGCGCTAACATATTCCGCAGCGCTTTACAGTTTGCACACATTTTTCATCACTGTCCCCGATGGGGCTCACAATCTGAATTCCCTATCAGCATGTCTTTGGAGTGTGGGAGGAAACCGGAGTACCCAGAGGAAACCCACAAACTCCTTGTAGATGTTGTCCTTGGTGGGATTTGAACCCAGGACCCCAGCGCTGCAAGGCTGCAGTGCTAACCACTGAGCCACCGTCCTGCTCCATCTACTTCAGCAGCTAGCGTCCTGCATTGCACTTGCGACATAGCGGTGCCTTCTCTGCAGCTCAGTTCACGCCTTGATGCGGTTGCAGTTCTGCCGGGTGTTCGCAGTTGCGACGCCACGCGCCTTACTTTACGGTAGGTCTAGAAGGAGTAGTCCTGTTGTTTAAGGCTACTCCTGTGACCTTTAATACCGTGTCTATATTGCTGAGAGTCTGTGACCCTTAACAGACTCAGCATTTAGTTTATGCTGTATGCCTGCAGCTCTGTGAGTATAACAGAGTTTGGGTTAGTGCACTTTGGGTGCAGTCCAACCCTGTGCACATTATCGCCATAGTGTTCTGCCTCTTCTAGCTGCGGTTTTTCCATCCACCGCATGGTGGACCCCGAGTGGCGAAGGCACTTTATTTATTTTTATTTAGTGTCTTCCGCCACTCCTAACAGAAATGATGTCATGATGCACTATAAAAGCCGCCGCCGCCGCCATTTCGGGTTCACTCTGCTGTGAATTCAGTTAGGGACAGGCTGCTGTTCAAGACTCTGAGGGACAATTAGAGATAGCGATTTTCCAAATAATATTGTGCTTTACCCAGGCTACATTATCAATCAGTGTAGCTTTCTTTTGCCTTGTAGCACTGTTCACAGCTGTCTGCAAGGTCTGTGTGAGTGCAATTCACGCTGTGTAGTGTGTCCTGCAGCCACGTCTGGTTGTAGGCCACTCAGCATGCGTCACTGCCTCATACATATTTTTCTTTTAATGCTGCAAATTTTTCATTAATTCTCCTATTAGTGTGCATCCATCAGTATCCATATACATTGGTTGCAAACACTATAGGAATAGACAGTGGAGCCTTTCTGCAGCCTTTCAGTGCTAGTGCCCAGTTATCTGCACTGTTCACGGCTGTCTGAGAGGTCTCTGTGTGTGAGTGCAGCTCACGCTGTAGTGTGTCCTGCAGCCACATCTGGTTGTAGGCCGCTCAGCGTGCGTCACTGCCTCACACATATTTTTCTTTTATTGCAGCTCATTTTTCATTAATTCTCCTATTAGTGTGCATCCATCCATATCCATATACATTGGTTGGTTGCAAACACTATATAGGAGTATATAGAGGAGCTTTTTTTCTGGCTTGTGCCCTGCAGCCGCAGCCAGATTAGTATTACCCTATTTTTTGGAGCCTCATCTATTGCATTGTAGGTTACCTTCCTGCATTGTAATAGCTCCAAAAAGTTTGTGATACTATCGCTTTCACATCTTTGGTCACATCCTTTTTGTTTTTTTGAAAAAACAAAACAAAATAAAGCTCACCAAACACTCCATTTGACAGTTGTGTATGCCACATTAGCTCATATTAAAGTGTAGTCCACACACTTTATAAAATTTAGTGTTTCTTATGCCTGTTAGCAGCTGTTCAGGAATAAGCACACTAAGCCCCCCCTTTGTACTTTTCTGCCTATCTTTATCAGTCTACCAAGATGAAGAAGGCAGGGAGTAAGGCACGTGGTAGTGGGCGTGGAGTTGCCGCAGGGAGAGGACGTGGGGATTCAGCAGGGAGAGGACGTGGGGATTCAGTGCCTGCTGCGGGCACCAGTGAGTCAGCATCCCTCAGTTTTACCAGGCAACAGTCCTTTATGTGCAGCTTTGTAGGACCTCGCCGTACCCCACTGCTCCGGGATGAACAAATTGAAGTCGTTGTCGGATGGATGGCAGCTAACGCATCGACTTCAATGACTTCCATATCCTCTCAGGGCCAGAGCACTGAAGAGCAACCATCTGTCTCTTCACCACCAGCCAAATTGCCCAGGCAGTCAGAGAGCCCTGGACAGGGGCCATCTCAGTCTCTACTTCTGTTTTCTGAATCTGTTGGCTTGGAAAGAGGGGGCCAGCCAAGCAGCATTCAAGAATGTGAAGAAGAGGGAGTATGCAGTGATGCGCAACTGCTTTGTCCCTCTGAATCTGAAGAGGCGGGTGGGCCAGAGCCTATGGTCAGCACACCTCAGTACGCTTCAGATGATGAGACTCAGGTGCCACTTTCTGGTGCGCACTGTGCTGGCGAGACTACCCAGGAGAATCAGGTGTTTGAAGAGGGAAGTGTAGATGATGAGGTTCTTGACCCATCATGGTGTGAGGAACAGGAAGGTGGTGGGAGCAGCTCTGAGGAAGAGATTCCCTGAACAGCCAAAACAGGAGGCAGAGGGAGGGGGCAGACTTGGTTGCCTGTAGCCTCCACTTCGGCACCCGTTAGGGGCATTCCTCTTCCAAAAGCCAAAACGGGCGCTCCCAAGACTTGCAGTGCGTGGTCTTTTTTTGACACAGATTCAGATGACATGTGCTTTGTCAAATGCAAGCTGTGTCACCAGAAAGTCAAAAGAGGGAAAAGTGTCAGCAACCTCAATACCACAAATATGGGGAAACATGTGCGGCTCAATCACGTGGTGGAGTTACAAAGACACACTGAAGACGTAGGCCAACCTACAGCACCACCTACCACCTCTTCAGCTCATGTTTTAGCCTCTTCCTCCAGCTCACACACAGCGGGTTCGGCTTCCTCACAGGATTGCCATGAAAGAACCTCTGGCACTGTTGTCCAGAGACCCAGTGACATTCCACCCACAGCACCACGTTCCCGTTCATCCTCACACTCCCAGGCCACTCTACAGCCATCGGTAGCACAGGCATGAGAGAAAAGGCGGCCATACTCGGCAAACCATCCCCGAGCACAGGCTCTGAATGCTGGCATTGCCAAACTACTGGACCTTGAAATGCTCTCATTCAGGCTGGTGGAGACAGACACCTTCCAGAAATTCATGGCATTGGCAGTCTCACAATACACCATGCCCAGCCAGGTTTATTTCAGCAGGCAAGCTGTCCCTGCCCTGCAAAAGCATGTGGAGGGAAAAATTAAACTTGCGCTACAAAACGCCATCAATAGCAAGGTCCACCTGACCACCGATGCGTGGACCAGTAACCATGGACAGGGACGATACCTTTCCCTCACTGCACATTGGGTCAATGTTGTGGAGCCGGGTACAGATCTTGAGAGTGGCGCTGTACATGTTCTGCCAACTCCAAGGATAGCAGGAATCCAGTCTGTACACATTGACTCCTCCTCATACTCCAGTTCCTCAGAATCAGCGCTGCAGGAGCCTGTTACGACCAATATGAGCACAGCCGTGGCCAAACGTCAACAGGCTGTACTGAAATTAATTTCTTTGGGGAATCGAAGCCACACAGCGCAGGAGCTCTGGAATGCCATCAAGCAGGAGAGCGATGTGTGGTTTGTGCCAGCGAATCTCCAGCCAGGCTTGGTAGTGTGTGACAATGGCCGAAATCTGGTGGCAGCTCTGGGCCTAGGCAACCTCATTCACATCCCATGTCTGGCACATGTGCTCAACTTGGTCATGCAGAGCTTTCTGAGGGACTATCGGGATCTTGATGCACTGCTGCACAAGGTCCGCATAGAGTGCGCTCACTTGCGGCGTTCCAGCATGGCAAGATCGCGCATTGCAGCTCTGCAGCGCCAATTACGCCTTCCGGAACATCGCATCATATGGGACCTACCCACCAGGTGGAATTCAACGTTACATATGTTGGAGCGGTTGTGTGAGCAGCAGGCAGCAGTAATGGAGTACCAGCTGCATCAGGCTCAAACAAGTCGCACTGTGCGCTGGTCACACTTCAGCACCACTGAGTGGGACTCTATGAAGGACATCTGCCTCGTTTTGCGTGCCTTTGATGATTCCATGCGGATGGCGAGTGCAGATGATGCACTAGTCAGCATGACTGTCCCCCTTATCTGCCTGCTTCAAAAAACACTGCAAGCACTAAGGGAGGAGGTTTTGGAAGAGGTGGAGGATGAGGAGTCACAAATGCCATCTGCTTCTGGACAGTCTGCGCTACGTGATTCCTCACAAAGGCCTAGGCATGGGACACTTTGTGAGGAGGATGAGGAGGAGTCAATGGAGGACGAAGACATCTCTCCAGAGGAGGGAGGTACACAATGCTCTAGTCAGTATGTACAGCGAGGTTGGGGTGATGCAGAGCAGGCAGAGATGACGCCTCAAGCAGGGGACAGCATTTCTTTGGCAGTTGGGAGTCCGCAGCACATGGTTGATTTCAAGCTGCAGTGCCTGAGAAACGACCGCCGCATCGCCCGCATTCTCAACACGGCTGATTATTCGGTGTACACCCTCCTAGATCCTCGCTACCGGGACAACTTACAAAGCCTCATAACACCATTGAATGGGGAGCGTAAAATGTGGGAGTACCAAGAGACACTGGTGCATTCCATCATGTTCTCAATTCCACCCGAGAGCAGTGCTGCTAGTGCTTTACAAAGCAGCTCAGTGCGTCGAGGCAGTGGAGGAAGCTCTGCACAAAGAGGGAGCAGAGGCAGCGCCTCAGCACAAGGCAAGAACAGTATGGCCCAAATGTGGCAAAGTTTTGTGTGCCCGCCACAAATGTCTACACCATCAGAGACGGCTCCAGTCAGCAGGAGGCAACGTTTCCGTCAGATGGTGACAGACTACATGTCTTGCCCTGTCAGTGTACTCCCAGACGGCTCTTCCCCCTTCAAGTTTTGGGTCTCTAAGGCTGGTTTCACACTTGCGTTTTTTTTCGCGGGATTTTAGCGCAAAAAAACGCATGCGTTTTTTTTCCTATACTTTGCATGGGATGCGCTTATGTGCGCATACACATGCGTTTGTATGCGTTTTTCCGCGCATGCGTTTTTTTGCGGTATGCGTTCGGGCGCACAAAATGCATCCTGTTGCATTTTTTGGGCGTCCGACTTGCCTCAAAAAAACACACGAACGCGCGCAATGCGTTTTTTTACAGCAGGACACCCATTATAAGTCTATGGGTGCGCATATGTGCGCATTGGCATGCTTATGTATGCGGTTTTTTGCGCATGCATTTTTTTTTTACCATTAGTTTGACAATGGAATTTAGGGGTTTGGGTTATAGTTAGGGTCAGTTAAGGGGGTTTAGGGTTAGGGTTAGGGTCAGGGTTAGGGTTAGGGTTAGGGTTAGTATGGTTTGGTTAAGGGTTAGGGTTAGGGTCAGGGTTAGGGTTAGGGTTAGTATGGTTTGGTTAAGGGTTAGGGTTAGGGTCAGGCTTAGGGTTAGGGTCAGGGTAGGGTTAGGGTCAGGGTTAGGGTTAGGGTTAGGGTTAGGGTCAGGGTTAGGGTTAGTATGGTTTGGTTAAGGGTTAGGGTTAGGGTCAGGGTTAGGGTCAGGGTTAGGGATAGGGTTAGGGTCAGGGTTAGGGTTAGGGTCAGGGTTAGGGTCAGGGTCAGGGTTAGGGTCAGGGTTAGGGTCAGGGTCAGGGTTACGGTTAGGGTCAGGGTTAGGGTCAGGGTCAGGGTCAGGGTTAGGGTTAGGGTCAGGGTTAGGGTTAGGGTTAGTAAAGTCATGGTTTGGGTTAGTGTGAGGGGCCACCTAATGTTGGAAAAAACGCAAACGCGGTAAAAACGCACTAAAAACGCATACAAATGCATAAAAACGCTGCGTTTTTTTCATGCATGCTCATAAAAATGCTTGAAAAAAACGCAGCATTTGTATGCGTTTGTATGCGTTTTTTCAATGCGTTTTTTTGCGGGAAAACGCGCTGCAAAAAAAAGCAAGTGTGAAATTAGCCTAAGCTGGATACATTGCCAGATCTTAGCCAGTATCCATTGGAGGTGCTGGCTTGCCCTGCTGCTAGTGTATTATAGTGCCGCAGGTGGTGTACTAACAGACCGTCGCACGCGATTATCCTCCGATAACGTTGACCGGCTTACTTTTCTGAAAGTGAACAAGGCCTGGATCTCGCCAGAATTTGGCAGTCCTCTTCCAGAATAAATAATTGGCTGGCAATAGTATCCAGGTCTATTGTTGTGTTCATGTTTCTGCCACCTGAACTGTAATCCCTGGGCTCCAACACCACCAGTTGTTGCTCAGAAGTGCCATCTGCACAGAGAAAAACACATGCTCCAGTGTTAGTAGGGTTCAGTAATGCTAGCTACTCCCCTGCTTTGTGGCCGGCAATGTCTACTGCTGCCTCCACATTCACACTACTACTGATTTCAAACTTGCTCCAATAAGGCCTCTGGCTCCACTCTGTCTCTAGTATTTCCCCTGGCCTCCAACACCGCCAGTTGCTGCTCAGAAGTGCCGTCTGCACAATCAACACTTGTTCCTGTGTTACTGGGGTTCAGTAACATCAGCTGATCCCCTGATGTGTGTCCGGCAATGTCTCCTGCTCTGTCCACATTCCCACTACTAGTAGTCTCCTGCTCCCTCTACATTCAAACTACATCACATATAAAACTTGCTGCAATTAGGTCTCAGCCTGCTCCATGATTGATCCTGGGCTCCAACATCGCCAGTTGTTGCTCGGAAGTGCCGTCCGCACAGAAAACAACACTAGCTCCTATGTTAGTAGGGTTCAGTAACGCCAGCTGCTCCCTTGCTGTGTGTACGGCAAAGTCTCCTGCTGCCTCCACATTCAAACTACATCCGATTTTACACTTGCTCCAAGTAGGCCTCAGCCTACACCATGATTAATCCTGGGCTCCATCATCGCCAGTTGTTGCTCGGAAGTGCCGTCCTCACAGAAAACAACACTAGCTTGTGTGTTAGTGGGGTTCAGTAACACCAGCTGCTCCCCTGCTGTGTGTACGGCAAAGTCTCCTGCTGCCTCTACATTCAAACTACCTCAGATTTTACACTTGCTCCAAGTAGGCCTCAGCCTGCTCCATTATTGACCCTGGGCTCCAACATTGCCAGTTGTTGCTCGGAAGTGCCGTCTGCACAGAGAAAAACACATGCTCAAGTGTTATTGGGGTTCAGTAACGCCAGCTGCTCCCCTGCTGTGTTTCCGGCAATGTCTACTGCTGCCTCCACATTCACACTACTACTGATTTTTAACCGTCGTCCAATTAGGCCTCTGGCTCCACTGTCTCTAGTATTTACCCTGTCCTCCAACACCGGCAGTTGCTGCTCTGAAGTGCCGTCTGCACAATCGACACTTGTTCCTGTGTTACTAGGGTTCAATAACGTCAGCTGATCCACTGATGTGTGTCCGGCAATGTCTCCTGCTCTGTCCACATTCCCACTACTAGTAGTGGGAATGTGGACAGAGCAGGAGACATTGCCGGACACACATCAGGGGATCAACTGATGTTCCTGAGCCCCAGTAACACAGGAACAAGTGTTGATTGTGCAGACGGCACTTCTGAGCAGCAACTGCTGGTGTTGGGGGACAGGTTAAATACTAGAGACAGTGGAGCCAGAGGCCTAATTGGAGCACGGTTAAAATCAGTAGTAGTCTACAACAGATATAAAACTTGATGAAATTAGGACTCAGCCTACACCCAGATTGACCCTGGGCTCCAACATCGCCAGTTGCTGCTCAGAAGTGTCTTTGGCACGGGTACTCCCTCCTGCCCAGCCTGGATTCAGCATGCCAGCTGTTTCCAGGAAGTGTCAACGTCACTTTGTCACCAATACGTTGTCCTGTCATGTTGCGGTCGGGTTAGCCGAGTCTATGGTGCCTGCAGTTTAGGTGCTTCCTATGTGGGCTGCAGGTTCTGGTAATAAAGGCTGGCTCCGTAGTGCCAATTGGACAAGCACCCCCTGTAAGGACTGTGGGTTTCGGTAACTGCGGCCGGCTCGCGACCTTGCAACTTTGTTTTTCATGGGTACCTTCTGCTACCCATCCGGGTTCCAGTACCGTCAGCTGCTTCTCGGCAGTGCCTTTGGCTGAGGTGCCTCCTTCTCGGCATCTGAGTTCCAGCCACGTCTGCTGGTCCTTGGAAGTGCTTTCTAGCACAGGTACCTCCTGCTTAGTAACCGGGTTCCAGCACCGTCAGCTGGTCCTCGGTAGTGCCATTGGCTCTTGTTCCTTCTGCTGCCCTTTTGGGTTCCAGCACCGTCAGCTGGTCCTCGCTAGTTCCATTGGCGCTTGCAGCTTCGGCTACCCATCCGGGTTCCAGCACCGTCAGCTGGTTCTCGGCAGTTCCTCAGCCTTCTTGACCCTTCTGCTACATTTCCAAGTTCAAGCTTTTGGAAATTGTTTTTGTTTATTATCACTCTGGATCTCCCTGACGACAACCCTGAAGACGACAACCCTGAAGACCACCCCGAAGAAGACGATGACCATGAAAACGATGACCCTGAAGACGACGACCCGGAACACCACCCGAAGAAGACCAAAAAGATGACCCTGAAGAAGATGACAAAGAACATGAAGATAACCACCAAGATACAGAACAACAAGAGACAGAAGACCAAGAAGCAGAAGACCAAGAAGCCACAGAACAAAAAGCAGAACAACATTAAGCATAAGACTAAAAATCAGAGCAAATGATATTATCTAAAGTATAAGCAGAATAAGACTAAGCAGTGTATGGGGGTGAGTCCGTTCCTCCTCGTGGTGCCCCTGGAAATTGCCTGCTGCTGCAGGCCAAACTGAACGCGGACAAATCCTGTTTAAATCTTTTGTGACAGGCAGAACGGAAGGTGTAATCTTCAAACTTTTATAGATAACAACTACAGGAATGCCTGTCACAAATTAGAATATAATGAAGAAGAAGAATAGGAACAAGATGAAGAAGTAGAATATGAAGAAGAATAATAGTTGAATAAGAAGAATATGAATAATGTAAAAAAAAGAATAATAGGAAGAAGGTGAAGAAGAAGAAGATGAATAAGGTGAAGAAGTTGATGAAAAAGATGTGCTGCTGCTGCTGCTGAGGATCATGAAGGAGAAAGTGTGGGAGAAGTAAAAAAGAAGGTGAAGAGCATGGAAATAGTGAAACATTCATATCTGACAAAATATAAAAAAGGTTAACATAGTCAATATCTTTGTAACTCCGAACGTCTTTAAAAAAATAATTTATTCCTGCTATTCCATTTGATTAGGCTAAACCTCTATGCCTTTAATGTCTCCTCCATCTCCCCCAATACATTCTACATTATTATAGTGGTTTGAAAAAACCACTATATTGTAATCCGAACGCTGCTAACTTATTCTTCTTCTTATTATTATTAAGTTGATTTCCGCAATTAATGCGGCCCGAACCGCTACACGCACAGACTCCGTTGAGGTGTCGTTTCGAAGCCAGCGTCCATGAGAGGTGTGCTAAGTATTTTTCGTGTCGATCGGATTTGTAGTTTTTGCGCAATTTGCGTTTGAAAATTTTTTTTCCCGTCATTGGAATGCACTGTCTCCAATGCTTTTCAATAGGAAATGGCAAAACGTGCCCTGAGGCGATTGAAATGGCAGTTGAGCTCATTGATATGGCAAGGCAGACCCAGTTACTATGCCAACACCTACGAACTTCACTTGAACCCCAGCACAGAGCCTCTGCCACATAATATCAGCTCTTAAAGCGAAACCCACAGCACAAATGCAAATCTAGCTTCATTACATGACACATGCCCCTGAGAGAGAATGTCCGCCAAATTTGATTTAGAAGAAGCCCAGTGAGCCAAACTAGCTCTTAAAGGGCCAACGCGCCAAAGTGATTGTTAAAGGGCCAGCGCACCCAAATGAGTCTTAAAGGGCCGACACACCAAATCGGAGACTGAGCCACCCCGGCCTCCAAATCGGAGACTGAGCCACCCCGGCCTCCAAATCGGAGGCTGAGCCACCCCGGCCTCCAAATCGGAGGCTGAGCCACCCCGGCCTCCAAATCGGAGGCTGAGCCACCCCGGCCTCCAAATCGGAGGCTGAGCCACCCCGGCCTCCAAATCGGAGGCTGAGCCACCCCGGCCTCCAAATCGGAGGCTGAGCCACCCCGGCCTCCAAATCGGAGGCTGAGCCACCCCGGCCTCCAAATCGGAGGCTGAGCCACCCCGGCCTCCAAATCGGAGGCTGAACCACCCCGGCCTCCAAATCGGAGGCTCATCGACCCCGGCCTCCAAATCGGAAGCTCATCGACCCCTGCCTCCAAATCTGAGGCTCTTTGACCTCGGCCTCCAAATTGGAGGCTGAGCGACCCCAGCCTCCAAATCTTACCCAGAGTGGCCCCACCCACCAAATCAGACCCAGAGAGGCCCTTCCCACCAAATAGGACCCTGAGGGGCCCCGGCCACAAAATTGGACCCTGAGGGGCCCCACCCACAAAATCGGGCCCTGTGGGGCCCCACCCACAAAATCAGACCCTGAGGCCAAAGTGGCCCCTGAGAGGCACCCACAGTTAAATCGTATCCTGACTTGAAAGTCTTGCAGGGGCAGCAGGCAAGTCTCTCTTAAAGGGGCAGCCTGGGCACCATTTCAAACCACTATCTGTACTTCCTTCAGGAAATACACATCTAGTTCTTAGTTGTTTTTCTTCAAGTAGAATTAACCTACAAGGAAAGAAAGGGGTTTTTTTTTAATTCCGATATTTCTGTCCCATTAACTTGAATGGGACTTCCGGTATCGGAATCGGCGATACCCGATACTTTTTGGGTAACGGCCGATCCAATCCTATCCGATATTTCTCAATATCGGATGGTATCACTCAACACTACTGGCCAGTAAATTGAAGTGAAAAATGTCCAGGTTACAGGTCAGAACTGTGAGAGAAGAGAACAGAAGTGAAGTAGAGCTAGAAAAACTCTAACTGGCAACTCCCACTAGTAGGGTGTGGTGCTGTCCCATTGGCAAAAGCAGAGAGCTGGTTACTCTTTCTAAATATCACACACAGCTATACTACCAGACTGGATGGATCTACAGGTCCCATCCAAACTAGCATCTGTGGCTGGACAGAGCCTTCACAGCACAGAGCTTCTGGTGTTCATTTCGCCTCCACCACAAGTGCTGCCCACATATTGAATATGACAGTGCCTGGTGACAGAAGCAGATGTCACAAGAGCAGGTCTAGATGAAGATGTGCTTATCTCCTTTAGTTTTAAGTGGCAATGAAGTAATATATCCTGGTACTCATTAAACATGCATATATGAATATTATATTATTTCATGGCTTATTAAAGGCATTTTTATTACCATCTAGGGCTACTAACTTTAAGGAAACCTGTAAAATCAAATAATTGTTCAAAATTGCTTATTTGGCATTAACTATGACAAATATGACAAATTCTGTATTCTAATAAAGTAATTTAACTGGAACATTAATGTTGCCACAGTCTGAAGCTTTAACCTGCTGTGTTGCACATGCAAATAAAGCAGGACTAATCTTGTAGGGTGTCTCTTCCCCTGGAAAAGTTCTACCTCGGATCTTCTAATCATGCCATCCTGGGTGTGATTGACAGCCTTAACGCAATCCCAATATTAGTAGTACTGCTGGCACGTTGCACAAGTAAGAGATTTCTGGCAGTCCTACTTTACTGGGTATTCAAAACAGGCTGTTACCTAGAGAGGTGTAAATAGAAGAGCCGATGCAGGACTAATCTGCCGGAATAAATGCCACACTGGACTAGTCCTCCCTTATTTGCATACACTAAGATACAAATGAAAACTTCATTTTTATACCAAAGCAGTCTACAAAACTTCAAAGACTTCATTAAATTACTGCAGCAATTTACCGCTTGCAGTGCTTAAATGTTGGGAACACTCAATGTCAATTTACTATATTGACTAGGGGCATGTTGGGCAAGATGGTAACTATCCCCCTTCCATACACCTAATATACCGGTCTGAGACCTCAGTTGTCTTAAAAAAGACTTTACATAAATCTTACACAATAACATCCAACACAAATAACACCTTTTCAAACTAATAAAATTCTAACAACTTCTCCTCTACATCCTTACAATAGGATGTAAGCAGAATTTTAAAGGCAACAACAGTGTGCCAGCTAGATAATTTGTATTATGTGACAACAATGAAGGAATACAATTTAAATATTTGTTCATCTCTCTATGTGTATACTGTATTGCCAGTCCTTAAAAATTGTATGCACACATTTTACTGGATCCTTCTTAAATATTGTGCCAAGTCATGTTTCAGTACATTTGGCTGGACTTGATTCATACATTTACCAAATTTATTAGTAGCATGGGACACACTTGAGGCAAAACAGGATATATGCTTTGTTGCCTGTGTTTTTATTTAATATAAACCATTTGTACACAGCAACCTATTAATTTACTGCAGATTTACTTATACTTCTTTCATTACATTCCTTCTTTTATCCTTAAGTCCAGTTTGTGATAGGATTTTGCAATCTTTAAAAATTCTGCATATTTTAGTTAGAGAAATCTGACACAAAAGAAAGATTTACTTCATCTGTTTCAAGTGATTCACATAAAACCTATGGCCTGTCATTACCTTAACTTCTAAAACTATTTACATCCTCATACATCATGTGCTGCATACTGTGTCTCAGATTTGTTCTTTACATGACTTTACATCATTATGTTTGTCTATTTCAAGAGGTACTTGCTTTCAGTAATATTATATATATATATATATATATATATATATATATATACACACACACATACATAAATACACACATACGCAGTGTGGAGAATAGGTATTTAATACACTGCCGATTTTGCAAGTTTTCCCACCTACAAAGAATGGAGAGGTCTGTAATTTTTATTGTAGGTACACTTCAACTGTGGGCGACAGAATCTAAAAAATAAATCACATTATATGATTTTTAAATAATTGCATTTTATTCCATGAAATAAGTATATAATAAGCAAGAATTCTGGCTCTCACCAACCTGTTAGTTTTTCTTTTAACAAGTCCTCCTTCTATGCTCGTATTAACTGTATTAATAGCACCTGGTTGAACTCATTACCTTTATAAAAGACACCTGTCCACACACTCAATAAATCACACTCCAGCTTCTCTGCCATGGCCAAGACGACAGAGCTGTCTAAAGACATCAGAAACAAAATTATAGACCTGAATAAAGGCTGAGATGGGCTGCAGAATAATAGGCAAGCAGCTTGGTGAGAAGGCTAAAACCATTGGCACGATTATCAGAAATGGAAGAAGCACAAGGTATCTGTCATGATCTGCTGAGTTCTTGGGATCAGGTAGTTTAGAGGTTACTCTGGACAGCCTCACTCTGAGATTCTGGGAGGCTTTTTATAGCCTCATTGTGGGCTCACTCCTTGTCGCTTATACTCAGACCTTGGCCGAGTGTGTGATCCTGGTGTGCTTAGTGATTGTGATACTTTATGCTTGTTTGGTTTTGATCCGGTTCTGTCCCTGTTACAAGTTGTGCCTGTCTCCTTCGTACTACTTTGCTATCTCCGTGTATGACTCTATTGCCTTGGATCTGACTACGCTCTGATTTCCCCTCTTGTACTGCATTGCTATCTCAGTGTATGATTTTTTGGTTACATTCTGACTATTCTCTGTCTGTTCCTCTGGTACCGCGCTGCCCTATCCGTGTATGACCCCTCGTTTGTCTGACCTGAGTTTCCCTAGCCTGTACTCCAGGATTCCTGTAATAGAATCCTACAGTGATCTCCTGCAACAGGATGCTAAGCCACACCCCCTGTGGTCCCATGATCGTAGGTCCTTGTACTTCTTTCTATCTTCAGTATCGCAGGTCCTGTTGTCTGAATTTTCCCTGTAGTTTCAGACCCCGGGTCCCCCATAGTCTGGGTGAGCTACCCTGCTCAGCCATGGTAGTCCGCCAGCGCTGACAGGATCCTGATAGTATCTCACAATTTTCTACAGTCTGGGGCTTCCAGAAAGATCTTGCCTCGTAGGTAAGAAGGATTCTGAGAAAGGTCTGGAATTAGCCCAGAACTACATGGGAGGGACTGGTCAATGACTTGAAGAGAGCTGGAACCACAGTCTCAAACATTATTGTTAGAAACACACTATGACATCATGGATTAGATACCTGCAGGGTAGACAAGGACACCCTGCTCATGCCAGCACATGTCAAGGTCGATGAGAAGTTCACCAATGACCATCTTGATGATTCACAAGAAGCATGGGAGAAGGTCATGTGGTAAGGTGAGGTCAAAATAGAACTTTTTTGGTATCAACTCCACTTGCTGTGTTTGGAAGAAGAAGGATGAGTACAACCCCAAGAACACCATCCCAACCAAGAAGCATGGTGGAGAAACATCATACTTTGGTGGTGCTTTTCTGCAAAGGGGATAGGACAGCTGCATCGTATTGAAGGCAAGGTGGATGGGATATTGCTAGACTTTGCCCAACAACCTCTTTCCCTCAGTAAGACTATTGAAGGTGGGTCATTGCTGGGTCTTCCAAAATGACAATGATCCAAAACACACAGCCAGGGCAACTAAGGAGTGGCTCCAAAAGAAGCATTTCAAGGTCCTGAAGTGACCTGAACCCAATATAAAATCTTTGGACGGAGGTGAAACTCATTGTTGCCCAGTGACAGCCCTGAAACCTTAATGATCTAGCGAAGATTTGTATATAGGAGTGTGTACAAACTTGAGCAAGAACTACTGGAAATGTCTGACCTCTGTAATTGCAAACAAAGGTTTCTGTACCAAATATTATGCTCTGTTTTTCTATTGTATCAAAGTTTTATTTCATTAAAAAAAATGCAAATTAATTATGTAAAAATCATACAATGTGATTTTCTGCATTTTTTTATATTCTGTCTCACAGTTCAAGTGTACCTACGATAAAAATTACAGACGTCTTCATTTTTTGTAAGTGGGAAAACTTGCAAAATTGGCAGTGTGGCAGTGTATCAAACGCTTATTTTCCCCACTGTATGCATATATGTACAATGTCAAGGCACCCAGCATCAGATATAGGAAAGCAACCAAAAAACATCTTTAAATCTCCACCATATTTGACAGTAGGAACCGTGTTCTTTTCTTTGTAGACCTCATTCTGTTTCTGGTAAACAGGAGAATGATGTGCTATATCAAAAATCTCTATATTGGTTTCATCTGTACACAAGATGCTTTCCCAGAAAGATTTTGGCTTATTATGTACATTTGGCAAACTGCAGTCCAGGTTTTTTATGCTTGTGTATCATCAGTGAAGTTCTCTCGAGTCTCCTGCCATAGCGTTTTATTATATTTAAATGTCAACAAATAGTTTGCGCTGACAGTGATGCACCCTGAGCCTGCCAGATAGCTTGAATTTCCTTGGCATTTGATTGGGAATGGTTATCCAACATCAGGACAATCCTGCATTGCAACATTTTATCAATTTTTCTCTGCCATCCACGTCCAGGGAGATTAGCTACATTGCAATGGGTTGTAAACATCTTGATTATGTTGTGCACTGTGGACTAAGGAACATCAAGATCTCGGGACATGGACTTGAAACCTTGAGATTGTTGATATTGTTCAACAATTTAGTTCACAAGTCCTCAGACAGTTTGCTTCTTCTTTTTCTGTTCACCATGCTTAGAATGACATACATAGACACACCATGCAAAGATTGAGTCAACTTCCCTTTCTGTCTGGATTCAAGAATGATTTTCATATTGCCCACCCCTGTTACTTGCCAAAAATGAGTTTGATTGAATATCACATGCTTGAAACAAAGTTGTTTAACCACAATCACAATTTTGGAAAAGTGCCAATGACCCGTTATCCTCCCCAAATACAACACACAAATGTGACCCCATGTCCACCCATTTGTACATAATAATACCCCCACATGGACAAATGTCCATCTAATAAAGGGTATCTACTGACATGGTTAAGTACCATCCCAGGACATGCAAACAGACTGCCAAAACTAAAGATCAAAGAGATCCTTTTTTCAGGCAGGATCCATTGCCTGTAGGGGTATGGACGTCAGCAATGATATAATCATATCAGTGCAGGCACCCGGCACTTTAAGGTGCCCTGCAGCTGGGAATCACATGGGTGTGAGCAGGTATGCACGTGCCGGAGCGGTGATGTCATATCACCGTTTCGGCACTCGTTCCCTGCATTGTGGGCATGTCCATATGGGAGCATTCCCTGATGGATTTAAATATATGACGAGAGCAGTGCTCCGATTCTTTCTCTGTTCTCTGCCTCAGACCGCAGACCCACCGTCAACAGCCCCTTCTGCATCCCCTTCCTCTCCTTGCTCTCAGCCCTGTGTTCTCTACTGCTGCCACCATCACCAGCCTACCACAGCCCTCTGTGCCTCCTGCTCCTCTACTGCACTGTACTCACCCTCCTGCTCTCTGCATCCATATCACCTCTCACTGCCCTCAAGCAGCCTCTCTCTCTTCCACGACAATGAGCTACCCCTATGTTCTTACCACCATCAAGCAGCCATAGTCGTCATCATCACACCAGGATCCAGCTGCCTCTTGGTCATACTCGGCTAAGTAAACTTCCCTGACCATTGCTATTTACAAGTATGTTAGCCATGTATTTTTTGTAGGGATAGTTAGTGTTACGTGGGTGGACTGATATTATCGTGTATGTGTTTTTAGGCAACATGGGTGGGAAATAAAATTAGGTAATTGTGGGTTTCATTGTTATTAGTATTTTTTGCTATTATTGTATACAGTATTAGTGTGGTAATAGTATAATAACTGTAGACTTGTGTGTAATAAACATTCTTTATTGATACACGGTTCAGTCTGTCAGTTGCCATTCATATTATATAGCAAAGGAATCAGCGACTGTTAAGGCATGAATTATTAGCTTGATATTAGTTATTGATAGTCAAGCCTGATGTTAATAATGAATATCCATTGTTCCCCTTTAACAAATTATATACTCTCTATTAAATTCTCAAAAAAAGCAAAACAATCAATTCTGATTTTTTTATATATATATTTTCTAATTACCGTACTCACATACTGGGACAGTGTGTTCTGTAGATCCCTTTTTCACAAAGCAGTTTACAGACCCCTCACTATTGCATAATGTAATTATAAGTCTAAATAATTTTTTATAATTTCAGTGGCTGATGGTAGAGATCCTCCCTTGCAATGTCTGGCTGCCAAGCTTTAAATGCAAACATTGCTTGTTCAAATAGTCTTTTGTGTTAAAAAAAATATATGCAAATAGCACAAGCCTTGCAGAACATCAGTATAGAGAAAGAAGGTTCCTAGTTATGCAATAGTGTAATGATCATGAACTAGAATTAACTAAACCCCTAGTGAGAAAAGATTATGTGGATTATCTGATAATTGACACATACACACATATGCTGAGACAATGACCCTCAATAAGAGATGATTCCAGAATTCATTCTCATTTTTGCTGCCACGTTTTCACAGTGAATATCATGTAAAGTAGTTTAGTAATTATGCGAGATATGAAATATTTACCCATATTCAAAAATTAAAAGAACTTTTCCGTCTGAAAAAATATCAAAAAGGTTGGATTTAAAAAAGAGTTTCCCAGTTTCCTGATTTTACAAAATAAAAAGATTATGGTTTGAGTTTAAAACAGAAAAGACATTTCTTGCAATATTTCATACCTGGATGTATCGGCCACTGGAAATTTTTCTTCTTAGTGCACCTTTACTTGTCCAAACTTTCGGAGTGTGAAAAAGTAATTTCAAATGTGCGGTTTCATTTCTCTGACCACTGAATATTATATATTTCTCCTAGCTATTTCAGTCGTGCAAATGATTCTTCATAGCATTCACTTTTCTTTTGGTTTGTCCAGCGAACAGTATCGCGCATATATGGTATTACCTAAACCACTTATTTATGTATGTTGTAACAAATTACAGAAGATTTAACGGTTGCCCCCTAAAAGTAACTAGTAAAATTTCGAATTAAGGTAATCTGTCAGCCATTTCCATTTCTCTGAAAGAAGAAGGCATAATCAAAAGCCCAAGTGACAATGAGTTGACAGTAAGATTCTGTAGTAAATGATTCCAGAATCTCTGGCCTGCGGAGAAGCTGAAGAAGTCCCCAGCAGACCTGATTAATTCCAGTTTCTCCAGCTGCCAGGGGAGCAGAGGCTAAGCAGTTTCACAGAGAGGAGCCTATTACCACGACTAGGCTGAAATAGATCTAATCAACTTGCAGGCGCTCAAAAGGAAACTTTACAGGTTTAGGCAGTGCTTTAAAATAATGACTACAAAGGATCATGGGAGTATAAAAGCATTTAGTTTTTATTATGTAGCAATGAAAATATCTGCTCTGGTTAAGCCATGTTAATTTATCATATACATCAAATGTTATTTAAATGTCTCCTATGAACGTTTATTGAAGCGTTTTTCTGCGTGATTTACATAAATTTCCATTTTTTTGTGTGGATCGCTAAGTTTCTAATTCTTATATTAGGCTCAAACTTATTGTCATAGAGTACAGTGGGGAAAAAAAGTATTTAGTCAGTCAGCAATAGTGCAAGTTCCACCACTTAAAAAGATGAGAGGCGTCTGTAATTTACATCATAGGTAGACCTCAACTATGGGAGACAAACTGAGAAAAAAAAATCCAGAAAATCACATTGTCTGTTTTATTTTCATTTTATTTGCATATTATGGTGGAAAATAAGTATTTGGTCAGAAACAAAATGTCATCTCAATACTTTGTGATATATCCTTTGTTGGCAATGACAGAGGTCAAACGTTTTCTGTAAGTCTTCACAAGGTTGCCACACACTGTTGTTGGTATGTTGGCCCATTCCTCCATGCAGATCTCCTCTAGAGCAGTGATGTTTTTGGCTTTTCGCTTGGCAACACGGACTTTCAACTCCCTCCAAAGGTTTTCTATAGGGTTGAGATCTGGAGACTGGCTAGGCCACTCCAGGACCTTGAAATGCTTCTTACGAAGCCACTCCTTCGTTGCCCTGGCGGTGTGCTTTGGATCATTGTCATGTTGAAAGACCCAGCCACGTTTCATCTTCAATGCCCTTGCTGATGGAAGGAGGTTTGCACTCAAAATCTCACGATACATGGCCCCATTCATTCTTTCATGTACCCGGATCAGTCGTCCTGGCCCCTTTGCTGAGAAACAGCCCCAAAGCATGATATTTCCACCACCATGCTTTACAGTAGGTATGGTGTTTGATGGATGCAACTCAGTATTCTTTTTCCTCCAAACACGACAAGTTGTGTTTCTACCAAACAGTTCCAGTTTGGTTTCATCAGACCATAGGACATTCTCCCAAAACTCCTCTGGATCATCCAAATGCTCTCTAGCAAACTTCAGACGGGCCCGGACATGTACAGGCTTAAGCAGTGGGACACGTCTGGCACTGCAGGATCTGAGTCCATGGTGGCGTAGTGTGTTACTTATGGTAGGCCTTGTTACATTGGTCCCATCTCTCTGCAGTTCATTCACTAGGTCCCCCCGCGTGGTTCTGGGATTTTTGCTCACCGTTCTTGTGATCATTCTGACCCCACGGGGTGGGATTTTGCGTGGAGCACCAGATCGAGGGAGATTATCAGTGGTCTTGTATGTCTTCCATTTTCTAATTATTGCTCCCACAGTTGATTTCTTCACTCCAAGCTGGTTGGCTATTGCAGATTCAGTCTTCCCAGCCTGGTGCAGGGCTACAATTTTGTTTCTGGTGTCCTTTGACAGCTCTTTGGTCTTCACCATAGTGGAGTTTGGAGTCAGACTGTTTGAGGGTGTGCACAGGTGTCTTTTTATACTGATAACAAGTTTAAACAGGTGCCATTACTACAGGTAATGAGTGGAGGAAAGAGGAGACTCTTAAAGAAGAAGTTACAGGTCTGTGAGAGCCAGAAATCTTGATTGATTGTTTCTGACCAAATACTTATTTTCCACCATAACATGCAAATAAAATGAAAAAAAACACACAATGTGATTTTCTGGATTTTTTTTTCTCAGTTTGTCTCCCATAGTTGAGGTCTACCTATGATGTAAATTACAGACGCCTCTCATCTTTTTAAGTGGTGGAACTTGCACTATTGCTGACTGACTAAATACTTTTTTTCCCCACTGTATATCACCTGTTAGCCTAATTTGTCAGTAGAATTAAAAAAATAGTCATTTTAAAGCAGTTAAAACCAGTTTGATTGTATACTAAAAAGTATTACAACTTTGGAAAATCATTGTTATCATTAATAATAATAATAATAATAATGATTTTTATTTATATAGCGCCAACATATTCCGCAGCAGTTTACAATTAAGCGGGGACATGTACAGACAATAAATTCAATACAAGTTAAGACAATTCAAACAGTGACTTTAGGAGTGAGGTCCCTGCTCACAAGCTTACAATCTACAAGGAAATGGGGGGACACAGTAAGAGAAAAGTGCTTGTTATTTCAGGTATGTCAATTATAATAAATAGGGATTTTCATTTAAAGCTGCATGATCCGGTCATCAGCCTGTGTGCAATAGTCAAGTATCAAGTGCAGTTATCGTGGGCATGGAGAGTGTGGAGACAGATTCAGAATAATATTTGGAAGGAGGGAACAGGGCAAAGTTAGTTTACTGAGCAGTTGATGTGGTAGGCATGTTTGAAGAGATGGGTTTTCAAAGCACTCTTGAATAGGTCGGGGCTAGGTATCAGTCTGATCGTCTGGGGAAGTGCATTCCAGAGAGCTGGCGCAGCACGAGAGAAGTCTTGGAGATGGAGGGGCAAGGTTCAGATTACGGGGGATGTTAGTCTTAGGTCAATTGTAGAATGGAGGGCACGTGTAGGGCGATAGAGGTGAGAGATGAGATATAAAGCGGTGCAGAACTTATTACAGATGATTTGAATAAAACCAAGCAGAAAAGTCTGACAAAGGCCAAGTTCAGTATTTTACACCAGAATTCGTAAGCCAAAATCAGGAGTAGAACAATAAGAAGAAAAGTATAATAAAAACACGTCACCACTTCTGTATTTATCATCCACTCCTGGTTTTATCATACAGATACTGATGTAAAATACTGATCAAATAATGAACGTGTGAACATGGCCAAACTGAGTATTGATATGTACTGTACTGTTTGCTAGAACACTATTGCAACAATTATATGGGTACTACGGAATCTGATTGTGTGGGATAATATGGCACTGAGACCAAAGTTGATGCAAATAAGTATATTTAACTGTAAAAAACTAACAGAGCCCTTCCAGCAATAGTAACGAAAACACAGCACAATATAGAATGATTCTGTAACAAATGGAAGTCACAGATGTTGTAGTGCACATTCGTTTATTGCTATTTTTCTGGAACCTCAGGACCACAGGCCGGGGGACCTCCGAAGGGGACGTGACTATACGAACCCCAGACACCCTTAGTAAGACCCCTCAAACAGGATCAGATTGGATGCAGGTGCTACCTCCAGTTAGACCTGGACACATGGATGCTGGCCCTGTGGAACAGGTGATTAGGCAGGGATAACAGGCAGCGTTTGAACTTGACAGGTGGGAAGCGGCAGCACAAGATGGAGCTGGCACAGGCTGTACTGACATCGTCTATGGAAACGGAGTGAAGGATGGCTGAGCGGAATTGCACTTGTACAGGCAGCACTGTTATCATCCCGGGTACGGAGTAGAGAGCCTCAGGTAGTCTGAGAAGACAAACCGTATTAGCTGGGTACAATGAGAACACAAGCAAAACTTCAGATCGAATACAGGCACAACAGTACAGGAACCAGAAACAAGCAACAGGAAACACTTGTTGCTGTGACGCCTCCTCTATGGCAGAGGAGCCAGAAGTAGTACTCAGTACAACACCATTGGTCTGGAGCATAATTGAAAAATGCGTGCTGTCTGTTTAAGATACTGGGAGTGTGCACACGCAACCTCAGCAGCATACTAGCAGATGTGCTGTCCGAGCGCCAGGAGGCAGGAGCAGAAGAGGGACCAGGGGCCAAGGCTGAGCAGCGGGGAGGAGACTGGGAGCAGGGACCCGGCGGGGACCCCGAGGAGTTACAGGTACAGGTGTTACAGATGCAAGAAAAGCAAAACTAACAAAGCACTTTCTGCAATTTTAACGAATGCACAGCTCAATATAGAAAAGTCCAGATTAACTGAAAAGCGGGGCGCAACTGCTAATATAATCAATCCAACAGTAATATAACGCAGGTGTGTGCAAGGCACTAAACATAGAGTATAGCAGAAAGTATGTGAGCATGCACAGCGCATATAGTGAGGCAGTCCAGCAATATTAAGAATGAGCATGCATACAGTACTAAAGTGTAGAAGTCCAGCAATCATAAAGGTGAAAATGCACTCGGCACTTAAACGTGGGAGTACAGCTTTATACAGGAGTGGCATTAACAAGAGAAGGTCACTATATGTACCTTTTGGGCTGAAAATCCTGCACAAGTCCATTACCACAAACCACGCAAACACAGACCTAGAGGAGATGATGATGTCAGGATTCCTTACAGGCCACAGTAGTTCCAGGGGCGAATAGCTCCAACTAGAAGTCCAGGCAGTAGTTAAGTACAGAAAACATCAGGGAGACACCCAGAGGACTGTAACAGGCAGAACGTGGAGAGGCAGAGCACAGAGTAATGAGCAGCAGCAGCAGAGAGTCCACCAGTAGAAATGCAGGAACTCAGGAGCCAACAGCAACAAAATACTCAGGCAAAGAGGAGCACACAACCTGGATTTAAATAATCAGGACAGACAGGAAGTTCCATGGCAGGGTATGATGCAAGACTCCATCTTGAATCAGGGCAAACAGGCACAAAGGAAAGTCCGGAATCCTTACAACTGTTGGTCACTGTCAAAAGCTTTTAGCTGCTCATCACAAATATGGAAAGTTTCCATATAGTTACATTCATCATTCATTTCTGGCTGAATATTCTACAAAATGCAGTGTGAATTTAACCTAAACCTTTATGTTCATTTTTAATTCATAAGCCTTATATTTTGGCTCAAAATTCAATGGCCCAAGTTTATATATAGACATGGGTTATCTCTAATTGCATTTGTTGGATAGGAAATATCCAATCACAATAGTTTCAACCCATAGGAATATGCAGTTAAAATGTAAGCCCTCGGGCTGCAGATAAGTCACATAAGGCTGATGCTGCATAGATGCTTTTTGTAGCACAAAACTTAATTTTAATCATTTAGTGACAGTTGGAGTTCAACCAATGAATATACAGGGTTCCATGCAGCCATGTGCATTCCTCAGAATGGCAGTTTTGTTTGACGATGAAAATCAGATTGCTGAGTAAAACAAAAAAGTCTTAACGTAGGCAAAGCATTATACTGTATGTGCTATCAGAAGCTGCTCAGCATCTTGCTGACCTAAGGTAATTAGCAAGTGACAGCTGGTGCCTGCTATTATTAATGCTTAAATACTGTTGAGTTATATTTATGTGCTGCCATCTAGTGGCTAAGATTAGTTAACCAGTGATGTTTTTTAAATTAAAGGTGATTGTGTATTACTTATATACAGGTCTGGCAAAAATTCAGAGACCACTGCAAAATATTCAATTTGTCTGATTTGTTGCTTTATAGGTATGTTTTTGAGTAAAATGTAAAATGCTCTTTTATTCTATAAACAGCTAGCAACATGTCTTCGAATTACCAAGCACTAAATTTTGTATTTATTTTCAGAAAAATAGAAATGGTCAAAAGAACAAAAAAATGCAGTGCTTGCAGACCTCATATAATGCTAAGAAAGCAAGTTCATAATCATTTAGAAACAGCAATACTGATATTTTAACTCAGGAAGAGTTCAGAAATCAATATTTTGTGGAATAACCATGATTTTTAAACACAGCTTTCATGTGTCTTGGCATGCTTTCCACCAGTCTTTCACACTGCTTTTTGGTGACCTTATGCCACTCCTGGTACAAAAATGTAAGCAGTTCTTCTTTGTTTGATGGCTTGTGACTATCCATCTTCCTCTTGATTACATTCCAGAGGTTTTCAATGGGGTTCAGGTCTGGAGATTGGGCTGGCCATTACAGGGATTTGATGTGGTGGTCCTTCATCCACACATTAATTGACCTAGCTGTGTGGCATGGCGCATTGCCCTGCTGGAAAAATCAATCCTCAGAGGTGGGGAACATTGCCTGAGCAGAAGGAATCTACTGTTTTTCCTGGATAACCTTGTATGCAGCTTGATTTATACGTCCTTCGCAAAGATTAACCTGCCCAATTCCAGCCTTGCTGAAGCATCCCCGGATCATCACAGATCCTTCACCAAATTTCACAGTAGGTGCAAGACACTGTGGCTTGTACGCCTCTCCAGGTCTCTGTCTAACCATTTGATGACCAGGTGTTGGGCAAAGCTGAAAATTAGACTCATCAGAGAAGATTACCTTACTTTAGTCCTCTATGGTCCAATCCTTATGGTCTTTGGCAAACTTCAGCCTGGCTCTCCTTTGCTTCTCATTGATGAAAGGCTTTTTTCTAGCTTTACATGACTTGAGCCCTTACTCTAGGAGCTTGTTACGAACTGTTCTTGCCGTGCACTTCACCCCAGCTGCCATTTGCCAATTCCTTTTGTAGGTCAATTGATGTCATCTGGCGATTGCTGAGTGACATTCAAATAAGATGACGGTCATGCTGGTCAGTGGAGAGTTGTTTTTGCCCTCTGCCGGTCTGTAGCTTTGTTATCCCCAATGTCTGCAGCTTGACCACATTGCAATGGACTGCCGTCTTAGAAATTTTTAGGATATGAGCAACATGAGGCCCACTGTATCCCTCCACTAGTAAAACCAGAATTGAGCCCTTCTTTTCCTCACGCAAGACTTTTCTTTTCAACTCCTTTGGCATGGTTAAAAGTTATTTTTTCATTCCTATTACTTTTGGGATATTACTAGCACTTGTTTTACCATCCAGCTTGTCCTATTACACGAGGATTGTGAACACCACAGCAGGGTTTTTTATAGTTTCCTTTGTTAAATAAGATTTGGTTCAGGTGATCAATTAATCAGAAGCACATTACGTAGAATGAGGTGTACTCTGGTTGGAATTCAACTGACACTGGAATGGAATGGCTGTCAGACATGTAGAGAAGCTGATTTTTATAAAACTGTGCAGTGGTCTCTTAATTTTTGCCAGAGCTGTATTAATTTTGAACTGGCATCATTCCTATTTTTTAAACAGTTCTGTCACCTGATTTCACAACAAAAGTTGTATATATTTCTTAGGCCTAATGAGGCTGCTGTATTTATGCAAAAAATCAATCTTGCTCTATAACCCCCAACTTAAAATCGGCAATTTGTGAGTTCATCTAGAATTGGACTTACGAAACACTTGTTTACATATAGTAAAACTGTCACAAATAATTAAAGCCATTCTGACATGTATTTTCAACATAAGTAGGCCAGCCATGTCAGGTCCAAGATATCTATTTAACAATGTTTTCTGCTTTTATTATGAAATCTGAGGACACATTTTAAAGGAGTTTTCTCGTTTATAGGTCATGTCTTTGCTCACTTTAAAATTTTAAAATCATTGTTATCCCTTGTCTCACCAGTTTAGGCTCCTCACTGCCCCCCACTGTTCTCTGCTAACCTGGCTTCATCGATGACAACCTATCTACAGCACATACTAAAAATAAATTAATAAATCAGCGAAAGGCTGCAGTGGCCACATGTTGTAAATGTGACGCCACTGCTGCAGTAATGTCAATGAATCGGGAAAGATTATTGATAATTTTGCTATTTTCAAAGAAATCACATTTTCAGGCTATTTTTGTTTATACCTAGAGATTAGCGAACCAAACTTAAACGTTTGGAATTCATACAGGACATTTAGTGTCCGGTGCAAAACGCCGAGCATGGACTTCTCCAGGAAGTTTGTTGCAATGCTAAGACGTTCGGGGGAAGTCAGTTGCAGAGATAGAGATTTTCCTGCACCTGCATTGTTGTCAATGGGGTTCAAGTTCTGGTAAGCAAGTGACATATCATCGAAATCAGGGTCTCTTCCTACATTATGCTGCTCTCAGATGAGGTGAAAAGAACAAAACACTATACATTGCATTTGGTCACTCATAAGTATTAAAAGAAAGGGTTAGACTTTTTGTCACAATTAAAGATTACCTAGGCAGAACCATAAGAAAATATTATATAGCATTTAGGTTTGTTAAACACACATACACACACACACACACACAGACACGCACACACACGCACACACACAGACAGACACACACACACACATTTTAAAGATATAGAGTCATGTTTTGAGTCAATTTCCTTTGGCTATTAATGCTTTGTCTTGCTGTTATATAAACCCAGTATGACATTGATTTTGTTTATCCATTTTCATCTTCCGAGAGACATACCTTTTTTGTCAATCAATGCAGTCACATGAGGGTTTTTTTGCAGACCAAGTTGAACATTTTAATGGTGCCTTTTGGTGTACATGTAACTTACTGAAAAAAAATATCATAGTCTTTCTGGGTAAAATTGGATAAACAACAGCATTTCCAGTATACAGTGTCGTGTCCATTTTAGGACATGATCACATATCAAAGTCAAACATCAGAAATACTCTGTCTGATACCTGACTTCTGTTACCTGACTTCTGATACCTGATACCTGACTTCTGATACAAATGGACACTGTACTACAGTACTGTACCAGTACTTACTGGTATGTTAATGCCAATTATGTGTTTTAGTGTTCTTTATTTCCTAAATTCTATTTTAGTATTACCATGTAGTCTGTATAATGCTGGCATGCCTCCTGGTATGCTCCTCCTCAAACAAAATCAGACAAATGAAGGAAAGGATTGAGGAGCCATTGTTACTTGCCCGATTGCCATAACAACGCATTAGAATCCCATCTTGTCAGCATTATTCTCACCATCTAAGGTTCTACAACTGGTTTCTATAGCGGATGGTGTGGGCTCAGCTATTATGATGTTTGATGGTTGTTCAGAAGACCCAAATACGAGTGCTGTTAATGTATGACCAATGGTGGCACCAGTTTAAATGCAATCCATACAAAACAATTTGATTTGTGGTGTTTTTGTGTATTTTCTGTGTCAGCTGCATTTTTTTTACTAAATGTCATATGCTACAGGCATAGAGGTTGAGTCAACCAGTAATGCATGTCAGTTTTCTGGTGGAAAAATGCTAAATATCTTGCAGAATTTCTGTATAACACAAACATTTTGCAACTTTTGCCATTTTTCCGCTATTCCTTGCCAGCTCTGTTAATGTTGTGAAAAGCCAGCAAGCTTTGTTGAGAGGAGGCATGGCTGAGCATAAAATTGGCATAAATCCCATTTTGCACTTGTCCGAGTTTTACATGTCTTGTGAACAAGCTCTTCTGCTTGTAATTTACCTATTTAGGGCTCGCTCATACAACTATATAAATTGGACAAATGCAATCTGATAAAAAACGGAATTGCACTCAGACCAGTTTTATTCAATGAAGCCATGCAGATCTATGTATTTTCCTCAGCTGTATCGGGTGTGAGGAAAAATGAACAGCATGCTGTGATTTCACTCTGAAACCGGACAGATGCAAGAAAAAAAAATCGTATGCCCTACGGATCATCAGTATAACACCTCATTTTTACAGATGCATTGTAATTCTGTAAGACAGAAAACTGTAAAGTGTGCTGATTAATGAAAGATTAATAGCTGCGGAGTAAAAAAATCATCCCACTCTCCCAGATGAGAATGGTATCAATTTTTCCTATGCCTATTGACCCCAGGTTAGAGCTCACTCACAGCTGAGAGAAAAATACACATAACTGCAATGCCTCATTGCATAACATTGCTCTGAATGCAATTAACATTTTTTATATGATTGCACTAGTCCGATTTATATGCTAGTGTGAACGAGACCTTAGGCTATATTCACATGTTGCCTTTTTGCAGCTTTTTTTTAATGCAAATTATCAGCTGCGTTTTACAGTACCAGCAATGTCTATGAGATTTCAGAACTCTCATGCACACAGCTTGTTTTGTACTTAGTATTTTGTGCCATACTTTGTTATTTTACAAATGCAGCATGTCTCTTCTTTCAGGGTTTTCACCGATTGAAAGCAAAGGGTGGTGCAAAAATGCTGAAAAAACGGAAGTATTAGGTTTTGCTGCATTTTTATTGCCAGAACCAGGTGAAGTAGAGCCAGATTTTATTTTTGTGCACTAAACTTTATCAGCATGCACGAGAGACAAATGTACCTTGACAAAAAAGCATCAAAAACACAACAAAAACTAAGCAAAACTTGCTTTTTGAGGCAAATTTCTTACTGCCAAGAGAGCAGGTTTTGCCTTAGAAAAAAATGCAGCAAAAATGCATTGTGTAGCCTTAGGGTACATACCAATATGTGAGAAAAAAAGTTCCGATATCTGGACCGAAAAAATGAACGCGTTCCATGCGATTGTCATGCAAGTGCCATTCAAGTACAATGCGAGTGTCATGCGATTTTCACACCTAGCTTCCGATTTACTTCCAAGTGCAGTGCAATTGGTATCCAAGTGCAATGCGATTTTAACATAAACTTTTACATACAGCAGTTCACTGTCATTTATACATCGTTTTCAAAGGAAATATTCCTCCAAATTCACACATATACAGTATATATACATATATGATAGATAGATAATTTGAAGAAAAGCTAGCAATTTGTGTGCGCGTACAGCAAAATCACACTGACAGATTAGAATAGGATAGAATAGATATGTACACATAGAATACATACACTGCTCCAAAAAATAAAGGGAACACTAAAATACCACATCTTAGGTATCACTGAATGAAACATTCCAGTTGCAAATCTTTATTCAATACATAGTGGACTGCATTCATAAAACATAAAAATGATTAATGGAAATCAAAAATAAAATCCCATGGAGGTCTGGATTTGGAATGATATGCAAAATCAAAGTGGAAAATCAAATTACAGGCTGATCCACCTTCAGTGGAATTGTCTCAAGACAAGGAAATGATGCTCAGTAGTGTGTGTGGCCTCCACGTGCCTGTATAACCTCCCTACAATGCCTTAGCATGCTCCTGATGAGGTGGCAGATGTTCTGCTTAGGGATCTGCTCCCAGACCTGGATTAAAGAACCTGTCAACTTCTGGACAATATGTGGTGCAACTTGGCATTAATGGAGCGACACTTGATGTCCCAGATGTGCTTGAGTGGACTCAGTTCTGGGAAACAGGCAGGCCGGTTGATAGTATCAATACTTTCAACATGCAGGAACTGCTGATACACTTCAGACACACTGAGCCTAGCATTGTCATCTATCAGAAGGAGCCCAGGGCCCAGTGCACCTTCATATCCTTTCTCAATGGGTCTGAGGAGCTCAGCCCGGTACCTAATGGCAGACAGGGTACATCTGGCTAGCACATGGAGGGCTGTGCGGCCCTCTAAAGAAATGCCTCCCCACACCATTACTGATCTGCTGCCAAACTGGTCATGCTGGAGGATGTTGCAGACAGCAGAAGGTTCTCCACAGTATCTCCAGACTCTGTCATGTCTGTCACATGTTCTCAGTGTGAACCTACTCTCATCCATGAAAAACACAGGAATCCAATGTCAAATCTACCAATTATGGTGTTTTCAAGCAAATGCCAATCGCCCTGAAAGGTGTTGGGCTGTAAGCTCAACACCAATTTGTGGATGTCAGGCCCTCATACCACCTTCATGGAGTCTGTTTCTGACAGTTTAGGCAGACAAATGGATGTTAGTGGCCTGATGGAGGTCATTTTGCAGGGCTTTGGCACTGCTCCTCCTGTTCCTCTTTACACAAAGGAGAAGGTAGCGATCCTGCTGCTTGGTTTTTGCACTTTTACGGCCCCCTCTATATCTCCTGGTATCTGCTCCATGCTGTAGAAACTGTACTGACAGACACTACTACTATTCTTCCCACAGTTTGCATTGATGTGCCATCCTGGATGAGCTGCACTACCTGTCACCGCCTCATTCTACCGTACAGTACCTTTAGGGGTGAGAGCAATGACAAAATGCAAAAGTGATCAAAACAACAGCCAAAATGGATGAGAACAGAGAAATGGTCTGAGGTCAACCCCTGCAGAACCACTCCTTTATAGGGGTTGTCTTTCTAATTATCTATCATTTCTACCTGTTGTCTGTTACATTTGCACAACAGCAGGAGAAATGGATTCACAATCGATGTTGCTTCATAACTGGACTGGTTGATTTCACAAAAGTGTCACTGACTTGGAGTTACACTGTGTTGTTTAAGAGTTCCCTTTACTTTTTAATGCAGTGTATATATCTATATAGATGTCAATGACACACACGCACATATATATATATATATGTCTTTATATTTCATAGAGAGATAGAAGAATAGCTGGTAAAATATCTGCTGGGTTCTGTAAAATCACTGCAGGAGCCGACAGGATAGAGATATGGTTTACATACAGTAAAGACAAATGGAATAGTTAGATATATAGATGTCAGCGACAAATACAATTAGTAAAATGTGTGTGCAAATTACTGGACATGTATTTAATTAATAAAAGATTATTTTTCTGAAAAAAAATGTAGTGGGCTCCCGCGCAATATTCATAATCAGCAGAGGGTAATCCGATGGCTGGGGGCCAATGTTTATAGCCTGGTAAGGGGGTAATACCCAGTGAGCTTCCCAGGATATTAATATCAGCTCACAGCTGTATACTTAGCCTTTACTGGCTATTAAAATGGGGGACCCCCAAAAAATGATGAGGGGTCCCCCTATAATTAATAGCCAGCAAATGCTATGCAGACAGCTGCTGGCTGATATTAATAGCCTAGGAAGGGGCTATGGATACTGGCCTCCTCTGGCTAAAAACATCAGCTCTCATCCACCCCATAAAAGGTGCATCTCTAAGATGTGCCAATTCTGGCACTTAGCCTCGCACTTGCTACTTGCCCTGTTGCCCTTTGTGACATCAAGCCCCGAGGTTAGTAACGGAGAGTAGAGTTGAGCGACTTTAGTCGGATTGGGTTTGATGAAACAAAATTTGTTTCAGATGAAACTGGTCCGACTAGGGCAAAAAAAGTCGGAGTTTCGTCCAAACCCGACCCCAATGCAAGTCAATGGGGAATAAAAGTCGGCAATGAGTGGATGAATGTCATCCGCTCAATGCCCACTTTTATTTCCCATTGACTTGCATTGGGGTCGGGTTTTGGACGAAACTCCGACTTTTTTTGTCCTAGTCGGACCAGTTTCATCTGAAACAAATTTTGTTTCATCAAACCCAATCCGACTAAAGTCGCTCAACTCTAACGGAGAGGCATCAATAAGACATCCCTATTAGTAACCTCATAGTCAAATTGTAAATAAAACACAGACCCCCAGTAAAACATCCTTTAATTGATATAAAGACACAGACTCCTTTAATAATCTTAATTAAATCATACTTACGACCTCGCCTATTTCCCCGATGCCCTTGATCTCCTGTAATAAAAGTAAAATAATAAACCAACAATATACCATACCTGTCTGTCATTGTGTCCTACGCTGTAATCCATATCTGGGGGAGAAATAGTTGCCAACCTGGACGGTGCCAAGATGCGACTGCCCTGGCTGAAAATCACCTCATTTTTTGGGGGTCCTCTATTTTAATAGCCAGTAAAGGATAAGTATACAGCTGTGAGTTGATATTAATAGCCTGGGAAGCTCCATGGGTATTACCCCCTTTCAGGCTGTAAACAGCTGTCCCCAGTCGTCGGCTTTCCCTCTGCTGGTTACGAAAGTTGCGTGGGAGCCCACACAATTTTTTTAAAAAAAATAATCTTTAATTAATTACAAGTACAGTAAGCTGCACACACTGTACTAATTGGATTTGTCACTGACACCTATTCTGTATGTATTTACTGTATGTAATCAATCTGTTCTATCCTGTCGGCTCCTGCTGTGATTTTACACTACCACGGCTGCTGAATTACTAGCTTTTCTTCTATCTATGTAATATAAATACATATATACTGTATGTGTGTGTGTCACTGACATGTATATATGCATGTTTTCCTGTGTATATATCTATTCTATCTGTTCTATAATAACCTGTTAGTGTGATTTTACTGTAGCCACACTGGTGCCTAAAAATTAGACAGCACTCGCATGGTGCAAGTGCTGTGTTTTTTTCTTGCATCCATTGACTTGCATTGGTTACTCTAGTCCAAGATACACTGAAAATCGCAGCATGTTGAGATTTTTTTCTCAGTCCGATTTGAGCTGAGAAAAAAAATCACAGATGAGATGAAACTCATTGATTAACGTTGGTCAGAGTGCAATCCGATTTTTTATCGGCTTGCGCTCGTCCGTTTTTCTCACAAGTGGGTACTTACCCTTAGCCTACTTCTGGCATGACTTCTTCGATCAGTGAAAGGTTATAGCTTGGTCCCACTGGTTGTTGCCAGATCTGAGCTAATAGTATTGCAAGACATATTCTGATTTTTTTAACAAAACCTGCAATTCATTTTGCAATGCAGTAAAATCACACTGACATGTTTAATAAAGAATAGAAAGAATAGATATAGACACATAGAATACATATATATGGAAGGTGACATTAAGCCGATTAATAATGGAGAGGTGTCAATAAGACACCGATCCATTATTAACCCTAGACTATTAAAGGGTTAAAAAACACACACAGACATTAATTAAAAGTTCTTTTAATGAAATAAGACACCAAGTTTTTGACAAGATTTATTCCTCTGCTAATCCAAAAATAAACTATCGACCTGTAACAAAAATAAAACAAAAAAGCAACAATATCCTTAACTCTCCGCTTGTCAGTCATGTCCCCCGCTGCAATCTATCAGAAGGGGTTAAGTGGTTTAGAACGGGACCAGAGCTAATGTGACCAGCCCACTCTAAACCACTGCCAGAATGAATTAGTTTATCTCTGAGCAGCCTCCCCGGCTGACCGGAGATGAACTAATGAGCGTGGGAAAGTTTCTGAATTTTTCCTTACGCTCATCAGTTCACCTCAGGTCAGTCAGGGAGGTCAGTGAGGCTGCACAGTGTCCCCTGGCTGACCTGAGGTGAACTGATGAGCTTGGGAAAAAATACAGTAACTTTCCCACGCTCATTAGTTCATTTAAGTTATTTGAGTTATTTAATTGCATAAATATGTAGTAAATATGTCTTTAAATACTTTGCACTTCTTTTAGTATACACTGGACACTTTATTTTTACTGTAGCATGTAAGCTCAAAAGGGCAGGGTCCTCTCCCCTCTGTATCAGTCTATCATTGTACGTTTGTTTACTGTAAGTTATATCTGTTATTTGTATGTAACCCCTTCTCATGTACAACACCATGGAATCAATGGTGCTATATAAATAAAAAATAATAATAATCTTTAGTCAGGATTAGAGATGAGTGAATTTGTTCTGATTCGGTTCCGAATACGATAGGACTCGAATATTGTTTTTGCATTCGTCGAACACAGCCGAACATCATTAGAGTCATTGGGAGTAAAAATTACCAAATATGTTTGGAAATGATCATAAAACATATTCAGCACAAATATTATTCAAATATGGCTTGAATATGTCAAAATCAGATTAAGGGCCAGAATCCGATCAAATTCGCTCATCTCTAATAAGGATAACCTATTCGTCACATTTTTTGCTTTCCTGTTCACAAACAAATATTCCTTGTTTATCTTTTCATCTTCCTTTGGACAGGATCTCATGTGCCGTTCACACCCGCTGCTTCGCTCCCACTCCATCAACATGGTGTCTGCGCATGTTTGGCAGCAATTAGGTAACGTGTCCATGGTTGCCAGACATGTACAGTCTACTTTGACTGCCACTATCCAGGTTGTGGGCTCGCACACTTTAATGCACATACGCCACTTTATGCAAATCCCATCAGCTGTCACATGATCAGATTTGAGCTTATTTAAAGCTATGTGGACACATTAGTACACCAGACTCTCCTGAGAAATCAACATCTGTGTATGTGAAACGTTCAATGGGGAAACACGCTTGTGTAGCATTCTTACAGCAACAACCAGCCCATATCCATTCTGAGTGAGAGTATTATTGCCACATACCTATGAATATGTGATTTTGATGTATAGTTTCAGATGGGTTTCATGTAGAGATGAGCGACTTGGCCTTTTTTCGGGTCGAGTCGGGTTTCATGAAACCTGACTTTCGCAAAAGTTGGGTCAAACGAAATCGGCCGACTGTAGGGAAAAGTCGAAGGCTGACTGAAGCACGAAACCCAATGCAAGTCAATGGGGAAGCAAAGTCGGCAGGGAGTGGAAGACAGTAAACACACCTACAGTGCCCATTTCAATGCCAAAAACATCAATTCTTATTACTGAAGCTTGTCAACCTTAATTTACTTCATAATAATAGTTACACAGTGAAAACTGGAGGTTATTTGGCTAAAGTTGTGGGGGGGTAGGGCTGGCTCCAGGTTTTCGTGTGCCCTGGGCTAAAGGGTATCAGTGCGCCCCTTTATCACATACCACAACTCATGATGCTCCGATACGGCACAGAAATATAGGTATAGTACAATGACAAATACTTCACTGCTTAGTGCTTACATGACATGACTGATCTATTGTAAATTGTACAATAGCTCAAAAAAAGTACACTATATTACTCCATACAGTATGGCCACCACATTGTGCGCCATACAGAATAATGAGCCCCATATGTTTCTCCATACAGAATAATTGGTCACATATAATGTTCCATACAGTATATGATGAGCTCCACATAATGCTACAGTATATGTTGGTCCCCATGGATGAAGCTCCACTGTGTTATGGGCCCATATAATGTTCCATATATAATGGGCTCCATTTCTAATGGTCCTGTGTATAATGGGACCCGTAAATGCTGCTCCAGTATCTGATGTCCCCATTTGGAATGCTCCAGTATATGTTGGTCCCCATGGATGATGCTCCAGTGTCTTATGGGCCCTAATAATGCTCCATATATAATAGGACCCATTTCTAATGATCCAGTGTATAATGGGCCCCGTATATGCTGCTCCAGTGTCTGATGTCCCCTATTTGGAATGCTCCAGCATATGATGGGCCCCATTTTTAATTAACCCAGGCATGGTATGTGAAAAGAGCTCCATGTAGTAATCTGAAGTGTGTGCTGCCGCATCCTTCACTTTTGGTGTGGGTGAAGGACACAAGGAAAGGGGTTGCTCCTGACTAGAAGCCTGCACTGATGACTCAGTGCTTGCATTTTTTGAAACTTCAGAAGAGGAGGCGATAGAGCTGGAGGCTGTTTCAGCAGTGTAAGCCAAAACAGTTCCTGATGCTCCGACTTTAAAAGCAGTCTACCTACTCCCAGAAAAGGGAGCCTTACAGGCCTTCCGGAGCTACACCATGATTCAGGCTCAACACCTCCTGCCTTAGCTGCTATTGTGTTTTTGGCACCACAAGCAGATGCACCACCACCACCACCATCAGTACCAGGTGGCCCCCCATGCCCACGTACGCGTCGTCTTCCACCATACTTCCTCATGTTTTGGAAAATGGACCCAAAATACCAGCAGATATATGGTACTGTATCAGAAGCGTACAGCTCTATACAGTCTAGGGATAACAGTAAATCTCCGTATATAATCCATGAGTCATACACAGATGCTCACAGGCTCAGTATGGATTGCACAATAAAATAAAAAGTTGAAAAAGGGTACAGTATCACCAGATGCAAGGTATATATAGTATAGTGTAAACATTCTGAATCTCCGTATATATTTCAGGAGGCAGACACAAACGCTCTCAGGCCCAGTATGGATTACAGAAGAATATGAAAAGCTGTAAATGGGTAATGTAACACAAGCATACAGCTGTATACAGTGTTGGGGTAATCTTAAATCTCCAAATATATTTCTGGAGTAGCAGAGAGACGTTCACAGGCTCATTATGGATTACACCAGAATCTAAATAGCAAAAAAGGTTACTGTATCAGAAGCGTACAGCTGTATACAGTGTTGGCCAAATTTGAAATCTCGGTATATATTTCCAGAGTCACTCTCAGATGCTCACTCAGTCTGGGTTTGACCATAATAAAAAATGTTGTAAAAAAGGTACTGGATAACAAGATAGCAAGTATATATATATATTACAGGGTACAATTGAAATCTCCGTATACATAGTCCTGTAGTCACTCTCAGACGCTTACTCAGTATGGATTTGACCATAATACTAAATGTCGAACAAAGGTACTGTATAACAAGATACAAGCTGTATCGAGCATAGGGTAAAAATTGGTATATACAATTCACCGTATATACAAAAGGCGTAAACCACACACGCTCACTCACTATGGATGATACCGTAATAAAAAATTTTGAACAAAGGTACTGTATCAGCACATACCAGGTATATCCAGTTTAGGGGTAATTGTACATTTCCGCCTATACTTCCGGAGTCAGACACAGACACTCACAGGCTCACTATGTATTACACCAGAATTTAAAATGTAGAAAAAGGGAAAGGTATTCAAAGCGTACAACACTATACAGTGTTGTGGTACTTTTAAATGTTCGTATATATTTCAATCTCAGTAAGCCAGTCCAGACTCTCCGCTACTGGAAACTACATGGATACAAGTACAGACGGAAAGTCGAGTGTTAGCAGAAATTTAGGAATTACTCATCGTGGGAAAACCTCCCGGTAGATGTTGCAGATGCGATGCAGGCCCTCAATTACTGTGTCTTTGGAGACTGCAAAAACAGTTCTTTGTGAAGAAAGGATTGCTTTATCGCAGTAGCGTGGATCACATCACCGTTACTCATCTCCATCAAATTGTGATCACATGGGGAGGTGTTGACATGGTCCTCACTGCCTATCATGATGTGTCTGGTCATTTTGGAGAGCAAAAGACCGAAGCCACAGGCCGTAGGCAATTCTTTTGGATTGGCATGAGAGGAGATGTTGAAAAATGGTGGCAGGAATGTCACACGCCTGTGACTATCACAACTGTGAAAGGTGATCATAAAGCACCACTGCATCCACTTGTAAGTTGACATCCGTTACAAATGGAAGCCATTGATCATCGGAAGGTAGAGGCCAGCAGGACAGGCCATAGCTACATCTTAACCATCATCGATCAATACACCAAATTTCTATTGGCCATCCCTGTGAAGAAGTTAACTGGCCAGACTACACAGCGGTGGAGCAGGGAGAGGTAAGTATTGCAACTTGCAAGTGCTGTGGCCATGACTAAGCAGGGGGCCACACTCTTGGGCGACGGTACTGGCACAGGGCCCCTCATAGTATGCTGGTGTTTCTGACGGCGAGTGGGCCCCCCCACCATCAGAGACACTGTATTGTACTATGAGGGGCCCTGTGCCAGTGCCGTCGGCCATGAGTGGGCCCATCCACCTGTTCAGAGCAACGGCATTTGCCCGGGTGAGCCAGGTGTTGACCCCAGCCCTTGGGGGGGTGGGCAGCCCAGTTAGGGAGCTTTTAAAAATGGCATATGTTGATGTGTAGGCTGAACATTCAGCTGCTGCAAATGGCGGAATTGGGCAAGTCCGAGGAAGAGGAGGACAAAAGCGAGGCAGTTTTCCGGCAACCTATGTGTCATCAGGGAAATGTGGGACAAAATCCTTTGAAACCCATACATGGTTCATTTTAATGAAGGTTAGATCATCAACATTTTGGGTCGACAGACGGGTCCTTTTTTCTGTCAGGATTGATCCAGCAGCACTGAAGACTCTTTCAGATAACACACTAGCAGCATGGCAAGCGAGCTCCTGTAAGGCATAGTGTACCAATCCAGGCCAGATGTCCAATTTAGAGGCACAATAGTCACAGGGGAATGACCTGTGAGGGAGAACATTGATATGGGAGGAGAAGTAGTTTGTAACCATAGTTGACAACTGTTGTCTCCTGTCACTTGTAATCGATGCCGTATTAGCAGTCGTGTGAGCGGTACTTGAGAAATCATTCCACAACATGGTCTTTAAACCTCTGTCTCCAACGCCACTTCGGTTGTGTGCACCACGAACACCTCTTCCATTGTGCCCACTACAGCTCATTGGAGAACCAGCACCGGTGCTGTGTGCTGGGAAAGCCTCAAACAAATGGTTTACCAGAGTTGCTTTTTTGTTAGCCAAAATTATCTCTAGGTTCTCCTGTGGCATGATGTTGTGCAATTTGCCTTTGCAGCGTGGATCGAGGATGCTGGCCAGCCAGTAGTCGTCATCCTTCATCATTTTGGCAAAGCGGGGGGGTCCCTTTTTAGGATCCGCAAGGCATAATCGCACATGTGGGCCAATGTTCCAGGTGTCAATAATGCACTGCCACTGCTGGGTGGAGGAGCACTTTCTGGCAAATCCACATCCCTACAGTCACACACAAACACTGCACCTGACCTTGAAACGCCAACATTTTCTCTTGCCCCCTGAGAAGCATCCTCCTGCCCAAAATAATCATCCACCTCATCCTCCTCCTCTTCCTCTTCTTCCTCCACCTCATCCAGGACAGTTCCCTTACCAGACAATGGCTGACTGTCAGCAAGGCTTCCCTTCTCCTCCTCCTGTTCCTCCTCCGCTGCAGATGCCAGATCCTTAATGTGCGTCAAACTTTCCATGAGCAAACGCATAAGTGGGATGCTCATGCTTATGATGGCATCGTCTGCGCTTACCAGCTGTGTGCATTCCTCAAGACACTGAAGGACTTTACAGAGGTCTTTCAGCTTTTACCACTGCACACCCGACAATTCCATGTCTTCCATAAACTCCCTGCCCGTGTATCCTCCCACAAATGCATTACAGCCTGCCTCTGTTCGCACAGCCTCTCAACCATGTGCAGGGTGGAGTTCCACCTTGTTGCAATGTCTATGATTAGGCGGTGCTTGGGGAGGTGGAGCAATCGCTGCAGCCTATTCATACGAGTGGAGTGGACGTTTGAGCGACGGATGTGCGAGCACAGTCTTCACACCTTATGGAGTAGGGATGTTAACATTGGATAATTATTAAGGAAGCACTGCACCACCAGGTTCAAAGTGTGAGCCAAGCCAGATATGTGTGTGAGTTTTGCACAAGCTGTGGCTGCCACAAAATTATGGCCATTATCACTGACTACCTTGCCTGCCTCAAGATGTAGACTGCCCAGCCATGACTCAGTTTGTCGCTGCAAGTAGTCTGCCAGTACCTCCGCGGTGTGTCTGTTGTCACCCAAAGACATAATCTTTAACCCAGCCTGCTGACGCTTACCACTAGCTGTTCGATAGTGGGACACTTCGTGTGCAACACTGCCAGCTGCGGATGGAGTGCTCGTGCGACTGCACTCTGTGGATGAGCTTTCGCTTATGGAGGAGGATGGTCGAAAGCCTACAGCCAACTGTTTCCTATACCGTGGGCTAGGCAGCACTTTTCCACCGCCACTGTCCCCTGTGGAGCCTGCATCCACCACAGTAACCCAGTGCGCAGTGAGGGACATGTAACGACCCTGGCCATGCCTACTGGACCATGCATCTGTTGTGAGATGCACCTTTCCGCTCACTGATTGCTAGAGTGCATGGACAATGCTGTCTTTCACATGCAGGTAGAGGCCTGGGATTGCTTTTCGAGAAAAGAAGTGCCGACTGGGTAGGTCATAGCGTGGGACTGCGTAGGCCATGAGCTCGTGGAAAGCTTCGCTTTCAACCAAACGGTAGGGCATCATCTCTAATGAGATTAGTTTGGCAATGTAGGCGTTCAAACACAGTGTACGCGGATGAGAGGATATGTACTTTCTTGTCCTACTCAGAGTGTCTGGTAGGGTGAGTTGGACTGGAGAGCTGCATATGGAGGAAGTAGCTGTGGACCGGACGGAGTGAGAGGGGGTTGCTGATGGTATTGGTGGTGATGGCCTAAATTCAGTGTTGTGTTGCAAAACCATTGTGATTCCCTGAGTGCTTTGGCCTTGCGGCAACACCTCAACGTTTAGTGCTGGTGGTGTGCTTAATGGTGGCAGTGGTCTTACAGTGTGGGAAGCAATGAAGTGTTGCTGGCTAACTTCAGTCGGAGCAGGTGCACGTGCTACCTGAGGTTTTGCAGTCCGTTCACGCTTGCAAGTGCATGTTGATTAAATGTCTAAGCATGCAACTGGTGTTCAAATTTCTGAGTTTGTTTACCTTTGCTAAAGGTCCTTCTTCACTTCTTACAGGTAACCTTTGCCTCATCAGTAGGATTTTGGACAAAGAAGTGCCACACTGCACTCTTCCTACTATGGTATACATTTTCTGGCCTTGCACGCTGTGCTAAGTTGACCGTCTGGCCAAGCTGTCCTGCAACTCTTTTAGTTTTTGGTCCACGTTTTTGGACAGCTACGCACCTGCCAGATAACCGCTGCTGCAATGTCAATGCCTGCTGCGGATCCTTCTCCTTATCTGAACTATTGCTAGCGCCACCCTCCTCCCCCAATGGATGCCAATCTGGGTCAAGATCTGGGTCATCCATCAACTCCTCTTCAAAGTCATCTGCACCTTCCTCTTTACCTTCCTCTGTGTCACCGTGTGAGGTGGTATATTATGCGGGAAGGGGCACCTGAGTTTCATCAGGGTCAGTTTCTGGCTCAGCAGACTGCGAGGGCAATGTAGTGCTCTGGGTCAATGTACCAGCATAATCATCTAGCAGTGTGTTATGAATGAGTCACCGAGGAGGAAAAACAAAAACAAGCTAAGCCACAGAAAACCAGAGAGGTTGGTAACTAAGGCTAGTTTCACACTTGCTTTTTTTTGCAGCGCGTTTTTCCCGCAAAAAAACGCATTAAAAAAAGCATACAAATGCATACAAACGCTGCGTTTTTTTCCAGCATTTTAATGCGCATGCAGGAAAAAAACGCAGCGTTTTTGCGCGTTTGTATGCGTTTTTTGTGCGTTTGCGTTTTTTTACAGATTTTGGAAAAACCCCACAAAAAACAACCATTCAACAACACACAAGACCAATGGGACTTCATTGTGGGTGTGGTATGTTAATATATATAGACCCTGTCTACAGTATTCTTCACATTTGCTTGATTCTTCTCGTGACCATGGATCTGCGCTGGAAGAGTTTTCACTTCAACTTGGATTTGGACATCGCGATGGCTCAGGCGTATGCAGTTGCTTGCCATGAACAAAGGAAGAGAGAGAGGCAGCGAAGACGGCGGCGTATGTGGATACATCCGATTGTTGAACTCCGGGAGAGCCGTGGGGCATACCACACCCTCTACAGCGAGCTACGTGCAAACCCGGAGAAATTTACTGATTATATCCGGATGTCCCACGAAAGTTTCATGGATTTGCTTGCTCGTGTCCAACAATCCATCCGGAGACAGGACACACAGCTCCGTCGTGCGATTCCTCCTGAGGAACGGCTACTGGTGACATTACGGTATGTTTTAAAAACAAAGGGGTGTGGTCTGATGTTTTTTTTTGTAAATTTAGTATTCAAAACCTTGGGTAATTAGTTTTCGTGAATGTACTAATATTTTTTTTTATAGTTTTTAAAAATAATATACATAAATATTAATTTTACTTCTTTGTCTGTTCACAGATTCCTGGCGACTGGAGAAACCCTATCCTCACTACACTTCCAGTACCGTATTGGAATCTCTACCTTGTCTGGAATTGTTGCTGACACCTGCCGGGCTCTCTGGAATGTTCTTTGCCCAGAATTTATGCCCCTGCCCACCGCTGAAAAGTGGATGGAAATTGCTGACAAATTCTGGACAGTATGCAATTTTCCCAACTGTTTGGGAGCTGTTGATGGGAAACACATACGGATCATCAAACCCCAAAGAACGGGATCTGAGTACTATAATTACAAAAAGTACTTTTCAATAGTACTCATTGCAATTGCGGATGCCGGATGTATGTTTGTAGCAGTGGACATTGGAGCATTTGGCCGTGGTAATGACTCGCAGGCTTTTAAAAACTCAGACATGGGCCGGAGGTTGTATGGCAACCAATTTAATTTCCCTATGCCACGGCCTCTTCCTCACACCGAAGCTCCGCCACTGCCCTTTGTAATGGTTGGCGATGAGGCTTTTCAAATGTGCGGAAACTTACTGAAACCCTACTCCAGCCGGGACTTGGACCACACCAAAAAAATTTTTAATTACAGGCTGACCAGGGCCAGAAGAACTGTCGAGTGTGCTTTTGGGATTCTTGTTTCCAGATGGCGAATTCTGGGCACGGCCATTAATCTTAAACTTGAAACAGTCGATGAGGTGGTGAAGGCCTGTGTGGTTCTACATAACTTTGTGATGGCTAAAGAGCACCCGACCTTTGAACTGGACGATGATGCTCCTAACCCATTGCCTGAATTCACTCAGCACACTCTCAGGTCATCCGTTGAAGTTGGCCAAATGAGGGACAAATTTGCGGCCTACTTTATTTCTGATGTAGGACGGGTGCACTGGCAAGATGAAATGGTGTAATGTTGTTGTTTATGGTAATAAAAATCCTTATTTGATACCATTACTGAGTGCACTATATTTTTTAAACTCCAATTAATTAAAAAACTTCCCATGTATAACTGAATTTTGTTATGTTCACACACCTGGGCAGGTAAATACACATACGAGTTAAAATGCAGCATTGCTAGTCTGCGTGAAATATATTGGAATGAACAAAGCTGCAGGCCATGAATCAGGAAACCATTTTTTTTCAAGAGAAAATTGTGCAACTAGTTTAAAACAAAGTATGTGATTTTCTCAAAACACAACCCTCAAAACCCAACCCCAATGAAAGTCCATGGGGAATACAAGTCAGCATTGAGTGGATGAATGTAATCTGCTCATGTAATCTGCTCCATTACAAGTTAATACACTAGGCCTTGGAATGACTATACTAGGCCGTGGTATTTCAAATATGAGTATAGTAGGCCTTGGGGCTAGTAGTATAGTAATATGTGAAATACCACGGCCTAGTATAGTCATAACAAGGCCTACTCGATTTTGGCCAACTAGTATCTTGTTTCACAAAAAACAAACGGGTGAAACTTGACAAGTTTCAACAGTTTGAAAATAGATTCTAGTTGGTAAAACTAGAGTTATTACACTAGGCCTTGGAATGACTATACTAGGCCGTGGTATTTCAAATATGAGTACAGTAGGCCTTGGGGCTAGTAGTATAGTAATATGTGAAATACCACGGCCTAGTATAGTCATACCAAGGCCTACTGTAATAACTCGATTTTTAACAACTAGCATCTTGTTTCACAAAAAACAAACTGGTGAAACTAGAAAGAAACTTATTTTTTAGACAAGTTTCAACAGTTTGTTTTTCATGAAACCAGATTCTATTTGGTAAAAGTAGAGTTATTACACTAGGCCTTGGAATGACTATACTAGGCCGTGGTATTTCAAATATGAGTATAGTAGGCCTTGGGGCTAGTAGTATAGTAATATGTGAAATACCACGGCCTAGTATAGTCATACCAAGGCCTACTGTAATAACTCGATTTTTAACAACTAGCATCTTGTTTCACAAAAAACAAACTGGTGAAACTAGAAAGAAACTTATTTTTTAGACAAGTTTCAACAGTTTGTTTTTCATGAAACCAGATTCTATTTGGTAAAACTAGAGTTATTACACTAGGCCTTGGAATGACTATACTAGTCCATGTTATTTCACATATGACTATACTAGCCCTTGGGTTGGTTTTTAACATGTATTTACCCATCAGTGTGTGTGAGCGGCGCAAACAACATTAATGAAACTTATTAATGGTGAACCACAAATGTAAATTTATTTTTTATCACAAAAAAAAAACTAAAAATTATTTTTTACGGCGTTTGGGGGCAGATGGTTTCAATTTGGGGGTGTGCAGGGAATATGCAACACTTGCAGTTGAAGACGGTGTTTGAGGGGAAGGGGCAACAAAACTTGTGGGGGAAGGTAGTCCAGTTAAGGGAATTAAACTTGGAACACTTGTAGGAGAGGAAATCTGTTCAGGTACATTAGTTGTAATGGCATGTCGCCGTAGGCTTGTGTGCCTGGACCGACTTTGGCCCAATGCCCGCCTTGATTGATTTCGCCTTGAAGTAGGGGCAAATATGGAATGTAGGTCCCCCGTCTGCTGGTATGGCAGCTGCTGCTGAGGTGGCGGCTGCTGCTGCAGAGGTGGCGGCTGCTGCTGAGTTGGCGGCTGCTGCTGAGGTGGCGGCTGCTGCTGAGGTGGCTGCTGCTGCTGAGGTGGTTGCTGCTGCTGCTGAGGTGGCGGCTGCTGCTGAGGTGGCTGCTGCTGCTGAGGTGGCGGCTGCTGCTGAGGTGGCTGCTGCTGCTGAGGTGGCTGCTGCTGCTGAGGTGGCTGCTGCTGCTCTTCGTTGTCAGTGCTCGTCCTTGCAGGAGGACTGGTGGCGGCAGTGATGGCCCAGGTTTGCAGAGTGGTGGTGGCAGGGCTACTACATGTTGTTGTAGCGGCAGGGCTGTTCCATGTTTGCCTAGTGGTGGCTGAGCTCCACGCATGCATGGGATTGGCGGTGGTGCTCCAGACAGGAGCAGCGCTTGCCATGGTGGTGTCGGTGAAGTGACCAGCTGCACTCAGACTTGTGGTGGTGTAACGGTGGGTGTCCTGGCTTTGAATAGAGGTGTCCGTGCAGTGGTATGCAGCACAAGTCGGTAGTGAGGTGAAGCGAGTCAATGGTGGCACAGGTGGAAAGGACACCACTGACTGCTGACCGTACCGATTATGCTGCATAGCCTGCAAGAAAGCATTGTTGCAGGCCTGCAGCACATTCAGCTGTTGATCAGGACTAAGGTGTTCCGCCATGCCCTTTTCAATCTTACTAAAAAAATGGTGTGCTGGTCTGTTGAGGTCGGCCTCCAGACGGTCAAGGCGCTGTTCTACAGAATTGAAGCGGTGTTCAAAGTGGTTAAAACCACGTTCCATGAGTGCAAAACCGCTTTCAACTCTGTCGGACAGTGACTTGAGGCTGGAATTAAATGTCTCGCTCAAATGCATAAACTCGGGCAAGACATTCCTGTCCAAGGCCCTCTGCCGCTGGCGGGTAGTGCCCGCATAACCAGTGGCAGAGACCTGGGACAGGGGAACACCTGATGGCCCAGCTTCCTGGTCACCAGCTGTGTGTGTGGTTGACCTGCAAGGTGCTTCCTGGCTGTCGGATGGCTGGGACGGGTCAGAGGACGTCCGAGGAAGGACCGCTCCAGGGCCAGGTTGCAGGGTGCTGCTCCAGGTGCTGTGGAAGAAAGGAAAATCATTACTACCATGCCTTTACAAGAAGCATCAGCTGTGGATTAGAAAAACACAGATTAATAAAAATAAAAACCCAAAATGTATAATACTTACGATCTTGTGGCAAGGACCGGTCTTAGGAACTGCAACGCGTGATAGTGACGGTATCTAGTTCTGGTCCTTGACGCAGATCCACTGCGAACCTGGCCCTCAGCACGAACATCACTGTTGAAGCGGTCCTTGATCGAACGCCAACGTGTTCGGACTTTGTCCACTGTTGATAAAAAAAAACAGTGCCGTCAAGGACAACAGTCACTGCGGCACAATGTAGCAATACAATACTCAAAGCAGTCACTGTAGACCCCGATGACACTGTTGGGTTTCCTGCTAGAATACGCCTAGCACGAAACCCAACAGTGCCGTCAAGGACAACAGTCACTGCGGCACAATGTAGCAATACAATACTCAAAGCAGTCACTGTAGACCCCGATGACACTGTTGGGTTACCTGCTAGAATACGCCTAGCACGAAACCCAACAGTGCCGTCAAGGACAACAGTCACTGCGGCACAATGTAGCAATACAATACTCAAAGCAGTCACTGTAGACCCCGATGACACTGTTGGGTTTCCTGCTAGAATACGCCTAGCACGAAACCCAACAGTGCCGTCAAGGACAACAGTCACTGCGGCACAATGTAGCAATACAATACTCAAAGCAGTCACTGTAGACCCCGATGAAACTGTTGGGTTTCCTGCTAGAATACGCCTAGCACGAAACCCAACAGTGCCGTCAAGGACAACAGTCACTGCGGCACAATACAGAGCAATACAATACTCAAAGCAGTCACTGTAGACCCCGATGAAACTGTTGGGTTTCCTGCTAGAATACGCCTAGCACGAAACCCAACAGTGCCGTCAAGGACAACAGTCACTGCGGAACAATGTAGCAATACAATACTCAAAGCAGTCACTGTAGACCCCGATGACACTATTGGGTTTCCTGCTAGAATACGCCTAGCACGAAACCCAACAGTGCCGTCAAGGACAACAGTCACTGCGGCACAATGTAGCAATACAATACTCAAAGCAGTCACTGTAGACCCCGATGACACTGTTGGGTTTCCTGCTAGAATACGCCTAGCACGAAACCCAACAGTGCCGTCAAGGACAACAGTCACTGCGGCACAATGTAGCAATACAATACTCAAAGCAGTCACTGTAGACCCCGATGACACTGTTGGGTTTCCTGCTAGAATACGCCTAGCACGAAACCCAACAGTGCCGTCAAGGACAACAGTCACTGCAGCACAATACAGAGCAGGGAAATACTCACTAAACGCCTTTTTGGAGGATGCTGTGGCGCTGTCCCAGCCATCCATCAACGCTGCGGCCACCTCATTCCATAGCCGCCGGGTCACCACATTGTCCTTGTACAGCCGGTCACGGCTGTCCCACAACGGCGAACGCTCCTGGACCAGGCTGATGAGCTGCTCATTATCCAGGTAGACGTCTTCATCCCGTTGTGGAACCTAGACAAAACACATTCATTAGAATAATCAAATTTTAATTGAATAAAAAGTTACAAAAAAAGAAACAAAAAAAAGAGTAAAAATAGAAGATAAAAAATAAAGAACATTACAAATCATTTGATACTTACATTCCGTATCACCACCGGGACTTGGCTTCGCTGCTCCTGCTCTTCGCCCTCACTAGTGCCGTCCGCAGATGATGATGACGATGTCTTAAGAAAGTTGAAAAAAACGTAAGAGATTTGGAGAAGCAGCAGATATACTTACCAGATGCACGAAAATAATCACCTCACGGTCTGCTTGCGCCAATTCCTGCCGCGATGGGGAATACTCGGATTCTGAAGACATACTGCATGTAAAAATAATAAAAATCATTAGTACATACATAATTTAAAAGGACAGGCATATAATGTAATATACTCACATTCTTCGCTGATATAATGGGTTCTTGGTTGACTGTCTGCTCTTCAATCTGTCAGTGTAGTAGTGGCAGAGTTTTGGCAGGCACCTCCTTTATATAGACTTTTTTTTTTTGACTTTAGAAGATTCTAACTAGGATAAAAAGTGGACACCACCCAAAAAACGCAGCGCTAAAAAATCGCATACCTGCGCATGCCAGTGCGCACGTATGCGCATCCATAGGCTATAATGGCCATTTTTAGCGCAAAACGTGCGCATACGTGCGCATGCGCTTTTTTCCAGGGCCAAAAAATGCAACATGCAGCGTCTGGAAAATACCAACGCACACCCCAAAAAAACGCAGCGCATGAAAATCGCATACATGCGCTTACAAGCGCGCATGTATGCGCACCCATGTTAAATATAGGGGAAAAATCGCATGCGCACGTATGCGTTTTTTTCCAGCGCTAAAAAACGCAAATGTGAAACCAGCCTAAGCGGATTGCAGACCCCTGATCCTATCCACACAACTAGCAGTAGCCGTGGAGCGTACCTACGATGATCCTAGGCACCTCGTCATTCGGCAAACTAAATAAACCTAAATCAAGAAAAGGGGAAATCTAAACTGCCCCAGAGCAGTCCCCAAAGCAATAGACAGCCCCCAAACATGTATTGTCGGTGAGACAAGATGAAAACAAAAACACAGATAGAAAAATAGGCTGAGCAAACGATGGGGCCCACACTAACTAGAAAGGACAGGAAAGGAAAGATGCTGTCTGCAATCACGTACAAAACCCTGCCAAAAAATGTCCAACACTTTCTGATAACAAAACCCTGAAGTCACTAGACTTCAATTCCCTATATCAGCACTCTGGAATATTCTGAAGACAGAGCAAAAAGAGACCAATCTGATCAGGGACAAAAAGCAAACTGGCATAAACAGAGACATAAGAATGGAAATTCAGCACAGCCCCAGCAGGGGCTGGCTGACCACCAAAACTGAGTAAACCAGACCAAATCTCATGTGAAAAAATAGCAGAGCACACTTAGCTTGAGAAGGCAGGAACAGAGCTGGAAACCAGAACCTCAGGGCAGGAAAAAAATCACCAGCACAAAATTAGAGAGTCGGCTGTCTTAAATCCAGTCAGAGACTCCTGATGTGCAATCACAGTCCTCCTCCTCAGGTGGCAGGTCTCTGCCTTTTAGATCAGCTTCATTACCTACTGTTACCACTAGAGGGAGCCCGGATGGAGAACTCACGACTCCTCTGTCAACACATCCAGCTCCACCACCCTCACCAGAAGCCAGAGGTAAACCAGAAAATGAGTTCACAACAGCAGTGGCTGTGCATCAGTGCACTCCATGTCAGATTCATCTTTGACTGGGGAATTCAGGATTTGACTGGATAACCCAGGCATGGTATGTGAAAAGAGCTCCACAGAGTAATCTGAAGTGTGGGATGCCGCATCCTTAACTTTTGGTGGAGGTGAAGGACACAGGGAAAGGTGTTTTTCCTGACCAGAACCCTGCAATGACAACTCCATGCTTGCAGGTTTCGAACGTTCATGTATAGTTTTGACTGTGATCAAACAGCAGATATACGAAACTGTTTGAAAAGCACACAGCTCTATAAGGTGTAGGTCTGGAAAAATGGAAAAGCTCCTCGGTTTGTTTTTCCAGAGTCACACGCAGATAGCTTGTATTTGTCTGTGATACCAGCCGGTACATGGCAGTGTGTGAGAAGCGTACACCGCTATACGATGTCTGTATGGAAAATTGTCAATCTCTGTCTATTTTTATACGGTGTGACACACACTGTCTCTGTATAGTTTTGACCGTGATCAAACAGCAGATATACGAAACTGTTTGAAAAGTGGACAGCTCTATAAGGTGTAGGTCTGGAAAAATGGAAAATCTCCTCGGTTTGTTTTTCCAGAGTCACACACAGATAGCTTGTATTTGTCCGTGATACCAGCCAGTACACGGTAGTGTGTGAGGAGCGTATACTGCTATATGGTGTGTGAAAAAATGAACGCTCGGTAACTCAACAGAACAAAATAATAAAAGTTGGGAGTGCTTTGAAAAAAGCAGTTTGAACAGCAGTGTGCACACAGCAATGCAGCTATCAGGTAGCCTTAAAGGGCAGCCTAATCACCACCAGCGCTGCTGCACACAACACAAATCCTCCCCTTTCACTGCACACTAACTGTACAGTGAAAAGCGCTATCAGCAGAAGCAATTTTTTTTTCTTCTTCCCTGCCTAGCGCTCTCCCTTATTCAGAATCAGCAGCAGCACCTCTCCCTATTCTAAGATTTGCAGAAGTAAGATGGTGGTCGGCGGTCACGGCCTTTTATAGCCACTGTGACGCCACACAAAGCCAGACAATCACTTCAATGCCCTTCTCTAAGATGATGGTGGCCGCTGCTCATGTCATCGTGTTGCCCACAGTGTGCGTCCTCCATCATTGGCTGAGAAAAGGCGCTGGAAGCATTATTTGAAACGTGACTTTGGCTCTCGGCTCGGCGACCTCATGGCCGACCTCACGCTATGGTTGGGTTTCGATCGGCAAAACCCGACTTTAGCTAAAGTGGGCGATTTTTGAATTTGACCGACCCGTTTCGCTCAACTCTAGTTTCATGCTTATGCAGTAGCAAGTAAACGTTTGTGCACCTCTGGTTAAAGTTGACACATTTCCTTTGTATTTTGGCAAATATATATATTTTCATGCTTTGTATTTTAAAAATTACTAAAAAGAAAATGGACCAATGATAAAAGTATGGGCTATCTTGGAGATTTGTGCTCTCAGATAACCATAACCAATGTTTCAGTCCTTAATTAGCCTGTTAGAGATTTGACTTGCTAATTGTCATCAATAGGAAATGCCAAGTGATGCAAATTTCCCAGCTTCATATAAACCCAGCCTCCTCTGACCTAGTGCCAAAACCCAACAGTCATGGGTTCTTCTAAGCAGCTGCTTAGCACTCTGAAAATGAAAATGGTGGAGGACCACAAAGCACAAGAAGGCCATAAGAAGACAGCAAAGCATTTTAAAGTTGCCCTCTCCTTAGTTCGAAATGTAATTAAAAAATAGCAGTTAACCAGAACAGTGGAGGTCAAGATAAGGTCTGGAAGACCAAGGAAAATTTCCGTGATGCTCGTAGTATTGCTAGAGAGGCAAATTATATCCCCCTGCTTGACTGAAAAAACCTTCAGACTCTGGAGTTGTGGTACATTGTTCTACTGTTTAGAGACAACTGCACAAATATGGCCTTCTTGTAAGAGTCATCAGAAGGAAACATTTCCTGCTTCCTCACCATAAAATTCCGAAGTATGCAAGAGAACAACTAAACAAGGCTGATGGACTTTGTAATCAAGTCCTGTGGACGAACGAGGTAAAAGGGGGTTGTCAACTACTAGTACAACCCCTTCTTAAACTAAATGTTATGCCCTGATAACATAATAAAGCTTATACTCACCCTCCATGCTGGCTCCGTTCCAGCAGTGTCAGCACTTACGGTCCTGAGGCTGAAAGCGGTGGAATGTCCGGTGCACTGTCTCCACCTTCGGGCAAACTGAACATGAACAGGAAGTCTGGGATTCAGGAGTAGAACATCTTGACAACCATTAACCCTTTCACCCCTGAGCCTGTTTTCAACTTCAAAGATGGGGTAAATTTTACAATTCTGATCAGTGTCACTTTATGTGGCAATAAATCTGGAACACTTCAACAGATCCTACTGATTTTGAGAATTTTTTTTTCATGACATATTGTACTTTACTATAGTGGTAAAATTTATTCAATATGATTTGTGTTAACTTGTGAAAAAAACAAATTTGTTTATGCCCTTAAGTCAGAATGTTTTATCACACAAATTACTTAATAAATAACATTTTCCACATGGCAACTTTACATCAGCACAATTTTTGAAGCATAATTTTTTATTAGGAAGTTACTGTATAATGGTTAAAAGTTGACCAGCGATTTCTCATTTTTTCAAAACAATTTACAAAACCATTTTTTGGAAGGACCACATCACATTTGAAGCGACTTTAAAAGGACTTTATGACAGAAAAAACTGAAAATTAACACCATTCTAAAAACTGCACCCCTCAATGTGCTCAAAATCACATTCAAAAAGTTTATTAACCCTTCAGGTGTTTCCTAGGAACTGAAGCAATATGGAAGGAAAAAAAATATTTTTTTTCACAAAATATTTACTTTAGACCCAAACTATTTTATTTTCACAGGGGTAACAGAATAAAATGGACTCCATTTGTTGTCCAATTTTTCTTGATAATGCTGATACCTCATATGTGGGTGAAAATCACTGTTTGGGAACAAGGCAAGGCTCAGAAGGGAATGAGCACTATTTGAGTTTTAGAATGTAAAATTTGCAGACACCATGTTGCATCTGGAGAATCCATGATGTGCCTAAAGAGTAGAAACCACCCACAAGTGACACCATTTTTGAAACTAGACCACTCAACGAACTGATCTAGATGTGTGGTGAGCACCTTGAACCCCAGGCGCTTCACAAAAATGTATAATATTGAGCCGTGAAAATAAAAGATTTGCATTTTCCCCACATAAATGTACTTTACCCTAAATTTAGCATTTTTACCAGAGTAACAGGATAAATTGCATCATACCAATTGTTTTGCAAATTCTACTGAGTACACCAATATTTGATATGTGAGGTAAAATTACTGTTTGGGTGTACAGCAGGGCTTGAAATGAATGGAACACCATTTGACTTTTTGAATGCAAAAACTGCTGAAATAATTAGTGGACGCCATGTTGGAAACTAGACCCTTCATGGAACTTATCTGGATGTGTGGTGAGCACCTTGAAACCCCAGATGCTTCACAGAAGTTTATAATGTTGAGCTGTGAAAATAAAAAAATCACACTTTCTCCCCCAAAAAGTTTTTTAGACCAAAATTTTGCATTTTTACAAGGGTAATAGGAGAAATTGCACCATACAATTTCTCCTGAGCATGCCAGTAGCCAATGTTGGGGAAGACTACTGTTACAGCATGGCTTCGAGGGGAAGGAACCCCATTTGACTTTTTGAATGCAAAATTTGGTGGAATAATTAGCGGACGCCATGTCATGTTTGTAGAGTCCCTGATATGCCTAAACAGTAGGAACTCCCCACAATAGACTCGATTTTGCAAACTAGACCCCTCAGGGAACTTATCAAGATGTGTGGTGAGCCCCTTGAACCCCCAGGTGCTTCACAGGAGCTTATTGAGCCGTGAAAATGAAAAAATCTAATTTTCCCTACAAAAATATTTTTAACCCCAAACTTTGCATTTTCACAAGGATAACAGAGGAAGTTGCACCACACAATTAGTTGTGCAATATCTCCTCAGTGTGCAGATACCCCATATGTAGAGATAAAATACTGTTTAGGCTCACAGCAGGGCTCAGAAAAGGAGTAACGTTTTGGAATACAGACATTGGTTGAATGGTCTGCTGGTGTCATGTCGCATTTGGAGAGCCCCCGATGTGCCTTAATAGTGGAAAACTCCCACAAGCAACATCACTAAAGAAGCTAGACCCCTCAAGGAATGTATCTAGATGTGTGGTGAGCACTTTGAACCCCCAGCTGCTTCACAGAAGTTTATGATTTATAACAGAGCAGTGAAAATAAAAAATCAAATTTTTCCCACAAAAATGTTATTTTAGCCCCAATTTTTTTATTTTTGCATGGATAGCAGGAAAAAAATGGACCTCCAAAATTTGTTGAGCAATTTCTCCTGAGTTTGCCGATACCCTATATGTGGCTGAAAACTATGCTTGAGGCACAGTGCAAAGCTCAGAAAGGAAGAAGCTCCATATTGGAGTTCACATTTTGCTGGACTGGTTTGAGGGTGCCATGTCACATTGGCAGTGCCCCTGAGGTGCCAGAACAGCACAACCCCCCATAAGAGACCACATTTTTCAAACTGCACTTCTCAATGAATGAAGTCATCATATTGACTCCACAGGTGGGTCACAGAATTTAATACCATTGGGCAATGAAGAAAAAAATAATTATCACCAAAATTTTAAGCCTCAAACTTTACATTTTCAAACACGGAAATGGGTAAAAATGTCACTAAAATTTGCTCCACAATTTCTGCTGAATGTAGAAATAGCCCAAATGTGGCTGTACAGTACTGCTTAGACATACGACGAGACTCAGGAGGGACCGAGCGCTATTGGAAAACTTGTTTAGGCACACTGGGGCTGAGAAGGGTAGTGGAATTTAGATTTGGGAGCTCAGAACTTGCTGAATTTCTTTTGGGGGGCGAGGAGCCATTTCGCTTTTCCAGAACCTTTGTGCTACCAGTAACAAGGAAACCACCTATATTTCCGTTAATAGATGACGGACCTGAGTGGGGGCTTGATTTTTTTGTAGATTGAGTTTTAGCTTTTATTCGGAACATTTTACATAACAATTTGGATCACAATTATCCTTTAAATCTTCAAGTAACGTAATTCTGATGAAACCTCGAGGGAGGCACTCACTATAATGAGGCAGCAGAATTACTCTAGACTCAGTCTGGCCTCTGTCCTTTTTTTCAGAGGTGCAGAAAACTCTGACTGGCGGCATTTTTATGCACTCCTAATAAAAAGACAGACACAATCGGATGACAGGCAAGATGGTGTCCACAGTGCCTCCTTCTGCTTCATTCTAGGAACTCTTCTTCCATCTGAATCATGTATTTCAGACAATTACATGGAAACCCCAGTGTAAGTGCTCAGCATAGAGCACAGGATAAACATGAGCTGAGCCTTACTGCAACCTTTGGAAGGCAGAATGAAAAAATCAAGAGCTGGTGAATAATTGGCTTTATTTATTTTTTATGCCACTTATCATGTGATATATGTGATTAGACAACTTTTTTGTTCAGGTGGGTGTGATTACAGCAATACCAAATTTATACTGGGTTTCTATGTTTGGCTGATGTCTTGTCACACAGTAAAAGTCACTTTTTTTGTTTTTAAAAAATGAGGTTTTTGCATCACCATGTTTTATAAGCTATTTTTCCATATTTCTGCTCACAGAGTCCTGTGAGGGCTTGTTTTTTGCACAACAAGTTGATGTTTTATTGGTACCATTTTCGGGCACATGACATTTTTCGATCACTTTCTATTCCAATTTTTGCAAGGCAGAATAAACAAAAATCAGCAATTCAGGAATTGTTTTTTGGGCTGCTTTTAATGCCGTTCTTCCTGCGGTAAAATTGATAAGGAAGCTTTATTGTTCAGTATCAGTAAGAATACAGCGATACCCCAGTTATAACTTTTTTACATTTTGGTGCTTTTACACAATAAAAACGTTTTTTATAGAAAAATTAATTATTTTTTGAATTGCTTTATTCTGAGAGCTGTAACTTTTTATTTTTCGGCTAATGGAGCTGCAAGGCAGCTTGATTTTTGCTGGATAAGATGACTGTTTCAGCAGCAATGGTTTTTCCTCATTTTTTATATTTTTTTTACGGTGTTCACTAAAGGGGTTAACTAGTGGGACAGTTTTATAGGTTGTTTTGTTTCGGACATGGTGATATCAAATATGTGAACTTTTCATTTTTTTTTCAGAATAATATTTATTTATGGGTATAATTCATATATATATATTTTATTTTGTGATTCTAGAAAAAAATTTGTAAAACTTTTTTCAAAAAGTGGAACTTTCATTTTTTGCTGACTGATCACAGTTATAATGTCTAGCAAAGCAGGAGCATTGCTATACCTTATAACGGTTAGTGCTACAGACACAAGTTAGATAGATCATGCACTGCGCATGATCTAAGTAACTTGCTGGTACCTGCTGACCTGGTTGACATCATGACTCATTGCGGGGTATTCAATCCAAAGGCAGAGGAGCTTTCATCTTTCAGCCTGCTCTCTAAATTCTGTGATCACACCGATCACAGCATTTAAAGGAATAAAGTGCTGGGAGCGGTGCTTGCGATCGCCATGACGTACATACACTGCAAATGTCAAGAAGGGGTTAAGTATGGGGGTAGATCAATCATACTTTGGGGTTGTGTTGCAGCCAATGGCACAACAACATTTCATGGATAGTGGAAAGAATGGATTCAATGAAATTTCAACAAATTCTTCATGCAAACATAGCACCATCTGTAAAATTAGCTGAAATTGAAACGATGTCTTCTAAAAAATCAACAATAGACTACCTCAAAAGGCACAAGCTGAAGGTTTTACAAAGGCCCTCACAGTCCCTTGATCTGAACATCATTGAATCATTGAAAATCTGTGGCTATACCTCAAAATAGCAGTGGAACATAGAGAAACACAGTACAACAAACGTGAAAAAATACTCTGCTGTAAAAAAATTTCCAACAATAAACAGCAAGTGCTAGTAAAAAGATGGTAACAAAACAGGGTATTTAGTTGCTACGCTTTTTGCAAAAAATGTATCCTAAGCCACACTACCAAACACCAAGTTATACCCATCAGACCAGTCCTATTCAATATATTTAAAACCTGACCATGTGAACAGTACCTTTATGAGCAGGATTCAGAGAGATAATGTCTGATGTGGACATGCTGTGTGAGACAGCTTTATATGTGTATGGCCCACATGAGAGGGGTGGAGACCTCCCAAAAACTTGCAAAATCAAGAAACGAATTGAATACAAATGCAAGGACCCTGCACATACAGTGAACAAGTTGGTAAGACAGTGCTCACACCACCAAGAGACAGGAACACAGAGAAACACAGCACAACAAACGTGAAAAAATACTCTGCTGTAAAAAAAATTCCAACAATAAACAGCAAGTGCTAGTAAAAAGATGGTAACAAAACAGGGTATTTAGTCGATACGCTTTTTGCAAAAAATGTATACTAAGCCGCTCTACCAAACCCCAAGGTATACCCATCAGAGCAGTCCTATCCAATGTATTTAAAACCTGACCATGTGAACAGTACCTATATGAGCAGGATTCAGAGAGGTAATGTCTGATGTGGACATGCTGTGTGAGACTGCTTTATATGTGCATGGCCCACATGAGAGGGGTGGAGTTTGTACTCAAAATAGCAGTGCATGCAAGGCGACCCAGGAATCTCACCAAACTGGAAGAATTTTCCAAGGAAGAATGGATGAAAATCCTTTAAACAAGAAATGAAAGACTCTTCTCTGGCTACAAAAAGCATTTACAAGTTGGAATACTTGCAAAAGGGGGTGCTTCTTGGTCCTAACCATGCAGGGTGCCCAAACATTTGCATTGGCCCATTTTTTTTTTTTAAATGTAAGAGCTGAAATATATATTTGTAGTCTAAAATACAAGGGAATGTGTAATCTTTAACTTTAGGCCTTTTAGAGATCATTTCATCTTCAACTTGCTTAACTGTTCACAATAACAATAATTTTATCCAGGGTTTCCCAAGCTTGCTACTGTAGTACTTAGACCATTGCATATACTATTTAGGACTTCTTGCTTTGCACATTCATTTTATTATAGCACCTACCCTTCATACCTGACTTTAGCATTCTATATGTACTGTTTTGCTGCTAACACTCTTTTTGTAGTCATTTTATATATGTTGATTCATTCTATATTTTGATATTTTCTGTATCTTTATTATTAATTAAACAATCATTTTAGCTATACAAAATTACTTTTCTCCTTGCTCAAAATATGTTTAAAGTATTATTACTGTCTTACTTTCTGATATTCTTACTCTGCAGTATTTAATACATACCCATCTATTACTTTTGAACAGTACTATATGTGCAACGAAAAGTCATAATATTGCTATAACCATGAAAACATACTGTAAAAAGAACGTATGCCCTTTGTATGTGTACTAAATAAAAAAAACTTGTCAACCTATTGACAACTGGAAATGGAAGCATGTAAAGAGTCTGAAGACATACACTACATGGTTAATTATTTCAGGAACATAATATGCTCAATCCTCAATGAACATCATTATGATGTTGGTTTATTTATATATTTAGGAGATATTACTTTCATCTCTTTATTAAATGAGATACACTTGTATGGTACAATAATACATCTGCAAATAATAACCAGCAGAGGAAAAAGTATTCATCCAAATAGTAGATAAATAAATCTAATAAAGGTGATTGATACAGATCTAAACGGTTTAAGCATGCCATATGTGATAGAATACAGGAGTTAAGCTTGAAGCAAATTACTGGTAGGGAACGGCTGGACAGACTTGTGTACATCTGTGGTGAATATGTTTGTTTTACTCTGCATAGTGTGTTTGAGCATATATAATATGCATCACTATAAGATATAATAAGTAGCCAATACTTGTTATAAATATTTGAAAATATTACCATTAGTGTAGGTACAAGGATTGCCATCCTTAGCGATTTCTTGTTCATTTTTGTAACAGAGAGATTTCCATTTTTAGTGCTCTTGGTCCTAGGCAGAACTTGTCCAAAGTGCACCTTCCACTCCACAAATTTTATTTTTAATATTTTTAATTTGATGACAGCAGCTGCGTTCAAGCCAAAGTCCGCTTTATTCTCTGAAGACAGTTGCATGCAAGTCATAGCCCACCTTATTTCTTGATTTCACAAAGATCTCTAGCTGGTGTACCATTCCATCTTTTATGGAAGACGTATGCTATTTGCTAGTTATGATGTCTACCTAATAAAAGAAAATTGTTATTATTTTTTTCCGGTCAGTTTGAATAGCACTTGACTGGGAGATAAACATCAATACTCAGCAGTGGCCACTAAACAATACCCAGAGCTCCTGTGTGCTTCCCGTATTATTTACATCTGGCCTTCGCAGCAGTTTTCAGCTAGTTGGTAGTGGTGCCAGGTATAATAAACCCACTGATCTCATATTTTGGACCAATCCCATCAATTGTTAAGTCCTGGACAATCACTTTAACAGAAACACATTTGGGATGTCACAGAATCTTTCCTTATCCCTTTGTGATGCTTATCATTATGAGAGCCACTTATGATGTCAGACCAGACAAGCTGACATATAAAACTCTGCTTTTTGTTACTTAAATTTCCAGATGGTATCAGAGCAACATACAGGTGCTTCTCACAAAATTAGAATATCATCAAAAAGTTAATTTATTTCAGTTCTTCAATATAAAAAAGTGAAACTCATATATTATACAGAGTCATTACAAACAGAATGATCTATTGCATGTGTTTATTTCAGTTAATGTTGATTATTCTGGCTTACAGGCATTGAAAACCCAAAAGTCATTATTTCTGTAAATTAGAATAATTAACAAAAAACACCTGCAAAGGTTTCCTAAGCATTTAACAAGGTCCCTTAGTCTGTTTCAGTAGGCTCCACAATCATGGGGAAGACTGCTGCCTTGACAGATGTCCAGAAGGCAGTCATTGACACACTCTACAAGGAGGGTAAGCCACAAAAGGTCATTGCTAAAGAAGCTGGCTTTATCCAAGCATATTAATAGAAAGTTGAGTAGAAGGAAAAAGTGTGGTAGAAAAAGGTGCACAAACAACTGGGATAACCGCAGCCTTGAAAGGATTGTTATTAAAAGGCTATTCAAAAATTTGGGAGAGATTCACAAGGAGTGGACTGCTGCTGGAGTCATTGCATCAAGAGCCACCACACGCAGGCATATCCAGGACTTGGGCTACAAGTGTCGCATTCCTTGTGTCAAGACACTCATGACCAATAGACAATGCCAGAAGTGTCTTACCTGGGCCAAGGAGAAAAAGAACTGGACTATTGCTCAGTGGTCCAAGGTGCTATTTTCAGATGAAAGTAAATTTTGCATTTCATTTGGAAATCAGGGTCCCAGAGTCTGTAGGAAGAATGGAGAGGCACACAATCCAAGCTGCTTGAGGTCTAGTGTGAGGTTTCCACAGTCAGTGATGGTTTGGGGAGCCATGTCATCTGCTGGTGTAAGTCCACTGTGTCTAATCAAGGCCAAAGTCAGTTCAGCCAGCTACCAGGAAATATTAGAGCACTTCATGCTTCCCTCTGCCAACAAGCCTTTTGGAAATGGAAATTTCATTCTCCAGCAGGACTTGGCACCTGTCCACATTGTCAAATGCACAATACCTAGTTTAAAAACAACAGTATCACTGTGCTTTATTGGCCTACAAACTTGCATGACCTTAACCCCATAGAGAATCTATTGGGTATTGTCAAGAGGAAGATGAAATACACCAGACCCAAGCATGCAGATAAGCTGATCGCTTCCATGCCACTCCACATTGATGCAGTAATTGATGCAAAAGGAGCCTCAACAAAGTATTGAGTGCATTTACTGAACATACATTTCAGTAGGCCAACATTTTGGATTTTAAAATCATTTTTCAAGCTGGTGTTATAAAGTATTCTAATTTACTGAGATAATGACTTTTGGGTTTTCATTGTCTGTAAGCCATAGTCATGAACATTAACAGAAATAAACACTTGAAATAGATGACTGTTTTTAATGACTCTATGTAATATATGAGTTTCACTGTTTGTATTGAAGTACTGAAATAAATTAACTCTTTGATATTCTAATTTAGTGAGAAGCACCTGTATATGAGTGAAGCCTACAGTAGATTGAAAGAAAGATACAAGACTAAAATATTCTTATGATTTTCATAACAAGTGGCTAATAAGTTGGATGCTAGCAATAAAACTTCCCATTCATGGCTATCTATAAAATCAAATCCAGAAGTGACTGAAACATAGAATAAAATAAAAACTCACACTTTCCAAACTAACTGTATTTTACCGCCTAAGGACACAGAGTGATTCCAGCAGTAATTTAAAATTGTTAGTTTATTAGTACATAATTAAAAGGTATACATAGAATTAAAAAAGAAAAATACAATAAAAAATAAAAAACAGAGTGGGAGTAAACCTTCAAAGTGGGGATGTGTATAGACAAAGTAAAGCTAGGCCACCTATGCAATAAAGCACATAGCATAGAGCAGTAGTCTGATGTTACTCCTTAGGCCTCTTTCACACTTCCGTTTTTTACAATCAGTCACAATCCGCCAGGTTTTGAAAAAAACGGATCCGCAATTTTCTTTTGAGGATCCGTTTTTTTCCCCATTGACTTCCATTATTGGCGGATTGTGACGGATTGTCGTCCGTTGCATCCGTTTTTTTTGTGGATCCGCCAAAAGCTCATGTCCGTTACTATCCTCAAAGATTTCAAAACGGAGCTTGCAACGTGTTTTTCTGTGGCGGATCCTCCAGACACTCATTTAACCCGAAATTATTTCTGGGTGCCGGACAAAAAAAAAATATCTCTCTCTCTCTCTCTCTCCTTTTCCAGGCTGCGATTCCTTTAAAATTCTTCATTTGTCGGATCCGTCAAAAAAACGGACGGGTGCCATCTGTTGTCATCAGTACTAAAACGGATCCGCAATCCGTCCTTTTGGCGGATCTTGACTGATGCAAAAAACTGAAGTGTGTAAGAGGCCTTAGGCAGTAAAATACCGTTAGTTTGGAAAGTGTGAGTTCTGATTTTGGAGTGTCGGGTATCACAATATTTTATTTGGACCCTAGTTTTGAATTATAGAATAAAATAAGTAAAGTCCATTTAAATTTTAAACATCTTTGGTCACAGTAGGATGCAAGGAATATCAAATAGGGTAAATCTAAAAGCAAAAATGTAGCTAGAAAGCCAAAAGGTTTTGCTAAGGAGAGCACAGTATTGATATGAGGAATTGAGAAAAATACAATTTTTACATAGACAATTACAATTCTTTATGAATTGTTGTTATGCATGTTATTGTTGAACCACTATGCCGACATCTGGGGAGAGCTTGGAGGGATATAATAACTGATTCTTCACTAGAGCCCCTGATGGTTTAGTTGGACTTGAGCCAAGGTGGACATAAGGTGCTACTCCAAGACAGACAGAGAAGTAGGATAGGGCAGAAACTGTTTATCTAAAAGTATTCGATAGGTATACAGATGGAGGATCAGGCACAAGCTGGACTGGTACAGGAACACGGGATGGCCACAGGTATGGGATTACTGGTGAAGATACACAGGAGTGGGATCAGATGGATCAGGAACAGGACTAGGAAAAGGCAGAACAAGTACAGGCAGGTATAGGTACATGACGTGGACAGGACCTGGTACTGAGAACACAGGAGCGATGACCTTACAACTAGGTAGCAGGATATAGACTGATAACTAAAGTTGCTAAGGCACCTCCCAATAGTGGAAGGTGCCTTAAATACCACTCTTTTTCCTTCCACTCAAGTTTCCATTAATATGCTTGGATACAGCACTCTGTGAACAGCCAGTGTCTTTAGCAATGACCTTTTGTGGCTTACCCTCCTTGTTGAGTATGTCAATGACTTCTTTCTGGACATCTCTCAAGGCAACAGTGTTCCCCATGATTGTGGGGCCTACTGAAAAGGACCTTTTTAAATACTTCAGAAACCTTTGCAGGTGTTTTTTGCTAATTATTCTAATTTACTGAGATAATTGACTTTTGGCTTTTCAATAGCTGTAAGCCATAATCATCAACATTAACATAAATAAACACTTGAAATAGATAACTGTTGTGAATTCACTTTCTGGACTGCCTCTGGTTGCTGGTGAGGGTGGTGGAGCTGGTTGTATTGACAGAGGAGTTGTGAGTTCTCTTTCCGGGCTCCCTCTGGTGGTTGCAGGAGGTAATGAAGCTGATCTAATTAACAGAGACCTGCCACCTGATAATGAGGATGACGATTGGACATCGGCAGTCTCTGACTGGATTTAAGACAGCCGACTCCCTCTATCCCTGCTGGTGATTTTTCCTGCCTCCTGTGATCTTAGTTTCCAGTTCAGTCCCTGCATTCTCAAGCTAAGTGTTCTTTGCCATTGTTCACATTTGATTTGGTTTTGTCTATTAAGTTTTGTGTGGTCAGCCAGCCCCGGCTGGGGCTGCGCTGAATTTCCATTCTTATTTTACTGTTTGTGCCAGTTTGCTTTTTGTCCCTTGTTAGATTGGCCTCTATTTGCTCTGTTTTCAGAATATGCCAGAGTGCTGATATAGTGGGTGAAGTCTAGTGACATCAGGGTTTTTTTGCTATCAGAAGTGTTGGACATTTTGCAGGGTTTTTTGGCGTGATTGCAGACAGTATCTTTCCTTTCCTGTCCATTCTAGTTAGTGTGGGCCCCATCGCTTGCTCAGCCTATATTCCTACCTGTGTTTGTGCTTTCATCTTGTCTCACCGACAATATATGTTTGGGGGCTATCTATTCCTTTGGGGTCTGCTCTGGAGCAGTTTAGATTTCCCCTTTTCTTGTTTTAGGCTTATTTAGTCTTCCGAATGTGTCGAGGCATCTAGAATCATCGTAGGTACGCTCCACGGCTACTGCTAGTTGTGTGGATAGGATCAAGGGTCTGCAATCCGCTTAGTTGCCAACATCTCTGGTTTTCTGTGGCTTAGCTTGGTCATGTTTTCCTCCTCGGTGACTCATTCATAACAGATCACTCTGTTTGTAATGACTCACTTTTTGTATTGAAGAACTGAAATATATTAACTTTTTGATGATATTCTAATTTTGTGAGAAGCACTTGTATTTACTCATGTATAGCACCTGATTGCATACAGTAAAATAGTTAGGAAAAAAACACTAGAAATAGCTAGTTTTTTTTCCTAATAATGATGTATGTGTGGTCCATAAACAGATACAAACTGTAAGTAATGCCAAAGAGGATGTCTGAGCTGGGATGAAGAGTCCGCAGTCACCTATGTGATGGCAGTTTGCTCAATCAAGACCGTGTGCGATGCACACACTGTCACAATTCCTCTGTAATACCCATGTAGGTAGGCAGTCGCAGTCACATGACCACATGACTGTCATTCAAGTGAATATAAATAATTTTTAGCAATAAATTCACATCCTTGTTATGTAAATCAAGCTTGATTATATGCAATGGGGCTTTTCCTGGAAAACTGTTTAAACTATGTCCTTAAAAAGGATAGTTTGACTTTAATTATTAAAAGTATACACACATTTAATGAGTTTTTAAATATTAAACCTACCCTACTTTCTACTATTGTCACTGCTGCAAGCTCTTAATTTACAGAGCAATTACAAGAGGACTCTCATTTATCAGTACATGTTCATTTGTAGGAAATGTAGTCAGGTTTTATTAATTGATGTAATACAAGTACAGGCTGAAAATTAATGTGTGTGTCAGATAGGTCATGCCAGCAGTAGTGGGTGGGTAGCTATCAAGGAGCAGCACTGAGATAAATAATAACTTCCATTATTTGATTACACTAGGGATAGGTAAAAAAAAGTGTTGCAGGGTGTACAATATTTAGCTGAGTTGCCGACATATAGATGTCTTCTGTTTTTTGTGAGATTTGTATGTATGATGCATGTGTAAAACAATATTAATCCCTGTACATTTGAAGCTAAATTCTTTGGCTTTGATCAAGCATGTAATTTCGCCAACCAGAAAAGTTGCAATCCAGCTCCTCCAAACACCTCATTAGCTTATCTAAGTAGTCTTGTAATTGTTCAGTACTGCATTAAAATACTGCATTTACAATGTTGACATAAACACTATATGGACAAAAGTATTGGGACATGTCTTAATTAGGGATTTTAGGACCCGTGGTAGGTCTGCTTCGTTGGGTTCGGACGAACTTGAATCCAGTGTTCAGTCTGGGCACCTGAACTTGACCCCGGATCAGAACCTCTTAAAAGTCAATCGGAACCTGAACTTTGGTGCTGTAAAATGGCTGCAAAATGGTCATAGTAAGGGCTAGGGAGCTGTAAAATGAAGCACAAAGGGGGTTATAGTAGGATTGGTTAGTAAGGTTACTTCAGCTCACAGCGGCCAGATTTCATGAGGGCAATGCAAATGCCTGACATCACCGCTCATCTGTCCGGTATTTGCGCTGCGCTCCTGAGATCAGGCTGTTGTGAACTGAGGTAACCTTACAGACCTCACCTCAGTTTACAGCAGTTGGTTCTCTCAAAGGCAGTGTAAATGTTGGACTAATGAGCGGCAACGTCGCTGCTCATCAGTCCGGCACTCGAGTTGCCCTTGTGAGAACCGGCCGCTGTGAACTGAGGTAACCTTACTGGCGTCACCTCAGCTGACAGTAGCCGGGTCTTGTGGAGTACAACATGATACCCAGAAGTGGCTTCTGCTCCAGTCTATGGAGTTTGATCTCTGAACGGGGCTCCATAGACTGGACATAGATGACAGAGATCATCGTGGGATCTCCATTTGGATTACAGCAAGCACTGTTAATTACTTTCTTTTTTTGGAGAATTTGTCTAGGAGTGCTCTTTACAAATAATGTACTTTTCTGCGAGTGTTTCTTTCTTTTAGCTACCGGGTTAGTAATGGGGGTGTCTGACAGATGTGTCTCAGTTACTAACCCTTGGGCTTGATGCCAGCAGACATTACACAGCTGACATCAACCTCAAAACTATAACCCTGATTGCCACCACACCAGGGAAATTGAAAATAAATTAGTCAAAGCAATGGGATTGAATCATCTAATGGATGTGCCATTTCTGGAGCGGCTGAGCTCCCAGCTGTCTTCTTTGCCTTATCTGGTTATTAAAAATAGGGGGAACTCCACGCCATTTTTTAGGATCTCCCATATTTAGCAACTAGCAAAGGTAAAGCAGACAGCTGCAGCCTTATATTAATAGACTGAAAAGATCCATGGTATTGACCCCTTCACTGCCTAATAAGACCAGCTCACAGCTGTCTGCTTTTTGTTGGCTGGTTATAAAAATATTGGGGACCACATGTTGCTTTTTTATTTATTTATTTATGTATTTCACAACATCAGGCCAAGTCACATGCTGCGTTGGCCAATTATAACCATGTTAATACTTTGCAGGACTATGATGGGGCCGAAGTGTCCACAGCCTTAAAGCTTGTTGATTGGCTCCATTGTAGCCTTTCAACAAGCTTTATTAGGCTGTCAAATCTGAATAGTAACATGAACATGCAGTTAGAAGTCTGTGTTCAGGGTTTCGGAACCAGACATTAGGTGTCCGGCATGAACCCCGAACTTTACAGTTTGGATTTGCTTATCCCTACTCTTAATTACAGTTGAGTGACTTTTGTCGAATCGGGTTTCATGAAACAAAATTTGTTTCAGATAAAACTGGTCTGACTAGGGCAAAAAAAGTCAGAGTTTTGGCCGACTTTTGCTTTCCATTGACTTGCATTGGGGTCGGGTTTCGGACGAAACGCCGACTTTTTTTTGCCCTAGTCGGACCAGTTTCATCTGAAACAAATTTTGTTTCATGAAACCCAATCCGACCAAAGTCGCTCAACTCTACTATTAGGCTGTGTGCACACGTAGCAGAAAATTTCTGCTTAAAAACCGGACTTCCTTCCCAGAAACTGCGCGGTTTTTTCTGCGCGTTTTCCGTGCAAAAACCGAGCGTTTTTTTACGCGCGGTTCCACTCCCATAGAAATGGCCAAAAATGTGGAAAAATCCGCGAAATTAATGAGCATGCTGTGTTTTATACCGCGAAGCGGTTTTTTCGCTGTAAAAACGCATCAATATGCACAAAAATGCATAGAAATTAATGGGAAGCTTATTTTTAGCAGTTTTATAGCGGATGTATTGGCAAATCTGCTAAAAAAAATGCTAAAAAAACGCTGTGTGTGCACACAGCCTTAATCACTCAATTTAGGTTTTTCATGTAGTCCTATTGCCGCTAGTATATAAAACATAGCCCCTAGCCATAGTCTGCCTCTACCATCATATATTGAAGCAGTGAATTAAAGTGTGGTACACGGAACAAGTCAGTTTATGAAACTTTATCCCTCCTGAATATTATTCAATAAACTCTTAGCTGTAGTGTTAAAAAGTGGAAATGTTTAGTAACAATGATAAGTAACAGACCAAATAAAGTTAAAGAGCTGGCTTACCAAGTCTGAGGTACGCATTGCATAAATGTCACCAACTCTCAGATGACTCAATAAGTGCAGAGTTCCAAACCTTCTCTGGAATTAACATCACCACAAAACTCAAAACTATGTGAGAATAGCTTCATGCATGATTTTCTGTCGCCAAGCAGCTGAATGGAAGTTTAACATTATCAGGCAAAATTTCAAGTATAAGGCTGGAGTCACACTAACCAGCGCAAAATACGGTCAGTATTTTACATGCGTAATACGGATGACAGACCCCTAAATAGTGCTCCGTATGTCATCCGTAATCCAGGTGTGGTCGCGTATTTTGCGCATGTCAGCATCCGTATGCAATCCGTATGGCATCCGTATGGTGAGATTTTCTCGCAGGCTTGCAAAATGGACATATAATAGAGCCCTATGACAGGGTTTATAACACAAACCAAAGAATAGATATAGACACAATGCATATACACTCACTGGCCACTTTATTAGGTACACCTGTCCAACTGTGTGTTAAGACTTAATTTCTAATCAGCCAATCACATGGCGGCAACTCAGTGCATTTAGGCATGTAGACATGGTCAAGACAATCTCCTGCAGTTCAAACCGAGCATCAGTATGGGGAAGAAAGGTGATTTGAGTGCCTTTGAACGTGGCATGATTGTTGGTGCCAGAAGGGCTGGTCTGAGAATTTCAGAAACTGCTGATCTACTGGGATTTTCACGCACAACCATCTCTAGGGTTTACAGAGAATGGTCCGAAAAAGATAAAAAATCCAGTGAGCGGCAGTTCTGTGGCCGGAAATGCCATGTTGATGCCAGAGGTCAGAGGAGAATGGGCAGACTGGTTCGAGCTGATAGAAAGGCAACAGTGACTCAAATTGCCACCCGTTACAACCAAGGTAGGCAGAAGAGCATCTCTGAACGCACAGTGCGTCGAACTTTGAGGCAGATGGGCTACAGCAGCAGAAGACCACACTGGGTACCACTCCTCTCAGCTAAGAACAGGAAACTGAGGCTACAATTTGCACAAGCTCATCGAAATTGGACAGTAGAAGATTGGAAAAACGTTGCCTGGTCTGATGAGTCTCGATTTCTGCTGCGACATTCGGATGGTAGGGTCAGAATTTGGCGTAAACAACATGAAAGCATGGATCCATCCTGCCTTGTATCAACGGTTCAGGCTGGTGGTGGTGGTGTCATGGTGTGGGGAATTTTTTCTGGGCACTCTTTGGGCCCCTTGGTACCAATTGAGCATCGTTGCAACGCCACAGCCTACCTGAGTATTGTTGCTGACCATGTCCATCCCTTTATGACCACAATGTACCCAACATCTGATGGCTACTTTCAGCAGGATAATGTGCCATGTCATAAAGCTCGAATCATCTCAGATTGGTTTCTTGAACATGACAATGAGTTTACTGTACTCATATGGCCTCCTCAGTCACCAGATCTCAATCCAATAGAGCATCTTTGGGATGTGGTGGAACGGGAGATTCGCATCAGGGATGTGCAGCCGACAAATCTGCGCCAACTGTGTGATGCCATCATGTCAATATGGTCCAAAATCTCTGAGGAATGCTTCCAGCACCTTGTTGAATCTCTGCCACGAAGAATTGAGGCAGTTCTGAAGGCAAAAGGGGGTCCAACCCCTTACTAGCATGGTGTACCTAATAAAGTGGCCAGTGAGTGTATATATATACAGTGGGGAAAAAAAGTATTTAGTCAGTCAGCAATAGTGCAAGTTCCACCACTTAAAAAGATGAGAGGCGTCTGTAATTTACATCATAGGTAGACCTCAACTATGGGAGACAAACTGAGAAAAAAAAATCCAGAAAATCACATTGTCTGTTTTTTTTTCATTTTATTTGCATATTATGGTGGAAAATAAGTATTTGGTCAGAAACAAGCAATCAAGATTTCTGGCTCTCACAGACCTGTAACTTCTTCTTTAAGAGTCTCCTCTTTCCTCCACTCATTACCTGTAGTAATGGCACCTGTTTAAACTTGTTATCAGTATAAAAAGACACCTGTGCACACCCTCAAACAGTCTGACTCCAAACTCCACTATGGTGAAGACCAAAGAGCTGTCAAAGGACACCAGAAACAAAATTGTAGTCCTGCACCAGGCTGGGAAGACTGAATCTGCAATAGCCAACCAGCTTGGAGTGAAGAAATCAACTGTGGGAACAATAATTAGAAAATGGAAGACATACAAGACCACTGATAATCTCCCTCGATCTGGTGCTCCACGCAAAATCCCACCCCGTGGGGTCAGAATGATCACAAGAACGGTGAGCAAAAATCCCAGAACCACGCGGGGGGACCTAGTGAATGAACTGCAGAGAGCTGGGACCAATGTAACAAGGCCTACCATAAGTAACACACTACGCCACCATGGACTCAGATCCTGCAGTGCCAGACGTGTCCCACTGCTTAAGCCTGTACATGTCCGGGCCCGTCTGAAGTTTGCTAGAGAGCATTTGGATGATCCAGAGGAGTTTTGGGAGAATGTCCTATGGTCTGATGAAACCAAACTGGAACTGTTTGGTAGAAACACAACTTGTCGTGTTTGGAGGAAAAAGAATACTGAGTTGCATCCATCAAACACCATACCTACTGTAAAGCATGGTGGTGGAAACATCATGCTTTGGGGCTGTTTCTCTGCAAAGGGGCCAGGACGACTGATCCGGGTACATGAAAGAATGAATGGGGCCAAGTATCGTGAGATTTTGAGTGCAAACCTCCTTCCATCAGCAAGGGCATTGAAGATGAAACGTGGCTGGGTCTTTCAACATGACAATGATCCAAAGCACACCGCCAGGGCAACGAAGGAGTGGCTTCGTAAGAAGCATTTCAAGGTCCTGGAGTGGCCTAGCCAGTCTCCAGATCTCAACCCTATAGAAAACCTTTGGAGGGAGTTAAAAGTCCGTGTTGCCAAGCGAAAAGCCAAAAACATCACTGCTCTAGAGGAGATCTGCATGGAGGAATGGGCCAACATACCAACAACAGTGTGTGGCAACCTTGTGAAGACTTACAGAAAACGTTTGACCTCTGTCATTGCCAACAAAGGATATATCACAAAGTATTGAGATGAAATTTTGTTTCTGACCAAATACTTATTTTCCACCATAATATGCAAATAAAATGAAAAAAAAAACAGACAATGTGATTTTCTGGATTTTTTTTTCTCAGTTTGTCTCCCATAGTTGAGGTCTACCTATGATGTAAATTACAGACACCTCTCATCTTTTTAAGTGGTGGAACTTGCACTATTGCTGACTGACTAAATACTTTTTTTCCCCACTGTATATACATTCTATGTGTATATATCTATTCTTTCGTTTCTTTATTAAACCTGTCAGTGTGAGTTTACTGTATAGCGCACTGAATTGCCGGCTTTGCTAAAAGACACCTGGTGCGTATTTCTCGCAAGTCACATGTGTGGTCCGTGTGTAATCCGTATTTTTTGCGCACCCATAGACTTGCATTGGCGTACTACGGCCGTAGTACGCTGACAATTGCAGCATGCTGCGATTGGCACGGAGCGTAGAATACGGATGAGAAATATACGGCAGGTGCGAGGGACCCCATAGAGAATCATTGGTCCGTGTCTAATGCGTGCTTTTTGCGCCTCTCACTCTCCCGTATTCCTCGCCAGTGTGACCCCGGCCTTAGATGGAGTGTTGTGAAGTTTGCTGCCTCTAAACTCAGGAGCAGTGGAAACTTATTTTTTGAGTGACAAAATGCTTCTAAATCTGGAAGCATGGTGAGAGAATCCTGAAATTACCTCAACCAAACCAAGCACATTTTGAATGAACTAGAAAAGAGATTGCAAATGAAGTTCTTTTATCCAACATCAGTGCCTGGCAAATAATCTTCTGGATGAATGGGCAAAATACCCACAGACACACTCCAAATTCTTGTGAAAAGTATTCTCAAAATACTAATAGCTGCAACCTCAAATTAATGTCTATGGGTTTAGGATTAAATGTAATAAAACACATGTAAGATGTAAAGTGTTCAAAAACTTTTATCCATGCAGATACATGCAGATGTATCTTCCCAGAGTCTGCCAAAAGTGCACTCCCATTCTACAAATATCTATCAACCTATCTATCTATCCATCTATCCATCTATCTATCTATCTATCTGTGAAGAGATGGCCTTGTTATAACGACTATTGTACCAACGGACATAGTGCGAATCCAGGGCTCAAAGGGATGCAGACTTTTTCCAGCACAGAGCACCGGTTACGTTGAACTTGTTGTTTTATTGGAAATTTGCTTGCTGTATTTTTATTAGAGACTAGCTGAAGAGCCCGGCGCTGCCCGGGCATAGTAACTAACTGTGGATAGTTATAACAAATTATTATTATTATTACCATCCCATAGTCCCATGCCCATATACCCATCATACATATTCTCCATCCCATAGTCCCATGCCCATATACCCATCATACATATTCGCCATCCCATAGTCGAGTGTCCATATACCCATCACACGTCCTTCATCTCATAGTGCCATGCCCATATACCCATCATACATATCCTCCATCCCATAGTCCCGTGCCCATATACCCATCATACATATCCATGATCCCATCGGCCCGTGTCCATATACCCATCTTACATATCCTCCATCCCATAGTCGAGTGCCCATATACCCATCACACATCCTCCATCCCATAGTCCCATGCCCATATACCCATCACACATCCACCATCCCATAGTCCCAGGCCCATATAGCCATCATACATATTCGCCATCCCATAGTCGAGTGCCCATATACCCATCACACATCCTTCATCTCATAGTCCCATGCCCATATACCCATCATACATATCCTCCATCCCATAGTCCCGTGCCCATATACCCATCATACATATCCGCCATTGCATAGTCCCGTGCCCGTATACCCATCATACATATCCTCCATCTCATAGTCCAGTGCCCATATACCCATCACACATCCTCCATCCCATAGTCCCGTGCCCATATACTCATCATGCCAATCCCGGACATACACACACACATACACACATACATACATACATACTGTACACACACTTGAGCTTTATATATTAGATTTGCTTGCTCGTCAGTTTAATTGAACTAATTTCACCTGGAAAGTTTTCAGCCTCTGGAATCATTGTTTCCTTTCATTGACAGCAGTAAAGGCCCGGTCACACATAAAGATGCACCAGCGATCCCCACAACGATACGACCTTGTCAGGATCGCTGGTGCATCGCTACATGATCGCTGGTGAGCTGCCAAACAGGCAGCTTCACCAGTGATCAGCACCAGCGAGGACGCTGTTCTCTAAGGTAAATATCGGGTTACTAATCGGCGCGCGTCACTTAGTTACCTGATGTGTACCTCTTCTGCGTGCTTGCGCCGGGAGCTGCCAGCGCGCAGGTTTCTAAGGTACACATCGGGTAACTAAGTGACGCGCGCCGCTTAGTAACCCGATATTTACCTTAGAGACCAGCTCCCAGCGCCTGCTTAGAGTGCTGGGAGCCTCGCTGATCGTTGGCTCCTGTTGCCACACGCAGTGATGCGTGCTGGCCAGTGGGAGAGCAACGATGAAAAAATGGCCCAGGCCGATTGAGCATGATCAGCGATACCCGGCAGGGGGGCCGATCGCTGATCCCCGTCACACACAGCGATCTCGCTGTGGCATCACAAAATCAGCGATCTCGCTAGCAAGAGCGCTGTGTGTGATGGGGCCTTTAGGAAAGGAAGACATGCAGGCTGGATCTTAAGTTTATTAAGATAAAGGTAAAGGTAAAAGCAAACATTCCACTACTCTTGATATTATCTTAGAGGCCTAAACTGAGCCATTGTTTCATATGAGACTGTATGGTGACTCTTGTATGTTAATTTGTGAATGCATGTTGAGTATATATTGCATCAGCCCACTGAAGTTTACTAACCTACACAACTTAGGATAAATATGCAGATTATTAGAACAATCAAACAATTAAGGATCACCTACTCCTCACCTTCCTCCAATCCTGTGGAAAAATGTTCTGAATGGAAGCTGTGGATATGTCTCTAGCTCCCTCTATAAAGAGAACTGCTTCAGGAACAGCACAAGGAACCATTGCTGCATCTGGTGGAATACAAGTCTGCTCCTCTGCCTATCACTGAACCCACAAAGACATTTGGAAAACCCCGTTTGGGACTGTACTACATTTGGTTGCTGGCTGGAACTTTATACATGTGCTACAGCCATAATATCTAACATCTGAATGTGAGGAACTATCTTAAAGATTGTTGTTGCTAGCTGTAGCTTGATACACATACTACAGTTGTGATATCTATTGTTTGGATGTGAGGAGCTATCTTAAGGACTGTTGTTGTTAGCTGAAGTTGGAGACTTGCTACAGTCACGGTATGCAGCATGGACTGACTATTGACTTTACTGCTTGGAGATACAAAAGCTGTGGGTCAACCAAAAGTTAGGAGACAGTGGGTACGGGGCAGTAGAATTATCAGCCCCAGGATGGGGTCTTGTGGACTGGGGACATTGCATTGTGACATCTACCCAGAATTGCTGTAAGACCATAGATGTAATAATTAAAAGATAGTTGCATTGTGAACCTGCCTAGGTGATTATTACAACCTACAACCTCAGATTTTCACTCTATCTATCTATCTATCTATCTATCTATCTATCTATCTATCTATCTATCTATCTATTCCTTATAGATATATAGGGTCCAATTCATCAAGAACAATGTTGTTCATACCAGACTTGATGAGATGTGCTGGAGTAAGATGCTGTGGATTTATTGCGAAAGAGATGCCTTTTTGTGAACCAGGAGCATTGGACGAGTGATGTGCACTCAATGTGTGCCTAGCCACAAATCCTACTGCAGCTTCTGTTGGAAAAAGATCTGTGGTGTTGCAAATGCCACCACTTGACAAGAATTTGGCAGTCTCCATGCCCTCATCTCGCTCCACCTCCCATCAATATATGGGGTTGCTGTTATTATTGCAGAACTTATGGGGTTGGAGGATATTCACTGATTATTTATTATTTAGGATACCTTCAATGAAATTTCCACTAATAGGGAAATAGAGAAGACAGAATTTCACCTAGTAATACCAGAATAAAGTACAGTAACTCAAATCCTTGAAAATCGTAAGTCACCTATTACCTGAGAAGTTACATCTGTTCAATTTAATCTGAACAGTTTTCACTTAGTTCTGATTTAATCTCAATTCATGTAATAACTAAAAGGTTCCTTTGAGGCAATGGTTTTCTGTTGTACGTGAGAAAGGAAAAGACTCACAGGAGACAGGAGTCATTGCATAACACAAATTGATTTATTGGAAGATGGAACTACGCTGACAGAGAACTGACTGTAAGAACCACTCTGCGGACTTATAATACGCTTGTGAAAATACTGTTGTCTTCAGCATTTTACCACCATAGCCTTTATGCCTCTTATTTTCCCTGAAGACCAAACAGGGCTAACAATATCTTATATGGCTTTTACTAAAGTTTATCAGGGTATTGTTGCCAAGCCGAAGAATCCTTACAGATTAAAGCTCATATTTCCTACTGTAATGGTGAAATAATATATTTTTTAATAGACTATTTAAAAAAAGCTGTTATAGGTTTGAGTTTGTGTTCAGATTAAAAATATAACAATTTCGAAAAAATAAATCATATTTATATAAGACTAGCTGAAGAGCCCGACGCTTCCCAGGCATAGTAACTAACTACAGTTAGTTATAGCAATTTATATTAATTATATCTACGTGTATATATATATATATATATAAAGCTGAGCGTAGAGCCCCGCCCACTCCACATAGCCACATTCACTATAATATCCCACACAATCCCGTCAGCCAGAGCTACCGGACTACTACCCCTAATATCCCACATCATCCCATCAGCTAGAGCCACCGGACTACTACCATTAATATTCCACATCATCCCGTCAGCCAGAGCCACCGGACTACTACCCCTAATATCCCACATCATCCCGTCAGAGCCACCGGACTACCCCTAATATCCAACATTGTCCCGTGAGCCAGAGCCACCGGACTACTACTCCTAATGTCCCACATCATTCCATCAGCCAGAGCCACCGGACTACTACCACTAATATACCACATCATCCCATCAGCCAGAGCCACCGGACTACTACCCCTAATATGCCACATCATCTCGTCAGAGCCACCGGACTACTCCCCCTAATATCCCACATCGTCCCGTCAGCCAGAGCCATCGGACTACTATCCCTAATATCCCACATCATCCCATCAGCCAGAGCCACCGGAATACTACCCCTAATATCCCACATCATCCCATCAGCCAGAGCCACCGGACAACTACCACTAATATCCCACATCATCCCGTCACAGCTGCCGGACTACTACCCCTAATATCCCATATCATCCCATAGGCTAGAGCAACCGGAAAACTACCACTAATATCCCACATCATCCCATCACAGCCACCAGACTACTACCCCTAATATTCCACATCGTTCCATCAGCCAGAGCCACCGGACTACTACCACTAATATCCCACATCATCCCTTCAGAGCAACCGGACTACTCCCCCTAATATCCCACATCGTCCAGTCAGCCAGAGCCACTGGATTACTACTCCTAATGTCCCACATCGCCCCGTCAGCCAGAGCCACCAGACTACTACCCCTAATATCCCACATCATCCCATCAGCCAGAGCCACCGGACAACTACCACTAATATCCCACATCATCCCATCACAGTCGCCAGACTACTACCCCTAATATCCCACATCATACTGTCAGCCAGAGCCACCGGAATACTACCAGTAATATTGCACATCATCCCGTCAGAGCCAATGGACTACTACCTCTATTATCCCACATCATCCTGAAAGCCAGAGTCACCAGACTTCCACTACTCATATCCGACATCATCCCGTCAGAGCTACCGGACTACTACCCCTAATATCAAACATCATCCCATCAGCCAGAGCCACCGGACTACTACCACTAATATCCCACATCATTCTGTCAGTCAGAGCCACCGGACTACTATCACTAATATCCCACATCATCCCATCAGAGCCACCAGACTACTACCCCTAATATCACACATCATCCCATCAGACAGAGCCAGCAGACAACTACCCATAATATCACACATCATCCCATCAGCCAGAGCAACTGGACTACTACCCCTAATATCCTACTTCATCCTGTCAGCCAGAGCCACTGGAATACTACCACTAATATCCCACATCATCCCATCAGAGCCACCGGACTACTATCTTTAATATCCCACATTATGCCGTCAGCCAGAGTTACTGGACTATTACCACTAATATCCCACATCATCCCATCAGCCAGAGCCACCGGACTACTACCCCTAATATCCCACATCATACCGTCAGCCTGGGGTCAGAACCAGAGCGCTGAGTGTAACGGTCCTAACTTCCATACTGGGGATCCCTTTAAGAGAGGCCTGGGGTCAGTGTCAAAGCGCAGAGTGGATTTGCCCTAACTTCCATCCCAATGATCCCTTTAAGAGACCCTGGGGTCAGAACCACATAGCTGAGTGGAACAGTCCTAACTTCCATATTGGGGATCCCTTTAAGAGAGGCATGGGGTCAAAACCAAAGCGCTGGATGGATTTGCTCTGACTTCTATACCAATGATCCCTTTAAGAGGGAAGATGTGCCTATGGGATGGAGGATGTGTGATGTGTACATGGGCAGTGAGGGAGGATTCATTTCATTGTTGTCAAGTGCAAAAACTTGCTCATAGCAACCAATCACAGCTCAGCTTCTTTTAACCAGCTCTGGAGAAATGAGTGATGCTTAGTGATTGGTTGCAAGGAAAACTGTTGCTCATAGCAACCAATCACAGCTCAGCTTCTTTTGAACAGCTCTGTTGAAATGAAAGATGCTTCGTGATTGGTTGGTGATACACACATTCAGTTTTATACTGTATATAGAGATTTTTTAAATGTTTTCTTCACACCCATTTGTCTAGGTGTAGGAGTGATTTCATTTAGAAATATAATTAGCCTAGGTAAGGTGCAAGTTATGCATGTGATTATTTGCTTACCTTTACATTTATGCAACATTTCACGTTTCAATTAGCTTGCACTGACATATAGGACTTCCATTATATTATATTACTAGCTGAAGAGCCTGGCGTTGCCCAGGCATAGTAACTAACTACAGTTAGTTATAACAAATTATAATGCTTCAATCTATATATATATAAAGCTGAGTGAATATCCTCGCCCACTCCACATAGCCACACTCAACCTGATATCCCATATCATCCTGTCAGAGCCGCTGGACTACTTCCCCTAATATTGCACATCATTCCGTCAGAGCCACTGGATTACTACCCCTAATATCCCACATCATCCCATCAGCCAGAGCCAACGGACAACAACTCATAATATTCCACATCATCCCATCAGCCTGAGACACCAGACTACTACCCCTAGTATCCCACATTATCCTGTCAGCCACAGCCACTGGAATACTACCACTATTATCCCACATCATCCCATCAGATCCATCGGACTACTATCCCTAATATCAAACATCATCCCATCAGCCAGAGCCACTGTACTACTACCACTAATATCCTTGTAGTAATGGCACCTATTTGAACTTGTTATCAGTATAAAAGACACCTGTGCACAACCTCAAACAGTCACACTCCAAACTCCACTATGGTGAAGACCAAAGAGCTGTTGAAAGACACCAGAAATAAAATTGTAGCCCTGAACCAGGCTGGCAAGACTGAATCTGCAATAGGCGAGCAGTTTGGTGTGAAGAAATCAATTGTGGGAGCAATAATAAGAAAATCGAAGACACAGAAGACCACTGATAATTTCCCTCGATCTGGGGCTCCACACAATATCTCACCCCATGGGGTCAAAATGATCACAAGAATGGAGAGAAAAAATCCCAGAACCACACGGGGGGACCTAATGAATGAGCTGCATAGAGCTGGGACCACTGTAACAAAGGCTACCATCAGTAACACACTACGCCACCATGGACTCAGATTCTGCAGTGCCAGACGTGTCCTCCTGCTTAAGGCAGTACATGTCCGGGCCCTTCTCTAGTTTGCTATAGAGCATTTGGATTATCCAGAAGAGTATTGGAAGAATGTGATATGGTCTGATGAAACCAAAGTAGAACTATTTGATAGAAACAAAACTCGTCGTGTTTGGAGGAGACAGAATGTTGAGTTGCATCAAAAGAACACCATACCTACTGTGAAGCATGGGAGTGGCAACATCATGCTTTGGGGCTGTTTCTCTGCAAAGGGACTAGGACGACTGATCCATGTATATGAAAGAACACATGGGGCCATGTATCGTGAGATTTTGAGTGCAAACCTCCTTCCATCAGCAAGGGCATTGAACATGAAATGTGGATGGGTCTTTCAGCATGATAATGATCCCAAGCACACTGCCAGTGCAACGAAGGAATGGCTTTGTAAGAAGCATATGAAGGTCCTGGAGTCACCTAGCCAATTTCCAGATCTCAACCCAATAGAAAACCTTTGGAGGGATTTGAAAGTCCATGTTGTCCAACGACAGACCCAAAACATCTCTGTTCTAAAGGAGATCTGCATGGAGGAATGGGCGAACATACCACCAACAGTGTGTGCCAACCTTGTGAAGACTTACAGAAAACCTTTGACCTCTGTCATTGCTAACAAAGGATATATAACAAAATATTGAGATGGACTTTTGTTAATGACCAAATACTTATTTTCCACTATAATTTGCTAAATAAATGTTGCCAAATCAGACAAGGTGATTTTCTGGATTTGTTTTCTTATTTTGACTCTCATAGTTGTGGTCTATGATGTCAATTACAGGCCTCTCTCATCTTTTTAAGTGAGAGAACATGCACAATTGGTGGTTGACTAAATACTTTTTTAATCTACTGTATTAGTAATTTAGGGTGTGAAATTCTGCTGACAGATTCCCTTTAAAGAGTCAAGCTAATTTTGAAATTTTATTAGCAATGCTTTATGGCAAAAAAGTATATAAACTCACTTGCAGAATGAGAAAAATAATTTAGCATGTACCATTTAGAAAAAGTATTTACTAGAGATGTGTCAATTATTTGGATAATTTGCGTAAATTTTAGGAAATTTGGTTATCCTGGCATCTTCAAACAATTTGCAATTCGATTCATGCCAAAAAATTCTGACACTATTTTACAAATTCCAGAAGATTGCATCAGCTAGAGAACGCTCACATGATGTCAGATGCAACCACATCAGCTTCTTTACATTGCTTTGCAGGTATCACATCACATGGTATAGTGCAGCCAATCAGAAGATACTATCATAGCTGGGTAAAAATCCAAGGCAGAGAATATAACAGATATTTTAGATTAATTCAGAATAGTGAGAGTACATCATAGCAAAAAAGATAAAGGGAGAAATTAAACATTGGTCAAATATTCCAGACAATGTTTGGTAAGCAACTACAATAGCGAAGAAGATGATTTTATCAGTCTCCCATTGGCCACTGTCACACCTTTCCTGTCTATCTATTGTGTTTTACAGCTAACCTCTGTTACTGCTGTACAGTTTGTCATTGCTGGTGCTGCACATTCAGACATCTTGTCTTCTCCACCATATTCTAAAAAAGTAAAACTGTTATCAAATAGGGGTAATGTTAAGGGTTGGGGCTAAAGATGGGATTAAAGTTGGGGCTAAAGTTAGGGTTATTGTTCTGGCTAAAGTTAGTATTAAGGTTGGGGCTAAAGTTAGGGTTAGGGTTGGGGCTAGGGTTATGGATGGGGCTAGGGTTAGGATTACAGTTAGGGCTGAGATTAGGTTTTAGGTTGGGATAAGGGATTATGGTTATGGTTGTGCTGGAGTTAGGGTACGAGTTAGAATTGGGGTGTTTCCACTGTGTAGGCAGATCAAGGGCTCTGCAAACGTGACATGGCATCCGATCTCAATTCCAGCCAATTCTGCATTGAAAAATGAAATGGTGCCCCTTCCCTTCCGAGCTCTGCCGTTCAGCCAAACAGTGATTTACCTCCACATATGGGGTATCGGCATATTCAGGAGAAATTGCACAACAAATTTTATTTTATGGTTCATTTTCTCTTTTTACACTTGTGAAAATCAAAAAAATTTGTTTCTGAAGTAAAATGTTTGTGAAAAATGTTAAATGTTCATTTTTTCTTTCCACATTGCTTCAGTTCCTGTGAAGCACTTAAAGGGTTAATAAACTTCTTGTATGTGATTTTGAGTACCTTGAGGAGGGCAGGTTTTAGAATGGTGTCATTTTTGGGTATTTTTTGTCATGTACACGCCTTCAAATGTGAGGTGGTCCCTAGAAAAATGGTTTTGTAAATTTTGTTGTAAAGATGAGAAATTGCTGGTCAACTTTTAACCCTTATAAATTCCGAACAAAACAATTTTGATTCCAAAATTGTGCTGATGTAAAGTAGACATGTGGGAAATGTTATTTATTAAGTATTTTGTGTGACATATCTCTCTAATTTAAGGGCATAAAAATTTTCACCATATTTCCATTTTTTTCATAAATAAACCCAAGTTATATTGAAGAAATTTTACCACTATCGTGAAGTACAATATGTCACAAAAAAGCAGTCTCAGAATCAGTGGAATCCGTTAAAGTGTACCAGAGTTATAACCTCATAAAATGACAGTGGTCAGAATTGTAAAAATTGGCTTGGTCTTTAAGTAGCAAATTGTCTGTCACTAAGGGGTTAAAGAGCTTGAGAGGGGTTCAATACAGACCTGGGTGGTAAATACATATTTAAAAAAAATCTGCAAAACCGGAGAACTCAATTTTCACAAGATATGCTCATCTTTCCTAGTTACCATAGAGGTCAATGTCTAACCCTTTAAAAAAAGCATTTGGCATAACCCAGAGTAAGGTTAGGACTGCATGGAAACTTTGGATATGACATGTCACACAGCCAAATATTGCTAGGTGACGCTGCGACATCGCAATGCAATGCAAGTGAAGGGAATTACATTGAGACCATAAGGGTACAGCAACCTCTATAAGTAAGTTGCAAAAAGTCCTAACTGGTTGGATTTTTTCAACTTATTAATCAACAATGCAGTAACTTCATGGTGACAATGTGACAGCATTCACTTGTATTTTGCTGCAATGTACTAGCAGCAATACCTAGCAATATTTAATCACGCGACATAGACATATGGCCCAAGCCTAAAGGGTAAGCTAGAAACTCTACAGCTTGATGCTTTGATGTTTCAGGGTGCTGAAAGAGAGTGAATTTGCAAACTTTATCCCATGGAACATTACCAATAATACTTCATACTCAGCTGGTCACTATAAGGAGAACAAGTACTTAATAACAGTTGCCAAAATAAGTTATTTGTTTTACTCATTATATAGAGAAAGCTCACATGACATCAGATGCAACCACGTGGGCTTCTTTACACTACTTTGCATGTATCACATCACAAGATATAGTGCAGCCAATCAGAAGATACTAAAATAGTAGGTAAAAAATCCAAGGCAGAGAACGCAACCGGTATTTTAGATTAATTCAGAATAGTGAGAGTACATCATAACAAAAAAGGTAATGAAATCCCTAAACATTAGTCAAATATTCCAGGCAATGTTTGTTAAACAACTACAATAGTGAAGAGGATGGTTTTAGCAGTCTACCACTGCCGACAGTCAGCAAGTTCTTGCTTACCTATTGTGCTTTATAGCTATCCTGTATTACTGCTGTACAGGTTTAGCTAAGTTGAAGTCTCTGACAGGGACTCTAAGACTTTTATTGTAAGCCATACCAACATGCAGGGCTCCTTTGAGAGGCATTGGGTCATTACTGACTTTTGACTTTTAGGATTTTACTCCCAAATGGTGACACTAAACTTCTAGTCCTCTTCCTCTCTGAAGAGGAGCATTGCATGGCCTATAAGTTTCCCTACAAAAGATTGGCACACTCAACAAGGTAAAACATTCCCTCTTAGATCTCATAATTCATCAAAGACATTGTACTGTTTTTCAGCTTTTTCACTAAATGTATTTTCACTAAATGTATTTTGTGTAGCTTTGAAGTAAATTTGTAGACTTATTTCCCTGATAATGTATATCATCAGAAATGCAAAAATGCATTTCTGTCTACAGGCAATCTGAATTCTTTATTCCTTGTAGTCTGTATAATTTGTTATCTTAACAGATCCAAAGAATGCACATTTATATATAAAGTACAGGCAGAATACAGCAGTTACAAACAGCATGTATGTACAGTAAGTACTCGGCTAAGAATACAGTAATTAACCAGAGCCAGCATGGGTTTGTAGAAAACAAGTCATGCCAGACTAACCTAATTTCTTCTATTATCGAATCACTGTCTGGGTGGATCAGGGAAATGCAGTAGATATAGTATTTCTCAACTTCAGCAAAGCATTTGACAAAGTATCTCATACTATCTTTATTGAAAAAATTACCAAGTATGGGATTGAAAAGGCTACAACTAGGTGGATTCATAACTGGCTCAGTGATCGGACTCAAAGAGTGGTAATAAATGTACATCCAATTGAGAGAGTGTTTCAAGTGAGGTACCACAAGGCTCTGTACTGGTATCAGTGTTGTTCAACATTTTTATAAATGATCTAGACAAAGGGAACTGAAGGTAAAATCATCAAATTTGCAGACGATGCAAAGCTAGGAGAGGTAGCTAGAGTTAGGGAAAGCAGAGAAACGATTCAGAAGGATATTGATAAGCTCGCATGACTAATAGAATGATAGTTAACAGAAAGAATTGCAAGATTCTACATCTGGCAAGAAAAATGAAAATTACATCAGAATGGGAGGTATAGAACTAAGCAACAGTACGTGTAAAAAAGACTTGGGTATACTAAAAGATCACAGACTGCACATTAGTCAACAGTGTGATGCAGCAGAAAAAAGGAAAACACAATTCTAGGATGTATTTAGAGAAGTATACTAGATCACATGAAGTAATTATCCCCCTCTTCTCCTCCTTGGTCAAGCCACATCTGGAGTACTGTGACCAGTTCTGGGCATCACATTTTAAAAAACACATTGAAAAACCAGAGCAAGTTCAGAGAATAGCTACAAGGATGGTTAGCAGATTGCAAAGTATGTCCTACGAGGAACAGTTAGGGGATCTGGGAATGTTTAGCTTGCAAAAACAAAGGCTAAGAGAAGACTTAATAGGTGTCTACAAATATCTGATGGGATTTCACAGTGTAGAGGGATCATCCTTATTTTCTTTTGCACACGGAAACACAAGAGCAATGGAATGAAACTGAAAGGAAGAAGATACAAATAAGATATTAGAAAAAACATTTTTACAGTGAGGGTGATCAATGAGTGGAATAGGCTGCCACGAGAGCTGGTAGATTCCCCTTCAATGCAAGTTTTCAAACAGAGACTGGACAGACATCAGTCTAAGATGTTTTAGTGAATCATGCATTGACCTGGGGGTTGGACACAATGACCCTTGAGGTCCCTTCCAACGCTAACATTCTATGATTCTGTTAAGCACCTTAAGAAAAGGATAGCAGCAATATAATTGTTGAAGGCAGGAATGATCATAGCAATATCATTGAAGAGGACAGAAAGAAGGCCAATATATTAAATCTAGTATAAACTGTAGGTGACGCTAGTAACTGTAGAAAAAAGAGAGGAACACTTGTTTCAAATTAGGAACACACACCACCAATGTGATCAATAAAACAGAAATAAATTGATAATTAAAATGTATGCTTAATAATGAACCCCTTTAGCTTCTAGTGAAGTATAAAATACACACAAATAAATTGGATTGCTCCTATTTAGGTAGTTATTACCTTAAGGTGTAATCTGAGCAGATATCTGGACTCCAGAGGACCAGTAAAGTAGTGAGCGCTGTATATCTTGATGTGAAGTCAGATTAAATGATATTTGCCAGATAAACGTTGGTTAATACCAAGGCTCTTCAGGAGTGCTGTCCCAGCCAGTGACAGACACTCCACGCTCCCCTCTTCCAGTGGCGAAAAAAGGCGTGCAGTGTGCACGATGTGAAGCTGTGGCGTGAGATGAGCCAACAGAACCTTGGTGATTTCTCCGGTCATGTGATAGATTACGAATAGTTTCAGAAAAAGCTTCCTTCATCAGGGATGGTCCAATGGAGGAATTGGTCACCTAAATATCTTCTGGTACAACCCTTAATTGAATCCAAATAATTCAACCTCACAGTTTAACCCCTTAGGTACAAGACTGTCCATATTAAAAATCCACTGACGCTCCATGCGGGACATTTGCTTAATGTAGTCTCCTTTTCTCCAACTTTTGCGCACAACTTGGAGACCTGTGATTGTCATTCCCATAGGGTATCCCCATGATATTCGCAATAGTGTTTAGACAAGGGATGTCCTGGCAAAGCAAGATTGATTTGAGCATGCCCGAACTATGGGGTAGAACTACTAGAATTCCGGGATAGATTGCGGATGGGGGCCACAGATGGGGTGGAGGAAAAAAGAAGAAACACCGCCCATCGGACCGGACACAGGCCATTTACATAAGCCACCAACTTCCGGTGACAGATTCCCTTTAAGGGAGTTTAGATCAGTAAGTGTCAGACTGTTGATGAAAATATCTGGACTTATGCAAAGGCATTTAATACTTTACTCTACAACAGTCTAAGGGTACCGTTACACTTAGCGATGCACCAGCGATCCAGACAACGATATGGATCGCTGGTGCATCGCTAAGTGGTCACTATTGAGCTGCCACACAGGCAGATCTCACCAGCGACATAACAGCGGTCGGGGGTCGCTACTTACCTGTCAGACGAGGGGATCCTGACGTCCTCCCGCCCGCGTCCACGTGTCGCTCGTCGGCGCCACAGGAAGCCCAGCAGGAAGTGCCCGACAAGAAATGGTCCAGGACGTTCTCACGTGATCAGCGATAATCAGCGGGGGAGCCGGTTGGAGGTAAGTATCATATGTAGCGATATCGCTAGCAATATCACTGCTGCGTCACAAAATCGGTGATGTTGCAGCGATATTGCTAGCGATATCGCTATGTGTAATGGGCCCTTTATACTGAAGCTTTAGTAATAGGTACTATGCACATAGGTGAAAAATGAGTTAAGGGACAGTAAACAAAAGGTCATTGTAAATTGAACATTCTCTGAATAGAATAAAGTAAGCAGTGGGGAACCACAGGGATCTGCGCTAGGACCGATTCTTTTTATTTTCTTCATTAGTAATCTTGTAGATTGAGAGTAAAGAGTCAGTCTTTGCTGATGACTCAAAATTATGTATGATAATAAAAACTGAATTAGACTGTACAACATTACAACATTTTCTAGATATGTTATCTGTGTGGGAAAACACTTGGCAAATGAAGTTCAATGTTGATAAACGTAGAATGATGTACTTAAACCAGAGTAATAATTTTACATCATATAGATTGAAATGTACTCGATAATACAGAACAGGAGGAGAACTTGGATATTCTGGTTACAAGTAAGCTGAGCAGCAGTGCTCAATGTCAAGAAGCAGCTGCAAAAGCAAGCAAGATTTTAGAATATACCTAAAAAGAGTTAAAATCCCATGACCCATATGCCTTAATATTCCTGTATAAATCACTTGTAAGGACACATCTTAAATATGTAACCCAGTTTTGGGATTCACATTTTAAAAAGGATATTGGCAACTTAGAGTTAGTTGAAAGGTGGGCAACTAGATTAATACATGGGATGGAAGGCCTCTCATATGATGATAGGTTAAAAAGGTTTGGCGAGTTGAGCTTAGTAAAAAAACATACCTTTCAGGTGATCTGATTTATATGTATAAATACATGTTTGGTCAATACAAAGGACTGACATGTGACTTATTTTTTCCAAAGACCTTACGAAGGACCAGGGGACATTTATTACAAGTGGAAGAATGGCAATTTCGGCATCTGCATAGGAAAGGGTTCGTTACAGTTAAAGTAATCAAAAGTAATCAAAATCTGGAATGCCCTACCACAAGAGATAGTAATGTCAGACACTATAACAGGATTTAAAAAAGGGCTGAATGCTTTTCTCACAATAAATGGCATTGTGGGTTATAAATAATCTAGTGAAAGAGAGTGTATAATGGCTGGAGAAGGCTGAACTTTATGAAACCATGTTTATTTACAACTAGAGTTGAGCGATACCGTCCGATACTTCAAAGTATCGGATCGGAATGGATCGGCCGATCTTAAAAAAAAGTATCGGTATCGCCGATTCCGATACCGGAAGTCCCATTCAAGTCTATGGGACTTCCGGTATCGGAATAAGAAAAATCCTGTTTTTCCCTTGTACAGCCTCTCTGGGGTCTGTACGGGCCTTTCGGGGGGCTGTGCCGGCCTGCCAGGGGGTCTGTGCAGGCTCCGGTGGTCTGTGCCGGCCTGCCGGGGGGCTGTGCCGGCCTGCCAGGGGGGCTGTGCAGGCTCCGGTGGGCTGTGCCGGCCTGCCGGGGGGCTGTGCCGGCCTGCCGGTGGTCTGTGCACCCTGTGGGGGGCTGTGCCGGCCTGCCGGGGGGCTGTGCCGGCCTGCCGGGGGGCTGTGCCGGCCTGCCGGGGGGCTGTGCCGGCCTGCCGGGGGGCTGTGCTGATGTCCGGGGGTCTGTGCAAGCATCGTCCGATGGGACTACAAGTCCCATCTGGCGATGCCTGCTACCATGACAGTGATTGACACATTAGCCAATGATGGGACAGTAGTAGTCCCATCATCCGGCTAATGTGTTAAATGTTAAAAAAAAAAAAAATACTACATACATACTACATGCATGCTACATACATACTACATGCTACATACATACTACATACATACTACATACATACTACATACATACTACATATATGCTACATACATACTACATGCATGCTACATACATACTGCATGCTACATATATACTACATACATACTACATATATACTACATGCATGCTACATACATACTACATGCTACATACATACTACATATATGCTACATACATACTACATATATACTACATGCATGCTACATACATACTGCATGCTACATACATACTACATGCTACATACATACCACATATATACTACATACATACTACATGCATGCTACATGCTACATACATACCACATACATACTACATACATACTACATACATACTACATGCTACATACATACTACATATATACTACATGCATGCTACATACATACTGCATGCTACATACATACTACATGCTACATACATACCACATATATACTACATACATACTACATGCATGCTACATGCTACATACATACCACATACATACTACATACATACTACATACATACTACATGCTACATACATACTACATATATACTACATGCATGGTACATACATACTACATGCTACATACATACTACATATATACTACATGCATGCTACATACATACTACATGCTACATACATACTACATATATACTACATGCATGCTACATACATACTACATACATACTACATGCTACATACATACCACATATATACTACATACATACTACATACAATACATTCATACAATACATACATAGACATACAGTACATATAACATAGAGTAACATACTTACCAATACTTGTCACATTGTTCCCCGAAGCCATTGTCTTTTACGGAATAAATATTAACATAACAAACCACAAAAATACTCATCTACACCAGCAAGCTAGTAAAATACCAGAAATAAAACTAATCTACTTTATTCAAAATTAGATTTAAAAAGGACTTAGTCCATTCATAAAAAATGTACATGTACAAAAAGACAAACACTTACAAGAAAAAAACGCTCAGTCAGATGCGGTAAGACCAAACTTTCAAACACCTTACCGGTATACCCTTAGTGTCGTTATCCAACTATACATAGACACCCCCTCAGAGTATCCGCTTAGTGTAAATTTCTTTTGAGAAATCACACTCTCATGGTGCTAGAAAAATGTCTTTTACAGATCCATTGTTCTTTATGTGCCACTTCTGTGTAACATACATAATCATCACTAACAATGATCCTGGACAAATTTCGTAGTAACAGCCTTATTTCAATAATCACCTAAAAATAAAGAATGGCATAATATACAGTCTGTAATTATGAAACCAGGGTGTGAACCTAGACATTCCTCTTTAGATCATGCAGTTCACCACCTTTACAGATTTTTTATGTCATCTAGTATATCATGGAAAGATCTCACCCAAATCTTTACATTCATGGGTTCCTCCATGTGACGCTCCCTTCTCCCTACGCGTTTCACCAACCAGATCATCAGGGGAGTACTGAGTACAGCGTTATGCCTACATGAGAAAAATGCCATCACTGGGCTGTTCATTTACCCGCTTTTTATAGCATGCACTCTTTAGTGTGTTCCCGCCTCATAAAGATGGGCGGGTGTATGCCCGTGACCACTTCCTGTTTCTGTGTCACTATAGTGACAAGCCCGTTACTCATATATTCCTTCACATCACTTACTCACTTACTCACATAGCATATTAGTAGTATGCGATTACATCGACCTCCATTTAAAACACATGATCGTGCGCACTCTTTTCGGGTTGCATAGTAACGCACTGACGTCACCTTTCTTTAGCGCATGCGCATTCTTCTTTGTCACGTCCAACCCTCTTTCTTACGTCACGGCGCCTATTCACTTCCATCATTATATCAACATCAGGGGAATTACCGCGCCTGCGCACTCCCAACCATAGCCGCTTCTTTGCAGGCTTTAACTTCTTAATGCACGCAAGTCCCTTACCGCGCCTGCGCACTCCACAAACAGCCGCTTCTTTGCAAGCTATAATTTATAAATGCACAAAAGTCCCTCCTATCACAGGATTATCTTATGGGAGCACTTATAAATTTATATACCCTTAACATGCACATCTATTAACAGTTCTTTCTCATCTGTCAAATGAATGGGATTAGTATTATTTTACAAAACGATGATGCATAGGGGCTTTAGTGTTTTTTAGCCGATCAATATCAATCTATACCCACATATAGTTATGATTGATATCTACCGCCATCAGATAATGAATGGCATATAAATACTTCACATTGTAGTCACCAATTATAACTGAAATGCTCACTATCCAATCCTCAAATATACATGTGGGCATAAATCTTACCCTTGTACAGGAATAGGTTTCACAGTCATTTTGGGCATATTTCAATATTTACTATCCAGTTTTGGGACTTTTAGGATACTGAAAATATTAAACTCCATTAAGTAACCCCTAAAAAATCCTCTCAACTATCCCGAGCGATCACTCAAGACAATGTACAGTACTTTACTCAGACTCGATACATCTACCTTCCAGAAGAGACTTCTTATCTTCTCTTTATCCTATTCTATTTTTATTCCTAAGGTTTTAACTCCGTGTTTAGACAAACAAAAAAAGGGGGGAATAACCCATTAGAGAAGTATAACTCCTTTGGATTTTCTTGTAAGTGTTTGTCTTTTTGTACATGTACATTTTTTATGAATGGACTAAGTCCTTTTTAAATCTAATTTTGAATAAAGTAGATTAGTTTTATTTCTGGTATTTTACTAGCTTGCTGGTGTAGATATAGACTTCTAGCTAGTAGATCACTCGCTGTTAACCGTCTTGATACAGGCAATGGCAGGTTTCTTGACTACAGGCATTGATACAAACATATGGATTACAGAGGCTAAAGAGGTATTCTCTGATAAGGTGTTTACACAAAAAAGATATACTCCGACATATAGTGCAGCTTTTAAGGAACTTGATAAAATTTATAGAGATCAGATAGCCTCATGGTGGGAGGTTCAGAGTTTAGAAAATTACATACGATCAGGTATTGTACCTCGTCATCTGAGGATTACCCTCACCCCAGGGTTTAGGTATAGGAGCACGTCCTTACTCACTAAGTGGGAAAAGGAAGCAACAGAGAGTTCGATCAGATTTATGAGACTCCTCTTAGAGGAAGAAAAAAGTAATCTTAATAAACTTACAGAATCCCTGAGAGATCAGATTGAGATCACGAAAAAGTACTCGGGTGAGTCTGATTTTACGGTAAAAGAGGTCAATTTACAGAATACTCTAGAGAAATTTCAGTATCATCTGAAAGAGAAGAAACATAAGTTGTATAATAGGGATCTCCAAGAATTCAGAGATAACAAAGCCTACTCAGTACAAGTGGTCAGAAATAACAGACCAGCAGAAACTGATATATCCTCATCTGAGGCAGAATTTTCTGACACTGTGAGTAGATCTAGGCATTTCAGAGGTAGAGGAAGAGGAGGACAAAGGGGTAAATTTAATAGAGGCTCCCATAAGAGGTCACCGAAGAGGGATTTTTTAGATCTAAGCTATCCATTAAGGAACCGCCTAAATCCCCACAGCGGACCAGAGGGCCAGAGGTAATTAACCTGTCCCAACGCCCCCTAACTGAAACTGAGATGTGTGTACTTAGTAAAGGCCTGTCGTTTGTACCAACATCAGACATAGACATTTTTGAAACTGTAAAAGATCTACATCTGTTCGCCCGTAAGCTAAAATGGAAAAAGCATTTCTCTAAACAAGATCAGAGGTTTTCACAAGAGTTGGGTATTTCTGAAGAGTTATTACAAGATGTACGATTTCTGTTTCACCTGGGGGATGCTGATCCTAACCTTAAAGGTGAGGGTCCATTTACAGATCTAAAGAAAAAGAGTACGGGTATGCCCCCTCCCACAGGTGATGTCAACTCAATTGATATTTTTGTTAATCTTGTTACAAATGATTTGATGAAATCAGGAGATCTTTTAAATTCAAGGTCATATAACTTAGGGAAAGAAGAGATGGAAAGTCTAAAGAGACTTGAAAATGACAGCAGTATTACTATTAAAAGCTCCGACAAAGGAGGGAATATAGTTGTCATGGATACATCTAATTATAAGAACATGTGCCTTTCTATATTAGAGGATAAGTTGAGTTATGAGAAGCTATCATCAAACCCTGTAGTGAGCCTATCTGACGCTCTTAAGACACTAGTCAATGAAGGCCTGGACTCTGAGGTTATTGACAAAAAAGAAAAAGATTTCTTGATTCCCTTGCATCCTACTATGGCGACGTTTTATTGTCTCCCGAAAATCCATAAGGGTATGACCCCTCTGAAAGGTCGACCTATAGTGGCAGGTATCAATAGTGTGACTCAGAATTTGGGAATGTATATAGATCGGATTCTAAGACCATTTGTAATGAATTTGAGCTCGTATATTAGAGATACAGGCGATCTTCTATGTAAACTAGATGGCATATACCTTGAGAAAGACATGATTTTTGGGAGTATAGATGTGGAGGCTTTGTACTCCTCGATACCCCATAAAAAAGGCCTGATGGCCGTGGAATACTATCTTAAGTCCCGAGGACGTTTCTTTGTGAAACATAATGATTTTGTTTTAAAGGCTTTGAAATTCTGCCTTACAAATAATGTCTTTCTCTTTGGGAATAAGTACTTCCACCAGCTCAGGGGCACTGCAATGGGTTGCCCTTGTGCGCCCACTTATGCAAATTTGCTCCTGGGCTGGTGGGAGGAAAAAATTGTGTTTAATGACACGAATTCTCGACATGATAGCGTAGCCCTATGGCTACGCTATATTGATGATATTTTCGTGATTTGGAAAAGTACAGAATCTGAGTTTATCTCCTTTGTTAATGACCTCAATTGCAATGATTTAGGCCTGAGATTTACGTACGAGGTACATGCATCAGAAATGAGATTTTTAGATGTGCTCGTCAAAAAGGGAATTGATGGAACTTTAGAAACGAGCAATTATAGGAAACCAACAGCTACTAACTCACTTTTAAGATGGGAGAGTAGTCACCCCCTTCCACAAAAAAGAGGGATACCCAAAGGACAATATTTGAGGTTACGCCGTAATTGCTCGAACCCTCAGAAATTTAAAGAACAAGCTGATGATATGAGGGAAAGGTTTCAGGAGAGAGGATACCCAGATCATGTTTTAAGGGCCGCTTATGAGGAATCTATAAAAAGAGATCGTAAAGAACTATTAAGGAAAGTAGAAAGAAAAGAAGATAAAGAGGTCACACGTTTCATTACTAGGTTTTCGAATGGATCAGTAAAATTTAAAGAAATTTTAGAAAGACATTGGCCAATTCTCAAAATGGATATGGATATAGAGAAAATTTTAGGTTCTAAACCACAAGTAACATACAAAAAGAACAAATCTATAAAAGATAGACTAATGCACAGTCACTTTAGAGAGACTCAAGCACGTACCTGGCTAGAAGGAGAGGTAAAAGGCTGCTATAGGTGCGGTAACTGTATTGCATGTCAGTCAGTAACACAAGGGAAAACCTTTAGGAGTACGAACAACAAGAAAGTTTATACCATCAGACAGTTTATAAATTGTCGAACTACTGGAGTGATTTATAAGGCAACGTGCATATGTGGGATTGAATATATAGGGAAAACAAGAAGGGAATTCAGGAAGAGAATACGCGAACATGTTGGTGATGTGGTGAACCAAAGAGATACAGCTATAGCAAACCACATCAATAGGATACATCAGGGTGATCATAGCAAAATTCAATTTGTTGGGATCGAGAAAGTTCCTTACCCCCATAGAGGGGGAGATTGGGACAAAGCGATCCTCCAAAGGGAATGTAGATGGATTTTCTGGCTGAGAACACTCCAACCAACAGGCCTGAATGACCAACTATCTTTTACGGCTTTTTTGTAATTTACTAACCCATATGCAATGAGTTGTGAGCCCCGGAGGACAAGCTCCATTGTGCCCCACGTAAAACCAGATCCCTGTATAGGGGTTAAAGGGTAGTGTGGTTACTCAGGAGGGAATCCAAAGGAGCAATGGCATAAAGTGAGACTAGGGACTTTTTTTTTTTTTAAGTGGCGGAGGAATACAGTGCGGAAGGATACCTACCTTCCGTCATTGGATTCCTGCAGCCCGTAGAGAACGGCAGCAACAGCTGATGCTGCAGTTCTCTACCCAAGATCGTCGTGGGACACACTCGTGGACTGCTTCGGATCGTGGGTGAGTATTTTTGTGGTTTGTTATGTTAATATTTATTCCGTAAAAGACAATGGCTTCGGGGAACAATGTGACAAGTATTGGTAAGTATGTTACTCTATGTTATATGTACTGTATGTCTATGTATGTATTGTATGAATGTATTGTATGTAGTATGTATGTAGTATATATGTGGTATGTATGTAGCATGTAGTATGTATGTAGTATGTATGTAGCATGCATGTAGCATGCAGTATGTATGTAGCATGCATGTAGTATATATGTAGTATGTATGTAGCATGTAGTATGTGTGTAGCATGCATGTAGTATATATGTAGTATGTATGTAGCATGTAGTATGTATGTAGTATGTATGTGGTATGTATGTAGCATGTAGCATGCATGTAGTATGTATGTAGTATATATGTGGCATGTATGTAGCATGTAGTATGTATGTAGCATGCAGTATGTATGTAGCATGCATGTAGTATATATGTAGTATGTATGTAGCATGTAGTATGTATGTAGTATGTATGTGGTATGTATGTAGCATGTAGCATGCATGTAGTATGTATGTAGTATATATGTGGTATGTATGTAGCATGTACTATGTATGTAGCATGCAGTATGTATGTAGCATGCATGTAGTATATATGTAGTATGTATGTAGCATATATGTAGTATGTATGTAGCATGTAGTATGTATGTAGCATGCATGTAGTATATATGTAGTATGTATGTAGTATATATGTAGTATGTATGTAGCATGTAGTATGTATGTAGCATGCATGTAGTATATATGTAGTATGTATGTAGCATGTAGTATGTATGTAGTATGTATGTAGTATGTATGTAGTATATATGTAGTATGTATGTAGCATGTAGTATGTATGTAGCATGCATGTAGTATATATGTAGTATGTATGTAGCATGTAGTATGTATGTAGTATGTATGTAGTATGTATGTAGTATGTATGTAGTATATATGTAGTATGTATGTAGCATGTAGTATATATGTAGTATGTATGTAGTATGTATGTAGTATGTATGTAGTATGTATGTAGTATATATGTGTTATGTATGTAGTATGTATGTAGTATGTATGTAGTATGTATGTAGCATGTAGTATGTATGTAGCATGCATGTAGTATGTATGTAGTATTTTTTTTTTTTTTTTTAACATTTAACACATTAGCCGGATGATGGGACTACTACTGTCCCATCATTGGCTAATGTGTCATTTACTGTCATGGTAGCAGGCATTGCCAGATGGGACTTGTAGTCCCATCGGACGATGCTTGCACAGACCCCCGGACATCAGCACAGCCCCCCGGCAGGCCGGCACAGCCCCCCGGCAGGCCGGCACAGCCCCCCACAGGGTGCACAGACCACCGGCAGGCCGGCACAGCCCCCCGGCAGGCCGGTACAGACCCCCACAGGGTGCACAGACCACCGGCAGGCCGGCACAGCCCCCCGGCAGGCCGGTACAGACCCCCACAGGGTGCACAGACCACCGGCAGGCCGGCACAGCCCCCCGGCAGGCCGGTACAGACCCCGGGCAGTCCACACAGCCCCCCGGCAGGCCGGCACAGCCCCCCGGCAGGCCGGCAGAGACCCCCGGAAGGCCCGAAATGACGGCGCATCATGATGCGCACACACCGCGCATCATGATGACGTCAGGCTGTCAATCAACTTTGAACTTCCGATTCCGATGCCGACTTCCGATATTGAAAAAATATCGGAAGTCGGTATCGGAATTCCGATACAGCAAGTATCGGCCGATACCCGATACTTGCGGTATCGGAATTCTCAACACTATTTACAACCTATGTATATATGATAGATATGATAACAGCGCTAACATCCCTAATATAGCTCCTGTCTTTTAGGTACCGTATTTTTTTTTTATTTATTTTATACGGGACATGTTTGTAGTTTAGTAAATATGAATGGGTTGTCTGCTAGTGGACAGTTCCTTTAATAATAATTACTTTAAAAAAATAAACTAGACTTCAGAATAATACACTCAGTGTAATACACTATTGATTATACTCATAAATAATATATTCTATAGTAGTGAGCATAATAACTGCAAGAAGCTCATGATAAGATCCATGGCGTAACAACAGACATAATAATCAGCACGTTTTTATCCTCCTTATAAATGTTTAATGATTAAATATGTAATAAATCAGCCACAAGTCTTGTTCCTTTGCACACATGACTGCTAATGTCACAAATATGTGGGCATGGTTATTTCTGAGATAATGATTATAATTGATACTAGTAGCACAAGGTCTGTTTTCCCAAAAGAGGCCATGCTCTGCATTATTAGTCCAGCCCATAATTAAATATCATTCTTTTAAAATATGTTTCAAGTTCCGTAATGAGTCAAAAGCTGGAAAGGTAACCTTTATCCCCTTTGAGTTTTATTTATCTATTACGAAACATTGTTACTGAGCTACAGTCTATCACTAGATTGCTAAACCTGCATCATTTCCGTTTTATAATTGCACAATTAGTGCCAGAGCGTGCTATCATATATCAGCTAGGCTGTGCTAGGAGGAAAATAGGAAAAATAAGGTGTCTACAAAGACACTTCAAATGCATCTTATTTTCATTAGCTTCCAGATTTTGCTGAATAGAAGCCTATTTATCATGATCTGTTTTTCCACCAGAAGCCACCCCTGTAACCTTGGCCTTGCAATTTTCATTATGACCTTGAGCTAAGTTGTTGAGGATAACATTTGCTTGTTCTTCCTTGCTTACCTAATGCAAAATCCATTAATTTCTAGTCTAGAGCTAAGCAGATATATCACAGTATATAAAATAATAAAATATTATAAATACAATAAATTGTAATTTAATCTGAAAAAGATATATATATAAATATATATATATATATATGCTGCATATATTTGTAGATTGTGAGCCCTGGCGGTCAGGATTACTTTACTCGTTTTTATTATGTATACCCCACCTCACATGTAAAGTGCCATGGAATAAATGGCGCTATAATAATAAATAATAATACTAATTATATATATATATATTATATGTATATATATATATATTTCTCTTTATATCTATGCATACATTGCACACACGTAAATGTATACATATATGTATATATATATATATATATATATATGTGTGTGTGTGTGTTTAGTAACCAGTTTGGTACACCTTGTAGTGGTGGGATGGCTTTTACACTTTTTTAAAAATGAAAATATATGTATACATGTATTCTGTACATATATATATATTTAATTCACACACGCACTATGTACTCTTGCCCTCCATCAACATACATGTCCTTAAGCTGCTGTAAGAAGTGTATTAAGCAGCTGAAGAAAATCCATTCACATTCTGCTGTGTTGCTTTCTTCTCAAGTCATGAACCCATCACAGACTGTTTCTAGCTGTAGGTTGCACAGAGAAGATTTACAATGCCAGTTATTCATACATCTGCCTTCTCTTTCTCTCCTCCTTCCACTCCCCCTTATTCTTTAATCCCTTGGGCGAGGGCAACCTTGATACTGAGACTCATAAAATTCATGCAGGCTTATCATCCTTGGTGAAGGCTTCAGGCACTCATTACCGCATCCAACTGCCTGCTCACTGCCATGACAGAACTGGGCCCATGGCTTATATTTTTAACAACAAAACATACCAATTTGCTAAACAGAAGGGGATGTTAAAAGCCTTAGAAAATGATGTGTTTATAACGATCAGTCTTTTTAATTACTTGCTGACTGCTGATGATAAATTGCTTACCGGAAATACACAAATGATTACACCGAGTCTGCTTATAAGGGGGAGTGATATATATTTTATATTTATTTCTATCTAATATATATTAGATATATTTACCCTTAGAGACCCTGCCGACATGCAGCAAGATTAACCCTCTCTGCTGGGCTGTGAATAATTGAATGCTTTAGCATAATACATTCAAGCTCATGCATGCACAAGTGATTTTGTTTGCTTCTTATAATCCAGGATTTTGTGTCTTTAACATCTGTTGAAAGTGTATTTGTACTGTGGAACTGTAAAAAGTTTTTTGGCCCAACTACAAAGATTGATGTCTAGCTATCATAGAAAGCTTCCTGCAAATGTAGTCAAGGAAAGTGCATAAAAATGTTGCATTTACATTTTGCTGAGATTTAGTGACATCAGATGACAGTACCTGTGACTGAGCATGATGATAATGTGTTTAACTATCATGTTTAGGGCTCATTTTCACGCCAATATATTTGGCTCGTATTCTGTCTGCATATTTCTTGCCAATAGCAGCAACTGATCCGAATAGACAAAATTAGGACATTTTTTCCTAAGAATACTTATCTGACCTTGGTAAGAAATATTCACATGCAGATAGAACATGGATTAAAAATGCAGCCATGCGAATGGACCTCTAGACTATTAACATTTTGTTTAGCTGTTCCAAAGAAATCTCATTCTTGTCCTACAATATATTTTAGCCCACATCAGTGGTCAGACCCTTGAAAATGTTGGCTTCCTGGATAGAAAAGTGGAACCCAACCAATCAGAAAGTAGACAAAAATGGAGATAATACTCAACCTCCCCTGATCCAGTGCTAGTTCTCAGACGCTGCTTCAGTCTTTGTAATTTGGCTGTAGCTGTGATGCCACAACTGCACAGCTTATCACCACTACAGTCAATCATTGAGCTCAGCAACACTAATGTTGCTGACAGCATACTACGCTGAGCTCAGTGATTTGCTGCAGCGGTGATGCACGAAGTAGTAATCATGGCATCACTTCTGCAACCAAAACCCTAAGACCAGAGCTGAGGAGCTGGTGCTGGACCCAGAAATTGTGAGCATTATCGCTAGTTTTTTTTAACTACTATTGATCAACTGGAGTCCATTTTTCTAAAAGTGGAAAACCTTTTGAAGGACTTGATTTTGTGTTGTCTGCTAATACATAAGCATTGCATGTTTTCCTCCTCCACTTGTTTTCACAGCCTTCTTCGTAGTCTGCACAGCTCTCCTGTTGACAAAATGGCAGCTGGTGCAAAAGAATGCAGGTGACCAGACATGTCTAACCTTCTACACATGAATTGAAATGGGCATAGGAAAGCTGTTTTTGAATTGGAGTTGGCTGATTAATTGGTTTGTTCACATGCTCATTTATCAGCTGCCATCTTGAAAAAAGGAGTGCCTTGTAGTCTGTGAGAATGGTTTCAATTTTTAATAGAAAATTAAAAACAATGACAAGACTGCTTATTTTTGTTCACATTGACTCCACAAAAATTTAATAAAATGATCATAAAATTCAATGCGTCCCAATAAAACACCAATAAAACTATCAATTTATCCAAGAAAAATAATGCCATAGGTTCCCAGGTGAGGTGGCTCCTCTAAGCTCTAGGTCTGAGTGGGCACACAGACCCCAGTCGATACAGCAAGCAGGAAGGCACATGGGCAGAAAGCACAGTAAAGGATCACCAAGAATCCAGGACCAGCAAGGCAGTTGCAGTGGAACCCCACAGGGATAAATGCAAAAACTAACACAAAACAAAATCAGCACAAATGGAGGAGAACACCTATTAGGAGTCTTAGAACTCAATCCCAAGACACAGGTGTGTGTCTATGAGCTTTAAATAAGTCTAGGGAGATAATGTCATTGATTCACAGAGGAATGAAGCATGGACTGGGATACCCGGGACAGGTGTGTAACGAACTATGATTCATTCAGGACAACTTTCACGTCCAAGGTATAGTAAATACATTTTCATGAATCTCAATACTAGAAAGCTTATAATTTATAGAAAAATACATATGGTTAGAGTAAAGAACCCAGGTGTCCTTAAGAGCTTACATTTTATAGGAGAAAGGTAAGACCCCACTGACCATAAGAACTTACGGTATTTTCTACAGGAGAGAGTACCTTGTTGCCCATAAGAGCTCATACTCTACAGAAGAGAGACAACCCCATTAACCATAAAAGCTTATATTCTATAGGAGAAAAAAAGAGGACCCCATTTACCATAACAGCTTACACTCTACAGGAGAGAGAGAATTACTCAATGACTCTAAAGATGGAAAAATACTTTACTGTGCAAACTGTACTGAACTGCGAACAGGTGATCTCAGATGGTCCAGGTACTGACACCATCTATACAAGGTACGGTAATTCATAAAATGTCACGATTGCAAGGCATTATGGGGATTTCTGTGCGGCAATACAATCTGATGTAAGCCTTCTCTTCCGCAGTTTAGAAAGAGTTGCAGGTCAAGCTCTTTATTGTGAACTGTGTTTCGAATTTCAAAGTGTTGGAGTTCGTGTGAAAACAGGAACTTCAGGAAATCTGACTTAAACTCAGTCCTCTGCAGATCGATCCGGTCATCTCTAACAGTAAAGCTATATTGCTGAAAAAATTTAAAAAAGTTATAGTTGTCTGAGCTACAGATAAATAGACCCCTTTCACAGGATAAACTATAGGTCCTTTTATTGTGTTATTTATTTTTCTTTCTATCATTTTGCATAGAAAGCAAGATAATGTATTAGCTATAGAGAGCAATTTATGCTTGAAAATTAATTTGAATTTTTTTTAATGTATTAATTCTTAATTACTGATGTCTAGAGACTAGCAAATTCTGGAATTGAAGCCAATTTTACAACAGTTTATTCATTTTTTTTTTCATTGATGGTTATATTCTTTTATAAGACAATATTGTATTTCTACCATATAAAACAATGGAAATAAACATATTGATCCAGCTCTTGCTAATGCTAATTTTAATATATGGCGGGAAGACTTTCAAAACACATTATATAGCCATTTTGACATGAATTTTCAGTAGCTTCATGAGGATTCAGATGTCTATTTAATATTGTAAGAGTGTATATTGTGGAATCCGGTGACAAATCCTCTTTAACGCAGATTATTCTATGATCTAAAGAGTTCTTGCAGGTTTTTTTAATCTAACACAGTCTGTTCCTGATTTATGTGAAATAAATACCAATCCACAAGTATCATTATAAATAAAATGCAAGAGATTTGGATGAAATTAAACATTCATTTTATTTCTTACTCCAAAGGAGCAATGACTGAACAAAGCTGATACTTTAAAACTTAGAAATGTCTTTGCATTGTAGAAGAACAAAAAAATATTGCACAACAGGTAGTCAGGATATTAAAGGAAAACAAGCCCCGTAATATACAAGTACTATGATACTGATAATCCATACAGACTGCAAATAAGTTCACATCTTCTGGGAAATTTCTACAAGATAGAAGATAATTTGAAGTAATTTTTCTACAAGCATGCCAATCACTTCTGAAAAGTAGTTATTAGATGAAGCAGTGTTTTGATGAATTAGGAGAAATTTAGCACTGAATGCCTCTACACTGCATTATCTACTTTTGCTTCTGAAAGAGCCAACAACAAGAGGATCATCTTGCGATCAGAGCGTACTCCTTTGTAACGCACTTAAAATTCACAACCAAATTGCACATACTTCAGCAAAGCAACTTTATGAGTTTAAAAATGTTTGTTTCCCAGTCACATTATACTGTCAGTAAGAAACTTTTAAACTTAAAATTATATTTTAAACTAGCTGAAGAGCCCGGCGCTGCCTGAGCATAGTAACTAACTGTGGCTAGTTATAGCAAATTATAATTATCCTCCATCCCATAGTCCCGTGCCCATATACCCATCATACATATCCACGATCCCATTGGCCCGTGCCCATATATCCCTAAATACATATCCTCCATCCCATAGTCGAGTGCCCATATACCCATCACACATCCTCCATCCCATAGGCCCATGCCCATATACCCATCATACATATTCGCCATCCCATAGTCGAGTGCCCATATACCCATTACACATCCTTCATCTCATAGTCCCATACCCATATACCCATCATACATATCCTCCATCCCACAGTCCTGTGCCCATATACCCATCATACATATCCACCATCCCATAGTCCCGTGCCCATATACCCGTCATACATCCTCCATCCCATAGTCCCGTGCCCATATACCCATCACACATCCTCCATCCCATAGTCCTGTGCCCATATACCCGTCATACATAGCCTCCATCCCATAGTCCAGTGCCCATATACCCATCATACATCCTCCATCCCACAGTCAACCATTATGACATCATAATGAGTGGCGGGGCTTACAACCTATGATGACATCAGCGCTGCCATGGCAACCATTATGGCATCATAATGAAGGCCGGGGCTTGATACACACATACTTTTTCCCCATTATGTAGATAGGGGCAAAATTGTTTGGTGAATTGGAACGCGCGGGGTTAAAATTTCTCCTCACAACATAGCCTAGGACACTGTCAGCGTCCAGACGTGTGACTGTGCCAAATTTTGTGACTGTAGCTGCGACGGTTTGGATGCCAATCCTGGACATACACACATACATACACACACTTGAGCTTTATATATTAGATACTTAGTGCTAGATGGGGCATGCTATGAAATTCCATCCTAAACATGCTATCACTTATTCATTGGAAAAATGATAATTGTTAGTGGGTCCCTTTTATTGGCAACCTTAGCTATTGTCAGAATGGGAGAGTTGTGTCCTGTTTCGCCTGTCTGTAAAATTGCAAGATGAATCTCACATGGACTGTTGCTCTTTTATAGTCTATAATATTGAACACCCCCAAATCTTCATCAACACCACAGACCTTAATGAAGCAGTAAGGGGCAGGTGCAATGTGTAATGCCTCTAAATTCCTCCTGGCAGCAGTCTTCTTGCCAGTAGATAACATTAGACGCAAGTTGTGTGAACTACACCTATCTAACAATTAATAATAATAATAATAATAATAATAATAATAATAATAATATTTATAGTAGACTACTCCTTTAATTCATTATCTTCTTTTACATTTTTATGTATACCATTTTAATAATTCATAGACATAAGTGACTTCGCTCCATATTACTTAATGAAATCTCACTACATAAGTCCAAGTCACGTGTGAGACACAGGGGATCAGCGGGTGCTCTAGTTCACTGTCTTAAGACCGCATGGACCAGGGCTCATCCCACTGAGTGCCTGCTCTCCTTTTACCGTGGACATAATACTACTCAGACAACACAGGTTGAGGGTAAAACAGAGTGGAGATACCTTACTGAACCACAAAACAGATGATAACACATAGAACTGTCCAAGCAAAATACCCAATTTGGTGAAAATTACTGTCTCACCCTTCTGCTGACTCACCGGGATTAGAGCAGCTGTGACTTTGCAGCATCTAAGGGCCCTGTCACACATAGCAATCTCGCTAGCGAGATCGCTGCTGAGTCACAAGTTTTGTGACACAACAGCGATCTCACCAGCGAGATCGCTGTGTGTGACAGCGATCAGCGACCGGCCCCCCTGCCGGTATCGCTAATCGCTGTAGGAAAGCCCTGGACATTTCTTTGGTCGCTGGTCTCCCGCTGGCCAGCACGCATCGATGCATGTGACAGGCGGGAGACCAGCGATCAGCTGGTAACTAACGTACACATCGGGTATCCAAGGGACGTGCGTCCCTTAGAAACCTGATGTGTACGTTAGTTACCAGCGCGCTGATGCAGGGAACTGGTAAGGCCGGTTTCACACTAGCGCATTTTCAACGCGCGCACGGCCGGGGGTAGCTCCGCCCCCGATCCGGCTCTCTGCCCGGCGTGCCCGCCCCTTCCTTGTAGCGCCGCCTCCTAGCGGAAAATCCGAAAAGTTTGATTTTGGCGCACACGGCGCACCGTCAAAAGTGCGCAGCGCAGGTCAAAGCGCAACTAGCGCACGGCCTGCGCACGATCGGCGCACCCTATGCTAAAGATAGGGTGCGCCGATCGCAGGCGCCGCTGTCCGCTAGGAGGCGGCGCTACAAGGAAGGGGCGGGCACGCCGGGCAGAGAGCCGGATCGGGGGCGGAGCTACCCCCGGCCGTGCGCGCGTTGAAAATGCGCTAGTGTGAAACCGGCCTAACTAACGTACACATCGGGTATCTAAGGGACGCGCGTCCCTCGAATACCCGATGTGTACGTAAGTTACCAGCTCCCTGCATCAGCGCGCTGGTAACTAACGAACACAGCGAAGCCGTGCGCTCAGCGTCACTGTGCTGATCGCTGGTGAAGCTGTCTGTTTGACAGCTCACCAGCGATCATTTGCAATAGCAATGATCTACCAATCAATATCAAATAAATGAGCAGCAGGCTGATGTAAATATTCCAAAAATCAAATTAAAACTAATCTACTTGATTTCAATCCTTAAAAAGGAATTCAATCCTGATAAAAGTGCACATAACAAACAAGACAAACAAACATATACGACTATCAGACGACTCTATGCTGATAGTCAATAATAGACTCCAGGGGTCATTTCACATGTTATGATAATACTGTGAGAGCATTTATAAGGTAATATGGGATACCGTCTAACCGTCCCTTTATAAAGTGTTCTCACAATTCATAGGACCATTGGAGCCATTAATATACTTCCTCCAACTCGTAAGGATAAGTACTTCCACAGTCTATGGTATTGAAAATAGCTCAATCAGAGCACCAAACCCAGTATGTATCCAAAACCAAACATTCACTTGGTTTTCATAGACACTCTAGCAGCAGAATCAATGGCTTATATATTTGAAAGTGGCATATCTTGCAACCTGAGGTACATCTCGTTCACATAACATTTTCCCATTCAGGGATACACACAATGAGTTAGTGCCTCCTTAACAAACAAAGGTTTTGCATTCATGGCATGTAAAAAGGGAGGATCTCACCCATGTTGCACAGTAATGGGTTCCTCCATATAGAACATCTCCCGCCTCCCGACGCGTTTCACTGTTAGCCAGATCATAAGGGGAGTTGATGCAACGTAAACGAATGCATGTTTAGTCATAGAATTGCCATCAAAAGAGCTGCTTGTCCACTTGTCTTTTTATTACGCGCCATCAAAACTCCTTCCTATCCACACATGTGGAGAAGATAATTAGTGCTGACATCTTCCTGCCAAATCGGACCACCCAGTAAACCCAACTCGCCGGCGCAGACCGGGGCAGCATCACATATACCCTGATACACACTGCACAGCTGCAGTGATGGTCAATGGAGCAGATCTGTATTCTTTTAGCCGGGTTCATGGTCCCCAAAGCAGGCATCTTGTAGAATGTCAAATCTGTGTCCCTCATGATGGAGCCATGAGTGTTCATGGCTGTGGTTTTGCATAGATTGTCAGATTCACCCTGCATAATGATAGAAATCCTTTTTTTATACCCACATTTGTATTTCAGGTCATCATCCACAGGTCAGGGTGGAGGTGGGATGAGTTTAATTCTCATTGTTTGAGTATTTAATCAATTTGTATAGTTTTTCCTACTGTTTTGCAAATCAAGAAGTCAATTAACATAATTTCAAACATTTATTTTTCAGGTACCCCATGTGTCTATCCCTCAATGATAGCAGACAATGAGCTTGCAGCAAACAACAACTTCAGAGTTACATTCAGGCTAGTATGAACAATAGTCCATGTTTCTTGACCAACCAAAGAGAAACAGATAAATGCAAAAGTCAACATAAATATAATAATGTATGTCTCTTGGCCTACTAAATTTACATGTTGATAATTATGATGAAATGTTGTGTCATCACATCAAGGATTAGCTTGACAGGCAGACAGCAAAATTTGCATTGTTATCATTGATAGAGATTGGTGAACCCGAATAATAGAGTTCGGTGTCCATACCGAACACCTACTGTTCAGGCACAGACACCGATAATAGACTTCACCAGGAAGTCTGTGCTACTGTCCAGGTTCAGCCCTTTGAACACTGGGTGTTTGTCATGCTGTCATGTGCATGACAACGTGGCAAACACTGCTTCTGATACTGCTGGTCAGACAGCCATGGTTCCCACAATTTCCAATGACAGCGCAGGCCCGCAGCTGTGAGGTGTAAAATTTACCTTCAGTCACTGGTGTAGGCTGATGCCTACGCCTGCTGCCAATAATAACAGCGAGAGCAGGAGAGGCAGATGCGAGTATTCAAAAATATAGGAGTCCCCACGCTGTTTTTTTAAATTATTTGAATAAATAATTTTTAAAAAAAAACATGGGGTCCCCCCATTTTTTTCAACCTGCCTTGCTAAAGCTCACAGCTGGGGATTGGTATTCTCAAGCTGGCAAAAACAGCAGCCCACAGCTGCCCAGAAAAGTCACATCTATTAGATGTGCTAATTTTATTGCTTTGTCTGGTTCTTCCAACTTGCCCTGTAGCAGTGACAACAGTGGGGTTGTTGTCATATTTGTGGGGATGATGTCACCTTTGTATTGTCTGATGACATCAAGCCCACAGCTTAGTAATGGAGAGCATCTATAAGGCACCTATCTATTACTATTCCTATAGTTATATATTGTAAATAAACACACAGCCAGAATAAAGTCCTTTAATTGAAAGAATGACACAGACTCCTTTAATGATCCTAAATTAAACCATACTCACGTCATCGCCAATTCCAATGAAGCCATTGTCTCCTGTAATACAACAAAAGTAAAAACAACCATATACCTCATCTGTCCGTCATTCTGCATATTTTCTGTTCAGAGAGAAAAAGGACTTGAAGTCTAGCTACACCTTTTGGAAGCAGCAATCCTAAAAGACAATATTAACTCTTTCACAAGCCTTGCAATATGACTTGGGATAAAAGCCAAACTGGAATCTCAACGTGCAGACAGGATGTTTCTGGGTGTTTCCCCTCATCAGTGCAAAGTATGGGATCTGGTTTGGCTAGCTACAACTGCAAATTTTACAAAGGAGGCATATTTGAATTCTCACATTTCCAGCACTGTGTCCATCTATTCCCAACCTGCTCAACCTTCCCATAATTCTGCTACTGAAAAGCTGAGCCTACTGTTACAATATTTGCAATTATTATTGCAGTCGCTGCGTGGCATTGTAACAGTAAATGCCCCTTACATAACATAATACATCCTTTCTGCTGTAAAGTTGATAAAATTGCCATCAGTAAAATATAAAAGGGAATCTGTCAGCAGGTTTTTGCTATGTAATCTGAGTACAGAATGAGGTAGGGTTTAAAACACAGAATTTAATGATGTGTCACTTATCAAGCTGTGTACTGTTGTTTACTTCCAGTGGAGGTTTAATCACTATGACATCACTATTGCCGATTCCCTTTAATGTCCCCCACACAAAATGATGTCCCCACATAGTATGATCCCCCCACACAGTGTGATTAACTACACATTAGGATGCCCCTCATGAATTATGAAGGCCTCACAGGAGTCAGTATCACACAATATAATGCCTTCATATCTCCATATAGGTAATGAATAATGATCCCATTAAAAAAAGAACACTGGCTTCTGATGAATTTGTATGCATCTTCATACACAGTATGATGCCCCCCACTCAATATGGTGGTTCCCACAGTTTCCCACACAGTATCCTGCCCCAGTAGTTCCCCACAGAGTTTGAAGACATACAGCCCACACAGTGTGTTAGCACCCCACAGTATGATTCCACACTATATAATTCCCCATATAGTATGCTCCTTACACAGTATGATTGTTAGGCGTCGGGTTCCTGCCACTGCACAGCAGGAATCTAGAGCCTTGCACCCAGCGGTCTCCCATTCTTCTTCGGCCACAGTGGAGACTGCTCAGCAGATTCGTCGGTCCCGGCACTCTGCCCAGGCCAACTCCATGGGTTTGCTTGCTGCTGCCACCTCTGGCACAGCTATGACAATGCATGCTGCTCAGCAGCGAGATTCTCCAGTGACTAAGTCCTCATGTCGGGCCACTGAGCATGCCCGTGGAGCGATCTCCCATTGGAGATCGAGGGTCACGTGCTCAGGTCCTGCTCGTGTTCGGATTGGCCCATCCAAGAAGCCAGGAAGGTCCCGGACGCCCGTGGCAATAAAAGGTTTGCATGGCCGCTCGCCCATGCGTTAGTATAGACTGTATTTACAGACTATGTGGAGTGAGTGATGTATGCACGTATGAATGTCTCTGGTGAATGAATCATTAAGAAACCCCTACCTTTGGTACGCATGTGTTGTGCAGCCTAACCTGATAGCGCACAGACTTAGGCGTAGGTAGGTCTGAGGTTGAGTCAGGCATCAGGCCTCACCAGGGACTTGGCACGCCTCAGTGCACGTGCTCCATAGCCAGCGTCTATAGCGGTGCTCGCGGCAGTGAAGCCGCACGTTCAGTGGGCCTAGAAGGACTCTAACCCCGTGTCCTTGGGGTAGAGTTTTGTGGCCGTACACTGTGCGCTCTTTAGGCCGGGCTCTGTGAGCTAAACAGGATCCGGCATCTACGTTTAGCGGTGGTGCGGCTCTGTGCAGTAACAGAGTTCGCCCTGTTCACTTTGGGTGATGTAACCCACGTGTGACTGGTTCCACACTGCTTATTTCTTCTGCCATTACTTAGCAGCAGTGTACCACCTCTGCACGGTGGACCCCGGGCTGCGAACGCACCTACTATTATTTTATAATTTGGTGCGTTCCGCCAGCCCTAACAATGATGGCTTCCCAGTAGTCAACTTCACACAATATAATGCCTTCATATTCCCCTACATGTACTGACATAAAATAAAAAAAAATGCTATATACCCACCTAACCTCCTACATTAGAAAATCTGACAGACTGCAGCTCAACACAAACTATGATTCCCTTACATACAGCATGATGGAGCTCACAGATCCCAACACAAAATTTAATACCACCAGCTCCCCATACACAGTGTGATGCCCTATAGCTCCTAAGCACAATTCAATTCCTCCACAGCTCCCCCAAGAAGTATTATGTTTCCACAGTATACTCAACAGCATGATAACCTTACAGCTCCCCCATACAGTATGATGGACCCACAGTTAAACACAGACAGTATCATAGATTACACAGCCCCCCCACCCGCACACAGTATGATGAACTTATCGACCCATCAACATTTTTCACATTTTTGCCTACATTTGAACTAATGTGAAAATTCTAAATGTAGATATAGAATCAAATTAAAAAAAGAGTCAACATTATTAAACATTATTAAACTGTCATTTTTAATGTAGAATATTTTTCTATATCACATGAGTGAGTGGCAAAATTATGTGAACTTTGAGAAGGTGTGACCTACTTGCGCAACAATAACTGCATCTAAACGTTTATGGAAATTGCTGATAAGTCCTGCATATCGTCTTGCTGGAATTTTAGCACATTCCTCCCTACAAAACAGCTTAAAATCTGTTATGTTGGTGGGTTTTCTACCAGGAATTTCAGAAATAAAAAATAATCCATGGCACTCACCCATCTGCTAGTAAATAGATAAAAGTCCTCTATATTTTGTTCACCCACATTTCTATAACATTAAGGTCATGACTTTGAGTGAGCCATTCAAAAAACTTTAACTTTTTTCTTCTTGAACCATTCTCTTGTAGAACGACTTACATGTTTTAAGTTTTTGTCCTGCTGCACAACTCAAATTATCTTAAGCTTATGGACAGATATCCTGCCATTTTTCTTTAGTTTTCTGTACAGTTCAGAATTCATTGTTCCATCAATGATTGCAAGCAGTCCTGACCCACATGCAGCGACACAGGCCTAAACTATGATACTACCATTACCGTGATTCATAGATGGTATGAGACATTAATTCTGTAATTCAGTGTTTCTTCCTCTAAACATAATTAATCTCATTTAACCCCTTTACCAACCAATGTGGTTTGCATGTTAATGACCAGGCCAATTTGTACAATTCTGACCAGTATTATTTTATGAGCTATTAACTCTGGAACCCTTAACCCCTTTCTGCCATCCGACGTACTATCCCGTCCATGTGACCTGGGCCCCTATGCCCATGGACGGGATAGTACGTCGGTGCGATCAGCGGCGCCCACGTGGTGAGCGCCGCTGATCGCGGCCGGGTGTCAGCTGATTATCACAGCTGACACCCGGCACAATGTGTCAGGGGCGGTCACGGACCGCCCCCGACACGTTAACCCCTTGCACACCACGATCAAACATGATCGCGGTGTACCGGGGGTTAAAGGGAATCATCGGCAGGGAGGGGGCTCCCTCCGTGCTTCCCTGAGCCCCCCACGGCAGCGCAATGTGCAGCGCTGCTGCGGGGGGCTCCTTTCCTCCAGGCCCCCAAATCCAAGATGGCGACGGGGGCCTTCGGGGGCCTGAGGAAGCTGGCTTCCTCAGTGCCTGCAAAGCGCAGGCATGAGGAAGCCTTCTGCAGTGCCTGTGTCAGATCGCTGATCTGTCACAGTGATCTGTGATGTGACAGATCAGCGATCTGTCACAGGACAGTGATGTCCCACCTGGGACTATTTAATAAAGTAAAAAAAAATAAAAAAAAGTGTTAAAATAATTAAAAAAAATCGCCAAATAAATTAGAAAAAAAAAAAAAATATTCCCCCAATAAATCCATTTTTTGGAAATAATAAAAAAAAACAATAAAAGTACACATATTAGGTATCGCCGCGTCCGTAACGACCCGCCCTATAAAACTGTCCCATTAGTTAACCCCTTTAGCGAACCCCTTAAAAAATAAAAATAAAAAACGAAGCAAAAAATAATGATTTATAATCATACCGCCAAACAAAAAGTGTAATAACGCGCGATCAAAAAGACGCATACAAATATCCATGGTACTGCTGAAAATGTCATCTTGTCCTGCAAAAAACGAGCCGCCACACAGCATCATCTGCGAAAAAATAAAAAAGTTATAGCTCGCAGAATAAAGCGATGCAAAAATAATTATTTTTTATATAAAATAGTTTTCATTGCATAAAACCGACAAAAACATAAAAAAACGACCTAAATGAGGTATCGCTGTAACCGTACTGACCCGAAGAATAAAACTGCTTTATCAATTTTACTGCACGCGGAATGTTGTAAACGCACCCCCCCAAAAGAAATTCATGAAACGCTGGTTTTTGTTCATTCTGCGTCCCAAAAATAGGAATAAAAAGCGATCAAAAAATGTCACGTGCCCGAAAATGGTACCAATAAAAACGTCAACTCGTCCCGCAAAAAATAAGACCTCACATGACTCGGTGGGTCAAAATACGGAAAAATTATAGCTCTCAATATGTGGTGATGCAAAAACTATTTTTACAATAAAAAGCGTCTTTTAGCGTGCAACAGCTGCCAAACATAAAAACTGCCATAAATAGTAAATCAAACCCCCCCGTTATCACCCCCTTAGTTAGGGAAAAATAATAAAATTGAAAAAAAGTATTTATCTCCATTTTCCCATTAGGGTTAGGGTTAGGGCTAGGGTTAGGGCTAGGGTTAGGGCTAGGGTTAGGGCTAGGGTTAGGGCTAGGGTTAGGGCTCAGATTAGGGTTAGGGGTGTGTTGGGGTTAGGGTTGGAGTTATAATTGGGGGGTTTCCACTGTTTGGGCACATCAGGGGCTCTCCAAATGCAACATGGCGTCTGATCTCAATTCCAGCCAATTCTGAGTTGAAAAAGTCAAATGGTGCTCCTTCCCTTCCAAGCTCTGCCATGCGCCCAAACAGTGTTTTACCCCCACATGTAGAGTATCAGCCTACTCAGGACAAATTGCAAAACAATTTTTGGGGTCCAATTTCTCCTGTTACCCTTAGGAAAATAAAAAATTGGGGTCAAAAATATTATTTTTGTGGAAAAAAATGATTTTTTTATTTTCACATCCGAGTGTTATAAACTTCTGTGAAGCACTTGGGGGTTCAAAGTGCTCACCACACATCTAGATAAGTTCCGTGGGGGGTCTAGTGTCCAAAATGGGGTCACTTGTGGGGAGTTTCAATAGTTTAGGTACATCAGGGGCTCTCCAAACGCACATGACACCCGCAGACCATTCCATCAAAGTCTGCATTCCAAAACGTCACTGCATCCCTTCCGAGCCCCGACGTGTGTCCATACAGTAGTTTTCTCCCACATATGGGGTGTCAGCGTACTCAGGCCAAATTGGACAACAACTTTTGGGGGTCCAATTTCTCCTGTTACCCTTGGGAAAATGAAAAAATTGGGGACTAATTGATCATGTTTCTGGAAAAAATACGATTTTTTTATTTTCATGCCCTGGCATTATAAACTTCTGTGAAGCCCTTGGGGGTTCAAAGTGCTCACCTCACATCTAGATAAGTTCCTTAGTGGGTCTAGTTTTCAAAATGGGGTCATTTGTGGGGGGTTTCCACTGTTTAGGTACATTAGGGGCTCTCCAAAGGCAATATGAGACCCGCAGACCATTCCATCAAAGTCTGCATTCCAAAACGTCACTACTTCCCTTCCGAGCCCCGACGTGTGCCCATACAGTAGTTTTCTCCCACATATGGGGTATCAGCATACTCAGGACAAATTGGACAACAACTTTTGGGGTCCAATTTCTCCTGGTACCCTTGGGAAAATAAAAAAATGGTGACTAAAAGATCATGTTTGTGGAAAAAATACGAATTTTTTATTTTCACGCCCGTGCGTTATAAACTTCTGTGAAGCACTGGGGGGTTCAAAGTGCTCACCACACATCTAGATAAGTTCCTTGGGGGTCTAGTTTACAAAATGGGGTCATTTGTGGGGGTTTCCACTGTTTAGGTACATTAGGGGCTCTCCAAAGGCAACATGACACCCGCAGACCATTCCATCAAAGTCTGCATTCCAAAACGTCACTACTTCTCTTCCGAGCCCCGACGTGTGCCCATACAGTAGTTTTCTCCCACATATGGGGTATCAGCATACTCAGGACAAATTGGACAACAACTTTTTCTGGTCCAATTTCTCCTGGTACCCTTGGGAAAATAAAAAAATGGTGACTAAAAGATCATGTTTGTGGAAAAAATACGAATTTTTTATTTTCACGCCCGGGCATTATAAACTTCTGTGAAGCACTGGGGGGGGTCAAAGTGCTCACCACACATCTAGATAAGTTCCTTAGGGGGTCTAGTTTCCAAAATGGTGTCATTTGTGGGGGGTTTCCACTGTTTTGGTACATCAGGAGTTTTCCAAACGCGACATGGTGTCCGATCTCAATTCCAGCCAAAAACGTCAAATGGCGCTGCTTCCCTTCCGAGCTCTGCCATGCGCCCAAATAGTGGTTTACCCCCACATGTGGGGTATCAGCGTACTCAGGACAAATTGCACAATAACTTTTACAGTCCTTTTACCCTTGGAAAAATAAGAATTGAGGGTGAAAAGATCATTTGTGTGGAAAAAATATGATTTTTTAATTGTATGGCTTTATGTTATAAACTTCTGTGAAGCCCATGGGGGTTCAAAGTTCTCACCACACATCTAGATAAGTTCCTTAGGGGGTCTAGTTTCCAAAATGGTGTCATTTGTGGGGGGTTTCCACTGTTTTGGTACATCAGGGGTTTTCCAAACGCGACATGGTGTCCGATCTCAATTCCAGCCAAAAACGTCAAATGGCGCTGCTTCCCTTCCGAGCTCTGCCATGCGCCCAAATAGTGGTTTACCCCCACATGTGGGGTATCAGCATACTCAGGACAAATTGCACAATAACTTTTAGGGTCCTGTTACCCTTGGAAAAATAAGAATTGAGGGTGAAAAGATCATTTTTGTGGAAAAAATATGATTTTTTAATTGTATGGCTTTATGTTATAAACTTCTGTGAAGCCCATAGGGGTTCAAAGTTCTCAACACACATCTAGATAAGTTCCTTAGGGGGTCTAGTTTACAAAATGGTGTCATTTGTGGGGGGTTTCCACTGTTTTGGTACATCAGGGGTTTTCCAAACGCGACATGGTGTCCGATCTCAATTCCAGCCAAAAACGTCAAATGGCGCTGCTTCCCTTCCGAGCTCTGCCATGCGCCCAAATAGTGGTTTACCCCCACATGTGGGGTATCAGCGTACTCAGGACAAAGTGCACAATAACTTTTAGGGTCCTGTTACCCTTGGGAAAATAAAAATTGGGGTGAAAAGATCATTTTTGTGGAAAAAATATGATTTTTTAATTGTACCGCTGTACGTTATAAACTTCTGTAAAGCCCTTGTGGATTCAAAGTTCTCACCACATATCTAGATAAGTTCCTTGGGGGGTCTAGTTTCCAAAATGGGGTCACTTGTAGGGGGTTTCCACTGTTTAGGTACATCAGGGACTCTCCAAACGTGACATGGCGTCCAATCTGAATTCCAGCCAATTTTGCATTGAAAAAGTCAAACGGCGCTCCTTCCATTCTGAGCTCTGCCATGCACCGAAACAGTGGTTCCCCCCCACATATCAGGAATCTGCGTACTCAGGACAAATTGCACAATAACTTTTGCAGTCCAATTTCTCCTGTTACCCTAGGTAAAATAAAAAAAATTGAACCTGAAGTATTTTTTTTATGAAAAAAAGTTAGATGCTCATTTTTTTTTAAATATTCAAAAAAATTCCTGTGACGCACCTAAAGGGTTAATAAACTTCTTGAATGTAGTTTTGAGCACTTTAAGGGGTGCAGTTTTTAGAATGGTGTCACTTTTGGGTATTTTCTATCATATAGACCCCTCAAAGTGGCTTCAAATGTGATGTGGTCCTAAAAATAAAATGGTGTTGTAAAAATGAGAAATCGCTGGTCAACTTTTAACCCTTATAACTTCCTAAGGCTGGTTTCACATTTGCGTTTTTTTGCACTGTAAAAAAACGCATAAGTGCGCATGCGTTTTTTCCCCTATATTTAACATGGGTGCGCATACCTGCGCGCTGGTAAGCGCACGTATGCGATTTTCATGTGCTGCGTTTTTTTGGGGTGTGCGTTTGTATTTTCCAGACGCAGCATGTTGCATTTTTTGGCCCTGCAAAAAAGCGCATGCGCACGTATGCGCACGTTTTGCGCTAAAAATGGCCATTATAGCCTATGGATGCGCATACGTGCGCACTGGCATGCTCATGTATGCGTTTTTTTGCACATGCGTTTTTTTTTGTTAACCATGGAATTTAGGGGTTTGGGTTAGAGTTAGGGTTAGTTAAGGGGGTTTAGGGTTAGGGTTAGGGTCAGGGTCAGGGTTAGGGTTGGGGTTAGGGTCAGGGTTAGGGTTAAGTATGGTTTGGTTAAGGGTTAGGGTCAGGGTTAGGGTTAAGTATGGTTTGGTTAAGGGTTAGGGTCAGGGTTAGGGTTAAGTATGGTTTGGTTAAGGGTTAGGGTCAGGGTTAGGGTTAGGGTCAGGGTTAGGGTTAGGGTTAGGGTTAGGGTCAGGGTTAGGGTTAGGGTTAGGGTCAGGGTTAAGGTCAGGGTTAGGGTTAGTTAGGGTTTAGGGTTTGGGTTAGGGTTAAGTATGGTTTGGTTAAGGGTTAGGGTCAGGGTTAGGGTTAGGGTTAGGGTCAGGGTTAGGGTTAGGGTTAGGGTTAGGGTCAGGGTTAGGGTTAGGGTTAGGGTTAGTTAGGGTTTAGGGTTTGGGTTAGGGTTAAGTATGGTTTGGTTAAGGGTTAGGGTCAGGGTTAGGGTTAGGGTTAGGGTCAGGGTTAGGGTTAGGGTTAGGGTCAGGGTTAGGGTTAGTAAAGTCATGGTTTGGGTTAGTGTGAGGGGCCACCTAATGTTGGAAAAAAACGCAAACGCAGTAAAAACGCACTAAAAACGCATACAAACGCATAAAAACGCTGCGTTTTTTTCATGCATGCTCATAAAAATGCTTGAAAAAAACGCAGCAGTTGTATGCTTTTGTATGCGTTTTTTCAATGCGTTTTTTTGCGGGAAAAACGCGCTGCAAAAAAAGCAAGTGTGAAACTAGCCTAACAAAAAAAAATTTTGGTTCCAAAATTGTGCTGATGTAAAATAAACATGTGGGAAATGTTAGTTATCAAGTTTTTTGTGTGCCGTATCTCTGTGATTTAAGGGCATAAAAATTCAAAGTTGGAAAATTGCGAAATTTTCAAAATTTTCGCCAAATTTCCGTTTTTCTCACAAATAAACGCAAGTTATTTGAATGAAATTTTACCACTAACATGAAGTACAATATGTCACGAGAAAACAATGTCAGAATCACCAGGATCCATGGAAGCGTTCCAGAGTTATGACCTCATAAAGGTACAGTGGTCAGAATTGTAAAAATTGGCCCGGTCATGCAAACCACCCTTGGGGGTGAAGGGGTTAAATGGATCCCACTGATTCTGAGACTTCTTTGAGACATATTGCACTTTATGATAGTGGTAAAATTTATTTGGTATATCTTGCGTTTATTATTGAAAAAGCTAAAATTTTGCAAAAATTTTGAACATTTTGCAATTTTCAAATTTGAATTCTTATGCCCTTAAATCAGAGAGACGTGTAAAATCAAGTAGTATATAAATATAATTTCCCACATGTCTACTTTACATCAGCATAATTTGTGAAACAAATTTTTATTATAGGAAGTTGTAAGGGCTAAAATTTGACCAGCGATTTCTCCTTTTTCTAACAAAATTTACAAAACCATTTTTTTAGAGACCAACTCACATTTGAAGTGACTTTGAGGGGCATATGCAATAAAAAATACCCAGAAGTGACACCATTCTAAAAACTGAACCCCTAAAAGTGCTCAAAACCATATTCAAAAAGTTTATTAACCCTTTAGATTTTTCACAGGAATTTTTGGAATGTGGAAAAAAAAATGAATATTTAACTTTTTTTTCACAAAATATTTAATTTAGACCCAATTTTTTTTATTCTCTCAAGGGTAAATGGAAAAATAGATCACAAAATTTGTTTTGCAATTTCTCCTGAGAATGTTGATCCCTCATATGTGGTGGAAAACCACTGTTTGTGCACATGGCTGAGCTCGGAAGGGAAGGAGCGCCATTTGACTTTTTGAATGCAAAACTTGCTGAAACAATTAATGAATGTCATGTCACATTTGGAGGTCCCCTGATGTGTCTAAACAGTGAAAATCGCCCACATGTGACACCATTTTGGAAACGGGACCGCTCAGGGAATTGATCTAGTTGTGAGCACATTGAATCCTCAGGGGCTTGACAGAAGTTTATAAAGTTGAGCCGTGAAAATAAAAAAAAAAATCACATTTTCCCCACAAATATGTTTTTTAGCCTAAAATTTTGTATTTTCATAAGTGTAACAGGAGAAATTGCACCATAACATTTTTAGTGCAATTTCTCCTGAGTGCACTGATATCCCATATGAGGAAGAAAACTACTGTTTGAGTGCACAGCAGGGCTCGGAAAGGAAGGAGTGTCACTTTATATTTTGAATGTACAATCTCCTGGAATCATTAGTGGACTCCATGTCCCATTTGTAGAGCCCCTAATTTGCCTAAACAATGGAAACACCCCACAAGTGACTCCATTTTAAACACTAGACCCCTCAAGGAATGTATTTAGATGTGTGGTGAGCACATTGAACCCTCAGGTGCTTTGCCGAAGTTTCTAATGTTGAGCGATGATATTAAAAAAATCACATTTTCCCCACAAAAATGTTATTCTAGCTGCATAGTTTGCATTTTTCATAAGGGTAACAGAAGACATTGCACCATACAATTTCTTGTGCAATATCTCCTGAGTGTACCAATACCCCATATGATGGAAAAAACTACTGTTTGGGCACACTGCAGGGCTCCGAAGGGAAACATTAGCAAACACCATTCCCTATTTGGAGAGCCCGTGATGTTCCTAAACAATGGAAAACCCCCACAAGTGACCCCACTTTGGAAACTAGACCCCTCAAAGAATGTTTTTACATATTTGGTGAGCACCTTGAACCCTCAGGTGCTTCACGGAACTTTATAACGTTGAGCCATGAAAATAGAAAAATCACATTTTCCCCACAAAAATGTTATTTTAGCCCCAAGTTTTGCATCATTTTTATAAGGGTAACAGGAGAAATTGCACCATACAACTTGTTGTACAATTTCTCCTGAATACGCCAAAACGCAAATGTGGGGTAATACTAATTTTGAGGTACAGGGCAAAGCTCAGAAGGGAATATTGGAGTTCAGATATTCTGGAATGATTTGTGGCTGCCATGTCACATTGGAAGAGCTCCTGAAGTGCCAGAACATTAGAAACCCCCCATATGTTTACTAATTTTACAAACAAAACTCCCCAGTGATGATATAGGCTTGCAATGATGATATTGACACCACATATATGTCACAGAATTTTTATACCATTGAGCGGTGAAGAAAAAATAAATTACATTTTTATCACTAAAATGTTGTTTTAGCCCCAAGTTTTTAATATTTCTACTGGCTAATAGGATTGTTTTTTTGCAGTAAACTAAGATCCATTTATTCTTGAGTGTGCCAATACCCTACTTGCAATTGGGAAATATTTTTCAGGCACAGTGCAAAGCTTAGAAGAGAAGGAGCGCCATACTATAGTGCAGATTTTACTGTTATGGCCAGCTTGTGCCATGACCCTCTAGGATAGTCCATGAGGTGCCAGAACAGCAGAACCCCCATAAGTGGCCACATTTTGCAAACTAAACTTCTCAATGAATTAATTTATGTTAAGAATGGCGGAACGCACTAAATAAAAATAAATAATAAAGTGCGTTCGCCGCTCGGGGTCCACCGTGCAGTAGATGTGAACACTGCTGCCAAGTAGTGACAGACGAGCAATATGGCGGAAATGCGCTCGCGGGTTGAACGTCACCCAAGTGCGGTAAGCAATCTCTGTTTGCTCACAGAGATGTCAGCAGAGGTAAACACAAAAGGCTGAGTCTGTTGGTGTCACAAGTCTCAGGGAAAAGCACACACGGTATCTGGTCACAGGAGCAGGACGCAAGACAGAGGAGCTGCGTCTGTCTAGACCTACCGTGCGTGTGGTGTCGCTACTGCGGATGCCAAAGAGGGCTGCAACTGCAGCGCGGCATAGGACACTGCCGCTAGTCGACAAAGCAAGGAAGCAGGCGCAATGTTGGACGCTAGCACTTTGGATGATGCTGTAGTGGCTTGAGGCTTGCCACGCGCTGGCGCTGACTCTAATCTAAGTCCCTGTACACATTCGTAATATCAGAGGGAGGGGATCTTAATGAGTCATTCGCAGGTTCATACTTCCATCATCATTCACACAGTAGCAACTAGAGACTATACTAGCGCATGGCCGAAGGGTCATGCGCGCTTTTTATAGCAGGGACCTTCCGGAAGCCTCCAGATCTCCGAGATGGACCAATGAGATCTGGAGCAGGACCTGGGCACATGACTCCCGATCTCCAATGGGAGATCATCTCGCGAGCATGCCCAGTAGGAGAACAGAGGGACTTAGTCTCTGGAGCGATCTGCTGCAAAGTAATCTCCTCTGCGGTAGATAGACAACAGGAGACTGCAGAATGTGAGGCTCTGGATTCTTGCAGAGGAGATGCAGAAACCTGACGCCTAACAAATTTAGGTGTGCAGTGATCATATTGACACCACAGGTGTGTCACAGAATTTTATGCTATTGGGCAGTAAAGAAAAAATAACTAGATTTTTATCACCAAAATTTGGTTTTAGCCCTAGATTTTACATTTTCAAACAAAAAGTGGGTAAAAATGGCTCCATAATTTGTTCCACAATTTTTACTGAACCTGGCAATACCCCATATGTGGCTGTACAGTACTTCCTAGAATAGTTTGCGGACTTCATATACAAAGCCCGCAATTGCTAGAAGAGCAGAATCACCCCTCCAGTGACCCCATTTTGGAAATTATACCCCTTTGGGAATTTATCTACAGGCGTAGTGGTGATTTTGACTCCATGGGTGCTTTTCAGAAACAAGCAGCAATGAATGTTGTGCAGTAAAAATTGCAAACTCTACATTGTAGTGACCAGTACGTTGCAATTACTAGTACTTTATGCCCAGCTAATGATTTTGGAGACACGCACCCTTAAGTTAGGCGGGCTTTCATCACTTCAGAAATGCCAAACATGTGGACACTATATGTGGTTTAGATACGTTGTGGGGCTCGATGTTTGGGCTTCCTTCCACTCATCTCCTTGTGTTGCGCTTAGTATTCCCACACTCTGCGTGAAATTATCTCTGGCCGTGCATATTTAGAAAGAAAACAAACTGGCACGTGGTTTCATTTGTGTGTGTTTTTTTCCTTGGGCATGTTTTTTTCTTTTCTCCCTTGGGTATGGATCCGGTTGCAGGCTGGCAGAGCAGCTATGCTGTCTGTCTCTGGTGATAAAAGACATCCGCTATGAGGTTCAACATCAGCAACAACGGCTGCAGGTCGCTGATGTTGGGGTCTCTGCAGGTGGGCTGGCCCAACTGGAAACCAAGGTTGCCCTCCCGGATAGGTTTTCAGGAGGTAGGGACAAGTTTTTGTGTGTTAAAGGAAGTGTCATGGAATGCCTAGGTTACTTTAGGCAAAAACCCCGGGACCCCTGTGATGTCCCTCAGACTAGGGGAACCCTGTCTGTCCCTCTACCCAGGGTTTACACTGAAGGTGTGCCTGCCTGAGCCTCCACCCTGTCCCTGTCTCCTGTCCAGCCCTAAGCTGAACCCACCTCCCTCCACCCAGTGAGGGGACCAGACACCAGACCCCACAAATACGTATGAACAGGGGTAAAAGAAAACACCACACAGTAAATACACAAGGGAATACAATAATGTGCAAGGGCAAACAAATATATATATAACAGATTGGAGAAAGAACCACTGAGGGATATACTGCACCAGATATCAGACGCTCCAACACCACCACTGCTGACCGGTATTGCTAGCACTAGGCTAAACCTATAGTCGGCGACGCCCATAGTCAGGACGAACTATTTAAAGACCTAGGGCGTGGCCCAGCCCTCAGCCAGCATGACAACCTGGTTAACCCTATCCCGACTGGAACAGAATACCCAACAGGGTATTACCGCTGTCTGCCGGACACCCTGGTGTGAACAGTGTCCAACATGACAGTACCCCGCCTTCTACGAGGGACCTCCGGAACCTCACCATGTCGAGGACCTGGCTTGTCCGGATGGCGACGATGGAACATAGTAACCAGTCGATCAGCATGAATGTCAGAGGCCGGCACCCATGTCCTCTCCTCAGGACCATAGCCACGCCAGTGGACCAGGTACTGTAGAGTGCGACGCACAACCCTAGAGTCCACCACTTTGGACACCTCAAATTCCAACGCGCCATCCACCAAGACGGGAGGTGGTGGCCCGGGGGAACCATCCACCAAACCCACGACCTTCTTTAGCAATGCTTTGTGAAATACATTATGAATCTTATACACAGCCGGCAACTCCAAACGAAATGCCACGGGGTTGATCACTGCGGAGATTCTAAATGGGCCAATGAACCTGGGACCCAACTTAAGTGACGGTATCTTGAGCTTAATGTTCCTAGTAGATAACCACACCCAATCACCCACACACAGGTCCGGACCTGGCACACGTCTGCAGTCAGCCACCCGTTTGTACCTGGAACCCACCTTCAACAAGCGCTGCTTGACTCTCCTCCAAACAGACGACAATTGAGCTCCCAACTGGTCCTCCTCAGGGACGCCAACTGAGCACCCCTGACGCAAGGTGCAAAATTGAGGATGTTGACCATACACACAAAAAAAAAGGAGATTCTCCAGACGATTCCTGGCAATGGTTGTTTATTGCGAATTCTGCCAGAGGAAGAAACGCTGACCACTCTTCCTGATTGTCGGAAATAAAGCAGCGCAAGTATTGCTCCAGGTTTTGGTTCATCCGCTCAGTCTGTCCATTCGACTGAGGGTGGAAAGCCGATGAATGAGATAATTTGATTCCAAGGCGAGAACAAAAAGCTCTCCAAAACTTTGCCACAAACTGCGTACCTCGATCAGACACAATGTCAGATGGGACACCATGAAGTCTGACCACCTCGCGAATAAATATCTGAGCAAGAGTCTTAGCATTGGGCAAAGACGGTAAAGCAACGAAATGTGACATTTTGGAGAACCTATCAACAATTACCAAAATGACCGAGTTCCCTGCCGAGGCGGGCAAGTCAGTAATAAAATCCATGGAAATCTCAGTCCATGGCTTACTGGGCACCCCGAGAGGCTGCAAGCTACCAGCGGGATGGGAACGAGGAGTCTTGGCCCGTGCGCACGTGTTACAGGCAGCCACATATGAGGCCACATCCTGCCGGATTTTAGGCCACCAAAAACGACGCGATACCAGTTCCAGAGTGCTCTTAACCCCTGGATGACCTGCCAGTACCGTGTCGTGATGTTCGCCCAACACTCTAGAGCGTAGATGTAGCGGCACAAAAGATTTATTAGCAGGCAACCCCGGCGGTACCACCTCCTGAGCCTCCGCAATCTCTGCCTCAATCTCTGTCGTGATGGCAGATACCACCACACCCTTTTGGAGAATAGGCACCGGCTCTTCACATAACTCTCCACCAGGAAAACACCTGGATAAAGCGTCTGCCTTAACATTCTTCGACCCAGGGCGATAGGTAACAATGAAGTTGAACCGGGTGAAGAATAATGCCCAGCGAGCCTGTCTGGAGGACAGGCGCTTAGCAGATTCTAAATAAAGCAAATTCTTATGGTCGGTTATCACAGTAATCTGATGAACAGCCCCCTCCAAGAAGTGTCGCCACTCCTCAAATGCCAATTTGATGGCCAATAGTTCCCTGTTGCCAATATCATAATTACACTCCGCAGGCGACAGCTTCTTGGAGAAGAAGGCACACGGATGCAACTTGGCCCAAGAAGGGCCCTGAGACAGTACAGCCCCCACTCCAACCTCCGACGCATCCACCTCCACGACAAACGGTAAGGAGACATCGGGCTGCACCAGAATGGGCGCTGAGGCAAAACTATTCTTGAGGAATTCAAACGCCTGTACCGCAGGCTCAGACCAGTCAGAAAAGTCGGTACCCTTCTTAGTCATGTCAGTCAGTGGTTTGGCAATCATAGAGAAGTTCTTAATAAATTTCCTATAGTAATTGGAGAAGCCAAGAAATCGCTGAAGCGCCTTAAGATTATCAGGCCGATCCCAATGTAGTACCGCCTGCACCTTTGCGGTGTCCATCTTAAAACCTGAGGCGGAGATTATATAACCCAAGAATGGTAGCTCCTGTACGAAAAGCACACATTTTTCAAGCTTGACATAGAGCCTGTTCTCTCTGAGCAACTGCAGAGCCTGTCTAACATGCTCTATATGTGTATCATGGTCGCGAGAGAAAATGAGGATGTCGTCAAGATAAATTATAACGAACCTCCCCAACAACTGAGAGAAGACATCATTAATGAAATGTTGAAAGACCGCCGGTGCCATAGTCAACCCAAACGGCATTACCAAACTCTCAAAGTGACCCTCAGGGGTATTGAACGCTGTCTTCCACTCATCCCCCTGACGGACTCTTATAAGATTGTACGCCCCCCTGAGGTCCAGTTTGGAGAACCACCTGGCACCAACCACTTGGTTGAATAAATCGGGTATAAGTGGCATAGGGTAAGGATCACGAACCGTAATCTGGTTGAGTTCTCTGAAATCCAGACACGGGCGTAAACCGCCATCCTTCTTTTTAACAAAGAAGAAGCCAGCAGCCAGAGGAGAAGAGGAAGGTCTAATATGACCCTTGCTCAGGCTATCCGCAATGTATTCCTTGAGAGCTAGCCTCTCGGGACCTGAGATATTAAACATTCTAGCTTTAGGTAACTTGGCCCCTGGTTTCAACCTAATAGCACAGTCATAGGGGCGATGCGGTGGTAGTTCCGAACAACCCTTCTCAGAAAATACATCCGCATAATCCAGCAACGGCTCCGGGATACTGGGGGTCAATGCGGAAATACATGTAGCCAGGCACCTCTCCTGACACTCCCTGCTCCACTGAATTATGTCCTGGGTCTTCCAATCAATAACAGGATTATGCATTGACAACCATGGAAAGCCCAGAACCATCTGAGCCGGTAAGTTACTAAGCACCTTACAAGTTACCCGCTCTGAGTGTAATACTCCGATGTGGAGTCGTATATCCAACACACACTCTGTGATCTCCCCTTGAGACAACGGGGAAGCATTGATGGTAACCACCCGGATGGGGTTCGGCAATTTCTCCACCGGATATCCCGCTGTATGCGCGAACCTCTCATCAATGAGATTGGCAGCTGAGCCACTATCAATAAATACTGTAATAGAGAGCATTTGCCCCCCAAGTACCACCCTAGCAGGGAGCATACACTGGGAAACCATGACGGAGGATACACAAAGGCTCAGACTAGACTCCTCCAAACCCTCTGAGCCTATCAGTTTTCCGCCGGCGCGCCCTTCTTAGGTACCAGGGGGCAAGCGTTAATAAAATGTCCTCCTTTGCCACAAAAAAAACAGAGCCCCTGCCTTCTGTGCCAAGGACGTTTAGGCTTGTTACTCGGTGACTGTGCTATACCAGCGATCTGCATGGGTTCCACGGATTCACCCGCGGCAACCTCACCGACCACTCCCCCACCTCCCGGAGGCAACGAAACCAGCGCCCCCTGACGGAGACGTCGGTCTATGCGTACTACAAGTGCCATCGCAGCCTCCAGAGAGGCGGGAGTCTCGTACATTAGGAGAGTCTGTTTAACCCTTCCAGAAACCCCATGCAAAAATTGACTTCTAAGCGCAGGGTCATTCCACTGTGTGTCCACCGCCCAGCGCCGGAATTCCGTGCAGTAATCCTCAGCTGGTCGATCACCCTGTAGCAGTGAGCGTATCTTAGACTCTGCTAAGTTTAATCTATCTGGATCGTCAGAGAAAAAAAAATCTACAGATTCAAATGCCGGTGAGTCTGAAGGGAGTGAAAAGGCCCAGGCCTGTGGGTCACCACTCAGCAAAGAAATCACCAAGCCCACGCGTTGAGCCTCATTACCTGAGGAATGTGGACGCATACGGAAATACAATTTGCATGATTCACGAAACACCGTGAACTTACCACTATCACCAGCAAATCGTTCAGGAAGGGGAAACTTGGGCTCAGCTGCCCTGGCTGCAGCCTCAGCAGGTACTGCAGGAGCTGACAGGCCTTGTTGCTGGACCGCCCCCCTGAGTTCAGTGACCTTTATGGATAGAGCCTCCAGCTGCTTGGTTAGGGAAAGTATAGGATCCATAGTAAGTAACCCCTATATTCCCTTTTTTTTTTTTTTTCCCACTTTATTATTTGGGCCGACTATAATGTCATGGAATGCCTAGGTTACTTTAGGCAAAAACCCCGGGACCCCTGTGATGTCCCTCAGACTAGGGGAACCCTGTCTGTCCCTCTACCCAGGGTTTACACTGAAGGTGTGCCTGCCTGAGCCTCCACCCTGTCCCTGTCTCCTGTCCAGCCCTAAGCTGAACCCACCTCCCTCCACCCAGTGAGGGGACCAGACACGAGACCCCACAAATACGTATGGACAGGGGTAAAAGAAAACACCACACAGTAAATGCACAAGGGAATACAATAATGTGCAAGGGCAAACAAATATATATATAACAGATTGGAGAAAGAACCACTGAGGGATATACTGCACCAGATATCAGACGCTCCAACACCACCACTGCTGACCGGTATTGCTAGCACTAGGCTAAAGCTATAGTCGGCGACGCCCATAGTCAGGACGAACTATTTAAAGACCTAGGGCGTGGCCCAGCCCTCAGCCAGCATGACAACCTGGTTAACCCTATCCCGACTGGAACAGAATACCCAACAGGGTATTACCGCTGTCTGCCGGACACCCTGGTGTGAACAGTGTCCAACATGACAGGAAGCTTGCAAACTGTATTTTTAACTTCGTCTTCATTCCTCCGGAAATCAGGTGCGACAAGTTGGAATTGTGATCTATCTGCTGCAGGATTCGGCTTGTCTCTTGTCTATGGAGGCATTCTTTTGGCCTCTACGCATTACCTATGATGACCCTGACTGAGTCCAGGTTGGGTTGCCTTCAGCAAAGGAATCAGTCAGTGGAGATGTATAGCTCTGAATTCTGCAGATTGGCACCTGATAATAAAGGGAATGATCTGGCTCTTAGAAGAAAATTTCTTCAGGGCCTTACTGAAAGTTGAAGGATGCTTTGGCAGTGTATGAAACCCCTGAGTCCTTGGAGGCTGCTATGTCATTGGCTAAACGTGTTGATAGATGCCTTTGGGTTAGGTGGGTAAAACCTCCTTCTCCGGAGCCTCCTGTTTGGGGTATTGCCCCTTTGCCAGAGGAGTGGTCTGGCGGTGAACCAGTTCTGGGGAAAGTGGAGGAACCCATGCACTTAGGAGGTTCCTCTGCATCGTACATTGCCCCGGAGATTCACAAAAAGAAGGGAGTTTGTTTTTTTCATGGATAAAATGGACATTTTATTGGGGCCTGTCCTTGATGCCTAAGCAAAAGGAGGCTCATTTAACCCTTGGAAGTCTGGAGTTGAATAAGCAACAGGTGCATTTATCATCAACCTGCAGTTCCCTGCTTGTCCTGACAGCAGAGTTGTTGCTGGAGAGCAAAATAGAGGGGATTTCTGTGTTTGTTGACAGTGGAGCTGGAGTCAGCATGATTTATGCTGACTTTGCTAGAACTCATGCTCATGGGCTTGCTTGCAGTACTTTAGCTAAGCCCATTTCCATCTTCGCCATCTACTCAGCAACACTTGCATAGAAAGCGCTGACTCAGATTGTACCTAAAGACCAAGGGTGGGGTCAGTTCATTGTGAGATAATTCCTTGCTATGTCCTGGACGGTCTTCCCACCCTCAATTGTATTGGGTTTTCTCTTGTTGGTGAATCATAATCCGTTGGTGGATTGGCAAGCCACGGAGATTGTTGAGTGGAGAAATAACTGCCATGAGAACTGCTTTAATATTTCTCTTTCTACAGTCTCTTCAGTAACCTTCCCTGCATTTTTGTCTAGTTTTGAGGACATTTTTTCTCAGAGGGGGTGTCAGCATTTGCTTTCTCACGTGCATGTAACTGTTGTATTAACTTGACCCCCAGAACTAAACGAAAGTCCAGACTGTATAATCTTTCTGTCCCTGAGAGACAAGCCATGAAGGATTTCATTGTGGGAAGTCTGGAGAAGGGACATATCCGACCCTCATCTTCGCCCGTGGTGGCAGGTTTCTTTTTCATGAAGAAAAAAGACTGCAGTCTATGTCTCTGTTTAAATATCTGGGAATTAATTCAGATTACCATCCGAGATCCATACCCTCTTCCTCTGATTCTGAATCTGTTCAGCCAGGTCATGGGAGCTAAGGTGTTCTCCAAGTTGGATTTTAAAGGGGGCATACAGCCTGGTTAGAACCAGAGAATGGAATATCCCTGAGGGTCATTTCAAGAATTTGGCCATGGCTTTCGGTCTGACCAATGCACCTGCAGTATTCCAACATTTCATTAATCATATTTTCCAGCATTTAGTGGGCAGGTTTGTGGTGGTCTATCTGGACGATATTTTGGTTTACTTACTGGATTTTGAGACACATTGAGGGCATGTTAAACAGGTGCTGCAAATAATAAGGGATAACAAACTATATGCCAAACTAGAAAAATGTGTTTTTGCCATCCAGTAGGTGCAGCTTTTGGGGTACCTGTTGTCATCTTTGAGTTTTTTGATGGATCTGGAGAAGGTCCGGGCTGTCCTTGATTGGGACCATCCCAAGAACCTGAAAGCCCTACCATGTTTTCTGTGCTTTACTAGTTTTTGCCAGAAATTCATCGAAATTTATTTAGTAATTGTGAAACCCCTTACTGACACGACAAGGAAAGGGTCTGATTTTTCCAAATGGTTGGATGCCGCCCTGCAGGCTTTTTCCTCCCTAAAGAGTTTTGCCATGGCCCCTATACTCAGTCAACCTGATGATTCCCAACCCTTTATTGTGGAGGTTGATGTGTCAGAGATGGGGGTTGGGGCTGTGTTGTCTCAGGGTCCATTCCCTGGTAAATGTCATCCATGCACTTTTTCTAAGAAATTGTCTTCGACTGAGAGAAATTATAACGTGGGCAATAGGGAGCTTTTGGTGATTAAATTGGCATTTGAAGAATGGTGACATTGGTTGGAGCAGGCTGTCCATCGCATTCCTGTTATTGCTGACCATAGGAACCTCTCGTATTTTCAATTGGCTCAACCCTAGGCAAACTAGATGGTCCCTGTTTTTAACTAGGTTCAATTTCGTTGTCACTTTCCGTCCAGGGGTCAAAAATGTCAAGGCTGATGCTTTGTCCCAGAGCTTCCCTGGTTGTAGTGACCATGAGAACCCTGCCCCGATTTTGCAGAAGGGGGTAATCATTTCTGCATTGTACCCTGAGCTGGAGGGTGAGGTGTTGGAGGCCCAGGCCTCCTGTCCTTCAGAAAGGCTATTTGCTCCATCTAATCTGTGCTGCAAAGTAATTAAGGAACATCAGAACTCTGTGCTTGTTGGTCATCCAGGTGGCAAGGCAACCACCTATTCCCAGCAGGCCATGGATGCACTTGTCCATGAATTTTATTACTGACCTACCGGTATCTGCAGGCAAAACTGTAATTTTGGTGGTTTTGGATAGGTTCAGTGTTACACCATCCCTGCGTACTCACCCGGCCATCGCTCCCACGCCGCAGCCCCCGCCGCCCGACATCCACGGAGGTCGCCTCTGGCAGGTGCGCGGTCGGCTGCGTCCCTGCATGCAATGCGCATGCGCCATAGGCCGCGGCCGCGCCTCCCTCCTACTTCTTGTGCTCTGGCTATGCCCTGACCTGGAAGCACCTCACTGACCAATGGCAGACCAGACAGGAGCATATCAGGCCGCTTCCCCCTGTGGGAGGTGGCGAACACAAGAAAAAATAAATTTTCCAAAAATTTACAAAAAACGAACAAATTGTTAGGCAACTCACCAAACCCTGACTAATGCACTGGCAGGATACAGCAAAGCCCCAGTGATAAAGGCTGGGGCAGCACAGGTGCATTCCACTGATAAAGACAGCCAGTTAACCCATCAGGGTCTGGCTGCCTAGTGGGAAATGCACACTAATAAGGCTTGCATAAGACATAAGTCACACTGATAAGTGTGATGCATAGTGTCTGAGCAGCCTATCAATGACGCCAAAATAGGCGGGCCGCTCAGCACTGTATACATGCATCACACCAAATACCAAGCCAACATGAAGGGCTAAGCTGCATCCTGTAGAAATGATAAAAAGTGCAAAAAGATAAATGATAAAAAATATGGGGTATTGGTTACTATTTTGGCCAAAGCAGATAAGCTCACAACCCATCGTCAAGGGTCCCCAGATATTGTGAGTCCCTAACACTGAAGCTAAATGGCGAACACAAGAAAAAATAAATTTTCCAAAAATTTACAAAAAACGAACAAATTGTTAGGCAACTCACCAAACCCTGACTAATGCACTGGCAGGATACAGCAAAGCCCCAGTGATAAAGGCTGGGGCAGCACAGGTGCATTCCACTGATAAAGACAGCCAGTTAACCCATCAGGGTCTGGCTGCCTAGTGGGAAATGCACACTGCTTTGGCCAAAATAGTAACCAATACCCCATATTTTTTATCATTTATCTTTTTGCACTTTTTATCATTTCTACAGGATGCAGCTTAGCCCTTCATGTTGGCTTGGTATTTGGTGTGATGCATGTATACAGTGCTGAGCGGCCCGCCTATTTTGGCGTCATTGATAGGCCCCCCTGTGGGAGGTGCCTGATTGTTGTGTTTCCAAGCACACTGGCCTCGCTGCATCGTGTGCTCTCAGCTCCTGCAGTTCCGTTCTTGCCTGCTCTCCGCAGCAGCCTCTCAGTCCTGTCTCCGGTGTTCCTGCCATCCTACTCCAGTCCTGTCTCCAGTGTTCCTGTTCCATCCTGCTCCAGTCCTGCCGTCCTACTCCAGTCCTGTCTCCAGTGTTCCTGTTCCATCCTACTCCAGTCCTGCCGTCCTACTCCAGTCCTGCCTCCAGTGCTCCTGTTCCATTCTACTCCAGTCCTGCCTCCAGTGGTCCTGTTCCATCCTGCTCCAGTCCTGCCGTCCTACTCCAGTCCTGCCTCCAGTGTTCCTGTTCCATCCTACTCCAGTCCTGCCGTCCTACTCCAGTCCTGCCTCCAGTGTTCCTGTTCCGTCATCTATACTTCTATCCCACAGTCCTACTCCGGTCCATCCTGAGCCGCCCCTCTCGGTACCGGCTACCGTGGTACTCGAACCCCTGGGCCTGCTCCTAACGGTCCCTTTATAGGGGTCGGTTCCACCTGGCAGCTCGCCCGGGGCCCCTCGGTGCCACGGTCCAGAGGGTCCACTCCTGGAGTTTCCGGCTCCAGACTACCCACGCTAACATTCAGTAATATGGTTCACTCCAATGTGGTGTCAGATCGGGGGACCTAATTTGTTTCCAAGTTCTGGAGGGTGTTCTGTTCTTGACTGGGGATGCAGCTGTCCTTTTCCTCTACTTTCCATCCCCAGTCGAAAAGACAGACTGAGCACGTTAACCAGAATTTGAAGACTTACCTCAGTTTTTTTGTCTCCAAGAATCAGGAGGATTGGGCATCCTACTTACCGCTGGCAGAATATGCTATTAACAATCATCGTCAGGAGTCTACCGTCAGGTCACCGTTCTTTGGTGTGTACAGTTACTATCCACAGGTATTTTTAGTGGGGGAGAGGCTTCGGGAGTTCCTGAAGAGGAACATTTTTCTTTTTCGCTCTCTTTGGTGTGGCTGGGGTTCTGAGTAATTTGAAGATCATTGGAGACAGGTACAAATGTATAGCTGACAGAAAAAGCTTGCCAGGTCCAGACCTGAATTGGAATGACTTTGTGTCAACCAGGAATATCAAGTTGAGGGTTCCTTACTGGAAGTTGGGTCTTAGATTTATTGGTCCCTATAAAATAACCACCGTTATTATCCTAGCAACATTTTGTCTGGAGCTACCCCAGTCCCTTAAGATCCACAATGTCTTTCACAGGTCTCTGCTCAAGAAATATGTGGAGCCTCTCCTCACCCCTACTGCCACTCCCAGTAATGGTTGATAAAAATCTAGAGTTTCAGATTTCAAGGATTGCAGATTCTCGCCTCCAATGTCGTTCCCTACAATACTTGGCGCACGGAAGGGTCATGGTTCAGCGGAAAGGATGTTGTTTTTAGCATTGGAAGTGAATGCCCTTAGGTGGGTTCGTTCATTCCACACATCTTATCCTGAGAAACCTTATCCCGAGTGTTCAGAGGCCACTCATAGAAGGTAGAGTACTGTCATAGGTGTGTCAGATGCAACAGACAGTCGCTCTGCATCTGGCTGCAGGAAGTCTCTGCGCTTGGCATTGCAGGCGCCTTCTTTATCCTTCTGACTTTTGGATGCAGTGGCAACCTCCCTCTGGTTCTAATTGACACACCTGAACCTGGGTTTTTATAGACTCAGTCTGCTTCAGGGAGCTGCCAGTGATATTCAAATTTTCCCTTGTGAAGGCTTGGAGCTATGGCAGTCGGCTTACCTCTTCTCTGGTGCTCTTTGAGGATGTTTGGTGTTACCTCTCTGGAGTCTGCTTAAGCTAAGCTTCTTCCTCATTGGTTTGTGTCCCTTCTTGTCTTTAGTGTACAGCGGGGACTGACCAGTGCGCATCCGTCCCACCTCCCTATTCAGGCCCTAGCTCTAGAGATATACAGGGTGTAGGTTTCCTGCGATTGGTGTGGAACCAATATAGGGATGGTAGGGTAGGCAGGGTGCTATTAGATGTGCCTAGGGGTCTCCACTTCCCCTTTCCCTAGCGTTTGGGCTTCCTTCCCCTCATCCCCTTGTGGTGCACTTAGTCTTCCCACACTGTGTGTGACAGGCATTTGGATTAGTGCAGAATTTACTGAATTTCTTTTGAGGGTCAAGGAGACATTTCTCTTTTCCAGAACCTTTGTACTACCAGTAACGTGAATTGATTTGAAGCTTTTATTGGGTACATTTTACATAACATTTGGGATCACATTTATTCGGCACTCTACACTGAGCACTTACTTTAGGGTTATCTCCAAGTGATGTGATTAATATGAAACACCCATGGATTAATCCACTGTAATGAGGCAGCAGAGTTACTCTGGACTTAGTCTGGCCTCTGTTTAGCCTTGTTTTTCTTTTCAGGAGTGCACAAAACTGTGGCTGATGGCATTTTTATGCAATCCTAAAAAGACAAACACCTCCGGATTTTAGGCCAGATCGTGTCCTTAGTGCTTTCATCTGCCTCATTATAGGGAATCTTCTGCAGGGGTTTCTGTCTGAATTATGTATTTCAGACATTTGCACAGTAACCCTGGTGTAAGCGCTCAGCGCACAGCACATGGAAAATGTGAGCTGAGCCTTCCTGAATCTTTGGGAGGCAGAATGAACAAAACAGCAGGTTAAAAATTGGTTTTATTTTTCAACGCCATTCCTTGTGCGGTATAAGTGATTAGACAAGTTTATTCTTCGGGTCGCTGCGATTACAGCGATACCAGAAATATATAGTTTTTTCTATGTTTGGCTGTTGTCACACACTAAAAGATGCTTTTATTGCAGAAACTAGTTTTTGCATCACCATATTTTGAGAGCTATTATTTTTCCATGTTTTGTCAGAAAGAGTCATGTGAGGGCTTCTTTTTGTGGGACGAAAAGGCATTTTTGGTACCATTTTCAGGTACATGACATTTTTTGATTGCTTTTCTATTCCGATTTTTGGGAGGCAGAATGAAAAAAGCAGCAATTCAAGAGTTTTTTTTGAGGGGGTTTATGTCATTCGGCTTGTGGTAAAATTGATAAGGCAGGTTTATTCTTCGGGTCAGTACGATTACAGCAATACCACAGTATATCTTTTTTATATTTTGGTGCTTTTACACAATAAAAACTATTTTATAGAAAAAATAATTATTTTTGAATCTCTTTATTCTGAGAGCTATAGCTTTTTTTTATTATTTTGCTGATGGAGCTGTTTGATGGCTTGTTTTTTGCAGGACAAGATGACGTTTTCAGTGGTACCATGTTTATTTTTATTGGTCTTTTATATTACGCTTTATTGCACTTTTTATTTGGCGGTATGATGATAAAGCATTGTTTTTTGCCTGTTTTTTATTTTATTTTTTTATGGTGTTCACTAAATGGGTTCACCAGTGGGACAGTTTCATAGGCCGGGTCGTTCTGGATCCGGCGATACCAATATGTGTACTTTTATGGTTTATATTTTCTTTTTCATAAAAGCATTCATAGGTACAATATATTTAGATTTTTTATTATTTTTTTACTTTTAAAAATTTATTTTTTTATTTTTTTCTTACTTTTTTAAACATTTTTACTTTATTCCACTATGGGACTTTAATTTTTTTGTCGGTTGATCATTTGTATAGCATGGGGATGAAGCAGCATCCCTATGCTAAACAACCTGTCAGCTCTCCACTGACAGACAAAGTTGCTGATCATGCTCAGAGCGTGATCAGTAATGATGCTAGCTCTGGTGACCAGGATGTCATCATGACAACATCAGGTCACTATTGCAATGATCGGGACTCGGCGATGACATCGAGGGGTCTCCGATCCAAAGGCAGAGGGGTTGTCTTCACTTTGCCTGCTCCAGAAATGCTGCCATCCAACCCACACATACAAGACCCTTTGTACTTCACCCCAGGGGGGTGGCTTTGCCCCCCCCGTGGCTACGATCACTCTGATTGGCTGTTAAAAGTGAAACAGCCAATCAGAGTGATTTGTAATATTTCACCAATGACATTTGGTGAAATATTACAATCCAGCCATGGCCGAAGCTGCAATAGCATCAGCCATGGCTGGAGTCCTCGATCCGACCCCTCCACACTGACTGACGGGGGCAATTGGCCCCACCACAGATTGACGGCAGATATCTGCCGCCGCCATCACCATCTGCTCCCCTTCCCTCCACTCCCACCTCCTTCCAAACCCCCCCAATCCTCCCGGTGCCTCCAGAATCCCGGCATCCCTCCCGGTGTCCCTGCTGAATCCTGCATGGGCGCCGCCATCTTTCAAAATGGCAGGCGCATGTATCCATTTCTTCAGGGACATTTTGATCATTGTGATAGACCCTATCATAGTGATCAAAATAAAAAAAATAGTAAACTACCCCCATTTATCACCCCCATAGGTAGGGACAAATAATAGAATAAAGAAATTTATTTTTTCCTTTTCCATTAGGGCTAGGGTTAAGATTAGAATTAGGGTTAGGGTTAGAATTAGGGTTAGGGTTGGAACTAGGGTTAGGGTTAAGGTTGGATTTAGGGTTAGGGTTAGAATTAGGGTTAGGGTTAGCATTAGGCTTGGAATTAGGGTTGGGCTTAGGGTTGGGATTGGAATTAGGGTTAGGGTTGGAATTAGGGTTAAGATTAGGGTTAGGGGTGTGTTGGGGTTGGGATTATGGTTAGGCTTGTGGTTAGGGTTGGAATTAGGGTTGTGGTTAGGGTTAGAGGTGTGTTGGGGTTAGGGTTGAGCTACAATTGAGGGGTTTCCACTATTTAGGCACATCAGGGGGTCTCCAAAAGCAACATGGCACCACCATTGATTCCAGCCAATTTTGCGTTCAAAAAGTCAAACGGTGCTCCATCCCTTCCAAGCCCCGGCGTGTGTCCAAACAGTAGTTCCCCCACACATATTGGGTACCAGCGTACTCAGGACAAACTGGACAACAACTTTTGTGGTCCAATTTCTCCTGTTACCCTTGCGAAAATAAAAAATTGCGGGCTAAAAAATCATTTTTTTGAGGAAAAAAAATGATTTTTTATTTTCACGGCTCTGCGTTATAAACTACTGTGAAGCACTTGGGGATTCAAAGTGCTCACCACACATCTAGATGAGTTTCATGGGGGTCTAGTTTCTAAAATGGGGTCACTTGTGTGGGGTTTATACTGTTTAGGCACAGCAAGGGCACTGCAAGCGTAACATGACGCCCCCAGACCATTCCATCAAGTCGGCATTACAAAACGTCACTACTTCCCTTTGAGCCCTGATGTGTGCCCAAACATTGATTCCCCCCATATAGGGTACCAGCGTACTCAGGACAAATTGGACAACAACTTTTGGGGTCCAGTTTCTCCTGTTACCCTTGTGAAAATTTAAAAATGTGGGCTAAAAAAAATTTTTTTGAGGAAAAAAATGATTTTTTATTTTCATGGTTCTGCATTATAAACTTCTGTGAAGCACCTGGGGGTTCTAAGTGCTCACCACACATCTAGATAAGTTCCTTGGGGGGTCTAGTTTCCAAATTGAGGTCACTTGTGGGGGTTTCTACTGTTTAGGCACATCAGGGGCTCACCAAACGTAACATGATGCCCCCAGACCATTCCATTAAGTTGGCATTTCAAAACGTCAGTACTTCACTTCCGAGCCCCGACGTGTGCCCAAACAGTGGTTCCCCCCACATATGAGGTACCAGTGTATTCAAGACAAACTGGAAAACAAGTTTTGGGGTCCAATTTCTTTTGTTACCCTTGTGAGAATAAAAAATTGCGGGCTAAAAAATAATTTTTTGAGGAAAAAAATGATTTTTCATTTTCACGGCTCTGCGTTATAAACTTCTGTGAAGCACTTGGGGGTTCAGAATGCTCAGCACACATCTAAATAAGTTTCTTGTTGGGTCTAGTTTCCAAAATGGGGTCACTTGAGGGGGAGCTCCAATGTTTAGGCACACAGGGGCTCTCCATGCGCGATATGGTGTCCGCTAACGATTGGAGCTAATTTTCCATTCAAAAAGTCAAATGGTGCTAATTCCTTTCTGAGCCCTGCTGTGCGCCCAAACAGTGGTTTATGACTACATATGAGGTATTGGTGTACTCAGGAGAAATAGCCCAACAAACTTCAGTATCCATTTTATCCTGTTGCCCATGTGAAAATGAAAAAAATTGGTGCTCACTATGCATCTATATAAGTTTCTTAGGGAGTCTAGTTTCCAAAATGGGGTCAGTTGTTGGGAGCGCCAAAGTTTAGGCACACAGGGGCTCTCCAAACACAACATGGTGTCCGCTAACAATTGGAGCTAATTTTCCAATCAAAAAGTCAAATGGCGCTCCTTCCATTCTGAGTCCTGCCGTGCACGCAAACAGTGGTTCCCCCCACATATGGGGTTTCAGCATACTCAGGACAAATTGGACAACAACTTTTGGGGTCCACTTTCTCCTTTTGCCCTTGGGAAAATAAAAAAATTGTTGCTAAAAGATCATTTTTGAGACTAATAAGTTAAATGTTCAGTTTTTCCTTCCATGTTGCTTCTGCTGCTGTGAAACAGCTGAAGGGTTAATAAACTTCTTGAATGTTGTTTTGATCAGCTTGAGGGGTGCAGTTTTTAGAATGGTGTCACTTTTGGGTATTTTCAGCCATATAGACCCCTCAAACTCACTTCAAATGTGAGGTGGTCCCTAAAAAAATGGTTTTGTAAATTTTGTTCTAAAAATGAGAAATTTCTGGTCAACTTTTAACCCTTATAACTTTCTAACAAAAAAAATTGTTTCCAAAATTGTGCTGATGTAAAATAGACATGTGGGAAATGTTATTTATTAACTATTTTGTGTCACATAACTCTCTGGTTTAACAGAATAAAAATTCAAAATTTGAAAATTACAAAATTTTCAAAATTTTTGCCAAATTTCCATTTTTTTCACAAATAAATGCAAAAATTATCGACCTAAATTTACCACTAACATGAAGCCCAATATGTCCCAAAAAAACAATCTCAGAATTGCTAGGATCCGTTAAAGCGTTTCTGAGTTATTACCTCATAAAGGGACATTGGTCAGAATTGCAGAAAATGTCCAGGTCTTTAAAGTCAAAATAGGCTGGGTCATGAAGGGGTTAATAAGAATGGGTTAATGTCACCTTGCTATTGGAAGGTGACATTAAGCAGGGTTAATAATGGAGAGGTGTCAATAAGACATCAGTGAGGCTGTGCAGAGACCCCTTACTGAGCTGAGGTGAACTGATGAGCGTGGGAAAAAGTGCAGAATAAAATGTAAGCCTTTTTTTCACCATTGTCTGAGGCGCTGTCTTTTTTATCTATTATTATGGTACTCACATTTCATTGTTCTTCGAAATGGGAAAAGACAACCCAGCCATCAGGAAAATTGCAATCTTATAGTAATAATAATAAACCTGAGGCTACAAAAGATTCTTTTGATATGCGTTGTTTTTTATTATAAATAGCAGTCACACAATGCCCAACGTTTCGGCCATACTGGCCTTTTTCAAGGGTATTTTATCTAAACAAAGCATGAAAATAACATCCAATCAAGAAATTTTCTTGGATATATAAACTGGAAAATAATAAATTCCTGACTGGTATTTAATATGAATAAATTCAAATAATAATAGTACTTTGACATATAATCAAGATAACAAAATTATGATATAATGACCACAGATAGAGTAACCAACATTGGAGGCAGTTCCTATAGAAGAGAAAAAAAAATTTCTATCCAAAATAACTACAACCTAAGGCAGTTTCTGGTATCACAATAGAGTGGTATATAGGACAAAAATAATATATATACTGTATATATATATTTTTAGCAATCTGAATCTCCAATTTGTAGCCACACAGGTATATATATATATATATATACCTGTGTGGCTACAAATTGGAGATTCAGATTGCTAAAAAATAAGAAAAAAGAATTTTTGTAAGATAAAATGTAGCCCATAAGAGGCTGCCATAAGTGTAATATCTTATGTATAGAAAAAGACCCATCCAATGTTAACTAACCTGAAACAGGGATATGCGGTGGAACAGGACAGCGCCGCAGCTTAGTCAAGAAGTATAATACCAGACAATTCGCCTATTTATGTCTCTTTAATGAGTAAATGTGATGCAGGTGAGAACTTAGAATAGCGCTAGGGAGCAGTGCGTAGACTGTCAATGAAGGCGTAAGTGGGGCACGAAACCGGAAGTGGGGCACATACAGACCCGAAGAATGTAATGTCAAAAAAACGAACATGCTAAGCGCATTAACCTGTGCAAACTACATACAAGTGCCGACCGACTGTTCACATCTCTAAAGATCGCTAAATATGATACAACAGAACCTATAAGGTCGCGCTGAAGGTGCACATGCGCAGACCATCAGAAAGGACGGAGGTGGGGCATATTGTAACCGGAAGTGAGGCATACATAGACTACAGGGAAATAGGGAGCGATATAATGGTAAACTGTGTTTATACTAAGCGCTGGGGAGAGATAACGCCGGTTATCAAAAAGGATAAATCTCATCCATGTATCAATAAGGGGAAGGAAATGTAAATATAAAGTATAGGAATGTGTATAAAAGAAATAATTTGGCAGCACATCTATGCAGGATCACATATGTACACAAGGAGAAGTCTGATAATAGGACATAATATGATATAATATGATATAATGCTTTATTAATCAAGAAAAGAACAAAAGAAAAAAAGAAAACAGGAAAAAAGGGGAAGAAATACAAAAGGGAAAAAAGAGGGAACTTTTTTTTAGCAAAAACATTTTTTATATTTGGAACAAGCCATTATAAGCATCCAATCATTGATGAAGTGAATATCAATAAACCAACAAGTGAATACCATACTCCTACGATTAGGTCTGTAGAGAGAGAAAAACAAAACAAAAGAGAATTACTTTATTAAAATGTAGGTCAATCACCTTAATAGTAACAGATGTATAAATTAATACATTGTAAATACAGGGACTGATCATTATATAAAAAATTAAATAATGAGTCATAAAGTATTAAACAACAAAGAAAAAAGAATAAAGACAAAAAGAAGAAGAAGAGGCACCCTCACCCCATCGCATTAATGGATAAGGGTTAAATTATATAAGAATAAGGCTTTAAATTTAACACCAGAGAATCTATGCCGGAAGTCAGATAAGGCGTCAGCGAGGCGTGTTCCTTTTGTTTCAATGTTCTGTCCAGTCACTTGCAGGATTGGAGGAATTTTAAACAAGCATTGGAGCCTTTTACAGAAGGGTTTGCCACATATTACAGAATTTGTAGATAGACCATTGTTGTCTTATAGACGTGGGTGTAACCTTAAGGATAGACTTGTTAAGTCTGATGTTGGTTCATCTAAAGCCCCCGTTACACACTGCGATGTCGCTAGCAATATCGCTGCAAAGTCACCGATTTTGTGATCTCCGACCGGCTCCCCCGCTGGTAATCGCTGATCGCGCGAGAAGCTGCTGGATCATTTCTCGTCGTCAGCTTCCTGCGGCGCTTCCTGCTGTGACGACGAGCGACACGTGGAGCCGGGCGGGAGGACGCAGGATCGCCTCGTCTGACAGGTAAGTAGCGATCCCCGTCCCCTGCTATGTCGCTGGTGAGATCTGCCTGTGTGGCAGCTCACTAGCGAACACCTAGCGATGCACCAGCGATCCTGACTGTGTCATATCGCTAGTCGGGATCGCTGGTGCATCGCTAGGTGTAACGGTACCCTAAGGTTTCTAATCAAAGAACGTTGTGCCCACCCTGGATGGGTAATTTCCCATGTCTGGGGTGTGCATGTTGTGGAAATATGCTCAAAGGGGAAAGTTTTTACCATCCACATTCGGGAAAAATTTTTTTGAAATTTTGCTCCTCTAGTTTTGTGATTTATCTGAGTCTGGGCCCTTGTGGGTTGATGTATATAGATGAGACTACTATGAAAATTAGGGCGCGTATCAGTAATCATAAGAGTACCATCAGGACTAAATGATTGGAGTTACCTATTCCAAAGCACTTCATTGATTGCAGACATTCGGTTAATCAGTTGAGATTTAGGGTGATAGATGGAGTCCCCATGTTGAGACAAGGGGGTGATAGGGTTAAAATGTTGAAAAAGAAAGAATTGAGATGGAAATCGATTTTGGATACGTTACAGCCAAAGGGTTTAAATCTGGACTATAACCTACAGACATATTTCACCTAACCTCTGGTCTCTTGTCATCATTATTTCTTTTAGAGGGTATATGTGGTTTTTAATGGTGTTTTTTGATTCTAATTGGTTTTTCTTATATTTTTTCATAGGTTTTTCTTGATTGCTTTTGAAGGACATGGGGACTTAACAGTCCTGAATTATCAAGAACAGAGAGATATATATTTGATGTTGATTTTTGTCTGTTATTCCCCAGGCCCTCTATTCTGCTATTATGTATTGAATTCACCCCTATTTCCCCATTGCGTGCTTATGTGTGTACGAACATTTGAATATATTGACCCATGTAAAATCTATTGTATTGTATTTTATTGTATATTGTAAAAATTATAGTAAATGTTGAGGTTATGATATAGGATGCTATGGATGTGGCTATCTATCGATTGATGGCTGTCATTTTTTGATGGCCTTATTTATTATTATTTTTATTTTTTTGTACAATATTGAGTGAACATGGGTTCTTTAAATGCTGGGATAATTTCATATATCTAGTCCGACACTACATTTTCATATTTTTGTTTATTTATATTGACTCTGAGGCAGGTTTCATGTTTATGTCTCTGCGCAGACGCGGTATTTGCGACTGGTGTGTCACATGACTGCGGGCTTTGGGTGTCGCTGCGCATGCGCAGCTCCTCTGACGGGTGCATCACATGGTGGTGTCCAGAACGCGGCGCTACGCATGCGTGGTGCTGGGTGGCGGGTGCGTCATGTGGTTGCATCTCGCTGGGGGCGGCGCATGCGCAGTGCCCTGGATACGTGCATCATGGGGCTGCGCCGGTTGTGTAATCTGGTGCCTGCCTATGATGCGATGGTAGTATGAGTCATATTGGAAGGGGAGGGAAATCTCCTGTATATACAAGCGATGAGAGGCTTTTTGTAATTGGTTAGTGCGAATGGCGCCAGTTTCAAGGGGAATGTTGATTGGTAGGTGAGATTATGCAAGAGTTTCTATATATTGGCAGCTGTGATTGGTATCTTATCATCATGGTTACACAGATGCACTGCGACGATTGGGGGATGAATGGGGGATTGTTGTTTACATATGGATTGCTCTCTCAATATGAATAATAATGATGTTATCAATAGTATGATTCATATGATGTAATGTTTATATGTCCTTTTATGTATCTGATGGATGTAATTATATGTAATTATGTGATTATGTATTGTTGTAATTAATGGGTGTTACCTGAGTGGTGATTGGCTGCTCCACACCATATAAGGCTGCCATTTGTGCTATGTGTTGTACTTGAAAAAGGCCACAATATGGCCGAAATATTGTAATTTGTAATGGCAGAATAAAGAAATTTTGGAAGTATTTTTCACCTGGAAAGGATGCTGCTCTCTTTTTCTTCTAAGGATGTTTTTGTTCGACTGGGTCCTTGAACTTGGAGCGGTCATCCTATTGTCCTTGCTGTGCTGTCGGCTGTCTTTACGCTGTACCCTGTTACATCATGAAGTCACAGCATGATGCAAAAGATTAAGGCACATCTGGATTTTTTGTAACATTTTAGTTAAATTTGATTCACCTCACAATTCACTGCAGAACAATTGACTCATCTCTAATGTATATTTATATTCCTCCACATTTTTTTCCACATTTGCTGCTCTATTGCTGGTAAATATTATTAGGATTATTGGCACAAAACAATTAATATGGGGATTATTGGTCAGTAAGAGGAGTCTTGATATTTTACTAATTAACATTGATATTTGCATTTATCCTGTAGAATTTTTGAAGCCTATTTTTAAGGTGCATAAGAGGTATAGATCTGAGATGATCATTTACACTACTGGTAGTAAAAGAAATTTGAACACCATTTCACATATTAGTTATGTTTTACGTTGGATGTTCACCTTGAAGTACTTTCTTTTCTTGGCTGAGAAATGTTCATCAAACTGTTATAAAAGGAAAAAGACTGGAAAGTAACCAGTCTAATCTTCGTTTACATTTGATACAATTGAGGAGGAATATACTATGCAGAAAACTATTTATATGACAATGATCATAGGAATAAAGCTCAAACTGAACTAAAATTATAAGGGCTGAATTTCATTAAACTTACTAATTTCATTTTTAAGGCACGTAAATACTTTACATGTATTTAAGGATGTGGTTAATACCAATTTATTAATGAGAATATTTTCATGCAACATAATATTTAAGATTTCGTATATTTGAATTTAATAAGAAGCCAGCTACTTATAAATCTATGTTGTGTCTAGTAGGGGACATGGATAGAGGCATCTAGGAACAACTTATACAAAGCAACATTTATCGTGAAAGCGAATAGCTGAAGCCCTGACTTCATCTAAACAGGATTAGCAGCCAAACACGTTGGCAAGGGTCTTAACTCCAGGCAAATTTCAGCAGCAGTCAGCCAACAGCATCCTGCGTAGACAGAAGGGCAGCCAGAGGAGGACACAACCTCATTCCCCAGCAGTGCTGAAAGATTTCATGATTGCGGACATCTAAATAAATATATACTTTATATCTCTGAGTTTTCCTTAGGAGGAGTAAGGCAAATGGAGAACATGCAGTAATTAACAATTCACCTGAAGCTGCATTAGAATTTGCAGCTCGGGAATAATTATTGCCAATACTAGAAGAGCCTTAAAATAAACTAAATTATACAGTGTATCATTTTTTTCAATTCTGTAAGATGGTCAATAAATAAAGGGCCATTTAAGGAAATTAAAATTAAGGAAAAGTCTGCCTAACCCACCAAGTTAGGAGAGGCTGACTAGTATAATTTTCAGAAGGATATTTTCAACTTGTCATTGCCATGGCTCAATTCCCAGGACTCGATCTGGTGTTCTCTGGCTTTGAGTCACTTTCATTCTCTGTTTGATCACAGGCTGTGTTGTATGTGTCCAACTGCTGATAATGCTTTTGCTCAGGGTGCAGTTAAGGACACCCAGGGTCATCCAACATTGAGTGGGAGATTGCATAATTTTAGGGTGCCAATCTCTGTGGTCAGGCAGGGAAAAATCAGGGTCAGGTTAGGGATTTCCTAATCTGCATACGAACCAGTGCTGTGCAGGTTTAACATATCCCCTGGTTTGTTCATTCCCATTTAAATGTTATGGTTCAGTCACAACATTATAGACAGACTATTTAGTTCAGGGGCATCAGTATGAATCTGGTTTGCACCTTGGGTGCACATCTACAGGCCTTCTCCCTGGAGATCGCAGAGATTAGGGATCAACAGAAGCATTCATGTTCAGCCACTTCTAGTGAGCAAGGTCATCTGAATACCACATTAGAATCTAAGGTAAAATTATGGAATTGCTTAGAAAGAGAAAGAAGTAGGTTCTTTATTTTTTCTGCTTTATTTAAATAAAACTTCCGTTTATATCTGGTATCCTGTGAGTCAGCAAGTAGGCATTATTTTGTCTTTACTCCGTGGAGATTCACAGACCTGGATTTCATTTTGCATTTCTCTCAGCTCTCGGTCTCATTTATGATGGACCCTGACAAGGTTGCTGTAGCCGAGTCTGTAGATTGGTTCAGGGAGGTTGTAGCGCTGAGGAGTAGAGATAAGCGAACGTTTCAAGATTTGGTTCATATTCGCTGAATGGACCACTGGTTGCTGAACAATTTGTGGAATGGTTCACAGAATTTATCCAAACCCCATTAGATTCAATGGGAGGCAAAACCAAATGCATAGACAACACCTAAAGGGGTGCCAAAAAGCTTCCTAAACAGCTAAAATTAGGGGCAGACATCATGAAAAGTGGCATCAATTGACCCGCAGTAGAAATTTGAAAATGGCACAGCAGCAGTTAGCCATGGGCCATGCATAAGGTATCAGGGCCTGGCCAAGCATTTACAGCTTGCAATTGAAGTTTCAATGGCGACCTGGTGGTTAAGGGAGCAGTGTAAGCCTTCTTAGCTGGGTGACCTGATACCTTATGAACATCTCCAATTTTTTTGTTTGTATTGGCCACACTCAGATTGCACAAACGTCAGTTTGATACAATGCTATTGGTAGAAAAATGTAAGAAAAGTAACACAGGTTGTTGACTGAAAATGAGTGCAGGCCAGCCTGTCTGGGAGCCCTACTTACACAGACAACCTACCAGATGGAGACCCAACTTGGAGTCTCCACATTTAAAAATATATTTGTAACACAGCACTAAAGTGGCATCAATTTCCACAGAGTAGAAACTGTACAATAGGCCTCTGTCACACCTTCCACCACAGACAACCTACCTGATGGAGACCCAACTTGAACTCTACACGATTCAAGAAATAATTTTCACACAGAAGTAAAGTGGCATTTCTTTCCACAGAGTAGAAACAGTATTATAGGCCTCTGACACACCTTCTACTACAGGCAACCCACCATATGAAAACCAAGCTTTGAGTATCCACATTTAAAAAAATAATTGTCACTCAACACAAAATTAGTATCAATTTCCACAGAGTAGAAACAGCCTCTGACAAACCTTCAATTACAGGTAACTCACCAGATGGAGACCCATCTTTGAGTCTCCACATTTCAAAAAATTGTAACATCAGCAGTAGTAGCAATATCAGGCATAGAAGTCACCAAAAAGATGGCACAGACTGCAATAATACGAAATCATAAGCCCTCACCCAATCCAAGATCACGAAAAATGGAGACGCTACGGGTCTTGGAAAATGGCGCAATTTTTTTTTTTTTTTAACGAACTTTGGATTTTTTTTCACCACTTAAATAAAAAAGAACCTAGACAAATTTGGTGTCTATGAACTCATAATGACCTGGAGAATAATAATAGCAGGTCAGTTTTAGCATTTAGTGAACATATATAAAAAAAATTCCAAAAAAACATTGTGGAATTGCACATTTTTTTGCAATTTCACCGCACTTGGAATTTTTTTCCGGTTTTTGAGTACACGATATGGTAAAACCAATGATGTCGTTCCGAACTACAACTCGTCCCGCAAAAAATATAATCCCTCACATGGCCATATTGATGGAAAAATAAAAAATTTATGGCTCTGCGAAGAAGGGGAGTGAAAAACAGAAACGCAAAAACAAAAAAGGGCAAGGTCTCAAATTGGTTAAAATTGGCCCTGTAATTTGTTGCACAATATTTGCTGAACAAGGCGTTACCACATATGTGGCTTTACAGTGCTGTTTAGCTGCATGGCAATGCTTGGCAGGGAAGAAGAGATGTTTGACTTTTGGAGTGTAGATTTTCCTAGAATAGTTTGCGGACTCCATTTGCAGAACCCCTATGTGCCCGAATTGCAAAAACTCCCCTCAAAGCACTCCATTTTAGAAATTGCACCCCTGAGAAAACATCTTCAAATTTAGTGGTGATTTTGACTACATGGTGTTTTCCAGAAACAAGGAGGCTGCAGAGTGAAATTTATAAGTATTCCAGTATAGTGCCAAATACATTGTGCTCAACTTGCCCTTCTGGAGATATGCAGTGTAAATTGTTCTGTGGGCTCTACCTGCTACAGTAGTGCTAAATATGTGGATGTTAACTGCAGTTTAGGCACAATGTAGGAATTATAAACAAACTAGGAGTATAACCATAACTTAGACATTTTTAGGTGCTCCCTAAAAACACATCTGTTTAGGGGGCCTATCACGTTCCTTAATCAAAGTCCTTTTTACCTTTTTATATACATAGCTTATTCTCTACTTCTCTGAACATAATTCACCATCAAACTCAACCGTACCCAAAAGGCTCATGCAACCTTTATCTACCTCCCATTTTCTCAAGATGGTTGTACTATCATTGTAAATAAGCACCTGTAATTGGTGTCACCCTCACCTCATTGTAGATTGTAAGCTCTGAAGAGCAGTGTTGTCTTTACTTTTGCTTTAATTGTTTGATTATTGCCCCTATGTGTCGGTGTCCACCAAGGATCAGTTTTAGGACCGGCAAACATACTTAGAGGGAGCATGCGCGAGCTTCCTCCATCTTAAAGGAACTGCCCGCATCAACCTAAGGTACTCCCAACTTATAGTTGGGTAACACTTCTATTTAAGGCTTCTCCTCCAATATGGAGGTGCCTGAGCTACGTTGTTAGTTTGCCGTGCATGCTTGCTAGGTGTCAGGTTTCCCAGGTCCACCTGTCTGCTTGTCTACCCTGTACCCGTCTACTCTTACATCTCTGTGCCCAACTGCTTGCACCTGTCTGCGCTCTTCTGTCCATCAGCAGGTGCAGATCACACCTGCCAGAGCCCATCTGTCTAACACCCGGTCCAGCCTGCACCTGCCAGTGCTTTTCTGTTCCTCTGCCGGTCTCATCTGCACCCGTGGTTCCAGAGTCCCTACAGTGCCTGCCTGCATTTTTCATCTATCCTTTGGGCCATAGCAGCTTACCCGCTGTAGGGGGTCAGCTGCCACATTCTGTAGGTCAGCCATGAAGTAGCACCTAGTGCCACCTCTTTGTACCTACTTGGGTCACAGTTTTTTCTCCTGCTGCCACTTGTCCGAGTAGGAATTTGGTAGGCCAGCTAGTTTAACTCCTTCCAGGCTTTCAGAGGGATGCAGAACAGTGATTTTACCACCTTGCCTGTTACAGTCTCCATCTACTGGGTTGGCTGTAGTGGAAGAGGTGTTGGTCCCCACTTTACTAATTCTACTTTATTGCAATTTATGCCACTTTGTTGGTGGCTGCAACTATTTTTTGTATATGTGTAGACTCCTGGTTGGGTCTCCTTCATGTGTGTTGCCTGTAGCAGTAGACCTCCAAGCCCGTCAGGCCTCCACTTCCTTGGACTCAACTACTCGTGTTACTATCCTTAAATTTTTCTGACAATGGTAGTCTACAAAACTGATTTTTGTGCCACATGAGTGTGGCTCAGCATGTAAGCAGGTAGAGGTGTTGCATGTCGTATGAGGGCTCCAAGCACAGGATACCTACACAAATCCCTCACCTACCTTGTCTTACTGTGACATTCAATTGAAAGCTGTAAATGCTGTCCCAGAACCTGATACCTCATGCCTGGCTGATTGCTGCAGTGCCATGCTACAATTAGCACTGTGGGTGAATTGAGGCCACTTTCCTGGTGTCTGCCCCTCATTTGATGTATTGTTAGCATTTGGGGCTGTTATAAGATGTTGTAATATATATGAAGGTACAATGGAATCTGATTGTGTGGGATAAACGAATCTGAGACCAAAGTTGACACAAACAAACTGTATTAACAAAGCAAAAGTAAACATAAACTAATAAAGGAATTACTGAAAATATAGCAAGTGCAAAACAGCACAAAACAGAAATGTTCAGCAGCTATGCTAGCGGATCGCGACCACTAATGCAAGCAAGTCCAGAAATTATATGTAGTAAGAGTGTCACCTGCCCTTATACTTGGTAGTCCAGAAATAAGCAAATAGTGAAACCAACACCTTTCATGGAAGTCCAGCAATATGGAGACGGTGAACCTCAAGGACAAGGTTTTCCAGTATACTTCCTTTAGTGCTGAAAAAGTCCCAATAAAGTCCAGCACAGCAGCCGCACAGACACAGTCCAGGAATTAATGTTCATAACATAATAATATCAAAAAGTCTTACAGACCACAGCAGTTCAAGAGATGTGTACCTTCACTCTTTAGAACTCAGTAGGTAAGCACAGCCAGGATCAGGAAGCAGCACAGGGGACTGAAGGCAGCTGGAAATGATGAGGCAGAGCATAGAATAAATGAGCAGCAGTAGGAACTCCAGAAGCAAGTCAGGAGGAATCTCAGAAGCCACCAGCAACAAAAAACTTTGGCAAGGACTCTTTCCTAGCTTGGACTTAAATAAAAGGACAGACAGCAAGTTCAAGGACAGGACGAAGTACGAGACCCCATCTTGGATGAGGGCAAAACAGGCTCCATGGAACATCCCGAAATCTTGCAGGTATTGTGCAGGCATTTGTTTTTGCCTCCCATTGAGCTGAATGGTGTTCATTCATGTTCGGCAAATATTAGACTAATTAATCGGCGAATATTGCAAATTCGGCTATCGTAAGCCGAACCGAACATTGATATATTCACTCATCTGTAATCATTATCCATTTGTAGAACCCATCCTCTTCTTAACTTCAGCTTTTTTACAAATGGTGTAATGTTTGCATCAAGAATTTGTTGAAATTTTATTGAATTTATTATTCTCTCTACCTGTAAAATGCTCCTCGTGCCATTGGCTGCAACACAGTCCCAAAGCATGATTGATCCACCGCCATGTCTAATGGTTGGTGAGATGCTCTTCTCCTGAAATGCTGTGCCTTTTTTCTCCACACTTAACTTTGATCATTGTGGTCAAAGAGTTCTATTTTAATCTCATCAGTCCACACGACTTTTTCAAAAATGCATCAGGCTTGCTTAGATGTTATTTGCATATTTCTGATGCAGAATTTTATGGTGAGGAAGCAGGAGAGGTTTTCTTCTTCTTCTGCTAAATCTTTTTGAATGTCTTTTGGATTCTAGTGGGGGTTCTGATTTGCCTCTCTAGCAATCCTATGAGCAGCTGTCACTAAAATTTTGCTTGGTCTTCCAGACCTTTTCTTGACTGCCAGTGTTTCTATTAACTGACATTTCTTAATTACATATTGAACTGAGGAAAGGGCAACTTTAAAATGCTTTGCTATCTTCTTTTAGCCTTCTCCTAATTTGTGGGCCTCCACCATTTTAATTTTCAGAGTGCAAGGCAGCTGCATAAATGAACCCATCACTGCTGTTTTTTGGCACAAAGTTAGAGGAGTCTGGGTATTTATAAAGCTGGGAAATTTACATCACCTGGCATTTGCCTAATGATGATAGTGGAAAAGTCATAACCATAATATATTAATTCAGGTCTGATACCTTGCTCAATGTTATCTGAGTAGTGAGTACACAAGTGCCCAAACTTTTGCATCAGCCTATTTTCCTTTTTATAATTTTTAATATGTAAAAAAATACATTATATATTTTTTTGACTAAAATACAAAGGAAATGTATTATCTTTTTTGCTTAACTGTTCACAATGACAGTCATTTTGACCAGGGGTACCCAAACTTTTACATGCCAAATGGGTGATATGGCCAAATGGGTGACATAGAAAGAGGTCTTTCCCTACAAAGTGTATAGGGAGGAGAAGATAAAAATAGCCATTTTTATTATCACCCATACTGCCAGACAGACCTACCAAGGATCTGAGGAATTCCCTGTTGGGAATCTGAACTAAAATGTGAGTGCCAGCTATTCATAGCCCATAGGCATCGCCAGCAGCCAGGCGTAGTTGTGCACAACTGAGTTTCCCACTCTGGAGCAATGCACAAATAGGAATGTAAGTGAACTGCAAACAGTTAGCATATCCATTCTAGCTGCTGCATCCCATGGTTCACATTGAAAGAACTTCTCATGGATAGTCAGAGAGTGAAGTTTACTCTGCTCCATCGGTGAAAAAACAAAGGGCCAACCAACTAGCAGGCCACAGGTGCCAAGAAAACAAGTGTGACCATGCCCCAATCCTCCTTCCCCTCCAAAGGACACAGATATTTACTGTAAATAATTACATTCATTTTGTAATACCTTAACTATTTTCCTCTTTCCCCCAAGAAACTGTAACTCTTAGCATATCCTGACAGTCAAAGACCTTCAGGGCCTGATGGGAGCTGTAATTTTCCTTCCTGAAAATAACTGTACTATTATGCTCTAGTGATGTTGCAGGCACAGAAGTTGTGCCCACATCAGTCCATGCTGGTGCCAACTGTTTCAAGGTAAGGTCCCATGTAGCAGATATTACTTGGCAGATGGACAGCTGTGAAGCAGCTCTGATGATGCTCATATTTGATTAATAATACAGTTTTGGAAATAAAGTGTGACCATTATCATTCAGTTTGAAAACTACAGAGGTATGAATGCCTGCATGTTCCTTGGTTGCCTTATAGGCACATTGTATCCATATTACTGTACTACTGTAATACAGTTTGCATGCTATATTAACAGCTGAAATAAGATTTAACTATGATCCATTCTACTTCACCCCTCTAGTACTGTAGTCAATACTGATCTTAGCACCTTGGGGTACTATAGATGATAAAGTATTTTATAATGCATGGAAATGGTACTGTCATGATTTATTGAGATTTCAGGGTTGGATGTTTAAGAGTTAACTTGTAAAGCCTCACTCTGGGTCCAGGGAGGGTTTTTATAGCCTCATGGTAGAGCCGTCCTCTGTCGTTTATCCTCCTAGCTGAGTGTGCCTGACCCTGTTCTGCCTGTGCTTCATGCCAATCGTTGTTTGTCAGTCTGGTGTTTGATTCGGTCCTGTCACGGTAAACGTCTCTTGTCTGTTGATCTTGTACCTCGCTGCCCGTCCTGTGTATGACCCTTGGCTATGTTACTGACCACTCTTGGAATACCTCTCTTGCACTTTGCTGTCTGTCTTATGTATGACCCTTGGATACGTTACTGACCCCTCTTGGAATACCCCTCTTGTACCTCGCCGCCTGCCCCGTGAATGACCTGCTTGCTTGTCTGACTATTCCATTCCTCTGAGCCACATCATTTCCAGTATATCTGCTAGCGTTACTGAGGCTCGCCTGTGGCCCCACCCACCTTCCCTGACTCCCGGTCACGTGACCGCAGGCCCTGTGAATCTTGGCTGTCACACCACAGCTCTGCCCTCCTCACAGGTCCTGGAGCTGGTCTCTCATTGCCAGCTCTGCGCTCCTGGCCCACACCACAGTGAGTAGACTCCCTCCTCCCTGGTATCCTGCCCTTGTCTCCTAAGTGGCTGCTCTATCACGCTGCTTGCTGACAGGTACACAGCATAAAAGATAAGTGTATTAACTGTTCTGCAAATCCTTCTACAAAAAAGTAAAGAAATATTTTATATAAATATATATATATATATATATATATATATATTTATATATATATATATATATATACTGTATATATATATTTTGTAAAATATATGTACCCAAAGCAGTGCTAATAAAATCTTCCATTTATCCTTTAATATAGAAGCCCATAATCAGCTACAGTAAATGCCTTCACCTCTATATTCAAATGTGCTAAAGTTAAAGGTAATCTTTTTGAGTTAATAATATGGGTATACTGGTTGTATACAGCTGAAATTAGTTATACCTGAATGCCTTCTTGATGATGATTGTTTAATCCCTTTACCCCCAAAGGTATTTTGCACGTTAATGACCAGGCCAATTTTTACAATTCTGACCACTATCACTTTAAGTGGTTATAACTATAGAACGCTTCATCGGATCCCAGTGATTCTGAGATTGTTTTTTCGTGACATATTGTACTTCATGATAGTGGTAAAATTTATTTGCTATTACTTGCATTTATTTGTGAAAAAAATGTAAATTTGGCAAAAATTTTGAACATTTTGTAATTTTCAAACGTTGAAGTTTTATGCCCTTAAATCGCAGAATATGTCACACAAAATAGTTAATAAATAACATTTCCCACATGTCTTCTTTGCATCAGCACAATTTGAGAACCCAAATTCTTTTTTAGGAAGTTATAAAGGTTAAAAATTGACCAGCGAGTTTTCATTTTTTCCAACAAAACTTACAAAACCTTTTTTTAAGGACCACCTCACATTTGAAGTGACTTTGAGGGATCTATATGATAAAAAATACCCAAAAGTGGCACCATTCTAAAAACTGTACCCCTCAAGGTGCTCAAAACCACATTTCAAAAGTTAATTAACCCATCAGGTGCTTCACAGGAATTTTTGGAATGTGAAAAAAAATGAACATTTAATTTTTTCTTACAAAACATTTTTCATCAGATGCAATTTTTTTATTTTGACAAGGGAAACAGGAAAAAATGGAAATCAAAATTCATTGTGTAATCTTTCCTAAGCATGATACCCAATATGAGGGAGAAAACCACTATTTGAGCGCACAGCAGAGTTCGGAAGGGAAGGAGTGCTATTTGACTTTTTGAATGCAAAATTTGCTGGAAAAATTGGCAGACACCATGTTGCATTTGGAGAGCCTCCTGATGTGCCTAAACAGTGGGAAGCCCAACAAGTGACCCCATTTTGGAAACTAAACTCCTCAGGGAACTGGTCTAGATGTGTGATGAGCATATTGATCTCTCAGGTGCTTCACATAAGTTTATAACATTGAGTCGTGAAAATAATAAAATCACATTTTCCCCACAAAAATTTTATTTTAGCCCCAAATTTTGCACAATATATAGTGCAAATTCTCCTAAGTACACTGATACCCCATATGAGGGATAAAACTACTTTTTTTTTGCACATGGCAAGGCTCGGGAGGGAAGCAGCATCATTTGACTGTTTGAATATAGCATTTTTTTGAATCATTAGCGGACCTCATGTCCCGTTTGGAGAGACCCTGATGTGCCTAAACAGTGGAAACACAAAACAAGTGACCACATTTTGGAAACTACACCCCTCAAGGAATGTATTTAAATATGTGGTGAGCAACTTGAACCCCCAGCTGCTTCACTGAAGTTTATAATGTTTAACCGTGAAAATAAAAAAATCACATTTTCCCCTGAAAAAAATGTTTTTTTTTAGCCCCAAAGTTTATATTTTCATAAGGGTAACAGGAAAAATTGCACCATTCAATTTGTTGTGCGATTTCTCCTGAGTAGGCTGATACCCCATATAAGTGGCAATACTACTTTTGAGGCACAGCGCAAAGCTCAGAAAGGAAGATGTGCCATATTTGATTTTGCTAGAGTTGTTTGAGGGTGTCATGTCACATTGGCAGAGCCCCTGAAGTGCCAGAACAACAGAAACCCCCAATGTGAACTCATTTTACAAACCACTCCCCAATGAATTAATCTAGGGGTGCAGTGATCATATTGACACCACATGTGCCTATCAGAATTTTATACCATTGATCAGTGAGGAAAGAGTACATTAGATTTTTACCACTAAAATGTTGTTTTAGCCTCAAGTTTTCAATTTTTCTAAGGGTTAATAGGAAATTTTTTTACAACAAAGTGAGGTCCATTTTTTCCTGAGTGTGCCAATACCCTACATGTAATAGGAAAATATTTTTCAAGCACAGTGCAAAGCTCAGAAGGCAAGGAGCCCAGATTTTAGTGTTATGTTTTTCAGGTGCCATGATCCACTGGGAGAGCCCATGAGGTGCCAGTACAGTATAACCCCCCATAAATGATGCCATTTTACAAACTATCCCTGTCAATGAATTTAGTTAGGGTTGCAGTGATCACATTGACACCATGGCTGTATCACAGAATTTTATACCATTTGGGCAGTGAATAAAAAATAGCTACATTATTACAGCCAAAATGTAGTTTTAGCCCCAGATTTTACATTTTCACACAATATGTGGGTAAAAATAGCACCATAATGTATCCCACAATTTCTACTGAATGTGGCAATATCCCATATGTGGCTGTAAAGTACTACTTAGCCATTTGGAGAGACTTGGGAGGAATCGAGCGCTATTTGTCTCCTTGAGTGCAGATTTTCCTAGAACAGTTTGCAGACTCCATATTCAGAGCCCCTAATTGCTAGAAGAGCAATATTCCCCCTCAAGTGACCTTATTTTGGAAACTATACCCCTTTAGAAATTTATCTACAGGTATAGTGAAGATTTTGACTTCATAGGTATTTTCCAGAAACAAGCAGCAATGAATGTTGCCGAGTGAAAATTGCATACTGCTGTTGTAATGACCAGTATGCTGTAGTGACCAGTATGTTGCGGTTACTTGTATTTTATGCCCAGCCTGTGCTTCTGGAGACATGCACCCACAACCCCTGCATAAGCGCTCACTGCAGAGCGCAGGATAAATGTGTTCCGAGTCTTACTGTGATCTTTTGGGATGCAGAATGAAAAAACAAAAGCAGGTGAAGAATCGGTTTTATTTATTTTTTAACGCTGTTGCTCATGTAGTATAAGTGATTAGGCTACTTTATTCTTCGAGTCGGTGCAATTACAGCGATTTCCAGATTTATATTGGGTTTTTATCTTTGGCTGCTGTCACACAGAAAAAGACGCTTTCTATTGCAAAAACTAGTTTTTTGCATCACCATATTTTAAGAGCTATAATTGTTACATATTTTGACCCATAGAGTCATATGAGGACTTGTTTTTTGCGGGACGAGTTGATGTTTTTATTGGTACCATTTTTAGACATGTGACTTTTTTGATTACTTCCTATTTTGATTTTCGGGAGGAAGAATGTACAAAAACCATCAATGCAGTAATTTTTTTTGTGGGGGTTTATCTCATTCCACGTGTGGTAAAATTGATAAGGCAGTTTTATTCTTCGGGTCAGTACTATTACAGCGATTCCTCATTTATATCTTATTTATGTTTTGGCACTTTTACACAATAAAAACAATTTTATTGAAGAAAATAATTTATTTTTTGGCTGATGGAGTGGTTTGGCGGCTTGTTTTTTGTGGGACAAGATGACGCTTTTATCGATAGCATTTTTATTTATGTCCATCTTTTTGATTGCGTTTTATTCCACTTTTTATTCAGCAGTATGATGATAAAGCATTATTTTTTGCCTTGATTTTTATGGTGTTCACTAAAAGGGTTAACTAGGGGGATAGCTTTATAGGTCGGGACATTCCGGACGTGGCAATATCAAATTTGTGTACTTTTATTGTTTATATTTTTTCATACAAGTATTTATTTATGGCTACAACATGTTTTGATTATTTTATTATTTTTTTTTGATATGTTTAAAAAATATTTTAACAATTATTTAAAAAAGTGTTTTTTTTTACTTTTTACTACTATGGGACTATCATTTTTTGCAGGCTGAGCTTGTATAGCATGGGGATGCAGCAACATCCCTGTGCTATGCAAACTGTCAACTCTGCACTGGCAGAAAAGGTTGCTGATCATGCTCTGAGCATGATCAAGCTACTTTCCTAGCTCTAGTAACCCAGATGATGTCATGATGACATTGGGTCACCATGGAAATGATCAGGACCCCGCATCATGACACAGGGTCTCCAATCCAAGGGAAGAGGGGCTGTCATCCCTCTGCCTGCTCCTGGAATGCTGCAATTAAGTTTGATCACAGTATTTAGGTGGTTAGAGTGCCAGGAGTGGTGCAGGACCACACTTGGCACTTAGCGCTAGTGTTAGCTGTTAGAGTCAGTCTGTGTGCACACACGATCACAACACATAATATCAAGTCCCACGTCAATAAGGCCCAGGGTGTGTGGATGTATTATTAATGACTGTTGGAAAAGGGTTAATAAAACATATTTTACAGCTTCAATCTTCCAGGCTTTGGAGCGTAGTCTGACCAGAAGATAAGACTGCCTCCGGCCATCATTATGCAAGATTTCTCCTCCCTTTCTCTTCAGATGTCCCTTTGATGTCATGTGTGCTGCCAGAAATTCCACACCTGCATATTCTGCATTCTTTCTCCTCTGTTCTGCCCTTCTGTGGGCACTGTCTTAATATTCATGTGTGCAGGTGCTTGCCAAATTTCCATTTTTTTCACAAATAAATGCACGTCATATCAAAGAAATTTTACCACTATCATGAAGTACAATATGTCATGAGAAAATGATGTCAGAATCACCGAGAGTAATTGTAACTTTAGGTCCCAGTGAACTACAGCGCATAGTGAATGTAAATTCCCCATACTGAACAGTCCCTCAGAAGAGAGCATTCGCGCCAAAATGTGCGTCAGGGACCTAGCATCCACTTCTAGCACAGGTAGAAATATTTTTACTTGCATTTTCTACTTTGTACCTCATATTTATTATGCTGCTATATAAAACTTTAATAGCTTGAGTCAGGTGCCCATGGTTAATACTTAGTTACTGTTATTTCACTGCTTCCCTGGGCCATTTCAGTTTTTATTAAGCACTATTTTTGCATACAAATTTCATTGGATTTTCTCATCTCTAAAAATTAGCATTAATGGGAACCTGACAGCTAATCCATGCTGCTCCATCCATGGACAGCATGTATCTGACATTGCTTGTATGATTTCAGCCATATATGTTTAACTTTTAAACACAATGGAATTTAAAAGAAAAATATAGTTCAATAGCCAAGAGGGAAACTTCTTGAACAGGCCAGTCCCCACCGGCTTCTCCATGCAAGCAGGCACAGACCTGTTATTCCAGAGCAGTGGGCATGGAGGAGCCTCAGGAGACACCCCTGTCTGATTAGTTTCCCATGTGGCTTGGTCACCAACACTTATGAAACTATACTTTTTCTCAGAAATGCCATAGCATGTCAGAGTTAAATAAACATGGCTTAAATTATGCAGCCAGGGTCATAGTCATACATGCTGCTCGTGGATCAAGCAGTATGTATCAGCTGACAGGTTTCCTTTAAATATTAATATTTAGATAAATTGTGGTACTCTTATGTCATAGATTATTGAGCAAAAACGGTAGCGGCAATACTTTCATTCTCACCCCACAATCAGTACATTTCAAAGTTATCTGGTCATATTATTTCATAATAATGATAATCATCAGCACAAATATAACATGATATAGTATACACTCGAAAAGCTTTTTCAGCATGCTGGTAGGAATAAGACAACTTTTGCATTCCATACTCTTATGTTCAGTGTCAACATCTGTGGTAGATGGATGTTTTATAGACAAAACTGGTCTAGAAATGCTGGTCACAATGCAAACAATAATTAATTATGCAATTATTTTAATTTATGCTCATACTCTCCTAGTGAACAGATGGCAAATTGAGAAACTTTGAGTGCGCATGTGCCATCAAGTGCATAGACCATTAGTAATGACAGTTTTCTTACAAATTACATTTCATTCAAACTCTCAAGGAGACCAGTATTACCTTAATGTTAAGCTATGTCTTTAAAATTGTCTTGAGTGCAATCATGATGTATTGACTTAGACATAAACAATTATAGCAAACATGTTATTCAGGTGAACAGTGAATTTTTAAAGAATTGGAATTTGATTTCTCAAGATATGATCAAGGCTCTCTTTCTAATAGCATATTTAGGTTTACATAAAAAATGTTATACTTAACCAAAAGAATAGTATAGTCTTTACCACTTTTCTTGCCATCTAAAGTCTCCCAAAATCTGCAGAAATCTATTGGACTCCATTATAGCTCAATGCTCTCTGTTAGGATTTGATAAGTCCATAAAGGCTCTCTGTGTGCAGTAAAACGATTGTGTGAGAACAGAAGCAATGTTGGTGTGATTAGCAGCAAGATCTTACCGGTAATTGATAGCTGGGCTCCTGCTCTACTGACCTGAAACCTCTGATCCCACTTGAGCAACAGCAGCAGCATTTCAGGGTTTGAAATAAGGAAGGATATATGTTTGCCCATTGGCCAGGTCAACAGGTTACTATGCCAACAAAGGATATAGCAAAAGAGCCCAGCTCAGCGGTAGGTATCAAAATATTAGGTCATAACAGAAGTACAGTAAATCCTTAGCCTTTGTTCTTACCTACAATCTATTTTTATATTTAAGGACTTGCATTGTGAACAGATCCAGGGAACTGCTGTTGGGGTAGCTTGAGTACCCTTTTATATGCATTTGTTCCTCAGGCTCAGAGAAGGTAATCTTTTTTACTGATTCAGCTTCATCGATATAGCAGGTACAGTTACTGGACTGCTATATCAATAATGTTTTGATATGGCATGGCTCAGATATAGAATTACAGTCATCACTCTTTAATTTAAGCTGAAATGGACACAAAATCAAATAGTCTTACAATATGAGCTGCACAACCATTTTTTTGGATGTTCCAAAACAGTTGGGCACATGGGACTTTTGTAAGGAGACATGTAGTGGAGTTTAAGTAGAATTCAATTCCACTCAAATATATGTGTCTATAATGTTGGCACATTGTAATTTATTATTTGACTCTGTTCAATTATACAGTATGTCTGTAATATGAAAGATTATGAAAATCATGTGCTATGTTTATTCATTCTCTGTGTGATTTCAAACTGGGGAAGTTTTTCCATGTCTCATTTACTGTTGTGCACAGTTCACATAATGTTCTTCACTATTACTTTGCACTGGTATTTCACTGTAAAGAAATATGACAAACTCTATTTTATTTATACTTTTTATTGTTATATATTATTTTTGTTATTTTATTATATTACTTTCTTCATTTTCATTTTTTCTTTTGATTATTTGTATTACTGTCACTATTTTGTCACATTTTACACATGCACTTAATATTTATTATTCACATTTTTTCTGGTCACAATTTTTTGTTTTTTCCTTTTTCTTTGTTGCTATTTTACTTTTCATTTCCTTGTCTTTCATTTTTTACTGTGTTATTCTGTGTGCCTTTTGCTTTGTCTTGTCGTTTTATTTCCTACCTGTTCGAACATTCTTTCTTGTTTGTTCTTTTTGTTTTTCTTAAAAATTCATAAAAATGGGAATTGCACACTTGCACTTTAAAAACACTGTCAATGAACGTACAGTATCATTGTCGCCTCTTGGTGTCTTGACAACAACGTCATTCATGAAATGGTTATCTGGTGACATATACACAAGACGTCATGTGACTGCGCGTGTGTTGGCTTATTTCCAGTTTGCGCACTTTTTTACCATTTTTACAAAGGCATCAGTATCTATTTACTGGTGATCTTTTACAATACAACTGATAGCTAAATACACATATCCTTATACATTATATATTGCACTTTTATATGTCTTTGCAAATGTATTTCACATATAGTGCTCAGCATAAATGAGTACACCCCAACAGATTTGCCAAAAAAACTTTAGGAATATTTGACAAATAGAGGAAAGAATGGATTGGATGAAATTTCAACAAATTCTTGATGCAAACATAACATCATCATTAAAAAAGCTGAAATTGAAAAGAGGATGGCTTCAACATATGAATTATGATTAGAGTTGAGCAAATTTTTCAAAATTCGGTTCCGATTAGGATTATCATTAAATATTGTTCGCCAAACACAGCCAAATGTCATTGGAGTCAATGGGAGTAGAAATTACCGAATATGTTCAGAACCGACCATCAAACATAAATTTGGCATGAATGTAGTACCAATATAACACAAATATGGCTAATTCAAATTCGGCGACCGATTTCGAACATATTCGGTCAACTCTAATTATGATATTAAATGTACATCAAAATCCACAGTAGACTTGGCACAAGCTGAAGGTTTTACAATGGCCCTCACAGTTCCCTGATCTGAACATCACAGAAAATCTGTGGGTAGGCCTCAAAATAGCAGTGCATGCAAGACATCCCAGGAATTTCACATAACTGGAATAATTTTCCAAGGAAGAATAGATGAAAATTCCTCAACTAAGAACTGAATGACTCTTGGCTGGCTACAAAAAGCATTCATTAGTAGTGATACTTTCAAAAGTGGGTGCTACAAGTCAATAACCATGCAGAGTACCTAAAGTTTTGCATTGGCCCATTTTCCTTTTTGTAATTTTTAAAATGTTAAAAATGACTATATTTGTTTTACCTTAAAATCAAAAGGAAGTGTGTCATTTTTAACTTTTGGCCTTTTAGAGATCATTTAATCTTCAAATTGCTTAACTGTTCACAATAACAGCTATCTTCTCCAGGGGTGTTAAAACTGTTACATGCCATTGTAATTCATTAAACAGATGTCCAGCAGATAATTAACAATAACATTTTATTAATTAATAAATAAAACCTATTCCTATTTCATGCTGTTAGCAATGGCACCACATAGAAGAGAAATGTCACAAGACTTGAGAAATATTAATTTATTTACACAAGAAAGGTGAAGGCTACAAGAAAATCACAAAAGCTTTACTTATCGATTAGAATACTGTAGCAAAGGTAATACAAAAATTTTACAAAGATGGAACTGTAACCGTCTCACAAAGATGTCCAGGCTAATCATGAATGTTAACACTCAAAAAGGAGTGTCTTCTGATGAGAACAGTTGAAGAAAATCGACATGCAAGTTCACTGCAGTGAGTAAATATTTATTATAATGTTGGTAGGACCATACATAATAGTCATTTTCTACTTATTGTGTCCCTCCTATTTCCTTATAGATCTTAAGCTTTCAAACAGGGCCCTTACTACTACTGTAACTTCTCAACTATGTGACACTCTGAAATGTCTTTATTGTCTGACACTATATAAATAAATTTATTACCACTAGTGTTGAGCATTCCGATACTGCAAATATCGGGTATCGGTCGATATTCGCTGTATCGGAATTCCGATACCGAGTACCGATATTTTTTCAATATCGGATACCGGAATCGGAAGTTCCCATAATGCAATGAGCCACTGTTGTGGCTGTCATTGGCTGCTGAAATGATGTCATCATGATGCGCGGTCTGTGCGCATCATGATGCGCTGTCTGTGCCGACTGTGGGAAGTCTGTACGGGCCTGCTGAGGGCCTGTGCCGGCTGCCGGGGGTCTGTACTGGCCTGCCGGGGGCCTGTGCTGGCTGTCGGGGGTCTGTACGGGCCTGCCGGGGGCCTGTGCCGTCTGCCGGGGGTCTGTACGGGCCTGCCAGGGGCCTGTGCTGGCTGTCGGGGGTCTGTGCGTGCCTGCCGGGGGCCTGTGCCAGCTGTCAGGGGTCTGTACGGGCCTGTGCCGGCTGCCGGGGGTCTGTACGGGCCTGCCGGGGGCCTGTGCCAACTGCCGGGGGTCTGTGCGGGCCTGCCGGGGGTCTTGTGTGTGTGCAGGCATTGTCCGATGGGACTACAAGTCCCATCGGGCTATGCCTGCTACAATGACAGTGATTGACACGTTAGCCAATGATGGGACAGCAGTAGTCCCATCATCAAGCTAATGTGTTGAATGTAAAAAAAACAACTTACATACTACATACATACTACATATATAAAACATTCATACAACATACATACATATTACATACTACATACATACTTCATATATACTACATTCATACAACATACATACATACTACATACATACTACATATATACTACATTCATACAACATACATACATACTGTACATACTACATACATATATACTACATTCATACAGCATACATACATACATACTACATACATATATACTACATTCATACAACATACATAAATACATACTACATACTTACTACATACATACTACATACTACATACTTACTACATACATACAACATGCTACAGACATACAACATACATACAACATACATACTACATACATACTACATACAACATACATACTACATACAATACATTTATACATTCATACAATACATACATACTACATATATACTACATTCATACAACATACATACATACTACATACTACATACATACTTCATATATACTACATTCATACAACATACATACATACTACATATATACTACATATATACTACATTCATACAACATACATACATACTGTACATACTACATACATATATACTACATTCATACAGCATACATACATACATACTACATACATATATACTACATTCATACAACATACATAAATACATACTACATACTTACTACATACATACAACATGCTACAGACATACAACATACATACTACATACATACTACATACAACATACATACTACATACAATACATTTATACATTCATACAATACATACATACTACATATATACTACATTCATACAACATACATACATAGTACATACTACATACATACAACATGCCACAGACATGCAGCATACATTCAACATACATACTACATACATACAACATACCTACTGCATACAATACATTCACACATTCATACAATACATACATACTACATATATACTACATTCATACAGCATACATACATAGTACATACATACAACATGCTACAGACATACAACATACATACTACATACCACATACATACAATACATTCATACATTCATACAATACATACATACTACATATATACTACATTCATACAACATACATACATAGTACATACTACATACATACAACATGCTACAGACATGCAACATACATACTACATACAATACATTCCTACATTCATACAATACATACATATAGACACACAGTACATATAACATAGAGTACATACTCACCATCACTTGTCACTTTAATCCCTGAAGCCAGTGTCATCTATGAAAAAAATTAGAAAAAAATAAATAAGCAATATACTCCCTGATCCGCAGAAATCCACGAGTTTCCCACGATGATCTGCTGCACTGCATCACTGAGAGGTTACTATCGTTCACTGGTCTCACTTTATGGCAAAAGCTGCGTGGGAACTTTCTCACACAACAAGGCCAAAAATGAGACTAGGGACAATTTTTTTACAGTGGCGGAGGAATACAGTGCGGAAGGATACCTACCTCCCGTCATTGGATTCCTGGAGCCCCTAGAGAGCGGTCACATCAGCTGATGCTGCTGTTCTCCACGGGAGATCGTCGTGGGACACTCATGGATTTCTGTGGATCAGGGAGTATATCCGTTGTTTGTTATTTTCATATTTTTTCACAGATGACACTGGCTTCGGGGATCAAAGTGACAAGTGATAGTGAGTATGTACTCTATGTTATATGTACTGTATGTCTATATGTATGTATTGTATGTAATATGTATGTAGTATGTATGTTGTATGTCTGTAGCATGTTGTATGTATGTAGTATGTATGTAGTATGTATGTATGTTGTATGTTGTACTAGCTGAAGAGCCAAATAGAAAAAATAAAGACGCGCACTCGTGCTGTAGGAGGAGGTGCTGACTGAACGTGGATATACCACAGGTAAAAGTCAACGGGTAGACAGTTGCACTCAAAATTGAATGTCACTTGCATCAGAGTCATTAAAGGAATTATTATGATTTTTATTAATTTTTTTTTTTACCTATCCTCCATCCCATAGTCGAGTGCCCATATACCCATCATACATATTCTCCATCCTATAGTCATATGCCCATATACCCATCACACATCCTTCATCTCATAGTCCCATGCCCATATACCCATCATACATATCCTCCATCCCATAGTCGAGTGCCCATATACCCATCATACATATCCGCCATTAGCTAGTATTTTGTTTTTTCCTCCTTCGGTGACTCATCATAACAGATGGGTATATGGGCACTCAACTATGGGATGGAGGATATGTATGATGGGTATACGGGCACTGGCCTATGGGATGGCGAATATGAATGATGGGTATATGGGCATGGGACTATGGGATGGAGGATGTGTGATGGGTATATGGGCACTGGACTATGAGATGGAGGGTATGTATGATGGGTATATTGGCATGGGAATATGGGAAATTCCCACACAGCAATGGCATAAAGTGAGACTAGGGACTTTTTTTTTTTTTAAGTGGCGGAGGAATACAGTGCGGAAAGACTTGAATGGGACTTCCGGTATCGGAATCGGCGATACCGATACTTTTTTTAAAGATCGGCCGATACCATCCGATATGATACTTTGAAGTATCGGATGGTATCGCTCAACTCTAGTCTCTATATAATGTAGTGATGAGACAGTTATAAATGTTTTTTAAACTGATGGCAGATATGCAATTTTCCAGCATGACAATGGCCTCAAACACATACAGTCATCACCGAAAGTGTTGGTACCCCTGAAATTTTTCAAGAATATGAAGTGTTTCTCCCTGCAAATTATTGCAATGACGCATTTTGTTATACACATGTTTATTTCCTTTGTGCATTTTGTAACAATACAAAAACCCAGAAAAAAATTGGGCATAATTTCACACAAAACCCCCAAAATGTGCTGGACAAAAATGTTTTCACCTTCAATTTAATATTTGGTTGCAAACATTGTGTAAAAAGTAATTGCTATTAATCACTTCCATCCATCAACAAGCTTTTTACACCTCTCAAATAGAATTTTGGAGAACTAATCTTTGGCAAACTGCTCCAGGTCTCTCATATTTGAAGGGTGCCTTCTCCTGACAGCAATTTTAAAATTTCTCCACAGGTGTTCGATGGGATTTAGATCTGAACTCATTGCTGGCCATTTCAAAGCTCTCCAGTGCTTTGATTCCATCCATTTCTGGGTGCATCTTGAAGTATATTTGTGGTCATTGTTCTGCTGGAAGTCTCTTGTCCTAGGACGCAAACTCAGCAATCTGACACTACATTGATGTGCTTTATCAAAAACCTCTCTCGTGGTCTCATTTGTCAACAAGATGCTATCCTAGAAGAATTTTGGCTTACTCATGCACCTTTTTTCAAACTGCAGTCTAACTTTTTTATATCTGTATGTCAGCAGTGGCGTCCTCCTTGGTCTCCTACCATAGCGTTTCATTTCATTCAAATGTTGATAAATAGTTCTCTCTGACACTGCTGCACCATGACCTGCAGGACAGCTTGATTTTCTTTGAAAATTGATTGGGGCTGAGTATCCACCATCTGGGCTTTTTATAAAAATTTTTCTGCCATCTTCGTCCGGGGAGGTTAACTACAGTGCCATGGGTTGTAAACTTCTTCTTTATGTTATGCAACATGGACAGAGACATCAAGATCTCTTGAGATGGACTTGTAACTTTGAGCATATTGATACTATTCAAAAATTTTGTTTATAAAGTCTTCAGAGAGTTCGATTCTCCTCTTTCTGTTCTCCATGCTTAGTGTTGCACACACAGTCACGCTATGCAAAAATTGAGTCAATGTCTCCCCTTTTTATATGGTTTCAGGTGTGATTTTCATGTAGCTCATACCTGTTATTTTCCACAGGTGAGTTTGAAGGAGCATCACATGCTCGAAAAAAGTTGTTTACCTACAATTTCGGAAAGGTACCAACAATTTTGGCAGGCCCATTTTTTGGTGGTTTTATGTGAAATTAAGTCCAATTTGCAAATTTTTATCTGTTTTTTTGTGTTATTCCAATGCACACAAAAGAAATAAACATATATATATATAATAAAATGTGTAATTGTATAATTTTGTAGGAAAAATACTTCATTTTCAGAATCAATTTCAAAGATGCCAACACTTTTGGCCATAACTGTATCTAAGGTCAATGTTGTATTTCTAAAGAAAAAGAGGGTGAAAGCTTTTCGGTGGCCAAGTATGTCTCCTGATCTGAGTCCAATCAAAAACCTATGGGGAATTCTAAAGAATCAAGTTGAAGATAACTCTCCATCCAGCATCCAGGCTCTAAAAGAGGTAATTCTTTAACTCCTCTTCTCCCCTCCAAGCATGTTTTTAACTTCATTACAAGGCCAAATTTGACAATTTGACCAGTGTCATTTTATGGAATGTTTTGATGTATCCAACTAATTCTGAGATAGTTTTTCTTAACATGTTGTACTTTATGATATTGGTAAAATTCGTTCAAAATGACTAGCATTTATTTGTGAAAAATCAGAAAATTAGAGAAAATGTAACAAAATTTAGCAATTTTCATACTTTTATCTTTCACATTGTTAAAGTATAGAGTTATGTCACACAAAATTGTTAAAAAATAACATTTGACACATGCCTTCTTTACATCAGCAAAGAGAGACTTTTTTTTGTATAAGACGCAAGTTGAAATGTGTAGGTTGTAAAGTACAGTACCAAATGTATTCTTGTATCCCCATGTTCTCAGATGTGACTATATGTTTGTTTTAATTGGTTTAATAAAAGCTATATTTTACCTAACAAGATTAAAAGACTACATCGCTGGATCACATCACCTTCTAGCTGTTCCTACAATGGTAGCTCTGCCGTGACCCGTGCGAGGCTCTGATTCACTTTGGGATCTATACACCCAACAACAGGTTAGCTGACGATTATATCTTTCCTATATTCTTTTTTTGTTAGATAGTTAGAAAGGTTAAAAGTTGACCAGCAATTTCTCATTTCTTAGACAAAATTTTCAAAACTATTTTTTTCGGGATCACATCCCATTTCAAGTGACTTTGAAGGGCCAATATGACAGAACATACCCAAAATTGACACCATTCTAAAACTTCAACCCTCAAAGTTCTTCAAACTACATTCAACATTCAAGAAGTTTATTAAATCTTCAGGTGCTTCATAGGAACTGAAGCAATGTGGAACAAAAAATTAATATTTACATTTTTTTCACAAAAATGTTACATTAATCTTCAATTTTTTATTTTCACAAAAGTAACAGGAAAAAATGGACTCCATATTTGTTTTGAAATTTAAATTTGAGCACGCCGATACCCCATGTCTGGGGGAAAAAGATTAAACTGTTTGGGCACACAGCAGGACTGGTAAGGAGCACCACTTGACTTTTTGATTGCAAAATTGGCTGGAAATCATTAATGGACACCATGTCATGTTGGGAGAGCCCTTGATGTACCTAAACAATGGAAACCCCCCACATGTGACCCCCTTTTGGAAACCAGACCCCTCAAGGAACTTATCTAGATGTGTGGGGAGCACCTTGAAGTCCAAGGTATTTCACAGAAATTATATTGTTTTGCCGTGAAAATAAAAAAACAAACATTTTTTTTCTGCAAAAAAATGTTTTTAACTCCAAATTTTGCATTTTTACAAGCAGAGCAGGAAAAAATGGAACCCAAAAATTGTTGTGCAATTACTCCTGAGTACACCAATACCCCATATGTGTGGTAAAACTACTGTTTGGATGCACAGCAAGTCTCAAAAGAGAAGGAGTGCCACTAGACTTTTTGAATGCAAAATTAGCTGGAATCATAATCGGACTCCATGTATAGGTTGGAAAGCTCCTGATGTGCCAAAACAGTGGAAATCCCCCACAAATAGACCCCTCAAGGAATTTATCTAGATGTGTGATGAGCACCTTGAACCTCCATGTGCGTCACAGAAGTTTATAATATTGAGCTCTAAAAATAAAAAAATAAAAATTTTCCCACAAAAATGTTCTTTTAGCCCCAATGTTTTTTTACTTTCACAAGTGTAACAGGAGAAATTGCACCCTATAATTTGTTGTGCAATTTCTAGTGAGTACACTGATGCCCCATATGTGGCTGAAAATTACTTTTGAGGCACAGTACAAAGCTCAAAAGGTAAGAAGCGCAATATTGGAGTTCAAATTTTGCTGGAATGGTGTGAGGGTGCCATGTAATATTGGCAGAGCCCCTGAGGTGCCAGAAAAGCAAAAACCACCAGTAAGTGGTGTCCTTTTACAAACTACACCTCTCAATTAAATCATCTATTGGTGCAGTGAGCATGTTGACACCACATGTACCTTTTCAAAAATTTATACAGCAGCTTTATTCTTCGGGTCAGTATGATTACTTTGATACCACATTTATATAATTTGTTATGTTTTGGTGCTTTTACAAAATAAATACTATTTCAATTAAAAAATAATTATTTTTGCATCACTTTATTCTGAAAGTTATCGCTTTCTTACTTTTCTACTGATGGAGCTGTATGGTGGCTTGTTTTTTGCAGGACAAAATGACATTTTTAGCTATACCTTTTTATTTACATTCATCTTTTTGATCACTTTTTTTATTCCATCTTTTGTCTGGCTGTATGATGAAAAAGCATTTTTTTCCTCTTTTTTTTACTGTGTTCATTGAAGGTGATAACTAGAGGGACAGTTTTATAGGAAGGGTTGTTCCGTATGCAGCAATACCAAATGTGTACTTTTTCCTTTTTCATAAAAATATTTATTTATGGGTACAATATATTTTTATCTGTGTTTTATAATTTTGTGATTTTTTTTATTAATATTTTTACGCATATTAAACTTATTCCTACTATGTGACTTTCACTTTCTGCACTCGGATCACAGTTATCTATACTTTATAACTGTCAGTGCTGCAGTGACACAAGTTTGTTAGATCAAGCACTAACTAACTTGCTAGCACTGGTGACCCTGATGTCATCATGAAGACAATGGGTCACCATTGGCAACGATCTCCCCCTTTCAGTTAATTTCCTGGGTCACCGATCGGAGTGCATAGGGATTTCCCTCCCTCTGTCTGCCTTCTAAATATTGTGATCGATGGCTAAACTGCCTGGAGGAGTGCAGGCACTGCTCCTGGCAGTGAGTGTCGGGTGTCAGCTGTGATGTCAACTGAACACTCGGCAAAGATTGCTAGTGCACAGTTCCTGTGCTTGCAAACTCATCTGGGCGTATCCATACATCCAAGGTTGGGAAGTACTTCCCAACCTGGATGCATGGATATGTATAAGGTCATGAAGAGGTTAATTATGAAAAAGATGCTGCAATATGTCGCCAACTTGTTTATTCCATGTCTAGAAAACTTACTACTGTCCATGAAATATATAGAGGTCATGCAAAATACTAGATTTAATAGATTTTTATGTAGAATGTATTCATATATGCATCAACCATTTTGAGTAAAACAAGATTTTTTAATAAAACTCATATTATTAACCTTACTTTTATGTAACGGGTTAAAAAATCTTCTATGAAATTCAATCTTGTCAAAAAAATTTTTGTGTTCAGTGAGATATTGATTAAAATCTTACTTTTCACAGTGACTGTACTTACTTATACTGAGCACTTTATGTCTTATTGTATTGTATTTGATTGTATACTTGCTAAATAAATATCCTAAACCCAAACTTACCAACCACTCCTGATGTAATTGTGTGTGAAATGTGCATCGTGTTTGGTGGGTGAACCTCAATGCTTTGACACCAGTCTTTTAATTCACGTGTGATGTTTTTGACTATTTGTCAAGGGGAACTTCTCTTTATGCAATCCATTTCTCCCATTTTTTCTAGTACTTTTTGCTTTAAAATATACTGTTGTGTTCTTCCCTTTATGTTGAATTACTTAATTATTTCTTTTTTTGCATTATGCCTTACATGTAGTAGTTTATACCCTGTCTTTTTAGTTTGGTCATAGGTTACTTTTTGATGGACCAATATATTTTTAAGTTTTAGCTCCATATTGCTGTGAGTCTGTTTTCACACTGTCTGTTTTCTCCTTCCACTCAGTGCTTTTTCCATCCATTTCAACATTTTCACTACCCCCTGTAAGGCAGCAAGAGCACCCTACACAGTGATGAGGCAGTGACCTGCAAAGTCCAAACATAAAAGTCTCTTTAATGTGTTATCTTCACACAGAAAAGGTTCCAATCCACACAAATGCAAATAACTTCATTGCATATTAGTAGTGCTTACTTCACACCAGTTCATAGCACTATATAGTACCCAGCATCCTTTAGATTGCAGTCACTACACACGCTAGTCCTCCACTGACTAGTTCCCGTGGGTGTTCTGCACTGCTGTATCACAGTCTCTACTCACAGCCATACCCAGTCCTCGATATCCTCCGGGTCGCAGCAGGGCACCATATCCACCTGGTTGCAGCCGCTAAACATGCTAATCCTTTATTCGGCCACAAGATATCATCCTCTGGTTCCAGTCACCTTGGATGGCAGCCCCCCTCTGTATGCTGTGGGTGGCAGACCTATTGGCTCAGCTCTGTCCTGTGCTCTACACACCAAGTGCTCTGCACAGCAACAAGCACCAACTTACTCGGGCCCTGACACACCTGAGACTCCACAAACTTTCTCAGCACTCACTAACTCTTTACTGCAGGGCTTTTATCACAGAAATATGTGGCTTTCAGCCACATGGAAAACCTGGGTCCAGAATGGAACAGACTGCACAAACTACTATCCTACAGTCTTCTTCAAACACAACATCCAGAGCAGGTTTTCCATACCTCTGTCTTGGATACTACCATGTCTAAGACTAACACTTACTTTTATTATCAGTCTGCATTGCAGTCACAGCTACGCCGTGACTTCCATGCACACCTATGGCCTTCATACACCTCCATGCTCATCCTGGGGAGAACATTCCGTGACCACTAGCTGTAACAGGGGTCTGCCTCACACCCCAGACCTCTTTGTACAATCTGCCAGAAAAATTCTCTTATTTCCCATTGACTCCCATTATACTCGTTACTCAAAACGAGCATCAGAGCATTAGGAATTGCTTGGTTTGTGTAACCTGTATCCTAGCATTTTAGTGCTCGCTCCTCCCTAGTGAAAATCCTATATTTGCATTGTCGAAAGAAGTGTAGTTTTTCTTTTGTAGCTTTGCCAAATCTTGCAACTCGTGTATACTCAGCTTAGTTTCAACCATCCGGATTTCAATAGCTTCTCGTCTGTGGTGGTATAACTACGGTAACCTAAACTGTCACAGCAGTAGCATCTGACTCTGCAGGTTCAATTCATCACAACACTTCACATTTACTGAGTGTCAAAACCAGATTAAGGCTGTGTGCCCACATAGTGTTTTTTCAGCGTTTCTGCAGCGCTTTTAGACAAGCTTTTCTGCTGCAGAAATGCTTAAGAAAAGCATCCCATGGAAACATAATGGAATCCGCACATGTTGTGCTATTGGTGTGTTTTTTTCCACTACGGAAACGCTAAGCGGAAAAAAACGCAGCATGTTAATTTTTTTGGCGGAAACGTGTGCGTTTCCACATACATACAGTTGTATTGCAAAAACGCATAGGAAAATGCATGCTAAAACGCTTCACAAAAGCGTCAAAAACGCTTACAAAAGCGCTTCATAAAACGCATGCATTTTCCCAGGAAGAGGGTGTGCGTTTCCACTCAGGAATATTCTGCATGAAAAACGCTATGTGGGCACATAGCCTACTAGTCACATTAGATTTATTAGATCTTATCTTTTAATTTGCATACAATTTACAAATAGCGGTACATGCTTTTACTGATTGTTTTCAGATGAATTTACATCAGTATAGTTTGGAATTATCTACACTACAGAATCATGATATACAATTGATAAATTCAGGAATGGATTATAATGTGGGCAATATGGTTCACTCCCGGGTTCAAGGCTCCAAGAGGGAGTATTTCCAGTTTGTCCTTAATGTAGTAATTTTTTTTCCACCATTAGCGGCATACATCATCAGGTAGGGAGCATTCCCGTAACTCCACTACAGAAGAGACACCAACAGCAAGTTACTGGATCTAAATATTTATTCAGTATTTACAGTGTATAACTTGCAAACATGGACATAATAATCTTGTTCATGAAAGAAACTCCATTATTAAGTATAGCGCTGTTCCTTAGTATACAGTGTCTTCTGTTTTTATGTATAGCATCATGCCCTATTACATAGCATCACTTTTTGTTTTGTATAGTGTTACAGTATATTTTATTACATATCATTTCCTTTTATTATGTATTGCGCCACCTTTACAACATAGAATTCATTCATTTTACGGATAGCGCCATACTTAATTACTGTACATACCGCCCATTATTATTATGTATACTGACATTCCTTATTGTATAGCATTTTCTCTAGTTATGTATGGTGCCATCCTTTATTACATAGTATCCTCTTTTGTTATGTATAGCATTGTACAAAGGAAACATTTTTGCTTGTGCTGCCCCCTCTATCTCCTTACAGATACAAATGTTCTCCAGAGCACCTGTCTGTTCATTATGTGACCTATCTCTTGACTTCCCAAATCGTCATGTGACAAGTCACATGATATATCAAATGCCTGGGGGAACAAGCACTGGTCAGTACTAGAGATGAACAGTTCCTTTTAAATTCAAATTCACAAACTTCACCAAAATTTTCCCAAAAATTTAATTTGTGGAAAATAAATGTGTGCAAATCTCAATACTTGAAAATTCGTAATTGCTCACAAAATACATGTGGGAGAAGAGAGAGAACCCTACTGACCATAATACTGTAGACTACACTCTACAGGAGAGAGAAATAAATAGAGAGGACCCCACTGACTGTGATAGCTACAGGGTATTATGGAAAAGCTCACATGGTAATAAAATATGACATTAGCCCACTCTTTGATCCTTCAGTAGTGTGGAAATGGTGCTGGGCAAGTTCTTTTTGTGTGAATTGCAAATCAAATCTCAAAATGTTTATATTTCAATGCCTCCAAGAGTTTCAGAAATTTGACTTGAACTCAATCCTCTGTGGAGTAGTATGTTCACCTCTCGTCATTACCTACCAAAAGTAGTTAAGTAAGGATAACTAGAAAACCTATTCCACAGGACATCTAATATCGGACAAACTGCTGAAAAAGATACTGTTTGCTATGATAAAATGGTGTCAGAAAATACAGTCCATAAAATCCTGCTAAGTGTGAGGCTGAGTATCTGCAAACCAGTCAGAAAGTGCACATATCAGCATCAGTACTGGACCAAGGAGCAATTGAAGAAGGTGGCTTATCTGATGAATTGTCTGTCTCCTATAATATAGAAAAAACTAGGATTCTCTAAAGGCCCCATCACACATAGCGAGATCGTTAGCGAGATCGCTGAAACACCACAGGTTTTGTGACGCAACAGCGACATCGCCAGTGATCTCGCTATATGTGACTCTCGCTGATCGTACTCGAATGTCCTGGGCCAATTTTTGATCGTTGGCGTCCCGCTGGCCAGCATTCATCGCTGTGTTTGACGCCATAACAACGACGAGCGACCTCGTTGAAGCACGTGTATAGAGGTCTGTGTCGTCACAATAGCTGCAGTGTGACAAGGTCCCAACGACCGCCGAGGATTGCCCGATCGTTGCTGCGTCGTTGAGTAGATCTGCCTGTTTGGCAGCTTACTAGCGACCATGTAGCGACGCTCCATCAATCCTTACCAGGTCGTATCGTTGTCAGGATCGCTGGAGTGTCGCTATGTGTAACGGTACCCTTAGGGCTCACTTAGTATCCAATGTTTTATCATGTATTCATGAGCCTATTGTTATACTATGAGGCAGTGCTGTCTAGCGTTTTTTGCTCTCATGCTGACTCGGCATGAGAAAAAAATTGCATCATGCTGCGAGTCCATCTGATAATTGGACAACACACACCCATACAAGTCTATGGGTGTGTGTAAAACATTGAACTGTATTCGGATGTCATCCGAGTGCAGTCTGATTTACCTGGACAGAGACAATTGGGAAGATGGAGAAATTATTTTCTCCTTTTTCTACTCAACTGTGATACGATTCTCTCAATTATGTGTCCAATCTGTGGAGATACCTCCTCACAACTTACAGAGCTTAAAAGATCTGCTGTTGGTTCCAGGTACCGTAGAACACATTCAGAGATCTTATGGAGTCTATGCCTTAAATGGAAAATGTCAGCAGCAGGTTTTTGCAATTTAATTTGAGGACAGCATGAGTAGGGGTTAAAACATTGAGTTCAGTGATGTGTCACTTATTATGTTGTGTGCTGTAGTTTACTTACAATGAAGGTTTTATAACCAGGACAGTATCACTGCCAAGACTAACTGCCTTATACCATGTGGGCACATGTAGACAATGTACATAGAGAGCCTAATGTGGGCGGGGTGAGCTTTCTGAGCTCTGCTACATGCTACAGATAAAAACTCTGATTTAATCACAACTGCTGCACCCAGTAAACTAAGTGATATATCGCTGGAATCAGGGTCTCTTTTCTTACATTATGCTGCTTTCAGAAGATGTAGCATAAACCTGCTGATGGATTCCCTTTCATGGTTCAAAACTGTTTTTGCAGTCTGAGGGAGACGTTAACAATGACAGGTAGGTGTTTTAATGTTACGTCTGCTTTGTGTGTAAATGTATTATTGGAATCAGCTTATTATTAGAATCATGGCTATGATAGCATAGATGAGAAGCTGCGGAGATAAAAATCCTCCTCTTCCCTGTCAGCGCTAAATTAATGTGAGCTGCTTTTTTTCAGACACAATTCTAAGAAATGTTCCTAGAATGATTTCCTTCTATTTTGCCTTCAGTATTAAGTTCTTTCCTTTGGAAATATCCAATTACAGTGTTCTGAGGTTTAGAAACAGATCAGCATGATATCAAACCAACTCATTCCTGCAGTGGTCACTAAATCAGTGTGTAAATGTGAATTCCTAATCTCCAAATCGGCATCAATGCCCATCTGCGGAATAATACAGTGGGAAATCACCAGTGGATGCTAATTGTGAAAAAAATAAAATACGAAGTTATCACCCCACCAGGTGTGCTTTATGTCTCCTGCAGCTTTTTCATATATGTTTTTTCTTATATTACCTTGAAACTGGGAATAGCGCGGGTATTCATATTCATTTTTAATTGTGAATGTGGCCTAAATCATTCCACTTGCAGGTATGAGGATGTGATCATTACTAGTATATCATTCACTCCTTTTGTTCTCTGCATGTTTAGTAACATACTTAACCTTAACCAAATGATAAGACAAATGACACCTTAACAGTCGGTAGAGCAGGAGTGGTTTTATTTTAGTTTTTGCTGTACCTTTTTTTTCTCGGCTAAAATTTGCTTCACATCAATCTCCTAGTAAAGCCAATGCTTTGGTTTGCGAGAGCAGAGTATAAAGGCACTGGGGCCATTAGGGACTGCCAGTGCCTGACCCTGCGGGCCTTTCTGTCAATCACAGCTTTCCCATCTCTTCTGCTTTTCACACCAGGCAGCTGTACCCATCGCTGTCAACCAGGTAACAACCGGCAAACAATAGAGGCTTGAATGCCTGGTCTAGACACTCTTTTAGCCACTTATTTGCTGCTCTTGGCAGCTGTTGAAGCATAAATAAGCAGTTTGTAATCAGAAAGCTGACATCATCGCAGCTCAGCTGAGGGCGAGAATTGTTCCTGTGCACTGAGCTGCTTTTTTTATGACTTTTTTGTGTGACATTGGATTCTAGGCAGGGAGGGGGAACAGATCCGTGCCACGCTAAGCTGGTCTTTCTTTCGACGTACAATAAGGCCGGGATTGTCAAACTACTGAAAAAACACAGAGAGGAAAACGAGCACATGCTCTTTCTTATGGATTTCAGGAAAGATAATCTAGAACCTACATAACATGTCATAAAATGAGAGCAAACGCTGAAATATGGCCATCTGTGGTCTAACGCGTCATCTCCAAATCCCAAGAAAGCAGCTTCTGTGCAGGGTGGCTGCCTTCCTAATATTATGCAGCTCCTTGCCTAGAACTTTGCTACCGGTCATTGAAAATGAGCGCACATAGCAAATTGATTGTAGTCACAATTAGAAGGGCAGCGCGGCGCCGTAATGAATTGTTTATTTATTTACTACCTCCTCTCATCTCGCGTTGGTGGGGGTGTAGGATGTCAACCTAGTTTGAGACCTGTATTTAGCTTTTCTATTCCCCCAAGTCTTTATGTAAATGTTACGAGCATCTACATTCTATATACCCATACGCAAGTTTCAGCTCAAGAATCTCTATGATGCAAGGTGGTGATTAAAAATTAAAAAAAGGCAGTATACAGTATTTATTAAAATAAAAAATAAAAATAATGATTTTATTTATATAGCACCAACATATTCCACAGCACTTTTCAATTAAGAGGGACATATACAGGCAATAAAGTAATAAAGTAACACGCAGTTCACCTGTTACTGGAGGAGCGACGACCCTGCTCGCAAGCTTGCAAGCGGTAAAATAAACTTTTACTTTACACGATGTTTGAAGTTTAAATGATTTAGAACAATAAACTGTTATGAATAATGCTCAACATTATACGATATGACTATAAAATATTCATTTGACATTCACATTTCAACATTTAACAAGACCTTAGCATCAAGAAATACATTTCCAGTTGTGCCGCAATACAGTGAACATTGGGAAGGTGTTTCGCCATCATCTGCTATATCTTATGTTCAGAAAAGTGCCATCTTTCATACATGTCTAATTCAATACAATATTCACTATAAATCAGTACCGTAATGGAGATGTAGGGAAAATACATAAAATATTTTACAAGTCAAAGAAGCATTTATAAAATATACAAATACAGAGCTACATTTCTTCGCACTTTGTGACAACTAGGAAAATCTGCATTTCTTTCAGTCAGGGCATGAACTAGGTATGGTTATTTTACAACCAGTAGGTCACACATGGTCTTATAGGAACTATTCCATGGACTGTTTCTTCCAAAATAAAGCCCTCTCCCAATACATGTAGAAACCAAGTGTGGGTGCCTGAGGTTTTCATAGTGCAGTTACGATCCGGTGCTGCACCTCTATGTTCACCGGACAGTGAACGTTGTATATACTTTGCTTCTGCACAAATTATGCTATCACTAAATAAACTATTTCATATTTGTATAGCATGGGGGTAGATATGTTCATCATGTCCCAGATCTATGGTAAAGTCATATTGTTTTGAAACCAGAGTATCTACTTATTGATTGTCTGTGTGAAGGAAGACTTGGACATTCTGTGCATGTAGAATGGTATCAATAACTGATAGCAAACCAGCCTAGAAACAACACCCCACTATTTCTTGTGCCCCTTTTATCAATGTTTTTAGTTAAAAGGAGTAAAATTATGTTAATTATTAATACTGTGATATCGGTGCAGCAATGCGTGAGGTCCTGTATACTTCTTTCACTCCACTTTCTTTACGTGGCAAGAGTTAAATGCTACTACACCACACTGGAGTCCAGGGAATGGCTGAAGTTTTGTAGTATTCATGAAATGTCCTAATTAGCATTTAGAAACGAGTATGGCAGCGCCAACAATTGTCCTTAAATGAACTATCTATCTATCTATCTGTCTGGCTGTCTGTCTGTCTGTCTGTCTATCTATCTATCTATCCATCCCATATTTATCTATCTATCTATCTATCTATCTATCTATCCCATATCTATCTATCTATCTATCTATCTATCTATCTATCTATCCCATATCTATCTATCTGTCTATCTATCCCATATTTATCTATCTATCTATCTATCTATCCCATATCTATCTATCTGTCTATCTATGTAAAAATAGAAAAGTAGGAGTAGCACCAGTGTAAAGTGGGTGCAAAGCCTCCCTGGCAAACCATCCAGATAAACAGTAACAAATGGAGGCCACTATGTGCTGATTAACCACAGTTATTTTTGCCATATCTCATATCCATCCATCTCATATCTTTCTATCTATTATCTATCTCTCTATCTCTATATACAGTATCCCATATCTATCTATCTATCTATTATCTATCTATCTATTGTATATCTATCTATCTATATCTATCTATCTATCCATCTATTGTATATCTATCTCTCTATCTATCTATATTCTATTTACTGTATCTAATTTTTTTCTTTTCAGATTTGCTCTAAATGATGTTATGAATTTAGGAAACAGAGCGCATCAAGAATATTCCATAGAGGAATTAAGTCCGTGTGAATTGGCCTGCGCTGCTTTACATCCCTGGTATGAATTGGGAATCTGTAAAACTCTACAGTACAGAGAGGAACATTTCATAATAAATATTTCTCCATAGCTTTGCGACATTATCTTATTGTACAGTAAGTGGCTTGTGATTTACAATACCAGAAAGCATTTCCAGAACGCATGTTTAACAAAATGACATAGCAGATAATTGAAATTTATTTGCAATTTTCAAAGTACAATAAACACAATTCTCTCTTCCTTTCATTAATAACCACACGACTAATGCATAACAATCCCTCTGCAGCTTTTACAAGCCAAACTTGAGCTGCTGTGTTGTAATAGCTGAAAAAGTTAATGTAGCTTGAACAAGGTTCCTAATTGTCCCTGTCTCTGTCATATTTGTCTACTTGAGTGGTCCTAAATACCACAGCGATTAATTACTGCAGAGCAGGTATTACAAGATGTTATCATACTTCCCTGGCTGTCTGGGTGAATGAAGAGAAGCAGGAGATTGTTCCAGTGTTTCATCTTTGCACTTCCTATAAGGCAGTTTAACCAGAAGATTTAATGTGTCAAAGTTAACTGCGATCCCTAGTAGATATTCACATTCTAATTAAAGATTAAGGAACACAATACATTACACTGTGATTTGTCATACTTGACTTGTTAAGTAGAAAGCCTAGTGGGATTCCCCAACATTTCAGAAACCTATATTTTTGTGTTTTTTCCACTTCTGTATAGTGTCAGAACACAGATGTTTAGTAACACAACTTGCCTATGTGTGTGCAATGTAACCTACAGATTAGGATTGATAATATATTGAAATATTAGGTGGAAGGAAGGATGATTTACTCATAGAATAACGGCACTTAACCCTAAGTTACTTTTGATTCATCTAGTGAAATATCACGTCATCATCCTGAGCTCTGATGACTAGGTAAGTACCGGTAAAATATGCTAATATGAAAAAATTCTCCAGAATAGTTTTTGAATCTAAATTTTGTGTGTTCTTTACATGTATTACCTATTCGTTTTAGATAGACATTTTCATTGTCATCACTTGACTTTCAATTGTATACATAGTATACCATAATTTCTTTTTTTTTCCAGATTTAGACCATCTTGCTTTTCAATAACATGACAATAGCTAACTCATAGGGATGTACTGGAGCAGAAATGATATTTTCTTTCGGGTGCGTCTCTGAGCAGGAGGTTTGGAGCAGTAACTGCTTTGGATTGATTATAAACAGCTCTATTGATTATTAATCTGAAAAAAAGCTGTCGAAGCTGGCAATCCTAGAAAATGTGAGTGTCCCATAAAGCACAGTGTGAATAGAAAAAAGCAAATAGAGGGATATGTGCTGGGATAAAACTAGTCATGCCAATTATTAAAATTTTGATCAAAATTATGTTTACTAAATACCCTTATTATTATTACCTTTATGCATTATTTGCAGTATACATTTTTTACTTTTTAGTTCAGGATATTTGTGTTTTTGCTTTTTGTTTTCTCAATTATTAAAATGGTATAGACTTTATTTAAATACAATTTATAAAATGAACAGTAGGAAGATGATGCCAGTGATGCAAATAAGGATTAAAACTGTTGAAATGGAAACCTCTTGTATACAAAATTTAATGCATGACAAATATATAAAGAGTAAAAACAATTTCAAATCAATATTCATGATCTTATTAATATACAGCTCTGTCAAAAATTAAGAGACCGCTGCAACATTTTCAGTTGGTCTGATTTCTTTCTTTATAGGTATATTTGAGTAAAATGTAAATTGCTCTTTTATTCTATAAACTACTGACAACACGTCTTCAAATTTCCAAGCACGAAATTTTGTATTTATTTTCAGAAAATGAGAAATGGTCAAAAGAACAAAAAAATGCAGTGCTTGCAGACCTCAAATAATGCTAAGAAAGCAAGTTCATAATCATTAGAAACACCAACACTAATGTTTTAACTCAGGAAGAGTTCAGAAATCAATATTTTGTAGAAAAACCATGATTTTTAATCAAAGCTTTTATGCGTCTTGGCATGCTTTCCACCAGTCTTTCACACTGCTTTTGGGTGACCTTATGCCACTCCTGGTACAAAAATTTAAGCAGTTCTTTTTTGTTTGATGGCTTGTGACTATCCATCTTCTTCTTGATTACATTCCAGAGGTTTTCAATGGGGTTCAGGTCTGGAAATTGGGCTGGCCATGACAGGGATTTGATATGGTGGTCCTTCATTCACACATTGATTGAATTGATTGACCTAGCTGTGTAGCATGGCACATTGTCCTGCTGGAAAAAACAGTTCTCAGAGTTGGAGAGCATTGCCTGAGCAGAAGCAATCAACTGTTTTTCCAGGATAACCGTGTATGCGGCTTGATTCATACGTCCTTCACAAAGATTAACCTGCCCAATTCCAGCCTTACTGACGTATCCCCAGATCATCACCGATCCTCCACCAAATTTCACAGTGGCTGCAAGACACTGTGCCTTGTATGCCTCTCCATGTCTCCATCTAACCATTAGACGACCAGGTGTTGGGCAAAAACTGAAAATTAGACTCATCAGAGAAGATTACCTTACTCCAGTCCTCTATGGCCCAATCCTTATGGTCTTTGGCAAATTTCTGCCTGGCTGTCCTTTGCTTCTCATTGATGAAAGGCTTTTTTCTAGCTTTACATGACTTGAGCCCTGCATCTAGGAGCCTTTTACGAACTGTTCTTGCCCTGCACTTCACACCAGCTGCCATTTGCCATTCCTTTTGTGCGTCACTTGATGTCATCCTGCTGTTGCTGACTGATGTTCAAATAAGACGACGGTCATCCTGGTCAGTGGAGAGTCATTTTCAACCTCTGCTCGTCTGTAGCTTTGTTGTCCCCAATATCTGCTGCTTGACCTTGTTGTAATGGACTGCCGTCTTAGAAACTTTTAAGGATGGAGGCAACATGACGCTCACTGTATCCCTGGCTTGTAAAGCCAGAATTGAGCCCTTCTTTTCCTCACTCAAGACTTTTCTTTTCAACTCCTTTGGCATGGTTAAACATTATTTTTTCATTCCTATTATTTTTTGGGATATTACTAGCACTTGTTTTGCCATCCAGCTTGTCCTATTGCAAGAGGATTGTGAACACCACAGCAGGGTTTCTTATACTTTCCTTCATTAAATAAGATTCAGGTGATCACCTAATCAGAAGCACATTAAATAGAATGAGGTGTACTCTGGCTGGAATTAAACTGACACTGGAAAGGAATGGCTGTCAGACATGAAGAGAAGCTGATTTTTATAAAACTGTGCAATGGTCTCTTAGTTTTTGAAAGAGCTGTATATCTTTACTAGGGGGTCAATACCAAAGAAGCTAGTATAACCCACAGGAGGATAAGAGGTAATGAGTGTAGATAATTAGTAGCAGTAAGATCACCCACTCAATGTGTGTTTCACAAATGCTTCATCAGGGTGGTTGGGGAGGAGCTTAGAGAAGTATATAAAGTGAAAATGGCCAATAGGAAAAATGAACAAGATGCCAGCAGGTGGAAGCAATACATATATCAAGCATTAAACCACTGCATTTAGTTTACCACTGAGAGAAGTGTAAATAATAAAAACAATAATATTTCTTAATGTATTATCTGCAAAAATTTAAATAAAGATAGAAATCCAAACGTCAATTCTATTTTTCTCATTTGCTCTATTATTCTTATAAGTTTATTTGTAGTTTTATGGAATGAGCTTGGAGAATTTTCTTTTGCATTCATTGTCTCAACAAACTATTGGATACAAGGTGTAAAAATAGGAATTCACACATTAAAGGGAATCTGTCACCCCATTTTAGCCCTATAAGCTGCGGCCACAGCCATCAGGGGCTTATCTACAGCATTCTGTAATGCTGTAGATAAGCCTCCGATGTAACCTGAAAGATAAGAAAGTAGAGTTAGATTATACTCACCGGGGGGCGGTCCGGTCTGATGGGTGTCGCGGTCCGGTTCGGCGCCTCCCATCTTTATACGATGCCATCCTCTTCTTTCCTTCCTGTCGTGGCTCCTGTGCAGGCACACTACTCTGCCCTGTTGAGGGCAGAGCAGAGTCCTGCAGTGCGCAGGTGCCGGGAGAGGTCCGGCGCCTGCACACTGCAGTATTCTGCTCTGCCCTCAACTAGTCCCAAAAATATAAATAAAAAGCTTTATTAAAAACACAACATGTTTCAGCTGTATTCAGCCTTCCTCAGGTGTATAGAAGTTGGTGGAATGCTGGGCTCACATATTACTATCCTGATCGATGTAGACTACTGCCGCAAACAGGAGGTTAAAAATTGTCAGCTTCTGTTTGTTGCTCCTGCCTACATCAATCAGTATAGATATATATGAGCCAAGTATACTGACCAACCTCTAGACACCTGGATACAGTTTAAATACATTTTGTTTTTAATAAAAATGTTTCATTTTTTTGGTATACTTTTTCCTTTTCCTACATTTACTACTGCAGGCGAGCCCTACACCTGGTATCTCTCCCTATCAATACACACTGCTGGAACTTACCTGGAGGAATTCCCAACAGCACATCGGGTCTGCTGCACAACAGTAATCTCACAAAAGAAAGAAAATAGGTAATTGCAGTGTTTTGTGAACTTAACCTTAGTTAAAGCCCTAGAAGTTCTAACTTTTCCTTCAGTACACATTACAGTGTTTCAATAACCTTCATATCCTGTGTACACAGGGGTAAGAGAGCAGCAGTTAATCTAATGCACTAGAAATTATCAAATCATTTTAGATTCAAATTTACTAGGTTCGACAAATTAGAAAAAAAAATCGCAATACTGAAATGCCTCTGATCACGTTGAAAATATGTGACACAGAGGTCTGCTAGATGTATATCCAACCCCTTTCAAGTTCTTTACACAAAAACAGCCTTAGTTATGTCAAGTGACCCTAACATAGAAAAGGATTGCAATCCAGTAGTTATTAACAGCCCATTTGATAACACATTATATTGACAGACTTTTGATGTAATTTCATAATAAAGCATGATCTAAACATTATCCCTCGTAACAGGGATGGACTGGCCATCTGGCGATTCTGGCAAATGCCAGAAGGGCCTATCTGTTTGTGGACTGCCTTGTCTGCTGCCTTGCTAGCAGAATCAGTGTTCTCAAGACACCCATACTGTTAAGAGTTGTGACGGAGCATCAAGTCGCTGACTCAGTCACTTACCCCAGAAAGCCAAGGGTATCATTAGAAATATTTGTCTTGTAGTAAATCTTCCTTTCCTCCATATAGAGTAATATTATTAATATATCCCTTCTGGTTCTTGGGGACGGGGACAACACGGGCCTATGTGATTTCAAATGCCAGAGCTGAATTTCAGTCCCAGTCCATACCTGCCTCTTAATCACTTGTAATCAAGCTGACCATTCAGTGCAAAACACTGACTCAAACTGACAATACCACTGGCGGAGGTAACATCATCTTGATGTCACTGAGACTACTGATGTGCCATATATTTTATAATGCTTCCTCCCCTCAAATATGCTTGTCAGAACTTGCTACACTACATCACTGATCAATTACAAAGACACTGCTGCTGGTGATACACCTCCTATGTTTTTCTCCCACCATCAGTTGAGTTTGTGTATTATTCAGAGTCTACTACACTAATCTTTTTCAGTGCTGCAGTTATACAATATGTTACTGTCTGTGTTTATCCAATGCTTTAGGGATTTCTCTTCCTATTTCTTTAGTTGAGTTGTGAGCTCTGATGTCCTCCCACTGTCTTAAGGCACTATAAAATAGACGCTGCATTCCCTCTATAGTCTTTTATATAAGTTAACATAGTCATTCCTGATTGGCTGCACTGTACCATGTGATGTAATAGCTGCAAGGCATTAAGGGGAAGCCTGCTCAGTCATGCCTACAGACGTGAAACTTTTGTGGATAAAGCAGTCTTCTACAATGTATGAACAACCACAAAAATAATAGCATTATCTATTAAATAAATATAATATATGTTAGTTTTCACTAGATAACTATGCACATAGTACAAAAAAGTGAGTAGACACAGGAATAGTCAATAAATATGCGGTTTTTATTAATACATAAATATAAAAGCTGCATGTTAGCAGAGAAGGTTAAAATACAAAAGGAAAAGACTAAATCCAACATAGGAAAATCACAGCAAATGACATATAGAAAATGGTTCTAATAATCAATTGGTATTGTCCTCAACACATATAAAATAGTACAATTCAGATTTAGCATGAGGGTTGGCTCCACACATGTAACTTCCGTTCCTGGGGAATTACTTCCTAGCAAGCGTTCTACACTGGAGCACATTGCCTCTTCTTGATTAAAGAATTTTCTACTCATGTTCTTCTTTTATTCCTTCTCCAGTGTGGATTGTCCTTGACATCACATGCTTATGCTATCCTATGAGACATTAATTTACATTCTAAAACCCATTTTGGCAAATTCTCTTCTATTGGCTGAGTTGACATTTATACACCTCCTTTTTTCTCTCTTTCATTATACTCCTTGAGAAAGTCACCTGGCAAACGTTGAAGTTTTTGGATATTTACAGTGAGTATGGAAGGTATTCAGACTCCTTTAAAGTTTTCACTCTTTGTTTCATTGCAGCCATTTGATAAATTCAAAAAAGTTCATTTTGTTCCCAATAATGTACACTCTGTACCACATCTTGACTGAAAAAAATCAGAAATGTAGAAATTTTTGCAAATTTATTAAAAAAGAAAAACTGAAAAATCACATGGTCAAAAGTATTCAGACCCTTTGCTCAGACACTCATATTTAAGTCAGATGCTGTCCATTTCCTTTTGATCCTCCTTGAGATGGTTCTACTCCTTTATTGGAGTCCAGCTGTATTTAATTAAACTGATAGGACTTGATTTCTAAAGGCACACACCTGTCTATATAAGAACACACAGCTCACAGTGCATGTCCGACCAAATGAGAATCATGAGGACAAAGGAACTGGCCAAGGAGCTCAGGGACAGAATTGTGGCAAGGCACACATTTGTGGCCAAGGTTACAAAATAATTTCTGCAGTACTTAAGGTTCCTAAGAGCACAGTGGCCTCCATAATCCTTAAATGGAAGAAGTCTGGGACCACCAGAAGTCTTCCTAGACCTGGCCATCCAGAAACCTGAGAAATTGTGGGAGAAGACCCTTGGACAAAAAGATAAAGAAGAACCCCAACATTACTGTGGCTGAGCTCCAAAGATGCAGTAGGGATATGGGAGAAAGTTCCACAAAGTCAACTATCACTGCGGCCCTCCACCAATCGGGCCTTTATGGCAGAGTGACCCGATAGAAGCCTCTCCTCAGTGCCAGGCATATGAAAGCCCACATATTGTTTCCTAAAAAACACATGAAAGACTCCCCACCTATGAAAAATAAGATTCTGTTGTCTGATGAGATGAAGATAGAATATTTTTTTTTTCATAATTCTAATCAGTATGTGTGGAGAAAACCAGTCACTGCTCATCACCTGCCCGATACAATCCCAAAAGTTTTTCAGCTGCAGGGACAGGATGACAGGTTGCAACTGAAGGAAACATGAATGCAGCCAAGTACAGAGATATCCTGGATGAAAAAATCTCTTCGAGAGTGCTCTGGACCTCAGACTTGGCCAAAGGTTCACTTTCCAACAAGACAATGACCCTAAGCACACAGCTAAAATAACAATGGAGTGGCTTCAGAACAACTCTGTGACCATTCTTGACTGGCCCAGCCAGAACCCTGACCTAAATCCAATTGAGCATCTCTGGAAAGACCTGAAAATGGCTGTCGACCAAAGTTAACATCCAACCTGACGGAACTGGAGAGGATCTGCAAAAAAGAATGGCAGAGGATCCACAAATCCAGGTGTGAAAAACTTGTTGTATCATTACCAGGAAGACTAATGGAGGCAATGAAACAAAGAGTGAAAAATTTTAAGGGGTCTGAATACTTTCCATACCCACTGTATCTGCATTGTACTGTTTTATTTGTGTTGAGTACAATACCATTTTATTATTAGAACCTCTTTCTATAAGTCATTTCCCTGTGATTTTCCTATGTTGGATTTATTCCCTTCTTTATGGATTTTAACCTTCTCTGCTAATATGCTGTTTTTATATTTATGTATTAATAAAACATGTATACGATATTTTATTCACTATTCCTGTGTCTACTCACTTTTTTGGTAGGATATGCAAATCTTCTACAATGTGTAAAATGGCAGGTATTTTTATTGGGCAACTTACACCAAGAAAATAGCTAATTTTTCGAATTCACAAAGATGTGAAAATGTTATAATATTTTAGTTTAATCCTAATTGGAAGTTCTGAGCAAATCACTATAAGTTATATAAGTTATGCCATATATATAAGCTCATACTATGTGTTATTGTTTTTCTTAACTTATTGCACTTTGTTGTCCTTTTCTTTTGTGCTTTCTGATCAATTGGTTATCAGAAATGGATAACCCCGTTAAACAACCCTTGTGACCCACTTTTATTTGATTCTTTGGATTTACAAAATAATTAAGGGTTTTATATTTTGTGCATTTAAAATATCATCTTAGTCAACCTCTTTATATTTTTAACTTCACTGACATTTTATTTTTTTACAAAAGATTTATGTAGTTGAAAGCTTGTGATATGATCTTACACTTCTAAAAGTTTATACATGATCATCTAGAATGTAAAAAGTTGCTGCTTCAACTTGTGGTATTTTAGCTCTGTTTATTCAGCAGCAAGCTTTTTTTACAACCACAGTGACACCATAGGAGAAATTTAGAATCACACAGGTTCCTTTAAAATATGCAAAGTGTTGGATCCTCTAGGGTGAGAGGAGCTGGTTCTAGTTGATCTCTTTTGTGATCTACCAATGAACACTCTGAATGGTCAATCCACCTTTATTTAACTGGTAGGGCTTATTAAAAGTGGTTTTCTGAACAGTACACCTATAATATTAAACATATTTAAGAGTTAATTTGTTTGAATAGTAATAGTAATAACGATGACAATTTTCTTTATACAGCACTAACATATTTCTCTGCATTTTACAATTCAGAAAGTACATTTACAGACGCTATTAGACATTGCAGAGTGACACAGAATACAATTTAAACAAGAGTAGGTCACAATGTATAAGGAAATAGGGCAGACACAAAAGATGTAAAGTTCTCGTATTGTGTGGTCCATCCACTTTTATAAATGTGGGTATCCATGTAAAGCTGCATGAACCGATCATCAGCCGGTATCTACAATTGTCCAGATACTAAGTGCGACTGTGTACTAGGAGAGTATGGCAACAGATGATAGAATGGACCAGATTCTGAGAAAAATATAGAAAGTGAGAACAAAAAGCAGTTAGGTTAGCGAGGTGATGTGATAGGCAAGACTAAAGAGATGTTTTGGGATATGCTTAAAACTGTCTGAACTGGTAATTAACTGGATTTTCTGGGGTAGTCCATTCCAGAGAGCTACTATTTAGATAAAATTATTCCTGTAAAATCATTGTTCCTTTGAATACAAAAAAATAAAAAATATATAAACCATTTTTATATGCAACTTTATAACAATAGCCATTATTACTACAATTATTCCAATTTATTCAGCACCAATGACTTTCACAGTGCTTGTACTATAAAGGTTTAATGCTTTACACTAACTACAAAAAATAGTGTGCTACAAGCAAATTAATTAATTCTTGCTAAGATACATTTGGGAGGCTCCAAGGAATATATAGAAGAGGTCATCTCACATGTAAAGCGCCATGGAATAATGGAATAAGTGGCGCTATAATAATAATAATAATGAAGGGAGTCATCAGATCTATCCATGTCAGGCAGAGGCAGTGTTTACATTTTTTGGGTTGGACTTTTTATGCCATTTTACATGGACATTGGAAAATATAGACTTTTACTGACTATTCACAATGTTGTAGAGTTGGGGTGATCTTAACTTGGATGGTAAAATAGAACTGTTAATTAAAATACATTTCATACACAGCCTCAGATGTTAGTGATGTTAGGTTGTGTTCACAATAGCATTATGGTGTTTGGTAATATCTGCCGTGGCTTCTGTAATAGCAATGTGTGGTGTAATGGAATCGAATGGATCTTGATGGATATAATTTATTTTTAATAAATTAATACGTGTTTTTTTACATCAAAAAATCATAGCAGATTGGTGTATTCTGGAAGTCAAAGAACAGTTCATTCTTATTGTAATGGTATGGTACAAAGTAAGACTTCTTTACTAGTGAAAATTATACGGACACTAGTGTTGAGCATTCCGATACTGCAAATATCGGGTATCGGCTGATATTTTTACAATATCGAATACCGGAATCGGAAGTTCCCATAATGCAATGAGCCAGTTGTGTTAGCTATGTTAACTAATGGCATGGCTGTGATTGGCTGCTGAAATGATGTCATCATGATGCGCGGCCTGTGCGGGCCTGCCGGGGGTCTGTGTGGGCCTGCCAGGGGTCTGTGCAGGCTGCCGGGGGTCTGTGTGGGCCTGCTGGGGGTCTGTATAGGCCTGCTGGGAGTATGTGCGGCCTGCCGGGCGTCTGTGCGGGCCTGCCGGGGGTCTGTGTGGGCTGCCGGGGCTCTGTACGGGCCTGCCGGGGGTCTGTGCGGGCTGCCGGGGGTCTGTGCGGGCCTGTCGGGGGTCTGTAGGGGCCTGCCAGGGGTCTGTGCGGGCCTGCCAGGGGTTGTGTGTGTGCAGGCATCGTCCGATGGGACTACAAGTCCCATCGGTGTATATCTGCTACAATGACAGTGATTGACACATTAGCCAATGATGGGACAGTAGGAGTCCCATCATCCGGCTAATGTGCTGAATGTAAAAAAAAAATACATACATACTACATACATACATACTACATACTAGAGTTGAGCGACTTTTGGTTTTTTAGGGTCGCGTTTGGTTTCGTGAAACCCGACTTTTCCAAAAGTCGGGTCGAGCAAGATCGTCCGATTATAGGGAAAAGTCGGGGTCGTCCTGAAACACGAAACCCAATGTAAGTCAATGGGGAATAAAAGTCGGCAGTGAGAGGAGGACAGGAAACACACCTACAGTGCCCATTTGAATGCCAAAAGCATCAATTCTTCTTACTTAAGCTTGTCAACCTTAATTAACTTCATAATACAAGTTACGCACTGAAAAATGGGGGTTATTTGGCTAAAGTTGTGGGGGGGGGGCTGGCTGCAGGTTTTCATGTGCCCTGGGCGAAAGAGCGCCCCTTTAACACATACCACAACTCATCATGCTCCGATACGGCAGATAAATAGCGGTATAGTACAATGAAAAATACCTCACTTTTTACATCTCATGACGAGGCCCATCTATTTCTCCATACAGAATCATTGGTCCCATATAATGTTTGAAACAGTATATGAGGAGCTCCACATAATGCTACAGTATATTTTAGTCCCCATGGATGAAGCTCCACTGTCTTATGGGCCCAAATAATGCTCCAAACATAATGGGCCCCATTTCTAATGCTCTAGTGTATAATGGGCCCTGTAAATGCTGCTCCAGTGTCTGATGTCCACCTTTGGAATGTTCCAGTGTATGGTGGGCCCCATCTATCATTCTCCAGAGTATAGTGCTCCCCAAAAATTGCTGTCCCAACATTGAAAACAATCAAATAAGTCTCCTCGCTAGGGAATCCCTGTACTTGTCTGGACAGGTGCTGTAGCTTGCTTAACAGCTCGCCAGCAGTTCTCACGCCCAGTATGGATTGCACGTGATTGCACAAAGGTTAGAAAGGGTACCGTATCCCTGGATAACATGTACGGATAGAGTACACATTCAAAATATATGTCTCAGGAGGCAGGCTCAGACGGTGTCAGGCCCAGTTTGGATTGCACGTGATTGCACAAAGGTTAGAAAGGGTACCGTATCCCTGGATAACATGTATGGATAGCGTACACATTCAAAATATATGTCTCAGGAGGCAGGCTCAGACGGTGTCAGGCCCAGTATGGATTGCACGTGATTGCACAAAGGTTAGAAAGGGTACCGTATCCCTGGATAACATGTATGGATAGCGTACACATTCAAAATATATGTCTATACAGCATGAGGCAGGCTCAGACGGTGTTAGGCCCAGTATGGATTGCACGTGATTGCACAAAGGTTAGAAAGGGTACCGTATCCCCGGATAACATGTATGGATAGCGTACACATTCAAAATATATGTCTATACAGCATGAGGCAGGCTCAGACGGTGTTAGGCCCAGTATGGATTGCACGTGATTGCACAAAGGTTAGAAAGGGTACCGTATCCCTGGATAACATGTATGGATAGCGTACACATTCAAAATATATGTCTATACAGCATGAGACAGGCTCAGACGGTGTTAGGCCCAGTATGGATTGCACGTGATTGCACAAAGGTTAGAAAGGGTACCGTATCTCCGGATAACATGTATGGATAGCATAAACATTCAAAACATATGTCTCAGGAGGCAGGCTCAGACGGTGTCAGGCACAGTATGGATTTGACGGCCCAGATTACACAGCGGAGGAGCAGGGAGAGGTAAAGATTGCAAATGCTGGGGCCCTGCCCAAGCAAGGGGGGCCCACTCGTGGGCGTCGGTACTGGCACTGGGCCCCTCATAGTACAGCGGTGTGTCTGACGGCGGGTGTTCACCACCACCGTCAGAGACACTTGATTGCACTATGAGGGACCTTGTGCCAGTGCCCGCGCCCAAGAGTCGGCCTACCCACCTGTCCAGGGCAACGGCACTCGCACGGTGTCGTGCGGTAGGTGGTGACCCTGGCCATGGGGGGGAGGCAGCACAGTTAGGGAGTTTTAGAAAGTGGCATATGTTGATGTTGGACATTCAGCTGATGCAAAAGGCGAAATAGGTGAAGTACCAGGAAGAGGTGGACCAAAGCAAGCCATTTTTCTGTCACCCTATGTGTCATCAGGGGAAGGTGGGACAAAATCCTTGGAAACCCATGCGTGGTTCATTTTAATGAAGGTTAGATCATACACATTTTGGGTTGACAGACGGGTCCTTTTTTCTGTCAGGATTGATCCAGCTGCACTGAAGACTCTTTCCGATAGCACACTTGCAGCTGGGCAAGCGAGCTCCTGTAAGGCATATTGTGCCAATTCAGGCCAGGTGTCCAGTTTAGCGGCCCAATAGTCAAAGGGGAATGACCTGTGTGGGAGAACATCGATATGGGAGGAAAAGTAGTTTGTAACCATAGGTGACAACTGCTGTCTCCTGTCACTTTCCATCGATGCAGTATTACCAGTTGTGTGAGCAGTATTTGAAAAATCAGTCCACAACATTGTCATGAAACCCCTGTCTCCAATGCCACTTCTGCTGTGTGCACCACGAACACCTCTGCCAAGCTGCTCCCGGCCCGTACGGCTCGTGTGAGAACCATCACCGCTGCTGTGTGCTGGGAATGCCTCAAGCAACCGATTTACCAGAGTTGCTTGTTTATTAGCCAATATTAGGTCAAGGTTCTCCTGTGGCATGATGTTTTGTAATTTGCCTTTATAGCGTGGATCCAGGATGCTGGCCAACCAGTAGTCGTCATCCTTCATCATTTTGGCAATGCGGGGGTCCCTTTTTAGGATCCGCAAGGCATAATCTGACATGTGGGCCAATGTTCCCGGTGTCAATGATGCACTGCGAGTGCTGGGTGGAGGAGCACTTTCTGGCAAATCCACATCCCTCCAGTCACGCACAAACCCTGTACCAGACCTTGCCACGCCAACATTTTCACTTGCCCCACGAGATGCATCCTCCTCCCCTAAGTAATCATCCCCATCATCATCCTCCTCCTCCTCTTCTTCCTCCACCTCGTCCAGGAGAGGTCCCTGAGCAGACAATGGCTGAATGTCATCAAGGATTCCCTCCTCCTCTTCCTCCTCATCAACATTGGCTGCAGACGCCTGCTCCTTAAGGTGCGTCAAAGTTTGCATGAGCAGACGCATAAGTGGGATGCTCATGCTTAGGATGGCGTCGTCTGCGCTTACCAGCCGTGTGCATTCCTCAAAACACTGAAGGACTTTACAAAGGTCTTTCAGCTTCGACCACTGCACGCCTGTCAACTCCATGTCTGCTCTCAAAGTGCCTGGCCGTGTATCCTCCCACAAATGCATTATAGCCTGCCTCTGCTCCACCTTGTTGCAATGTCGATAATGAGGCGGTGGTTGGGAAGGTGGAGCAATCGCTGCAGCTTCTGCATACGAACGGAGTGTACAGGCGACCGGCGGATGTGCGCGCACAGTCTTCGCACCTTCTGGAGCAGGGCTGTTAACTCCGGATAATTTTTGAGGAAGCACTGCACCACCAGGTTCAAGGTGTGAGCCAAGCAAGGTATGTGGCTGAGTTTTGAAAGGGCTATGGCTGCCACAAAATTACGGCCGTTATCACTAACTACCTTGCCTGCCTCAAGATGTACACTGCCCAGCCATGACTCAGTTTGTCGCTTCAAGTACTCGGCCAGCACCTCGGCGGTGTGTCTGTCGCCCAAACACATCATCTGCAACACAGCCTGCTGACGCTTTCCACTAGCTGCTCGATAGGGGGACACATCGTGTGCAACAGTGGCAGCTGCAGATGGAGTGCTCGTACGACTGCGCTCTGTGGACGAGCTTTCGCTTCTGGAGGAGGAGGAGGAGGAGGAGGGTCGAACGCCTACAGCCAACTGTTTCCTATACCGTGGGCTAGGCAGCACTGTCCCACCACCGCTGTCCCCTGTGGACCCTGCATCCACCACATTAACCCAGTGCGCAGTGATGGACACGTAACGGCCCTGGCCATGCCGACTGGACCATGCATCAGTTGTGAGGTGCACCTTTCCGCTCACTGACTGCTTGAGTGCATGGACAATGCGGTCTTTCACATGATGGTGGAGGGCTGGGATGGCTTTGCGAGAGAAGAAGTGGCGACTGGGTAGGTCATAGCGTGGTACTGCATAGGCCATGAGTTCGCGGAAAGCTGTGCTTTCCACCAACCGAAAAGGCATCATCTCAAACGAGATTAGTTTGGCAATGTGGGCGTTCAAACCCAGTGTACGCGGATGAGAGACTGAGTACTTTCTTGACCTACTCAGTGTCTGGGAGGGTGAGCTGGACTTGAGAGCTGCATATGGTGGAAGTAGCGGTGGACAGGGCGGACTGAGAGAGGGTTGATGATGGTGATGGAGTTGGTGTTCTTTCTGATGGCCTAGAATCAGTCTTTCGTTGATATAACAGTGGGATTCCCTGACTGCTGTGGTCTTGCAATGACACCTCAACATTTGCTGCTGTGCTAACCGGTGGGCTTACAGTGGGGGAAACAATGTAGCGTTCCTGACTACCTTCGTTGTGATCAGTTGCACATGTGGCACTTGAGGTTTGGTGTTGTGTCCATGCTTGCAAGTGCATGCTGGTTAAATGTCTAAGCATGCAACTGGTATTCAAATTTTTCAGATTTTTTCCTCGGCTAAAGGTCTTTGCGCACTTCTTACAGATAACCTTGGCCTGATCATGAGGATTTTGTTCAAAAAAGTGCCACACTGCACTCTTCCTACTTTGGCAGACATTTTGCGGCCTAACACGCTGTGATCTTTTGACCCTCTGGACAAGCTGTCCAGCAACTCTTTTGATGTTTGGAACCTGTCTTTGGAGTGCTCCGGGCCTGCCAGATAACAGCTGTTGCGATGTCGATGTCTGCTGTGGATGCTCCTTATCTGAGCTATTGGAAGCAGCACCCTCTTCCCCCAATGGATGCCAATCTGGGTCAACAACTGGGTCATCCATCACCTCCTCTTCTATGTCATGTGCACCTTTCTCTGTGTCACCGTGTATGGTGGTATAGTGTGCGGGAAGGGGCACCTGAGTCTCATCAGGGTCAAAATCTGGCTCTGTACACTGCGAGGACAATGTAGTGCTCTGAGTGAATGTACCAGCAGAATCATCCATCAGCGGCTGTGCATCAGTGCACTCCATGTCAGATTCATCTTGGCCTGGGTAATTCACCATTTCACTTGATAATCCAGGCATGGTATGTGAAAACAGCTCCATGGAGTAATCAGTAGTATGGTCTGCGCCATCCTTCAATCTTGGTTGGGGTGAAGGACACAAGGAAAGGTGTGGTTCATGAACATGAGCCTCCAATGACGACTCAGTGCTTTTACTTTTTACAACTGAAGAAGAGGAGGCGATAGAGCTGGAGGCTGAGTCAGCAATGTAAGACAAAACTTTTTCCTGATGCTCTGCCTTTAAAAGCGGTTTGCCAACTCCTAGAAAACTAAGCGTTCGAGGCCTTATGTAGCCAGACGATGACGCAGGGTCAGCACCTCCTGCATTCGGTCCTATTTTGTTCTTGCCACTACCATCAGATACACCACCAACACCATCGTTACCAGCTGCCAACCCCCGCCCAATTCCAAGGCCTCTTCCACCAGCCTTCCTCATTTTTGGTAGAAATGTAGACAAAATCCAACAAACTATATAGTAATGTAAAACAAGGTACAAGGTATCTATAGGACAGGGGAGATTTAGAATTTCTGCACACACTTGTGGACAGTGGACACTTTTGGATTGTGTGAGGCCCACTGATATCTGAGCGCTATGTGACACGCTCGATGGCACAGCTGCCTTTGACCAAAGTGACGAGAGGATAATGGAGATTTTGAATCTCTGCGCACACTTTTGGACACTGGACACTTGTGGATTGTGTGAGGCCCACTGATATCTGAGCGCTATGTGACAGGCTCGATGGCACAGCTGCCTGTGACCAAAGTGACGAGAGGATAATGGAGATTTTGAATCTCTGCGCACACTTTTGGACACTGGACACTTGTGGATTGTGTGAGGCCCACTGATATCTGAGCGCTATGTGACAGGCTCGATGGCACAGCTGCCTGTGACAAAAGTGACGAGAGGATAATGGAGATTTTGAATCTCTGCGCACACTTTTGGACACTGGACACTTGTGGATTGTGTGAGGCCCACTGATATCTGAGCGCTATGTGACAGGCTCGATGGCACAGCTGCCTGTGACAAAAGTGACAAGAGGATAATGGAGATTTTGAATCTCTGCGCACACTTTTGGACACTGGACACTTGTGGATTGTGTGAGGCCCACTGATATCTGAGCGCTATGTGACACGCTCGATGGCACAGCTGCCTGTGACCAAAGTGACGAGAGGATAATGGAGATTTTGAATCTCTGCGCACACTTTTGGACACTGGACACTTGTGGATTGTGTGAGGCCCACTGATATCTGAGCGCTATGTGACACGCTCGATGGCACAGCTGCCTGTGACCAAAGTGACGAGAGGATAATGGAGATTTTGAATCTCTGCGCACACTTTTGGACACTGGACACTTGTGGATTGTGTGAGGCCCACTGATATCTGAGCGCTATGTGACACGCTCGATGGCACAGCTGCCTGTGACCAAAGTGACGAGAGGAAAATGGAGATTTTGAATCTCTGCGCACACTTTTGGACACTGGACACTTGTGGATTGTGTGAGGCCCACTGATATCTGAGCGCTATGTGACACGCTCGATGGCACAGCTGCCTGTGACCAAAGTGACGAGAGGATAATGGAGATTTTGAATCTCTGCGCACACTTTTGGACACTGGACACTTGTGGATTGTGTGAGGCCCACTGATATCTGAGCGCTATGTGACACGCTCGATGGCACAGCTGCCTGTGACCAAAGTGACGAGAGGATAATGGAGATTTTGAATCTCTGCGCACACTTTTGGACACTGGACACTTGTGGATTGTGTGAGGCCCACTGATATCTGAGCGCTATGTGACAGGCTCGATGGCACAGCTGCCTGTGACAAAAGTGACGAGAGGATAATGGAGATTTTGAATCTCTGCGCACACTTTTGGACACGGGACACTTGTGGATTGTGTGAGGCCCACTGATATCTGAGCGCTATGTGACAGGCTCGATGGCACAGCTATGACCAAAGTGACGAGAGGATAATGGAGATTTTGAATCTCTGGGCACACTTTTGGACACTGGACACTTGTGGATTGTGTGAGGCCCACTGATATCTGAGCGCTATGTGACACGCTCGATGGCACAGCTGCCTGTGACCAAAGTGACGAGAGGATAATGGAGATTTTGAATCTCTGCGCACACTTTTGGACACTGGACACTTGTGGATTGTGTGAGGCCCACTGATATCTGAGCGCTATGTGACTCGCTCGATGGCACAGCTGCCTGTGACCAAAGTGACGAGAGGATAATGGAGATTTTGAATCTCTGCGCACACTTTTGGACACTGGACACTTGTGGATTGTGTGAGGCCCACTGATATCTGAGCGCTATGTGACACGCTCGATGGCACAGCTGCCTGTGACCAAAGTGACGAGAGGATAATGGAGATTTTGAATCTCTGCGCACACTTTTGGACACTGGACACTTGTGGATTGTGTGAGGCCCACTGATATCTGAGCGCTATGTGACACGCTCGATGGCACAGCTGCCTGTGACCAAATTGACGAGAGGATAATGGAGATTTTGAATCTCTGCGCACACTTTTGGACACTGGACACATGTGGATTGTGTGAGGCCCACTGATATCTGAGCGCTATGTGACACGCTCGATGGCACAGCTGCCTGTGACCAAAGTGACGAGAGGATAATGGAGATTTTGAATCTCTGCGCACACTTTTGGACACTGGACACTTGTGGATTGTGTGAGGCCCACTGATATCTGAGCGCTATGTGACACGCTCGATGGCACAGCTGCCTGTGACCAAAGTGACGAGAGGATAATGGAGATTTTGAATCTCTGCGCACACTTTTGGACACTGGACACTTGTGGATTGTGTGAGGCCCACTGATATCTGAGCGCTATGTGACACGCTCGATGGCACAGCTGCCTGTGACCAAAGTGACGAGAGGATAATGGAGATTTTGAATCTCTGCGCACACTTTTGGACACTGGACACTTGTGGATTGTGTGAGGCCCACTGATATCTGAGCGCTATGTGACAGGCTCGATGGCACAGCTGCCTGTGACAAAAGTGACGAGAGGATAATGGAGATTTTGAATCTCTGCGCACACTTTTGGACACGGGACACTTGTGGATTGTGTGAGGCCCACTGATATCTGAGCGCTATGTGACAGGCTCGATGGCACAGCTGTGACCAAAGTGACGAGAGGATAATGGAGATTTTGAATCTCTGCGCACACTTTTGGACACTGGACACTTGTGGATTGTGTGAGGCCCACTGATATCTGAGCGCTATGTGACACGCTCGATGGCACAGCTGCCTGTGACCAAAGTGACGAGAGGATAATGGAGATTTTGAATCTCTGCGCACACTTTTGGACACTGGACACTTGTGGATTGTGTGAGGCCCACTGATATCTGAGCGCTATGTGACTCGCTCGATGGCACAGCTGCCTGTGACCAAAGTGACGAGAGGATAATGGAGATTTTGAATCTCTGCGCACACTTTTGGACACTGGACACTTGTGGATTGTGTGAGGCCCACTGATATCTGAGCGCTATGTGACACGCTCGATGGCACAGCTGCCTGTGACCAAAGTGACGAGAGGATAATGGAGATTTTGAATCTCTGCGCACACTTTTGGACACTGGACACTTGTGGATTGTGTGAGGCCTACTGATATCTGAGCGCTATGTGACATGCTCGATGGCACAGCTGCCTGTGACCAAAGTGACGAGAGGATAATGGAGATTTTGAATCTCTGCGCACACTTTTTGGACACTGGACACTTGTGGATTGTGTGAGGCCCACTGATATCTGAGCGCTATGTGACACGCTCGATGGCACAGCTGCCTGTGACCAAAGTGACGAGAGGATAATGGAGATTTTGAATCTCTGCGCACACTTTTGGACACTGGACACTTGTGGATTGTGTGAGGCCCACTGATATCTGAGCGCTATGTGACAGGCTCGATGGCACAGCTGCCTGTGACCAAAGTGACGAGAGGATAATGGAGATTTTGAATCTCTGCGCACACTTTTGGACACTGGACACTTGTGGATTGTGTGAGGCCCACTGATATCTGAGCGCTATGTGACAGGCTCGATGGCACAGCTGTGACCAAAGTGACGAGAGGATAATGGAGATTTTGAATCTCTGCGCACACTTTTGGACTCTGGACACTTGTGGATTGTGTGAGGCCCACTGATATCTGAGCGCTATGTGACACGCTCGATGGCACAGCTGCCTGTGACCAAAGTGACGAGAGGATAATGGAGATTTTGAATCTCTGCGCACACTTTTGGACACTGGACACTTGTGGATTGTGTGAGGCCCACTGATATCTGAGCGCTATGTGACACGCTCGATGGCACAGCTGCCTGTGACCAAAGTGACGAGAGGATAATGGAGATTTTGAATCTCTGCGCACACTTTTGGACACTGGACACTTGTGGATTGTGTGAGGCCCACTGATATCTGAGCGCTATGTGACACGCTCGATGGCACAGCTGCCTGTGACCAAAGTGACGAGAGGATAATGGAGATTTTGAATCTCTGCGCACACTTTTGGACACTGGACACTTGTGGATTGTGTGAGGCCCACTGATATCTGAGCGCTATGTGACACGCTCGATGGCACAGCTGCCTGTGACCAAAGTGACGAGAGGATAATGGAGATTTTGAATCTCTGCGCACACTTTTGGACACTGGACACTTGTGGATTGTGTGAGGCCCACTGATATCTGAGCGCTATGTGACACGCTCGATGGCACAGCTGTGACAAAAGTGACTAGAGGATAAGGGAGATTGGATTGCTTTTAAAAAAGCAGTTTGCGGAGCAGTGGGTAAACAGCAATGCCAGCGTGTCAGGAAGCCTTAAAAGGCAGCCCAACAACCAACACCACTGATACACCACAATATAGCCTCCCCTTGCACTGCACACACAGTGACTTGTGTGTTGTGCAGGCCAAATCGCTAGCAGCAGAAGCAGTTTTTTTGTCTTCTTCCCTGCCTAACGCTCTCCCTACAGAATCATCACCAACCTCTCCCTATACTAAGATCGGCAGAAGTAAGATGGCGGTCGGCGTGCACGCCCTTTTATACCCCCTGTGACGCCCACCAAAGCAAGCCAATCACTTGCATGCCCTTCTGAAAGATGGTGGTGACCCGTGCCTAGGTCATCACGTTGCCCTCAGTGTCCGTGGATCCTGATTGGCTGAAAAAGAGCGCAAAACAAACTTTTGAAACGCGACTTTGGCGCGTAAGTCGCCGACCTCGTGGCCGACCTCATCCTAGGGTCGGGTTTCGTTTCATGAAACCCGACTTTGCCAAAAGTCGGCGACTTTCGCTCAACTCTACTACATACTACATACTACATACATACTACATATATATTACACTCATACAACATACATACATACTACATACTACATACATACTTCATATATGCTACATTCATGCAACATAAATACTACGTACATACTACATATATACTACATTCATACAGCATACATACTACATAATACATACATACTACATATATACTACATTCATACAACATACATACATACTACATATTACATACATACTACATATATACTACATTCATACAACATACATACATACTACATATATACTGCATTCATACAACATACATACATACTACATACTACATACATACTGCATATATACTACATTCATACAACATACATACATACATACTACATATTACATACATACTACATATATACTACATTCATACAACATACATACTGCATATATACTACATTCATACAACATACATACATACTGCACACTACATACATACTAGATATATACTACATTCATACAACATACATACATACATACTACATACTACATACTTACCACATAGATACAACATACATACAACATGCTACATACATACAACATACATACAACATACATACTACATACAATACATTCATACATTCATACAATACATACATACATATAGACATACAGTACATAAAACATAGAGTACATACTCACATCACTTGTCACTTTGATCCCCGAAGCCAGTGTCATCTCACTGTAAAAAATATTAAATTAACAAACAACTAATATACTCCCTGACCCGCAGAAATCCACGAGTGTCCCACGACGATCTCCTGCAGTGCATCACTGAGAGGTTACTGTAGTTCACTGGTCTCACTTTATGGCAAAAGCTGTGTGGGAACTTTCTCACACAACAATGCCAAAAGTAAGACTAGGGACTATTTTTTTACAGTGGTGGAGGAATACAGTGTGGAAGGATACCTACCTCCCTTCATGGTATTTTTGGTGCCCCTAGAGAGTGGTCGCATCAGCTGATGCTGCTGTTCTCCATGGGAGATCATCGTGGGACACTCGTGGATTTCTGTGGATCAGGGAGTATATTGCTTGTTTGTTATTTTAATATTTTTTCACAGATGACACTGGCTTCGGGGATCAAAGTGACAAGTGATGGTGAGTATGTACTCTCTGTTATATGTACTGTATGTATGTATTGTATGAATGTATGAATGTATTGTATTTTAATATAACCGATACTATGGGTAATCAGCAGTTTCCATAGTCCCCAAAGGGGATGGGTCACTCTCAACATACAACAGAATTCACACATGAAAAGAGCATTCTGCCCAATATAAATAAACATCAGAAAGAGTTAGATTAAAAAAATCCTTTTATTAATCATCACATAAAACCACAAAATCATAGTAATGGTAAATGAAGTAATCGGTGTTTGGGAAACAAAAATAGATTCCCCGGAACTAATTCAGAGCCTAGGCAAAATAAAGTGCACCATAAGAGAAATTCCCCAAAAGAAGGGGGGCAGTAAGGTGCCCGTATCAAATCATCACCCTGTACATACAATCTCAAATCACTATAAATCCCATAAATATCAAAGTATCCTAGTACAGGATAAAGAGACTGCTAATGAAAAAGCACTGTGGCTAGTATGCAGAGAGTCGCCCACCATAGAGGCTATACCTTCTTTGCTAGATAAAGTGACGGTGCAAATTAAAGTGCCATATCGTGCTTACCCATATGGGTGAATGTCCAAGTTCCAGGAACGTGCCCCGACGCACGTTTTGCCTATCTGGCTTCCTCGGGAGGCAGTGTATTGTATGTAGTATGTATGTAGTATGTATGTTGTATGTCTGTAGCATGTTTTATGTATGTTGTATGTCTGTAGTATGTATGTAGTATGTACTATGTATGTATGTGTGCTGTATGAATGTAGTATGTATGTAGTATGTATGTATGTTGTATGAATGTAGTATATATGAAGTATGTATGTAGTACATATGTATGTTGTATATATGTAGTATGTATGTATGTTGTTGGAATGTAGTATATATGTAGCATGTACGTATTATGTAGTATGTATGTATGTTGTATGAATGTAGCATAAATGTAGTATGTATGTGTTATGCCGCGCTCACCAGGAGGCGGGGCTTCGGCCCCGACGTCACTCCTTCCGGTACGGCGGTCCCTCAGGGGTCCCCGTCGGGTGTGCACGCGCAACTCTCGTCCCCGGGTCTCCCCCTCCATGCCACGTTTGCGCTTGCACGCTCCTGTCAGTGCTGTATAGGGCTCGGTCCTCTCTATGGTATTGGAGGACCCGACCCGGAACCACTAGTGGTCATGTGCTTTCTGGCTAGGTCCTGACCCGGAACCAGTAGTAGTCATGTGCTATATCAGACGACCTCCCCCTAGGGGAGGTGCCTGATTATTGTTGTGCTTCCTGGCTGGGTCAGCTGTGTCCCAGCCTGGCTGTGCGCTGTTCTCAGGTCCTCTGCTCTGTCTGCTATTCTGTGGTGCTCCTAGCACTTGCTCTGAACCCTTGTTGCTTCATGCTCAGTTGTGCCTCCTGGCACATCCTCTCGTATCCTGTCCCTTGTTTCTTGCTCCGCCGTGCCTCCTGGCATTCACTCTATTCCTGTGTTCTGTTACTTGCTACACGCCTTATGTGCCCACGTGTACCCGTCTAGCACTACCTTTTACTCAGCACACTCCCGTGTACTCTCCTGTGTTCCCTAGTATCCTGCACCGTCCAGTCACACAGTCTCGTATCTCCTGTGAGCCGGCCGCCTGGTGCCAGCAGTCGTGGTATCGTATCCCCTGGGGCTTGCTCCTGACACTCCCTGTATAGGGGGTGGTCCTCACTAGGCTAGCTCGCCCTGGGAGGGTTGGTGCCGCGACCCAGAGGGTCCACTCCAGGAGTCGCTAACACTCTAACATTCTAACAGTATAATCAGGCCATGGACCCCGCTGGTACTGCGGCTTCCGTCCAAAAGGAGCTGACGTTCCTCCGGGAAAACCAGATTAGGATTATGGCATTTCTCAAGTCCATGGAGTCCGGTTTATCTGCCTCTCAGTCTTCTGAGCCTGAGAATGCTGCCCAGTTGGCTAGTCTCCAGCAGGAACTTGCGCAGCAACGCGACTCCCAGGCTCAGATTCTCAACTATATAGCGTCGGTAGATAATCGGCTCCTTTCCATACAATCTGCCCAGGCCATGCTTCCACACTCGCTTCCGCGCCTATGCAAGCCACCCCGGTATAGTGGTGACCCTGTGTTGTGTCGCGGATTCTTGAACCAGTGTCGTTTGCATTTTGAGTTTTTGCCGCAGCATTACCCCACCGATCGTGCTAAAATAGCATTTATTGTTTCTCACTTAGAGGGTAAGGCGCTTGCGTGGGTGAATCCCCTTTGGGAGCGTGATGACCCGCTCGTCGCTCAGCTTTCCATCTTTTTGGACACTTTCCGTAAGGTGTTCGACGAGCCGGGTCGCCTTGCTTCCACCACCGAGTCCCTCTTTAATCTTCGTCAAGGTTCTCTATCGGTTGGACAATACGCGATATGTTTTCGCACTTTGTCCTCTGAGCTAGGTTGGAATAATGATGCCCTCGTAGGGGCCTTTTGGCGTGGTCTGTCCGGTCGGATCAAAGACGAACTGGCGGGCCGAGATACCCCTACCAATTTGGAGGATCTTATCTCTCTCGCGACCCGCATTGATTTGCGCTTCCAGGAGCGCACCCGCGAGTCAGCCAGAGAGAGAGGGTCCTCTCGCCTCTCTTCGTCCACTCGCAGTTTTTCTCATCCGTTACCCGAGTTATCTGCGGCAGATCCGGTACCTGAGCCTATGCAGGTGGATCGCCTCCAGATAGCTCAACGGCGTCGTGTGAAAAGGCAGGCACAAGGGCTCTGTTTCTATTGTGGGGATGCCTCCCACTTTCTACGCTCATGTCCCAAGAGACCGGGGAAGTCTCTCCGCCTGGGACTGTTAAGTGAGGTCTCCCCAAGTGTATGTGATTCCTCTCTACCCCTGACCGTGCCTGTCTCCCTGAATTTTGGTTTCGAGACTTTTACTGTGAAAGCTATTGTGGACTCTGGCGCAGTGGGTAACTTTATTAGTCTCGAGGCAGTTAAGAAGTTTCGCATCCCTGTCAGATCCCTGGAGTCTCCTAGGTCAGTAGTTCCGGTCGACGATAAGCCCTTGCAGGACACCGTTAACCAGGTCACTGAGGAAGTTGAGTTGCAGATTGGCACATGTCATCGGGAGCGGATCTCCTTCTACGTATTGCCGACTTCCCCTCATACCCTTCTTCTTGGCCTTCCTTGGTTACGTATTCATGGGCCGACCCTGGACTGGCAATCTGGTGATATTCTCCGTTGGGGACCGTCCTGTCAAAAGAGTTGCCTGCTGTTCATTCATCCTAAGAACCCTGCTTGCTCGTCTTCGACGGTTATAGGTCCGCCGTCCACCATCCCGTCTGTGACTTGTGACATTGTCGAGAAGGAGGCTGAGAGTCAGTCTCCACATCCGTCAAGCATCCCGTCTGTGACTTGTGACATTGTCGAGAAGGAGGCTGAGAGTCAGTCTCCACATCCGTCAAGCATCCCGTCTGTGACTTGTGACATTGTCGAGAAGGAGGCTGAGAGTCAGTCTCCACATCCGTCAAGCATCCCGTCTGTGACTTGTGACATTGTCGAGAAGGAGGCTGAGAGTCAGTCTCCACATCCTTCAAGCAACCGGTCTGTGACTTGTGACATTATCAACAGGGGGGCTGAGAGTCAGTCTCCACCTCCGTCAAGTGACCGTCCCAAGGTAATTACCGTGGCTTCCGTCAAGTTGACGCCCCAGCGTCCAGGGGAGACCTTTGTGTCTAAAGGTAACCGTAAAGGTGTGTTATCCTGGGGACATTCTTCTCCGGCTGCCGGTCATGTTGGTGCCAAGAGGACACTCTCCCGTTTATCCCACGATTACTGGTGGCCATCTATTGCTCAGGACGTCAAAGACTTCGTGGCTACTTGCCCATCGTGTGCCAAGAAGAGACTTCCCAAGCAACCATCCTACGACAGCTCGCCTCCTATGGATGAATTGACTTCCATTGACTGCACCACCACTTCGGCCTCCAAGCATGTCTGTGTGCCTCTGCCGGTTCGACCTGTCTCGGGGATACCTGCCTCCGACTCTCTGTCCGTGGAGTTCTCCAGGGTATGGCAGGAGACCGAATTTTCTCGTATTGAGACTCTGGATCTCATTGGTCCTCATGCAGTTAGGAAGTGTCTGGATCCCGCTCCTAGTGTCAAGGTGCTATTTTCCAGTTCTAGAGAGAGGGGGCTTAAAGGAGGGGGTACTGTTATGCCGCGCTCACCAGGAGGCGGGGCTTCGGCCCCGACGTCACTCCTTCCGGTACGGCGGTCCCTCAGGGGTCCCCGTCGGGTGCGCACGCGCAACTCTCGTCCCCGGGTCTCCCCCTCCATGCCACGTTTGCGCTTGCACGCTCCTGTCAGTGCTGTATAGGGCTCGGTCCTCTCTATGGTATTGGAGGACCCGACCCGGAACCACTAGTGGTCATGTGCTTTCTGGCTAGGTCCTGACCCGGAACCAGTAGTAGTCATGTGCTATATCAGACGACCTCCCCCTAGGGGAGGTGCCTGATTATTGTTGTGCTTCCTGGCTGGGTCAGCTGTGTCCCAGCCTGGCTGTGCGCTGTTCTCAGGTCCTCTGCTCTGTCTGCTATTCTGTGGTGCTCCTAGCACTTGCTCTGAACCCTTGTTGCTTCATGCTCAGTTGTGCCTCCTGGCACATCCTCTCGTATCCTGTCCCTTGTTTCTTGCTCCGCCGTGCCTCCTGGCATTCACTCTATTCCTGTGTTCTGTTACTTGCTACACGCCTTATGTGCCCACGTGTACCCGTCTAGCACTACCTTTTACTCAGCGCACTCCCGTGTACTCTCCTGTGTTCCCTAGTATCCTGCACCGTCCAGTCACACAGTCTCGTATCTCCTGTGAGCCGGCCGCCTGGTGCCAGCAGTCGTGGTATCGTATCCCCTGGGGCTTGCTCCTGACACTCCCTGTATAGGGGGTGGTCCTCACTAGGCTAGCTCGCCCTGGGAGGGTTGGTGCCGCGACCCAGAGGGTCCACTCCAGGAGTCGCTAACACTCTAACATTCTAACAGTATGTTGTATGAATGTAGTATATATGAAGTTTGTATGTAGTATGTATGTTGTATGAATGTAGTATATATGTAGTATGTATGTAGTATGTATGTAGTATGTATGTATGTTGTATGAATGTAGTATATATGTAGTATGTATGTAGTATGTAGTATGTATGTATGTATGTTGTATGAATGTAGTATATATGTAGTATATATGTAGTATGTAGTATGTATTTTTTTGTTTTTTTTACATTCAACACATTAGCCGGATGATGGGACTACTACTGTCCCATCATTGGCTAATGTGTCAATCACTGTCATTGCAGCAGGCATAGCCCGATGGGACTTGTAGTCCCATCGGACGATGCCTGCACACACACACAACACCCCCGGCAGGCCCGCACAGACCCCCGGCAGCCCGCACAGACCCCCGGCAGGCCCGCACAGACCCCCGGCAGCCCGCACAGACCCCCGGCAGGCCCGCACAGACCCCCGAGAAGCCCGTACAGACCCCGCCCACACACACAGACATGCACAGTGTCCGCCCACGCACCACCCACACTCTTCCCCCCTCCTGAACTGGATGTGCAAGTAAATAAAGGGTTCATTTTCATTACGATATTTGTGCCCCATTGACTTGCATGGGTTTCCAGTATCGGAATTGGCGATACCCGATACTTTTTGGGTATCGGTCCGATCCAATCCTATCCGATATTTCACGATATCGGATGGTATCGCTCAACACTAACGGACACTAAAATGTAGGTTTTCGCTGACTGTTCCAAATATTGAAGAGTTAAGATGATCTCTACATGAGTTTTAAGCGTATATTTATGAGTACTGTGCTATATGAGTAGTTTATTATATGATCTGAGTTGTAAAAATGAGCCTTATGGGTGATTATCTCGACAAAGATCATACATACAAGAACAAGAGGAGGAATCTTTAGTGCTTCCTAATCTTTAATATTAAAATCCAGATACTTTGATTTATTTAATATACTTTAAAATGTATATCCAAAGCTTTGGATTTTGATAATACTCTATAAGAAAAACAGAAGACTCTGACTCTTATTTGTGTATGAATGATTTTACCATCGATCCTGGAAGAACGATTGGTGATGGACAACATGGCAGCACACCTGCAATCCATATACTATGCCCACATGCGTAGATCTAGAGATGAGTAGATAAATAGGGTGTGCCCGACTAAACTTCACAGGGTTGAAGTTGCTTTAAGGTTAATATGAGCATCTTGTCATCATGGTCACATGCATAGGATGCAACCGTGGGTTGAAACGTGGTCTCCTACTCTTAGTTTCGATAGCCAGTCACAGTGGCATATTTTTAACAGTTAAACTATAATCAGTAATTGCAAAGTTTAACATAAAACATTATTTTTAGACCCCCTTTAAATGCCGTAATATAAAAATGATTACAACTAAAGTACAAGTATTTGATACATTTCAATGAAGCTGCAGAAGCACATTCTTTTAAATTTCCTATTTTCAAGGTTTTTTTTATACTTTACTACAATTTCAATATGCTACCAAATGTTTTTTAGCAACCTCTTACCAACAGTGAAAAAATATATACCCTTGTGTCACCTTTTCTTTGGTTTGTCTGTTTTCATGGCCAGTGTGAACATGCCTTTACACCATTCATGTTTGCAAGTCATACTCTGGCTCAGTTTTCTATTTTTCTTTAGTATTTTTCTATTCAGTACAAAAAGGGTGTGGCCCCCTTTTCACTGAGCTGGGTAGTTCATATATAGTCCCTCCAAAGTTGAGTGTCCGCTTCGGACCCGGTGACTCTCTGCCATTCTTCACACTGAGTAGGTTTTCACATTAGAGAGTGTAGTTACTGTCCCAGTTGGGTACACCTTGTCACGGTGGGACAGCTTTATGCTTTTTTTAAATCAAAAACAGTGTTAGCTAAGTACCCTATGTGAATTATTCAATGCACTGGCGTTTTTACTTATTTATTTTCATTAGGCTATATGCACACATTGTCTTTTCTTTGGTTTTCCTTGTGACCTTGCATTAAAAGTCGCTTGCAGTGTACTCGCATCAGAATATACAGCGCATATATCTTTTTTATACTAAACATAGTGTAATAAAAAACTCAACTTTTTATAAATTGAGTTAATCCAGGCTAACAGATAAAAAAATAAGATAAAAGATGTCCTTCTCAGATTCCGCTATATTACAGTGTAGCGCCCAAGTGTTTTCTTTCCCTAAACCTTTCAATGTAAATTCAGGACAGCATTTATACCCGTCGCTTTCCAAACTGACCTGCAGCTGTTCATTATCATTTTTCTTACCATTTTGAACATCAGAATCCTAACAAGAACGTATGATTATATCGAGCAATGAGTCATATTTATGCTTTTTTCTCTTTTTAAATGATTTATGCAACATTTGATTTCAAGTGGCCTAGCACTTCACAAAGAAGCACGCTTAACATTAAAGTGTTTTTTTTTCTGTTTTACAATATCAACTTTGAAACTGCAGCAATTCTTCTCATTTTCTTCTTTGTGCATGCTGTGTTCGCAGTAATGAACTCTGGAAATGCTCTTTGATAATCACATGCCTTGAGTTTTTCGAAAAAAAAAAGTAGTGTAAAGATGATTACTATTTATATAATATATGCCCAACAGAATAAGTTTCTTAACACATGATGCCCATGTTCAAGTCTTTACCCTAAAGTACCCTCCTGCATCACTGATCACTGCGATGGCATAAGTTACAGTGGATCTCAATGTCATTTGTACATAAAATAACATAAAAATATTATTTCTAGACATCTGCCTCTGCTTTTCAGCATAAAAAATGATAGAAAATCAGTCAAAACTATTATACGTATAAAGTCAATTTTAACAATAATGTACATACATTATCATCTTTTGCTTTTATTATTCTGAAACAAGAAAATTAAATTTTTTTTTAATGTTTTAGTCCTTTATGCTAATCATACACTTAGATCTGCGTGTAAACTTGCATTTTCCTACAGATGTCTTTAATGAGCTAGAATATGACCAATACTGTCATATTTTACTTTTGTCCATTAGTGATATAAATGATATAGAAATTTACCAAAAAAAATTAAAATTTTCTGTTGTTAATATTTGCATAAATTTTGCTTAACAAAAATCAATTTTATGTTATTTTTCTATATTGCTTTTGCATCTAACAAAATGGAAAAATTCCAAAAATCAGAAAAGCTCTTTAGATTTTTGTAAGTCACATATACACTCCACTATTTTCTGAGCAGAGTTTGCAAGTATAGGTTGTGTTTTTTTTTTTTGTCACTGCCATTTCATATGCAAAGCATGCATCAGCCACAACGAGGCTATCTCCAAGAGCACAGTCATTCCGAAACCTGATCTGGGAGAAAGTGCAGACTAAATAAAATTTCATTTTGACTTGGCCTCCCGCTGAGAATGGGACTGCTTTGTTTCAGCCAACAGAAGCAGCAAGCCAGAAAGGTATGTCCTGTTTTGCATGGCCGATGTGTGACTTGAGGATTCACAACCATAGTGTTCATGCCTTTATACTCGGCATCAGACACACTTCCTGCTCTTTCTCTCAGTCTATCTCTCCCCCTTTCATAGCTGATGGTCTACCTGCAGGGCAGAGCTGTGACTGACTATATTGCAATTATTTGATTTGTCATGTGTCATTGTATGGTGTGGAATTCTGGTTTTTGCACAAATTATTTACACATTGTATACATCCGGAATTTTCACACTTGTCTCGTCACAGAAGACATAACATTTGCATAATGAATTAAATTAAATATATATTTTTTACAAATTTGGATTATAAATGTCTAGTACCTTACATATTAAATATCATAATGTGTATGTGAGATCTTATTAAAAAAAAAAAAAATTATATATTAGAAAATTAATCATACGTTATTTCGTTACCACAGTTGATGAAAACGCTATCAATGGATCTATAGATTTACATTTTGTATTTTTATGAGTAAACTAATGCAATATAGTACAACAAAAGGCAAAATTTGCAGAAAGGTGTCGCCAGATATGGAGAATAGAATGTATTGAGTGCTAATGGCAATCGAATACATAATCCTCAGTGCGATGCTTTCTATCGTTCTATCCCAGAAAGACTACAAGCAAAATTGTCTGAATGAAATTGTGTTCCGATAATCCTAAAGAGACTGGTATGAAAGCAAATAAGACAATTTTGCTTGCGCTGCTTTGTGTACGTACACATCGCACCCTTATAATTGTAGACTGCCAACTTGATGAAAGAATGTAAGGCTTTTCTTTACTTTTCTCTGAAAAGATCTGTTTTAGCTGTTAAATAACCTGGATCTAATATGCACTGTAATAAACAAGCCACAAAATGTACATAGCTCTAGTCATTAACTAGTGCAGAAAATGCAGAAAGAAATATTATTACTTTTCAGAGCGAGTGAAAGCTTGTCGTGTTTGCTAGCTTACATACACTATATAGTTTTTTATGGGACTCAGTAATACCCAATGAATTAAAAGTAAGGTTGATCTTACTGTATTTTTTAAGTGGATATTATGAATATATTGTAAAAACTTTCCCAGCTTTATGCCATTGAATATGTGTCCAGTAAAACTAATAATCATATGGTTGACATTACTATGCAGCTCAATATTATGTTCCTTAGGAAGCATTGTCAGGTAGGTACAATGACTAATGTACAGTGGTTGTATATTAATAATCCCAGATCACATGAGGCTTTGCACATGCTCTGTCTGTATAGTCGTGATCACTAGTTTTCATTTCTGTGTATACTGTATGTATTTAAGCAATTAGGGCAATTAGAAAATGAAAACTCTGCAGCTACTTAGAAGGGTCCCTTCTTACCTATTGATTGTTTCTACACTGTTGATACTCTAATTGCTAATCAATTCCAAGTTGACTAATTTCCGCACACAGGTTTAGTGGCCATTCAGCTCGACTGAGGATTTATGGACAGCTGTCAACTAATTGCAACCTATTTGCAGTAGGGGTTACCAAAAATGCTAGACCAAATCTAATAATAAATATCATTGAATTATTATTTTTACCTATAACTCTGGGCATGGGCGGGTACAGACAGAAGAGGGCGCTTTTGCAAGAATAGTATGTGGGCATACTGCAGTTCAATAGCTCCTCATAATGTACCCCCTATGAATGTGTGATAGAACCTTATGGCTGCTTTGGGACTAGCATCTTGCCCTCTAACCCCTTGGGCATAATGGCAACAATTAAACACCTGCCTTTTACTCTGGGACAGATTTTTTTTAAAACCTGAAATTATGCTTAGTGATGAACGAGGTTGCTTGGGTCTTATCCAAGTATGTCGGGCATGCTCGAGTAATATGTTCGAGACCCCGCGGCTGCATGTCTTGCGGCTGTTGGGCAGCCGCAACACATGTGAGAATTGCTTAACAAATAGGCAAGTCCCGCATGTGTTGTGGCTGTTTTGAACAGCTGACAAGTGCCTGGAACACCCGAGGGTGGAATCGCAGTTCACCTGCAGCTATTAACTCATTAAATACCGCTGTCAAACGCTGACAGCAGCATTTAACATGCGCTTCCGGCAATCGCTCTGGAAATCCGCCTACTGGTGACCTCCATCACGTGATTGTGGGTCACCAGTGGTTTGTCATGACAACCGGAGGTCTCCTGGAGACCTCTATGGTTGTCAGTGCTGGCTTGCTGCAAGCACTGCCCAGTGGTCGGCGCTCATAGCAATTGAGCAATTCAGCTACATATAGGCAACTATTGAAGACTATTGGAGACTATTGAAGCATGCCAAAAGTAAAAAAAAATGTTTTTAAAAATCTGAAAAAAGTAAAAAACATAAAAGTTCAAAACACCCCCCTTTCGCCCCATTCAAAATAAAACATTAAAAAATTCAAACATACACATATTTGGTATCGCTGCGTTCAGAATTGCCTGCTCTATATGGTGACGCTGCAGGTAATGGAAAATGGCACAATTTTTTTTTAACTAAGTTTGGAATTTTTTTTCACCACTTAGATAAAAAGAACCTAGACATATTTAGTGTCTACGAACTCGTAATGACCTGTAGAATCATAATGGCAGGTCAGTTTTAGCATTTAGTGAAACTAGCAAAAAAGCCAAACAAAAAACAAGTGTGGGATTGCACTTTTTTTTGCAATTTCACCGCACTTGGAATTTTTTCCCATTTTCTAGAACATGACATGATAAAACCAATGTTGTCATTCAAAAGTACAACTCGTCCCACAAAAAACAAGCCCTCACATGGCCATTTTGATAGAAAAATAGAAAAGTTATAGAAGAAGGGGAGCGAAAAACAAAAACGAAAATACCTATGGGGTTAAGGGGTGAAACAAGTACTGAACTGTTGAATTATGTTTTGGACATTTAGTTTACCTACTATATATGTCCTATAATACACATGTATATATACCATTAGACATAAATAGAGCATGAAGTGAAAACTGAAAACAAATTTTTGAAGCATTTTGCAAACATTAGGCATTGTATCATTAAAGTATTATACTGTTTTACTAGCAAAAGATTTGATAAAATATTGCACCTCTATGACTCCATTGATGTGCTTTAATGAGGGCCAGAGTCTTAAAGTGAAATGTATGGGTGAGAGATTAAAGTTTTGATTAGAAAGTGAAGTGTACATAAATGTATTAAAAGGTTAGTCTAATAAGTTGGCGTCAGACATGGAGATTTTCTCACAAAAATAAAATGGTGGTATCTTTCATCCAGTCTTTTGACCCAAAGCCAGGAGTGGATTCAAAGGTAATAGGTAATATAAATGAAAGGCTTCCAAATTATCTTCACACCGGATCCTTTTCTGGTTTTGGCTCAAAAAACTGCAGCAGACACTACGAAGTTCTAAAAAAAACCCTCTATGCATGAAACAACCCAACATCCCATAGACTTTTGTTACTTATCAATGACTTACCTTAATTTTATGTTTTAATCAGAAGCTGATGAGATATTTAATGTCCACAAAATATTATTATCTTTAACTTCAACAGAGATCCATTGCTAAACTGGTGTATAATTCACTAAGTAAGCCACAACTAATGACTCTTCCACCACCTTGCAGTAAAATAGCAGCACTGAGTTAATGACAACCAGGAATTCTGCATTTACCCGAGTACATGGCAAGAATAACAAGCTCATTCTAAAACTAGCTTCAAGTGTACACTATTTGGAGCATTGCTGACACATTTCTGCTTGCCAAAAAAGGAAGCTCTAAGGTTACATTCACAAATACAAAATTTCTCTTTTGGATTTTCCATAGCAGAATTTTCCAAACTGCATGCAGATTTTCATAGATTTGGTGCAGACCTGTCCTGGGTTTCACCCTATGCATTGCAATGTGAAAACATAAACTAAACAAAAGGATAAACATTTGGCCTACTGAAAAGGCGTTCCCCCCCAAACTATTCATGAGGGTCAAACGTGGCAAACTGATCACATATAAAATATTCTTCTGTATGTAGGAAAACTTTAATGAAAAATCCATTTGTGGAAACTTTGTGCCCCCTACGGTATGATCTGTAACTTAAGGCAGATATGAACTATTCCCACTATTCCTTTTTTTACACTAGGAAGTGTCTACACAGCCTACACAGATGTCAGTTGTCAGGTGTAGCGTGACACTTTTTAACTGAGTCCTATCCAAAATTAATCAAGATTTAACTGACCTATTGATAAGTACTCTTTATGTCACCAATCGGGGACGTATTGTTTAGAACGCTCAACCCTAGTAATCTCTGAGTGTGAGTCTAATTTCTTTTATTAATTTTTCTTTTAATGATATTTTATAAATTGGATCACTTAGGGTACAACTTAGTACATCACACAATCATTCATACAGATAGTCATCAAATTATCCCTAATGATATCTATACATCATCAGTCAGTCTAATGACAGGAAGATATATACTGTAAATGATTTACCTTCATTCGTGTGAATTGTTGCTCTGACTCACATAGATGCTCACATGCTGTAGTAAACAGAACTGGTTCCATGTATTCTTTCACATTGCCTTAGGGATGTTATGTTTAGTACTGGGATTACTTTGGCACTTACTGGCCATTTGGCAGAGCAAATAATTTTGGCGTATTTTCCAAGTGTGTTTTATTTCCAATTGAAATCCAAAATACAATAACGATAGATTACAGATCTAAAACAAAGCTAAATAACACACCGAGCATTAAAAGGACACTGATTTCCATTTATTAGTGTGTCAATGTACAGTATTTTTATTCACAAATCAGAATTATAAAACCTTTTACCATTTAAAGGGAATGTAAAATCACAAAGTTATTGTATCTGGCGTAGATATTTTCCATAAACACCAATATTATAATATATCAACGTAAAACTATCTACATCTGATTTAGAAAAAATAATAATAATTGCAGGCTTTCAGGAATTTATCGTACCGTAGAAATATAATACCTGTAATTAGAAAGGTTCCAATATGATGGATATCATAGGGTTCCATAAAACTAAAAGGCTTAGATACCAATGACTTGCAGATTACTACATCTTTTTGACTTATCGACTAAGGCCTGTTTCACACTTCAGTTTTTCCTTGTCAGTTAAAATCCGCCAAAATGGCGGAAAGCTGATCCGTTGGTAACTGAAGTAAACGGATGCCAGCGGACCGGTTTTTTGACGGATCCGTTGGCTGAAGAATTTTAAAGGAACCGCAGTCTGGGGACGAGAGAGAGAGAGAGAGAGAGAGAGAATTTTTACCATCCGCCAGAAATGATTTCAGGGTTAAATTTCCGGCAGAGATCATTCCTCCGGGCATGCGCAGTACAAAAATGGGAATCCTTCAGCCAAAAAAAGTTACAAGCTCCGTCCGGGCATGTCGGCGGATGCAAAAAAATTGGCGGATCCGCCAAAAAACGGATCCGACGGTTGGCCATCCGTCAAGATCCGCCAGTAATGCAAGTCAATGGGAAATAAAGGGATCCGCCAAACAAAATGGCGGATCCATTTTTTTAGGAAAACGACGGATCTTGACTGATGGAAAAAAAACTGAAGTGTGAAACAGGCCTAAGCAGGAAATGTACTAACTCACTGAAAAAAGGCCCCTTGATAAACTTTAATAACTATCCACTTGAGGCTTAAGCCAAGTTCATCCATGAGTGCTTCACAACAATATTCCAAAGCCAAGCAAAATGACAGATATAAGCAACCACAATCACAAGGCAAAAATACTATGAAATGTTAAGTTAAAGGGAATCTGTTACCAGATTTTTGCTGCCCCGTTTGAGAGTAGCCTGATATCAATGAAGAAACCCTGATTCCAGCAATATACAGTAACTCTTACTGGGCTACTTGCTGCAGTTTTTTGTAAAATCATTGTTATATCTGTTTCCGATCTACCATCTCCCTGAATGCTGAGCTTTGTATATCCACGCCCACACCACAGATTGACAGCTTTCTGTGTACCCTGTTCATAGGCAGAAAGCTACCAGTCAGTGTTATTGGTGAAAATATATAGAGCTCATGAATATAGTGGCCCAAATGGCAGTAGATTTACTAGTGCTCAAGTGATAATTTCCTGCTGGTAAAACATTGATTTTATCAAAACTATCACTGGAATCTGTGTCTATGTTGTGCTGCTCTGAGATTAGGTAGCAAAACCTTGGTGATAGTTTCCCTTTAAAAACTATCAATACATTGGTTGTCAAGGAGCTGTAGGATATGGCAAAGCCCTGGCCCACTTTTCTGAACCTTTCTATGGAGGAAAGTGGGTAAAATATGTGCAAATCATATGCTTAGCACGTGAATATCATGGAATGCCACCTTTTTATCACACAAATAGGGAATTCTTAAGTTTTATAAACTAGAGACTTTGAATCTGGGCAAATTCATTTATCTCTATTATAAACAGTGTCATGACGTATGTCCTTCCTTACCTTGCTTCTTGGCTCAACATAATCTATATATGTAGAAAAGCTACTGACCAAAACAAGCAGGGATCACCAAGAAAAATAATAATAATTTTTATTTAGACAACCATTGACAACACAAATATAAAAACAGTTAAAAGTCATAACACATGACAGATCATACACAAGGCTCCTAATAAAGCCAAACAAACATCCCCCATGGAGCTGAAATAATTGGGCAATCAATGAAAATAACCTAAAGAGAGCTAGATATGACAGAAAATAGTCAGTAACACTGATTCAAAATATGCATAATTCAAAATAATAACATAAAGGTTATCCATGTATCAATAGGAATAAACTCAAAAAATGTCCCGCAATGCTGCTGCAGCAATGTGAATAAACATACAATTACAAGGACAGGTTAAGGTGAAACCAAGATAGATGAAAACAAATCACGCCATGTGAAAAATAAACACACAGAACAAGATCTACAAGAGATGCACAAATGAAGTTGCCCAGAGTATCTAAATAACCCTCTTACACATGGGGGAGCTTGTGGAGTGCCCTGCCCGACGCGTGCCCCTGACGAAGCTACCTTGCGGTAGCGACACGCGTCGGGCAGGGCACTCCACAAGCTCCCCCATGTGTAAGAGGGTTATTTAGATACTCTGGGCAACTTCATTTGTGCATCTCTTGTAGATCTTGTTCTGTGTGTTTATTTTTCACATGGCGTGATTTGTTTTCATCTATCTTGGTTTCACCTTAACCTGTCCTTGTAATTGTATGTTTATTCACATTGCTGCAGCAGCATTGCGGGACATTTTTTGAGTTTATACCTATTGATACATGGATAACCTTTATGTTATTATTTTGAATTAGGCATATTTTGAATCAGTGTTACTGACTATTTTCTGTCATATCTAGCTCTCTTTAGGTTATTTTCATTGATTGCCCAATTATTTCAGCTCCATGGGGGATGTTTGTTTGGCTTTATAAGGAGCCTTGTGTATGATCTGTCATGTGTTATGAGTTTTAACTGTTTTTATATTTGTGTTGTCAATGGTTGTCTAAATAAAAATTATTATTATTTTTCTTGGTGATCCCTGCTTGTTTTGGTCAGTAGCTTTTCTACATATATACGTTACTATTTTCTTGCTGACTGCAGGAGGATCCCATTTTTTGTATTTGGTGGTGCCCTCCTTGGTTTCACTTTCACAACGGCTCAACATAATCTGAAATAATTTACACACAAGATGACCAACTTTCAAAAAACATTATTTTGCAATACTCAGAGCTTGTTTCTGTTATATTCGTCTATTGGAACTGATCAAATTTATACACATCTTCAGCACATATCAGGAATCTCAAGGTGAACTTGAATTATATGGCTATAACTAAACTGATGGTAGTTTTTCTGCACTGCTGTTTTGAAACTATCTGAAACTTTTATTCAAAGTTTTTTTTCTCTTTATTTTTATTGCTAAGCTGTGAACTGTGACATCTTTTCACTAAACATATTAAACCCAAAATGGTAGAAACGCCTCATAGAATCATAGAAAGTTAGAGTTGGAAGGGACCTCCTGGGTCATCTGGTCCAACCCCCTGCTCAATGCAGGATTCACTAAACCATCTCAGACAGTTTGTCCAGCCTCTGTTTGAAGACTTCCATTGAAGGAGAACTCACCACCTTTCGTGGCAGCCTGTTCCACTCATTGATCACCCTCACTGTCAAAAAGTTTTTCTTTTTCTGCCTTAACTTTTAAACCAGCTATGATTGCTTCTACTATATTACACTACATTTTGTAATGGCTATGCTGTACTCTATGATGGGATCTACAAGTTATTATTGGAAAGTCTGCCTGGTTGTGCCTGAGATCATATGAGCATTCTGTGGTTGATGCAATATTCTGTATTTTGCAACATGGTGGAGAGCACTTTTTTATTCATGCAAATAAAATTGTAAATTGTTTGTACAGCAAATTTCTTAATGTTTGGCACAAAGTTGATTTGCTTCAAATATATTTGCTCATCTCTAATATCCATATGTGGCCACCCAGTGGATCTCAGGAAAATTTCAGCATGTTGAGCAGTTTGCTACCATGTTGCAATATTGTATTTCATTTGTAGAGTAACATGTATGAGGTGGGGATGGTGGAGAGAGATGGATGCATAACAATTTTCTTTTTAATCACTTCCACATCCTCAGAATTTAGCAAAATCGCAGTCATCTGCCCACCGTTTTGAAAATCTTGCCCAAATTGAATCCCCAAAAAATGGAATTCTTGTAATCTCTACTTATTATTACTGAAAATATTACTTCTAAATACCACTTAAAATCAGTATATCTGAGTATTTATTAGTCTTTGAGTATTAGGCCTTGGTCAAACTTTTGTGTGCAATGCAAGAAACTCTTGCGAGTCTCTCGCATCAGTATCCGGCACTGCCGCCGACACTCGGACCAGAATGTGTGGCTGCATAGAAAGACATGCAGCTGCACACTCAAGTCTCAAGTGCTGGCGACAGCGCCGGGTATTGATGCGAGATATTCAAGCAAGTTTCTCGCATTGCACACACAAGTGTGACCCCGGCCTTAGTCTGTTTTTCCAAAAACACAGCAAATTATTACCAAAGAGCTACCTAACAGATACCCAAACCCAAAATATATTGCTATCAAGACAGACTGCTATCAGTATTTTAGTTCTGCCAAACTATGCAACTTGGGTTCTGTTAAATTTATTTTTTTTCAGTAGAGAAAAGCTGTAGACACAATGAAAAGCACAATAGGATCCAAACCGGGGATTGGCGAGAACAATTAATGGTGCATATAGGTACTCACCTGATGGGATTTGCAACCACTGTAGAAACACAAAATGTCAGCTGCTGCAAGCCCACAAGGGATATACACATAAAATGGAGTAGGAAAAATGTGAGTTGAGTGCACTGATGATGAATAGTAGAAGTATCCAGGAGGCGGAAAAATATTCAATGCGGTTTATTTGTCACCGTTCAGGTTTTTAAAGGTCTCTGCTCCATTTTAAATTTAGTTTTTTTGCTTTTTGTCAGAGCTATGCATGAGGAGTACTTACAAAATACTACTGTATATGTCACTAAAAAGATATATTGGCCTTGACTCTTTCTGAAATTTTTTTTGCTGTTTCTTTTTTTATAGGATAACTCAGCAGACTATACTTTTGTATAGAAAAAAAGTATACTGGCCTAGCACATGCCAAAAGAGCATTTTTTTGAAATGCTGTATGTTGGGTTTGCTTTGTTTCAAATAAAAATTAGGTGAAGTTATCCCTTAGCAAATCACTAGAGTGATCAGAAAATTACATTTTAATCCTCCAAACCAACACTCAAAATTAAATATATCACATACAGAGGATATAAAAAGTGTTTAGTGTTAAAATGCTATTTTTTTGCTGTCAGAAAAAAATATCTTGAAGAATCACTTCAGATCCTTTTCTACCTTTAGACTACGTGCCCACGATTAGTTTTTGGTGATTTTTTGACGTGGCATGGTTTTTTGTGTCAAAAACACAGCATACTATAGTTCCAGCAGAGTGGATAAAATTTATGGAAATCTTATGCCCACTGTGCCTCTTTTTTTACTCAGTGCAATCTGACCTGTGGTTTGGTTATCAAATCCGCAACATGGCAATCTCTCTTGCAGGGACACTGAGTTTTATGTGCAGTTTTTCCCCACAGACTTGCATTAGATTTGAAGAATCCACAAGTAAAAAATGTGTTTTTAGTGCATTTCTGTGGCTGAGAAACACATGTAATCCACGCATGACTGTATCGATGATGTTTTTTTCAAAGCCACATACCAGGAAGTATAAAAAACAAAGCAGCTTAAAACATTACATGCCAACAAGAGACAAAAACCAGATTCAAAAACGCAATAAAAACAAGTGCAAAAAAAAGTAATGAAAAAATGGAAGTAACCTAGTTTTTTTAATTGGTGCAGAAATTGTGACGAATATCTGAAACATCAAACAAAATCACTAAAAGCTCATTATGGGAACATAGTCTAAAGCCACTTTAACACATTCATTTTTCTTTTCAATATTTTATATCACTATTTGTAAGCCAAAACCTGGGGGGGTGACAAATGCAGAAGTGGTGACATGTTTCTATTATACTTTTCCTCTTATTGTCCCACTCCTGGTTTTGGCTCACAGCTGGTAAAACACTGACCAAATAGTGAACATATGACCGTGGCCTTATACTTTTCCTCTGTTCCATTCTGGATTTCGACTTACAAATACTAATGTAAAATACTGGTCAAATGCTGAACATGTGAACATGGCCTTAATATCACCATTTAAAAAAATAAATCTTTTTGGATGAAAAAGAAAATGATGAACTAAAATATTGTGGCTGCATAATTATGCAAACTCATATTTTGTTGACGTACCCTTTGTATTTATGACACTATAAATGTATAAGGGGTTAATCAGAATCCCCTGTGTACTAACTACTATTTAACATGGTTAATACTGAAAACAACCAAACCTAAATATAAGAGGGTGTTCACATGTATGCAACATCAAAATTTAATTTTTAATTTTCCCCTTAACATAACTTCAATTTATTTTCCATTTGATCTGTGCAGATTATGGGTGACATTAAAGGTGGAAAAAGTTCTGAAATTATTTTTCTTGGTGTGATTTTTTTTACATGAGAAAAGCCTGGTAGTTTATCAGGGATGTGTAGACTGAAGACTTGTTATATGTACTTGATCTGCTAAGAACCACTCATCTGTGATGGTCCAGGTACTCACCATAACTGTAGGAGGTATGATAATCCGTAAGATGTCATAACTGCAGGTCATTATGCACAGGCCTGTGTAACAATTTTAAACTACATTGGTCACTCTTTGATGCTTTAGCAGTATGGGAAATGGTGCCAAGCAATTTTTGTTTGTGAACCTTGAATCAAATCTCAGAATGTTTGAATTTATGTGAAATCACAAAAATCAGGAAATTTGACTTGAACTTGAACCTCCGCTCATCTCTAGTGACTACTCTTTGTCTTCAAAACAACATCAGTTCTTATAGAGGAACTTACTTATAGTATTTAACAGGAAGGTTGTCCTAAACAACCTGAAGAACTAACCACAGATCGTCTCAACCTTCTGTGGTTGTAGGCGCTTGTGCAAATTCTTTTGTCTCATGTAATTTCAGAAAAATTCGATGATGTTGAAACCAGTACTCTGTTTTGGCTATATCAATGTTTGCAGGACTGCTTCTGAATTAAGATAATTCTTAATGACATCTGTTGTATATTTACAGTCAATGTTCTGCAGCAGAACCTATTTAGAGCCAATAAGACACTGCCCTAATGGTATTGCATGATGGATAAGTATCTGCCTCTATTTCTTCGGATTGAGTACACTAATAATCCTGATGAATTACTCATCTTTATTTGCTTGAATACAGCCCCAAACTTTCAAGAAATCTCCACTTCAACTGCACTTTGCCTAATGATATTCACTGATGTGCCATTCTCTAGACCTGTAAACATCTTAAGGATCAAATCAATTTATACGTAAATGACCGAGCCTCAGTTTTTAAATCTGACCAGTGTCAGTTTATGAGGTAACAAAGTTTCTTCGAATCCCATTGATTCTTAAATTGCTTATTTTTACATATTGTACTTCATGATATCAAAATTTGCTCGATTTGTATTTATTTGGGAAAATATCGGAAATTTGGTGAAAACTTTGAAAATTTCACAATTTAAAAATGTTTAATTCTTATGCCCTCAAGCTAGAGTTGTGTCACACAAAATTGTTAGTAAATAACATTTCTTAGATGTCTAATTTACATCAGCAAAATTTTTGAAAAAAAAATTTTTGTTAGGAAGTTAGAAGCATTAAATGTTGATCAACAATTTCTCTTTTTTCCAACAAAATTTACAAAAACATTTTTTAGGGACTGCATCACATTTGAAGTGACTTTTGAGGGACTTTATGACAGAAAATACAGCAAAGTTACACCATTCTAAAAACTGCACCGCTCAAAGTCCTCAAAACCACAATCAAAAAGTTTGTTAACCCTCAGGGTTCTTCACAGGAATTAATGCAAAGTGGAAGAAAAAAAATTACATTTTACTTTTTCTTCACAAAATGTTTAATTTAGCTCCAAATTTTTTATTTTTACAATGGTAACAGGAGAAATTGAATCTCCAGATTTTTGGGGTAAATTCTCTTGAGTATGCCAATACTCCATATGGGGGGAAACTACTGTTTTGTCACACAACAGGGCAGGAATGGAAGGAGCACCGTTTGACTTTTTGAACACAAAAATGGCTGGAATAGAGAGCAGACACCATGTCGCATTTGGAGAGCCCCTAATGTGTCTAAACCATGGAACCTCCCCACAAGTGACCACATTTTGGAAACTAGATCCCTCAAGCAATGTATCTAGATGTGTGATGAGCACTTTGCACCCCATGTGCTTCACAGAAGTTTATAATTTCTCAAAAAAAATGTTCTTTTAGGCCCAGTTGAATTACAGTTGTGCTCAAAAGTTTGCATACCCTGGCACAATTTTTGCTTTCTTGGCTTTTTTCAGAGAATATGAATGATGACAGCAAAACTTTTTCTCCACTTATAGTCAGTGGTAGAGTGAAGCCATTTATTGTCAAACTACTGTGTTTTCTCTTTTAAATCACAATGACAACCCAAAACATCCAAATGACCCTGATCAAAAGTTCACATACCCCATTTCTTAATACCCTGTATTGCCCCTTTTAACATTAATAACAGCTTGAAGTCTTTTGTGGCAGTTGTGGATGAGGTTCTTTATTTTCTCAGATGGTAAAGCTGCCAACTCTTCTTGGCAAAAAGCCTCCAGTTCTTTTAAATTACAGGGCTGTCTAACATGAACTGCACACTTGAGATCTCCCCAAAGTGGTTCAATGATATTGAGGTCAGGAGACGACTGAGATGGCCACTCCAGAACCTTCAATTTGTTCTGCTGTAGCCAATAACAGGTCAACTTGGCGTTGTGTTTTGGATCGTTGTCATGTTGGAATGTCCAATTGCATCCCATGTGCAGATTCCTGGCTGATTATTGCAAATTTTTCTCCAGTATTTGCTGATAACGTGCTGCATTCATATTTCCTTCAACTTTAACAAACATTCCTGTGCCTTTGTAGCTCACACATCCCCAAAACATCAGTAACCCACCTCCATGCTTTACAGTAGGAATGTTGTTCCTTTCATTATAGGCCTTGTTGACCTCTCTCGAAATGTAATGTTTATGACTGTGACCCAAAAGTTCAATTTTGGTATCATCACTCATAATTACCTTGTTCCAGAAGTTTTGAGGTTTGTCTCTGTGCTGTTTTGTGTACTGTAGGTGAGATACTTTATGGCGTTTGTGCAGTAACGGCTTTCTTCTGGTGATTCGAAAATGCAACCCATTTTTCTTCAAGTTCCTCCTTATTGTGCATCTTGAAACAGCCACACTGCTAGATTTCAGAGAGTCCAGTATTTCAGCTGATGTTCTTTGTGGGTTTTTCTTTGCATCATGAACAGTTTTCCTGGCAGTTGTGGATGCAATTTTTGTTGATCTACCTGACTGTGGTTTTGTTTTTACAGAGCCCTTGATTTTCCATTTGTTAATCACAGTTTGAACGCTGATGCTCACAGGTGAGAATTTTACCTTTAGTAGCCATTCAAACCCATTTGCGTCAACTTCTATGCATGTTATCAGGCCAAAATCACCAGGGTATGTGAACTTTCAATCAGGGTTATTTGGATATTTTGGGTTCTTATTATGATTTAAAAAGAGAAAACACAGTAGTTTGACAATAAATGGCTTCACCCAACCACTAACCATGAGTGGAGAAAAGGTTTTGGTGTTATCATTCATATTCTCTGAAAAAAAGCCAAGAAAGCAAAAATTCTGCCATGGTATGTAAACTTTTGAACACAACTGTATATTCACAATGATAACAGGAGAAAACAGACCCCAAAATTTCTTGTGCTATTTCTCCTGAGTACACAGATACCCTATATGTAGGGGAAAAATATTGTTTGGGTGCATGGCACGGCTCGCATGGGAAGGAGCACTATTTGACTTTTCGAACGCAAAAATGGGAGGAATCAAGACCAGACACCATATTGGATTTGGAGAGTTCCTGATGTGCCTAAACAGTGGAGACCCTCACAACTGATCCTTAATTTGGAAGCTAGACCCCTCAAGGAATGTGTCTAAATGTGTGGTCAGCACTTTTAACCCCCACATGATTCACAAAAGTTTAGAAGGTAGAGCCGTGAAAATAATAAAATCAACTTTTACCTCAAAAATATTCTTTTAGCTCCAGATTTTTTATTTTCACAAGGGTAACAGGAAAAAAATGCACCAAACTGTTTTTTATGCAATTTCTCCTGAGTGCGCCAGTACCCCACATGTGGTTTCAAATTACTTTTAAAGCACAGTGCAAAGCTCATAAGTAGAGTTGAGCGATACCGTCCGATACTTCAAAGTATCGTATCGGATGGTATCGGCCGATCTTTAAAAAAAGTATCGGTATCGCCGATTCCGATACCGGAAGTCCCATTCAAGTCTATGGGACTTCCGGTATTGGAATAAGAAAAACCCTTTCCTGCCCTTGTACAGCCTCTCTGGGGTCTGTACGGGCCTTTCGGGGGGCTGTGCCGGCCTGCCAGGGGGTCTGTGCAGGCTCCGGTGGTCTGTGCCGGCCTGCCGGTGGTCTGTGCAGGCTCCGGGGGGCTGTGCCGGCCTGCCGGGGGGCTGTGCCGGCCTGCCGGGGGGCTGTGCAGGCTCCGGGGGGCTGTGCCGGCCTGCCGGTGGTCTGTGCAGGCTCCGGGGGTCTGTGCAGGCATCGTCCGATGGGACTACAAGTCCCATCGGGCGATGCCTGCTACCATGACAGTGATTGACACATTAGCCAATGATGGGACAGTAGTAGTCCCATCATCCGGCTAATGTGTTAAATGTAAAAAAAAAAAAAAAAAAAAAAAAAAATTACATGCTACATACATACAACATGCATACTACATACATGCTACATTCATACTACATACTACATACATGCTACATTCATACTACATGCAACATACATACTACATATATACTACATGCATGCTACATACATACTGCATGCTACATACATACCACATATATACTACATACATACTACATGCATGCTACATGCATGCTACATGCTACATACATAACACATATATACTACATGCATGCTACATACATACTACATGCTACATACTACATATATACTACATGCATGCTACATACTACATGCTACATACATACTACATATATACTACATGCATGCTACATACATACTGCATGCTACATGCATGCTACATACATACTACATACATACTACATGCTACATACATACTACATATATACTACATACATACTACATACATACTACATGCATGCTACATGCATGCTACATACATACCACATACATAACACATATATACTACATGCATGCTACATACATACTACATGCTACATACATACCATATACATACTACATGCATGCTACATACATACTACATGCATGCTACATACATACTACATGCTACATACATACTACATATATACTACATGCATGCTACATACATACTACATGCTACATACATACTACATATATACTACATGCATGCTACATACATACTACATGCTACATACATACTACATATATACTACATGCATGCTACATACATACTGCATGCTACATGCATGCTACATACATACTACATACATACTACATGCTACATACATACCACATATATACTACATACATACAATACATTCATACAATACATACATAGACATACAGTACATATAACATAGAGTAACATACTTACCAATACTTGTCACATTGTTCCCCGAAGCCATTGTCTTTCCGGAATAAATATTAACATAACAAACCACAAAAATACTCACCCACGATCCGAAGCAGTCCACGAGTGTGTCCCACGACGATCTTGGGTAGAGAACGGCAGCATCAGATGATGCTGCCGTTCTCTACGGGCTGCAGGAATCCAATGACGGAAGGTAGGTATCCTTCCGCACTGTATTCCTCCGCCACTTAAAAAAAAAAAAGTCCCTAGTCTCACTTTATGCCATTGCTGTGTGGGAAATTCCCACGCAGCAATGGCATAAAGTGAGACTAGGGACTTTTTTTTTTTTAAGTGGCGGAGGAATACAGTGCGGAAGGATACCTACCTTCCGTCATTGGATTCCTGCAGCCCGTAGAGAACGGCAGCATCATCTGATGCTGCAGTTCTCTACCCAAGATCGTCGTGGGACACACTCGTGGACTGCTTCGGATCGTGGGTGAGTATTTTTGTGGTTTGTTATGTTAATATTTATTCCGGAAAGACAATGGCTTCGGGGAACAATGTGACAAGTATTGCTAAGTATGTTACTCTATGTTATATGTACTGTATGTCTATGTATGTATTGTATGAATGTATTGTATGTATGTAGTATATATGTGGTATGTATGTAGCATGTAGTATGTATGTAGTATGTATGTAGCATGCATGTAGCATGTAGTATGTATGTAGCATGCATGTAGTATATATGTAGTATGTATGTAGCATGCATGTAGTATATATGTAGCATGTATGTAGTATGTATGTGGTATGTATGTAGCATGTAGTATGTATGTAGCATGCATGTAGTATATATGTAGTATGTATGTAGCATGTAGTATGTATGTAGTATGTATGTGGTATGTATGTAGCATGTAGTATGTATGTAGCATGCAGTATGTATGTAGCATGTATGTAGTATGTATGTAGTATATATGTAGTATGTATGTAGCATGTAGTATGTATGTAGCATGCATGTAGTATATATGTAGTATGTATGTAGCATGCATGTAGTATGTATGTAGTATGTATGTAGTATGTATGTAGCATGCAGTATGTATGTAGCATGTATGTAGTATGTATGTAGTATATATGTAGTATGTATGTAGCATGCATGTAGTATGTATGTAGCATGTAGTATGTATGTAGCATGCATGTAGTATGTATGTAGCATGTATGTAGTATGTATGTAGTATATATGTAGTATGTATGTAGCATGTAGTATGTATGTAGCATGCATGTAGTATGTATGTAGTATTTTTTTTTTTTTTTTTAACACATTAGCCGGATGATGGGACTACTACTGTCCCATCATTGGCTAATGTGTCAATCACTGTCATGGTAGCAGGCATCGCCCGATGGGACTTGTAGTCCCATCGGACGATGCTTGCACAGACCCCCGGACATCAGCACAGCCCCCCGGCAGGCCGGCACAGCCCCCCGGCAGGCCGGTACAGACCCCCACAGGGTGCACAGACCACCGGCAGGCCGGCACAGCCCCCCGGCAGGCCGGCAGAGACCCCAGGCAGTCCACACAGCCCCCCGGCAGGCCGGCACAGCCCCCCGGCAGGCCGGCAGAGACCCCCGGAAGGCCCGAAATGACGGCGCATCATGATGCGCACACACCGCGCATCATGATGACGTCAGGCCGTCAATCAACTGAACTTCCGATTCCGATGCCGAATTCCGATATTGAAAAAATATCGGAAGTCGGTATCGGAATTCCGATACAGCAAGTATCGGCCGATACCCGATACTTGCGGTATCGGAATGCTCAACACTACTCATAAGATAGAATAGCTATATTGGAGTAGAGATTTTGCTGGAATGGTTTGAGGGTGCCATATTACATTAACAGAGCCCCTGTGGTGCCTAAACAGCAGACTCCAATGATAAGTGACCTTATTTTACAAACTACACCTTTCAATGAATTCATCTAGGGGTGCAGTGAGCATGTGGACACCATATGTGCCTCACAAAAATTTATACCATTGGGCGGTGAAGAAAGAATAATTACATTTTTACAGCTAAAATGATGTTTTAGCCCCAAATTTTTAATTTTTACGAGGGCTAATAGAAAAAATGAACCTTTGAGTTTGTTTTGTAATTTCTCCTGATTGCACCAATACCCTACATGTAATCAGGAACTAATTTTCTTTCAGGCACAGTGCAAAGCTCACAAGGGAAGGAGCATCATATTATAGTGTAGATTTTACTGTAATGTTTTGCGGGTGCCATGACCCACTGGGAGTGTCCCAGAGTTGCCAGAATAGTAGAATCCCCTGATAAGTGACCCAATTTTACAAACTACACCTCTCAATGAAGAAATAATAATTACTTTTTTACCATAAAAATTTTGCTTTCACCCCAGATTTTACATTTTCACATGGGGTAATCGATAATAATGGCACCCAAATTTGTCACACAATTTCTTCTGAATGTGGCAATGTCCCATATGTTGCTCTACATTACTGCTTAGCCATACGATGAAACTTGGGAAGGATGGAAAATAGTTTGTATACTACATATACAGAGACCCTAGGTGCTAGAAGAACAGAATAACCCTCTTAAGTGACCCCATTTTGGAAGTTATACCTCTGCCTAACATGTGGACACTAAATGTGGTACAGACACTCTGTGGAGTTCTGAATGGAGAGGGGCATTTGGATTTGACAGCGCAGAATTAGCTGAATTTCTTTTGGGGGGCCAACATACATAGAGCTTAGAGTATTTGTACTACCAGTAACATGTAAGCCCCATATATTTCCATTGACAGATGACAGACCTGAGTGGGGACTTGCTGTTTTGTGGATTGAGTTGAAGCTTTTATTGAAAACATTTTACTTGATATTTGGGATCACAATTATCCGTCGCTCTACACTGAGCAGTTACATTGGGGTTTCCATCTAAATCTACTAACAATTTGATTCAGACAAACTCCCAAGGTATCCATATACTAAAATGAGGCAGCAGTCAGTCTGGCCTTTGTTCAGCATTGTCCTTCTTTTCAGAAATGCACAAAAATGTGGTCAACTGCACATTTATGCATGTCTAAAAAGAAGGACACCACCAGATCATAGGCCAGATGGTGTTCACAGTGCCTCCGTCTGCCTCATTACAGGGAATCTTCAGCCAGGGTTTCTGTCACAAAGTATTGAGATGAAATTTTGTTTCTGACCAAATACTTATTTTCCACCATAATATGCAAATAAAATGAAAAAAAACCAGACAATGTGATTTTCTGGATTTTTTTTTCTCAGTTTGTCTCCCATAGTTGAGGTCTACCTATGATGTAAATTACAGACGCCTCTCATCTTTTTAAGTGGTGGAACTTGCACTATTGCTGACTGACTAAATACTTTTTTGCCCCACTGTAGCTGCGCAGTAGGGTTGCCAGGGGGAAGACTCTTGGACCTGGACAGACTGCATCATGAGCCTGTCAGTAGCAGTGGGAAGGAGGAAGTGGTTCTGCACAGGAAGGAAGCCAGGCAGAGAGTGGGAAAAGCACGTGCGCAGACCTCAGAGCAGCCTGGGCAGCATTCAGGACAAGACGCAGCCGCAGACCGGGGGAGAGAGCTCCCATTCAGAAGGCAAAGACCAGTAGACCACACAGAGAGACCGTAGCCCATGACTACGTGAAGCCGGAGTCTGCAGCGACAGTTGAAGTGTGTCCTGACCCCATGCAGAGACTGTGGTCCATGCAGAGACTGTGCCCAGGGAAGAGACTGTGGCCCATGCAGAGACAGAGGCCAGTGCCGGGACAGTGGCCAATACAGAGACAGTGTCCCCCGCGCGAAGCCCCGGTGCCCGCGGTGTAGGTGCCGAGCCCCTGATTTCTGTGGAGAGATTTAACTGTAGTGTTGGAGTGAAGGACTCGTATCAGAGGGGACCTCGTTTGCCCCGTATCCCTTCTGGCTCCCGCAGCAACCCCTGAGACCCCGGATGGGGACTAGTAAAGACCACAGAATTCACAGAGACTGGAGATGACAAGTGCCGCTGTAGTTCGGTACCAACATGGGAGAAGTTCGACCCTTCAATCAAGCCCCTTTCTGACTGATAGGTTCTTTCCAAGAAATACCGTCTATTACTGTTTATACTGCTTGCCTGTCTGAGAACCTGTTTCACTTTGCTTATACTTGCACTGTTATATTGCTATTGTTAATCCCAGTAAAATAAACCTCCCTTTAACTGTTGGTCCGTCTGTTCCATGGTGACATACCCAACATCTGCACTTTATTACATGTACAGAATAAACATTATAGATCATGTAACAGAGTCAATTGGATATACCTCAAATCAGTGTATATAGAAAGAATTATACATAAGGCACAAAGTTAAATCTATCTAGTATATAGTTTTGTTCAAGAACAATAATGAAGAAAGTGACAAGTGCAGTCAAACTGTATGGACAAAAGGTAAATTTATAAGGAGGATGAATAGATATCAATTATTTAATAATCACAAGATCTAGGCAAAAAAATGTATAATTGGTTGTAGTTATTCCAAAAGAAGAAGTTGCAAGTGCAGATTTGAAATAAATAAATATACTAAGATAGTATCAATATATGTGGAATGTTCCCAAAGGGTATCTACAGCGTCCATTTATAAACAGTCTCAAAGGGTACAGAAAATTGCTTACTGTGATAAAACACTCCGGGATCGCCTTTGCTGGGGTCAAAGGTCACGTGCGTTCAGCATGAAACTCAGGCGCAGAGCTGGGATTCGTGTATAACTGACCCTGGGTCAGGTTTATTAACGGTGAAAGCAATGCAAAAGGAAATAAAACATAAAACAAATCCTTGCCTGTCCGGCACTAGCTAAACAATGGACAACCTAACTACCAACTGGCGGGCTTCTCCCGTCCAGCCAAACCACAGTTGCAGTGGGCACTGCTTCCACTCACGTGTGTCTCTCACACAGACAGGCTCTCTGTGTTCCCAGGCTGAGACACTCACACAACCACCTTGCATCCTTTTATATCCACCTCCCATTATCCATTAGTAAGCAGGTGCGATACTGACCAGACTAGGCCACATAGGAAAGGAATCTGGGCGAGATATACCTGCCCTCATCCACTATTCCCACATGATTCTCACATATCCCCCCCTTCTGCTCAGACCACTCCGGTCGAGCAATGACACCCGCCAAACAGTGCACTCGGGACAGGGCATCTGCATTTCCCATCTGTACCTCTGGGCGGTGCTCCACCGTAAAAGTGTAGGCCTGCAAGGCAAGGAACCACCGGGTCACCCGGCTATTCCGTTCCTTGTTCAAGTGCATCCACTTGAGAGGGGCATGGTCAGTGATCAGCCTGAACTTTCGGCCCACCAGGTAATATTTGAGGGCCTCTAAAGCCCACTTAATGGCGAGGCACTCTTTTTCTACGACTGCATACCTTTGCTCGTGTTTATTCAGCTTCCTGCTGAGATAGAGGACTGGGTGTTCCACTCCGTCCCTCACTTGTGAGAGTACAGCCCCGATACCGGTATCAGAGGCATCCGTTTGTGCCACAAACTCACTGCGGAAGTCCGGAGTCACCAGTACGGGCTGAGAGCAAAGTGCCCGTTTTAGGCTATGGAAGGCTTCTTCAGCCGCTAAACTCCATTTAATCATGACGGAGTCTTTCCCTTTTGTAAGATCCGTCAGGGGGGTAGCGATGGCTGCAAAATTGGGTATGAACCGGCGATAATAACCGGCAATCCCCAGGAAGGCTTGCACCTGCTTCTTGTTGACAGGTTGTGGCCAGTCCTGAACCGCCTGAATCTTATCAACCTGGGGTTTAACAACACCCCTCCCAATTACATACCCCAAATACCAGGCTTCTTCTAGCCCGATGTGACATTTCTTGGGGTTCGCGGTTAGACCTGCCTCCCACAGGTCGTCAATCACAGCTTGTACTTTCTGGAGATGAGTCTCCCAGTCCAAGCTGTAAATGACAATGTCATCCAAATAGGCCGAAGCATACCGCCTATGTGGCCTCAAGACTCGATCCATCAGTCTCTGGAAGGTCGCTGGTGCCCCGTGCAGTCCAAACGGCATATACACATACTGAAATAAACCTTCCAGCGTAGCAAATGCTATCTTTTCTTTGGCAGCCTCCACCAGAGGGATCTGCCAATACCCCTTTGTTAGGTCTAGGGTCGTAATATACCGGGCTTTTCCTAACCGATCTATTAACTCGTCGACCCGGGGCATGGGGTAGGCATCAAATTTTGAGACCGCATTCAGTTTCCTGAAGTTATTGCAGAACCGGATGGTGCCGTCCGGTTTAGGAATTAGCACAATCGGGCTGGACCACGCACTGTGCGATTCCTCAATGACTCCTAACTCTAACATTGCCTTCACTTCTCGGGAAACGGCTTCACGGCGCGCTTCCGGGATTCGGTAGGGCTTTACGTGAACTGTGACACCAGGTTCCGTTACGATGTCATGTTTCATTAGCATAGTCTGCCCGGGTTTTTCTGAGAAAAACTTTTGGTTGTGAAGTAGAAACTGCCTGACTTCCGTCTTTTGCCGCTCCGAGAGAGTCTCTGCAACCCGTACCTCCGGTACGGTATGCGAGCAGACAGGACGTGCCAGCTCCGCTGACAAGGCAGACCGATCCTTCCAGGGCTTTATCAGATTTACATGATAAATCTGTTCAGGTTTCCGTTTACCTGCCTGGTATACTTTGTAGTTTACTTCACCAACTCTTTCCTTGATCTCAAAGGGGCCCTGCCACTTTGCCAGGAACTTACTGTCCACCGTGGGGACCAGGATCAACACCCTATCTCCGAGTGCAAACGTACGGATCTTGGCGCCCCTATCATAGATTCTTTTTTGGGCTCCTTGAGCCTGTATCATGTGTTCTTTGACGATAGGCATAACAGCCGCAATACGGTCCTGCATTTGTGTGACGTGATCTATCACTGTTTTAAACGGAGTGACCTGACCCTCCCAGGTTTCTTTTGCAACGTCTAACAGTCCGCGAGGACGTCGGGCGTACAATAACTCGAAAGGCGAGAATCCCGTGGAAGACTGGGGTACTTCCCTGATGGCAAAAAGCAAATACGGAAGTAAATAGTCCCAGTTCTTCCCATCCTTGTCTATCACCTTTCTCAGCATCTGCTTCAGAGTTTTATTGAACCGTTCGACCAACCCGTCTGTTTGAGGGTGATACACGGATGTGCGTAACGGTTCAATTTGTAACAATCGGCAGAGCTCCTTCATTACCCTGGACATAAAGGGGGTCCCCTGGTCGGTGAGTATCTGTTTTGGTATACCGACCCGACTAAACACATGCACCTGTTCCTTGGCAATCGTCTTGGTGGCCGTGTTACGCAAAGGGATGGCCTCCGGGTAACGAGTGGCATAATCCAAGATGACCAGGATATGTTGGTGTCCACGTGCAGACCGTGGAAGGGGCCCAACTAAATCCATCCCAATCCTCTCAAACGGGACTTCAATAATAGGTAGGGGTACCAAAGGGCTACAGAACCGGGGCTTAGGTGCAGAGGCTTGGCAGTCAGGACAAGACTCACAATATACTCGAATATCGTGATGCATGCCTGGCCAAACAAAACAGTGTAATATCCTTTCGGTGGTTTTCTGGACTCCCAGGTGACCTCCCATCACATGTCCGTGGGCCAGGTCCAGCACCTGCCGCCGGTAGGGTTTTGGCACGACTAATAGTTGCACCGTATCTTCCCCCTTTTTCTCTATCTGATAGAGTAAATCATTCTCCAGAACCATGTAAGGATATGCCAGCCTAGAGCCAGGTTCAACGGGTACCCCATTTATCACTTTTACATTTGTCCTATCCTGAGAAAGGGTAGGATCCTTTATTTGCTCGCTTTGGAAGTCATCTTTCTGAACTTCCAAATCCGGCAAACGGGGAGGTGGACGGCTGTCGGCCTCCTCCTCTTCCCCGGTCTCCTCCGTATCACCCGCCATGACTGAAAACGGGAAATGTAGGTCATTTCCAGCAGACTCTTCCCCCGAGTCTTCCGGGGAGACCTCTTCCAGGGGTTCGGGACCCACACGCGCCCTGGGAGAAGAATCATGTACACTATTACCCGAGGGCATCAACTGATTCTCCCACAATTGCCAGAAGTGGGGAAAATCCCGGCCCAGGATAACATCATGCAATAACGCCGGGACGAGTCCCACTTTATGTTGCACAGACCCATAGGAAGTAGTAATGCATATGACCGCGGTGAGGTACGAACAGGTGTCTCCATGCACACACGTTACAGAAAATTTGTCTGATGGTCCAGTCGGGGCTGACACCAGACTGGCCTTCACCAGAGTCACCACACTTCCCGAGTCTAACAATGCCACCACATTTTTGCCATTAACAGTTAAATCACACAAATGTTTTTCCACATCTTTTTGACCGGCATTCACACTCACTACCCGTGCCACCATAGACATGCGGCTTTTAGAGTCTGTGACGTCGCACTGCATGGGTTCAGTAGTGACCGGACAGTTCGCAGCAATATGTCCCATCTCTTGGCAGCGGAAACACCTAACGGGCCCCTTGCTTAGACCATAGTTCGTTACTCTCGGCCTCGCAGTGCGGGCAGTCCCGTTTTCCTCCACCACTGTCTTAGGGATTTTTCCATCTCCCCTACTCCCTGGAACAGTCTTACCGGTTCCCCGTGGAGATGATGAAGAACGAGGTGGGGTAGCGTCGTCTCGGAGTCCTTCCGCCACGGACTAACGTTCAACCAGATCCACCAGTTGATCTGCCGTCGTAGGATTTCCATGGCTTACCCACTTCCTCAGGGCTGGCGGTAGAGCTCTCAGGTACTTGTCCATGACGACTCTCTGAATTATCTCTGGCGCTGTCAACACCTCGGGTTGTAGCCACTTCTTCGTCACGTGGATCAGGTCGAACATCTGTGACCGCGGTGGTTTATCCGGCTGATAAGTCCATTGATGCACTCTCTGTGCATGGACAGCGGTCGTCATTCCCAGCCGGGCCAAGATTTCGGATTTCAATTTGTCAAAGTCCTGCGCAGCTTCAGGTTCCAAGTCATAATACGCCTTTTGGGCCTCACCGGAAAGAAACGGGGCAATCAGACCGGCCCATCGTGCCTTCGGCCATTTTTCTCGCACCGCCGTCCGTTCAAACGTGGTCAGGTATGCCTCGACGTCATCTTCGGTCGTCATCTTCTGCCAGTACCGACTCACGTGAATCACTCTCGACTCGGCTTCCAGGTTAAGCTCAGGTAAGCTTGCCAAGCGCTGCGCCACCTGCTGGAGAAGCGAACGATCGGTAACTGTCATGTCCACCAACTCCTTCAGCTGGGCCATCATCACCCGATTAGCTTCTTGCTGGACGGCGGTGGACTGTACCAGCGCTTTCACCACGTCCTCCATGCTCATGCTTGCAACGTGTTGCCCGCGTTCTCCACCACAATGTGATAAAACACTCCGGGATCGCCTTTGCTGGGGTCAAAGGTCACGTGCGTTCAGCATGAAACTCAGGCGCAGAGCTGGGATTCGTGTATAACTGACCCTGGGTCAGGTTTATTAACGGTGAAAGCAATGCAAAAGGAAATAAAACATAAAACAAATCCTTGCCTGTCTGGCACTAACTAAACAATGGACAACCTAACTACCAACTGGCGGGCTTCTCCCGTCCAGCCAAACCACAGTTGCAGTGGGCACTGCTTCCACTCACGTGTGTCTCTCACACAGACAGGCTCTCTGTGTTCCCAGGCTGAGACACTCACACAACCACCTTGCATCCTTTTATATCCACCTCCCATTATCCATTAGTAAGCAGGTGCGATACTGACCAGACTAGGCCACATAGGAAAGGAATCTGGGCGAGATATACCTGCCCTCATCCACTATTCCCACATGATTCTCACATTACCCATGTAGGTGAGAGAAGGAGGGATCACCTGAGCACGCTTTGAAGCGTGTTTTACCTGCTGCTTTTACGAGGGGTACTGTGAGAAGGTATCAGAGCTCCTTATATCTAGCCCAGTTAATGTGCATGCCGTTCTAGTTGGCATGTGTGGAGAAAGCCGCTCCCCTAGTAAAGGAACGTAATTTCTGGCATTCCTGTCACATTACCGCACCTGCAGGTATGGTATTCCCCCTGACATCATGGGTGCAGAGATGTGACAAGCTCTCGGAGGTGTTCAGTGGGATAGCAATCTGCTCATACATACAACGGCGGCCATCATTATGGAGAACATATGACAGTAACAAATAGAGGTTCTAAAGCTAATTCAGAGTAAGGATAAATGAAAGCAGGATTGTGAAGTGCATCACATCACTTCACACTAGCACACACATTGCTCATTCACATACTTCTTACATCACAGTCACATTTTTATACAGTATATACTGCTCAAAAAAATAAAGGAACACTTAAGCAACAAAATGTAACTCCAAGTCAGTCACACTTCTGTGAAATCAACACTGATTGTGATACAGTTTCTCCTGTTGTTGTGGCTATGGAATAAACAACAGGTAGAAATGACAGGAAAGTCACTAACATCCATGTGTCTGCTCAGTAAGAGTGTCTAGTGTTCCCTTTAATTTTTGAGCAGTATATATTTACTCTGAATTAGCTGTGACACCTTTGTTGTGGCTGCTGTTGCTACCGCTGCTGATGTTACTAACTAGTGCCTTGGTGGCACAACAATCAGAAGGTGTGTCCACTGCTTTTATTTTTATAATTTACCTTTTTTAAAGCACCTAACATTCCTCCTATTCCTCCTCCTTTTGCTTCCTCCTCCTGAGTCATGACAAGCCAGATATCTGGTAAATGGAGACCCTTATTCTGGTCTCTTTGTTGTGTGTTCCCTGTAGTGGAAGGGTTCTCAGAGCACCATTTTGGTAAATAGTAATCACTAGAGTTGAGCGAAACGGGTCGAAAAAATTCAAAAGTCGCCGACTTTTGGCAAAGTCGGGTTTCATGAAACGAAACCTGACCCTAGGATGAGGTCGGCCACGAGGTCGGCGACTTACGCGCCAAAGTCGCGTTTCAAAAGTTTGTTTTGCGCTCTTTTTCAGCCAATCAGGATCCACGGACACTGTGGGCAACGTGATGACATAGGCACGGGTCACCACCATCTTTCAGAAGGGCATGCAAGTGATTGGCTTGCTTTGGGGGGCGTCACAGGGGGTATAAAAGGGCGTGCACGCCGACCCCCATGTTACTCATGCTGATCTCAGAATAGGGAGAGCTGCTGCTGCTGCTGATTTTGTAGGGAGAGCATTAGGCAGGGAAGAAGACACCAAAAACTGCTTCTGCTGCTAGCGATTTTGCCTGTACAACACACCAGTCACTGTGCAGTGCAAGGGGAGGCTATATAGTGGTGTATCAGTGGTGTTGGTTGTTGGGCTGCCTTCTAAGGCTTCCTGACATTCCTGCATTGCTGTTTACCCAATGCTCCGCAAACTGCTTTTTTAAAAGCAATCCCAATTTTTTTTTTTGTCCTGCTGAGAAGAAGAAAAAAAAACTGCTTCTGCTGCTAGCGATTTTGCCTGTACAACACACCAGTCACTGTGCAGTGCAAGGAGAGGCTATATAGTGGTGTATCAGTGGTGTTGGTTGTTGGGCTGCCTTCTAAGGCTTCCTGACATTCCTGCATTGCTGTTTACCCACTGCTCCGCAAACTGCTTTTTTAAAAGCAATCCCAATTTTTTTTTTTGTCCTGCTGAGAAGAAGAAAAAAAAACTGCTTCTGCTGCTAGCGATTTTGCCTGTACAACACACCAGTCACTGTGCAGTGCAAGGGGAGGCTATATAGTGGTGTATCAGTGGTGTTGGTTGTTGGGCTGCCTTCTAAGGCTTCCTGACATTCCTGCATTGCTGTTTACCCACTGCTCCGCAAACTGCTTTTTTAAAAGCAATCACAATTTTTTTTTTTTGTCCTGCTGAGGTACTGAGCGTGCATTTTTTCACACCATACAGTGGTGTACGCTCCTCACACAGTACCGTGTAACGGCTGTTATCACAGCCACAGTGAAGCTATCAGTGAGTCACTCTGTGAGAATAAGTCGAGGACATGTTCCGTTCTTACAGACCTGCACTCTAGGGAGATTCCAATTCTGCCCAATTCTACATACACCTTGTAGTTTGTGATACACTAGCCAATTTCTGCCTGTGACATAGCGCTCAGATACTCAGTGGGCCTCACACAATCCATAAGTGTCCAGTGTCCACAAGTGTGTGCAGAAATTAAAAATCTCCCTTATCCTCTAGTCACTTTGGTCACAGCTCTGCCATCGAGCCTGTGACAGAACGCTCAGATACTCAGTGGGCCTCACACAATCCATAAGTGTCCAGTGTCCACAAGTGTGTGCAGAAATTAAAAATCTCCCTTATCCTCTAGTCACTTTGGTCACAGCTCTGCCATCGAGCCTGTGACAGAGCGCTCAGATACTCAGTGGGCCTCACACAATCCATAAGTGTCCAGTGTCCACAAGTGTGTGCAGAAATTAAAAATCTCCCTTATCCTCTAGTCACTTTGGTCACAGCTCTGCCATCGAGCCTGTGACAGAGCGCTCAGATACTCAGTGGGCCTCACACAATCCATAAGTGTCCAGTGTCCACAAGTGTGTGCAGAAATTAAAAATCTCCCTTATCCTCTAGTCACTTTGGTCACAGCTCTGCCATCGAGCCTGTGACAGAGCGCTCAGATACTCAGTGGGCCTCACACAATCCATAAGTGTCCAGTGTCCACAAGTGTGTGCAGAAATTAAAAATCTCCCTTATCCTCTAGTCACTTTGGTCACAGCTCTGCCATCAAGCCTGTGACAGAGCGCTCCGATACTCAGTGGGCCTCACACAATCCATAAGTGTCCAGTGTCCACAAGTGTGTGCAGAAATTAAAAATCTCCCTTATCCTCTAGTCACTTTGGTCACAGCTCTGCCATCGAGCCTGTGACAGAGCGCTCAGATACTCAGTGGGCCTCACACAATCCATAAGTGTCCAGTGTCCACAAGTGTGTGCAGAAATTAAAAATCTCCCTTATCCTCTAGTCACTTTGGTCACAGCTCTGCCATCGAGCCTGTGACAGAGCGCTCAGATACTCAGTGGGCCTCACACAATCCATAAGTGTCCAGTGTCCACAAGTGTGTGCAGAAATTAAAAATCTCCCTTATCCTCTAGTCACTTTGGTCACAGCTCTGCCATCGAGCCTGTGACAGAGCGCTCAGATACTCAGTGGGCCTCACACAATCCATAAGTGTCCAATGTCCACAAGTGTGTGCAGAAATTAAAAATCTCCCTTATCCTCTAGTCACTTTGGTCACAGCTCTGCCATCGAGCCTGTGACAGAGCGCTCAGATACTCAGTGGGCCTCACACAATCCATAAGTGTCCAGTGTCCACAAGTGTGTGCAGAAATTAAAAATCTCCCTTATCCTCTAGTCACTTTGGTCACAGCTCTGCCATCGAGCCTGTGACAGAGCGCTCAGATACTCAGTGGGCCTCACACAATCCAAAAGTGTCCAGTGTCCACAAGTGTGTGCAGAAATTAAAAATCTCCCCTGTCCTATAGACACCTTGTACCTTGTTTTACATTACTATATAGTTTGTTGGATTTTGTCTACATTTCTACCAAAAATGAGGAAGGCTGGTGGAAGAGACCGTGGAATTGGGCGGGGGTTGGCAGCTGGTAATGATGGTGTTGGTGGTGGATCTGATGGTAGTGACAAGAGCAAAATAGGACCGAATGCAGGAGGTGTTGAGCCTGCGTCATCGTCTGGCTATATAAGGCCTCGAACGCTTAGTTTTCTAGGAGTTGGCAAACCGCTTTTAAAGCCAGAGCATCAGGAAAAAGTTTTGTCTTACATTGCTGACTCAGCCTCCAGCTCTATCGCCTCCTCTTCTTCAGTTGTAAAAAGTAAAAGCACTGAGTCGTCATTGGAGGCTCATGTTCATGAACCACACCTTTCCTTGTGTCCTTCACCCCAACCAAGATTGAAAGATGACGCAGGCCATAGTACTGATTACTCCATGGAGCTGTTTTCACATACCATGCCTGGATTATCAAGTGAAATGGTGAATTACCCAGGCCAAGATGAATCTGACATGGAGTGCACTGATGCACAGCCGCTGATGGATGATTCTGCTGGTACATTCACTCAGAGCACTACATTGTCCTCGCAGTGTACAGAGCCAGATTCTGACCCTGATGAGACTCAGGTGCCCCTTCCCGCACACTATACCACCATACACGGTGACACAGAGGAAGGTGCACATGACATAGAAGAGGAGGTGATGGATGACCCAGTTGTTGACCCAGATTGGCATCCATTGGGGGAAGAGGGTGCTGCTTCCAATAGCTCAGATGAGGAGCATCCACAGCAGACATCGACATCGCAACAGCTGTTATCTGGCAGGCCCGGAGCACTCCAAAGACAGGTTCCAAACATCAAAATAGTTGCTGGACAGCTTGTCCAGAGGGTCAAAAGATCACAGCGTGCTAGGCCGCAAAATGTCTGCCAAAGTAGGAAGAGTGCAGTGTGGCACTTTTTTGAACAAAATCCTCATGATCAGGCCAAGGTTATCTGTAAGAATTGCGAAAAGACCTTTAGCCGAGGGAAAAATCTGAAAAATTTGAATACCAGTTGCATGCTTAGACATTTAACCAGCATGCACTTGCAAGCGTGGACACAACACCAAACCTCAAGTGCCACATGTGCAACTGATCACAACGAAAGTAGTCAGCAACGCTACATTGTTTCCCCCACTGTAAGCCCACCGGTTAGCACAGCAGCAAATGTTGAGGTGTCGTTGCAAGGCCACAGCAGTCAGGGAATCCCACTGTTATATCAACGAAAGACTGATTCTAGGCCATCAGAAAGAACAACAACTCCATCACCATCATCAACCCTCTCTCAGTCCGCCCTGTCCACCGCTACTTCCACCATATGCAGCTCTCAAGTCCAGCTCACCCTCCCAGACACTATGAGTAGGTCAAGAAAGTACTCAGTCTCTCATCCGCGTACACTGGGTTTGAACGCCCACATTGCCAAACTAATCTCGTTTGAGATGATGCCCTTTCGGTTGGTGGAAAGCACAGCTTTCCGCGAACTCATGGCCTATGCAGTACCACGCTATGACCTACCCAGTCGCCACTTCTTCTCTCACAAAGCCATCCCAGCCTTCCACCATCATGTGAAAGACCGCATTGTCCATGCACTCAAGCAGTCAGTGAGCGGAAAGGTGCACCTCACAACTGATGCATGGTCCAGTCGGCATGGCCAGGGCCGTTACGTGTCCATCACTGCGCACTGGGTTAATGTGGTGGATGCAGGGTCCACAGGGGACAGCGGTGGTGGGAGAGTGCTGCCTAGCCCACGGTATAGGAAACAGATGGCTGTAGGCGTTCGACCCTCCTCCTCCTCCTCCTCCAGAAGCGAAAGCTCGTCCACAGAGCGCAGTCGTACGAGCACTCCATCTGCAGCTGCCACTGTTGCACACGATGTGTCCCCCTATCGAGCAGCTAGTGGAAAGCGTCAGCAGGCTGTGTTGCAGATGATGTGTTTGGGCAACAGACACACCGCCGAGGTGCTGGCTGAGTACTTGAAGTGACAAACTGAGTCATGGCTGGGCAGTGTACATCTTGAGGCAGGCAAGGTAGTTAGTGATAACGGCCGTAATTTTGTGGCAGCCATAGCCCTTTCAAAACTCAGCCACATACCTTGCTTGGCTCACACCTTGAACCTGGTGGTGCAGTGCTTCCTCAAAAATTATCCGGAGTTAACAGCCCTGCTCCAGAAGGTGCGAAGACTGTGCGCGCACATCCGCCGGTCGCCTGTACACTCCGTTCGTATGCAGAAGCTGCAGCGATTGCTCCACCTTCCCAACCACCGCCTCATTATCGACATTGCAACAAGGTGGAACTCCACCCTGCACATGGTGGAGCGGCTGTGCGAGCAGAGGCAGGCCATAATGCATTTGTGGGAGGATACACGGCCAGGCACTTTGAGAGCAGACATGGAGTTGACAGGTGTGCAGTGGTCGAAGCTGAAAGACCTCTGTAAAGTCCTTCAGTGTTTTGAGGAATGCACACGGCTGGTAAGCGCAGACGACGCCATCCTAAGCATGAGCATCCCACTTATGCGTCTGCTCATGCAAACTTTGACGCACCTTAAGGAGCAGGTGTCTGCAGCCAATGTTGATGAGGAGGAAGAGGAGGAGGGAATCCTTGATGACATTCAGCCATTGTCTGCTCAGGGACCTCTCCTTGACGAGGTGGAGGAAGAAGAGGAGGAGGAGGAGGATGATGGGGATGATTACTTAGGGGAGGAGGATGCATCTCGTGGGGCAAGTGAAAATGTTGGCGTGGCAAGGTCTGGTACAGGGTTTGTGCGTGACTGGAGGGATGTGGATTTGCCAGAAAGTGCTCCTCCAACCAGCACTCGCAGTGCATCATTGACACTGGGAACATTGGCCCACATGTCAGATTATGCCTTGCAGATCCTAAAAAGGGACCCCCGCATTGCCAAAGTGATGAACGATGACGACTACTGGTTGGCCAGCATCCTGGATCCACGCTATAAAGGCAAATTACAAAACATCATGCCACAGGAGAACCTTGACCTAATATTGGCTAATAAACAAGCAACTCTGGTAACTCGGTTGCTTGAGGCATTCCCAGCACACAGCAGCGGTGATGGTTCTCACACGAGCCGTACGGGCCGGGGGCAGCTTGGCAGAGGTGTTCGTGGTGCACACAGCAGAAGTGGCGTTGGAGACAGGGGTTTCATGACAATGTTGTGGACTGATTTTTCAAGTACCGCTCACACAACTGGTAATACTGCATCGATGGAAAGTGACAGGAGACAGCAGTTGTCAACTATGGTTACAAACTACTTTTCCTCCCATATCGATGTTCTCCCACACAGGTCATTCCCCTTTGACTATTGGGCCGCTAAACTGGACACCTGGCCTGAATTGGCCCAATATGCCTTACAGGAGCTCGCTTGCCCAGCTGCAAGTGTGCTATCGGAAAGAGTCTTCAGTGCAGCTGGATCAATCCTGACAGAAAAAAGGACCCGTCTGTCAACCCAAAATGTGGATGATCTAACCTTCATTAAAATGAACCATGCATGGGTTTCCAAGGATTTTGTCCCACCTTCCCCTGATGACACATAGGGTGACAGAAAAATGGCTTGCTTTGGTCCACCTCTTCCTGGGACTTCACCTATTTCGCCTTTTGCATCAGCTGAATGTCCAACATCAACATATGCCACTTTCTAAAACTCCCTAACTGTGCTGCCTCCCCCCCATGGCCGGGGTCACCACCTAGCGCACGACACCGTGCGAGTGCCGTTGCCCTGGACAGGTGGGTAGGCCGACTCTTGGGCGCAGGCACTGGCACAGGGTCCCTCATAGTGCAATCAAGTGTCTCTGACGGTGGTGCACACCCGCCGTCAGACACACCGCTGTACTATGAGGGGCCCAGTGCCAGTACCGACGCCCACGAGTGGGCCCCCTTGCTTGGGCAGGGCCCCAGCATTTGCAATCTTTACCTCTCCCTGCTCCTCCGCTGTGTAATCTGGGCCGTCAAATCCATACTGTGCCTGACACCATCTGAGCCTGCCTCCTGATGTATAGACATATATTTTGAATGTGTACGCTATCCATACATGTTATCCGGGGATACGGTACCCTTTCTAACCTTTGTGCAATCACATGCAATCCATACTGGGCCTAACACCGTCTGAGCCTGCCTCCTGATGTATAGATTAGACATATATTTTGAATGTGTACGCTATCCATACATGTTATCCGGGGATACGGTACCCTTTCTAACCTTTGTGCAATCACGTGCAATCCATACTGGGCCTAACACCATCTGAGCCTGCCTCCTGATGTATAGACATATATTTTGAATGTGTACGCTATCCATACATGTTATCCGGGGATACGGTACCCTTTCTAACCTTTGTGCAAACACGTGCAATCCATACTGGGCCTAACACCGTCTGAGCCTGCCTCCTGATGTATAGACATATATTTTGAATGTGTACGCTATCCATACATGTTATCCGGGGATACGGTACCCTTTCTAACCTTTGTGCAATCACGTGCAATCCATACTGGGCCTAACACTGTCTGAGCCTGCCTCCTGATGTATAGACATATATTTTGAATGTGTACACTATGCTATCCATACATGTTATCTGGGGATACGGTACCCTTTCTAACCTTTGTGCAATCACATGCAATCCATACTGGGCCTAACACCGTCTGAGCCTGCCTCCTGATGTATAGACATATATTTTGAATGTGTACGCTATCCATACATGTTATCTGGGGATACGGTACCCTTTCTAACCTTTGTGCAATCACGTGCAATCCATACTGGGCCTAACGCCGTCTGAGCCTGCCTCCTGATGTATAGACATATATTTTGAATGTGTACGCTATCCATACATGTTATCTGGGGATACGGTACCCTTTCTAACCTTTGTGCAATCACGTGCAATCCATACTGGGCCTAACACCATCTGAGCCTGCCTCCTGATGTATAGACATATATTTTGAATGTGTACGCTATCCATACATGTTATCTGGGGATACGGTACCCTTTCTCACCTTTGTGCAATCACGTGTAATCCATACTGGGCGTGAGAACGGCTGGCGAGCTGTTAAGCAAGCTACAGCACCTGTGGTTTGCACACGTAAGTTTTTAATTTTTTCAGGAATGACGGTTAGGCCTAATTCCGGAACTGCGGTTGACCTGCACTTACTGGGAAATCATCGTTCGCGGGTAATAATTGTAATCACAGATCCCCATCACTAACGTTGTTCAGCGGGTTATCTGCACCTGTAAGCGACAAACGCTGGCCTTTTCAGTGTAGCGCACATGCAGCCACGGACATGTAAGGGCATGACACACCAGTTATTGGCCAATCTCATGTGCCAGAGCCTCACGTGTCCCTCTAGTAAGCCGGACTCGGACCGCGGGGCATGACGGAGTCTCGTTCGTTAACAGAATTAAGCTTGCAATGTGTGCATCTGTTCTGTAGCTGGCATGGTTGAGGTTGCCTGTGTTGAGTCAAATTACGCAGTAGGCTCCACTCCTGGTGGTGCCCTTCTGGACATTCCTTTAAGGTTCAGCTTTGCAACCATACTGCCCACGTAAAACAAACACTTTGCCTTCATGAACGCTGTTTGGAGGGTCATGACTCGTGGGAATAACGCCGCCCAATCAGTTAACCTGCTAGAGAGCTCCTTCGTTGCTCCCAAGCATGACATCACACTCCCTAGGAGGAAGGTAATGCCACTGTGGCGACCGTACTCCTGGGGGCGACACAAGTGCACTGATGCCCAGCCACTGCTCGATGAATCTGCTGGTACATTGACCCAGACCACTACATTCCCCTCGCACGCTACACGGCCTGAATCTGACCCTGATGAAACTCAGGTTACCCTTCCCATATACAGTTCCATCTTACACGGTGACAAAGAGGAAGCTGCAGATGAAAGTGCAGGTTCGGCCCACCCGCCATCAGACACACCACCGTACTATCAGGGGCCCTGTGCCAGTGCCGTCGCCAACGAGTGGGCCCCCCCTGCTTGCTCAGGATCACAGCACTTGCAAGGTTGAAATACTGTGCAGTGAGATGGAAGATGGGGATGACGAGGAGTCCAGACTAGTGCAGGGATTCCCTAGCGAGGAGACTTATTTGATTGTTTTCAATGTTGGGACAGCAATTTTTGGGGAGCACTATACTCTGTAGAATGATAGATGGGGCCCACCATACACTGGAACATTCCAAAGGTGGACATCAGACACTGGAGCAGCATTTACAGGGCCCATTATACACTAGAGCATTAGAAATGGGGCCCATTATGTTTGGAGCATTATTTGGGCCCATAAGACAGTGGAGCTTCATCCATGGGGACCAACATATACTGTAGCATTATGTGGAGCTCATCATATACTGTTTCAAACATTATATGGGACCAATGATTCTGTATGGAGAAATAGATGGGCCTCGTCATGAGATGTAAAAAGTGAAGTATTTTTCATTGTACTATACCACTATTTCTCTGCCGTATCGGAGCATGATGAGTTGTGGTATGTGTTAAAGGGGCGCTCTTTCGCCCAGGGCACATGAAAACCTGGAGCCAGCCCTCCCCCCCCACAACTGTAGCCAAATAACCCCCATTTTTCAGTGCGTAACTTGTATTATGAAGTTAATTAAGGTTGACAAGCTTAAGTAAGAAGAATTGATACTTTTGGCATTCAAGTGGGCACTGTAGGTGTGTTTCCTGTCCTCCTCTCACTGCCAACTTTTATTCCCCATTGACTTACATTGGGTTTCGTGTTTCGGGACGACCCCGACTTTTCCCTATAATCGGACGATCTTGCTCGACCCGACTTTTGGAAAAGTCGGGTTTCACGAAACGAAACGCGACCCTAAAAAACCAAAAGTCGCTCAACTCTAGTAAAGAGTTTATATAGATAGTTTGACGCCACCTGTGGTGTTCGGCAACATAGATGTTAGGCCGACGCTGCATGCAGATCCTATGGGACTGATGGTGTTGTGCAGCAAAGATGGTGAAGCTCCCCACAGGTGGAGCTGGAGTCCCAGGGAAGTGTAGATGTAGTGATGGGGGAAAGGCACAGGCGGTGTAGGTGCTGGTACCCAGATGTAGCGGTGCTGGAATAACTGTAGGACACCAGAGCGTGCAGTTCCAAAGCTTTACTCACAGTCTGCAGGTTACACAGATGCCTGCCTCCGTGCTGTGTCCTCCGGGTCAGGACCTCAGCCAACCTCCGGGATAAAAATGGAAAGCTCCCTTCCAACATTCCACCAACATGTACCTTCCTGAACGTCTCCTTTCTAGCGCTTGTGGGGGAAGCACTCACAGGACCGTGGTTCACTGAAGCGCCTCCTGTCTAACAGATGTTCCTCAGACTTTACTTGTATGGCAGACAGCTGTAGCCTTTTCCTTCTGGCTCCCACACGTCGATGCTGGGGCCTCCGAGCCTTAGTTGGGTACAGAGCATTTATAGCTGCTACTTCCCCCGGTTTCTGCTGCAGGAACGTCAGTGTCCCTACAAACTCGGAGACCAGAATCGGGACCATGCGCTCAAGCTAGGAGTGAGCCTTAACTCTGCTCATCCTCCAGCTCCCCTTCTCACGTCCACACACTTCCCCTTCCCTGCACAGAGTGCCCTAACTTACCTCCTCCCGACCACAGAGAGCAGCTCTTCAGCAGTCAGGTTCAGAGGTCTCCCTGCTAGCCTGGAGTGGGAAATGTGTTGTGTATTGGTTTCACTGCTAGAGAGATCCTTCGTTGCTCCCAAGCTTGACAACACACTCCCTAGGAGGAAGGTAATGCCACAGTGGCGACCGTACCCTTGGGGACGCCACAAGTGCACTGAGGCAAGTATTTTTCATTGTATTATACTGCTATTTCTTTGCCGTATCGGAGCATCATGAGTTGTGGTATGTGTTAAAGGGGCGCTCTTTGGCCCTGGGCCCACGAAAACCTGGAGCCAGCCCTACCCCCCCACAACTGTAGCCAAATAACCCCCATTTTTCAGTGCGTAACTTGTATTATGAAGTAAATTAAGGTTGACAAGCTTAAGTAATAAGAATTGATGCTTCTGGCATTCAAATGGGCACTGTAGGTGCTGGTACCCAGATGTAGCGGTGCTGGAATAACTGTAGGACACCAGAGCGTGCAGTTCCAAAGCTTTACTCACAGTCTGCAGGTTACACAGATGCCTGCCTCTGTGCTGTGTCCACTTGCAAGGTTGAAATACTGTGCAGTGAGATGGAAGATGGGGACGGCGAGGAGTCCAGACTAGTACAGGGATTCCCTAGCGAGGAGACTTATTTGATTGTTTTCAATGTTGGGACAGCAATTTTTGGGGAGCACTATACTCTGGAGAATGATAGATGGGGCCCACCATACACTGGAACATTCCAAAGGTGGACATCAGACACTGGAGCAGCATTTACAGGGCCCATTATACACTAGAGCATTAGAAATGGGGCCCATTATGTTTGGAGCATTATTTGGGCCCATAAGACAGTGGAGCTTCATCCATGGGGACCAACATATACTGTAGCATTATGTGGAGCTCATCATATACTGTTTCAAACATTATATGGGACCAATGATTCTGTATGGAGAAATAGATGGGCCTCGTCATGAGATGTAAAAAGTGAAGTATTTTTCATTGTACTATACCACTATTTCTCTGCCGTATCGGAGCATGATGAGTTGTGGTATGTGTTAAAGGGGCGCTCTTTCGCCCAGGGCACATGAAAACCTGGAGCCAGCCCTACCCCCCCACAACTTTAGCCAAATAACCCCCATTTTTCAGTGCGTAACTTGTATTATGAAGTTAATTAAGGTTGACAAGCTTAAGTAAGAAGAATTGATGCTTTTGGCATTCAAATGGGCACTGTAGGTGTGTTTCCTGTCCTCCTCTCACTGCCGACTTTTATTCCCCATTGACTTACATTGGGTTTCGTGTTTCGGGACGACCCCGACTTTTCCCTATAATCGGACGATCTTGCTCGACCCGACTTTTGGAAAAGTCGGGTTTCACGAAACAAAACTCGACCCTAAAAAACCAAAAGTTGCTCAACTCTAGTAATCACCTCTTTCTCATCATCCTCCATTTTTTCCTCGGCTATTGCACCTTCACTAACAGTTTGTGGTACCATGAGCCTTCCTCGATCGCTGTAATCCACCCTCCCATGGCAACCTCCTGTGCAACGACAGTCAGGAACTTAGAGATATATTTATCTTTTCTGTATCCTCCTCTGCTTCCTCCTCTTCCTCTGGGATCACCACCTCCTCGCACAGACTATTCAAAGCATGAAGATGACCAGAATAATAATGCTGATAATGGCATCACCAGCGCTCACCATCTCACTAGCTATTTTGAAACTGTGCAGAAGGGTGCAGAGGTCCTTCATCTGTGCTCACTCCGCAAACGTGAATTGCACCACGTCCACATTGCATTGGGCAGGCTATGTAAAATGACATATTGTACCAGGGCTTATCGCTGCTGCCACAGAATCAGCAGCATTATGGATTTATATGCTGAAGTAGTGACTGATCGCTGTACCACAGAATCAGCAGCACTATGGATTTGTATGCTGAATTGGAGACTAGTTGTTGTAGCACAGAATCAGCAGCACTATGGATTTATATGCTGAAGTAGTGACTGGTCGCTGTACCACAGAATCAGCAGCACTATGGATTTGTATGCTGAATGGGAGACTAGTTGCAGTAGCACAGAATCAACAGCACTTTGGATTTGTATGCTGAAGTGGCAACTGGTCGCTGCAACACAGAATCAGCAGCACTATGGATTTTTTTGCTGTTGTGGCTACACCACAGAATTAGCACTCCAGATTTGTATTCTGGAAGGTTGATTTGAAACAAGATCCTACGTACCTGAACTAGTTGAGAATAAACCGCCTAGCTAACTATTTGACTACTTTCAGAAGCAGCAGCAGCCTCACTATGCTGTTACACTCACAAAATGGTGCCGAAACAACATGTCAGCTTTTTATATGGAAAGGGGCATATGACGTCGGCAGCCAATTACACAAGCCCTTGTGTCTGCATGTTGTGGATGGTTTCTGCACCCTGATTGGCTGCTGTAATCTTCACACATTAACCCCTTCACGACCTATGACGCCTACGTAGGCGTCATGAAAAGCAGTGCCCAAACGACCTATGACGCCTACGTAGGCGTCATGCTATAAATAGCCCCCCTGCGGGTCGGGTGACCGGGGTCACTGAAAGGTCACCTGACCCGCACACAAAGGACCCTTCAGAGTTAACACCTGGGGGTGTGGCTTAGCCCCCACGTGCCTACGATCGCTCTGATTGGCTGTTAAAAGTGAAACTGCCAATCAGAGCGATTGTAATATTTCACCAATGAAAATTGGTGAAATATTACAATCCAGCCATGGCCGATGCTGAAATAGCATCGGACATGGCTGGACACCGAGACCCGGCCCCCCCCCCACACCGACTGAAGGCACCGATCGGCTGCCGCCACCTTCTGATGGCACCGATCGGCAGCCGCCGTCATGATCTGCCCCCCCGCCTGCCTTCCGCCCCCCCAGCCCTCCGATCATCCCCTCTCACCCTCCGATCACCCCCTCACCCTCCTTTGTGCCTCCGATCTCCCGCTATCCGTCCCGGTGTCCTGCCGTCCAGCGTCATGGGCGCCGCCATCTTGCAAGATGGCAGGCGCATGCGCAGTGCGCCGAATCGAATCTGCAACGCTGCAGATTCATTCATTTATTTTGATCACTATGATAAACTTTCATAGTGATCAAAATGAATAAAAAGTAAATCACCGCCCTCCTTATCACCCCCATAGGTAGGGACAAATAATAAATTTTTTTTTTTTTTTTTTCCATTAGGGTTAGGTCCAGGGCTAGGGTTAGGGTTAGGGCTAGGGTTAGGGCTAGGGTTAGGGTTGGACTAAGGGTTAGGGTTGGACTAGGGGTTAGGGTTGGACTAGGGGTTAGGGTTGGACTAGGGGTTAGGGTTGGACTAGGGGTTAGGGTTGGACTAAGGGTTAGGGTTGGACTAAGGGTTAGGGTTGAATTTAGGGTTAGGGTTGAATTTAGGGTTAGGGTTGGAATTGGGATTAGGGTTGGGGTTGGGATTACGGTTAGGCTTGTGGTTAGGGTTAGAGTTGGGATTTCGTTAGGGGTGTGTTGGGATTAGGGTTGTGGTTAGGGTTATGATTAGGGTTGGGATTAGGGTTAGGGGTGTGTTGGCGTTAGGGTTGGAGATAGAATTGAGGGGTTTCCACTGTTTAGGCACATCAGGGGCTCTCCAAACGCGACATGGAGCCAGAATTTATTCCAGCCAATTTTGCGTTCAAAAAGTCAAACGGTGCTCCCTCCATTTCGAGCCCCGACGTGTGCCCAAACAGTGGTGTACCCCCACTTATGGGTATCAGGGTACTCAGGAAAAATTGCACAACAACTTTGGGGGTCTAATTTCTCCTGTTACCCTTGGGAAAATAAAAAAATGGGGGCTAAAATAATTATTTTTGTGGAAAAAAAAGATTTTTTATTTTCACGGCTCTGCGTTATAAACTTCTGTGAAGCACTTGGGGGTTCAACGTGCTCACCACACATCTAGATAAGTTCCTTGGGGGGTCTAGTTTCCAAAATGGGGTCACTTGTGGGGGGTTTCCACTGTTTAGGTACATCATGGGCTCTGCAAACGTAACATGACGCCCACAGACCATTCCATCAAGTCGGCATTTCAAAACGTCACTACTTCCATTCCGAGCCCCAACGTGTCCCCGAACAGTGGTCCCCCCATATATGAGGTACCAGCGTACTCAGGACAAACTGGACAACAACTTTTGGGGTCCAATTTATCCTGTTACCCTTGTGAAAATAAAAAATAGTGGGCTAAAAATCACTTTTTGAGGAAAAAAAAATATTTTTTTATTTTCACAGCTCTGCGTTATAAACTTCTGTGAAGCACTTGGGGGTTCAACGTGCTCACCACACATCTAGATAAGTTCCTTGGGGGGTCTAGTTTCCAAAGTGGGGTCACTTGTGGGGGGTTTCCACTGTTTAGGTACATCAGGGGCTCTGCAAACGTAACATGACGCCCACAGACCATTCCATCAAGTCGGCATTTCAAAGCGTCACTACTTCCCTTCCGAGCCCCAACGTGTGCCCAAACAGTGGTCCCCCCCACATATGGGGTACCAGCGTACTCAGGACAAGCTGGACAACAACTTTTGGGGTCCAATTTATCCTGTTACCCTTGTGAAAATAAAAAATAGTGGGCTAAAAATCACTTTTTGAGGAAAAAAAAATATTTTTTTATTTTCACAGCTCTGCGTTATAAACTTCTGTGAAGCACTTGGGGGTTCAAAGTGCTGACCTCACATCTAGATTAGTTCCTTAGGTGATATAGTTTCCAAAATGGGGTCACTTGTGGGGGGTTTCCACTGTTTAGGTACATCAGGGGCTCTGCAAATGTAGCATGACGCCCACAGACCATTCCATCAAGTCTTCATTTCAAAGCGTCACTACTTCCCTTCCGAGCCCCAACGTGTGCCCAAACAGTGGTCCCCCCCCACTTATGGGGTACCAACGTACTCAGGACACACTGGACAACAACTTTTGGGGTCCAATTTATCCTGTTACCCTTGTGAAAATAAAAAATAGTGGACTAAAAATAATTTTTTGAGGAAAAAAAAATATTTTTTTATTTTCACGGCTCTGCGTTATAAACTTCTGTGAAGCACTTGGGGGTTCAAAGTGCTCACCACACATCTATATTAGTTTCTTGGGTGATCTAGTTTCCAAAATGGGGTCATTTGTGGGGGGTTTCCACTGTTTAGGTACATCAGGGGCTCTGCAAACATAACATGACGCCCACAGACCATTCCATCAAGTCGGCATTTCAAAACGTCACTACTTCCCTTCTGAGCCCCAACGTGTGCCCAAACAGTGGTCCCCCCCACATATGTGGTACCACCGTACTCAGGACAAGCTGGACAACAACTTTTGGGGTTCAATTTATCCTGTTACCTTTGTGAAAATAAAAAATAGCAGGCTAAAAATTTATTTTTTGAGGGAAAAAATATTTTTATTTTAACGGCTCTGCGTTATAAACTTCTGTGTAGCACCTGGGGGTTCAAAGTGCTCACTATGCATCTAGATAAGTTCCTTAAGGGGTCTAGTTTCCAAAATGGGATCATTTGTGGGGGAGCTCCAAAGTTTACGCACACAGGGGCTCTGCAAACACAACATGGTGTCCGCTAACGATTGGAGCTAATTTTCCATTCAAAAAGTCAAATGACGCTCCTTCCCTTCTGAGTCATGCCGTGCGCTCAAACAGTGGTTTTCCCCCACATATGGGGTACCAGTGTACTCAGGACAAACTGGACAACAACTTTTGGGGTCCAATTTATCCTGTTACCCTTGGGAAAATAAAAAATAGCGGGCTAAAAAATCATTTTTGAGGAAAAAAAATTATTTTTTTATTTTCACTGCTCTGCGTTATAAACTTCTGTGAAGCACTTTGGGGTTCAAAGTGCTCACCACACATCTAGATAAGTTCCTTCAGGGGTCTAGTTTCCAAAATGGGGTCACTTGTGGGGGAGCTCCAATGTTTAGGCACACAGGGGCTCTCCAAATGCGACATGGTGTCCGCTAACGATTGGAGCTAATTTTCCAATCAAAAAGTCACATGGCGCTCCTTCCCTTCCAGGCCTTGCGGTGCGCCCAAACAGTGGTTTATGACCACATATGAGATATTGATGTACTCAGGAGAAATTGCCCAACAAACTTTAGGATTCATTTTATCCTGTTGCCCATGTGAAAATGAAAAAACTGAGGCCAAATAAAATTTTTGTGAAAAAAAAGTACTTTTTTTTTTACAGATCAATTTGTGAAGCACCTGGGGGTTCAAAGTGCATACTATGCATCTAGATAAGTTCCTTGGAGGGTCTAGTTTCCAAAATGGGCTCACTTGTGGGGGAGCTCCAATGTTTAGGCACACAGGTACTCTTAAAACAAGACATGGCAACCGCTAAACATTCAAGCATATTTTACATTCAAAAAGTAAAATGGCGCTCCTTGCCTTCTGAGCCCTGCCGTGCGCCCAAACAGTGGTTTATGACCACATATGAGGTATCAGTGTACTCAGGAGAAATTGCCCAACAAATTTTAGGATACATTTTATCCTGTTACCCATGTGAAAATGAAAAAACTGATGCTAAAATAAAATTTTGGTTGGAAAAATTAAAATGTCCATTTTTTCATTCCATGTTGCTTTAGTTCCTGTGAAGCACCTGAAGGGTTAATAATCTTCTTGAATGTAGTTTTGAGTAGCTTGAGGGGTGCAGTTTTTAGGATGGTGACACTTTTGGGTATTTTCTGCCATATAGACCCCTCAAAGTGACTTCAAATGTGAGGTGGTCCCTAAAAAAATGGTTTTGTAAATTTTGTTGTAAAAATGAGAAATTGCTGGTCAACTTTTAACCCTTATAACTTCCTAACGAAAAAAATGTTGTTTCCAAAATTGTGCTGATGTAAAGTAGACATGTGGGAAATGTTATTTATTAACTATTTTGTGTCACATAACTCTCTGGTTTAACAGAATAAAAATTCAAAATTTGAAAATTGCAAAATTTTCAAAATTTTTGCCAAATTTCCATTTTTTTCACAAATAAACGCAAAAATGATCGACCTAAATATACCACTATCATGAAGCCCAATATGTCACGAAAAAACAATCTCAGAATCGCTAGGATGCGTTGAAGCGTTCGTGAGTTATTACCTCATAAAGGGACATTGGTCAGAATTGCAAAAAATGGCCAGGTCATTAAGGTCAAAATAGGCTGGGTCATGAAGGGGTTAAGTTAATAAAAAAAAAGAATAACAGTCACTGACAGCTGTCAGCTGTCACTTGCAGTTTAAAGTCATGATGGGCATGGTGCGCTACGATCGGGGAACTTACACCCGCTCATGATGTGCTATATCTGTCATTGGTCATTAAGGGGTTAATCCCGAGCACCTGCTGCAATTTTTCTCCAGTCTAGTTCTTATATTTGTCTACATAGTTGAGATGCTTTGCCTTGCTTCCATGTCAAAGGTATGGCTTTTTGGCTGCAATTTTGCCTTGACGATCACTTTTGGGAAGACTTCTCCGAATGATTGAAGTGTGTAGTTGGATTCTCCTGGATGCTGAAAGTTCTGAAGTCAGTAAACTGATGGATGTCTTCCAGTTTTGAAGGGAAATAAACATGTTATGTCTTTTATCAGCTGCTGTAAGGTTCCTTGGCTCACCACAGCATCTAGGTGTCTAATGTTGACGATTTATTGGTGCTTCTTTAACCCCTTAGTGACAGAGCCAGTTTGCAGCTTAATGACCAGGCCAATTTTTACAATTCTGACTACTGTCACTTTATGAGGTTATATCTCTGGAATACTTTAACGGATCCTGCTGATTCTGAGACTGTTTTTTATGACATATTGTACTTCATGTTAGTGGTAACATTTCTTCGATATGACTTGTGTTTATTTATGAAAATAAACGGAAATATGGTGAAAATTTTGAAAATTTTGCAATTTTAAAATTTTAATTTTTATACCCTTAAATCAGAGAGATGTATCACACAAATTTCTTAATAAATAACATTTCACACATGTCTACTTTACATCAGCACAATTTTGGAAACAAAATTTTTTTTTGTTAGGAAGTTATAAGGGTTAAAAGTTGATCAGCGATTTCTCATTTTCACAACAAAATTTACAAAACCATTTTTTTCAGGGACCACATCATATTTAAAGTCATTTTGAGGGGTGTACATGACAGAAAATACCCAAAAGTGAAACCATTCTAAAAACTAGACCCGTCAAGGTGCTCAAAACCACACTCAAGAAGTTTGTTAACCCTTTACGTGCTTCACAGGAACTAAAGCAATGTGGAAGGAAAAAATTAACATTTAACTTTTTTTTGCAAAAAATTTACTTCAGAACCAATTTTTTTTATTTTCACAAGTGTTAAAAGAGAAAATGAACCAAAAAATGTGTTGTGCAATTTCTCTTGAATACGTCGATACCCCATATGTAGGGGTAAACCACTTGTTCAGCGCACGGCAGAGCTCGCAAGGGAAGGAGCCCGTTTGACTTTTTCAACGCAGAATTGGCTGGAATTGAGATCGGATGCCATGTTGCGTTTGGAGAGCCCCTGATGTGACTAAACAGTATAAACCCCCCACAAGTGATCCCATTTTGGAAACTAGACCCCCGAAAGAGCTTATCTAGATATGTGGTGAGCACTTTGAACCCCAAGTGCTTTGGAGAAGTTTATAAACGTAGAGCCATGAAAATTAAAAATCATTTTTTTCCTCAAAAATGATTTTTTAGCCCGCTATTTTTTATTTTCACAAGGCTAACAGGAGAAATTGGACCACAAAAGTTGTTTTGCAATTTGTCCTGAGTACATACCCCATATGTGGGGGGAACCACTGTTTGGGCGCATGGGAGAGCTCGGAAGGGAAGGAGTGCCATTTTGGAATGCAGACTTTGATGGAATGGTCTGCGGGCATCATGTTGCGTTTGCAGAGCCCCTGATGTACCTAAACAGTGGAAACCCCCCACAAGTGACCCCATTTTGGAAACTAGACCCCCACGGAGCTTATCTAGATGTGTGGTGAGCACTTTGAACCCCCAAGTGCTTCACAGAAGTTTATAACTCAGACCCGTGAAAATAAAAAATCATTTTTTTTCCTCAAAAATGGTTTTTTAGCCCTCTATTTTTTATTTTCCTAAGGGCAACAGGAGAAATTGGACCACAAAAGTTGTTGTGCAATTTTTCCTGAGTACGCTGATACCTCATATGTGGGGGGAACCACTGTTTGGGCGCATGGGAGAGCTCGGAAGGGAAGGAGTGCCATTTTGGAATGCAGACTTTGATGGAATGGTCTGCGGGCGTCATGTTGCGTTTGCAGAGCCCCTGATGCACCTACACACTGAAAACCCCAGAAAATTGACCCCCTTTTTGGAAACTAGACCCAACAAGGAGTTTATCTAGATGTGTGGTGAGCACTTTGAATCCCCAAGTGCTTCACAGAAGTTTATAACCCAGAGCCATGAAAATAAAAAGTCTTTTTTATTTCCACAAAAGTGATTTTTTTTAGCCCCCAATTTTTAGACCCCCAAATTTGGTAAATAGTGGGAACCCCTCAATTATTGCTCCAACCCTAACCCCAACACACCCCTAACCCTAATCCCAACCTTAACCCTAATCCCAACCCTAATCCCTAATCCTAATTCTAACCCTAATCCTAATTCGCCCTAACCCTAATTCTAACCCTAATTCTAGCCCTAACCCTAGCCCTAATCTAACCCTAGCCCTAACCCTAGCCCTAACCCTAGCCCTAACCCTAACCCTAGCCCTAACCCTAGCCCTATCCCTAGCCCTAGCCCTAACCCTAGCCCTAGCCCTAACCCTAGCCCTAACCTAACCCTAGCCCTAACCCTAGCCCTAACCCTAACCCTAACCCTAGCCCTAACCCTAGCCCTATCCCTAGCCCTAGCCCTAACCCTAGCCCTAGCCCTAACCCTAGCCCTAACCCTAGCCTTAACCCTAGCCCTAATGGAAAAATGAAAAAAAATATATTTTCTTTATTTCATTTTGTTTGCCTAACTAAGAGGGTGATAAACGGGGGGGTTATTCACAATTTTTTTTTATTTTGATCACTATGACAGATTATCATAGTGAGCAAAATGAATGAATGGAATCTGCCAGCCGGAGCCGGCAGATTCCCGGCGGGCGCACTGCGCATGCGCCCGCCATTTTCCCTGGATCCAAGATGGTGGTGCCCACTGGAGGATGTCGGTGGGACGCAGGACCACTGGGAGGGGACAGTGGACCACGGAGAGGTACCGGGGGGATCGGGGACCCTCTTTCTCTCTCCTCTGATGTGCGATCACATCAGAGGAAAGAGAAATTAAATGCAATATTGCGGCTTTTTTTTGCGTTCGCCGTTATAGGGTTAATAACGGCGATCGCAAAAGCGGGGTCTGTAAAAACCGACCCGATTCATGTTCTCTGGGGTCTCGGCTACCCCCTGCAGCCGAGACCCCGGAGAAAATCCAACACTGGGGGGCACTATTTACTTACTCCACAGCGCCGTGAATTCACTGGGCTGTGGTTTAAGTACCCTTAATTACCACCGTTAAAAGGCGTATCGGCGGTCGTTAAGGGGTTAAAAGTGCAGCTAGTCACTGAATTCAGAATTTTGAATTGCTCTTGTTTCCTAATTTGTTTTACAACATGATCATTATAATCCCATCAAGCTATGTTAGAAATAATTAAACCCATGTCACATATCATTTGCTGGCGTGAATAATTTACTGTAATGGAATGATGGTATAGATTCTAATGTCAGGTTGTCCAGGGCACATCTTGTTAAAGAAAGGGATATATACTGTATAAATACCAATATATACAGTGGGTATGGAAAGTATTCAGACCCTTTTACATTTTTCACTCTTTGTTTCATTGCAGCCATTTGGTAAACTCAAAAAAGTTCATTTTTTTCTCATTAATGTACACTCTGCACCCCATCTTGACTGAAAAAAACAGAAATGTAGAAACTTTGGCAAATTTATTAAAAAAGAAAAACTGAAATATCACATGGTCATACGTATTCAGACCCTTTGCTCAGTATTCAGTAGAAGCATCCTTTTGAGCTAGTACAGCCATGAGTCTTCTTGAGAATGATGCAATAAGTTTTTCACAACTGGATTAGGGATCCTCTGCCATTCTTCCTTGCAGATCCTCTCCAGTTCCGTCAGGTTGGATGGTGAACGCTGGTGGACAGCCATTTTCAGGTCTCTCAAGAGATGCTCAATTGGGTTTAGGTTAAGGCTCTGGCTGGGCCAGTCAACATTGATCAAAGAGTTGTTCTGGAGCCAGTCCTTTGTTATTTTAGCTGTGTGCTTAGGGTCATTGTCTTGTTGGAAGGTCAACCTTCGGCCAAGTCTGTGATCCAGAGAACTTTGGAAGAGGATTTCATCCAGAATATGTCTGTACTTGGCCACATTCATGTTTTCAACCAGTCCTGTCTCTGCAGCTGAAAAACACTCCCATAGCATGATGCTGCCACCACCATGTTTCACTGTTGGGATTGTATTGGACAGGTGATGAACAGTGCCTGGTTTTCTCCACACATACTGCTTAGAATTATCACCAAAAAGTTCTATCTTCATCTCATCAGACCAGAGAATCTTATTTATCATAGTCTCGGAGTCCTTCATGTGTATTTTAGCAAACTCTATGCAGGCTTTCATATGTCTTGCACTGAGGAGAAGCTTCCGTTGGGCCACTCTGCCAAAGGCCCTACTTGTGGAGGGCTGCAGTGATAGTTGACTTTGTGGAACTTTCTCCCATCTCCCTACTGCATCTGTGGAGTTCTGCCACAGTGATCTTAGGGTTCTTCTTTACCTCTCTCACCAAGGCTCTTCTCCCATGATTGCTCAGTTTGGCTGGGCGGTCAGGTCTAGGAAGACTTCTGGCAGTCCCAAAATACTTCCATTTAAGGATTATAGAGGCCATTGTGTTCCTAGGAACCTTGAGTACTGCAGAAATTCTTTTGTAACCATGGCCAGAAATCTACTTTTCCACAATTCTGTCTCTGAGCTCCTTGGCCAGTTCCTTTGACCTCATGATGCTCATTTGGTCTGACATGCACTGTGAGCTGTGAGGTCTTATATGGACAGGTGTGTGCCTTTACAAATCAAGTCCTATCAGTTTATCTAAACACAGCTAGACTCCAAATGAAAGAGAAGAACCATCTCAAGGAGGATCACAAGGAAATAGACAGCATGTGACTTAAATTTGAGTGTCTGAGCAAAGGGTCTGAATACTTATGACCATGTGATATTTCAGTTTTTCTTTTTTAATAAATTTGCAAAAATTTCTGCATTTCTGTTTTTTTTTAGTCAAGATGGGGTGCAGAGTGTACATTAATGAGAAAAAAATGAACTTTTTTGAATTTACCAAATGACTGCAATGAAACAAAGATTTAAAAATTTAAAGGGGTTTGAATACTTACCGAAAACACTGTACATCTTTTATCTAGGAATGGAAAAGGGAAGTGGGCCCTGGGCTGCATCAGCAGGCTTCTTTAGGCTTACAGTTTTTCTTTTTCAACAAGGTGGTGAGCTCCTGTTGTCATGCTCCATTCGACTTCTCTCATGTAATAATATATTGAGGTTATAAGTCCACGATTAGATGTAATGATACCTTATTACCACTGCCTTCTCAGTTTAAGTACAAAAATCACACTATTGCACTAGAATTTCAAGTAATAGAACAGTCAAAAATCCCAAGAAGAAGGGTTAATATTTAAAAAATTATCTTCCACAGAGAGGCATACTGGATACACACCGTTAATTCACTATCATCAAATGAGGTTTTGAAATTATTCGCATCACATGAGGTCAGTTTTTTCTCTTCAGTTTTTTGTTTGTTTTTCTACCAATTTTGCTAAGTTTTTTCTTTGCTTTAATATGTTTTTCTTTATTTCTTATAGATGTCCCAGGTATACTAATTCATATTGATGGGATCTAGTGATGAGTGAGTATACTTGATACTCGAGATTTCCTGAGCATGCTCGGGTGATCTCTGAGCATTTGGATGTGCTCAGAGAATTAGTTTCTGTTGCCGTAGCTGCATGATTTGTGGCTGCTAGACAGCCTGAATATATGTGGGGATTGTGTTGTGAATTCACTTTCTGGCCTACCTCTGGTTACTAGTGAAGTTAGTGAGCTGGTTATATTGACAGAGGATGTCGCGAGGTCTCTTTCCGGGCTCCCTCTGGTGGTTACAGGAGCTAATGGAGCTGATCTAATTAACAGAGGCCTGCCACCTGATAATGAGGAGGACGATTAGACATCTGGAGTTTTTGACTGGATTTAAGACAGCCGACTCCCTCTATCTCGGCTGGTGATTTTTTCCTGCCTCCTGAGGTCTTAGTTTCCAGCTCAGTCCTTGCATGCTCAAGCTAAGTGTTCTTTTGCTATTGTTCACATTTGATTTGGTTTTGTCTATTCTTTTTTGTGTGGTCAGCCAGTCCCGGCTGGGGCTGTGCTGAATTTCCATCCTTACATTACTGCTTGTGCCAGTTTGTTTTTGTCCCTTATTAACCCTCCGTCAGGAACAATGGATCTGACAGGCGCAGCTCTTCTACTTTCATTTCTCCCTTCTCACCAGATTTTCAGGAAACCCCCTCCCTCTAGATAGTCTCCTGGCTCTAGCTGCTGTCTGAAACCTGATACCACAGTTGGTCTGCAGAGCTTCAGGAAGGAAGATATAGCTGTGCTGGCTTCTCAGGTTCATTGGTCCCGAACACATCACACTTTATAAGGTTGGTATGTAATGTTTTTAGTCATTACTATTGTTTATTTAGCTTGTTTTATGAATGGATAGAGAAAGGTTTGTGGATATTTCATATAAATAAGGCAGATTTTCTTACAAATGAAAGTGTGCTTCTCAGGCACATTGTTCCCTAATGCATATTCTCTCTCTTGCTTCAGATTATCTTCTGAAATGGAGAAGAAAATGTATGATCTTTCAAAACCCCATCATGTTGAGGAAGTGGGAAACATGCTGTTAGATGATGATGATGCAGACCCCACAATGAATGAGGATTTTAAAGAAAGTGAGATTGATTCTCATGATGAGGTGGAAGTCTGTGAACTAAATTCTGAAACAGAGCAAGATAGTGACAGTGATGAGGAGGAAGAAGATATAGAATCTTATTATATGGGAAAAGATAAAAAAAAACAAATGGAACAAGAATCCACCCATAAAAAACATATGTAACCTCATAACATTATCACTCACCTTCCTGCAGTTATGGGAACAGCACGTAATGCAAAAAATGCAGCTGAATGCTGGAATACTTTTTTCACAGATGACATTCTGGACTCTATTGTCATATACACTAATCAATATATAGACAATATAAAGCACAAGTTCATCTGTGACAGAATCCTGAAGCCCACGGATGAAATCGAACTGCGTGCATTTTTTGGATTATTATACCTTGCAGGAGCTTATAGGGCAAATCGGCAAAGTTTGGAGGAACTTTGGGATTTAGAAAGTGATGGAATTGAAAAATTTAGCCTTGTTATGTCTCTAAAAAGATTCAAGATTCTAATTCGTTGCTTTCGGTTTGATGACAGAACTACCCGAACCGAACGTAAAACATATGACCGGCTTGCTCCAATTCGCGATGTATTCCAAAAATTTGTGGAAAACTGCAAGATAAACTATCGCCCTGGGGCAAATGTCACAATTGACGAAATGCTCCCTGGTTTTCGTGGCAGATGCGCATTTCGTCAATACATACCATCAAAACCTAGCAAATACGGAATAAAAATGTATGCCCTTGTTGATGCCAGTAAGACCTACACATACAACATTGAAATTATGTTGGAAAACAGCCAGATGGTCCTTACTGTGTCAGCAACAAACCCACTGATGTTGTGAAAAGAATGTCTGAGCCCTTATTTGGATCAGGTCGCAATATAACTGCTGATAATTGGTTTTCAAATTGTGATCTTATTGATTATCTAAAAACGCAGAAGCTTTCATATGTCGGAACTGTAAGAAAAAATAAAAAAGAATTGCCGCCACAGCTTGTTACTGTGACAGGGAGAAAACAGTACAGCAGTATGTTAGCATTCCATGATGGAAAGGTTTTGGTTTCCTATGTACCACGCAAAAAAAAATGTACTTCTTCTCTCAACGCTTCATAATGATGATGCCATCGATCCTAAATCTGAAGCACAACAAAAACCAGAGATTATTAAATTTTATAATGAAACCAAAGGGGGTGTTGATACAGCTGATCAGATGTGCTCAACTTTCAGCGTCAGCAGAAACACCAAGCGCTGGCCAATGGTCATATTTTTCGCTATGCTAAATTTGGGTGGTATAAATTCACAAATCATTTACCTTGAAAACCAGCTTGAACCACTCCGTAGACGATTGTACCTGAAAAAATTGACCCACGAACATTAATGCTTGGAGAGCTACGCAGGAGAAGTATGAAAACCATCGGTATCCCCTCTAGCCTTCAAGTTAGGCTCAAAAGATTCCGCCCAGATATTGATACTAAAAATCGAACACCTGTCCCACCTCCCAAAAGAAGGAGATGCAAAAATGTATTGCAATTCTTGCTCTTTGCTTTGCAAATGTGTTTTTTCTGGGGAACCTTCAGGATCTTATTCAGATTAATTCTGTGTGCAATATTATTCTAGGTGCCTAGAAAATGTTTTTGTGCCAAAATTTTCTCTTTTTAATAACCGTTACTTGATATCATTGGGGGCTATTTGGTGGGAGTTTTGAAATTTGTGTATATAAAAGTTATTACTTTTATGTTGAGTAAATGGGTTTGTTTTGCACTTGATAATGTGTAGTCTCTTTTATTACATCCCTATGAAGGTCTCTGATCACTTTTAGATCACTGAAATTGAGAAAATTAGATATTCTAGGCATTTTTCTAGCCTGCGCTTGACAGGCACATTGTTCCATTATGAGTTAGTGCGAATATTGTTCCTGATGGAGGGTTAGATTGGCCTCTTTTTGCTCTGCTTTCAGAATATGCCAGAGTGCTGATATAGTGGGCGAAGTCAAGTGACTTCAGTATTTTTCTATCAGACGTGTTGGACATTTTTTGCAGGGCTTTTTGTGTGATTGCAGACAGTGTCTTTCCTTTCCTGTCCTGTCTAGTTAGTGTGGGCCCCATCATTTGCTCAGCCTATTTTCCTACCTGCGTTTGTGTTTTCATCTTGTCTCACCGACAATATACTGTATGTTTGGGGGCTATCTATTCCTTTGGGGTCTGCTCTGGGGCAGTTTAGATTTCCCCTTTCTTGCTTTAGGCTTATTTAGTTCTCCGGCTGTGTTGAGGCATCTAGAATCATCGTAGGTACGCTCCATGGCTACTGCTAGTTGTGTGGATAGGATCAGGGGTCTGCAATCCGCTTAGTTACCAACCTCTCTGGTTTTCTGTGGCTTAGCTTGGTCTTGCTTTCCTCCTCGGTGACCCAATCATAACAGATTGCCTGTTTGTTAGGAAATCCCCACATGTATTCAGGCTGTCTAGCAGCTGCGAATCATGCAGCTATGGCATCAGAAACTAAATCTCCCAGAACATCGAAATACTCGGAGATCACCCGAGCATGCTCACGAAATCTCGAGTATCTTCTATGAAAATATGTATGAAACAAGTGGATTTAGATCAATTGTATATGATTAAGTTGATTTTGAATTTATACCCTATTACTATTATATTTATGATATATAAAACAGTATTCACAAAATAATAAAAAGTAATTAAAAAATGGAAAAATTAATTAAGTATTCATCAACAACAATATATAAAAGTAGCCTTTTGAACCTATGTAATTGGTTAATTGATCTACGGTACAGTATATCTGATACATTTACATTGCATTATTAGATGTATTTACGTGGGACATCAATAACACTAATTGTTTTTTGACAATTGTTTTCTCATATAAAAATATGTTTACATATTCGTCCTATTTTTTTCAGTTCTACTAAATTTTGGTATTAATCTTATAAAAGTTATATGTAAATTGTGTCTAATATATTAGTGCCTTCACCCCTGAAGCATATGATGTCATTCCTTTGAATGTGACCATATACAGTATAAGTAAAGTCTTGTATTCTTACTGCACTATTGAAAAAAAGAGAAAAACAGAGAAGGTAAGGGTTTTAGAATTGTTTTAGTAACCAAATTTAACAACTATATGTGCCACATCAATATGGCTTGCTGTTGCTGCAAATTACTTTCCGTATGTGTACTTACCTAATTTCATAGTATTCTAGGAATCCTTAATACCTTGCTTTTTTGGTGAAGAGGTGATAACTTAAAAAAGGTTAAGGTAGTACAATTGGATTGGTAGTATAATTCAACAACCGAGTTTGACACATCACTGCTGGCTGGTACCCCAAATTGCTTATTAACTCTTATGGTCAGTGGGGTTCTCTTTCTCCTTTCCCTCATGTGTATTTTCTGAGTATTTCACAAGCTTTCCAGTATTGAGATCCAAGAAAATTGACTTGCTGAAAATCTAATTTTTGGGGGAAAATACCTAGCTGCCATTATTTATTGTAAAAACAAGCCATCCTTGTGAGGTTTGGGCAAAGAATGCAAACAAATTTTTTAACACTAAAATTTATTGCGCATCAATTTTTCTATTAAAAGTCTCATGTTCTTCTAATTTTGGATGAAATTAAAAATTATTGTGCCATCATTTGGGTTGTGTTTTCTCATTAGCACCCTGATCAGGATGGGAGAAAGGGCAAAATTGTTGAAAAATTTCCAACCAAAATTCTTTGAACTTCATAGAATAAATTTTTTTTAAAATAATTATGAAGTTTTTCCAAAATTGTTCAGGAATGTATGGGGCGATGGAATTACGAAATTCAGTGGTGAACATTCCCTCGTCTCACGTGCAGGTGAACATAGATCACTCTCTCGACTTTAAGAAATATGGGCAAGGACAATACATAGGTTTAATTGGCCACTGTGTGAATGTTTGTAGTGGCAGCAATGCACCACTGAATTCAAAACAGTGTTGACGCCAGCAGGACTGGAAGCTACATATTTTTCCACCACCAGTTGGTAATTATTTCTCTTCTCCAACACCTCTGGAGCATACTTCGTTGTCATAACCACATCTCCAAGAGCCATATGGTACAGAATTGAATCAAAACCAATGTCACTCATTTCCATCAGGCAAGGTAATGTGCTGCCAAGCGATTTTACAGCTAGAAAACCATACACATGCCAAGTTACTGCTGTGAAACAAGTGGTAATGTGCATAATGGCTTCATATCCATGAACCATAGCTGAAAGTTGTCATGGGCATCAACGCCCATAACTTTCTGACTGCCTTGCAATTGGGCAAAGTTGCTCACTAGTGTTGAGCATTCCGATACCGCAAGTATCGGGTATCGGCCGATACTTGCTGTATCGGAATTCCGATACCGACTTCCGATATTTTTTCAATATCGGAAGTCGGCATCGGAATCGGAAGTTCAAAGTTGATTGACAGCCTGACGTCATCATGATGCGCGGTGTGTGCGCATCATGATGCGCAGTCATTTCGGGCCTTCCGGGGGTCTCTGCCGGCCTGCCGGGGGGCTGTGCCGGCCTGCCGGGGGGCTGTGTGGACTGCCCGGGGTCTGTACCGGCCTGCCGGGGGGCTGTGCCGGCCTGCCGGTGGTCTGTGCACCCTGTGGGGGTCTGTACCGGCCTGCCGGGGGGCTGTGCCGGCCTGCCGGTGGTCTGTGCACCCTGTGGGGGTCTGTACCGGCCTGCCGGGGGGCTGTGCCGGCCTGCCGGGGGGCTGTGCTGATGTCCGGGGGTCTGTGCAAGCATCGTCCGATGGGACTACAAGTCCCATCTGGTGATGCCTGCTACCATGACAGTGATTGACACATTAGCCAATGATGGGACAGTAGTAGTCCCATCATCCGGCTAATGTGTAAATGTTAAAAAAAAAAAAAAAAATACTACATACATACTACATGCATGCTACATACATACTACATGCTACATACATACTACATACATACTACATACATACCACATATATACTACATACATACTACATACATAACACATATATACTACATACATACTACATACATACTACATATATACTACATGCATGCTACATACATACTACATGCTACATACATACTACATACATACTACATGCATGCTACATACATACTACATGCTACATACATACTACATATATACTACATGCATGCTACATACATACTACATGCTACATACATACTACATATATACTACATACATACTACATACATACTACATGCATGCTACATACATACTACATATATACTACATGCATGCTACATACATACTACATGCTACATACATACTACATATATACTACATACATACTACATACATACTACATGCTACATACATACTACATATATACTACATGCATGCTACATACATACTACATGCTACATACATACTACATATATACTACATACATACTACATACATACTACATGCATGCTACATACATACTACATGCTACATACATACTACATATATACTACATGCATGCTACATACATACTACATGCTACATACATACTACATATATACTACATGCATGCTACATACATACTGCATGCTACATGCATGCTACATACATACTACATACATACTACATGCTACATACATACTACATATATACTACATACATACTACATACAATACATTCATACAATACATACATAGACATACAGTACATATAACATAGAGTAACATACTTACCAATACTTGTCACATTGTTCCCCGAAGCCATTGTCTTTTACGGAATAAATATTAACATAACAAACCACAAAAATACTCACCCACGATCCGAAGCAGTCCACGAGTGTGTCCCACGACGATCTTGGGTAGAGAACTGCAGCATCAGCTGTTGCTGCCGTTCTCTACGGGCTGCAGGAATCCAATGACGGAAGATAGGTATCCTTCCGCACTGTATTCCTCCGCCACTTAAAAAAAAAAAAGTCCCTAGTCTCACTTTATGCCATTGCTGCGTGGGAATTTCCCACACAGCAATGGCATAAAGTGAGACTAGGGACTTTTTTTTTTTAAGTGGCGGAGGAATACAGTGCGGAAGGATACCTACCTTCCGTCATTGGATTCCTGCAGCCCGTAGAGAACGGCAGCAACAGCTGATGCTGCAGTTCTCTACCCAAGATCGTCGTGGGACACACTCGTGGACTGCTTCGGATCGTGGGTGAGTATTTTTGTGGTTTGTTATGTTAATATTTATTCCGTAAAAGACAATGGCTTCGGGGAACAATGTGACAAGTATTGGTAAGTATGTTACTCTATGTTATATGTACTGTATGTCTATGTATGTATTGTATGAATGTATTGTATGTAGTATGTATGTAGTATATATGTAGTATGTATGTAGCATGTAGTATGTATGTAGTATGTATGTAGCATGCATGTAGCATGCAGTATGTATGTAGCATGCATGTAGTATATATGTAGTATGTATGTAGCATGTAGTATGTATGTAGCATGCATGTAGTATATATGTAGTATGTATGTAGCATGTAGTATGTATGTAGCATGCATGTAGTATGTATGTAGTATGTATGTAGTATGTATGTAGCATGTATGTAGCATGCATGTAGTATATATGTAGTATGTATGTAGCATGTAGTATGTATGTAGCATGCATGTAGTATGTATGTAGTATGTATGTAGTATATATGTAGTATGTATGTAGCATGTAGTATGTATGTAGCATGCATGTAGTATATATGTAGTATGTATGTAGCATGTAGTATGTATGTAGCATGCATGTAGTATGTATGTAGTATGTATGTAGTATATATGTAGTATGTATGTAGCATGTAGTATGTATGTAGCATGCATGTAGTATATATGTAGTATGTATGTAGCATGTAGTATGTATGTAGCATATATGTAGTATGTATGTAGTATGTATGTAGCATGCATGTAGTATATATGTAGTATGTATGTAGCATATATGTAGTATGTATGTAGCATGTAGTATATATGTAGTATGCATGTTGCATGCATGTAGTATATATGTAGTATGTATGTTGCATGTAGTATGTATGTAGTATGTATGTTGCATGTAGTATATATGTAGTATGAATGTAGCATGTATGTAGTATGTAGTATGAATGTAGCATGTATGTAGTATGCATGTTGTATGTATGTAGCATGTAATTTTTTTTTTATTTTTTTTTACATTCAACACATTAGCCGGATGATGGGACTACTACTGTCCCATCATTGGCTAATGTGTCAATCACTGTCATGGTAGCAGGCATCGCCCGATGGGACTTGTAGTCCCATCGGACGATGCCTGCACAGACCCCCGAAGCCTGCACAGCCCCCCGGCAGGCCGGCACAGCCCCCCGGAGCCTGCACAGCCCCCCGGCAGGCCGGCACAGCCCCCCGGCAGGCCGGCACAGCCCACCGGAGCCTGCACAGCCCCCCTGGCAGGCCGGCACAGCCCCCCGGCAGGCCGGCACAGACCACCGGAGCCTGCACAGACCCCCTGGCAGGCCGGCACAGCCCCCCGAAAGGCCCGTACAGACCCCAGAGAGGCTGTACAAGGGAAAAACAGGATTTTTCTTATTCCGATACCGGAAGTCCCATAGACTTGAATGGGACTTCCGGTATCGGAATCGGCGATACCGATACTTTTTTTTAAGATCGGCCGATCCATTCCGATCCGATACTTTGAAGTATCGGACGGTATCGCTCAACTCTATTGCTCACTTTTTTTGCATTTTTGCATGTCTCATGTTCTTAATTTATTTGAGAAACACTTTCTTTCACCAATATACCCACCAGAAATGTATAACTTTTCTTCAGCGAATATTACATGACAAAGCACACCCTACTAGCTTTGGAAAAACAGAATGTTCTTGTCACACTAGTGGGTGTGGACCCACTGCGCCATAACCTGGGCTTACCCTAGAGGGACATTACTAAAAGGCTAAGAAAGGAGGAAATCCAGCTTCTTAAATGAAAATAGCTTGTAGTTTATTTCAAAAATTTAAAACATGATTGCAAGAAATCCATGATGATCTCATAGCTACGTGTTTCAAACACAAAGATGTGTTCTTTTTCACCACAATGTTACTTCCACATGTAGCAACACAATTCTTTGCTTCTGTTTGCCATCAACTGTCCAGGTGGGCTGGCTTTCTCTCTTTTTTCTAGTAACTATGCGACTACCCGGTCTTCACTAAAGCTTTTATGGTGAGGTTACATGTATATCAGAATAGGGCCCATTCTGTAATGAAATATATGAAGATCTTGGCACTCAGAAATCTATATTTGTATGAAGTGTTTAATAGCAATCAAAAGTGAAACATACAGTAGCATGGAAAAGTTTGGGCACCCCTGGTGAAAATTATTCTCATTGTAAACAGTTAAAGGGAACCTGTCACCTGTTTTGGCCACCATAAGATGCATATTATAGCGGTCAAAACAGTTGACAGGTTCCCTTTAAGAAAGATGAAGATGAAATGATGTCTAAAAGGCCTAAAGTTAAAGATGACACATTTCCTTTAAATTTTAGTTTTGTAATTTTAAAAATTACAAAATGGAAGATGGGCTAATTCAAAAGTTTGGGTACCCTGCATGGTTAGCACCTAGTAGCACCCCCCTTTTGAAATTATCACTGCTTGTAAACATTTTTTTGTTTCCAGTTCTGTGAGATTCCTGGGTCATCTTACATGAACTGCTGTTTTGAGGTCTAACCATGGATTTTTAATGATGTTCAGACGAGGGAACTGTGATGGCCATTGTAAAATTTTCAGCTTGCGCCTTTTGAGGTAGTCTACTGTGGATTTAGATGTGTGTTTAGGATCATTATCCATTTGTAGAAGCCACCTCTTTCTTTTCAACTTCAACTTTATTACAGATGATGTTATGTTTGCGTGCATCAAGAATTTGTTGAAATTTCAATAAATCCCTTCTTCCCTCTACCCATGAAATTTTCCCAATGCCATTGGCTGCAACACAACCCCAATTCATGACTGATCCACCCCATGCTTAATCTCTTTCTGACCTTTGACGTACTATTCCATCCATGTGCCCTGGGCCCTATGACCATGGACGGAATAGTACGTCAATGAGCCGTGCTCATGGGGAAGCATGGCTGATTGCAGCTGGGTATATTACAAGGTGACGGGGTGTTCACTGCTCCAGTCTGGTGCTCAGAGGAAAAATTAGAACATATTATAGAAAAAACCTCGGCAGACAGTATAGTATGAATCCGATATTTATTCTTCCAGAAAAATACGTATCATGGGACCCAGATAATACAGACAAAAAACATCAATGTTTTGGCTATTCAGCCTTTCTCAAGATTTTATCTGCATAAGCAAAGGTCCATGTATATCACGATTAAGAATCCCTCCACATTCAATTCATATAAGTGATCAGTGAAAAAATCCTTCACCAAAGTGTTCGTCCTAGAGGCATAACGTAAAGCGCCAATGTGAGTTGCGGCGCTTGCCATTATGCCTCTAGGACGAACACTTTGGTGAAGGATTTTTTCACTGATCACCTATATGAATTGAATGTGGAGAGATTCTTAATCGTGATATACATGGACCTTTGCTTATGCAGATAAAATCTTGAGAAAGGCTGAATAGCCGAAACGTTGATGTTTTTTGTTTGTATTATCTGGGTCCCATGATACATATTTTTCTGGAAGAATAAATATTGGATTCATACTATACTGTGTGCCGAGGTTTTTTCTATAATTTTTTCTATAATATGATTGCAGCCGGGTGTCAGCCGATTCTCACAGCTGACACCTGGCACTAAGTGCCAAGAGCAGTCACAAACCGCTCCCAGCACTTTAACCCCCAGCACACTGCGATTAAACATGATCGCAGCATTCCGGGGCAGGCATAGTGGCTGTCAGCAGGTTATCAGAGCTCAGAGACTCCCTTTCAGGCACAGTGCATGTCAGCAAGTCTCTGAGGTTAGTGAGAAATCCATGCAGTGCTGACAGCTTATATGGCATGCAGATCTTCATGCCATATAAGCGATCAGCCTGCACAAAATGAGTGTCCCATAGTGGGACACAGTGTAAAACATAGAATGAAATAATAATAAATAAATATTTATTCCATCAATAAATCAATATTTGAATAAAAAAATCTAAACAATAAAAGTACACATATTTAGTACCGCCGTGTCCGTAAAGACCCGACCTATAAACCTGTCCCACTAGTTAACCACTTTAGTGAACACCATTAAAAAAAAGCAAGGCAAAAAAAATTGCTTTATCATCATACCGCTGAACAAAAAGTGGAATAAGACGCGATCAAAAAGACGGATATAAATAAACGTGGTACCACTGAAAATGTCTTCTTGTCCTGCAAAAAACAAGGTCCATCACTGGAAAAATGAAAGAGTTATAGCTCTCAGAATAAAGCGATGCAAAAATATTTTTTTTATAAAATAGTTTTTATTGTATAAAAGTGCCAAAACATAAAAATATAAATGAGGTATCACTGCCATTGTACTGACCCGAAGAATAAAACTGCTTTGTCAATAGTACCACACGTGGAACGATATGAACGCCCCCAAAAGAAACTGATGAATTGCTGGTTTTTGCTGCTTCCCAAAAATCAGAATAAAAAGCGATCAAAAAATGTCATGTGCCCGAAAATAATACCAATAAAAACGTCAAATCGTCCTGCAAAAAACAAGACCTCACTTGACTCTGTGGGCCAAATATGGAAAAATTACAGCTCTAAAAATTTTGTGATGCAAAAACTATTTTTTGCAATATAAGTCTTTTAGTGTGTGACAGCTACCAAACATAAAAACCCACTATAGATAGTAAATCAAACCCCTGTTTATCAACCCCTTAGTTAGGGAAAAATAATAAAATAAAAAAAAGTATTTATTTCCATTTTCCCATTAGGGTTAGGGTTAGGGTTGGAGCTAAAGTTAGGGTTGGGGCTAAAGTTAGGATAAGAGTTGGGGCTAAAGCTAGGATTAGGGATGGGATTAGGGCTAAGGTTGGGATTAGGGTTTGGGGTGTGTTAGGGTTAGGATTGTGGTTACGGTTATGGTTAGAGTTGGGATTAGGGATAGAGGTGTGTTGGGGTTAGGGTTGGAGTTAGAATTGGGGGGTTTCCACTGTTTAGGCACATCAGAGGCTCTCCAAATGAGACATGCGTCTTATGTCAATTCCAGCAACTTCTGCGTTGAAAATGTCAAAGGGTGCTCCTTCCCCCTTCGCTTCTGATCTCTGCCATGTGCCCAAACAGTGGTTTACCCCCACATATGGGGTATCAGCATACTCAGGACAAATTGCACAACTTTTGGGGTCCAATTTCTTCTGTTACCCTTAGGAAAATAAAAAATTGGGGGCGAAAAGATCATTTTTGTGAAAAAAATAAGATTTTTTATTTTTACAGCTCTACATTATAACTTTATGTGAAGCACTTGGGGGTTCAAAGTGCTCATCACACATCTAGATAAGTTTCATAGGGGGTCTAATTTAAAAAATGGTGTAACTTGTGGGGGTTTTCCACTGTTTAGGCACATCAGGGGCTCTCCAAATGCAACATGGCGTCCAATTTCAATTCCAGCCAATTTTGCATTGAAAAGTCAAACGGCGCTCTTTCTTTTCCGAGCTCTGCCATGCACCCAAACAGTGGTCTACCTGAATTATATAGGGTATCAGCATACTCAGGACAATTTGTGCAACCACTTTTGGGGTCCAATTTCTCCTGTTACCCTTGGTAAAATAAAACAAATTGGATATGAAGTAAAAATTTTTTGAAAAAATGTTAAATATTCATTTTTTTAACATTCCAAAAATTCCTGTGAAACACCTGCAGGGTTAATAAACTTCTTGAATGTGGTTTTGAGCACCTTCAGGGGTGCAGTTTTTACAATGGTGTCACATTTCGGTATTTTTTATCATATAGACCCCTTAAAGTGACCTCAAATGTGATGTGGTCCCTAAAAAAATATGGTGTTGTAAAAGTGAGAAATCGCTGGTCAACTTTTAACCCTTATAACTTCCTAACAAAAAAAAATTTGTTCCAAAGTTGTGCTGATGTAAAGTACACATGTGGGAAATGTTATTTATTAACTATTTTGTGTGACATATTTCTCTGTTTTAAATGCATGAAAATTCAAAGTTGGAAAATTGCGATATTTTCAACATTTTTGCCAAATTTCCATTTTTTTCACAAATAAATGCAAGTCATATCAAAGAAATACCGTATATACTGGAGTTTAAGCCAAGATTTTCAGCCCATTTTTTGGGCTAAAAGTCCCCCTCTCGGCTTATTGTCGAATCATATACGGGGTTGGCGGGGGAGGGGGAGCGCTGGTGTCAGAGATCATACTCACCCCCTCCTGGCTCGTCTCTGCACCCCCTGCTCCTTCAATGGTCTCAGGGCCCCAGCTCTTTCCTGCATTCAGCGGTCACATGGTACCACCCATTAAAGTCATGAATATGCACATATTCATGACTTTAATGAGCGGTACCATGTGACCGCTGAAACCTGGAAGAGCTGCAGGGCCGAGACCATAGAAGGAGCAGGGGCTGCAGAGACTGTGCACCAGGAGTGAGTGAGTATGATGGTGGAGCAGAACAATATTCACCTGTCTCCCATTCCACCGCCGTGTGCTGCTCTGTCTTCTGCTTCAGCTGGCTGTGATGTTCAGATCAGAGGGTGTGATGATGTAGTCAGTGTGTGCCCTCTGCTGAATGTCACTGCAGAGACTAGGGAGACAGAGCTGCGTGCAGTGGTGGAATGGGGGACAGGAAAATATGACCAGTGTCGGGGGCCTAAGCCAGTGGCGACACCGGCACCTGGCCCACATATTGCACCGGTGTCCCTACCTGATCAGAACACCGGCACCTGGCTCCCAGCAAGGAGAGGTGAGTATGTCATTTTTTTTTAATTGCAGCAGCAGCGGCAGCAATATATGGGGGGTATTTATCTATGGAGCAACTTCTTGGGCCACCAGTAACCCTTGTGCAGCATTTTATGTTGGTATTTATCTATGGAACATCTTGGGCCACCATCAACCATTGTGAAGCATTTTATGGGGAATATTTATCTATGGAGCATCTTTTTGGACCACCATTATCCCTTGTGTAGCACCACCCTTGGCCTATACTTGAGTCAAAAAGTTTTCCCAGTTTTTTGTGGCAAAATTAGGGGTCACGGCTGATACTTGGGTCGACTTATACTCGAGTATATATGGTATATATCAGGATGTACAATATATCATAAGAAAATAGTGTCAGAATCACTGGAATCCATGGAAGCGTTCCAGAGTTATTACCTCATAAATGGACTGTGGTCAGAATTGTAAAAATTGGCCTGGTCTCTAACATGCAAACCACTCTTGGGGGTAAAGGAGTTAATGGTTGGCAAGATGTTCTTTTCCTGAAATGCTGTTGTATTTCTGCAAATTTGGCTTGTTATTGTTTGCTTAAAGGGAACCAGTCAGTTGATACATGATGTCTAAACTGTGGGGAGCATGTATCAATCACTGACTGTACAATCACAGCCATGTACGTATGTCTCTGAACAGCTGCGGTGTTTCAGCGAAAAACATACTTTTAATAGCATACTTTTAATAGCTGCCAGGAACTGAGCCACATGTAAAGGAGGGCCCCCCAGAGGTTTCTCCCTGCCCTCTGACGGCGAATGACAAACTTTTGCCTGTGTGTGTGTATAGCCAGATGCTTGTCAGTCACTGTTAGCGGATGGGCAGGAGCCACATGGGATTCGCATGTATGACTGCTCAATAGTGTGCCCCGGTGCCCAGCGGCTATTAAAAGTATGGTTTTCTCTGAAACAAAGCATCTTTACAGAGACAAACATACATGGCTACGATCATACAGCCAATGACTGATACATGCAGCCCATGGTTAGGACAGCATGTAACAGCTGACAGGTTCCTTTAAGCAAAAAGGATTGTGATAGTGCATTGATAGGTGAACTACATTTGTTATATCTTCAATATAGGACTATTCCAACAAATCCCTTTAGATGGTTGTAAATGGTTGAACAGCTTTTATTTGCCTGTATTTACATGTGTTCTGTGGTGGGAATAACTTTAGATATTTAAAATAAAGTAAGTAAGGCTAAAATATTATTACAATTGGAAGAAACTATTGCAGGGTATGCCTTTCAAAACAACATTTAAAAGTTATGATGCTATCATAAAAATCTAATGATGAATACAATATATACCTTTGACTGTGTCAAAACACAGAGAAACCTTGTGTCCTGCTCTTAAAATAACATATCAGTCAACCACACTGTGGAGCTTATCAGATGTTGAAAAGTAAACACAAACTGATGTAGAATACCCAGGGATTCATCTTTGAACTAGTACTACAAGGACTGTAGCAACCCAGCAGGCATTTCCACTGCTTATGATTGAGGCTGGTCCAAACAACTTAGACTATCCAGCAGCTCCTTTTGAAATCTAATATTTCCTAAGCAGGAAGGAAAGAAGGAAGTTGGGAATCAGCAGAGAAAAAGTGACAAGAAAACATTTACTTGTAGGATATAGTAATTGTATATGGTTTATAACAGCATGCAAGTATGTGAGGCAAAACATTATAGTAGTCTGAACTATTCACTATTTTCTCAATCATACTAGTTCAGCTTTTATTATTTTAAGTCTTGTCTATATCCTAAGTATCTTGACAATGGAAGTAGTTACTTTTTCTGCAAATGCCCTCTCACTAAATAGCAGCTCTTTTAATTTTGCACTCCAAATCAACATATTAAATAGATATTAGTTTGAAGTTAAAATAAAAAATTTATAATTGCTATATATCTTTAGTTACATTTTTCTGCAATGCTCTCTTTAAAAAAGAAAATGTTAAAAGTTAGCAATGAATAGTAGAGATAAACGGATCTGACAAAATTCAAATTTCTCAAATCTCATAGCTTTTGCTGGTACAGTAAAAAGAAGTTTTTAATTTGCATAAAAAATGCAGCAAAAGCGCAAAGTGTGAACATAACTTAAAAAACAGTTTTGACAAGAATATTGGTTTTCATTAGGTACAGTATCTCCATTGATTTAAAAGTTTTGTGGCCTAGTAATAATAACAATAATTTTATTTGTATTGCGCCACCGTATTCCGCAGCACTTTACATTTTAGAGGGGAATTGTACAGACAATAAAAGACATTACAGAATAGCGATAATCACATGAACAACAGATACCAAAAGGAATGAGGGCTCTGCTTGCAAGCTTTCAATCTATGAGGAAATAGGGGAGACATGAAAGGTGGATGGTAACAACTGCTTTCATTGCACGGACCAGCCATCATGTAAGAAATTGGGTGTTCATGTAATACTGCATGAACCGGTTACCAACCAGTATGTGTAAAAGTACAGACACAGAGGGCTATTAAAGGCATAAAGGGTGTGAGAACAGATGATACAAGGGTTCTAGTTTTGAAGAAAATTTTATATGGGCAAAATATAACCAAAGACGGAAATGGCAATGTCAGGCATGGTTAGGTTAGTGGAGGGAGGAAACACAAGGAGTTTTTGACAGGTTCAATTTCAGATAGAGGGAGGACATGATGTTAGAGATAGTGGCAAGACAATCACGGGTGTTTTGTAATAATTCAGGCATGTTATCAGGAGTAGAGGTGTATAATTGGGTGTCATCAGCATAGAGATGGTACTGGAAAACAAATCTACTGATTGTTTGCCCAATAGGGGCAGTATACAAGGAAAGAGGAGGGGCCTAGGACTGATACTTGAGGAACCCCAACAGTTAGGGGAAATGGAAAGGAGGAGGTGCCAGCAAAAAATACAGTAAAGAAGCAGTCAGAGAGGTAGGAGGAGAACGAGGAGAGAACAGTGTCCTTGAGGCCAATAGATCAGAGCATAGTGAGGAGGAGCTGACGATCTACAATATTGACTGCTGCACAGAGATCCCGGAGAATCAGCATAAAGTAGTGACCATTAGATTTAGCTGTTAGTAGATCATGAGAGACTTTAGCGAGGGCAGTTTCAGTAGAGTGTAAAGAGTGAAAACCAGATTGTAGAAAGTCAAGTAGAGAGTGATCTGAGAGATACTGGATTAGTTGGGAATGGACCAAGCATCCTAGTAGTTTAGAGATGAAGGGAAGATTAGAGACAGGTCTGTAGTTAGCAGCACAGTTTTGATCGAGGGATTTTTTTTAAGTAATAGATGAATGTTGGTGCATTTAATTAAAGAGGGAAAGATACCGGAGTTACAGAGGTTGAATATTTTTGTTAGACGAGTGATGACACCTGGAGGAGTTGTGAGGGAATTGTGCAAGTAGTAGGGTGAAAATATGCAAGAAGCCTCATTACTTCCTCCGTGACTGATTCAAAGACAGATAGTGAGGTAAACGCAGTGGGGGAGGGAGGGATTGGGAGAAAATATCCTGTCGAATATGGTCAATTTTTTCTTTGAAATAATTGATCAGATCATCAGCACTGAGATCCATGGTTGGGGCCTGCACTCTTGGATTAAGAAGACAATAAAAAGTGTCAAAGAGACAATTAGGATTGTGGGATAGTGAGGTGATGAGAGTGTTGAAGTAGGTTTGTTTGGAGAGGTGAAGGGCAGAGTTTTATGTTTTAAGCATAATGGATGAAATCTTTGGGTAGATTGGATTTTCTCCACAGATGTTTAATGCACTTGGAGCACTGCTGAAGGAAACATGTTTGCAGCGTGTGCCAGTGTTGTCACCATCTATGCCGAGTTGTTCTATGTGTAGGAGGTGCAGCTTCATCCAGGGCACTTTGCATTGTTTTATTATAATGCTCCAGTGCAGAATCAGGACATGAGAGGGAGGAGATTGGAGTCAATGATGACTGCAAAGTTTTCATAAGTTTCTGAGTGTTAATTGCATATAAATTTCTATTAGGTAGGTTTCAAGCGTCCTGATATTTCCGCTACTGGAAAAAATGGTACCTGAGATATCAGTGCGCGTGTGTGTTTGTACTACATGTGGCTCACAGGTGGCAACCATGTGCCACCCGTGTGCCGCACCAGGACCACACGGAGAGCCACTGAGGAAGAAGCACTACTGTAAGTTACTGTCCCCACGGCGGGTGGTGCTGAACGCGTCTGTCATCAGTGTGAGCAGAGAAGAATGAATGACTGGAAAACTGACCTGCTGTGACCTCCAGACCACAGGAGAATACAAGTGATGAGGTCATTGTGTCAGAGCTTGAACTGCCATGACCTCATCACTTGCATTCTTCCTCCAACTGGAGGTCACAGCAGGTCAGTTTTTCATTCATTCATTCTCCTCTGCTGGCAGAGCAGGGGAGAATGGATGATAGTTGCGTTCAGCACCTGCTGCCGGGGAACAGCGACTTACAGTAGCTCTATTTCCCCGGCGGCCATCCGTGCACATGGAGGACAGTGTGCACTGTTCTCCATGTGCATGTGTGCGGCCCATGTGTCCTGGTGAAAACGGACATGTCAGTGTGTTTTGCACATGGACATATGGTACATGAAAACATGCTGACATGTGCATAGACCCATTTATTTGAATGGGTCTATGTATGTCAGTGTCTCCAGTACGTGAGAAAACTGTCACCACATGTACCAGAGACACTGACGTGTGAAACTGGCCTAAGTGTGGAAAATGGGTATGTACTTTGTGTTGTGACAGTTCTTGATAGAAGATTTTTGTCAGAGGGCAGGAAAGAGTGGGTAAAATCATGCACTGAGCAGAGCCAGTTGAAGACCAGGTCCAGCGTATTTCCATCTTCATGTGTAGGAAAGTTAGTAAGCTGTACAAAATCGTGAGGACGTATCCATACATCCCAGATCAATAACTACCAGGTCACAGGGATGTATGGATATGTCTTGGGTGAGAAAGGGGTTAATAATTGTGCTATATAAAAATGCATGCCAAATGGATGCCATACAGATTTCATACAGATTGTATACAAATGACAATTGGGATGAAAAATCGTCTGTTTTTTTCTGGATAAAACTCAGACGATTTCCAAATGTTTGTATGAACTTAGATTTAATGACTTGCTACATTCATTTTGAAGGTCAATTAGATTACAGTGACGACCAATTTTCATAATTTGTTTCAATATTTTATACTACTACTACTACATAATAACAACTGCTTTTTTTGTTTGTTTTTTTAAAGTCGCCTTAGTAATCTTATGGCTCTGTTAACTATGTAAGTTCTTATTTTTTTCCAACTGGGCTAGCTTTTATTGACACCATTTTGGATACACATGACATTTTAATAACTTTTTATTCCATTTTTGTGACTCCACTTTGTGTGCGATACAAACAACAAACTGTAGTAAATGTATTATGTGTCAATACTATTACAGAGATATAAATGTATTTAGCTTACTTCATGTTTAATACTTTGTTCAATAAAAACATAACACTGGGGAACAATTTGAAAAAAATTTTCTGTTGAGTTAGGTTTTTGAGCTGATTTATACTAAAATTGGCATGCTGATTCCAAAAATATAGTCAGTTTTTTTCTATCACGTCAAGTTTTTCCTCCTCAACTTACCTGCCATAGAAGCACAATTGCACTGATTTCTGTAATAAGACTTGTTATCTGAGCACAATTCGACTCATATAGAGCTACGTGGCAACTTGTAAGAGTAGTCACAACTGAGACAGTGTGGTGAGAGGTGTGTACAGCTCCCAATACGTCATAATTATCAATATCTTCACACAAAAAATGTATCATAGTAGGAATAAATAGGATTTGTGATAGCTTTTCTCTTTACATTGGGCGCTTAGTTGTAATTTATATATCTTTTATGATTTTTTTCTTTGTTAGTTTTCAAAGCTTGTAACTTTCCATCTCAGTGTTTTATTTACTTATGTACATATTTCCTTTGTTTCAGATCATGTCTGCTCCTTTTTCCTCTCGTCATAAATGCCTAAACAACCCTGACTCCTTCTGCTATATTTGTGGTGTTTTCACCATTCCAGTTCAAAGGGCAAACATCAGTGCATTTGTCAAACAAGCATATTTTGCATATTTTAAAGTAAAACTCGGTGATCAAGATAAGCCATGCTTGCTCACATAGTGTGCAAGCAGTGTGTCGAGAGTTTACGGATGTGGACCAAAGGAACACGTGAAAAGTTGGCATTTGGTATCCCCATGGTGTGGAGAGAGCAAAAAAGTCATTCCACAGACTGTTACTTCTGTTTAGTGAAAACATCAGGATTTAACAGGAAAAATAAAAGTAATATAGAATATCCAAATCTACCGTCAGCTATCAGACCAATGCCTCATTCAGCTGAAATTCCAGTGCCAGTTTTCGAACAGCTATCATCTCTAGAAGTTCTGAGTGATGTTGACGAACACAGTGACAGCAATGATGCAGAATTTGAAATTCACAAGGATTCAGTCCGTAAGGGATTTGATCAGCACGAGTTAAATGATTTAGCACGTGAATTGGGCTTATCAAAAAAAGCTTCAGAATTACTAGCATCAAGGCTGAATGAGAAACAGTTACTTGAACAAGGAGCGAAGGTATCATACTTTCATACTAGAGAAAGTACATTTTTGCAGTACTTTCGGTGTGACAGCGGTTTTGTGTTTTGCCATAATATTCCTGGTTTACTACAAGAATTAGGGCTTTCAATGTACAATCCAAATGAATGGCGACTGTTTATTGATAGCTCAAAGCGGAGTCTTAAGTGTGTCCTTCTACACAATGGCAATTTATTTGGTGCAGTCCCTATTGGGCATTCTGTCTCTCTTCGTGAAGAACATGGAGATGTAAAGAGAGTATTGAGTTATTGAAATATGACACACACAATTGGATCATCTGTGTTGACCTTAAAATGGTTTGCTTCCTTCTTGGTCAGCAACGTGGGTACACAAAGTATCCCTGCTTTCTCTGTATGTGGGATAGCAGAGCTCGAGAAAATCATTGGGTTGAGTCGAATTGGCCTCCAAGATCTGGTCTTAAACCTGGATATCCTAACATTCTACATCAGCCACTTGTTGACAGGAAGAATATACTATTCCCACCTCTGCACATAAAACTAGGTCTCATGAAGCAATTTGTAAAAGCATTGCCAACTGACGGCGACTGTTTTAAGTACATCATGTTGGCACTTCCTGGACTGTCCATTGAAAAAATCAAGGCTGGTGTGTTTGATGATCCACAAATTTGACAGCTCATCAAAGATGAACATTTCACCGGGACTATGTCAGATCTTGAGAAGAATGCTTGGTTATCATTCAAAGACGTCGTCAAGAACTTTCTTGGAAATACACGTGCAAGTAATTACAAAGAAATTGTTCAGAAACTATTGGAGAGCTACAAAGCGCTTGGTTGCAACATGAGTATTAAACATTTTCTGCATTGCCATCTTGCCAACTTTCCGGAAAATCTTGGTGCTGTTAGCGATGAGCAAGGTGAACGATTTCACCAAGATTTGAAGGTTATGGAAGACCGTTACCAGGGTAGATGGGATGTACATATGATGGCTGACTATTGCTGGAGCATCAAACGTGATTGTCCTCAAGTTAAACACTCCAGAAAAAGCTATAAATGTACATTTTTACCTTAAATACTTGCATATATATATATATATATCCTTTGTAAAAAACATGATAGTGTTAAAAAACATATTTGTCATGCCTATTTCTTATATATTTCATTTTTTGTTCATATTTGTACTATTTAAAAAAAAAAAAACTTTTTAGGTACAGTAGTTTACATATTTTTGAGAAGACAAAAATCCTATAGTTCAAAAACTTGACGTGATAGAGAAAAACTGAGATCATTTCTGGATTCAGCATCCAAAAATTAATTAAGAACAGTTGTCTGACCTAACTCCTAAAAAATTGCGTTCCCCAGTGAAGTGGTTTTCCAAAATTAATGACCTGCAGTATGAAAAAAATTGGATTTATATCAGTGGTGTTTGTGAGCGCTTGTTTTCTTGATGAATGATCCATCATTTTTCTGTAGTGCATAATTTTTGAGTACATTTTTAATCACGTTCTAGAACATTATTTGGATGCAGGATAGACAAAAAACAGCAATTTTGGCATTATTTTTCATGTACTGTACTGTTTATGGTGCAGGTTAAAAAACATAACTGTACAACAAATTGTGTCATAATTTATGCGACGATTTCGTTTTTAAATTTTAAAGCGGTAAGTAATTTCTTTGCATTTTTCTTTTTTGTTTATAACAATTTTTAACAGTTTTTGGTTTTCTCAATTGTAATAGCGCAATTGAAAATATTGCAACCAATACTTCTGTATTGTAGTGTATTATTGCCAGTCACATGAGTTAAATGGCTATTCACTGCCTGTTTATCAGCTTCTGCATCCATCATTTATATACATGATATACATGTGTATATACAGTGTATTGTAGGAGACCTGTGCTAAGAAACAGAAATTTTTCAAGAATGTAGCATGTTAGTGCCATTCAGAATATCAATTTGTCTATGTTATATAATGCCTTTATTCCAAACTTTACTTCTCCATAAACCATAGCAAATAGAATAGATGAGTAAAGAGTCCTTTTTATAGTAATGAAGTTTGCATTTTACTCCAGAATGATACTATGGTTTATGTGGTGATCTACGCTTGGATTGTACCAAAATATAACTTTTACTAACACCAAATTATTTCTTTCTTGTAGTCACTTTTACCAACAAGAAGAAAATGCTTACTTTGAAGTGGTGAGAAAGAAACCACCTGAAAATCAAACATTTCCAGTGGAAACCTAAAATCTAAAAACATGTAATACTAAAAAAACATCAAAACAAAAGCACTTAGAGCTTACTGTAGCGTATCTAGAATGATGGCTGCTCAAAAAGTGCTTAGAATGTTCCTGTATGCTTTATCAAGAAGTCATATGGAATGCAGAAAGAGAATAGTGGTCGCAGACATCTTTCTCACTAGTAACAGCAATTATCATGGATTTCATGACAACTCTTCATGTGACAACATTTTTCAAGATCTGGGACAATCTAATTTTATTTTGATGTATACCACAAAAAACAAACATAAATCCAACATATGTGTACGAAATAGTAATTGTTAATAAATGTGTAATGTCTCACAGGTAAAATTAACGGGGTTATTTGGGACTTTAACATTGATGGCCTATCTTTATCAGCTGTTTCCGATGTTGGTGGCGCCTGGAACTACTCAGCTGCATAGCTGCACAGCTCCGTCGACGGAATAGTGGCTACACGTCAACCCCCTTTTACTTTGAATAGGTGGCAGATGTGCAGTAACCGAACACAGTCAATATAAAGTTGATGGAGCTGCAATGTGCAGATCCGCAACTAAGCAGTTATGGCTGCCACCGAGAGCAGAAACAGCTGCACGGTGGGAATGCTGGGCATCATACTCCCACTGATCAGACATTGATGACGTATCCTAAGGATGGGCCTTTAATATTAAAGTCCGAGTCAATCCCTTTAAGAACAGTTGGCCAATTGTTGTATGGTTAGTGCAAAATGTGAAGAGGGGAGTTTATGGCACAAGTGTTCTCTTTTTGAGGATTTTTTTGTGGTGTATACTCCACACTGTAAGATCCTGCACTTGGTGTATTACAGAATTTAAGTTTGGCCAAGATTATTCCTTTATAATTTCTCAATATCCAATCTATCTGCACGTGTTTATAAATGTTCTATTCCTCATCTAACTGCTTTTGAGGAAAATATGTTTTAATCATTGACATTTTGAAAGCAAGCCTAAAATGTATAGTAAGATGATGGGTTATGCAATCAATGCACATGTAGATATGCAGAAACTGTCTTTTATATATCCCTTAGCTTTTCTCCTATAAGTTCTGTGAAGTTATGTCTCTATGCTTTCTGTGCCTATTTTTATTAATATATAATGTAATTAATTCATACTATGAGGTAAAAACACACACCTTCAAGAATGACATCATCAAATATTAAAATCCATCCTTTATTGGTTCATTTAAAAGCATGGTGATAAAGTGCACCAGAAGAAAACCAACATGGTTGAAATGTGGCACGTAATTAGTCTCATACCATGTTTTTAAAAGAATTTTTAAAATATGGATTTTAATATTTGAAGATTTCATCTTTGAAGCTGAATTGTTCATTCAAATCCCACTTCTGGTTTCCAACACACCTGATGTGTTTCTGTTCTTTGAAGTAATCCAAATATAGGACAAGTAAGCCAGTCTCTTACCAAAGGAGAACACACATACCATTCCCAAATGACCTCTAGTAAACATTTTCTTAAAGTTCTTGTCAACTATGCTGAAGGTGTACGACAATGATAGTGCTTAATTAGTGTTAAGCACAGCTCCTTTTCAATATTTTTATTTGTATTAATTATTTTTGTTTATTAACTACTTTAAAATCATGTTGTCACAACAAAGCTGTTGGGTGACACAGGACCAGGGGCTCCTTCCCTGGCCCTAACATTAGGGGGTGCCCTAGCTTGCCCTACTCCCCAGGATACTTCTGAAGGTGAAGATGCCAGGGCCTCCACCCTTGCCTTATCTCCTGAGTTAGCCCTCCGTCTGTTCTCTTCTCCCACCCCGGGGAAGAGGAGCACTACTGTGCACCTTAGTACACCAACCCAACAAACAAGGCAACACAAACAAGTTTTAACAGAAAACTCCAGGCATGCAAAATATTCACTCACATATGACAGAGGAATGCACTGGGGCATGGAGGTAGGGGAATAAACCAAAATAGAGAAGGATATTGAATTACCACACATACAAACCAAACAACAGTCACAGATAACTCCTCCAACTCTCCTTCTCATATGAACTCCTGTCCCTCCATTATCCATACAGTAAATGCTTGCTCTGAAAGGATTTGTAACCGAGCCCAGATTATAAAGGGGAAAGGAGTGACTAACTGAACTCATCTGTGAGCACAAGGATTTCCAAAATGGCCGATTAACCCCTGTTCTTCAAAAGGAAATAAACACATTTAAAATGAAGAAGTATTTCCTCTCAGCAAAGGAGTAGGAGCAATCAGATGCTGCAGTCTTCTGACTCCACACTCTCGTAGTAACCCCGTGACACATGTCACCAGACTGGACTATTTAGTTTGGGAAGTTTAGAACATGTCTATCTAAGATGAGGATCAAAGGTAACATTTCTTCTTGCGGATATTGATATGTCTAGCGTGACATGCCAAGGAAAAACGTTACCCCTTGGATGCCAGTCAGACACCTCTCACCCAACCGAACCAAATCTCATATTTTGCACTGACAAGGGGCAATACCCGGAAACACAGTGTCTGCACATGTTTGAGATTTAGATTTTAGCTTCTATCCTAAGTCATGTGGCAAGGCTAGTTAGAAGGTCAATATTGACTTTTAGGATTGCTACTTCCAATAGGTGACACTAGAGTTCTAGTCCTCTATGAAGAGAAAATTTGCATATTTACTAGAGAAGCATTTACAAGGCTAAAAAGTCTCCTCACCTTGGCATGTCAGGCTTGACATGTCATTGTCCTCAAGGAGTAACGTTACCCCTTGGATCCCAGTTAGACGCCTTTCGCTCAACTAAACCAAATCTCATACTTTGCACTGACAAAGGGCAGTACCCCGAAACTTCTGTAAATTGAGGTTTAGGTTTTGGTTTTTATCCTAAGTCATGTGGCAAGGCTCATTAGAGTGATGATATTGACTTTTAGGTTTACTATTTTCTATTGGTAGCACTAGAGTTCTTTTCTCCTTCCTCTAAGAAGAGGCAATTTGCATATGTAAGATGAGTCATTGATATTTTTCATTTTAGCGGTCATAGTGTCTTTGGTGTTGCTAGCTTCCTTTTTCTTAAATTCATTTAATTATACCTTTATATACTGACCTTTTAGATTTCACACCACTTACAAATATCTATATCTGATTGCATCTTAGGTGCTTTAGATGCAAAACTGAGCAGTGGCAGTCAGACAAATAAGATGATAAAGCTTAGCCCAAGATTTATTTAGATGAGCTGATTTCAGTACATTAACAAGCACTGATGAGCTATATAGTAGTTGATCGACTTACACATGCTGACGAATGCTGATTGAAACAGAATGATCATTCATGCAATTGTTCTCTCACCATACAGCATCCTGTGGTTTGCAGCCCATATCTTGTTTTTATGGGGTGACGTCCTGGCATAAACAATCCAATCAAATGACTACATGGGACGATTATAGGGAATGAGCATTCTTCCGAATATTCTTTGAGTGATTGTTTGTTCAGCTAAATTCAACTTAACTCATATATGAGTAATATAGCTTGAGGGTTATTCATTGTAGAAAAAGCAATGGGTAATATATCGAAACCACTACATGTAAACACTCTATAGCAATATGTGGTAGCCTAATGTGTTGATGTTAATGTGTTAATGTATGTTTCTCACTTACCTGCATTCTAGTCTTTTGTATGTATGTGTCACCATATAATATTGCCAGGAATAATTTTTCCTATATGTTGGTCATTTTAAGGGAGGTGACACCTACAGTATGTTTTGACTTGTATGTGATGTCATTTTTTGCACTGTCTTTGCACTTTAGGTCCAGCTGGACCAACTTGTATACATGTTGGGAATTTAGATTTTTATTTAGTGCAGATTAAAAGTTAAGTTTTAGGCTACCACATGTTGCTATAGCATGAGGCTTATTCATTGACTGCATCAACATTTTTTCTTTTGCATGTCACATGAAATCCAGATTGTATTAAACAATGACTCATAGAATCATAGAATCATAGAATGGTAGAGTTGGAAGGGACCTCCTGGGCCATCTGGTCCAACCCCCTGCTCAAAGCAGGATTCACTAAATCATCCCAGACAGATGTCTGTCCAGCCTCTGTTTGAAGCCTTCCATGGAAGTCGAACTCACCACCTCTTGTGGCAGCCTGTTCCACTCATTGATCACCCTAACTGTCAAAAAGTTTTTTCTAATATCTAATCTGTGTCTCCTCCCATTCAGTTTCATCCCATTGCTTCTAGTCTTTCCTTGTGCAAATGAGAATAAAGATGATCCTTCTACAATGTGACAGCCCTTGAGATATTTGTAGACAGCTATTAAGTCTCCTCTCAGTCTTCTCTTCTGCAAGCTAAACATTCCCAAATCCTGTAACCATTCTTCATAGGACACGGTTTGCAGACCGGTCACCATTTTGGTCGCTAATCTCTGAACTTGTTCCAGTTTGTTGATGTCTTTTTTAATGACATGGAACATGTTGATAATTAAAGATTAGATAGTTCACTAAGATAAACAAATGGCAGGGGAAGTCTAGTCCAATCCTAGTTTTTACGTGTTTCTTAGGCTTATAGTCATGGCCAAAAGTGTTGGCATCCTTGAAATTATTCCAAAAAATGAAGTATTTCTCCCACAAAATTATTACAATTACACATGTTTTGTTATACACATTATTATTTCCTTTTTGTGTATTGGAACAACACAAAAACACAGAGACAAGAGACAAATTGAACAAAATTGTACACAAACCCCAAAAAATGGGCAAGACAAAATTATTTGCACCTTTCCAAAATTGTGGGTAAACAAAGATGTTTCAAGCATTTGATGCTTATGGAACCTCACATGTGGGCAATATAAAACACACAATAACAGGTGTGGCCAATATGAAAATCACACCTGAAACCAGATAAAAAGGGGAGAAGTCAATCCTTGCATTGTGTCTGTGTGTGCCAAACTATGTAAGGAGAACAGAAAAAAGAGAAGAGAACTATCTCAGGACTTGAGAACCAAACTTGCTGAAAACTATTCTCAATATACTTCTATACCACAGTGTTGCAGTATGTAGTTAAAATCACAATATCCTTTGAATCTCAACCTTCAGCAGTGGCTCACAGGTGCTATAATAACTCGTCAGCACCTCAACATCACATTGCAGGGAGCAGCGCGTAAGTATGGCACACATTACATGTAAATGCCGCTGTCAGATATTGACAGCAGCATTTAAATGGATACAAGCTGCGGGCGAAGTTTAGCTCCATCTGTGAATGTTTGAGACATATGCTGGCTATTTAATATAGTTGGTATCTGCTGCATGTGCAGAGATTTCAGCTCTTAATCACTCCACATGTGATCCCCCTACAATCAGGTACATGTACTGTATGTAATATTGTGTTAAGGGGTTAAAGGTTCGATATTGACTTTGAGGATTCAAATTTCCAATTGGTGGCACTAGAGTTGCTGTTGTTAGTCATCTTGGTTATATCTCATATTGGTAATATCTCTGCATGGTGCGAATTATTCGCCTAATGCAAGCAACATAACATTGTAAGCATCTCTCCTATATCTTCAGTGTGGAACATCATCCATAAATAGACCACAGCCATGTAATATTATATATTTTTATGCCATATTATTTATATTATTTATCTCAACTTATTTCTTATAAGCATATTTGCAAGGAAATGCTTGATTCACATTCTGTCTTAAAAAATCTCAGCATATGGCTATATTACATCCCAACAATCTATTTTTAATTCAAATCTATTTTGTATAAATCCTGGCACCTTTTTGGATAAGTGGAACCCATCATGTAAGCACCACAGAAGCACAGCATTGTGCATAAAAATGCCAAATTTCAACTGTTTATTCTGGAAATGTTCTGCTGGCACTGAAAACATATTCTGGCAAGCTCTGGTTATGTGAAGAGATTATGCAGGCTTTTTATTTTCCGCCAATTCCACAAGTACTACTGAAAGCTGGGGCTAGAGAACATCTTGTTAGGGCTTCAGTATGTAAAGAGTAAAAATATCTGTGCATCTTCAATCATCCAAATATTAAGTAAATTTGCATTTGTAAATTAAGATTTTTTTCTTTCTAAACGATACCAGATTTTACTTCCCTGCAGCTTTCAGCATAAGGTACAGTGGTGGCAATAGTAATTTTGCAGATGCTTATGTATATCCTCCCATAATCATCACAGCACGCAAAATACAGTATATATTAACATCTTATTATTTGCCAGAATGGTATCAAGAATAAATGAGCGAATTGAATTACTGTTGAATTTTCAGAAGTTCACTGGACCTGGCAAATTTAAGCAATTTGTGATTGGAATTGCACGAATTGCCAGAAATACCCACTGCTATTTTACCAATGAAGAAGATTGCAAGAGAAGGCCCACCTGACCATAGGTGCCATGGGGCAGGCTTAACATTAAAGGGAGCCTGCCATGTGAAAAAATGCTATTAACCTGCACTTATGTGGTTAATCTACAGGTTAGTAGCGTTGCAAACCTGGCTGATGCTGGAACCTAGACCCCCACTGCCGGGATTAAATTAGCTTTATTTCTTCCAGTAGCATTTGGGTTTAGGCTATAGGGGTAGCACAGGAGTGGGTTCTCTCACCGCTCTGTGCATCGAGAGCGGCTTCTGTAGCCACATCCCATCACTGACTGACAGCACTATTAGCATTAGGATCGGCTGTCAGTCAGTGTCAGGGGTGCGGTTAGAGCTTCTGCTCTCAAAACAAAGATCAATAACTGAAGCCACTCTTGCGTCACCCCCATGACTAAAACACATACGTTACCGGGAGGAATGAGGTTCGTTTCCTCCCTGCAGCTGGGAATTGAAGTGCCGGTGCCGGTACTAACCTGAAAATTAACCCTATATCTGCAAGTTAATAGTGTTTTTTTCACATGACAATTGCCATTTAATGCTTTGCAGCTATGGGTACCGTTACACTTAGCGATGCACCAGCGATCCCGACAACGATATGGATCGCTGGTGCATCGCTAAGTGGTCGCTAGTGAGCTGCCTCACAGGCAGATCTCACCAGCGACATCGCTGGGGTGGGGGTCGCTACTTACCTGTCAGACGCGGCGATCCTGACGTCCTCCCGCCTGCGTCCACGCGTCGCTCGTCGGCGCCACAGGAAGCCCAGCAGGAAGCGCCCGACGATAAATGATCCAGGACCAGCGATAATCAGCAGGGGAGCCGGTTGGAGGTAAGTATCACATGTAGCGATATCGCTAGCAATATCGCTGCTACGTCACAAAATCGGTGACTTTACAGCGATATTGCTAGCGATATCTCAGTGTGTAACGGGGGCTTATCACATCAGTTAGTGCCTTGTACACGTCACAGGGAATGCATAGCGAGAAAATGTCACAGCTCATGTCTTAGAAATAGAAATATTGAAGAAAGTCCCAAAAAACTCAAAAACTATGACTATACGGTGTAAATAGTAAGTGACCAAAACGCAATGAAGAACAGTTACATCCATTTACCTATTGTCATATATGAGGAGATCACTTTGACATTACTAAGGCTGTGTTTGCATTAAAGAGCTTAAAAAGCTTTCAGTACAGTCCTAGGAGAATTCAGAGTATTATACATGTGTTTTCAGGGCAATTGAAGTACCTAAAAAATATTTACCGCAAAAGCTAAAGCTGGTAATTGTGAACTTCAAAAACCAAGTGTTAAATGTTCAATACTCCCAATATACTTAAGAAGGTATGTTGAGAATATTTTGTCATACAAGAAATTGTTCTAAAAAGGCAATATGTTCATAGATATTTTTTTCAGTTTGTACATGTATTAAATAAAAAATACTCACCAACTTACTACAGCAAACTTCTACAAAGTCATTAACTCTACACCCTGTTCATATATTTTCTTCAGAATGATTTCCAATGTTTTCAAGGGTGGATAATCTGACCACTCCAGCACATATAATTTGTTTTAATTTAAAATATATAATTCCCTATTATGTTTTATCAATTCTATCCTTAGTTTACCTTTGCAGTTGTATTAACTCAGGTATTCATGAAATTTACCATTGCTCCATAACTTTGTAATAATTTCATCCGTTATTTTGACAGATGTCTCTTCCCTCTTCCTACATTATGCGCCCATGCAGTAGTTAAATATATGTGTGAAGACATCTGCAATGGAAAAAAAGGTCAAGATGTGTCTGAACTTCACTATATGTTCCAGTATTGTTTCATTTACAAATATGTCCTAATCAGAAAAACTGTTTTCATGTTAAAATTCTGATCAAGAGGGCCCTACTGCTATTACCTTTCAATCAGCGGTTGCTGTTAGGAATCACAACTGAGTAGTCTACAATGATGAAAGCGAAAGACAAGTGAAGTATATGCAATTCCCAGGAGTGGATTATAATGAGGGCAATCTAGGTACCGCCCTCATTTCAAAAAATTTTTTGTGGCCCTTATCATCGGACATGGAGCCATTTTTAGCTTCCTGTACATTGACATTTCTGTGACTCAGAAAACACAGTGATGCCATCATGCTGGCTGAATCAATTAGCATGTACGTCCTGGCCATGAAAGGAAGGAAGCAGAGCTACAGGAGATCGAATGAAAAAGTAAATAATTTTTTTAAACTGAATGAATTTGGAGGAGTTAGAGAGAGCACATGACAATAGTATTAAATGAGGAGTGATGATGGGTGACATAATGACTTGTGGGGTACATGCAATTATACTGTACTATGGGGGACATGTAATTATAATAAATTTTGTGGTGGATATGTAATTATAATGTATGTGGGAAGAGTATATAAGTATAATGAATTGGAGAAGAATGTGTAATGCAATGAATTGGGATGTATGTAGTATAAAAATGAATTGGGAGGGTATGTAATTATAAGGAATTGGAGGGGATATGTAATTATAATGAATTGATGGGGTGACATGTAATCATAATGTATTGGGGAAGGTAATTAAAATGAATTGGAGAACATGTAATTATAATAAATTGCGGAACATGCAATTGTTATGAATTGGGGGAGTACATGTCACTACAATGCATTGGGTGCAGGACACATAACTATAATGAATTGGGCTAGTAAGTAAATATAAAGAACTAGCTGAAGAGCCCGTCGCTGCCCGGGAATAGTAACTAACTGTGATTAGTTATAGCAAATTATAATTATCCTCCATCCCATAGTCCCTTGCCCATATACCCATCATACATATCCACGATCCCATAGGCCCGTGCCCATATACCTATCACACATCCTCCATCCCATAGTCCCATGCCCATATACCCATCATACATATTCTCAATCCCATGGTCCCATGCCCATATACCCATCATACATATCCACGATCCCATAGGCCCGTGCCCATATACCCATCATACACATCCTCCATCCCATAGTCAAGTGCCCATATACCCATCACACATCTTCCATCCCATAGTCCTGTGCCCATATACCCAGCATACATATTCTCCATCCCATAGTCCCATGCCCATATACCCATCATACATATTCGCCATCCCATAGTCGAGTGTCCATATACCCATCACACATCCTCCATCCTATAGTCCCATCCCCATATACCCATCAAACATATTCTCCATCCCATGGTCCCATGCCCATATATCCATCATACATATCCACGATCCCATAGGCCCATGCCCATATACCCATCATACACATCCTCCATCCCATAGTCAAGTGCCCATATACCCATCACACATCCTCCATCCCATAGTCGAGTGCCCATATACCCATCACGCATCCTTCATCTCATAGTCCCATGCCCATATACCCATCATACATATCTTCCATCCCATAGTCCCATGCCCATATACCCATCATACATATCAGCCATCCCATAGTCCCGTGCCCTTATACCCATCATACATATCCTCCATCCCATAGTCCAGTGCCCATATACCCATCACACATCCTCCATCCCATAGTCCCGTGCCCATATACCCGTCATACATATCTTCCATCCCATAGTCCAGTGCCCATATACCCATCACACATCCTCCATCCCATAGTCAACCATTATGACATCATAATGAGCGGCGGGGCTTGCAACCTATGATGACATCAGTGTCGCCATGGCAACCATTATGGCATCATAATGAGGAGCGGGGCTTGATACACACACACTTTTTCCCCATTATGTAGCTAGGGGCAAAATTGTTTGGTGAATTGGAACACGCGGGTTTAAAATTTCGCCTCACAACATAGCCTAGGACACTCTTGGGGTCCAGACGTGTGACTGTGCCAAATTTTGTTGCTGTAGCTGCGGCGGTGCGGATGCCAATCCCGGACATACACACACACATACATACATACACACACACACTTGAGCTTTATATATTAGATTGGGAAGAGGACATGTAATTATAATAAATTGGGAGAAAATGTAATAAAAATTAAATAGACAGCGCAGTGGCTCTGTGGTTAGCACTGTAGCCTTGCAGTGCTGAAATCCTGGGTTCAAATCCCACCAAGGACAACATTTGCAAGGAGTTTGTACGTTCACTCCGTGTTTGCATGGGTCTCCTTCAGGTTCTCCGATTTCCTCCTACACTCCAAAGACAGGGAAGATAGGGAATTTAGATTGTGAGCCTCAATGAGGACAGCAAAGATAATGTCTGTAAAGAGCTGCAGAATATGAGAGTGCTATATAAGCAATATGTCATGATCCTATGCTTGGTTTGGGACTGGTGCACCAGGGGTTAATTATTGTGGCCTCTCTCTTGATCTGGGAGGGCTTTCTATAGCCTCGGGTTGCTCTAGTTCTTGTCAGTTATACTCCTGCCCTCGGCTGAGTTAAGTTGACCCCTGTGTGCCTATGCTTTGTGCCTGTTCTCGTATGTGATTGTTTGGTTCTATATAACACAAAACCATTTAGCACAGCTAAAGTGGTGGTGCAACAAGTAGGATCCTAGTCCGTAGTCATATGTATATAAAGACTTGGCACACACTATATATGATTTCCAGTGAAAAGGTAGTTTTTAATATACAGTACATACAGTATAGACGTTTCGGGCACATTGACCTTCATCGCAGTACTATGTATTGTACTGCTGTCATTTACATAATGCTCAAAGGAAGAAGAGCCAAAACATATGTGGTCCCCCCGGGAGTAGGGACAGAAAGCACTGCTGTGCAAAGTCGGTCTGGTCAGTTTGCTGCATATGGGGCAATGACACGGCATCCACCGTGGGTCAGAAGTACAATACATAGTACTGTGATGAAGGTCAATGTGACCGAAACGTCTATACTGTATGTACTGTATATTAAAAACTACCTTTTCACTGGAAATCATATATAGTGTGTGCTAAGTCTTTATATACATTGTTTGGTTCTGACCTGGTCTGTTTCCCCGTTGTATATTTGCCTGCTGATTTGGTACTGTGTGTTTGCTCGCCTGGTTCTTGGACTTTTGCCTGGTTATTGACTATCTGTTCTGTCTGCTCCCTTGGTACCATTATTGTCTCTCTTGGTTTTCTTACTCCTCTGGCCTGACCCTGACTACTCTCCTGCTCCTTGTGCTCTTACCCGGTGACCCCGGCTCACGTTACCCTCCCGCGTTACGGTCAGACTCTGATGCATCCCGCTAGCTCCTTTCGGCATACTGCTGTTGGCTCCACCCTGGTCCCGCTCCCTGCGGTCACATGCCTAAGGCCCTGCTCGTCGGCGGTCGCATACTGTCCCATCTATTCCCCGTACGCTGTGAACTCCATTTGTCTGCTCTGCACTGGACATGTATGGACCGGTGGGCACCCATTATGCGGTCTATGATACAATGCATAATAAATTATGCCAGTAATCTGAAAGATCCCGAAATCAAATTTTTTTAAGCTAATCTGTGCTGTATTTCAATGGAAAACATCTATAAACTCCCATCTTATGAACAAATATCATGCTGTAATATGCCGAAAATGTTGTTATTTTGTCTTACTAATTCATTTTTAATCCTGCCTGAAGGAGCCTCTGTGCTCTGAAAGCTTGCAAACATATGAGAATACTTTTGTCATTGTTGGGCATAATAGTATTTACTAGAGTTGAGCGAAACGGGTCAGTCAAATTCATAAGTTGCCGACTTTTGCTGAAGTTGGGTTTCATGAAACGAAACCCGACCATAGCGTGAGGTTGGCCACGAGGTCGGCGACCAAAGCGCCAAAGTCGCGTTTCAAATGATGCTTCCAGCGCCCTTTTTCAGCCAATGATGGAGGACTCACACTGTGGGCAACACGATGACATGGGCATCGGTTACCAACATCTTTGAGAAGGGCATGCAAGTGATTGGCTTGCTTTGTGTGGCATCACAGGGGCTGTTAAAGGGCGTGCACGCCGACCGCCATCTTACTTCTGCCAATATTAGCATTAGGGAGAGGTTGCAGCTGCTGATTCTAAATAAGGGAGAGCGTTAGGCAGGGAAGAAGAACCAAAAAACTGCTTCTGCTGTTAGCGATTTCCACTGTACAACACAACAGTTTGTGTGCAGTGACAGGGGAGGATATATTTTTTATGCATCAGCTCTGTTGGTTATTAGGCTGCCTTGTAAGGCTCCCTGATAGCTGCATTGCTGTTTGCACACTGCTGTGCAAACTGCTTTTTTAAAAGCAAAAATACTTTTCTTCCTCTTTTCTGCACAGTTACCAAACCTTAATTTTTCCACACTTTTGTGTGCAGCAGTCCTCGTTAATAGGCTGCCTGCTGCCATACTTGGACTGAGAGCATCATTGTCAGCCTCCTAAAATCTCTAGGGAGCTTCCAATTCTCCCCAATACTATATACACCTTGTACTTTGTCATACACCAGCCAATTTCAGCCTGTTAAATTGAGGTGTAATCTATAGTGGGCCTGAGATAATAGTTCAGCCTCCTAAAATCTCTAGGGAGCTTCCAGTTCTCCCCAATACCATATACACACCTTGTACTTTGTCATACACCAGCCAATTTCAGCCTGTTAAATTGAGGTGTAATCTATAGTGGGCCTGAGATAATAGTTCAGCCTCCTAAAATCTCTAGGGACCTTCCAATTCTCCCCAATACTATACACACCTTGTGCATGGTCTTACACCTGCCTATTTCAGCCTGTTAAATTGAGGTGTAATCTATATTGGGCCTGAAATAATAGTTCAGCCTCCTAAAATCTCTAGGGAGCTTCCAATTCTCCCCAATACTATATACACACCTTGTACTTTGTCATACACCAGCCAATTTCAGCCTGTTAAATTGAGGTGTAATCTATAGTGGGCCTGAGATAATAGTTCAGCCTCCTAAAATCTCTAGAGAGATTCAAATTCTCCACAATACTATGTACACGCCCCCTGATGAAGGAGTGACCCTCCGAAACGATCGTTGGGGTGGGTTGCTGACTGCTGGAACCTTTGCCCGTCATTTCATTAGGTAATTCTTGCTTTTCTTTGCTACCTTGCTTTCTAGGCATCATAGATCTGTCGAACTATGGCGAATTATCACCAGTTATCTGACAAGGACCTGTGTATTTATTTGTTTATTTGATGGATGGAGCTTGGATAAGATATCTTTTTTGGCGGTGCACTTTATTTGCTATGCATTGCCATGCACTATATGCACTTTGTGATAATTTAGTAAATTTATGCATGTATGGTTGCAAACTGCTTCTCCTCCCATATCGATGTTCTCCCTCACAGGTCATTCCCCTTTATGCACCATGAACACCTCTTCCATTTTGCCCACTACGGTTCGTGGGAGAACCAGCTCTGCTGCTGTGTGCTGGGAATGCCTCAAAAAAACGGTTTACCAGAGTTGCTTGTTTGCTAGCCAATATTAGCTTTAGGTTCTCCTGTGGCATGATGTTGTGCAATTTGCCTTTATAGCGTGGATCGAGGATGCTGGGCAACCAGTAGTCGTCATCACTCATCATTTTGGCAATGCGGGGGTTACTTTTTAGAATCCGCAAGGCATAATCACACATGTGGGCCAATGTTCCAGGTGTCAATAGTGCACTGCCAGTGGTGGGTGGAGGAGCACTTTCTGGCAAATCCACATCCCTCAGTCACACACAAACCCTGTACCTGACCTTGGAATGCCCTCATTTTCTCTTGCCCCTGAGAAGCATCCTCCTCCCCAAAATAATCATCTTCCTCTTCTTCCTCCACCTCGTCCACGACAGTTTCCTGACAGACAATGGCTGACTGTCATCAAGGCTTCCCTCCTCCTCCTTCTCCTGTTGCTCCTCAGCTGCAGATGCCTGATCCTTACTGTGCATCAAAGTTTGCATGAGCAGACGCATAAGTGGTATGCTCATGCTTATGATGGTGTCGTTTGCGCTTATCAGCCGTGTGCATTCCTCAAAACACTGAAGGACTTTACAGAGGTTTTTCAGCTTTGACCACTGCACACCCGACAACTCCATGTCTGCCCTCAAACTGCCTGCCCGTGTGTCCTCCCACAAATGCATTACAGCCAGCCTCTGTTCGCACAGCCTCTCAACCATGTGCATGGTGGAGTTCCATCTTGTAGCAACGTCTATGATTAGGCGGTGCTTGAGGAGGTGGAGTGATCGCTGCAGCTTCTGCATACGACTGGAGTGTATGGGCGAGCGACGGATGTGCGAGCACAGTCTTCGCTCCTTATGGAGCAGGGCTGTTAACTCCAGATAATTATTTAGGAAGCACTGCACCACCAGGTTCAAGGTGTGAGCCAGGCATGGTATGTGTGTGAGTTTTGCAAGGGTTATGGCTGCCACAGAATGCCGCCCATTATCACTGACTACCTTGCCTGGCTCAAGATGTAGACTGCCCAGCCATGACTCTGTTTGTCGATGCAAGTAGTCGGCCAGTACCTCCATGGTGTGTCTGCTGTCGCCCAAAGACATCATTTTTAAAACAGCCTGCTGCCGCTTACCAATAGCTGTTCGATAGTGGGACACCTCGTGTGCAACACTGACAGATGTGGATGGAGTGCTTGTATGACTGTGCTCTGTCGACGAGCTTTCGCTTCTGGAGGAGGAGGAGGGTCGAACGCCTACAGCCAACTGTTTCCTATACCGTGGGCTAGGCAGCACTGTTCTGCCACCGCTGTCCCCTGTGGAGCCTGCATCCACCACAATAACCCAGTGCACAGTGATGGACACGTAATGGCCCTGGCCATGCCTACTGGACCATGCATCTGTTGTGAGGTGCACTTTTCCACTCACTGATTGTTTTAGTGCATGGACAATGCGGTCTTTCACATGCCGGTGGAGGGCAGTGATGGCTTTTCGAGAAAAGAAGTGCCGACTGGGTATCATAGCGTGGGACAGCGTAGGCCATGAGCTCTCGGAAAGCTTCGCTTTCAACCAAATGGAAGGGCATCATCTCTAATGAGATCAGGTCGGCAATGTAGGCGTTCAAAGTCAGTGTCCTACTGAGAGTGTCTGGTAGGGTGAGCTGGACTTGAGAGCTGCATATGGGGGAACTAGCATTGGACATGACGGACTGAGAAGGGGTTGGTGATGGTGAGGGTGTTGATAGCCTAGATTCAATGTTTCCATGCAAACATATTGTGATTCCCTAACTGCTTTGGCCTAGCGACGACACCTCAACATTTCTTGGTGGTGGTGTGCTTAGCGGTGGCCTTACAGTGGGGGAAGCAATGGAGCATTGCCGGCTAACTTCAGTCGGAGCAGGTGCACATGTGCTACCTGAGCTTTTGTAGTCCGCCCATGCTTGCAAGTGCATGTTGGTTAAATGTCTAAGCATGCAACTGGTATTCAAATTTCGTAGATTTTTCCCTCTGCTAAAGGTCCTTCGGCACTTCTTACAGATAACCTTTGCGTCATCTGTAGGATTTTGTTCAAAAAAGTGCCACACTGCACTCTTCCTACTATGGTACAAATTATCAGGGCTTGCACTCTGTGCTAATTTGACCGTCTGGCCAAGCTTTCCTGCAACTCTTTTAGTTTTGTTATCAAGTTTTTTGACAGCTACGGGCCTGCCAGATAACCGCTGCTGCGATGACGATGCCTGTTGCAGATCCTTCTCTTGTTCTGACCTATTGTCACCGGAACCCTCTTCCCCCAATGGATGCCAATACGAGTCAACAACTGGGTCATCCATGACCTCGTCTTCAATGTCATCTGCACCTTCCTCTGTGTCACCGTGTAAGGTGGTATAGTTTGCGGGAAGGGGCACCTGAGTTTCATCAGGGTCTGATTCGGGCTCAGTAAACTGCGAGGGCAATGTAGTACTGTGGGTGAATGTACCAGCAAAATCATCTAGCAGTGGCATCTGCATCAGTGCCCTCCATGTCAGATTCATCTTGGACTGGGGAATTCAGGATTTGACTTGATAACCCAGGAATGGTATGTGAAAACAGCTTCATGGAGCAACCTGAAGTGTGTGCTGCAGCATCCTTCACTTTTGGTGTGGGTGAAGGACACAAGGAAAGGTGTTATTCCTGACCAGAACCCTGCACTGACGACTCTGTGCTTGCAGTTTTTGTAACTTCAGAAGAGAAGGCAATAGAGCTGGAAGCTGTTTCGGCAATGTAAGCCAAAGTCTGTTCCTGATGCTCCGGCTTTAAAAGCGGTTTACCTACTCCCAGAAAAGGGAACCTTAAAGGCCTTCTTGTGCCAGACTATGACGCAGGCTCAACACCTGCCTTAGCTGCTATTGTGCTTTTGCCAGAAACAGCCTATGCACCACCACCACCATCAGTACCAGCTGTGCCCCCCGCCCACGTCCGTGGCCTCTTCCACCATACTTCCTTATGTTTGGGAAAATGTACCAAAAATACCAGCAGAGAAATGGTACTGTATGAGGAGTGTACAGCTGTGTAAGGTGTATGTAAAAAGTGAAATCTCCGTATATATTTTGTGAGTCACAGACGCTCACCCAGTATGTATTTCACCGTAATCCAACAAGCAGTTATAAGGTACTGTATCCGAAGTGTACAGCTGTATACATTGTTGGTGAAACAGTCAATCTCCCTATATGTATTTACGGAGTGTCTCACACACACACGCTGATTCTGTATAGATGTGACCGTAATAAGAACAGCAGATATACAATACTGTTTGAGAATCGGACAGCTCAATACGGTGTATGGAGAAATGGAAATGTCCGTATATGTATTTACAGAGTGTCACAAACACTCTGACTCTGTGTAGATGTGACTGTAATAAGAACACTAGATATCCGATACTGTTTGAGAATGAATCGTACAGCTCAATACGGTGTATGGAGAAATAGAAATGTCCGTATATGTATTTACGGAGTCCCCCAAACACACGCTGACTCTGTGTAGATGTGACCGTAATAAGAACAACAGATATCCGATACTGTTTGAGAATTGGACACCTCTATATGGTGTATGTATGGAAAAATGTTAATCTCCATGTATTTTTTACGAAGTCACACACATATAGCATGTATTTGTCCGTGATACCAGCCGGTATATGGTAGTGTGTGAGGAGTGTACACTAGTGTTGAGCATTCCGATACCGCAAGTATCGGGTATCGGCCGATACTTGCTGTATCGGAATTCCGATACCGACTTCCGATATTTTTTCAATATCGGAATTCGGCATCGGAATCGGAAGTTCAGTTGATTGACGGCCTGACGTCATCATGATGCGCGGTGTGTGCGCATCATGATGCGCCGTCATTTCGGGCCTTCCGGGGGTCTCTGCCGGCCTGCCGGGGGGCTGTGCCGGCCTGCCGGGGGGCTGTGTGGACTGCCCGGGGTCTGTACCGGCCTGCCGGGGGGCTGTGCCGGCCTGCCGGTGGTCTGTGCACCCTGTGGGGGTCTGTACCGGCCTGCCAGGGGGCTGTGCTGATGTCCGGGGGTCTGTGCAAGCATCGTCCGATGGGACTACAAGTCCCATCTGGCGATGCCTGCTACCATGACAGTGATTGACACATTAGCCAATGATGGGACAGTAGTAGTCCCATCATCCGGCTAATGTGTTAAATGTTAAAAAAAAAAAAAAAAATACTACATACATACTACATATATACTACATACATACTACATACATGCTACATACATACTACATGCATGCTACATACATACTACATACATACTACATACATACTACATGCATGCTACATATATACTACATGCTACATACATACCACATACATACTACATGCATGCTACATATATACTACATGCTACATACATACCACATACATACTACATACATGCTACATATATACTACATGCTACATACATACCACATACATACTACATGCATGCTACATATATACTACATGCTACATACATACCACATACATACTACATACATGCTACATATATACTACATGCTACATACATACCACATACATACTACATACATGCTACATACATACTACATACATACTACATGCATGCTACATACATACTACATACATACTACATGCATGCTACATACATACTACATGCTACATACATACTACATATATACTACATACATACTACATACATGCTACATACATACTACATGCTACATACATACTACATACATACTACATACATGCTACATACATACTACATGCTACATACATACCACATACATACTACATACATGCTACATATATACTACATGCATGCTACATACATACTACATATATACTACATGCATGCTACATACATACTACATGCTACATGCATGCTACATACATACTACATACATACTACATGCTACATACATACCACATATATACTACATACATACAATACATACATAGACATACAGTACATATAACATAGAGTAACATACTTACCAATACTTGTCACATTGTTCCCCGAAGCCATTGTCTTTCCGGAATAAATATTAACATAACAAACCACAAAAATACTCACCCACGATCCGAAGCAGTCCACGAGTGTGTCCCACGACGATCTTGGGTAGAGAACTGCAGCATCAGATGATGCTGCCGTTCTCTACGGGCTGCAGGAATCCAATGACGGAAGGTAGGTATCCTTCCGCACTGTATTCCTCCGCCACTTAAAAAAAAAAAAGTCCCTAGTCTCACTTTATGCCATTGCTGTGTTGGAAATTCCCACACAGCAATGGCATAAAGTGAGACTAGGGACTTTTTTTTTTTTTTAAGTGGCGGAGGAATACAGTGCGGAAGGATACCTACCTTCCGTCATTGGATTCCTGCAGCCCGTAGAGAACGGCAGCAACAGCTGATGCTGCAGTTCTCTACCCAAGATCGTCGTGGGACACACTCGTGGACTGCTTCGGATCGTGGGTGAGTATTTTTGTGGTTTGTTATGTTAATATTTATTCCGTAGACGACAATGGCTTCGGGGAACAATGTGACAAGTATTGGTAAGTATGTTACTCTATGTTATATGTACTGTATGTCTATGTATGTATTGTATGAATGTATTGTATGTATGTAGTATATATGTGGTATGTAGTATGTATGTAGTATGTATGTAGCATGCATGTAGCATGCAGTATGTATGTAGCATGCAGTATGTATGTAGCATGCAGTATGTATGTAGCATGCATGTAGTATATATGTAGTATGTATGTAGCATGCATGTAGTATATATGTAGCATGTATGTGGTATGTATGTAGCATGTAGTATGTATGTAGCATGCATGTAGCATGTATGTAGCATGTATGTAGCATGTATGTAGTATGTATGTAGTATATATGTAGTATGTATGTAGCATGCAGTATGTATGTAGCATGCATGTAGTATATATGTAGTATGTATGTAGCATGCATGTAGTATATATGTAGTATGTATGTGGTATGTATGTAGCATGTAGTATGTATGTAGCATGCATGTAGTATATATGTAGTATGTATGTAGCATGTAGTATGCAGTATGTATGTAGCATGCATGTAGTATATATGTAGTATGTATGTTGCATGTAGTATGAATGTAGCATGTATGTAGTATGAATGTAGCATGTATGTAGTATGCATGTTGTATGTATGTAGCATGTAATTTTTTTTTTTTTTTTTTTTTTACATTTAACACATTAGCCGGATGATGGGACTACTACTGTCCCATCATTGGCTAATGTGTCAATCACTGTCATGGTAGCAGGCATCGCCCGATGGGACTTGTAGTCCCATCGGACGATGCCTGCACAGACCCCCGGAGCCTGCACAGACCACCGGCAGGCCGGCACAGCCCCCCGGCAGGCCGGCACAGTCCCCCGGCAGGCCGGCACAGCCCCCCGGAGCCTGCACAGCCCCCCGGCAGGCCGGCACAGCCCCCCGGAGCCTGCACAGCCCCCCGGCAGGCCGGCACAGCCCCCCGGCAGGCCGGCACAGCCCCCCGGAGCCTGCACAGACCACCGGCAGGCCGGCACAGACCACCGGAGCCTGCACAGACCCCCTGGCAGGCCGGCACAGCCCCCCGAAAGGCCCGTACAGACCCCAGAGAGGCTGTACAAGGGCAGGAAAGGGTTTTTCTTATTCCGATACCGGAAGTCCCATAGACTTGAATGGGACTTCTGGTATCGGAATCGGCGATACCGATACTTTTTTTAAAGATCGGCCGATACCATCCGATACGATACTTTGAAGTATCGGATGGTATCGCTCAACTCTAGTGTACACCTCTATATGTCAGTCCAAGAGAGCCCCGCTCCAATCCATGAGTGTGATTTCCTTAGGCCATGCTCACACTACCGTGTTTGATGCAAGAAACTCTCACGAGTCTCTCGCATCAACACCCGCCACTACCGCCGGCACTCAGGACCAGAGCTGCGGCTGCATAGAAATGCATGCAGCCGCAGCTCCGGTCCTAAGTGCCGGCGGCAGTGCCGGATGTTGATGTGAGAGACTCGTGCAAGTTTCTCGCATCGCACATGGTAGTGTGATCCCGACCTTATACGGGGAGACATACTCACAGTCAATGTCGGCAGAAGGCAATGGATTTCTCCATGATCTGCTGGGTAGATGGATCAAAACCAAAGTTTCTGGTGCTCAATCAATCAATGCTCAGCATTCCGGTCAGTCACGCTAGATGAAGCCTCCCAGAATGCAAAAAAAATGCTGCACTATGCCATAGTGATGCCACCAGCTACAGACACCTAAGCAGGCAAAAAGGGTAGCATGCCTTTAATCATATGGTGATTGATTGATCTGCATCCAATATTACTTATTTTTATAGGAACCAAGGGGTAATATTTCTCCTTGTGGAGAGTGACATGTCAAGTCTGGCATGCCAAGGTGATGAGACTTTTAAGCCTTTCCCATGGGAAATTTAATATGCAAATTGTCTCTTCACAGAGGAGCAGGACTAGAACTCTAATACCACCTTTTAGAAGTAGCAATCCGAAAAGTCAATATCAACCCTTTAACGAGCCTTGTCACATGACTTAGGAAAAAAGCAAAATAAGAATCTCAATTTGCAGACACTGTGTTTCGGGGTACTGCCCCTCATCAGTGCAAAGTGTAATATCTGGTTTGGCTAGGTGAGAGGTGTTTGACTGGGATCTAAGGGGTAATCTTTTTCCTTGTGGAGAGTGACATATCAAGCCTGGTATACATTCACTACAACAGAGGGGGATTCAAACATTAAAAATCAAATAACTTGCCAGAGTAAGAGCATTATTTACTGCACTTGATGTCCCTGCACAAAATTATACATAAGAAGAAGCAAAAGAGAACTACATGTCAAAATGAAGGAACACATATACAATAATATCTCATTCAACTATGCAGGACATCCACTATCTAAGCATCACAAATTGCTACATGATGGTAAATTAAAAAGTACCGTATTTTTCAGATTATAAGATGCTCCAGATTGTAAGACGCATCTGTCACAGTCACGTGTGTCTGGACACAGCGAGTACCGCAAGGCGAACCCATATGACACACGTGACACTGGATACACCACCTCCAGTGGGGAGAATTTAAATAATAAACACGTGCAGCTGGATACACCGCCTCCAACTGGCGAATTTAGACATTACACGTCTTTCCACAAGTCTGGAAACCCCGCTTCCAGTAAGGCGAATTTAAACAATAAGGGAAACCTGGGAAACATTAACAATGGTGGGCCCTGCGATAGGGAATAGGGAAGTGGAGATCTCCTGAGCTCCCCTGAGCCAGTGTCCCTGCACTCCTAACGTTCCCTATGCTGGTTCCGCACCAAGCGCGCAACAGGAACCAAAAAACCCTAGCTCACCCTGACCTAAACCCTCAATAGGGAATTGGTCGGTGCGGAAACTAATCCCACCACTGCACTAAAACACACATGCGGAAAGATGACAAAACAGGGGAAACACCACTTAGCTTTGCTCTGTTGCGTATGCTCCTAGCAACAGAGCCCACCCTGTGTGCATCTTCTCCTCCACCCGGATCCATCACCATAGTGCAGCCTTGGAGCAGAGTCCACCACCAGTTGCAGAAGTCCAGTAACAGAGTCCCAAAGATGAGTTCAGCTCCTGCCCAAAAAGTAAAGCATGTTTGAGTCCAGCTCTCAGCAACCAAGTCCCACATGCTGAGTGCAACTCTCTCCATAGTCGTCACTCCACCAAGCCATGCAAGCACTTCCTGCCAACACCATAAACTGTGACTCCACCACGCCATGCCAGCCCTTCTTGCAGACCACCTAGCTGCCACTCGTCCCCTCTGGCTGGGCTGCGCAGGACTCATGTTCAGCTCCTTCTTTCACCCAGGCTTCCTTGTGAATGACTAACACAGAGCCTAACACCTGATTTGTAATTGCGTGCACATTAACCCTAAAACTAAGGTGCGATACCGCTCACCACCACTGGGCAACTTAGAATGAAACACCACGTGTAATAATTCTAATGGCCACCGGCGGCAATCACATCACTTTGGCACCAAGCCAAAGGAAAAAAAGTTGAACTTTGTCCATTTAAACTGTCAGATCCACGCTGGATCATGACAGTACCCCCTCCTTAATGAGGGGCCTCTGGACCCTCAAGACCACTCCTCATTAGGGAAGCACCTACAGTGGGGACGCCCAGATCCTGAGTTCACCCCACCCATACCTGACACCTCAGGTTTATGACAAACGCACCGCTGGTATTGGCAATATGTGTTCTGGAGGCACCACTCATCTCCACAGCGAAGACCTGTGGAACGAGTTTATGTATGTGTATGTTTGCTATGAGCTGATCAGACTCCAACACACTTCCACAAGATGTTTTTGGTGGCCACCCATACATGCTCATTCACACACAGGTCCGAACCTGAACGTTTATTGCACACATTCGTTAGTCATAAATTTGGTGAACTCATTCTGGCACTCAACAACAGAGGTGTCCCCCTGCTGTCACCACACTCACACCCCCGCTATTCACCAAGGGACACCACCCTCCAACCCTTTCACCATGAGGTCTGCGCCTCCCAGGGTTGGCCAACGGTGAGGGCTGAGATCTGTCCCCACCCCCCCGCAGCGCACCTGCTGCACACACCTGGAAGAGAAGGGGACAGGAATATGGAGGAAATATACACTCGCTGGTCGCCTTCCTCCACACAACCAGGAGGGGGCGGCCTCTTCGGTGGTATTGAAGATTTGGCGTGAGCCCCGCGGACTATCACACCAGTCTGCTCACTACAGAGACGTACCCTTTCACCTCAGGGAACCCCAGACAGCACCATGGGGATCACCAACTCCACCCACCTGTCTGGTTACGTCCGCCTGTATGAACAAGTCCCGCTCCCCAGCAGTGACTCTAGGGGGCTTTTACCAAAGCCGCAGGGACATGGAGGAAAAATACACTCGCTGGTCGCCTTCCTCCAAACGACCAGGAGGGGGCGGCTTCTTCGGTGGTATTGAAGGTTTGGCGTGAGCCCCGCGGACTATCACCAGTCTACTCACTACAAGGACGTACCCCTTCACCTCGGGGAACCCCAGACAGCACCATGGGGATCACCAACTCCACGCACCTGTCTGGTTACGTCCACCTGTATGAACAAGTCCCGCTCCACAGCAGCGACTCAAGGGGGCTTTTGCCAGACCCGTAATTTGCCAAAGCCGCCATTTTGATTTCCTGGTTGCCTGAGCAGAGGCCCCAGACCCTGATAACTGCTGCTGCAGCGGCTCTAACACACCTTGCTGCTCCCCACTCACCTCAGTGAGGCCCCGCAGCAGTTACTCATAGGTCTCCACATGGCTAAAGCTCACCAGAAAAAAAAATGTATGGTTGGTGATAATGTCACGGTCACGTGTGTCTGGACGCAGCGAGTACCACAAGACGAACCCATATGACACACGTGACCCTGGATACACCGCCTCCAGTGGGGCGAATTTAAATAATAAATATGTGCAGCTGGATACACCGCCTCCAACTGGCGAATTTAGACATTACACGTATATACAAGTCTGGAAACCCCGCCTCCAGTAAGGCGAATTTAAACAATAAGGGAAACCTGGAAAACATTAACAATGGTGGGCCCTGCGATAGGGAATAGGGAAGTGGAGACCTCCTGAGCTCCCCTGAGCCAGTGTGCCTGCACTCCTAACGTTCCCTATGCCAGTTCCACACCAGGTGCGCAACAGGAACCGAAAAACCCTAGCTCACCCTGACCTAAACCCTCACTAGGGAATTGGTCTGTGCAGAAACTAATCCCACCACTGCACTAAAACACACATGAGGAAAGATGACAAAACAGGGGAAACACCACTTAGCTTTGCTCTGTTGCGTATGCTCCTAGCAACAGAACCCACCACCATCTTCTCCTCCACCCGGATCCATCACCATAACTGGATCCTTCACCATAGTGCAGCCTTGGAGCAGAGTCCACCACCAGTTGCAGAAGTCCAGTAACAGAGTCCCAAAGATGAGTTCAGCTCTTGCCCAAAAAGTTAAGCATGCTTGAGTCCAGCTCTCAGCAACCAAGTCCCGCATGCTGAGTGCAACTCTCTCCATAGTCGTCACTCCACCAAGCCATGCAAGCACTTCCTGCCAACACCATAATGTTATGATTGAGTCACCGAGGAGGAAAAAACAAAACACAAGCTCAGCCCAGAAAATCAGTGAGGCTGGAAACTAGCGGATTGCAGACCCCTAATCCTATCACACAACTAGCAGTAGCCGTGGAGTGTTCCTATGGTGATCCTAGACACCTCGTCACAGCCAGAGATCTAAATAAGCCTAAAGAGAGAAAAGGGAAAAACTGACTGCCCCAGAGCAGACCCCAAAGCAATAGGCAGCCCCCAACATATAATGACGGTGAAACGAGATGAAAACACTAACACAGATAGAAAGATAGGTTGTGCAAACGATGGGGCCCAAGCTAACTAAAAAGGACAGAACAGAAAAGCTGCTGTCTGCAATCCGAGAAAACCCTGCTAAAAATATTACCAACACAACTGATAAGCAAAAAGGACCCTGAAGTCACTAGACTTCAAACCCTATATCAGCACTCAGAATATTCTGAAAGCAGAGCAAAAGAGAACACTGATCAAGGAATAAGAATCCAGCACATTCCTGGCCGGGGATGGCTGAACTCAAAAAACAAGGTAAACAAAACCAAAACTAATAAGTTCAATAGCAGAGCAAAAACTTATCTTTGGGAAGCAGGAATCAGACTGGTCTCCAAGAATCCAGCAGAGAAATCACCAGCCACTCAGAAGGGCGTCGGCTGCCTTATATCCAATCTGAAGTTCCTGTTACCCAGTCACAATCCACCTGATCAGGTGTTTGATTTCTTTCATCCAAATCAGCCTCACTACCTTCCTTCACCAGCAGAGGGAGATCCTCGGACACAAAAGGTGAATGTACAGATGAGCTCACAACACCATAAACTGTGACTCCACCATGCCATGCCAGCCCTTCTTGCAGACCACCTAGCTGCCACTCGTCCCCTCTGGCTGGGCTGCGCAGGACTCATGTTCAGCTCCTTCTTTCACCCAGGCTTCCTTGTGAATGACTAACACACAATATCACCAACAGTGATTGAACCCACCTGTCTCCCTTTTATAGAGCCCTAACACCTGATTTGTAATTGCGTGCACATTAACCCTAAAACTAAGGTGCGATACCACTCACCACCACCGGGCAACTTAGAATGAAACACCATGTGTAATAATTCTAATGGCCACCGGGGGCAATCACATCACTTTGGCACCTAGCCAAAGGAAAAAAAGTTCAACTTTCTCCATTTAAACTGTCAGATCCACGCTGGATCATGACAGCATCCCATATTTTGAGGATCTCCCGAGATCTTGATGCCGAGTTCTCCATCTGTGCATGCGCCTCCCCTGGCAGCCATTTCCCAGAGTCCACTGCATATCAAACTATGGAACTGCGGAGGGCTCTGACCTTTCACAAAAGCCTGGCAGAGCCCCCGCAGCGGCACCAGACACGCGCATCAGCACCGGATAACCGCAGCATCACTGGACACCCGCAGCAGCATCGGACACCCGCACACCCCTCATCCCAGCCTGCAGCAACACTCCACTCTTTCCTTGTCCAGCCGCAACCCTGGGACCCTGCTCCACCATGGTGGTAAGGCATTTCAACATTATAAGACGCATCCCCATTTCCCCGCCAAATTTGGGGAAAAAAGGTGCATCTTATAATCCGAAAAAATACGGTAATTCATTATAAGGAATAGAAAAACATTGGAAAGTGGATAATTAGATAAACCAGATTTCCAAAGGTGAAAGTCATTGGATATTTGATTTAAGTACCCTCATACCAGCAGGATTAGAAAGTGAAATAGAGCTATTTGCATTCACAGGCAAATAAAATCATTATCTATACAAATAAGTAATACTGGATTCAGATCAACCAATCATCATCTATACTTACCTATAAAAGACTGCCTTGTTCCTAGTAATGGTAATCCCTGAGGAAGGAGGACATTGTCCTCCGAAACTCATAGGATTAGATGCATACCCCCTTTTTGCTTGCATAGGAGTCCGTAGCTGATGATGTCACTACAGCATGCGGTGCCAGTTTTTTTGCATCATTGTAGACTTTATCCAGCGTGACTGGACTAAACAATGAGCATTGATAGCTCCACAGACTTTGGTTTGCGCCATTCAGGTCTGATTGCAGCATTTATTATATTTATTTCACCTCATCACATTAGCACATATCCTCATGTATAAGCAAAAATGGCTATTTTATCTGTTAGGGAAGATTGAAAAAATTTGCACACAGCTGCTAGTCTATATCCCTACAAAAAAGAATCCTCTTCTGATTTGTCAGCCTTGTGCAACATCATATGTTTGTGTTCGCAGCAATGCTGATAACAGGCTGGACCAAAAAAATGAACATCGTCACCCATCTTTCCTGAACCCCAATCACCCTGTATCTCTCTATTACTGGTATGTGTTGTAGCTGCTTTCTCACCTTATTTCCTTGATTGTAACACACAATTTGGCCTTATCTGTCCATTCGAATCTATCTCCTTTAGCATTTTCTCTCCTGACTTCTAATTAATCGTCTTCTGTGTCTGTGTCCAGTCTTCTTGCGGCTCCTCCCTTTCTGATCACACCTGAGCCCTTTCATGTGCTGTTAAGCTACTATAAATTCAGACTAAGAGGTCTGACTGGACCTCGGTATGTCTGTAATTACAATGATGTCTTCTAAGGATAAAATCTGAAATATGCCTGAAATGAGCCTGAAGTGACCAGAAGGTACGACTAACCGCTGCGTATAAATGTACTAAATTTCTTTTGCCTTCTAAATTACTCTCACCATGCTGACATACGCTCTAACAGTTTTGGCTCCATTAATCCTCACTCTCCTTCGCTATCCGCAAACCCCTGCACCCGCTAACCAAATAGTAATCTCTCCTTCCCTCTTGCCTCCCCACCTGACCTCCTCTGTTGAACTGCTCCTCAACCTCAAAGATCTCCTAATAAAATTCAAAACAAGCCACCCACCCTCCTTCTCCCACATGCTCTCCCTCTCTCTGCTTTCTCCTCACTGCTGGCACCATATCTCCCAACCATGGACCCCCACAGCCCATACCTCCCATTATTACCCCTTCTATCGCTCCAAAACCAACACAAACACCAGAAATCTTTCCCACCTCAAATCCATGCCCATGACAACCACCACCCTGCTCCCACTCTCTGGATCACTCTGGAATGCCCGCTACATCTGCAATAGGGGAAGAGTCTTGAGGAGATCATTTGCATATTCCCAGTGCCTTCTGGGATAAGTGAAGAGTCTCCGCGAGCTCAACGATCACTGGGTTTTGGCCGTTGCAGCTGAAAAGAGGAAATCGGAAAACCAGGGGAAGAGTCTTGAGGAGATCATTTACATATTCCCAGTGCCTTCTGGGATAAGTGAAAAGTCTCCGCGAGCTCATCTTTCATCGTTTTTAAGAAATCTCAATATGGAAGAGGCCAGGAGCCATTTGGTGAGCTGCATTTCTTGCTACATGTTCACAGACTTACCAGTGGAAAAGCCAAACTTCACATGCCACAAATGCAAGCTTGTGTCTCTGTTGGAGGAAAAGTTGCAAAATCTCGAAGAGAGGTTAGCAACGTTGAAGATCATTAAGGAAGGTGAAGAGTTCTTGGACAGAGCAGAATTATCTCTTCATGTTACAGAAAGAGAAGAAATTCGAAGTGCACCTGAAGAAACAGAGGAATGGAAACATGTGACCCAGAGAAGCAGGAGGATCAGGAGGCAGTCAGCACCCATACTGCTCAGGAACCAGTACCAGGCTCTCACGCAGGAAAACGATGAAGAAATACATCAGGATAAGACTTTGCCAACAAACAGCAACCTTTTACACCTTCAGAGTCCTCCTGGATGGAGAAAGAAAAATGTTGTGAAGAAGAAAGGGAGAGTGGTGGTCATGGGGGATTCCCTGTTGAGAGGAACAGAGGCCGCTATCTGCAGACCGGATATAACTTCAAGAGAAATGTGCTGTCTTCCAGGTGCAAAAATTAAAGATGTGTCTGACAGGATATCAGGACTCTTCAGACCTACAGATGACTACCCATTCCTGCTACTACATGTGGGGACAAATGACACCGCAAGAAATGACCTGGAAACCATCTGCAGAGACTTTGAAGACTTAGGCAAGAAAGTGAAAGAACTGGGAGCGCAGGTGGTCTTCTCTTCCATCCTCCCAGTGGATGGCCATGCAACAAGGAGGTGGAATAAGATTCTGCAGGTGAACAACTGGCTACGTCGATGGTGCCTTCAGCAACGATTTGGATTTCTGGATCACGAAGTGAATTACTTATACGATGGACTACTTGCTAGAGATGGGGTGCACCTTACGAAGACTGGAAAGCATGTATTTGGAAGTCGCCTTGCTACACTTGTAAGGAGAGCTTTAAACTAGAACAACGTGGGAAGGGAAGCAAAAGACCAGAAAAAGCCATACACCTGACAAATGCTATTGAGAACTCTGCTATTAGAAGTGGAAAGGAAGAACAAAGACAAAAGAAACTAATTAATAAAAATATTGGAGAAAGAGAAACCAATCACAAACTAAAATGTTTCTATGCTAATGCACAAAGCATGGGCAACAAACAAGGAGAATTGGAACTACTAACACAGGAAAAGAAATATGATGTCATTGGAATCACTTAAACTTGGTGGGATGATACACATGATTGGAATACAAGACTAGAAGGATACAACTTATTTGCAAGAAACAGACTTGATAAACGAGGAGGGGGTGTCGCATTGTATGTTAGAAACGCGTATATCTGCACAGAGATTGAAGCTTCAGAGACTGGGAGCTCTGTGGAAACTGTTTGGGTAAGAATACAAGGACAGAACAATGGAAAGGACACCATTGTAGGCATTTACTACAATGCTGATGACACAAAGCTAGGAGGGATAGCTAATACTAGAGAAGAGAGAGAGAGGATTCAAAAAGATATAAAGAAACTGGAGAAGTGGGCAGCAACTAACAGAATGGTTTTTAACAGGGAGAAATGCAAATTACTACATCTGGGCAATAAAAATGAAAAAAGCATATACAGAATGGGAGGAATAGGGCTAAGTGACAGCACATGTGAAAAAGACTTGGGTATACTAATAGATCACAGACTGAATATGAGTCAACAGTGTGATGCAGGAGCAAAAAAGGCAAATGCAATTCTAGGATGTATTAACAGAAGCATACAGTCTAGATCACATGAAGTCATTATTTCCCTCTACTCCTCTTTGGTCAGACCTCATCTGGAATATTGTGTCCAGTTTTGGGCACCACATTTTAAAAAAGACATCAACAAACTGGAGCAAGTTCAGAAAAGAGCGACCAGAATGGTGACCGCTGTGCAAACCCTGTCTTATGAGGAAAGGTTGCAGGATTTGGGAATGTTTAGTTTGCAAAAGAGAAGACTGAGAGGAGACTTAATAGCTGTCTACAAATATCTAAAGGGCTGTCACATTGTAGAAGGATCAACTTTATTCTCATTTGCACAAGGAAAGACTAGAAGCAATGGGATGAAACTGAATGGGAGGAGACAGATTAGATATTAGAAAAAACTTTTTGACAGTTAGAGTGATCAATGAGTGGAACAGGCTGCCACGAGAAGTGGTGAGTTCTCCTTCAATGGAAGTCTTCAAGCAGAGGCTGGACAGACATCTGACTGGGAAGATTTAGCAAATCCTGCTTTGAGCAGGGGGTTGGACAAGATGGCCCAGGAGGTCCCTTCCAACTCTTCAATTCTATGATTCTATGATTCTATGATTAAACTCCATGTGATTCACGACCTTTTTACCTCATAATTTTTCCTTCCTTGGCCTCACTGAAACATGAATGACACCTTCCGACACTGCCTCCCCTGCTGCGCTTAGTTACGGTGGCCTCCACTTCACCCACACTCCTCGCTCTGGCAACAGACATGATGGAGGAGTGGGCCTTCTCCTTTCTTCCAACTGCACCTTTAACCCAATCCCACCTATTCTCTCCCTCATCCTCACCTCTTTTGAAGTCCACTTTGTCTACATCTATTCTCCCTCCAACCTCCAAGTGACCGTCATATATCGACTTCCGGGCCCGACCACTACCTTCATTGACCAATTCTCTACCTGGCTCCTTCACTTCCTCTCTGCTGACATTCCCACCATCATCATGGGTGACTTCAACATCCCCATCGACACTCACCAGTCAGCTGCCTCCAAACTTTTGTCCCTTACTTCATCTTTTGGACTTACTCAGTGGTCCTCCTCAGCCACCCACACAGACGGACATATATTAGACCTGGTCTTCACCCGCCTCTGCTCTCTTTCTAACTTCACCACCTCCCCTCTTCCTCTATCTGACCATCATCTACTCACTTTCTCATCACTGTCCTCCTCACCTGTCACCCATGTCCAGCAGCATGCGCACCCCTGCAGAAACCTCACACATCTAGACACTCGCACACTCTCTGAATCTATTCTACCACTGTCCTCCATATCTTCACTCCACGACACTGACACTGCCACTACTTTCTACAATGCTACTCTTGCATCAGCCATCGACTTGTTCGCCCCCGTCATGCATAACAGAGTGCAACGAATCAGTAGACAACGCTGGCACAATAACATCACTAAAAAGCCTCGGCAAGCATCCAGAATTTCAGAACGGCGCTGGAAGAAAACGCATTTGCAAGATGACTTCACTGCACTCAAACAAGCAACACTTGCGTTTAAATCTGCCCTCACCTCTGCTAAACAGGCCTACTTTACATCCCTTGTATCTTCCTTATCCCACAACCCCAAACAGTTGTTCAATACTTTTAACTTCCTCCTTCGCCCACCACTGCCCCCTCCGACTTCCCTAATCTCTGCAGAGGACTTTGCCGCACACTTCAAAAACAAGATAGACCAAACATGGCAAGTCTTTATTGCTCAACCACCACAACCCCCAGACCAATACCCAAACCCCATAACCTCCTTATCTAATATCACTGAAGGGGAGCTTGCTCATCTTCTCTCCAAATCACACCTCATCACTTGTGCACTTGACCCTATCCCATCCCACCTCCTCCTCAGCATCACCACCACTCTTATCCCATCCCTAACCCACCTCTTCAACCTATCACTAACTTCTGGTACCTTCCCTTCTGCTTTCAAACATGACACAATCACGCCTATCCTTAAAAAGCCAACCCTTGATCCAACAGCCACGTCCAGCTATCGCCCAATATCGCTGCTCCCATTCACTTCTAAACTCCTGGAGTAGCACGTCCACGCTGAACTTTCCTCCCACCTCTCATCTAGCTTGCTCTTTAACAATTTACGATCTGGCTTCCACCCCCATCATTCCACTGAGACAGCCCTGACCAAAACTACCAATGACCTACTTACAGCCAAAGCTAACGGACAATACGCTATACTCCTCCTTCTAGACCTGTCCTCTGCTTTCGACACAGTTGACCACTGCCTCCTACTACAGATGCTCTCCTCCTTTGGCATCAAAGACCTCGCCCTATCCTGGATCTCCTCATACCTTTCCAACTGCACATTCAGCATCTCCCATTCCCACACTACCTCTTCATCCCACCCTCTCTCTGTTGGAGTCCCCCAAGGCTCTGTTCTAGGACCCCCACCTTTCTCAATCTATCAATCTATGCACTTGGCCTGGGGCAACTCATAAAGTCCCATGGATTCCAGTACCATCTTTATGCCGATGATACTCAGATCTACCTCTCTGGCCCAGACGTCACCTCTCTGCTCTCCAGAATCCCAGAGTGTCTATCAGCCTATCCTTCTTCTTCTCCTCTTGCTTCCTCAAACTCAATGTTGACAAATCTGAACTAATCATCTTTCCCCATCTCACAGATCTTCCTTACCCGACCTTTCTATAACAATTGACGACATCACGCTTTCCCCCATACTGGAGGTCCACTGCCTTGGAGTAACCCTTGACTCTGCCATGTCCTTCAAACTGCACATCCAAGCTCTCTCCACTTCCTGTCACCTCCAGCTCAAAAATATTTCCATAATCCGTCCCTTCCTTAACCTTCAGTCTACTAAACTACTTGTGCATGCCCTCATCATCTCCCGCCTCGACTACTGTAACATCCTTTTCTGTGGCCTCCCTGCTAACACCGTTGCACCTCTCCAGTCCATCCTCAACGCTGCCGCCTGACTAATTCATCTCTCTCCTTGCTACTCCTCCGCTTCTCCCCTCTGCAAATCTCTTCACTGGCTCCCATTCCCTCAGCGTATCCAATTCAAATTATTAATACTGACCTACAAGGCCATCTACAACCTGTCTCCTCCATACATCTTTGAACTAATATCCCGATACCTTCCCTCACGTAATCTCCGGTCCTCCCAAGACCTCCTTCTCTCCTCCACACTCATTAGCTCCTCACCCAACCGCCTCCAAGACTTCTCCTGAATAGCCCCCATTCTCTGGAATTTCCTGCCCCAACACGTCCGGCTATCATCCACACTCGGCTCCTTCAGATGGAACCTGAAAACCCACCTTTTCAGGAAAGCCTACAGCTTGCAATTATCCCCGCTGCCTCCTCACCACTACTGGAGCTACCGCCTCATAATCACTGGAGCTGCTGCAACCTCCCAACCTACTGTCTCCTTCCCCACCATCTTGTAGCATGTAAGCCCAAAAGGGCAGGGTCCTCTCTCCCCTCTATATCAGTCTGCAATTGTTAGTTTGTTTACTGTAAGTGATATCTGTAATTTGTATGTAACCCCTTCTCATATACAGCACCATGGAAGCAATGGTGCTTTAAAAATAAATAATAATAATAAATAATGATAATAATCTTGCATTCTCTACACTCTCTAGTATGATTCATAGCAGCCCAGAGCTGGGTGACCCCCCTTCCTCTTCTTAGCCTGTCACATATTGCAGCCTTGCGCTTGCAGCTCCACACAAACACTTGGTAACACTACACCTGCCCTTTCCTGTATCTTCCCCCCTCCTCCCCACTGCAAGGAATGTTAATTAGCTAGTGGAAAGAATTTCCTTTGTCTGAAGCCCATATGCTTGAATAAGTGTGGGAAATATTAAAGAGGCCAGATCTCAGACCCAATCTGCGACAGAAATATGAAAACTACATTTCTGCGATGTGCGCCGACCCAGCTTCCTAGCCCATGTTTTTCACGGTCCAAGCACCAACAGAACCCGAGAAATAGATTTCTCCTGAACTGTGTAAAATAATTAGTCCGTGTTTGGTCTTGAATTAATGCCAGCGATGAGCTGGAAAAGATAATACTATGGGCGTGTCTATACGAGGTACCCTCTGCGAGATATAGTTATTATAAGTTTTGTAGTCAGATTCTAACTCCAAGAGTTAGGGGAGGACCATCACAAGCCAACCCCTTCAGTGATGTCACTAGCCCAAAGCTATAAGGCATTGTCCCTTAAACCTTCATTCATTCTAGCCTGAGATTCTGTGCCAGTAGGATCTCAAATGCATGGAGATGTCTGGCTCCATCCCCCAGCATGGTTCTGCTGGACATAATCTAAGCATTATGTAAGTGTATCTTCTGTTTTAACCCTTATATTATTTGTAGTCGTATTGTACATATATTATTGTCTCTAAACACTGCCCATCATTTGGGAATAAACAATAAAATTTTATTAGTTCTGCCTCCATGCTCTGTGATGAATTCATTCGCCTATAAGCTAAATACGCTACTGATTCAGGTTTGCTTTGAACCCCTCTATTAATTTTAAATATTAATAGAGAAATCGAAGATGGTGGCAGCGAAGTGTGTTCTGGGCTAGGTGGGTACTGCTGGCAGTGATGGAACAAGTTTTATAAGCTGATTGTGTGGCTGTGCCCAGAGCATTTATAACTCTCAATGAAAGTGGGCCTAATAGCCACTGCACAACAAGCAGCCCATCCGGCGACAAATTAACCTAGGTGTAGTTCCCTGACTGACCTGAGGCCAGATCTCAGACCCAATCTGCGACAGAAATATGAAAACTACATTTCTGCGATGTGCGCCGACCCAGCTTCCTAGCCCATGTTTTTCACGGTCCAAGCACCAACAGAACCCGAGGAATAGATTTCTCCTGTACTGTGTAAAATAATTAGAAACAAAATCAGTGTGCATAGAGATGCACGGGATGACATCACCACCTGGTGAGCCTCCCAGCAACCAATTACACCAACTCCAAAGAATTATGTCATAACAAGAGAAACTGGAGTGCACGGTGATAACAAGAAGGATACTTTTTTTATATAAAAATATAAATGTTTATTAATCATACAAAATATATAAATGAATATACCAAGTAGAATAGTGCACCAAGGAGCATATAGGCAAAGCACAAGGGCCACCCCTCTGGCAAAACAACCCTATTATAAGCAAATACTCAGGTCAAGTGACCAAAGAAAACATATATATATAGAGGAGGCAAGTCAGGAAGTTCCTGACATGGACCACAATACCGCCGCAATATATCCCAAATAGCCAGATTGAATAAATAGTGGTGCCGCTTACCAGGATCTGAGAGGCCAGAAAGGGAGCCCCAGGTGCCTAATGTCCACCCCCGACGCGCGTTTCGCTGGCTCTGAAGCCTGCTTCCTCAAGGGGAAGCAGGCTTCAGAGCCAGCGAAACGCGCGTCGGGGGTGGACATTAGGCACCTGGGGCTCCCTTTCTGGCCTCTCAGATCCTGGTAAGCGGCACCACTATTTATTCAATCTGGCTATTTGGGATATATTGCGGCGGTATTGTGGTCCATGTCAGGAACTTCCTGACTTGCCTCCTCTATATATATATGTTTTCTTTGGTCACTTGACCTGAGTATTTGCTTATAATAGGGTTGTTTTGCCAGAGGGGTGGCCCTTGTGCTTTGCCTATATGCTCCTTGGTGCACTATTCTACTTGGTATATTCATTTATATATTTTGTATGATTAATAAACATTTATATTTTTATATAAAAAAAGTATCCTTCTTGTTATCACCGTGCACTCCAGTTTCTCTTGTCATGTGTAAAATAATTAGTCCGTGTTTGGTCTTGAATTAATGCCAGCAATGAGCTGGAAAAGATAATACTATGGGCGTGTCTATACGAGGTACCCTCTGCGAGATATAGTTATTATAAGATTTGTAGTCAGATTCCAACTCCAAGAGTAAGGGGAGGACCATCACAAGCCAGCCCCTTCAGTGATGTCACTAGCCCAAAGCTATAAGGCATTGTCCCTTAAACCTTCATTCATTCTAGCCTGAGATTCTGTGCCAGTAGGATCTCAAATGCATGGAGACGTCTGGCTCCATCCCCCAGCATGGTTCTGCTGGACATAATCTAAGCATTATGTAAGTGTATCTTCTGTTTTAACCCTTATATTATTTGTAGTCGTATTGTACATATATTATTGTCTCTAAACACTGCCCATCATTTGGGAATAAACAATAAAATTTTATTAGTTCTGCCTCCATGCTCTGTGATGAATTCATTCGCCTATAAGCTAAATACGCTACTGATTCAGGTTTGCTTTGAACCCCTCTATTAATTTTAAATATTAATAGAGAAATCGAAGATGGTGGCAGCGAAGTGTGTTCTGGGCTAGGTGGGTACTGCTGGCAGTGATGGAACAAGTTTTATAAGCTGATTGTGTGGCTGTGCCCAGAGCATTTATAACTCTCAATGCAAGCGGGCCTAATAGCCACTGCACAAAAAGCAGCCCATCCGGCGACAAATTAACCTAGGTGTAGTTCCCTGACTGACCTGAGGGTAAGGAGGGCGCCGGAGAGCTGCAAGTTCCAAAGTGGAACTGTAAAAGTGGGTGAAAGTGGGATATCCATAAATCCCGACAGCTTGTAACATTGTGACAGTGGTGGGATAACCAAAATAAACCCCCCTGTGGTAAATTGTTAGGGAAAGACTAGCTTGCTGTTTTTTATCACATGGTGCCAGTGGTTGGATAACTAAGATAATCCCCCTGTGCCTGTGATAGCTGTGTGCGGCCAAAGGTCACATCCCCATGTCTGTGACATATCGGTGTCAGCGGTGGGATCGTGACAGCATATGTTGCAGATTATAAGGCGTACCAAACCAAAAGATGCACCAGAAATTTTGGGGATGAAAATAGGGAAACATTTTTTTAAATAAAATGGTGGTGCATCCTGTAGTCCTCTTTTATGGTAGCTTACAGGATGGCGGCTATGGTGGAGTGGGTTCCCAGGCGGCAGAATGTCAGCTGCAGGAAGCTAGCAGTGGCTGCAGGAGTGATGTAATGATGCAGGTCATGGGCTGGGAGGAAGGGGTGTTTGGCCATGCAAGGCTGCGAGACTTCCCATATTTTTCAGTGTGGTGGACTTCAGGAAAATGGCCTCTGGAGGTAGTGCTTGCACAGATTGAGATCTCAATCTGTGCATACATTGCCTCTGGTGGCCTTTTACTGAAGTCCACTGCGTTGGAAAGTATGGGAAGTGCAAGGACTCAAGACACTTTGTGAAAGCCCAGGGTGCACAGCAGCCTCACACCCCCTCCTCCCAGTCTGGGGTCAGCAGCATCACCCCACTCCTGCTACTACCACCAGCTTCCTGCAGCAGTGACTTTGCCTCCTGGGATCCCACTCCAAGGCAGCTAACCCCCACCCAGTAAGCTACCTTTGGATAAGAGGCACCTCCAATTTGTGTTGAGGTATGGAAGTGACAGAGGCTTTCTGTAGAGAAAACAGGAGGAGTCCACAAAAAAAAATACACACAGACTATTTATTTGTGATACCTTATTACTTACACATACTTACAAGCATTACACCTAAGATACAATAGCACTGATAACAGCTGATTTCACAGCATGGTCCAATCAGCTGTCTCACGCCATCGCACAGTGCTGAGATGCATGCTAGGCATGCAATCCCCACGCCATTGCCATGAAGATGAAATGCATCATCCTCATACCTCCGATCTTTTTTAAAATTAAAAAGGGACATATAGTGTGGCACAACACTGCTATTTTCATGAATAGTGGATAACTACCAAATTTACTACAACCCCTTTAATTTTCTGGATCTACTTTCAGACTAGCACAACAATGTGGCTGATATTTTCCAACAGTAGCCACATGGCAGTGCCAGCCACAAATTAGTACATGCTGCTTGAATAGTGTGTGCCAACATTATAATTCATCCCATGTAGCACGGACCAATAATGACAGCAAAAGGAACTCACCTGTTAATCACCCATTAGATACAACTCAATCGCACACTAGATATTTGTCATTAGCTCATTCAATACATGTTTACTCGCCCACTAGACACATGTTAATCACCCACTAGATACGCACCACTCATGTGTTATTCACCCACTAGACATGTGTCACTTGCCCACTAGATGTGGGTCAATCATACATTATTCACACATCACTCGCCCACTCTCTCACTAGATATGCGCCACCATCACATTATAGAGGCATCACTTACCCACTAGATACACATCACTCGCCCACCAGATACAAATCTCTTACACACTAGACAAGCGTCACTCACTCAATAGACAGGCGTCACTCGCTTACTAGACACGCATCACTAGCACATTAAACATGCATTGCTAGCACATTAGATATGCATAACTCGCACACTAGATAAATGTCACTTGTACACTAGATAAATGTCACTCATTTACCAGAAATGCATCACTTGCACATTAGACACACGTCACTTGCACATGAGATATACGGTATATCACTCGCACACTAAATACATGTCACTTACAGAGTTGTTTGAATAGCTTTGGATAAGAGCTTATCCGAATAGCTATAGCGCTTACCGAATAGCTGCATCAGGAACCCGGATACTTGGAGCGCTCCTGATGATCAGCTGTTCGTCTCCACAGCTGCATGTGTCGCGGCTGTGTGACAGTCACAAAACATGCATGGAGAGCCTGTTTGTTGGGCTCTACATACTGTACATGTGTTGTTACAGTGAAACAGACGCTACACATGCGGCGCCGAACAGATGATCATCGAGATTGCTCCAGGTATCCGGATTCCTGATCCAGCTATTCGGTAAGAGCTATAGCTATTCGGATAAGCTTTTATCTGAAGCTATTCACTCATTCCTAGTCACTTACACACTAGATACTGTACGCATCACTTGCACACTAAAAATGTGTCAGTCATCCACTAGACAGGGATCATTCTCACACTAGATACGCATTACTTGCCCATTAGATACATGTCACTCACACAGATACATGTCACTCACTCATTAGATGCATGTCACTCACACAGATACATGTCTCATTAGTTTACACTGCACAAACTGTTCATGCCTTCTTGGCAGATAAGAAATTGGTATTCCTACTGTAATAATGAATTGATTTTTAAATTGTTAGGATCTGCCCACAAGTTGTGCCAAACCCATCCCCTTATATGATAAGCACCACCCACAACCTGTCATTTTAAAATGGAAAACCTATAATAAAACTTCTCTATATGTTTAGTATGACTTACAAAGTTACTGCCACCTAGTATAGTTCTCCCTTTGTCTTCCCTCTGCCCCTGCCCACAATAGCAACATAGCATTAATGTCAACTCCTCAGTCAATACCCCTTTTGATTGGCCACTAGGTCTCTCTGCCCTGCTCCATTCTTCTGTCCCTTCCTATATTAATACCTCTCATATATACTTCACCCCTCTTCTTGCTTTCTTACTACGCTTGCCTCCTGTGTTCCTTCCCTTCTCCTGCAGGGCCAGACCCTTCTAACTCATGTCTGTACTTACAGCCGTCTCCTCACCAATAAAGGAAAATTGGCAGAGCCAGTGATCAGCTCCATGCAGGAGATGATCTCTTATCATCAGGACACAGAAAAGGCTGACTGCACAAGTTCCAGAGTCAACAGAAGAAGCAGGAGGCAGAAAGCAGGTCTGGCAAAAACTGGGTGTGGTGTCTGTGGTGACATTATATCCAGTCTCTGCCAGACAGGAAAACTCTTGATGGGGTGTGAGCAGCTCCTACAGACTCAGGAAAGAGCTGCTCACATGCCGAAGTGTGGTTACTTGGCAACAGTGCAGAATGCTGACAACTCTTTTAAGGATTGAATCTTAGCCCAATCCTCATTGGCAATGGCTTCCAGTTTGCTAATCTTTGCTGGTTTGTGTGTGCTATGAACATATTCACACTTACACCAAGGAAACGCCACACCTAAACCAAACTGGTCCCTGTACTGACTATAAAAGCCCTAGTTAAACACTTAAAAAATATCATCTCGGACCTGGATCTCTGGATGGCCGTGAAGGGGTTCCTCATACCTCCAGAGGTCACAACACACTACCAACAAGGGTAAAGGAAAGTGTGAAGATACAGGAACCCAAGGTGAGAAGCTAAGAAACATTCAAATAAGGTGAAGGAGTGAAGGCTAAGGAGTACCTAAAATAAGAGGAACCAGTAAATCCTCCCAAGAACCGAACAGAGATAAAAGGAAAAGGTGCAGGGACGGAAAGAAAGCCAACTTACTAGAGTTGAGCGACTTTTGTTTTTTTAGGGTCGAGTTTCGCCTCATGAAACCCGACTTTTGCAAAAGTCGGGTCGAGCAAAATCGGCCGACTATAGGGAAAAGTCTGGGGTCCGACCGAAACACGGAACCCAATGTAAGTCAATGGGGAATAAAAGTCGGCAGTGAGAGGAGGACAGGAAACACACCTACAGTGGCCACTTGAATGCCAAAAGTATCAATTCTTCTTACTTAAGCTTGTCAACCTTAATTAACTTCATAATACAAGTTACGCACTGAAAAATGGGGGTTATTTGGCTACAGTTGTGGGGGGGGGAGGGCTGGCTCCAGGTTTTCATGTGCCCTGGGCGAAAGAGCGCCCCTTTAACACATACCACAACTCATCATGCTCCGATACGGCAGAGAAATAGTGGTATAGTACAATGAAAAATACTTCACTTTTTACATCTCATGACGAGGCCCATCTATTTCTCCATACAGAATCATTGGTCCCATATAATGTTTGAAACAGTATATGATGAGCTCCACATAATGCTACAGTATATGTTGGTCCCCATGGATGAAGCTCCACTGTCTTATGGGCCCAAATAATGCTCCAAACATAATGGGCCCCATTTCTAATGCTCTAGTGTATAATGGGCCCTGTAAATGCTGCTCCAGTGTCTGATGTCCACCTTTGGAATATTCCAGTGTATGGTGGGCCCCATCTATCATTCTCCAGAGTATAGTGCTCCCCAAAAATTGCTGTCCCAACATTGAAAACAATCAAATAAGTCTCCTCGCTAGGGAATCCCTGTACTAGTCTGGACTCCTCGTCATCCCCATCTTCCATCTCACTGCACAGTATTTCAACTTTGCAAGTGCTGTGATCCTGAGCAAGCAGGGGGGGGCCCACTCGTTGGCGACGGCACTGGCACAGGGCCCCTGATAGTACGGTGGTGTGTCTGATGACGGGTGGGCCGAACCTGCACTTTCATCTGCAGCTTCCTCTTTGTCACCGTGTAAGATGGAACTGTATATGGGAAGGGTAACCTGAGTTTCATCAGGGTCAGATTCAGGCCGTGTAGCGTGCGAGGGGAATGCAGTGGTCTGGGTCAATGTACCAGCAGATTCATCGAGCAGTGGCTGGGCATCAGTGCACTTGTGTCGCCCCCAGTAGTACGGTCGCCACAGTGGCATTACCTTCCTCCTAGGGAGTGTGATGTCATGCTTGGGAGCAACGAACGATCTCTCTAGCAGGTTAACTGATTGGGCGGCGTTATTCCCACGAGTCATGACCCTCCAAACAGCGTTCATGCAGGCAAAGTGTTTGTTTTACATGGGCAGTATGGTTGCAAAGCTGAACCTTAAAGGAATGTCCAGAAGGGCACCACCAGGAGTGGAGCCTACGGTTAAATTCGACTCCACCTGGGAAACCTCAAACATGCCAGCTACAGAACAGATGCACACATTGCAAGCTTAATTCCGTTAACGAACGAGACTCCGTCATGCCCCGCGGTCCGAGTCTGGCTAACTAGAGGGACACGTGAGGCTCTGGCACATGAGATTGGCCAATAACTGGTGTGTCATGCCCTTACATGTCCGTGGCTGCATGTGCGCTACACTGAATAGGCCAGCATTTGTCGCTTACAGGTGCAGATAACCCGCTGAACAACGTTAGTGATGGGGATCACTGATTACAATTATTACCTGCGAACAATGATTTCCCAGTAAGTGCAGGTCAACCGCAGTTCCGGAATTAGGCCTAACCGTCATTCCTGAAAAAATGAAAAACTTACGTGTGCAAACCACAGGTGCTGTAGCTTGCTTAACAGCTCGCCAGCCGTTCTCACGCCCAGTATGGATTACACGTGATTGCACAAAGGTGAGAATGGGTACCGTATCCCCAGATAACATGTATGGATAGCGTACACATTCAAAATATATGTCTATACATCAGGAGGCAGGCTCAAACGGTGTCAGGCCCAGTATGGATTGCACGTGATTGCACAAAGGTTAGAAAGGGTACCGTATCCCCGGATAACATGTATGGATAGCGTACACATTCAAAATATATGTCTATACATCAGGAGGCAGGCTCAGACGGTGTTAGGCCCAGTATGGATTGCACGTGATTGCACAAAGGTTAGAAAGGGTACCGAATCCCCGGATAACATGTATGGATAGCGTACACATTCAAAATATATGTCTATACATCAGGAGGCAGGCTCAGATGGTGTTAGGCCCAGTATGGATTGCACATGATTGCACAAAGGTTAGAAAGGGTACCGTATCCCCAGATAACATGTATGGATAGCATACACATTCAAAATATATGTCTATACATCTGGAGGCAGGCTCAGACGGTGTTAGGCCCAGTATGGATTGCACGTGATTGCACAAAGGTTAGAAAGGGTACCGTATCCCCGGATAACATGTATGGATAGCGTACACATTCAAAATATATGTCTATACATCAGGAGGCAGGCTCAGACGGTGTTAGGCCCAGTATGGATTGCACGTGATTGCACAAAGGTTAGAAAGGGTACCGTATCCCCGGATAACATGTATGGATAGCGTACACATTCAAAATATATGTCTATACATCAGGAGGCAGGCTCAGACGGTGTTAGGCCCAGTATGGATTGCACATGATTGCACAAAGGTTAGAAAGGGTACCGTATCCCCAGATAACATGTATGGATAGCGTACACATTCAAAATATATGTCTATTCATCAGGAGGCAGGCTCAAACGGTGTTAGGCCCAGTATGGATTGCACGTGATTGCACAAAGGTTAGAAAGGGTACCGTATCCCCGGATAACATGTATGGATAGCGTACACATTCAAAATATATGTCTATACATCAGGAGGCAGGCTCAGACAGTGTTAGGCCCAGTATGGATTGCACGTGATTGCACAAAGGTTAGAAAGGGTACCGTATCCCCAGATAACATGTATGGATAGCGTACACATTCAAAATATATGTCTATACATCAGGAGGCAGGCTCAGACGGTGTTAGGCCCAGTATGGATTGCACATGATTGCACAAAGGTTAGAAAGGGTACCGTATCCCCAGATAACATGTATGGATAGCGTACACATTCAAAATATATGTCTATACATCAGGAGGCAGGCTCAGACGGTGTTAGGCCCAGTATGGATTGCACGTGATTGCACAAAGGTTTGAAAGGGTACCGTATCCCCGGATAACATGTATGGATAGCGTACACATTCAAAATATATGTCTATACATCAGGAGGCAGGCTCAAACGGTGTCAGGCACAGTATGGATTTAACGGCCCAGACTACACAGCGGAGGAGCAGGGAGAGGTAAAGATTGCAAATGCTGGGGCCCTGCCCAAGCAAGGGGGCCCACTCGTGGGCGTCGGTACTGGCACTGGGCCCCTCATAGTACGGCGGTGTGTCTGACGGCGGGTGTGCACCACCACCGTCAGAGACACTTGATTGCACTATGAGGGACCCTGTGCCAGTGCCCGCACCCAAGAGTCGGCCTACCCACCTGTCCAGGGCAACGGCACTCGCACGGTGTCGTGCGCTAGGTGGTGACCCGGCCATGGGGGGGAGGCAGCACAGTTAGGGAGTTTTAGAAAGTGGCATATGTTGATGTTGGACATTCAGCTGATGCAAAAGGTGAAATAGGTCAAGTCCCAGGAAGAGGTGGACCAAAGCAAGCCATTTTTCTGTCACCCAATGTGTCATCAGGGGAAGGTGGGACAAAATCCTTGGAAACCCATGCGTGGTTCATTTTAATGAAGGTTAGATCATCCACATTTTGGGTTGACAGACAGGTCCTTTTTTCTGTCAGGATTGATCCAGCTGCACTGAAGACTCTTTACGATAGCACACTTGCAGCTAGGCAAGCGAGCTCCTGTACGGCATATTGTGCCAATTCAGGCCAGGTGTCCAGTTTAGCGGCCCAATAGTCAAAGGGGAATGACCTGTATGGGAGAACATCAATATGGGAGGAAAAGTAGTTTGTAACCATAGTTGACAACTGCTGTCTCCTGTCACTTTCCATTGATGCAGTATAACCAGTTGTGTGAGCGGTACTTGAAAAATCAGTCCACAACATTGTCATGAAACCCCTGTCTCCAACACCACTTCTGCTGTGTGCACCACGAACACCTCTGGCAAGCTGCCCCCGGCCCGTACGGCTCGTGTGAGAACCATCACCGCTGCTGTGTGCTGGGAATGCCTCAAGCAACCGATTTACCAGAGTTGCTTGTTTATTAGCCAATATTAGGTCAAGGTTCTCCTGTGGCATGATGTTTTGTAATTTGCCTTTATAGCGTGGATCCAGGATGCTGGCCAACCAGTAGTCGTCATCGTTCATCATTTTGGCAATGCGGGGATCCTTTTTAGGATCAGCAAGGCATAATCTGACATGTGGGCCAATGTTCCCGGTGTCAATGATGCACTGCGAGTGCTGGTTGGAGGATCACTTTCTGGCAAATCCACATCCCTCAAGTCACGCACAAACCCTGTACCAGACCTTGCCACGCCAACATTTTCACTTGCCCCACGAGATGCATCCTCCTCCCCTAAGTAATCATCCCCATCATCCTCCTCCTCCTCCTCCTCTTCTTCCTCCACCTCGTCCAGGAGAGGTCCCTGAGCAGACAATGGCTGAATGTCATCAAGGATTCCCTCCTCCTCTTCCTCCTCATCAACATTGGCTGCAGAAGCCTGCTCCTTAAGGTGCATCAAAGTTTGCATGAGCAGACGCATAAGTGGGTTGCTCATGCTTAGGATGGCGTCGTCTGCGCTTACCAGCCGTGTGCATTCCTCAAAACACTGAAGGACTTTACAGAGGTCTTTCAGCTTCGACCACTGCACACCTGTCAACTCCATGTCTGCTCTCAAAGTGCCTGGCCGTGTATCCTCCCACAAATGCATTATGGCCTGCCTCTGCTCGCACAGCCGCTCCACCATGTGCAGGGTGGAGTTCCACCTTGTTGCAATGTCGATAATGAGGCGGTGGTTGGGAAGGTGGAGCAATCGCTGCAGCTTCTGCATACGAACGGAGTGTACAGGCGACCGGCGGATGTGCGCGCACAGTCTTCGCACCTTCTGGAGCAGGGCTGTTAACTCCGGATCATTTTTGAGGAAGCACTGCACCACCAGGTTCAAGGTGTGAGCCAAGCAAGGTATGTGGCTGAGTTTTGAAAGGGCTATGACTGCCACAAAATTACGGCCGTTATCACTAACTACCTTGCCTGCCTCAAGATGTACACTGCCCAGCCATGACTCAGTTTGTCGCTTCAAGTACTCGGCCAGCACCTCGGCGGTGTGTCTGTCGCCCAAACACATCATCTGCAACACAGCCTGCTGACGCTTTCCACTAGCTGCTCGATAGGGGGACACCTTGTGTGCAACAGTGGCAGCTGCAGATGGAGTGCTCGTACGACTGCGCTCTGTGGACGAGCTTTCGCTTCTGGAGGAGGAGGAGGAGGAGGAGGGTCGAACGCCTATAGCCAACTGTTTCCTATACCGTGGGCTAGGCAGCACTGTCCCACCACCGCTGTCCCCTGTGGACCCTGCATCCACCTCATTAACCCAGTGCGCAGTGATGGACACGTAACGGCCCTGGACATGCCGACTGGACCATGCATCAGTTGTGAGGTGCACCTTTCCGCTCACTGACTGCTTGAGTGCATGGACAATGCGGTCTTTCATGATGGTGGAGGGCTGGGATGGCTTTGCGAGAGAAGAAGTGGCGACTGGGTAGGTCATAGCGTGGTACTGCATAGGCCATGAGTTCGCGGAAAGCTGCGCTTTCCACCAACCGAAAGGGCATCATCTCAAACGAGATTAGTTTGGCAATGTGGGCGTTCAAACCCAGTGTACGCGGATGAGAGACTGAGTACTTTCTTGACCTACTCATAGTGTCTGGGAGGGTGAGCTGGACTTGAGAGCTGCATATGGTGGAAGTAGCGGTGGACAGGGCGGACTGAGAGAGGGTTGATGATGGTGATGGAGTTGGTGTTCTTTCTGATGGCCTAGAATCAGTCTTTCGTTGATATAACAGTGGGATTCCCTGACTGCTGTGGACTTGCAACGACACCTCAACATTTGCTGCTGTGCTAACCGGTGGGCTTACAGTGGGGGAAACAATGTAGCATTGCTGACTACCTTCGTTGTGATCAGTTGCACATGTGGCACTTGAGGTTTGGTGTTGTGTCCACGTTTGCAAGTGCATGGTGTTTAAATGTCTAAGCATGCAACTGGTATTCAAATTTTTCAGATTTTTCCCTCGGCTAAAGGTCTTTGCGCACTTCTTACAGATAACCTTGGCCTGATCATGAGGATTTTGTTCAAAAAAGTGCCACACTGCACTCTTCCTACTTTGGCAGACATTTTGCGGCCTAGCACGCTGTGATCTTTTGACCCTCTGGACAAGCTGTCCAGCAACTCTTTTGATTTTTGGAACCTGTCTTTGGAGTGCTCCGGGCCTGCCAGATAACAGCTGTTGCGATGTCGATGTCTGCTGTGGATGCTCCTCATCTGAGCTATTGTAAGCAGCACCCTCTTCCCCCAATGGATGCCAATCTGGGTCAACAACTGGGTCATCCATCACCTCCTCTTCAATGTCATGTGCACCTTCCTCTGTGTCACCGTGTATGGTGGTATAGTGTGCGGGAAGGGGCACCTGAGTCTCATCAGGGTCAGAATCTGGCTCTGTACACTGCGAGGACAATGTAGTGCTCTGAGTGAATGTACCAGCAGAATCATCCATCAGCGGCTGTGCATCAGTGCACTCCATGTCAGATTCATCTTGGCCTGGGTAATTCACCATTTGACTTGATAATCCAGGCATGGTATGTGAAAACAGCTCCATGGAGTAATCAGTAGTATGGCCTGCGTCATCCTTCAATCTTGGTTGGGGTGAAGGACACAAGGAAAGGTGTGGTTCATGAACATGAGCCTCCAATGACGACTCAGTGCTTTTACTTTTTACAAATGAAGAAGAGGAGGCGATAGAGCTGGAGGCTGAGTCAGCAATGTAAGACAAAACTTTTTCCTGATGCTCTGGCTTTAAAAGCGGTTTGCCAACTCCTGGAAAACTAAGCCTTCGAAGCCTTATGGAGCCAGATGATGACGCAGGCTCAACACCTCCTGCATTCGGTCCTATTTTGCTCTTGCCACGACCATCAGATCCACCACCAACACCATCATTACCAGCTGCCAACCCCCGCCCAATTCCACGGCCTCTTCCACCAGCCTTCCTCATTTTTGGTAGAAATGTAGATAAAATCCAACAAACTATATAGTAATGTAAAACAAGGTACAAGGTGTCTATAGGACAGGGGAGATTTTGAATTTCTGCTCACACTAGTGGACACTGGACACTTTTGGATTGTGTGAGGCCCACTGAATATCTGAGCGCTATGTCACAGGCTCGATGGCACAGCTGTGACCAAAGTGACTAGAGGATAAGGGAGATTTTGAATTTCTGCAGACACTGGACACTTTTGGATTGTGTGAGGCCCACTGAATATCTGAGCGCTATGTCACAGGCTCGATGGCACAGCTGTGACCAAAGTGACTAGAGGATAAGGGAGATTTTGAATTTCTGCAGACACTGGACACTTTTGGATTGTGTGAGGCCCACTGAATATCTGAGCGCTATGTCACAGGCTCAATGGCACAGCTGTGACCAAAGTGACTAGAGGATAAGGGAGATTTTGAATTTCTGCAGACACTTGTGGACACTGGACACTTTTGGATTGTGTGAGGCCCACTGAATATCTGAGCGCTATGTCACAGGCTCGATGGCACAGCTGTGACCAAAGTGACTAGAGGATAAGGGAGATTTTGAATTTCTGCAGACACTTGTGGACACTGGACACTTTTGGATTGTGTGAGGCCCACTGAATATCTGAGCGCTATGTCACAGGCTCGATGGCACAGCTGTGACCAAAGTGACTAGAGGATAAGGGAGATTTTGAATTTCTGCAGACACTGGACACTTTTGGATTGTGTGAGGCCCACTGAATATCTGAGCGCTATGTCACAGGCTCGATGGCACAGCTGTGACCAAAGTGACTAGAGGATAAGTGAGATTTTGAATTTCTGCAGACACTGGACACTTTTGGATTGTGTGAGGCCCACTGAATATCTGAGCGCTATGTCACAGACTCGATGGCACAGCTGTGACCAAAGTGACTAGAGGATAAGTGAGATTTTGAATTTCTGCAGACACTGGACACTTTTGGATTGTGTGAGGCCCACTGAATATCTGAGCGCTATGTCACAGGCTCGATGGCACAGCTGTGACCAAAGTGACTAGAGGATAAGTGAGATTTTGAATTTCTGCAGACACTGGACACTTTTGGATTGTGTGAGGCCCACTGAATATCTGAGCGCTATGTCACAGGCTCGATGGCACAGCTGTGACCAAAGTGACTAGAGGATAAGGGAGATTTTGAATTTCAGCAGACACTGGACACTTTTGGATTGTGTGAGGCCCACTGAATATCTGAGCGCTATGTCACAGGCTCGATGGCACAGCTGTGACCAAAGTGACTAGAGGATAAGTGAGATTTTGAATTTCTGCAGACACTGGACACTTTTGGATTGTGTGAGGCCCACTGAATATCTGAGCGCTATGTCACAGGCTCGATGGCACAGCTGTGACCAAAGTGACTAGAGGATAAGGGAGATTTTGAATTTCTGCAGACACTGGACACTTTTGGATTGTGTGAGGCCCACTGAATATCTGAGCGCTATGTCACAGGCTCGATGGCACAGCTGTGTGACCAAAGTGACTAGAGGATAAGGGAGATTTTGAATTTCTGCAGACACTGGACACTTTTGGATTGTGTGAGGCCCACTGAATATCTGAGCGCTATGTCACAGGCTCGATGGCACAGCTGTGACCAAAGTGACTAGAGGATAAGTGAGATTTTGAATTTCTGCAGACACTGGACACTTTTGGATTGTGTGAGGCCCACTGAATATCTGAGCGCTATGTCACAGGCTCGATGGCACAGCTGTGACCAAAGTGACTAGAGGATAAGTGAGATTTTGAATTTCTGCAGACACTGGACACTTTTGGATTGTGTGAGGCCCACTGAATATCTGAGCGCTATGTCACAGGCTCGATGGCACAGCTGTGACCAAAGTGACTAGAGGATAAGGGAGATTTTGAATTTCTGCAGACACTGGACACTTTTGGATTGTGTGAGGCCCACTGAATATCTGAGCGCTATGTCACAGGCTCGATGGCACAGCTGTGACCAAAGTGACTAGAGGATAAGGGAGATTTTGAATTTCTGCAGACACTGGACACTTTTGGATTGTGTGAGGCCCACTGAATATCTGAGCGCTATGTCACAGGCTCGATGGCACAGCTGTGACCAAAGTGACTAGAGGATAAGGGAGATTTTGAATTTCTGCAGACACTGGACACTTTTGGATTGTGTGAGGCCCACTGAATATCTGAGCGCTATGTCACAGGCTCGATGGCACAGCTGTGACCAAAGTGACTAGAGGATAAGTGAGATTTTGAATTTCTGCAGACACTGGACACTTTTGGATTGTGTGAGGCCCACTGAATATCTGAGCGCTATGTCACAGGCTCGATGGCACAGCTGTGACCAAAGTGACTAGAGGATAAGTGAGATTTTGAATTTCTGCAGACACTGGACACTTTTGGATTGTGTGAGGCCCACTGAATATCTGAGCGCTATGTCACAGGCTCGATGGCACAGCTGTGACCAAAGTGACTAGAGGATAAGGGAGATTTTGAATTTCTGCAGACACTGGACACTTTTGGATTGTGTGAGGCCCACTGAATATCTGAGCGCTATGTCACAGGCTCGATGGCACAGCTGTGACCAAAGTGACTAGAGGATAAGTGAGATTTTGAATTTCTGCAGACACTGGACACTTTTGGATTGTGTGAGGCCCACTGAATATCTGAGCGCTATGTCACAGGCTCGATGGCACAGCTGTGACCAAAGTGACTAGAGGATAAGTGAGATTTTGAATTTCTGCAGACACTGGACACTTTTGGATTGTGTGAGGCCCACTGAATATCTGAACGCTATGTCACAGGCTCGATGGCACAGCTGTGACCAAAGTGACTAGAGGATAAGTGAGATTTTGAATTTCTGCAGACACTGGACACTTTTGGATTGTGTGAGGCCCACTGAATATCTGAGCGCTATGTCACAGGCTCGATGGCACAGCTGTGACCAAAGTGACTAGAGGATAAGGGAGATTTTGAATTTCTGCAGACACTGGACACTTTTGGATTGTGTGAGGCCCACTGAATATCTGAGCGCTATGTCACAGGCTCGATGGCACAGCTGTGACCAAAGTGACTAGAGGATAAGTGAGATTTTGAATTTCTGCAGACACTGGACACTTTTGGATTGTGTGAGGCCCACTGAATATCTGAGCGCTATGTCACAGGCTCGATGGCACAGCTGTGACCAAAGTGACTAGAGGATAAGTGAGATTTTGAATTTCTGCAGACACTGGACACTTTTGGATTGTGTGAGGCCCACTGAATATCTGAGCGCTATGTCACAGGCTCGATGGCACAGCTGTGACCAAAGTGACTAGAGGATAAGGGAGATTTTGAATTTCTGCAGACACTTGTGGACACTGGACACTTTTGGATTGTGTGAGGCCCACTGAATATCACAGCGCCATGTCACAGGCAGAAATTGGCTAGTGTATCACAAACTACAAGGTGTATGTAGAATTGGGCAGAGTAGGAATCTCCCTAGAGTGCAGGTCTGTAAGAACGGAAAATGTCCTCGACTTATTCTCACAGAGTGACACACATAGCTTCACTGTGGCTGTGATAACAGCCGTTACACGGTACTGTGTGAGGAGCGTACACCGCTGTATGGTGTGAAAAAATGCACGCTCAGTACCTCAGCAGGACAAAAAAAAAAAATTGGGATTGCTTTTAAAAAAGCAGTTTGCAGCTCAGTACCTCAGCAGGACAAAAAAAAAAATTGGGATTGCTTTTAAAAAAGCAGTTTGCAGAGCAGTGGGTAAACAGCAATGCAGCTGTCAGGAAGCCTTAGAAGGCAGCCCAACAACCAACACCACTGATACACCACAATATAGCCTCCCCTTGCACTGCACACACAGTGACTGGTGTGTTGTACAGGCACAATTGCTAGCAGCAGAAGCAGTTTTTTTTCTTCTTCCCTGCCTAACGCTCTCCCTACAGAATCAGCAGCAACCTCTCCCTATGCTAAGATCGGCAGAAGTAAGATGGCGGTCGGCGTGCACGCCCTTTTATACCCCCTGTGATGCCCACCAAAGCAAGCCAATCACTTGCATGCCCTTCTGAAAGATGGTGGTGACCCGTGCCTATGTCATCACGTTGCCCACAGTGTCTGTGGATCCTGATTGGCTGAAAAAGAGCGCAAAACAAACTTTTGAAACGTGACTTTGGTGCGTAAGTCACCGACCTCGTGGCCGACCTCATCCTAGGGTCGGGTTTCGTTTCATGAAACCCGACTTTGCCAAAAGTCGGCGACTTTTGAAATTTTTCGACCCGTTTCGCTCAACTCTACTCTTTACCATTATACCACACCATTTACATGGGCACCCAGGGCCACCGTCCGGGGCACCGCTGCTGTGACACATCCTACTGACACCGGCCCGGTACCGAGTACCCCACAGCCCTGGGAGGGCGACCCATATGCCGACTGCTGATCGGGCGGCGTTATTCCCACGAACTTCCAAACAGCGTCCATGAAGGCAAAGTTTTTGGTTTCCGGGGGCAGTATGATTGCAAAGCTGAACCTTAAAGGAATGTCCAAAAGGGCACCACCAGGAGTGGAGCCTGTGGCTTAATTGGACTAAACCCGGGAAACCACAACCATGCCACCTAAAGAAAAGATGCACACTTTGAAAGCTTTGTCGATTCTGTGTGTGGTGTGGTATGTGTGTTTGTAGTTGTGCTAGCGATTTCTCAGCTTTATTCCGTTAACAACCGAGACTCCGGTATGCCCCCGCAGTACGCGTCAAGCTTACTAGAGGGATAAGCGAGGCTCTAGCATGTGAGATCGAGCAATAACAGGTCTAGCATTCCCGTACATGTCCAGGGCTGCATGCACGCTACACTGAAAGGACCAGCTTTTGTCGCTTACAGGTGCAGATAACCTGCTGAACTCCGTTAGTGATGGGGATCTGGGATTCAGATTATTCCCCGTGAACGGTGATTTCCCAGTAAGTTCAGGTCAACCGCAATTCCGGAGTTAGGCCTAACCGTCATTCCTGAAAAAATTACGTGTCCAAACCACAGGTGCTGTAGCTTGCTTAACAGCTCGGCAGCCGTTCTCAGGCCCAGTATGGATTCAACAACATTGTAGAAAGTTGATAAAGGGTACAGTTTCACCGGATAACACGTATATATGTAGCCTAGTTTACACATTAAAAATATATGTCTATAGATCAGGAGGCAGACTCAGATGTTCTCAGGCCCAGTATGGATTTGACCAGATTGTACAAAGTTGAGAAAGCGTACTTTATCACTGGATAGCAGGTATATATAGCATAGTTTAAACATGTAAAATATCCGTGTTCTCAGTATGGATTACACAGCAATCTAAAAAGTGGAAAAAAGGAAATGCATTTGAGGCGTACACAACTATATAATTTTGGTGTTATTTTTAAATCTTCATATATATTTCTGTCTCAGTAATACAGTCTAGCCTCTCTGCAATAGGAAATGAGATGCATACAATTACTGACATAAAGGCTAGTGATTGCAGAAATCTAGGAATTACTATTCACGGGAAAAACTTCCGTCACAATTCTCATAGGCGATGCTGACCCTCAATTAATTTGTGTGTTGAGACAGTGAAAACATTTTTTTGTGAATAAAGTCTTGCTGTATCGCACTTCCGTTGATTCCATCACTGTTACTCATCTCAATCCAATTTTTATCACAGGGAGCGATGTAAACATGGTGCTCACTGGCTATCATGATCTGTCACGTAACTTTGGAGTGCAAAAGACAGAAGCCACAGGCCGTAGGCGATTCTATTTGATTGGCATGAGAGGGCACATTTTAAAATGTGCGCCGGAATATCACACGTTTGTGAGTAGGAAAACTGTGAAAGCTGATGATAAACCACCACTGCATGTCATTGTGAGTCAACGTCCATAAGAAATGGAAGCCATTGATCATCTGGAGCTAGAGCCCGGCCACCAGGACAGGGCATAGCTACATCTTAACCATCATCTTTCAGTTCAATCAATTTGTAGTGGCACTCCCAGTGAAAGATTTGACAGCCCAGACTACACAGCGGGGGAGCAGGGAGAGGTAAACATTGCAAATGCTGGGGCCCTGCCCAAGCAAGGGGGGCACACTCGTTGGCGTCGGTACTGGCACTGGGCCCCTCATAGTACGGCGGTGTGTCTGACGGCGGGTGTGCACCACCACCGTCAGAGACACTTGATTGCACTATGAGGGACCCTGTGCCAGTGCCCGCGCACAAGAGTCGGCCTACCCACCTATCCAGGGCAGCGGCACTCGCACGGTTTCATGCGCTAGGTGGTGACCCCGGCCATGGGGGGGGTAGCCCAGTTAGGGCGGTTTACAAAGTGGCATATGTTGATGTGGGACATTCAGCTGCTGCAAAAGGCGAAATTGGTCAAGTTCCCAGAATAGGAGGAGGACCAAAGCAAGACATTTTTCTGGCAACCTATGTGTCATCAAGGGAAGATGGGACAAAATCCTTGGAAACCCATGCATGGTTCATTTTAGTGAAGGTTAGATCATCCACATTTTGGGTTGACAGACGGGTCCTTTCTTCTGTCAGGATTGATCCAGCTGCACTGAAGACTCTTTCCGATAGCACACTTGCAGCTGGGCAAGCGAGCTCCAGTAAGGCATATTGTGCCAATTCAGGCCAGGTGTCCAGTTTAGCGGCACAATAGTCAAAGGGGAATGACCTGTGCAGGAGAACATCAATATAGGAGGAAAAGTAATTGACAACTGCTGTCTCCTGTCACTTTCCATCGATGCAGTATTACCAGTTGTGTGAGCAGTACTTGAAAAATCAGTCCACAACATTGTCATGAAACCCCTGTCTCCAATGCCACTTCTGCTGTGTGCACCACGAACACCTCTGCCAAGCTGCCCCTGGCACGAACGGCTCATGTGAGAACCATCACCGCTGCTGTGTGCTGGGAATGCCTCAACCAACCGGTTTACCAGAGTTGATTGTTTATTAGCCAATAATAGGTCAAGGTTCTCCTGTGGCATGATGTTTTGTATTTTGCCTTTATAGCGTGGATCCAGGATGCTGGCCAACCAGTAGTCGCCATCGTTCATCATTTTGGCAATGCAGGGGTCCCTTTTTAGGATCTGCAAGGCATAATCTGACATGTGGGCCAATGTTCCCGGTGTCAATGATGCACTGCGAGTGCTGGTTGGAGGAGCATTTTCTGGCAAATCCACATCCCTCCAGTCACGCACAAACCCTGTACCAGACCTTGCCACGCCAACATTTTCACTTGCCCCACGAGATGCATCCTCCTCCCCTAAGTAATCATCCCCATCATCATCCTCCTCCTCCTCTTCTTCCTCCACCTCGTCCAGGAGAGGTCCCTGAGCAGACAATGGCTGAATGTCATCAAAGATTCCATCCTCCTCTTCCTCCTCGTCAACATTGGCTGCAGACGCCTGCTCCTTAAGGTGCGTCTCAAAGTTTGCATGAGCAGACGCATAAGTGGGATGCTCATGCTTAGGATGGCGTCGTCTGCGCTTACCAGCCGTGTGCATTCCTCAAAACACTGAAGGACTTTACAGAGGTCTTTCAGCTTCGACCACTGCACACCTGTCAACTCCATGTCTGGTCTCAAAGTGCCTGGCCGTGTATCCTCCCACAAATGCATTATGGCCTGCCTCTGTTCGCACAGCCGCTCAACCATGTGCAGGGTGGAGTTCCACCTTGTTGCAATGTCGATAATGAGGCAGTGGTTGGGAAGGTGGAGCAATCGCTGCAGCTTCTGCATACAAATGGAGTGTACAGGCGACCGGCGGATGCGTGCGCACAGTCTTCGCACCTTCTGGAGCAGGGCTGTTAACTCCGGATAATTGTTGAGGAAGCACTGCACCACCAAGTTCAAGGTGTGAGCCAAGCAAGGTATGTGGCTGAGTTTTGAAAGGGCTATGGCTGCCACAAAATTACGGCCGTTATCACTAACTACCTTACCTGCCTCAAGATGTATACTGCCCAGCCATGACTCAGTTCATCGCTGAAAGTACTCGGCCAGCACCTCCGCGGTGTGTCTGTCGCCCAAACACATCATCTGCAACACAGCCTGCTGACGCTTTCCACTAGCTACTCGATAGGGGGACACCTCGTGTGCAACAGTGGCAGCTGCAGATGGAGTGCTCGTACGACTGCGCTCTGGACGAGCTTTCGCTTCTGGAGGAGGAGGAGGGTCGAACGCCTACAGCCAACTGTTTCCTATACCGTGGGCTAGGCAGCACTGTCCCACCACCACTGTCCCTTGTGGACCCTGCATCCACCACATTAACCCAGTGCGCAGTGATGGACACGTAACGGCCCTGGCCATGCCGACTGGACCATGCATCTGTTGTGAGGTGCACCTTTCCACTCACTGACTGCTTGAGTGCATGGACAATGCGGTCTTTCACATGATGGTGGAGGGCTGGTTTGGCTTTGCGAGAGAAGAAGTGGTGACTGGGTAGGTCATAGCGTGGTACTGCATAGGCCATGAGTTCGCGGAAAGCTGCGCTTTCCACCAACCGATAGGGCATCATCTCTAACGAGATTAGTTTGGCAATGTGGGCGTTCAAACCCAGTGTACGCGGATGAGAGACTGAGTACTTTCTTGACCTACTCATAGTCTCTGGGAGAGTGAGCTTGACTTGAGAGCTGCATATGGTGGAGCTAGTGGTGGACAGGGTGGACTGAGAGATGGTTGATGATGGTGATGGAGTTGGTGTTCTTTCTGATGGCCTATATTCAGTCTTTCGTTGATATAACAGTGGGATTACCTGACTGCTTTGGCCTTGCAATGACACCTCAACATTTGCTGCTGTGCTAACCGGTGGGCTTACAGTGGGGGAAACAATGTAGCGTTGCTGACTACCTTCTTTGTGATCAGTTGCACATGTGGTACTTGAGGTTTGGTGTTGTGTCCACCCTTGCAAGTGCATGCTGGTTAAATGTCTAAGCATGCAACTGGTATTCAAATTTTTCAGATTTTTCCCTCGGCTAAAGGTCTTTGCGCACTTCTTACAGATAACCTTGGCCTGATCATGAGGATTTTGTTCAAAAAAGTGCCACACTGCACTCTTCCTACTTTGGAAGACATTTTGCGGCCTAGCACGCTGTGCTATTTTGACCGTCTGGACAAGCTGTCCAGCAACTCTTTTGATTTTTGGAACCTGTCTTTGGAGTGCTCCGGGCCTGCCAGATAACAGCTGTTGCGATGTCGATGTCTGCTGTGGATGCTCCTCCTCCTCATCTGAGCTATTGGAAGCAGCACCCTCTTCCCCCAATGGATGCCAATCTGGGTCAACAACTGGGTCATCCATCACCTCCTCTTCAATGTCATGTGCATCTTCCTCTGTGTCACCGTGTATGGTGGTATAGTATGCGGGAAGGGGCACCTGAGTCTCATCAGGGTCAGAATCTGGCTCATTACACTGTGAGGACAATGTAGTTCTCTAAGTGAATGTACCAGCAGAATCATCTATCAGTGGCTGTGCATCAGTGCACTCCATGTCGGATTCATCTTGGCCTGGGTAATTCACCATTTCACTTGATAACCCAGGCATGGTATGTGAAAACAGCTCTATGGAGTAATCAGTTGTATGGCCTGCGTCATCCTTCAATCTTGGTTGGGGTGAAGGACACAAGGAAAGGTGTGGTTCATGAACATGAGCCTCCAATGACGACTCAGTGCTTTTATTTTTTACAACTTCAGAAGAGGAGGCGATAGAGCTGGAGGCTGAATCAGCAATGTAAGCCAAAATTTTTTCCTGATGCTCTGGCTTTAAAAGCGGTTTGCCAACTCCTAGAAAACTAAGCCTTCGAGGCCTTGTGGAGCCAGATGATGATGCAGGCTCAACACCTCCTGCATTCGGTCCTATTTTGCTCTTGCCACGACCATCAGATCCACCACCAACACCATCATTCCACCAGCCTTCCTCATTTTTGGTAAAAATGTACACAAAATTCCACAAACTATACAGTAATGTAAAACAAGGTACAAGGTGTATATAGGACAAGGGAGATGTAGAATTTCTGAACACACTTGTGGACACTGTTGGATTGTGTGAGGCCCAGTGAATATCACACCGCTATGTCACAGGCTCAATGTCGTAGGTGTGAAAATGTCACTATAGGACAGGGGAGATGTAGAATTTCTGAACACACTTGTGGACACTGTTGGATTGTGTGAGGCCCAGTGAATATCACACCGCTATGTCACAGGCTCAATGTCGCAGGTATGAAAAATGTCACTATAGGACAGGGGAGATGTAGAATTTCTGAACACACTTGTGGACACTGTTGGATTGTGTGAGGCCCAGTGAATATCACACCGCTATGTCACAGGCTCAATGTCGCAGGTGTGAAAAATGTCACTATAGGACAGGGGAGATGTAGAATTTCTGAACACACTTGTGGACACTGTTGGATTGTGTGAGGCCCAGTGAATATCCCACCGCTATGTCACAGGCAGAAATTGGCTAGTGTATGACAAACTACAAGGTGTATATAGAATTGGGCAGAATAGGAATCTCCCTAGAGTGTAGGTCTGTAAGAACGGAACAAGTCCTTGACTTATCCTTACAGAGTCAAACACAGATAGCTTCACTGTGGCCGTGATAACAGCCGTTACACGGTACTGAGAGAGGAGCGTGCACGTACACCGCTGTCCGGTGTCCGTAAAATTGTCAAGCTCCGTGTTTTTTAAGTATACGGACTGACACACGCTGTCTCTCTATAGTTTTGAATGTGATCAAACAGCAAATATACTTAACTGTTTGAAAACCAGACAAAACTAGAAGGTGGAGGTCTGTAAGAACGGAACATGTCCTCGACTTATCCTTACAGAGTCACACACAGATAGCTTCACTGTGGCCGTGATAACAGCCTTTACACGGTACTGTGTGAGGAGCGTACACCGCTGTATGGTGTGAAAAAATGCACGCTCAGTACCTCACCAGGACAAAAAAAAAAAATTTGGATTGAAACCTGACTTTACCAAAAGTCGGCGACTTTTAAAATTTTTCGACCCGTTTCGCTCAACTCTACAACTTACTGCAAGAATACGATGGGAGTTTATTCAGCATGGTAAACCACTAAGATAAAGAGCTGGAACTCCTAAATGTAAAACAAGCAAATATAGCAAGCAAGAAAGTGCAGAGAAGGAATACTATAGAAAGCCCCACCCAGAACGTGATAATGCAAGCCAAAATGGGAAAACAGAAAACACTTGGAGAGGAGAAAGCTAAAAAGGGAGAGTAAGGACAAAAGAACATTCAGCATTTGGACAGGGGAGGAAAAAAGCTATAGCTCAACAGGTAGAAGAACCGACCACAAATCAACAGTCACCGCATTAAATCCACAATTTGAGCCATGACAGTGTATCTGAAATCACACCACACCAAAGATTTTCCAACCAAAGACAATGACCGCTCCAGAACCTGCCAGAGCTTCTTCTGAAACTCAGCCCTAATAAACTTGATATTTTCTTTGGTACGTATGACTTTTTGACAAATTTAAACATTTTTAGGAATTAATTTTGAAAAAAGTAATTTGAATATTGCTTCTTTTTTTGTTCCCTTTGATGTAAAAATATGTTAAAGATGTTGATCAGGACATCTGTATTTCAGTCACAAGTAAGGAGCAATGTGTCTATCTACTTAGATATTATGGTTAGGCTTCAGCATTTAAAGTGAATCTGTCAGCAGGATTTTCCTATGTAATCTGAGAACAGCATGAGGTAGGGTTTAAAATATTGATGTGTCACATGTCAGGCTGTGTGCTATTGTTTACTTACACTGAAGGCGTTATCATGTGATGATTATCATTATCTGGACTACAGCAGCCACAGTTCATGCACCATGTCCGGTTCTTCACCCATGTGTGATAAGCAGCTTACTCAACTCTGCTTAATGCTAAAAACGCTGATTGTGTCAGAACCACTGCACACAGTAAACTAAGTGATACATCGTTAGATTAAGCGTAACCTTGCATGTATCATGCTGATATGCTGATATCAGATGAGGTAGCAAAAACCTGCTGACTGATTCCCTTTAGCAAGCTGGGATCGATATTGTTTTTGATCCCTGCCATTGAAATTGGGCTATCGGACTGCTACTTACTGATCTGCTTTGTGTAGTTTTAATAAAATCACTTTTATCTGCTTCAGATCTACCAGTTATCTGAATGATGAGCTCTATATAACCTCACCCACACCACTGACTGACAAATTTCTGCCTATGGACAATGTACATAGAAAGCTGCCAATCAGTGGTTTGGTTGGGATAAATGGTAGATCTTCAGCAGATATAACAGTAATTTTAGCAAAATAGCAGCAAGAAACTTAGTAAGTGATACATCATTGGAATTTGGATCTCTTCCTTTACATCATACTGCTCTTAGCTGAGGTGGAAAAAACCTTGTGACAAATTGTGTTAGGTTGAACAATAAGAAATGTTCTCTAGTTCCCTGCTCCTGGCCTGATGGATATTGATCAAGTGCGCACTAAAGGAATCACACTAGACACACACAGTCTGATGGAACCACTCTTTGATCAATCTATGGCATAGCTCCAAGAGAGATTATTTAACCTGAACATAGATTTATATTTCCCCTTGTAAGGGGGCTTGGTTAACTCGAAAATGGGAGTGATCAGATGTAATCCATTGGTTAGTGGGTTGGGCAATGAGCTAGTCCGTGGGCGCATCCATGACGTCATAAGACTGGGTTGCTCCATGAGGTCATCAGTGTGGGCGTCAATGTGGGCGGATCCATGAGGTCATCAGGGTGGGCGACATCTTGGATACCAGCACATGGTGTGTGGTGAAACAGTTAAAGGCAGCCATCTTTTGTGTCACACTTTGATCTGAACAAGCTCATGTAAGGTGAAATAATACACTTTATGGGTAGTTTCTCTCAATCTCTTATGTTTTGAGGTTAAATAAGTATTTGATCTTATGGCTCTCCTCAACAATTGCCTTTAACTTTTTGAAAGAAACCTAGTATACTACAGAACTAGTCTTTCTTATTTTAAAGATATAAACTGTATGCTCTAAACAATTAAAGTGAAACAAAATAAATCTGTCATTCCTATGCCATTAGTTCTTAAATAATAAATAATTTACATCTGTGTATTCAAAGGAAACAATAAAGATTAGATAATAAATGTAATGGCTTCATAAACGTCTAAGACTAACTACCAAAGAACACTTAAAATCCTGAATGACAAATTAACGAGTCAATAATACAGTTTATGACAGCTTATTTATAAATACAGGTGATAAAAATAATAGAAATACATTCATGATATGTTAAAAACCACAATGGTAGTACTTCCAGAAAAGATTCTACAGATTTGATTCCATACTTCACTTTAAGACCGGAGTCACACTATCATAGAATAGAACTTGGACCAGTATTAATCTATGGGGTAGCTCACATCACCGTTTTTTTCTCAGGTGTATTTGACGTGCATGTAAAATTGCTGCATTCTGAAATTGTACTAGTATAGCATCCAAGACTCTCCAATGCACGCCTATGAGTGCGAGAAAAACTCAGACGCCACACAGACCATCCATGTAACTTGAGACAAATACACATTTTCCTCAATTCAGCCCACTGAAGGTTAGGCATTGAGTTCCAGCCACTGCACAGAGGGAATCTCAAGCCATGTCCTCTGCGGTCTCCTATTCTTCTTCAGCCACAGAGGTTTCTGCTCAGCAGAGATGTCGGTCCCAGCGTCTTGCTCAGGCTAATGCTATGTGTCTGGTTGCTGCTGCTGCCCCAGGTTCAGCTATAGCATCCAGCATTAGTCAGTGGTGAGCTGACACTCCTGGGACTAAGTCCTGCTTTTTTCCATCTGAGCTTGCCTGTGAGATGACTACTCATTGGTGGTTGGAGGTCACATGCTCAGGTCCTCAAGCAGCTTGGATTGGGCCATCAGGAAGGTCCTGGAAGGCTGCAGTTATAAAAGGATAGTATAGACCATGTGGAGTGCGGGTTGTATGCATGTATGAATGCCTCTGGTGAATGACTCATTATGAAACCCCTACCCTTGGTACACATGTGTTGTTCAGCCTTGCCAGTTAGTGCCTAGGCTGTTAGTGCAGGTAGGAGGCAGAGTCAGGGACTAGCTTCAGCGCCAAGTAGTGGCTTTGCCAGTCTGCCAGCGTCTATCATTGGCGTTCACAGGTGGGACGCCGTGCACTTAGTGGGTCAAGAGAGGCTCTTACCCTTCATCCTTGGGACAGAGTCTTGTGACCGTACACTAGCGCTGACTCAGCTGTGCTCTGAGACAGTCAACAGGGTATGACATCTTTGTTCTAAGGCACACTGGGTGGCGTTTATACCATGTGTGCCCAGTGCGATACCGCCATTTTGTGTATGCCATTACCGAGCAGCAGCTAACATCTCTGCACGGTGGACCCCGGGCTTCAAACGCACCTTATTACCATCTTATTATTATTCGGTGCGTTCCACCATTCCGTAACACTGAGCAATTTAATTCAATGGGGAAAGCCAGTGAGAAATGAAAAGCTTTACAGATGGCATACGGATGTCATACACATACATGGGTGGGAGAAAATCGCATCATCACATTGCAAATGCATTACACATGGATAACCATACGGAGAACACTTGTTTGACTCTTGTCGGGGATACTAGGACCGATTTTCCATACTTTTAGTGTGACGCCGACCTTAACACTGCTGTTAGGATCAATTTGAAAAAAGTTTTCGAAACTGCAGGTTATTTATTATGAGGATTGCACATTGTGGTTAGATGAATTTGTGTATGGATAAGTGTTGTTTTTATGAGAGTTGTTTTTATATTTTGAGTTTTTTGTATGAAATAATGATTGTTACATATGTACCATTTGGGTCAATCTGATAGTGTTTTATACAGATCTACCACCATATTAGTTACTGCAGATGGATGAGTTTTGAGTACAGTACTGGTCTGTGCAAGTCTGTTTCACTGTAGTATAAAATCTATTATTGTTGCTAAACTGGTAGCATTTGCTGCGATTTTATTATTATTATTATTTTTATTACTGTCCTGGGGATTCGGCTGAACAGTTAAAAGAAAGTTTGGTTCAGGTGCCAGAATGAATGGGGGGCCTGAACATCCATTGTTTGCCATGCAGTCATCTGCATGACAGCGGGGCAAACACTGGCTTTGATTGGCGGTAAGATCATTACGGCCATTCAGAGAGCTGAGCTAGCAGCTCTGACCGGAGGTAAAAAGTTTATCTCCAGTGACAGGCGTAGTCTGATGGGAGTACTACTGTGACCAGCCTACACCTGCTGTCACTGGCAGGTGGTGGGTGATGGAAGCAATCATTAGTTTGCGCCTGCGCTGTAAATAAATACATTTTTTTTTAAATGGCGTGGGTTCCCCAGAATGGCAAAATTCACAGCTGTGAGATTCAACCCTCAGCTGTCACCTTTATAAGGGCTGGTTATCAAGAATAAAGGGGTCCCTATGCTGTTTTTTCAAATTATTTAAATAAATTAAAAAAAAACAGAGTGGGGACCTCCATTTTTTACAACAAGCCAAGCTATAGCAGACAGATGAGGGCTGGTATTCTCAGGCTGGTAAGGGGCCATGGATATTGGCCTCCACAGCCTAAAAATAGCAGCCTGCACGTTCTCCAGAAAAGCTACATCTATTAAGTGTGCCAATATTGGCACTTTCCATGGCTTTTCCCATTTGCCCTGTGGTGGTGGAAAATGAGCCAATATTTGTGAGGTTGATGTCACCTTTTTATTGTCTGGTGACATTATGCCCACGCGCTAGTAATGGAAAGGCACCTCTCCATTATTAATCCCATAGTCATATTGCAAATAAATACACAGCATGAATAAAGTCCTTTATTTGAAATAAAAATACACACTGTTTTACTTTTTTATTAAAAAATAAAAACAAAGTTATACTCTCTTTACACCCATTCTACTGAAGCACTCGTCTGTAAAAATACAGAAAAAATAAACAACAATAATACTCCCCTAAAAAATATTCCATTGAAGCCCTGGTCTCCTATAAATAAACTAAAAAAAAAAAACAACCATATACCTCACCTATCCAACATACTGTCCCACACTGTAATCCATGTCTGTGAAAAGTGGTTTTCAAATTGGACGGTGCCAAGATGCAACCATGGGAGAATGAGTTGCAGTGAGCGCAGCATCAGTGCCTAGTGGTGACGTTATTGAAGTTACCTCAGGTCACTGAGGCTGCATCCCAGCTCACTTCGCTGTAAGCCGGGCTGATGAACTGCGGTGACCTCAGTGAGATCATCTCTAGCACCATTAGAAAAAGTCACATAGTGCAGGGCTTAGCTCAGTAAGTTCACTTCACAAAAATTTCTCACTGTGAATTGCGGTGAATTCAATGGCATGAGAGTAAGGTGAGTATAACTTTGTTTTTCTATTTTTAAATAAAAAATAAAATGGTATGCATTTTTATTTAAAATAAAGGACTTTATTCATGCTGTGTGTTTGTTTACAGTATGACTATGGGGTTAGTAATGGAGAGGCGTCTTATACGCTTAGAGTAGCTAAATGTCAAAATTAACAGACTTTAATAAGCCATATTGACAAGAACAGTACAAGTGTATAGCCAAATATTAACAGAACAGTAGGGTTTATCAGCACACTGCAGAATAAAGGTCCCAAGTAATCTACAGCCAGTGATCATTGAATCTTATTTGAGCTAACTAAGGCTGGGTTCATATTGCGTTTGGGGGTGCGTTTAACGCATCCGTTACATAACAGCATTAACGTTATGTAAAAGATGTGTTAATGCACCCATACACTGCTATAGATGAGTGCATCGCTAATGCATGTCATAATTGGCATGCGTTAGCGATGTGCCGTCATTCTGTGATGGACCCCCAGACGCGGTCTGCAGCATCCGAGGCTAAAATGATCGCATAACGCGATCCACAAAAGGAAGTTGCGCTAGCGCAGTCCGTTTGCGAAAAAGACCATGACATATAATCAGTGCACACTTGAATATCTATAAGCGTATAATTTTATTAACATCACCAAAATACACTCAAGGGTTAAAAACAATTAAAACCAACAATCAGTGCCCATGTCCACTAGGGGACAGCCGTGAACTATACTCTATGTGCATACCATACATGTATACACATACATAATCTGATGAACACCTCTCAATTGAAGAATACCATAAACTTAACTTCTATGTGCAAACTATACATGTGTACACATACATAATCTAATGAATACCTCTCAATTGAAAAAATACCATGTTGCTATACATGAATACAGACAGATAGCTGTCGAGGGCGTCCCCAGAGGCAGCAACACATCAATTAAAGAGGGAGTAATGTCTATAAGAGCCCTAAATGGTCCCCTATCCTAATTCTCACTAGCAGACAGAAAACCGCTAAAATAGCCAGAAAATATGTAGAAGGTATAGAATGTAGCTGTATGCAGGAGAATCCCCACAGAAAATGTCCCAAGTGGGACAAGAAGATGGCAGCACAAGGATATGATTAACCCCACGCAGCCAAGACCAAAAATAATGGAGGAAAAACTCCCATATGAGTAAAGAGTCCTGAATGGGATTACCCAAGTGAAGTTATCGCTTGGAAGTACCGCCCGGTGGGGGGACGGGAAGTGGAGGAACAGGGCACAGGAGAGCCCCACGCGTATCGCTGCTGCACTGCAGCTTTGTCAGGGGAAGTAAGGATGCGTGCATATTGTGATCCATAAATAGTAGTTCAGTCTGACCAGAGATGACTCACCAGCATGTGGATCCTGCTATGGGAAGCGGCCTCTTTCCTGATAGCATTGTGCTGCTGGGGCACACTGAGTGGTTTAATCAGTGCAGCACCTGCCCAGAATCAGAATGCAGAGTTTGTTCCCCTAATATCACCTCTGTTAAGGATGGGAAAGGAAAGAGATAGCCCATTCATAAGAGTAGCAGTAGATTTAGAGAACACAAAGATGCTAAATCTACTGCTACTCTTATAAATGGGCTATCGCATTTCCTTCCCTGTGTGGCCACACATCGCGCTTGCGCCTTTATTTATGTGTCCATCTGGCCACAACCTATCTTGTCAGCACGTTAACAACATAAAAAACAATAAATACAAAACTAAGTATGCTGCAAAATTCTGTATAGATGGCTGATTCTGCCCTCTGTGTTTTGACCATCCTTAACAGAGGTGATATTAGGGGAACAAACTCTGCATTCTGATACTAGGCAGGTGCTGCACTGATTAAACCAGTCAGCGTGCCCCAGCATATGTTTCGCATATGTTCTCCAGGTTTGTTTCCATGCATTTGGTGGCACCTTGTAAATTTTAGTGATCATATTGTAGTGCATCCAGCATCCTTTGTTAGCTCTGAGCGCAGTCCGTTTAACGCATAAGTTGAACGGACTGCCCTAACGCAATCTGAACCTGATAAAATGATGAACTTGGCACTCAAATGTGTGAAAACAATTTTTTTTTAATTTGGCATCCAAATCACATGTATTCTGAACGTTTTCGGTCCAGGATAGGACCTTCATCAGAGAATTAAGATTTACTGTTTAAAATAAAGAAAACATAAATAAATATACAACAGTATCTTATGATGCTCAAAAGATAGACTTGAAAACGAGAACGTAAACAGGTTATGTCGAATAAAGTACATATATAGTCCTGTGCTGTGAAGATTGTCGCCCAGAGGCACGGTGTGTGATCCTTCTGCGGAGGTATATGTTAATAAACGGTATTTAAGGAAAAAAGGACCAACCATATTATCAATGGATATAGTGAAATAAAGTTTTCTGTGGTAGAAAAAAGGATACAAGTGCTCCAAAATGTTTGGGTGCAGGTAGTGACAAAGGAATATGCTCGTGCCTATATCAAGATGGTCGTCCTAGGAGGGAAAGGAATAATAAAATTAGACTATATAGTAAAATGCCATATATACAATCATATGCGTGCATTAACAACGTCATGCATTTAGTTAGTACTGGAGTGCGGCGTATTGAGCTCTAATGTGCCCCATTTTTTACCTGGATGCTGCCTTAAAAGCGGGTATTTTGAGAAAAAAGCGCTATTTTTATGTGACTCACGTCGCTTGGGGATGGCGCTGAAAAAAAGTTGGGAGAAAATATACTTAAACAAATACAGGTCACATAAAGTGTGGCATAAGTACCGTTAGGCACTGGACATACCTGCGTGGATGGCCCCTTCAGGTTTGCGGTATGTACCGCTGTGAGCGGGGGACGCCAAGAACGGCGTCTACTTCCCGGTATATAACCCGGAGGGAATGCCCCTACGACCGCGTCATAGTGTTCACGTGGAGCCGCGTCATCGCGATCACATGGTACCGCTGTGTGTAACTTTGTTTACTGGAGCGCATCACAGCGGTCCCCTGACAACGCTGTATGCGCACGCGCTGTATGTGTAGAGGCCAAAGGAGTGTTTAGCCTTGTGGGAACGCCCCCTGGATTTCGTCATATGTAAACATTGTATTATTGATATAGTGACTGAATTATATTAAACTATCAATGGGGCCGTCCCAAACGCAAAAATTGTCATCAATTAGACTGACTCACATATTTGAATGTTGTAAGAATAGTGGGTTGGTATAAACAAAATTATCCTCAAAGAAGGCCATGCATGCAATAGCAAATGGGGGCGCTACGTGAGACCCCATCGCGGTGCCCTGTCTCTAGATGTAGAAAGTATCTTGAAATAAAAAAGAATATTCTGTCAATACTAGTTCAAAAGGTCAGAGCAAAGGTTGCAGATGTTAGTATCAATATCAGCCTGCTCTAGGAGTATTTTTGCTGCTCTCATGCCCTTATTGTGTGCTATGGACATATATAAATCTTTAAATATAATTCAAACATATAGTTTCCATTTCTATGTTGATACATATACTATAAGAGCCCATGTTTGTAATATTTTTCTATATTTTTCTATATTTTCCTATAATTTTGCATATATACCTATACACATAACATAAGTAAGGCCGACGTAGCCGGGTAACCAGTGTTTTTTAACATGTACCATATCTATACAGAGCGCAGGCCCATACAATGTTTACATATGACGCGATCCAGGGGGCGTTCCTACAAGGCTAAACACTCCTTTGACCTCTACACATACAGCGCATGCGCACACAGTTTTGTCAGGGGACCGCTGTTGTTAGGAGTCAGATTTCTGCCTCTCCTTTGCTGAAATCTAGATCCTCACATTCTGCAGTCTCCTGCTCTTCATCTGCTTTAGAGGAGACTGCAGAGGAGATTGCCTTGCGGCAACTCTCTCCAGAGGCTACGTCCTCTACCCCTGCATCTGAGCATGCTCATGGGACAAACTCCCATTGAAGTTCGGGAGTCAGGTGTCGGATCCCATTGGCTCCTCTTGGAGACCTGGAGATTTCCGGAAAGTCCCGTTCACTATAAAAAGCGTGCATGGCTGTTCCGCCATGCGCTAGTATAGCCATACTGCTGCTGTATGTTTGTTTGATAGATGCCTGGACTGGTGAATGACTCATTGGAAACCTCTACCCTCTGATACTACGTTTGTGAGAGTGCCTGAGTTATCGCCAGTATCAGCGCCAGCGCGCTATTGCTCCATTGCCTCAGCAGCCTAGCATCAGCATTGCGCCTGCTAGTTAGCAGTGTCATTACAGCGGCTCTGTCTTTGCCGTGCTGCAGTTGCAGCTCTTCGTGCGTCCGCGGTTGCGACGCTCTACACCCGATCCCTGTCGGTAGGTCTAGACGGAGTAAGTACCGCCATCTAGTGCTACTCCTGTGACCAGATACCGCGGGTGCAGCGCTGTAGTTCTGTGTCCTAAACAGACTCAGCGTTTTTGTGTTTATTATTGTTTCTAGGACTCTGTGAGTTCAACAGAGTCTGTGTAGTGCACATTGGGTGCAGTTAACCCTGTGCACACTACCGCCAGATTGCTCTGTCGTCACCTAGCAGCAGTTATTACATCCTCTGCACGGTGGACCCCGAGTGGCGAAGGCACTTTATTTATATTTTTATTTAGTGCCTTCCGCCACTCCTAACATTATACTAGCCAGGGTCTGGCTATTGATGGCAGATCAGCAGCAACTCATGCAGTGCATACTGCAGCTTGAGAACCGCTTAGTTACTCTTGAGAAGGCTCTCGCCGCTGCACAAACTACTGATGCTGCTGTACAGGCTCTAACTGATGCGGTAGGCCGTATGTCCGTGTCCACCCTCGCACCGACAATCACCTGCCTCCTGTTACCCGATAAGTTTTCCGGGGATGGCGCCTCCTGTAGGGGCTTCATCAGCCAGTGCTCAATCCACCTGGAGCTACTGGCCACGCAATTCCCTACAGAACGGGCCAAGGTGGCATTTGTTATTTCCCTACTGTCGGGCAAGGCCTCGGAATGGGCTACACCTTTGTGGGAGCACGGTGATCCTGATATTCGGACCGCAGGTCACCTGTTAATGGCTATCAAGCAGGTTTTCCTTGGCCCACGGGTCACACACGACACTTCTCTGCAGTTACTAGCTCTTACTCAGGGATCCCTATCGGCTAGCCAGTATGCCGTCCATTTTCAGGCACTGGCATCAGAGTTGGAATGGTCCGATAAGGCCCTTATTCCCGTTTTTTGGTGAGGGCTAGCGGAGCATGTCAAGGATGCTCTCTCTACTAGAGAGATCCCCACTACCTTGGAGGAGCTAATTTCTGTCTCCTCACGCATTGACCTCCGTTTTTTGGAGCGCGGTATGGAGCGTGCTCATTCCAAGCGGAGAGCTAGTCCGGCTCTCAAATTTTTTGAGCCTCTGGAGCTGTCTGAGCCAAAGGTTCTACCCCCAGAGCCCATGGAGGTGTCTTGTACCAGTTTTGATACAGCTCCGGTGCAAGTTTCCATTTGCGGTTGTCATCATGTGTGTGCTGCTTCTCAGGAAGCCAGCTCCCGCAATGGTCGGACTCTGAACTGGTCGACGAGACCTTTGTCCCTCCTCACCTTAGGGCTCAGGTCCTCACCTGGGCACACGCGTCCAATGCGCATAACCATCGGGGCTATATGCAAACTGCGAAGCTGTTGGCCGGCGCGTATTGGTGGCCCCACAGGGCTCGGGACATCAAAAAGTTTATTCAGGCCTGTGCCTCATGTGCTCAGGATAGCTTTCGTAGGCGGAGAGTGGTGACGCCCGCCGACTCACGGCAGCGCTCTGTTGCATCGCCCACTCCCGCTATCTCGCAGGTGTCCCTTCTGAATCCTGGTGACCTTGCCTCCACTGACGCCTTCTATGTGTCCTGGTTCACTGTATCAACCACCAGGGCACCAAGCTCACCTTTGGGCGAGTTTGAGCCCTATGCCACTGTAGGACACAGGCTGATGGTCCGGAAGGCTCAGGGAGGGGGGGGGCCCTAGGAGGGGGGGTAATGTTAGGAGTCAGATTTCTGCCTCTCCTTTGCTGACATTCTGCAGTCTCCTGCTCTTCATCTGCTGTAGAGGAGACTGCAGAGGAGATTGCCTTGCGGCAACTCTCTCCAGAGGCTAAGTCCTCTACCCCTGCATCTGAGCATGCTCATGGGACGAACTCCCATTGGAGTTCGGGAGTCAGGTGTTCAGGTCCTGTGTTGGATCCCATTGGCTCCTCTTGGAGACCTGGAGATTTCCGGAAGGTCCCGTTCACTATAAAAAGCACGCATGGCTGTTCCGCCATGCGCTAGTATAGCCATACTGCTGCTGTATGTTTGTTTGATGGATGCATGGACTGGTGAATGACTCATTGGAAACCTCTACCCTCTGATACTACATTTGTGAGAGTGCCAGAGTTATTGCCAGTATCAGCGCCAGCGCCAGCGCGCTATTGCTCCATTGCCTCAGCAGCTTAGCGTCAGCATTGCGCCTGCTAGTTAGCAGTGTCATTACAGCGGCTCTGTCTTTGTCGTGCTGCAGTTGCAGCTCTTCGTGCATCCGCGGTTGCGACGCTCTACACCCGATCCCTGTCGGTAGGTCTAGACGGAGTAAGTACCGCCATCTAGTGCTACTCCTGTGACCAGATACCGTGGGTGCAGCGCTGTAGTTCTGTGTCCTAAACAGACTAAGCGTTTTTGTGTTTATTATTGTTTCTAGGACTCTGTGAGTTCAACAGAGTCTGTGCAGTGCATATTGGGTGCAGTTAACCCTGTGCACACTACCGCCAGATTGCTCTGTCGTCACCTAGCAGCAGTTATTACATCCTCTGCACGATGGACCCCGAGTGGCGAAGGCACTTTATTTATATTTTTTTTAGCGCCTTCCGCCACTCCTAACAGCTGTGATGCGCTCCAGTAAACAAAGTTACACACAGCGGCACCATGTGACCGCGATGACGCGGCTCCACGTGACCACTATGACGCGGTCGTAGGGGCGTTCCCTCCGGGTTATATACCCGAAGGTAGACACCGTTCTTGGTGTCCCCCGCTCACAGCGGTACATGCCGCAAACCTGAAGGGGCCATCCACGCAGGTATGTCTGTCCAGGGCCTAACGGTACTTATGCCACACTTTATGTGACCTGTATTTGTTTAAGTATATTTTCATTGTGAAGAGAAAGAAAAAATAGGATGGCACTCACCGTTCATGTGAATCAAATCACTTTATTTCACATACACAAGGCATCGGCATAGGCACGGGAGCAATGTGCTGGAAGACAGACAAAGTATATTTTCTCCCAACTTTATTTCCAGCGCCATCCCAAAGTGACATGAAAAAATTGTTTTCACGCATTTGAGTGCCAAGTTCATCATTTTATTAGTTACACGGGCTGGATACCCTACTTGTGCACCTCTTCGGATCTTCAAATTTTTGAGTGCCTTGTTGTTTACTACTACTTGCAATCTGAACCTGGCCTAACTCTTCTGCAAATATGATTGTCTCAAAGTGTTCAGAGCACAGGACATTACCATCACGATTTAAAATTCATTAAATGGAAACCATTGCATTGAACCAACAGTTTGATTTGTCAGTATCATCATATTGAGCAAGATGAGCTAAGAAGACTAATATATGGTTTTGTTGAAAAATATTAAACATACTTTGCAGTTTCTTCAATAAAATTATTGCTCATTCTGTTTAGGAGTCCAGTGGTGTTCCTAGTATGTAATTGACAGTTATGTCTCCAAGCATGCATATATAAGGAAGGTTGCTAACTATAACAATATTCATATAGCACAGGTCATATATCCAGGTTGAGAACATACCCACAATATTTTAAGGCATTCTCCCTACAATTCACTATTAAGAGAATAAAGCGATGGAGTACTCCTATACATATCGAAAACTTGTGAAACCACCAGGAACTGCAGTAACCACAAATCACAAAATATCATTTAAAAAGTACAAATTTATTGAGAAAATTTTAATAATAACAAATGTCAATATACAATATCAAGGTCTATTAAGGAGAAGACTAGACATGTAGGCAGAGTCAAGTGTGGGATATGGGAGCAACCAGAAGGAGCCACAGCAATGAGATCACGGTTAACAACAAGCAAGTCCACATGCCCCCTGAGGAAGTAACAGACAGTTAAACGTATGTTGGGGACATAGGGTCGGCGCACTGCTATAACCATCTGCTTTTTTATTTACCTACCTTTTGTTTCACTGTTCTTCTTGCAGGTTTCTATTTAAGGTGTTACTCTGTGCATCTGCAAGCTATATAGTCACCAAGGATTATGTGAGATTTAAACATGTTAGTGAACATAGACATAGAACTATACTAGATTCTGCCATTGTGTATAGACTAGTAGAGACCTATACCCATGTGAACCTATACAATTTTGCTCCATGTGTGGATTTTTGCTCTTGTGAACAGATCATTATCTTTGATCTGTTTTTTTTAGGATAGTTACGTTCTATACTTACCATAATGAATTAATTATATGTATATACAATGTTCAGAATGACAGGTGCTTACCCATAATATCCCAGGACAACAAACTCCCTCTTCACTGCCCATAAAAGGAAGACTGTCAGACCGCCCACTAGACTACAAAGCCTCGAATGTGCAAACACTTAAACAAATAAATAACAACTTATTATAACTCTCCGAACTATAAATCTTTTAGTTTCTATTGTTCAATTTCAAGATAGCAAACATTTTCATGGTTAGATTCCCTTTATTATTATTATTTATTATTATAGCACCATTTATTCTATGGCACTTTACATGTATACATAATAAACAAGTACAGTAATCTTAAGCAATACAAGTCACGACTGGTACAGGAGGAGAGAAGACCCTGCTCGCGAGGGCTCACAATCTACAAGGGATGGGTGAGGATATAGTAGGCGAGGGCGTGAGTAGTGTGAAAGTTCTGTGAAAATGACTTATTCAGAGAGGATTCAAAATTATATTTCAGTTTTTTTTCATTTTTTCATCTAGAAAATATGAATGATGACTGCTAAGAAGAGCACAATTTTAATAATCAAGATTAATATAATATTACATTGCAATGAAGTGATAGGAAGATAATCCACAAAAGGCATGACCAACTATTAAAGGGTTTTCCACTACAATAACAAACCCCTCTTAAACTAAATGTTTGGCCCCAATAAAATAATAAAGCTATACTCACCTCCCATGTCAGCTCCATTCCAGCGGTGTTGACACTCGCTGTCACGGAGCTGTGATGCGGTGGAATGATATTTTGATATTTCATGCCCAACATCCAATCAGCACTGGAATTACTGTCTCAGCCTTTGGAAAAACTGAACATGAAGAGGAAATCAAGGAAGAGCTGATCGCTGGCTTTCTTTTCATGTTGAGTTCATACGAATGCGGAGACAGTGACCCAGTGCTGTTTGGGCGCCGGGCATTATGTGTCACAACAACGTATCACTGCCCCGAGGAGAGCAAGTTCTGATACAGTATTCATATTTTTTTAGGGCCATTTAGTTTAAGAAGGCGTTGTCCTAGTAGAGAACAAGTCCTTTAAGAATTTCTAGGAACTAAATGAACTAAATAACCTGTTTGAAAAGTAAAATATTATAATCCTCAATGCCAGTGGACCATAACAAGAAGGCAAGAGGACAGCAAACATTGTCAGAAACAAGCAGGTAGTTTTCCAAACACTTTACTTTGGTAAATGTTGCAGACCACCCAATATCTTAAAATGTTGGGCTAGGCTGCATAAAACTCTGTAAATGAGTTTTAAAACATCAATGAAAAGTGAACAACTGCACAGAGATAAAACATAGGAAGCACTAACTTTGCTTCTGCTCTGTCTTGGTGAGCATATAATTGCCGAGCGTCAGGGGAGTAGAAGCTACTCTACGTTGTTCACGCTGGTCTTGATGAGGGGGCATGCTGAAGTCAGAAGCTCCCTATTCATGAAGAGGTGTATGCTTCTAAATAAATTTGGAGCGTATGATGAGTTCCGTGCAACTCTGCATCATGGCAAAAAATCTTACTCCAGTCAGGCACTGGAATGAGAGTTCTACCTTAGGGCATGCCACAGTCCATCATGAATTAGCTCTGGCATCCATTGCCACACCCCGTCCCGCCACAGCTGTACCAATTTTGTTCAGCTAGGAGAAATTGGCATGAAAACACCAAAAGCAGCAAAATATAGGTGCAACTCTAAGTTGTGCCAAAATGTTTGACATTTCAAATCTTTTACTACATAATTCTCACATTATTGCTTTCATGACAAGGGCCCTCAATATTTATGGTGTTAACTAGAGATGAGCAAAGAAATTTGAGTGGAATTGAATTTTACTTGAATTTTACAAAAATCTGCATTTGCTAAAATGCAGATTATCTGTAATTCACTTCTTCACAGATTCTCCACTCACATTTCTGATCCCTGCGCACCTCACCATCAACCATCAGGTTAAGTAAGGCGAGTATAACAATTTTCTCTTTATTACACAATATGCAAATCAAATTTACCAGGAAAATCCATGTGAACAGAAAAATTCAAATTTTGCCTGATCCACTCATCTCTTGTGTCAATCAATATTTTTCAAGACTTCTGCTATTGCAGACTGTTTGGGACATCTGGAAGAATAGTTGCCTGAAGTATAAAAGGTCAGTGCTACCATGAGTCCTGTGTCATGCCAATGTTAAAGCATCCTGAGATTAGTCATGTGTGGGGTTGATTTTTATTCAAAGAAGTGGGTTCACTCAGAATATTGCTTAAAAAACCTTGTCATGAATAAAGAATGTAGTCTAATTGTCCTCCAAGTGCAATTTCATCAATAATCGATGAGCAATTTGGTGATGAACAATGCTTTTTTGAGCATGAGAGAAGACCATGTCACAAGGCATAAATGATAACTAAGTGATTTGGTGATCAATGGATCAATGTATTGACAATTTGGGTACTTGGCAATAAAACTCCCCAAATGGATAGAACTGTTCCTAATTCTATCAATGGCGAAAACTCCAGTTCCAGATGCTGAAAAAAACTCCAAAAGTATAATGCTGCCTCCACCATGCTTAAGTGTTTGTGTATGGTGTTTCTTTGGTGATGGGCAGTGTTTGGCTTTGTGCCAAACATACCTTTTGAAATTATGTCCAAAAAATTGAACCTTGGTTTTCTCAGACAAGTAAACATTTTCCCACATGCTTTTGGCACGGCATAGCTGGACTAGGAGGTTTTTTTTGCCATCCTACCGAATCCTTTTGAGAGCCTTCGGTCAATCATCAATAAGCAGTTGGACAAACAAAAAAAAAATAAAATTGTAATGCACTCCAAGCATTTATTAGGTATGAATGGGTTGCCATCAATCAAGGATTTGGCCCAGAAGATGACATCCAGCATGCCAGAGTAAATTGCAGAAGACTTGAACAATAAAGCTCAACACTTTAAATATTGCATGTTTGCATAGAACATGTCACAAATCCATTACAGTGATTATTGTTTTAGATATACTTTTAATATACTAACGTCTACAAAAGAGGGTGATAACATATGTTATTGACATGTAAATAAGTCAGCAGGAAAAATAAAAAGTCGTAATGACACCTACAAGTATCCAGCACAGGCCTAATAATGAAATATTAAATTAATATTTTTTGAAAATAAGGTGGACAAGACACATGAATTAAAACCAGGAACAACAATTAAGGAATTTGCTCTTCAGACTTTGTGGAGGCATCACAACACAGAACCAGACCCCAATCAGAAGACAATAAAACTTTCACACTGCTTATCTATGAACTGTTCCAATATTTATCGCCACAACTGTTTATCCTTCTCCCATAATGATAGTTCTGCTTCACATCACTTGTCTTATCTATTGCATTATTTCTTTCTGTGCTGTGTTGTATATAAAAAATATGTGATTCTTCAGATTTTGTATTAGTCAATGCCTGATGAAGAGACCTGAGTTGTCTCGAAAGCTTGCAATTTGTTACCATCTTTTCAGTTAACCATTAAAAGGTATCAACCACTGAGGACTCTCAATTCTAAATAAAACCATATACCAAGAGACAGACAAGATAAAATAAATGAAGGTGGAGGAATACATTGCAAAAGTTGTGATGTAAATAAATAACAAGACCAAGATAAAATAATTAAACAGATAGAAAATCCTATAGACCTAGTAAATGATCAAGAGTGCTTGTTTCTTGATATCCCTACATATAAATAGTAAAAGAAAGTGCTATTGAACAATAAAAGATACATCTCTTAGTTCATAATAGCCTAAATAATATACAGCTCAATTCATAGTGAATAATGGAGGTCCAAGAATAAATAACCTAAAAATATGCAAAATTCATAAACAGAGGGCCAAATCAATGTAAGAATAATAAAATGACTACAAACCCATAATAACGAAGTGCAATGTTCGTCCTCCACCTCACTCTCAAATGCCCATTTCGCAATGATTCCTCAGGGAGTGGACCTTGGCCTGGCTTTTGGTGAACTTCTATATACAAGATCATTTGTTTACCATGTTGCATAGCCATTAGCTTTTTAGGGTTTGATGACATACAGGGATACACTTGACTACCTACATTTTTATTTTTTCAACCCTCCTTTTATGTCATGTTATTGCATGCATTATATGATTATACAAAACCAGACATCTAAAAATAATTATAAAGAGTGCATATTCTCCAATGGTTTCCATGAGACTGCACCCTAATAAGTGCCCTGACCCATTCGCCCTTCTTTCCACACACATGCAGTAATAAGAAACATGGGATCCCTTTAAAATAATATACTTAATAAGATATAAAAAAGAGCCTACAAGTATACTTACAACATGGGAATGCAAAAATTAAACCAACATAATACAGACAGACTAGGGGTCTCCAGGTGCACATAACCCCAAGCTATGGCTTCCTCAATGGCCTCCAACAGCATTCAATTCCATGAATCCCATTAACATGAATATTAAGAGCTATTAGAATCAGGATAGCTGAATTTATGTCATGGACAGATCTGTTACATTACAGACGATTTGGGAAAAGACTGGACTGTTGATATATAATGAAGTCCGTCAGATTCTGTTAGCATGTTCACTACTGTGCTAGAAAAAAAGTTACTTCATTAAATACAATAGAATCTGCAAAGCAGCATCCTACCCGAGGTCCCAACGCAGATGTGAGCCTTACCAAATATTTACAGTAGCTTGTTTAGTAAAGCTATCAGTTTGTTTAGTGAATATCACCTTTGTGTTATGGTTTTCAACTATGTTATAAGAAGCAATACTAGATACAATATCCCTATGATTACAAGGCATCATTCTACCTGTAGAGTGTTTTGCACATTTGTACAATCTACAGAATATGAACAAACTCTACTTAAAAGGCATAATGAAGAGACCCAACACGCTAATATTCAACAGTGATCTCTTTTTCTTTAATTATAAAGCTTTTATTCGGTTTATTTGCCCTTTTCTTCAGTTGTTTCAGTTTTCAACTCTGCATATTTGCATATTGTATAGACTATTTTTTACTGTAATCAAGGACACCCTTTTACCCCTCTCTGCAAATATTATTTTATATGAAAATATTCTTTTCCCAGTTGGAATGACATTTTCTTCTAGTTAATATCAACAATCCTATAATGTTTATTCAGTTTCTCTTCATGCTGAATACTTTCACAGCCAAGAATTCTCTTTTATGTTCTTACCCAAGTCAAAGTTTTGTAGTGAATTCTAATAAATCCCTTTTGGCAAAAAATAGAAAGAATAAAAATAACACTAGCCATAAAACTGGAAGGTTAACTTGCTAACCTCTATTATTAGGTCAAACTGGAAGTATTAGTTATTGAAATGCTAAAATTCAGTGACATTGTTATACTAATAATATAAGCTTACATTCACATTTAGTAACTAAGCACTGGTAGGATTTCACGTTTTACCCAAAACCTTCTAGATGTGAAATGCATTGACCAATTTATGCAAAATGTTATATACGTAACTTTATGGCCAAAGCAAATAAGAAATCAAATTATAAGTAGCATTGCGTCAGTAGTCAGTAGTTCAAAAATGCAAATGTAAGCTCTTGCTTAAAGGTACATTTTGGTGTAGAAGATCTCCCTACAAATGGACTTACATGTATGTCATGATGACCTGGAGAGTACAGGAGCTGTACACAGTATGAACACCATGGAAGCTCGGCTTAACTGGCAGCTTAACTTCCACACCAATAGCCAGCCCTGAATTTGACTTCTTAACCGCCTAGATACCACAGTCAGTAGAGACCACAGCATCTAGGTGTATGTAATCATAGAGTTCTGACGGTTGGCCATGGCAACTATTGTGGCTTAGTAAGTACTGCTAAAACCAGGTCTAATAGGGTGTGTTAGTGTAAAACTGGCAGTTCAAATAGCCTAAAATACAAAAGATTCAATATATTAAATCAGATATCAATACATTGAATGTTCAAGTTCCATAGTGGAACTAAGTAAAATAGTAGAAAAAAGTTAAATGAGTTTTGTAAAATAAAAAAAAACACAAAAAAGCTTCAATATTAAAGCAAAGTTTTGGTATAAAAACAGTAAAAAAAGGGTACACACATAGTATTGCTGCATTTGTAATCATGGCTGGCCACAGCTATGTGTGACCTATGTGGTCGCACAGGGCATCGGATGATCCTGCAGTGGAGCGACTTGCCCCCTCCTTTTGGGCTCTTGAACACTCTCCTGTCAGGTGACGAGAGGGCAACTGTATGGAACTGAGCAGGTTCTCAATCCTCCCAACTGATCTCAATGCACAGCTGTTCAGCTCTAGTGTGGCAGGGACAGGATGCATAAATGAAGCCAGCACAGATTGGCTGAACATTGGCCAGTCAGTGTTAGCCTGTCTTTCTTATGTAGCCATTGAGCCTTGCTAATTTAGGCTGCCAGAAGCCACCTTTTATGAGGGGGAGCCTCTCTAAGGGACAAGTTTTTTTATTTCAGTCAAAGAGCGTGTTGCCCCTGGTGTTACATTTGGCACAGGGACTGCAATTTATTGGGGAAAAGCCCAGATAGAGAAGATGTGCAGAGCATAGTGCAAAGGGGTGTAGCTCAGCTGGAGCAGGCAGAGTCTCACACAGAGATGCCCATGGCCTGCGAAACTGCCATCAGCCAAGAAACAGAAGTCGATGAAAGAAAGTAGATGCAGTAATTAAAAGTGTGAGCATGGGCGTACCCAGAATTAAAACTAGGGGGGAACAAGCCATGGTCTTTCAGGTTGTAAAATTTTAGAATGAAAAAGGTGAATGAAATGAAAATGGACAAATGACCACCATACACAACACAATCCCCTATACCAAGACCAATAATACCACATACAGGGGAGAAATGCCACCACACCATGAACAGATCACATAGCGACTGAATAATACCACATACAAGGAGAAATACCGCCACATCGTAACTAGACTACATATTCCACCTCATAGTGACCGAAAAATACCACATACTAGGAACAAATACTGCCACACTGTGACCAGACCACAATTTATCACCACACAGTGATTGAACACAACAATGCTGATCATATATACAAACCACAATACTAACAACACTGTTATTACCACCAGTGCCATTATACACAGAAGCTCTGCATATAGTGTATAGGTAATACAGTGAGATTATACACAGGAGCTCTGTATATAGTGTCAGTGTACAGGTAATACAGTGATCACCAGTGACATACACAGGAGCTCTGTATATATTATGAGTGTACAGGTAATATAGTGATCACCGGTGACATTATACACAGGAGTTCTGTATACAGTGTCAGTGTACATGTAATGCAGTGATCACCGGTGACATTATACACAGGAGCTCTGTATATAGTGTCAGTGTACAGGTAATGCAGTGATCACTGGTGACATTATACACAGGAGCTCTGTATATAATGTATAGTGTACAAGTAATACTGTGGTCACCAATGAAAATATACACAGAAGCTCTGTATATAGTGTACAGGTAATACAGTGAGCACCAGTGACATTATACATGGGAGCTCTGTATATAGTGTATAGTGTACAGGTACAGTAATGCAGGGATCAACAGTGACATTATACACAGGAGTTCTGTATATAATGTACAGGTAATACAGTGATCACCAATGACATTATACACACGAGCTCAGTATAATGTCAGTGTACAGGTAATACAGTGATCAACAGTAACAATGCAGACAGGAGCTCTGTATATGGAGTCAGCGTACAGGTAATACAGTAATCACCAATGAGCTTATATACAGGAGCTCTGTATATAGTTTAAGTGTACAGGTAATACAGGGATCACCAGTGACATTGTACACAGGAGCTCTGTATATAGTGTAGGGGGGCAGCTGCCCCTCTGCCCCACAGTGGGTACGCCCATGAGTGTGAGGGATATGTTGTGAGTCATTGATGTTTCCTATGTGCGTGCTCAGTGTAGTCCATGGTATAAGTGAAATATGTGTTATGTCTGAGCAATGTGTGTATTGTATGAATTCAAATCAAAGAAGCTTTATTGGCAGGACTAAATACACATTAGCTTTGCCAAAGCAAGTGTACAGAAGGGAATGGGGATAGGGACTGTAGGGATGTTGGGAAGGGGTTGTAGGAAAGGTGGATGGGACAGATCCAGGATGGGGCTATAGAAGTCCATGGCATAGGGAAGGTGGATGGGGGCAGATACAGGGTGGGGCTAGAGAAGTCCATGGCATAGGGAAGGTGGATGGGGGCATGGGGCAGATCCAGGTTGGGGGCCATAGAAGTCCATGGCATTTCATAGTTCTCTTTCTCATAGCCAATGGCATGCGCTCACATATTGCGCTGCTATCTCAACTGCTCTCTCTCCTTCCCCCAGCAGGATGTATGTTTTCTCTTCCTCCTTCATGGTGATGAAATCCGGGAATAGATGTGAGAGTCTCCTGAAGTGAGTGTCCCTCACTGCTGAGTATTTGGGGCAGTGTAGCAGGAAGTGGGTCTCATCCTCCAGGGCCTCCTGGTCACATTGTTGGCACAGTCTTTACTCCCTGGGCTTGTAGCTCTGCCTGTGTCGGCCGACCTCGATGGCCAGACAGTGGGCACTGAGTCTATAACGGCTCAGGATCTTGCGGTCTCTGGGGTCCGGGATGTCTAATGTAATAGAGATCATACATTCAATGGGAATTTGCAGTTAAAACTCCGCGCTGCCGCAGGGATAAATTCCAGGGAGAGAGATGTCTTCAATTGACAGTGGCTTTATTCAATGCGTTTCAGGGGTCTCATGCCCCCTTCATCAGGAAATACCACACAGATGTACAGGCAACACAAGTATAAATAGTTCTGAGAGGACGTTGAGTTTCAAAAAAATGAGCGCCAAGAGATCAGATGACACAATATTAAAGTTCAATGACATCACAGGGTTAACTAATCCAATAGGTTACAGAGATGCGCAAAAAAATAAATAATTTTTTTAATTACAACAACTATTAATATCATTAATAATCTCTTCAATTCTGAGGTACCAAATCTAGATCGTAACTTTCAAAAGAGAAAAAAAGAGAGAAGAACCCGATCTCCACTAGAACGGACAAGAATCAATAGTAAAAGGAACATTCAAGTTTAAAAGCAGATTCCTTACAGCTGGACCACCATGCTGAACATGCAGTTTGCTTTTTTACAAGCTAGTCCAATAGAATCTTTATATTAAATATAGAATAAAATCATTATTTTTATTATAAATTCCCATTAAAAAAAATATATATATATATATATAAAACAGAATGATTCGTGGCCAGTGTGATGATTTAAAAAAGAAATGTATATTTCAATGGATATAGTATGTGGGTTGAAAATATATCTGATAAAAAATGAAGACAATAATAAGAGAATAGCAAATGTTCCTTTTACTATTGGTTCTTGTCCGTTCGAGTGGAGATAGGGTCCTTCTCTCTTTTTTTCTCTTTTGAAAGTTACGATCTAGATTTGGTACCCCAGAATTGAAGAGATTATTAATGATATTAATAGCTGTTGTAATTAATTTTTTTTTTTACGCATCTCTGTAATATAACCTATTGGATTAGTTAACCCCGTGATGTCATTAAACTTTGACATTGTGTCATCTGATCTCTTGGCGCTCATTTTTTTGAAACTCAGTGTCCTATATATATATATACTTGTGTTGCCTGTACATCAGTGTGGTATTTCGTGATGAAGGGCCATGAGACCCCTGAAACGCGTTGAATAAAGCAACTGTCAATTGAAGACATCTCTCTCCCTGGAATTTATCCCTGCGGCAGTGCGGAGTTTTAACTGAAAATTCCCATTGAATGTATGACTTCTTCTGGTCACTAAGGACCTGTGGATCTGCAGCAGCCACCAGGCTATATGCACTTATCTCATCCTAACCAGGTGAGCAAGTTTCTCATTATATTCCTCCTTTGTAATGTGGATAAGACCCTATTGCGCTTTTTTGTCTCCCCATTCCTTTGCAATAATGTAATAGAGACACATATGTCCAGTGTGTGGGAGCTGTATACAGTATCTCCAATGACAGAATTTTAACTTATTCCCAAAAAAGGGAGCACTGATTCAGGTCCATCCATGCACACATAAAAAGTTATAGCTCTCAGACTGCACAAAAATAAGAAAAGGATTTTATTGCGCCAAAGTAGAAAAAGCTAAAAAAAAATTATTAATCACTGTAAGTGTACCGACCCACAGAATAAACATACCACTTCACGTGCAGCATGATTAAGTTGTTCAAAAATGAAGCTAAAGGCAAAATTACAAATTTTTCTTCATCTTATCTCTCAAAAAGTCAAAAGATTAAAAATATTGCATCTTAAAAAAATATAAATATACTGTAATTTTTGGATTATAAGATGCACTTTTTTCCCACAAATTTGGGGGGGAAATGGGGGTACATCTAATAATGTGAATATACCTTACTGGCTTCAGTGGAGCAGGGTCGCTGCTGGAGGAGGCAAGCGTGGAGCATTGCTGCAGGCTACAGGCTCTGATGAGGGAGTATTCAGATGTGCGACACTGTGGGATTTCGTTGGTGTGGGGGCTCCGCTGACATTTTTTGAAAGCTGGGAGCCCCCTCATTTCCATGGATTACTATGCGGTGGACTCCGGGAAAATGGCTGCGAGGGGCAGCGCATGAGCAGATGGAGATTTTGGCACCAAGATCCAGGAGATGAGATCTCAGTGCCAAGATCTCCATCTGTGCATGCGCTGCCCCCGAAAGCCATTTTCTCGGAGTCCACCGCATAGTAAACCATGGATACGGGGGCTCCCAGCTTTCACAAAATGCCTGAACACCTGCAGCATCACACATCTGAACACTCCTTTCTCCCAGTCTGGGGTCCGCAGCATTGCCCCACTCCTGCCTCTGCCAGCTTCGTCCCTAGGACCCCACTTCACCGCTTCCTATTTTTCTCCTCAAAATTGGGGTGTGTCTTATAATCTGGTGAATCTTATAAACCGCAAAATATGGTATATATAATAATTTTTATTTATTTATTTTCAAGTACTTTTGTCTATAAGTACTATAGTAAAATACGAAAAAGAAACAATTTGTCATGGTAACAATCAATTTGACCAAGGCACTGTGTCACTTAGTCCACACAGTTCATACTTCAAAATTTAAACCTAAATTATAATGCAGGGGTGGATATTTTATACAACCTTACCCAAAATGCTTTATTAATAGCCAAACTATTTCTTACTATAAATTTAGATGAACACTCTAACGTGTGCACTTTCCATATTGCGGTAACTTCTCAGGATTTTCTACTTTACTGCTAGCTCTGAGGCTCTGCAAAAACGAAATGGCTCTCAAAAACTGATCAAGCAAAACCCATACTCGTAAAGCCAAGTGTGCCCAAACAGCATTTAATGCCCACAATACTATGCATGGAGAAACCACTTAAATATTAACTGTGTTGTATGTCTCCATAAGTACAAGCTGGGCACAATGCAATGGATACTGAAATGGCATAGTTGCAATTTTTGCTCTGCAAAATCCATTGCAAACCACTCCCTGGAAAACACATTTGATATTAAAATTGTCACTATAACCTAATTCAGAGATGGGCAAAGTGCAGCTCGAGGGCTACATCTGGTTTTCTGATTATTCCTGTACGGCCCGCAGACCGAGACAGATGACTGGCTGAAAACATTGGGCCACAGGCAGCACCATGCCCTTGCCCATGGTCTATCTGTCGCTGCCTGCTTCCCGATGGTGATTACATTGGTGGAGGACAGACCCACTTTTTCCTTCTTCCACCAATCAGCATGTGCAATTGACACAGCAGCACACAGCAGATGTGATGATTACATTGCATTTTCTGTGCAGAGTCAGCACACCAAAGACCGAAGCAGAGTGCTGCAGGAATGGGAGGAAGTTGAGTATGTGTTGATTTTTTTATATGTGTATGAGATGTTTGCGGGTATATAAGATGCTATGTGAGGGCTCTGCTCAATATTAAGTGATAAATAGAGTTGAGCGATACCGTCCAATACTTCAAAGTATCGGATCGGAATGGATCGGCCGATCTTTAAAAAAAGTATCGGTGTCGCCGATTCCGATACCGGAAGTCCCATTCAAGTCTATGGGACTTCCGGTATCGGAATAAGAAAAACCCTGTTTTTGCCTTGTACAGCCTCTCTGGGGTCTGTACGGGCCTTTCGGGGGGCTGTGCCGGCCTGCCAGGGGGTCTGTGCAGGCTCCGGTGGTCTGTGCCGGCCTGCCGGGGGGCTGAGCCGGCCTGCCGGTGGTCTGTGCAGGCTCCGGTGGGCTGTGCCGGCCTGCCGGGGGGCTGTGCCGGCCTGCCGGTGGTCTGTGCAGGCTCCGGGGGGCTGTGCCGGCCTGCCGGGGGGCTGTGCCGGCCTGCCGGTGGTCTGTGCAGGCTCCGGGGGGCTGTGCCGACCTGCCGGGGGGCTGTGCCGGCCTGCCGGTGGTCTGTGCAGGCTTCGGGGGTCTGTGCAGGCATCGTCCGATGGGACTACAAGTCCCATCGGGCGATGCCTGCTACCATGACAGTGATTGACACATTAGCCAATGATGGGACAGTAGTAGTCCCATCATCCGGCTAATGTGTTAAATGTTAAAAAAAAAAAAATACTACATACATACTACATGCATGCTACATACATACTACATGCTACATACATACTACATATATACTACATGCATGCTACATACATACTACATGCTACATACATACTACATATATACTACATGCATGCTACATACATACTACATGCTACATACATACTACATATATACTACATGCATGCTACATACATACTACATGCTACATACATACTACATATATACCACATGCATGCTACATACTACATGCTACATACATACTACATATATACTACATGCATGCTACATACATACTACATACATACTACATGCATGCTACATACATACTACATGCTACATACATACCACATACATACCACATATATACTACATGCATGCTACATACATACTACATGCTACATACATACTACATATATACTACATGCATGCTACATACATACTACATGCTACATACATACTACATATATACTACATATATACTACATGCATGCTACATACATACTACATGCTACATACATACCACATACATACTACATATATACTACATGCATGCTACATACATACTGCATGCTACATGCATGCTACATACATACTACATACATACTACATGCTACATACATACCACATATATACTACATACATACAATACATTCATACAATACATACATAGACATACAGTACAGCTACCATGACAGTGATTGACACATTAGCCAATGATGGGACAGTAGTAGTCCCATCATCCGGCTAATGTGTCAATCACTGTCATGGTAGCAGGCATCGCCAGATGGGACTTGTTGTCCCATCGGACGATGCTTGCACAGACCCCCGGACATCAGCACAGCCCCCCAGCAGGCCGGCACAGCCCCCCGGCAGGCCGGTACAGACCCCCACAGGGTGCACAGACCACCGGCAGGCCGGCACAGCCCCCCGGCAGGCCGGTACAGACCCCGGGCAGTCCACTCAGCCCCCCGGCAGGCCGGCAGAGACCCCCGGAAGGCCCGAAATGACGGCGCATCATGATGCACACACACCGCGCATCATGATGACGTCAGGCTGTCAATCAACTTTGAACTTCCGATTCCGATGCCGAATTCCGATATTGAAAAAATATCGGAAGTCGGTATCGGAATTCCGATACAGCAAGTATCGGCCGATACCCGATACTTGCGGTATCGGAATGCTCAACACTAGTGATAAATTATTATGAATAGAAAATAATAAATATAATTAATATGTTAATATTAATATTCAGCAGAATTAATTTCAGCCTATTGGTTAAGAGGATCTCCACAACAGTCATGTCTATCATGTGGTCCATTGGGAAAATTAATTGTCCATCCCTGCCCTAGATGAATACTTTGATGGATGTAGTTTCCAAACTGAGCTAAGGTCTTAGCATTTCTTATGTTGTTTACAATAGTTCCTGAGAATTTTTCTGGCCAATACTATATACATGTCAACAAAATCAATCTGTGATACTATATGATCCCAGAGAAACAAGAAAATTAAAACTTGTATATGATTGACAATTTATACAGCCGAGAAATGGTAACTCTCCATTTATTTAACCTAAACTATTGCGGTTTTCCCAGGTAAAGAGATTATACTAATATACCACAACTTGCTAGTTCCCCTGTAAAGCATCGGAGAAAATTTACTTGAACTTTTATATCTACCCAAGTGTAGCAGGTATGATGCATCCCACTACCCCAATGCATGTTTCACCTCACTTCCTTCTTCCTGGAGTTGTGTTTAAGTGGGGATCATTGCCAGGTTATATAGCCCATGAATCAATCAAATGAAGAGACCTCACATGGCCACTTGCCAATTAGTAGAGAGGACCTCCGGGATCATGACATGGGTGGTGTGCTTGGCATATAGCATTCCTGTCCTCATAAGTAAGTGATCTGCTACGTGTGAAAGGTGAACCGCAAGCTTGTGACACCAGCAGCTGTTATGTTAGGCACTGCAGGAGATCTATGAGGACCACAGATCGCGCATGCGCACTAACACTCTTGGCATAAAATGATGATTCACATGTCTTTCTTGAAGTGCTATGTATTATGTTTGGACTAATATTTATGATCAATACTATGTACAGTACATTACCAAATTAGACTTCAGTTGTACATGGCTTTATTTCAATTATGAGTAGTGTTGAGCGATACCATCCGATATCGTGAAGTATCGGATCGGATTGGATCGGACCGATACCCAAAAAGTATCGGGTATCGCCAGTTCCGATACCGGAAACCCATGCAAGTCAATGGGGCACTAATATCGGAATGAAAATAAACCCTTTCTTTACTTGCACATCCAGTTCGGGAGGGGGAAGAGTGTGGGCGGTGTGTGGGTGGACACTGTGCGTGTCTGTGTGTGCGGGCGAGGTCTGTGTGGGCATGCCGGGGTTCTGTGCAGGCCTGCTGGGGGTGTGTGCGGGCCTGCCGGGGGTCTGTGCAGGCTCCCGGGGGTCTGTGCGGGCCTGCCGGGGGTCTGTGCTGGCCTGCTGGGGGTCTGTGCGGGCTGCTGGGGGTCTGTGCGGGCATGCCGGGGGTCTGTGCGGGCATGTCGGGGGTTTGTACGGGCCTGCCGGGGGTCTGTGCGGGCTGCTGGGGGTCTATGGAGACATTCCATGGAATCTGTAGAGAGATTCCATTTCTCCCCAGTCCTCTATACACCTTTTTTACACCATCCAGAATCAGCCTGTTACTTTGAGGTGTAATATACATAGGGCCTGACAGAATATAACTGTGTCCTGAAGTCTGTATAGAGATTCCATTTCTCCCCAGTCCTCTATACACCTTTTTTTGCACCATCCAGAATCAGCCTGTTACTTTGAGGTGTAAAATACACAGGGCCTGACAGAATACAACTGTGTCCTGAAGTCTGTAGAGAGATTCCATTTCTCCCCAGTCCTCTATACACCTTTTTTACACCATCCAGAATCAGCCTGTTAATTTGAGGTGTAATATACCCAGGGCATGACAGAATCCAACTGTGTCCTGAAGTCTGTAGAGAGATTCCATTTCTCCCCAGTCCTCTATACACCTTTTTTACACCATCCAGAATCAGCCTGTTACTTTGAGGTGTAAAATACACAGGGCCTGACAGAATACAACTGTGTCCTGAAGTCTGTAGAGAGATTCCATTTCTCCCCAGTCCTCTATACACCTTTTTTACACCATCCAGAATCAGCCTGTTACTTTGAGGTGTAATATACCCAGGGTCTGACAGAAGACAACTGTGTCCTGAAGTCTGTAGAGAGATTCCAAATCTCCCCAGTCCTCTATAGACATTTTTTACACCATCCAGAATCAGCCTGTTACTTTGAGGTGTAATATTCACTGGGCCTGAGAGAATCTTTCAGTGTCCTCAAGTCTGTAGAGAGATTCCAATTCTCCGCAGTCCTCTATAGACATTTTTTACACCATCCAAAATCAGCCTGTTACATTGAGGTGTAACATACACTGAGCCTGAGAGAATACTTCAGTATCCAGAATTGTGTAAGGAGATTCAAATTCTCCCCAGTCCTCTATACACATTTTTTACACCATCCAAAATCAGCCTGTTACATTGCGGTGTAATATACACTGGGCCTGAGAGAATACTTCAGTATCCAGAAGTGTGTAAGGAGATTCAAATTCTCCCCACTAGTATATACACCTTGTACCTTGTTTTACAGTACCATATAGTTGGTGGAATTTTGGGTACATTTTCCCCAAAAATGAGGAAGTGTGGTGGAAGCGACCGTGGAAGATGGCGGGGGTTGCCAGCTGGTAATGATGGTGTTGGTGGCGGTGGTGGTGGATTTGCTGGTAGTGGCAAAAGCAAAATAGCACCTAATGCAGGTGGTGTTGAGCCTGCGTCATTATCTGGCTCCACAAGGCCTCGAAGGCTTCATTTTCTGGGAGTAGGTAAACCACTTTTAAAGCCGGAGCTTCAGGAACAAGTTTTGGCTTACATTGCTGACTCAGCCTCCAGCTCTATCGCCTCCTCTTCTGAAGTTTTAAAAAATAAAAGCACTCATTGGAGTCGTCATTGGAGGCTCATGGTCATGAACCACACCTTTCCTTGTGTCCTTCACCCCAACCAAAATTGAAGGATGCGGCAGGCCACACTACAGATTACTCCATGGAGCTGTTTTCACATACCATGCCTGGGTTATCAAGTCAAATCGTGAATTACCCAGGCCAAGATGAATCTGACATGGCGTGCACTGATGCACAGCCACTGCTAGATGATTGTGCTGGTAAAGTCACTCAGAGCACTACATTGTCCTCGCAGGTTACTGAGCCAGAATCTGACCCAGATGAAACTCAGGTGCCCCTTTCTGCATACTATACCACCATACACGGTGACACAGAGGAAGGTGCACATGACATTGAAGAGGAGGTGATGGATGACCCAGTTGTTGACCCAGATTGGCATCCATTGGGGGAAGTGGGTGCCGCTGCCAATAGCTCAGAAGAGGAGGAGGAGCATCCGCAGCAGGCATCAACACCGCAACAGCTGTTATCTGGCAGACGAGGAGCAGTCCAAAAACGGGTTACAAAAATCAAAAGAGTTGCAGGACAGCTTGGCCAGATGGTCAAATTAGCACAGCGTGCAAGGCATCAAAATGTCTTCCCTAGTAGGAAGTGCGCAGTGTGGCATTTTTTTGAACAAAATCCTAATGATCAGGCAAAGGTTATCTGTAAGAAGTGCGCAAAGATCTTTAGCCGAGGGAAAAATCTGAGAAATTTGAATACCAGTTGCATGCTTAGACATTTAACCACCATGCACTTGCAAGCGTGGACGGACTACCAAACCTCATGTACCACATGTGCATCTGCTCCCAATGAAGGTAGTCAGCAACGCTACATTGTTTCCCCCACTGTAAGCCCACCGGTTAGAACACCAACAGCAGCAAAAGTTGAGGTGTCGTCGCAAGGCCAAAGCAGTCAGAGTATCACAATGATATTGCTACGAAAGACTGAATCTAGGCCATCTGAAAGAACACCAACTCCATCACCATCATCAACCCTCTCTCAGTCCGCCATGTTCACCGCTAGTTCCACCATATGCAGCTCTCAAGTCCAGCTCACCCTACCAGAGACTATGAGTAGGACAAGAAAGTACTAATCCTCTCATCCACGTACACTGGGTTTGAACACCCACATTGCCAAACTAATCTCGTTAGAGATGATGCCCTACCGGTTGGTTGAAAGCGCAGCTTTCCGCGAACTCATGGCCTACGCAGTACCACGCTATGACCTACCCAGTCGGCACTTCTTTTCTCACAAAGCCATCCCAGCCCTCCACCTTCTTGTGAAAGACCGCATTGTCCATGCACTCAAGCAATCAGTGAGTGGAAAAGTGCACCTCACCACAGATGCAAGATCCAGTAGGCATGGCCAGGGCCATTACGTGTCCATCACTGCGCACTGGGTTAATGTGGTGGATGCAGGATCCACAGGGGACAGCGGTGGTGGGACAGTGCTGCCTAGCCCATGGTATAGGAAACAGTTGGCTGTAAGCGTTTGACCCTCCTCCTCCTCCTCCAGAAGCGAAAGCTCGTCCACAGAGCGCAGTCGCACGAGCACTCCATCTGCAGCTGCCAATGTTGCACACAAGGTGTCCCACTATCGATCAGCTAGTGGAAAGCGTCAGCACGCTGTGTTGAAGATGATGTGTTTGGGCGACAGACACACCGCGGAGGTACTGGCCGACTACTTTCAGCGACAAACTGAGTCATGGCTGGGCAGTCTACATCTTGAGTCAGGCAAGGTAGTTAGTGATAATGGCCAGAATTTTGTAGCAGCCATAGCCCTTTCAAAACTCTGACACATACCTTGCTTGGCTCACACCTTGAACCTGGTGGTGCAGTGCTTCCTCAATAATTATCCAGAGTTAACAAGGCTACTCCGGAAGGTTCGAAGACTGTGCTCGCACATCCACCGGTTGCCCTTACACTCCAGTCGTATGCAGAAGCAGCAGCGATTGCTCCACCTTCCCAAGCACCGCCTAATTATCGACGTTGCAACAAGGTGGAACTCCACCCTGCAAATGGTTGAGCGACTGTGCGAACAGAGGCAGGCTGTAATGCATTTGTGGGAGGATACATGGGCAGTCACTTTGAGGGCAGACATGGAGTTGTCAGGTGTGCAGTGGTCAAAGCTGAAAGACCTCTGTAAAGTCCTTCAGTGTTTTGAGGAATGCAAATGGCTGGTAAGCGCAGACGACGCAATCCTAAGCATGAGCATCCCACTTATGCGTCTGCTCATGCAAACTTTGACGCACATTAAGGAGCAGGAATCTTCAGCCGAGGATGATGAGGAAGAGGAGGAGGGAAGCCTTGATGACAGTCAGCCATTGTCTGCTCCGGGACCTCTCCTGGACAAGGTGGAGGAAGAAGAGGAAGAGGAGGAGGATGATGATGGGGATGATTATTTAGGGGAGGAGGATACTTCTCGTGGGGCAAGAGAAAATGTTGGTGTGGCAAGGTCTGGTACAGGGTTTGTGTGTGACTGAAGGGATGTGGATTTGCCAGAAAGTGCTCCTCCACCCAGCACTCGCAGTGCATCATTGACACCGGGAACATTGGCCCACATGTCAGATTATGCCTTGCAGATGCTAAAAAGGGACCCCCGCATTGCCAAAATGATGAACGTTGACGACTACTGGTTGTCCAGCATCCTGGATCCACGCTATAAAGGCAAATTACAAAACATCATGCCACAGGAGAACCTTGACCTAATATTGGCTAACAAACAAGCAACTCTGGTAAACCGTTTATTTGAGGCATTCCCAGCACACAGTAGCGGTGATGGTTCTCACACGAGCCATAGTGCCCGGGGGCAACTTGGAAGAGGTGTTCGTGGTGCACACATCAGAAGTGGCATTGGAGACAGGGGTTTCATGACCATGTTGTGGACTGACTTTTCACGTCCCGCTCAGCTGACAGGTAATACTGCATCGATTGAAAGTGACAGGAGACAGCAGTTGTCAACTATGGTTACAAACTACTTTTCCTCCCATATCGATGTTCTCCCTCACAGGTCATTCCCCTTTGACTATTGGGCCGCTAAACTGGACACCTGGACTGAATTGGCACAATATGCCTTACAGGAGCTCGCTTGCCCAGCTGCAAGTGTGCTATCGGAAAGAGTCTTCAGTGCTGCTGGATCAATCCTGACAAAAAAAAGGACCCATCTGTCAACCCAAAATGTGGATGATCTAACCTTCATTAAAATTAACCATGCATGGGTTTTCAAGGATTTTGTCCCACCTTCCCCTGATGACACCTAGGTTGCCAGAAAAATGACTTGCTTTGGTCCTCCTCTTCCTCGCACTTGCCCAATTTCGCCTTTTGCAGCAGCTGAATGTCCAACATCAACATATGCCATTTTGTAAACCTCCCTAACTGGGCTGCCTCCCCCCCATGGCCGGAGTCACTACCTAGCGCACCCAACCGTGTGAGTGCCATTGCCCTGGACAGGTGGGTGGGCTGACTCTTGGGCGCGGGCACTGGCACAGGGTCCCTCATAGTGCAATCAAGTGTCTCTGACAGTGGGGGTGCACACCCAAAGTCAGACACACCGCCGTACTAAGAGGGGCCCAGTGCCAGTACCAACGCCCACAAGTGGGCCCCCCTTGCTTGGGCTGGGCCCAGCATTTGCAATGTTTACCTCTCCCTGCTCCTCCACTGTGTAGTCTGGCCTGTCAAATCCTTTACTGGGACTGCCACTACAAATTTGGTGATCTGATACATGATGGTTAAGACGTAGCTATGCCCTGTCCTGCTGGCCGGGCTCTAGCTTCAGATGATCAATGGCTTCCATTTCTTATGGACATCGACTCACAATGAGATGCAGTGGTGGTTTATCATCAGCTTTCACAGTTTTCCTACTCACAGACGTGTGACATTCCTGTGCACATTTTTAAATGTGCCCTCTCATGCCAATCCACTAGAATTGCCTACGGCCTGTGGCTTCTGTCTTTTGTACTCCAAAGTTACGTGACAGATCATGATAGGCAGTGAGCACCATGTCTACATCTCTCCCTGTGATCACAATTTGATGGAGATGAGTAACGGTGATGGGATCAACGGTACTGCGATACAGCAACCCTTTCTTCACAAAGAACTGTTTTCGCTGTCTCCACACACAAAAAGTAATTGAGGGTCAGCATCGCCTCTGAGAATTCTCCTGGAAGTTTTTCCCGTGTTAGTAATTCCTACATTTATGCAATCACTAGACTTTATGTCTGTACTTTTATGCATCTCATTTTCCTATTGCGGAGAGTCTGGACTGTCTTACTGAGACAGAAATATATATGAAGATTTAAAAATACCACTAAAAGTGTATACTGGTGTACGCTTCAAATACATTTCCTTTTTCCTACTTTTTAGATTGTTGTCTAATCCATACTGAGAACACGGAGATTTTAAATTTTTAAACTATGCTACATATATATGTTATCCAGTGATAATGTACCCTTTCTCAACTTTGTACTAACTGGTCAAATCCATACTGGTCCTGAGAACGTCTGAGTCTGCCTCCTGATCTATAGACATATATTTGTAATGTGTAAACTATGCTATATATACCTGTAATCCGGTGATACTGTACCCTTTCTCTACTTTCTGCAATCTTGTCGAATCCATACTGTGCCTGAGACCATCTGAGTCTGCCTCCTGATTACAGCTGAGTGGTGTTTGAGTGGAACTGTTAGCCAAGTTCAAATTCTAGCTGTTTTGGGCGGTGTTAGATCCGTTCATCGAACAACAAAACTTTGATTACAATTCCGCTGTTTGAGTTTCCGTTCCAGAAAGTTTCATCAAACAAGCGTGTAACTATATTTTCACATTAATAATGGTTTTCAAAGATAATAGACAGTTTCAGGCCATAGTAGCGGTGTCTGGTAGCCAGCGGTGTAGTACACCTGTGAAGGAGCTACACCGTGTGTGCTCCTATTAATTTTATAGCGCATATTGTCATGAAAATCCTTTTTGGCCTAGTAACTGTGTCTGCTACTCAGCAGAGGAGCCCACCCGTAAACCGTGCTATGCCGCCTGTTTATAAAAGAACCAGTTTTTGACTGCATTTACACCACTTAATACTTTGGGCCTAGTAACTGTGTATGCTACTCAGCAGAGTTGGCCACAAAGCTATGCCGCCTGTTTAGGTAAGAACTGTGTGCTATTCAGCATATTTTTAATGTGTAAACTATGCTATACATACCTGTTATCCAGTGATACGGTAACCTTTGTCCAATCACGTCTAATCCATACTGGGCCTGAGACCATCTGAGCCTGCCTCCTGATCTATAGATATAGATTTTTAATGTGTAAACTATGGTATACATACCTGTTATCTAGTGATACAGTACCCTTTCTCACCTTTGTCCAATCACGTCTAATCCATACTGGGCCTGAGACCAGTTATCTGCACCTGTAAGCGACACACGCTGGTCCTTTCAGTGTAGCGCTCATGCAGCCACAGACAGGTAAGGGCATGGCAGACCTGTTATTGGCCAATCTCATGTGCCAGAGCCTCGGTGTCCCTCTAGTAAGCTGGACGCGGACCGCGGGGGCATGACGGAGTCTCGTTCGTTAACGGAATTAAGCTTGCAATGTGGGCATCTTTTCTGTGGCTGGATGATTGGGGTTGCCCGTGTTGAGTCAAATTAACCCGCAGGCTCCACTCCTGGTGGTGCCCTTCTGGACATTCCTTTAAGGTTCAGCTTTGCAACCATACTGCCCCCGGAAAACAAACACTTTGCCTTCATGGACGCTGTTTGGAGGGTCGTGACTCGTGGGAAAAAAGCCGCCTAATCGGTTTACCTGCTAGAGAGATCCTTCTTTGCTCACAAGCATGACATCACACTCCCTAGGAGGATGCTAATGCCACTGTGGCGAACGTACTCCTTGGGGCGCCGCTAGTGCACAGATGCCCAGCCAAAGCTAGATGATTCTGCTGGAACATTGACCCAGACCACTACATTCCCCTCACACTCTACACAGCCAGAATCTGACCCTGATGAAACTCAGGTTACCCTTCCCACATACTGTACCACCTTACACGGTGACAAAGAGGAAGGTGCAGATGAAAGTGCAGGTTCGGCCCACCCGCTGTCAGACACACCACCATACTATGAGGGGCCCTGTGCCAGTGCCGTCGCCAATGAGTGGGCCCCCCCAGCTTGGTAAGGATCACAGCACTTACAAAGTTGAAATACTTACCTCTCCTTGCTCCTCCGCCGTGATATCTTGCGCGTTTCCTGACAGTGACATTCTGGTCAAAGAGCGCGATGACATCACGTCTGTATGCCCTCTGCCTAAACAGTCCAAGTGCAGAGAGAGGGAAGATGGGGACGACGAGGAGTCCAGACTAGTACAGGGATTCCCTAGCGAGGAGACTTATTTTATTGTTTTAAAGGTTGGGAGAAATTTTGGGGGAGCATGATATTCTGGAGAATATCTGGGGCCCAACATACACTGGAGCATTCCAAAGATGGACATCAGTCACTGGAGCTGCATTGACAGGGCCCATTATACACTGGAGCATTAGATATGGGGCCCATTATATGGAGCATTATTTGGGCAGTGGAGCTTCATCCATGGGGACCAACATATACTGTAGCATTGTGTGGAGCTCATCATATACTGTATCGAACATTATATGAGACCAATGATTCTGTATGGAGAGATATACGGGCCTCATTACTCTGTATGGCGCACTATGCGGTGCCCATAATACTGTATGGAGGAATATACTGTCTGTTTTTGGAGCTATTGGAGACTTTAAAATTGATATCAGTCATGAGATGTAAGAAGTGAAGTATTTTTCATTGTACTACACCTCTATTTCTCTGCCGTATCAGAGGATCATGAATTGTGGCATGTGTTAAAGGAGCCCATTGACACTCTTTGGCCCAGGGCCCACGAAAATCTGGAGCCAGCCCTACCCCCCCACAACTTTAGCCAAATAACCCCCAGTTTTCAATGCCTAACTATTATTAGGAAGTAAATTAAGGTTGCCAAGCTTAAGTAATAAGAAATGATGTTTTTTGCATTAAAATGGGCACTGTAGGTGTGTTTCCTGTCCTCCTCTCACTGCCGACTTTTATTCCCCATTGACTTGCATTGGGTTTCGTGTTTCAGTCGGCCTTCAACTTTTCACGATAATCGGCCGATTTCGTTCGACCCGACTTTTGCGAAAGTCGGGTTTCACGAAACCCGACTCGACCCGAAAAAAGGCAAAGTCGCTCATCTCTAGTCAGCTATTTTTGAATTTGACTGACCCGTTTCATTCAACTTTAGTCATGAATAATTAGAGGCTGGGAAACTTTTTTAAGTGGTTGCCCCAAATCAGTAAATGAATTTCCCCACTTGCTGGTTATTATAGACAAACTGAGCTGTATCCACTGTTCCTTTATCTACCGGCAAGTCTCTATCGATGCTCCAAGTGTCTGGCTTTTGCTGGGGTGCTGATGCCCCATTGACAGTAGCCAATCAGTGAGGTCAGTGGCTCTGCCATTGTAGACAGAACACCCTATTCGTAACCATGGAGCTCACTGTTTGGCTGATGTGCTGTCAACGTGACGTCAGCATCGCAGGCGATACCAGACATTAGGAACAATGGGGGAGATCCACTTGTGCACCCAGGAAGGTGAGTACAGTGCAATTTGTTTTTTATAATAATCCTCAAACTCTGAAATTCATTTACTGAAAAGAAATAACCCCTTTAAGTTATTTCCTAATAAAATAAAACTAGTATAATTTATTTAGACCTTGGTAGTTTGATTGCACTTTTTTGTTTTACTTGTCTATAGTTAAGAAACTTTAGTCATGGTTCTAGATGTAAATTATGAAGCCAAACACAGTAGCACACATTTTTCTTCAACAATTAATCTTTTGGGACTAATCTCTAAAATAGTGCTGAGCTAATCTTTAAAACTTCTCTTTTTCATTTATTTTCCAGAAGATGATACCGATCAGTTTGGTGCTAATATTGAATTCTGAGGCTAGCCTCTGTGCAGTTTAAATAACACTTTTCCTTTTATGAATGATTCATAGTTGTTAGTGATTTTGAGTAGATTGTCAGGTGTAAATCTTACAAATAGAAAATGCTTGTATTTAGTAACAATTCTGTGCATACTGTATAAAAGTAACCATTCCATGCACTGACATTGAGGTGAGATTGTGACTATATTCCACTTTATTTGGATAAGCAACACAAAAGAAAAAATATCAGAACTAGAGCTTTAGTTTCGGATAAGACAAGAGGTGGATTTTAGACCTTCCTAAGGGTATCTGCACCAATAGAGCCGAAGCCACTTCAGCTAAACGCCGGCGGTCTTTCACTCTATACTGTGAAGTATAGAGTGCAGGCGGCTTCCAAGCAAAAATCATCAGAATAATGAGTATATCACTCCTTTTAACCTCTTCAGTGTTTCCAACTCCTGAAGCTGATAAAAAAAAGTGAAATAAGATGGAACATGTGCATATAATGTTCGTTTTATGTGATGCATTTATGGAGCTTTTTCATTTAGATTCCAGGCAGTATCTGACCAAAAAAATGCACATACCCTTGTTGTACATCGCAGAATTGTTGTGAGTTTTTGGTGCAAATTTCTGATTTAAAGATGGCAGCATACAGAAATAGAATCATTTGATTTGCAAGGGAACAGTATCATCTTATTTTTTTTATTTTTGCTGGAAAGGTCTATATATTGTTCTTGGATTTTAATCCTGTGTGTTTATGTTTGTTTGTATTTTATTACCTATTTCTGCTCATTATTCCATCATTGTCTAATGTCCTGAGTGTCCCATGAATATTCTGAAAAATGAGGTTGAATAAATAAATAAAGAAGATCCAAGATGTTGGTGCATCATCCAGAAAGCATTGTGTTTCATGACTGATGAATTTGTGCATTTTTCTGTAAATTTGTTACAGCATTTTTATTATAAGAAATGTTTGTCACTCTATTATACTATTATAGCTTTTTGTAGTATGTGATTTTCGTAATTTTGCACATTTTTGCACCTATTTTTGCACATTGCCCGTGTTTATATATAATATTGTTGTTATTTTTGCTTTTTTTTTTCACCCATTTTTATACATTACCTTTTGCTGGTATCATATTCACATTTTTATTATTATTTTTAATTTTAACACACATTTATGCTGTATGATATTTTGCCTTTCTTTTTGCCCTCATCTAAGATGCGTTTCTCAGCATTTGCACATGCCTAGTGCGGCAGGGGCCGTGGTGTATTTCCTCCTGGCTGCCTGTAGTGACGCGGTGGGTAAAGACGTCATGAGGGATTTTCCTCCGCCCCCCCGGGTCACATGAGCGGCTGAGGGAGATGCATTAGACGGGCCTGCGACGTGGTATGCATGCACCGCTAATGGCGCTGATTATACACAGCTGTTATATGGATATAAGAGATGCTCTGATAACACACACAGGCACAGCCCCCCGCGGAAGCCCACAAGAAACGTGCATCAGGGCTGCTGCAGGACACACGCTGGCAGTTTAATATGGGCAAGACATGCATCTCTCTAGTAGTAGTGCTTGTCCAATTGGGATATAGATTTTTGTGATAGCCGCTTGATAATTCTGGAGAACACTCTGAACTTCCCTTTCTTTTTGCACTTTTTTACCTTTTTTTGTGCAAATTTTTACAGAGGCTTGCTAATCTTGCCTATACTGTCACAACAGTGTTGTTGCCTCCTTTTTTCCACACATGAGCTTTTGGATAATGCTTTGTCTCTCTTGAGTCTGTATATTATGTAAATTATGTAAATTATGTCGTTAATAAAAATTCTGTGATATTTTTATACTATTTTGTGACTTTTTACTCCGTGGTTTCTGTGTAGTTGTGGCCAAAAGTATTGACACCCCTGCAGTCCTGTCAGATAATACTCAGTTTCTTCCTGAAAATGATTGCAAACACAAATTCTTTGGTATTATCCTCATTTAATTTGTTTTAAATGAAAAAACACAAAAAGAATTGTCCTAAAGCCAAATTGGATATAATTCCACACCAAACATAAAAAAGAGGGTGGACAAAAGTATTGGCACTGTTCGAAAAATCATGTGATGCTTCTCTAATTTGTGTAATTAACAGCACCTGTAACTTACCTGTGGCACCTAACAGGTGTTGGCAATGACTAAATCACACTTGCAGCCAGTTGACATGGATTAAAGTTGACTCAACCTCTGTCCTGTGTCCTTGTGTGTACCACATTGAGCATGGAGAAAAGAAAGAAGACCAAAGAACTGTCTGAGGACTTGAGAAACCAAATTGTGAGGAAGCATGAGCAATCTCAAGGCTACAAGTCCATCTCCAAAGACCTGAATGTTCCTGTGTCTACCATGCGCAGTGTCATCAAGAAGTTTAAAGCCCATGGCACTGTGGCTAACCTCCCTAGATGTGGACAGAAAAGAAATATTGACAAGAGATTTCAATGCAAGATGTTGTGTGGATGTTGGCTAAAGAACCTCGACTAACAGCCAAACAAGTTCAAGCTGCCCTGCAGTCCAAGGGTACAATAGTGTCAACCCGTACTATCCGTCGGCATCTAAATGAAAAGGGACTGTATGATAGGAGATCCAGGAAGACCCCACTTCTTACCCCAAGACATAAAAAAGCCAGGCTGAAGTTTGCCAAAACTTACCTGAAAAAGCCTAAAATGTTTTGGAAGAATGTTCTCTGGTCAGATGAGACAAAAGTAGAGCTTTTGGGCAAAGGCATCAACATAGAGTTTATAGGAGAAAAAAAGAGGCATTCAAAGAAAATAACACGGTCCCTACAGTCAAACATGGCGGAGGTTGCCTGATGTTTTGGGGTTGCTTTGCTGCCTCTGGTACTGGACTGCTTGACCGTGTGCATGGCATTATGAAGTCAGAAGGCTACCAACAAATTTTGCAGCATAATGTAGGGCCCAGTGTGAGAAAGCTGGGTCTCCCTCAGAGGTCATGGGTCTTCCAGCAGGACAATGACCAAAAACACACTTCAAAAAGCACTAGAAAATGGTTTGAGAGAAAGCACTGGCTAAGGTGGCCAGCAATGAGTCCAGACCTGAATCCCATAGAACACCTGTGGAAAGACCTAAAAATGGCAGTTTGGAGAAGGCACCCTTCAAATATCAGGGACCTGGAGCAGTTTGCCAAAGAAGAATGGTCTAAAATTCCAGCAGAGCATTGTAAGAAACTCATTGATGGTTACCGGAAGCGGTTGGTCGCAGTTATTTTGGCTAAAGGTTGTGCAACCAAGTATTAGGCTGAGGGTGCCAATACATTTGTCCGGCCCATTTTTGGAGTTTTGTGTGAAATGATCAATGTTTTGCTTTTTGCTTCATTCTCTTTTGTGTTTTTTTCATTTAAGACAAATTAAATGAAGATAATAATTCCAAAGAATTTGTGTTTGCAATCATTTTCAGGAAGAAACTGAGTATTATCTGACAGAATTGCAGGGGTGTCAAAACTTTTGGCCACAACTGTGTGTATATATATATATAGATATATATGTAGTGATGCATTGTGATGCAGTGACCGCTGTGACAGCTAGAGGGTGCTGTCTGGGTCATGCACACAGGCATCTCCATTATTGTGATGGAGAAAGGATGAACGGCAGGATGATAAATGACTGTTATGTATCCCAGGGTGGGTGCCCCTGGGATGGAAGCTGAAATAAGTGGTAATCAGCAGAGGCACTGCATAGGGGGAGCTATTGTCCATCTGTGGATCTGGACTGTCAGGTGGTCTGGTGAGCAAGACGTTATCCGGGACGGTGATCCCAGTTTGGCAGCTTCCCTAGGAAAGAGATGACTGACAAAGAGTCGGCATCTGGAGCCGGAGCTCCTGCGAGTTAACCCCAGACATGGGGATATAACTGTTGGTGCCTGTGATATTCTATGGACACTAATGAAGTGTATGGCGTGTGGTTACCCACGATAACTGGAGAAAGAGGTCCAGCGTGTTTAGCAGTCCATTCTCCAGACCTGAACCCCAGTGTAATCAAGACATCAAACAAAGAAGAACTGCTTACATTTTTGCCCCAGAAGCAGTGTAAAAGACTGGTGGAAAGCATGCAAGATGCATAAAATCAGTTTTTAAAAACCATGGTTACTCAACAAAATATTGATTTCTGAACTCTTCCTGAGTTAAAACATTAGTATTGTTGTTTCTAAATGATTATGAACTTGCGTTCTTTGCGTTATGTGAGGTCTGAAAGCACTGGATTTTTTTTTAATTTTGACCATTTCTCCTTTTCAGAAAAAAAATACTAAATTTATTGCTTGGTAATTCAGAGACATATTTCAGAAGTTTGTAGACAAAAAGAACAATTTACATTTTACTCAAAAATATACCTATAAAGAGAAAAATCAGACAAACTGAACATTTGGAAGCGGTCTCTTAATTTTTGTCAGAGCTGTATATACTGTATATAAATTGAAGAATATTTCCTTTGAAAATGATGTGTAAATGACTTAGAGAATGTAAAAGTTCATGTTAAAATCGCATTGCAGTCGGGGTGCAATCACACTGCATTCGGATGCTAGGTATGAAAAATCGGATTGTACTCGCATAAAAAACACATGACACTTGCATTACACTCGTCCGACTCTCCTGCATCAAAATCGACCCAATTTTAAGATCGTTAGTGTGACTCCAGCCATACAGGTGTGTCGGTGAGGCAACAGTCACATCACATTGAGTGGTGGCTGTAAGCATGCCCCCAGTACTTTTGCAGCCAGCTCAGTACTGTTGCACTGCAGAGCCAGCTTCCAATCCACATGTTGAACTGTGCATACAGACGCAGTTAACAGTGCTGTGAGCGGTGACTGTAGCCTTGCCGGCACACCTGTGTGACTAAAAATCAACGGCTCTCTGGAGAAATAAAGATCATTTTCTCCAGGAAGCCATGAACGTGAATTCAGTAAAGCCTTTCAAACAATATTAACCTGCAGATTGAAACTATATTTGCAGGTTAATAGCATTATCCCATGTGACATTTAAGGGCAGAAAACTGTTTCTATTGGCTGCTCTGCAATAAACAATGATTTCACTCACTATGCAGATAACTGACTATCGAAAAGAGTGCCTGAGCATGTGTCTAGCAACATCCTGTTCACTAGATGCACCTGCATTTCTAACAGCAAGTGGCACCATACTATATGAATATACTAACTCTTCACTGGAATGCAGCATGTAAGTTGAAAATATTATGCATTTATTATGCTCTATACAGTGGATGGAATAAATAATGGAGCGGCAGTACTTTTAATGGTCAGAGGCCAGAGCAAAACATATAGACACCAATTCATCAAACGACTTATGCTATCTGATGGAAAACACTATGAAAAGTAACATTTTTGGACAAAAATTTTGCATATATTTGCATTTTCATAACAGTTTTGCAAAAATAAGTGGAGCAGGGAAGAAGCTGGGGGGTGGAAAGCATACCTGTCAAATTCATCAGTAGTGGTAACATTTTTATGCCAAAAACGTTACTCCAGTCACTGAGTGCAGTAGCGTTTCTGACTAGGCACAAGGAGGCGCATGCCAATGAGAAAATGTACAAAAATAATTAAGTCTTGTATGCCTCTCATCGTACTCCAAAATGGCTCTTTATTAAGACTAGTGTGTACTGTACAATGCCATTCTTAATGAATCTAGACAATACTGTATGAAGTGTATATGAAAAAATAGAATCCTCTGCCTAACCTGATTATGTATAGTCAACTTTGACATTATTCTTATCACAGGATGCCTTTAACAGTCCAACTGTAACTGCATGAAAAGAAAAGACCATTGCACATATATTGAAAGCTAGACTAATATCTAGCCTATCATAAAGCGAACCAGACATCAGGCTTGGCTGATATGAGTTACGGCACCGCCTTTCAGGGCATGTATACAGCATTCTATAATGCTGTAGATTAGCATCCGATCCGATCTGCAAGATAAGAAAAATAACTTTTACAATACCCACCCGGGGGGTGATCTGGTCCGATGGTTGTTGCAGGTCTGAGTCCAGCGCCTCCCATCTTCTTGCGATGCCTCCCTCCTGCTTGCTTCCTTGCTCTCCGGCATCGCACTACTGCGCAGGCTTACTCATCTGTCCTGTTGGGGGCAGAGGAAAGTACTGCAGTGCGCAAATGCTGGGAAAGGTCAGAAAGACCCAGAGCCTGTGCACTGCAGTACTTTCCTCTGCTCTCAGCGGGGCAGATGAGTACGCCTGCACAGGAGTGCGATGTCGGGAAGCCAGGAAGCAAGCAGGAGGGCTACATCACAAGAAGATGGGAGGCACCGGACCTAAACTTGTGGCACCCATCGGACCAGACCGCCCCACAGGTGATTATAATAAAATTTATTTTCTTATCTTTCAGGTCAGATAAGGGGCTTATCTACAGCACTATAGAATTATGTAGACAAGCCCTGAAAGGCAGTGGCCGTATCTTCTTATATCAGCCAAACCGGGTGACAGTTCACTTTAAATAAAAGATTTCTCTCTAAATTGGTCTTTTGTGCATTAAATGCAGTGCATATAATAGGTTCCACAATTGATGAAACTTGTCACAAACATAGTAAGAAAACAGTCCAATAACACAAACTACACATTTAAATAACCTTCACTGTAATGTGATGTTGCTTTTAGCTAAGGTCATGATGGGAAAATAAATATTTTTCTACTGTAATTCAGGAAATGGTGGTCTGGCCGAAGAATGCTGCGGTGCTGGGCATGTGTACACTACTGGTACAGTGGCCATCAGAACTGTTAGTAGCTTAAACATAGAAACCTCCACTGCATCCACAAAAATGACTACGGCATGAGTGCTGTGAGAAGAATCTAAACTAGGTTTCCAGTATCAAGTAAAAATTCCCAAATGCAGAATCAGGAAGCTTGAATGAAGGAACGTATAATAATCTTATTTTTTTCTTTTACCTCCAAGTATCTTAAAAGACAACACAAATAAACAAGTATAGGTACCTAAACATAAAAGGTATTTCCTTTTTTACACGTGAAGGCTGCCTTTGTTCTCTCACTTGGGATGCTGGCACTTTCACTTCTGGCAAGATCTACAGGGCATTGTTTTACAAAAAGCAAGACATTCTGAGCAAATGTACTCTTTCATATTGAAACTGTCAGTGCTTGTAAAGTAATAATAATGATAGGAGGTGTCGCCTGAGAGAAGAATAAAAACTTGAGTAGACTGACAGTGGCTAGGAATATTCTGTTCTATATTTGCTATTAAGGATTCTACTTGTTCGTATTGGCTTTCCACAGTATGTGTTTTGCATAAAATCTACATTTGATATGTTACAATGTTTGAAAACAGAGAACATGGATACTTAAGACACATTGTAAGTGAGTAAGCGAGAACTTTGCTTCTGCATCAAGTATATAAATATATATACATATATATATATAGTGTATATACTTGTATATAAGTCGACCCAAGTATAAGCCGAAGCACCTAATTTTGCCACTGGGAAAATGCATTGACTCGAGTATAAGCTGGGTATGCATTGTCCCCGCATCCCCATCCTGGTATGCATGGTTCCTCATCCCTATCCTGTTATGAATGGCTCTTTATCCCCATCCTTGTCTGCATGGCTCCTCAACCCTGTCCTGGTATGTCCTTCCCCTTCCTGACTTCCAAATGTTGAGAGCCTTGATCAGTACCTCCTGGAACTGAAGTAATGTGGTGGTCTGGCTTGCACATCATGATAGCATGTAAGCTTTATATATTACCATCTGTATGATGTGAATGTTCAGCTTTTTGTAACACACCTTAGATTTACTGGGAGGACTTGATCATAGAGATCAACTACCCCCATGAGATAGCCCTGACCAAAATTACAAATGACCTACTTACAGCCAAAGCTAACGGACAATACTCTATACTCCTCCTTCTAGACCTGTCCTCTGCTTTAAACACAGTTGACCACTGCCTCCTACTACAGATGCTCTCCTCCTATGGCATCATACCTTTCCAATCGCACAATTCAGCGTCTCCCACTCCCACACTACCTCCTCATCCCACTCTCTCTCTGTTGGAGTCCCCCAAGGCTCTGTTCTAGGACCCCTACTCTTCTCAATCTATACTCTTGGCCTGGAGCAATGTATAAAGTCCCATGGATTCCAGTACCACCTTTATGCCGATGTTACTCAGATCTAGCTCTCTGGCCCAGACGTCACCTCTCTGCTCTCCAGAATCCCAGAGTGTCTATCAGCCATATCCTCCTTCTTCTCCTCTCGCTTCCTCAAACTCAATGTGGACAAATCTGAAATAACCATCTTTCCCCCATCCCACAGATCTTCCTTACCTGACCTTTCTATAACAATTGACGACATCACACTTTCCCCTGTAATGGAGGTCCGCTGCCTCGGAGTAACCCTTGACTCTGCCCTGTCTTTCAAACCACACATCCAAGCTCTCTCCACCTCCAGCTCAAAAATATTTCCAGAATCAGTCCATTCCTCAACCCTCACTCTACTAAAATACTTGTGCATGCCCTCATCATCTCTCGCCTCGACTACTGCAACATCCTTTTCTGTGGCATCCCTGCTAACACCCTTGCACCTCTCCAGTCCATCCTCAACTCTGCCGCACGACTAATTAATCTCTCTCCTCGCTTCTGCTTCTCCTCCGCTTCTCCCCTCTGCAAATCTCTTCACTGGCTCCCATTCCCTCAGCGTATCCAATTCAAATTACTAATACTGACCTACAAGGCCATCTACAACCTGTCTCCTCCATACATCTCTGAACTAATCTCCCGATACTTTCCCTCACGTAATCTCCGGTCCTCCTAAGACCTCCTTCTCTCCTCCACACTTATTCGCTCCTCACCCAACCGCCTCCAAGACGTCTCCCAAATAGCCCCCATCCTCTGGAATTGCCTGCCCCAACATGTCCGGCTATCATCCACACTCGGATCCTTCAGCCCGAATCTGAAAACCTACCTCTCCAGGATAGCCTACAGCCTGCAATGATCCCCGCTGCCTCCTCACCACTACTGGAGCTACCGCCTCATAATCACTGGAGCTGCTGCAATCCCCCAACCTACTGTCTCCTTCCCCACCATCCTGTAGCATGTAAGCCCGAAAGGGCAGGGTCCTCTCTCCCCTCTATATCAGTCTTTGATTGTTAGTTTGCTTACTGTAAGCGATATCTGTAATTCGTATGTAACCCCTTCTCATGTACAGCACCATGGAACCAATGGTGCTTTATAAATAAATAATAATAATAATGTTCTTATTATGCCATAGGACACAGTCTGGTTTGGGTACCTGTGTAGTGGTACCTTTTACAGTAGTGTGAGTGCTGTTGTTAGGAGACTGCAGGCACGTAGGATGCGGTAACGGACCGTACACTGACAAAGGGTGATAGTGGTTTATTTAACAACAGAAAACTCCACGCAGGGAGAAAAGAAAGGGATATTGTTCTTTAATACAGCAAATGACTATTGGGAATAACTTAAGGCACAAGAATAAGTAAGGCAGACAGTACAATTAAATACTTTTTATCTCTCAGGTGTCAGTCACGGTTAAACTCCTGACTAGAGTTGAGCGACTTTTGCTTTTTTAGGGTCGCGTTTCGTTTCGTGAAACCCGACTTTTCCAAAAGTCGGGTAGAGCAAGAATGTCCGATTATAGGGAAAAGTTGGGGTCGTCCCGAAACACGAAACCCAATGTAAGTCAATGGGGAATAAAAGTCGGCAGTGAGAGGAGGACAGGAAACACACCTACAGTGCCCATTTGAATGCCAAAAGCATCAATTCTTCTTACTTAAGCTTGTCAACCTTAATTAACTTCATAATACAAGTTACGCACTGAAAAATGGGGGTTATTTGGCTAAATTTGTGGGGGGGAGGGCTGGCTGCAGGTTTTCATGTGCCCTGGGCGAAAGAGCGCCCCTTTAACACATACCACAACTCATCATGCTCCGATACGGCAGAGAAATAGCGGTATAGTAAAATGAAAAATACCTCACTTTTTACATCTCATGACGAGGCCCATCTATTTCTCCATACAAAATCATTGGTCCCATATAATGTTTGAAACAGTATATGATGAGCTCCACATAATGCTACAGTATATGTTGGTCCCCATGGATGAAGCTCCACTGTCTTATGGGCCCAAATAATGCTCCAAACATAATGGGCCCCATTTCTAATGCTCTAGTGTATAATGGGCCCTGTAAATGCTGCTCCAGTGTCTGATGTCCACCTTTGGAATGTTCCAGTGTATGGTGGGCCCCATCTATCATTCTCCAGAGTATAGTGCTCCCCAAAAATTGCTGTCCCAACATAGAAAACAATCAAATAAGTCTCCTCGCTAGGGAATCCCTGTACTTGTCTGGACAGGTGCTGTAGCTTGCTTAACAGCACGCCAGCCGTTCTCACGCCCAGTATGGATTGCACGTGATTGCACAAAGGTTAGAAAGGGTACCGTATCCCTGGATAACATGTATGGATAGCGTACACATTCAAAATATATGTCTATACAGCATGAGGCAGGCTCAGACGGTGTTAGGCCCAGTATGGATTGCACGTCATTGCACAAAGGTTAGAAGGGGTACCGTATCCCCGGATAACATGTATGGATAGCGTACACATTCAAAATATATGTCTATACAGCATGAGGCAGGCTCAGACGGTGTTAGGCCCAGTATGGATTGCACGTCATTGCACAAAGGTTAGAAAGGGTACCGTATCCCCGGATAACATGTATGGATAGCGTACACATTCAAAATATATGTCTATACAGCATGAGGCAGGCTCAGACGGTGTTAGGCCCAGTATGGATTGCACGTCAATGCACAAAGGTTAGAAAGGGTACCGTATCCCTGGATAACATGTATGGATAGCGTACACATTCAAAATATATGTCTATACAGCATGAGGCAGGCTCAGACGGTGTTAGGCCCAGTATGGATTGCACGTCATTGCACAAAGGTTAGAAGGGGTACCGTATCCCCGGATAACATGTATGGATAGTGTACACATTCAAAATATATGTCTATACAGCATGAGGCAGGCTCAGACGGTGTTAGGCCCAGTATGGATTGCACGTCATTGCACAAAGGTTAGAAGGGGTACCGTATCCCCGGATAACATGTATGGATAGCGTACACATTCAAAATATATGTCTATACAGCATGAGGCAGGCTCAGACGGTGTTAGGCCCAGTATGGATTGCACGTCATTGCACAAAGGTTAGAAGGGGTACCGTATCCCCGGATAACATGTATGGATAGCGTACACATTCAAAATATATGTCTATACAGCATGAGGCAGGCTCAGACGGTGTTTGGCCCAGTATGGATTGCACGTCATTGCACAAAGGTTAGAAGGGGTACCGTATCCCCGGATAACATGTATGGATAGCGTACACATTCAAAATATATGTCTATACAGCATGAGGCAGGCTCAGACGGTGTTAGGCCCAGTATGGATTGCACGTCATTGCACAAAGGTTAGAAGGGGTACCATATCCCCGGATAACATGTATGGATAGCGTACACATTCAAAATATATGTCTATACAGCATGAGGCAGGCTCAGACGGTGTTAGGCCCAGTATGGATTGGACGTCATTGCACAAAGGTTAGAAAGGGTACCGTATCCCTGGATAACATGTATGGATAGCGTACACATTCAAAATATATGTCTATACAGCATGAGGCAGGCTCAGACGGTGTTAGGCCCAGTATGGATTGCACGTCATTGCACAAAGGTTAGAAAGGGTACCGTATCCCCGGATAACATGTATGGATAGCGTACACATTCAAAATATATGTCTATACAGCATGAGGCAGGCTCAGACGGTGTTAGGCCCAGTATGGATTGCACGTCATTGCACAAAGGTTAGAAGGGGTACCGTATCCCCGGATAACATGTATGGATAGCGTACACATTCAAAATATATGTCTATACAGCATGAGGCAGGCTCAGACGGTGTTAGGCCCAGTATGGATTGCACGTCATTGCACAAAGGTTAGAAAGGGTACCGTATCCCTGGATAACATGTATGGATAGCGTACACATTCAAAATATATGTCTATACAGCATGAGGCAGGCTCAGACGGTGTTAGGCCCAGTATGGATTGCACGTCATTGCACAAAGGTTAGAAGGGGTACCGTATCCCCGGATAACATGTATGGATAGCATACACATTCAAAATATATGTCTATACAGCATGAGGCAGGCTCAGACGGTGTTAGGCCCAGTATGGATTGCACGTCATTGCACAAAGGTTAGAAGGGGTACCGTATCCCCGGATAACATGTATGGATAGCGTACACATTCAAAATATATGTCTATACAGCATGAGGCAGGCTCAGACGGTGTTAGGCCCAGTATGGATTGCACGTCATTGCACAAAGGTTAGAAGGGGTACCGTATCCCCGGATAACATGTATGGATAGCGTACACATTCAAAATATATGTCTATACAGCATGAGGCAGGCTCAGACGGTGTTAGGCCCAGTATGGATTGCACGTCATTGCACAAAGGTTAGAAAGGGTACCGTATCCCTGGATAACATGTATGGATAGCGTACACATTCAAAATATATGTCTATACAGCATGAGGCAGGCTCAGACGGTGTTAGGCCCAGTATGGATTGCACGTCATTGCACAAAGGTTAGAAAGGGTACCGTATCCCCGGATAACATGTATGGATAGCGTACACATTCAAAATATATGTCTATACAGCATGAGGCAGGCTCAGACGGTGTTAGGCCCAGTATGGATTGCACGTCATTGCACAAAGGTTAGAAAGGGTACCATATCCCTGGATAACATGTATGGATAGCGTACACATTCAAAATATATGTCTATACAGCATGAGGCAGGCTCAGACGGTGTTTGGCCCAGTATGGATTGCACGTCATTGCATAAAGGTTAGAAGGGGTACCGTATCCCCGGATAACATGTATGGATAGCGTACACATTCAAAATATATGTCTATACAGCATGAGGCAGGCTCAGACGGTGTTAGGCCCAGTATGGATTGCACGTCATTGCACAAAGGTTAGAAGGGGTACCGTATCCCCGGATAACATGTATGGATAGCGTACACATTCAAAATATATGTCTATACAGCATGAGGCAGGCTTAGACGGTGTTAGGCCCAGTATGGACTGCACGTCATTGCAGAAAGGTTAGAAGGGGTACCGTATCCCCGGATAACATGTATGGATAGCGTACACATTCAAAATATATGTCTATACAGCATGAGGCAGGCTCATACGGTGTTAGGCCCAGTATGGATTGCACGTCATTGCACAAAGGTTAGAAGGGGTACCGTATCCCCGGATAACATGTATGGATAGTGTACACATTCAAAATATATGTCTATACAGCATGAGGCAGGCTCAGACGGTGTTAGGCCCAGTATGGATTGCACGTCATTGCACAAAGGTTAGAAAGGGTACCGTATCCCCGGATAACATGTATGGATAGCGTACACATTCAAAATATATGTCTATACAGCATGAGGCAGGCTCAGACGGTGTTAGGCCCAGTATGGATTGCACGTCATTGCACAAAGGTTAGAAAGGGTACCGTATCCCTGGATAACATGTATGGATAGCGTACACATTCAAAATATATGTCTATACAGCATGAGGCAGGCTCAGACGGTGTTAGGCCCAGTATGGATTGCACGCCATTGCACAAAGGTTAGAAGGGGTACCGTATCCCCGGATAACATGTATGGATAGCGTACACATTCAAAATATATGTCTATACAGCATGAGGCAGGCTCAGACGGTGTTAGGCCCAGTATGGATTGCACGTCATTGCACAAAGGTTAGAAGGGGTACCGTATCCCCGGATAACATGTATGGATAGCGTACACATTCAAAATATATGTCTATACAGCATGAGGCAGGCTCAGACGGTGTTAGGCCCAGTATGGATTGCAAGTCATTGCACAAAGGTTAGAAAGGGTACCGTATCCCAGGATAACATGTATGGATAGCGTACACATTCAAAATATATGTCTATACAGCATGAGGCAGGCTCAGATGGTGTTAGGCCCAGTATGGATTGCACGTCATTGCACAAAGGTTAGAAGGGGTACCGTATCCCCGGATAACATGTATGGATAGCGTACACATTCAAAATATGTCTATACAGCATGAGGCAGGCTCAGACGGTGTTAGGCCCAGTATGGATTGCACGTCATTGCACAAAGGTTAGAAGGGGTACCGTATCCCCGGATAACATGTATGGATAGCGTACACATTCAAAATATATGTCTATACAGCATGAGGCAGGCTCAGACGGTGTTAGGCCCAGTATGGATTGCACGTCATTGCACAAAGGTTAGAAAGGGTACCGTATCCCCGGATAACATGTATGGATAGCGTACACATTCAAAATATATGTCTATACAGCATGAGGCAGGCTCAGACGGTGTTAGGCCCAGTATGGATTGCACGTCATTGCACAAAGGTTAGAAGGGGTACCGTATCCCCGGATAACATGTATGGATAGCGTACACATTCAAAATATATGTCTATACAGCATGAGGCAGGCTCAGACGGTGTTAGGCCCAGTATGGATTGCACGTCATTGCACAAAGGTTAGAAAGGGTACCGTATCCCTGGATAACATGTATGGATAGCGTACACATTCAAAATATATGTCTATACAACATGAGGCAGGCTCAGACGGTGTTAGGCCCAGTATGGATTGCACGTCATTGCACAAAGGTTAGAAGGGGTACCGTATCCCCGGATAACATGTATGGATAGCGTACACATTCAAAATATATGTCTATACAGCATGAGGCAGGCTCAGACGGTGTTAGGCCCAGTATGGATTGCACGTCATTGCAGAAAGGTTAGAAGGGGTACCGTATCCCCGGATAACATGTATGGATAGCGTACACATTCAAAATATATGTCTATACAGCATGAGGCAGGCTCAGACGGTGTTAGGCCCAGTATGGATTGCACGTCATTGCACAAAGGTTAGAAGGGGTACCGTATCCCCGGATAACATGTATGGATAGCGTACACATTCAAAATATATGTCTATACAGCATGAGGCAGGCTCAGACGGTGTTAGGCCCAGTATGGATTGCACGTCATTGCACAAAGGTTAGAAAGGGTACCGTATCCCAGGATAACATGTATGGATAGCGTACACATTCAAAATATATGTCTATACAGCATGAGGCAGGCTCAGACGGTGTTAGGCCCAGTATGGATTGCACGTCATTGCACAAAGGTTAGAAGGGGTACCGTATCCCCGGATAACATGTATGGATAGCGTACACATTCAAAATATGTCTATACAGCATGAGGCAGGCTCAGACGGTGTTAGGCCCAGTATGGATTGCACGTCATTGCACAAAGGTTAGAAGGGGTACCGTATCCCCGGATAACATGTATGGATAGCGTACACATTCAAAATATATGTCTATACAGCATGAGGCAGGCTCAGACGGTGTTAGGCCCAGTATGGATTGCACGTCATTGCACAAAGGTTAGAAAGGGTACCGTATCCCCGGATAACATGTATGGATAGCGTACACATTCAAAATATATGTCTATACAGCATGAGGCAGGCTCAGACGGTGTTAGGCCCAGTATGGATTGCACGTCATTGCACAAAGGTTAGAAGGGGTACCGTATCCCCGGATAACATGTATGGATAGCGTACACATTCAAAATATATGTCTATACAGCATGAGGCAGGCTCAGACGGTGTTAGGCCCAGTATGGATTGCACGTCATTGCACAAAGGTTAGAAAGGGTACCGTATCCCTGGATAACATGTATGGATAGCGTACACATTCAAAATATATGTCTATACAGCATGAGGCAGGCTCAGACGGTGTTAGGCCCAGTATGGATTGCACGTCATTGCACAAAGGTTAGAAGGGGTACCGTATCCCCGGATAACATGTATGGATAGCGTACACATTCAAAATATATGTCTATACAGCATGAGGCAGGCTCAGACGGTGTTAGGCCCAGTATGGATTGCACGTCATTGCAGAAAGGTTAGAAGGGGTACCGTATCCCCGGATAACATGTATGGATAGCGTACACATTCAAAATATATGTCTATACAGCATGAGGCAGGCTCAGACGGTGTTAGGCCCAGTATGGATTGCACGTCATTGCACAAAGGTTAGAAGGGGTACCGTATCCCCGGCTAACATGTATGGATAGCGTACACATTCAAAATATATGTCTATACAGCATGAGGCAGGCTCAGACGGTGTTAGGCCCAGTATGGATTGCACGTCATTGCACAAAGGTTAGAAAGGGTACCGTATCCCTGGATAACATGTATGGATAGCGTACACATTCAAAATATATGTCTATACAGCATGAGGCAGGCTTAGACGGTGTTAGGCCCAGTATGGATTGCACGTCATTGCACAAAGGTTAGAAAGGGTACCGTATCCCCGGATAACATGTATGGATAGCGTACACATTCAAAATATATGTCTATACAGCATGAGGCAGGCTCAGACGGTGTTAGGCCCAGTATGGATTGCACGTCATTGCACAAAGGTTAGAAGGGGTACTGTATCCCTGGATAACATGTATGGATAGCGTACACATTCAAAATATATGTCTATACAGCATGAGGCAGGCTCAGACGGTGTTAGGCCCAGTATGGATTGCACGTCATTGCAGAAAGGTTAGAAGGGGTACCGTATCCCCGGATAACATGTATGGATAGCGTACACATTCAAAATATATGTCTATACAGCATGAGGCAGGCTCAGACGGTGTTAGGCCCTGTATGGATTGCACGTCATTGCACAAAGGTTAGAAGGGGTACCGTATCCCCGGATAACATGTATGGATAGCGTACAAATTCAAAATATATGTCTATACAGCATGAGGCAGGCTCAGACGGTGTTTGGCCCAGTATGGATTGTACGTCATTGCAAAAAGGTTAGAATGGGTACCGTATCCCCGGATAACATGTATGGATAGCGTACACATTCAAAATATATGTCTATACAGCATGAGGCAGGCTCAGATGGTGTTAGGCCCAGTATGGATTGCACGTCATTGCACAAAGGTTAGAAGGGGTACCATATCCCCGGATAACATGTATGGATAGCGTACACATTCAAAATATATGTCTATACAGCATGAGGCAGGCTCAGACGGTGTTAGGCCAAGTATGGATTGGACGTCATTGCACAAAGGTTAGAAAGGGTACCGTATCCCTGGATAACATGTATGGATAGCGTACACATTCAAAATATATGTCTATACAGCATGAGGCAGGCTCAGACGGTGTTAGGCCCAGTATGGATTGCACGTCATTGCACAAAGGTTAGAAAGGGTACCGTATCCCTGGATAACATGTATGGATAGCGTACACATTCAAAATATATGTCTATACAGCATGAGGCAGGCTCAGACGGTGTTAGGCCCAGTATGGATTGCACGTCATTGCACAAAGGTTAGAAGGGGTACCGTATCCCCGGATAACATGTATGGATAGCGTACACATTCAAAATATATGTCTATACAGCATGAGGCAGGCTCAGACGGTGTTAGGCCCAGTATGGATTGCACGTCATTGCACAAAGGTTAGAAAGGGTACCGTATCACTGGATAACATGTATGGATAGCGTACACATTCAAAATATATGTCTATACAGCATGAGGCAGGCTCAGACGGTGTTAGGCCCAGTATGGATTGCACGTCATTGCACAAAGGTTAGAAGGGGTACCGTATCCCCGGATAACATGTATGGATAGCGTACACATTCAAAATATATGTCTATACAGCATGAGGCAGGCTCAGACGGTGTTAGGCCCAGTATGGATTGCACGTCATTGCACAAAGGTTAGAAGGGGTACCGTATCCCCGGATAACATGTATGGATAGCGTACACATTCAAAATATATGTCTATACAGCATGAGGCAGGCTCAGACGGTGTTAGGCCCAGTATGGATTGCACGTCATTGCACAAAGGTTAGAAGGGGTACCGTATCCCCGGATAACATGTATGGATAGCGTACACATTCAAAATATATGTCTATACAGCATGAGGCAGGCTCAGACGGTGTTAGGCCCAGTATGGATTGCACGTCATTGCACAAAGGTTAGAAAGGGTACCGTATCCCTGGATAACATGTATGGATAGCGTACACATTCAAAATATATGTCTATACAGCATGAGGCAGGCTCAGACGGTGTTAGGCCCAGTATGGATTGCACGTCATTGCACATAGGTTAGAAAGGGTACCGTATCCCCGGATAACATGTATGGATAGCGTACACATTCAAAATATATGTCTATACAGCATGAGGCAGGCTCAGACGGTGTTAGGCCCAGTATGGATTGCACGTCATTGCACAAAGGTTAGAAAGGGTACCGTATCCCAGGATAACATGTATGGATAGCGTACACATTCAAAATATATGTCTATACAGCATGAGGCAGGCTCAGACGGTGTTAGGCCCAGTATGGATTGCACGTCATTGCACAAAGGTTAGAAGGGGTACCGTATCCCCGGATAACATGTATGGATAGCGTACACATTCAAAATATATGTCTATACAGCATGAGGCAGGCTCAGACGGTGTTAGGCCCAGTATGGATTGCACGTCATTGCAGAAAGGTTAGAAGGGGTACCGTATCCCCGGATAACATGTATGGATAGCGTACACATTCAAAATATATGTCTATACAGCATGAGGCAGGCTCAGACGGTGTTAGGCCCAGTATGGATTGCACGTCATTGCACAAAGGTTAGAAGGGGTACCGTATCCCCGGATAACATGTATGGATAGCGTACACATTCAAAATATATGTCTATACAGCATGAGGCAGGCTCAGATGGTGTTAGGCCCAGTATGGATTGCACGTCATTGCACAAAGGTTAGAAAGGGTACCGTATCCCTGGATAACATGTATGGATAGCGTACACATTCAAAATATATGTCTATACAGCATGAGGCAGGCTCAGACGGTGTTAGGCCCAGTATGGATTGCACGTCATTGCACAAAGGTTAGAAAGGGTACCGTATCCCCGGATAACATGTATGGATAGCGTACACATTCAAAATATATGTCTATACAGCATGAGGCAGGCTCAGACGGTGTTAGGCCCAGTATGGATTGCACGTCATTGCACAAAGGTTAGAAGGGGTACCGTATCCCCGGATAACATGTATGGATAGCGTACACATTCAAAATATATGTCTATACAGCATGAGGCAGGCTCAGACGGTGTTAGGCCCAGAATGGATTGCACGTCATTGCACACAGGTTAGAAAGGGTACCGTATCCCTGGATAACATGTATGGATAGCTTACACATTCAAAATATATGTCTATACAGCATGAGGCAGGCTCAGACGGTGTTAGGCCCAGTATGGATTGCACGTCATTGCACAAAGGTTAGAAAGGGTACCGTATCCCTGGATAACATGTATGGATAGCGTACACATTCAAAATATATGTCTATACAGCATGAGGCAGGCTCAGATGGTGTTAGGCCCAGTATGGATTGCACGTCATTGCACAAAGGTTAGAAAGGGTACCGTATCCCTGGATAACATGTATGGATAGCGTACACATTCAAAATATATGTCTATACAGCATGAGGCAGGCTCAGACGGTGTTAGGCCCAGTATGGATTGCACGTCATTGCACAAAGGTTAGAAGGGGTACCGTATCCCCGGATAACATGTATGGATAGCGTACACATTCAAAATATATGTCTATACAGCATGAGGCAGGCTCAGACGGTGTTAGGCCCAGTATGGATTGCACGTCATTGCACAAAGGTTAGAAAGGGTACCGTATCCCTGGATAACATGTATGGATAGCGTACACATTCAAAATATATGTCTATACAGCATGAGGCAGGCTCAGACGGTGTTAGGCCCAGTATGGATTGCACGTCATTGCACAAAGGTTAGAAGGGGTACCGTATCCCCGGATAACATGTATGGATAGCGTACACATTCAAAATATATGTCTATACAGCATGAGGCAGGCTCAGACGGTGTTAGGCCCAGTATGGATTGCACGTCATTTCACAAAGGTTAGAAAGGGTACCGTATCCCTGGATAACATGTATGGATAGCGTACACATTCAAAATATATGTCTATACAGCATGAGGTAGGCTCAGACGGTGTTAGGCCCAGTATGGATTACACGTCATTGCACAAAGGTTAGAAGGGGTACTGTATCCCCGGATAACATGTATGGATAGCGTACACATTCAAAATATATGTCTATACATCAGGAGGCAGGCTCAGACGGTGTCAGGCACAGTATGGATTTGACGTCCCAGATTACACAGCGGAGGAGCAGGGAGAGGTAAAGATTGCAAATGCTGGGACCCTGGCCAAGCAAGGGGGGCACACTCGTGGGCGTCGGTACTGGCACTGGGCCCCTCATAGTACAGCGGTGTGTCTGACGGCGGGTGTGCACCACCACCGTCAGAGACACTTGATTGCACTATGAGGGACCCTGTGCCAGTGCCCGCGCCCAAGAGTCGGCCTACCCACCTGTCCAGGGCAACGGCACTCGCACGGTGTCGTGCGCTAGGTGGTGACCCCGGCCATGGTGGGGGAGGCAGCACAGCTAGGGAGTTTTAGAAAGTGGCATATTTTGATGTTGGACATTCAACTGATGCAAAAGGCGAAATAGGTGAAGTACCAGGAAGAGGTGGACCAAAGCAAGCCATTTTTCTGTCACCCTATGTGTCATCAGGGGAAGGTGGGACAAAATCCTTGGAAACCCATGCGTGGTTCATTTTAATGAAGGTTAGATCATCCACATTTTGGGTAGACAGACGGGTCCTTTTTTCTCTCAGGATTGATCCAGCTGCACTGAAGACTCTTTCCGATAGCACACTTGCAGCTGGGCAAGCGAGCTCCTGTAAGGCATATTGGGCCAATTCAGGCCAGGTGTCCAGTTTAGCGGCCCAATAGTCAAAGGGGAATGACCTGTGTGGGAGAACATCGATATGGGAGGAAAAGTAGTTTGTAACCATAGTTGACAACTGCTGTCTCCTGTCACTTTCCATCGATGCAGTATTACCAGTTGTGTGAGCGGTATTTGAAAAATCAGTCCACAACATTGTCATGAAACCCCTGTCTCCAACGCCACTTCTGCTGTGTGCACCACGAACACCTCTGCCAAGCTGCCCCCGGCCCGTACGGCTCGTGTGAGAACCATCACCGCTGCTGTGTGCTGGGAATGCCTCAAGCAACCGATTTACCAGAGTTGCTTGTTTATTAGCCAATATTAGGTCAAGGTTCTCCTGTGGCATGATGTTTTGTAATTTGCCTTTATAGCGTGGATCCAGGATGCTGGCCAACCAGTAGTCGTCATCGTTCATCATTTTGGCAATGCGGGGGTCCCTTTTTAGGATCCGCAAGGCATAATCTGACATGTGGGCCAATGTTCCCGGTGTCAATGATGCACTGCGAGTGCTGGGTGGAGGAGCACTTTCTGGCAAATCCACATCCCTCCAGTCACGCACAAACCCTGTACCAGACCTTGCCACGCCAACATTTTCACTTGCCCCACTAGATGCATCCTCCTCCCCTAAGTAATCATCCCCATCATCCTCCTCCTCCTCCTCCTCTTCTTCCTCCACCTCATCCAGGAGAGGTCCCTGAGCAGACAATGGCTGAATGTCATCAAGGATTCCCTCCTCCTCTTCCTCCTCATCAACATTGGCTGCAGACGCCTGCTCCTTAAGGTGCGTCAAAGTTTGCATGAGCAGACGCATAAGTGGGATGCTCATGCTTAGGATGGCGTCGTCTGCGCTTACCAGCCGTGTGCATTCCTCAAAACACTGAAGGACTTTACAAAGGTCTTTCAGCTTCGACCACTGCACGCCTGTCAACTCCATGTCTGCTCTCAAAGTGCCTGGCCGTGTATCCTCCCACAAATGCATTATGGCCTGCCTCTGCTCGCACAGCCGCTCCACCATGTGCAGGGTGGAGTTCCACCTTGTTGCAATGTCGATAATGAGGCGGTGGTTGGGAAGGTGGAGCAATCGCTGCAGCTTCTGCATACGAACGGAGTGTACAGGTGACCGGCGGATGTGCGCGCACAGTCTTCGCACCTTCTGGAGCAGGGCTGTTAACTCCGGATAATTTTTGAGGAAGCACTGCACCACCAGGTTCAAGGTGTGAGCCAAGCAAGGTATGTGGCTGAGTTTTGAAAGGGCTATGGCTGCCACAAAATTACGGCCGTTATCACTAACTACCTTGCCTGCCTCAAGATGTACACTGCCCAGCCATGACTCAGTTTGTCGCTTCAAGTACTCGGCCAGCACCTCGGCGGTGTGTCTGTCGCCCAAACACATCATCTGCAACACAGCCTGCTGACGCTTTCCACTAGCTGCTCGATAGGGGGACACATCGTGTGCAACAGTGGCAGCTGCAGATGGAGTGCTCGTACGACTGCGCTCTGTGGACGAGCTGTCGCTTCTGGAGGAGGAGGAGGAGGAGGAGGGTCGAACGCCTACAGCCAACTGTTTCCTAGACCGTGGGCTAGGCAGCACTGTCCCACCACCGCTGTCCCCTGTGGACCCTGCATCCACCACATTAACCCAGTGCGCAGTGATGGGCACGTAACGGCCCTGGCCATGCCGACTGGACCATGCATCAGTTGTGAGGTGCACCTTTCCGCTCACTGACTGCTTGAGTGCATGGACAATGCGGTCTTTCACATGATGGTGGAGGGCTGGGATGGCTTTGCGAGAGAAGAAGTGGCGACTGGGTAGGTCATAGCGTGGTACTGCATAGGCCATGAGTTCGCGGAAAGCTGTGCTTTCCACCAACCGAAAGGGCATCATCTCAAACGAGATTAGTTTGGCAATGTGGGCGTTCAAACCCAGTGTACGCGGATGAGAGACTGAGTACTTTCTTGACCTACTCATAGTGTCTGGGAGGGTGAGCTGGACTTGAGAGCTGCATATGGTGGAAGTAGCGGTGGACAGGGCGGACTGAGAGAGGGTTGATGATGGTGATGGAGTTGGTGTTCTTTCTGATGGCCTAGAATCAGTCTTTCGTTGATATAACAGTGGGATTCCCTGACTGCTGTGGCCTTGCAACGACAACTCAACATTTGCTGCTGTGCTAACCGGTGTGCTTACAGTGGGGGAAACAATGTAGCGTTGCTGACTACCTTCGTTGTGATCAGTTGCACATGTGGCACTTGAGGTTTGGTGTTGTGTCCACACTTGCAAGTGCATGCTGGTTAAATGTCTAAGCATGCAACTGGTATTCAAATTTTTCAGATTTTTCCCTCGGCTAAAGGTCTTTGCGCACTTCTTACAGATAACCTTGGCCTGATCATGAGGATTTTGTTCAAAAAACTGCCACACTGCACTCTTCCTACTTTGGCAGACATTTTGCGGCCTAGCACGCTGTGATCTTTTGACCCTCTGGACAAGCTGTCCAGCAACTCTTTTGATGTTTGGAACCTGTCTTTGGAGTGCTCCGGGCCTGCCAGATAACAGCTGTTGCGATGTCGATGTCTGCTGTGGATGCTCCTCATCTGAGCTATTGGAAGCAGCACCCTCTTCCCCCAATGGATGCCAATCTGGGTCAACAACTGGGTCATCCATCACCTCCTCTTCTATGTCATGTGCACCTTTCTCTGTGTCACCGTGTATGGTGGTATAGTGTGCGGGAAGGGGCACCTGAGTCTCATCAGGGTCAAAATCTGGCTCTGTACACTGCGAGGACAATGTAGTGCTCTGAGTGAATGTACCAGCAGAATCATCCATCAGCGGCTGTGCATCAGTGCACTCCATGTCAGATTCATCTTGGCCTGGGTAATTCACCATTTAACTTGATAATCCAGGCATGGTATGTGAAAACAGCTCCATGGAGTAATCAGTAGTATGGCCTGCATCATCCTTCAATCTTGGTTGGGGTGAAGGACACAAGGAAAGGTGTGGTTCATGAACATGAGCCTCCAATGACGACTCAGTGCTTTTACTTTTTACAACTGAAGAAGAGGAGGCGATAGAGCTGGAGGCTGAGTCAGCAATGTAAGACAAAACTTTTTCCTGATGCTCTGCCTTTAAAAGCGGTTTGCCAACTCCTAGAAAACTAAGCGTTCGAGGCCTTATGTAGACAGACGATGACGCAGGGTCAGCACCTCCTGCATTTGGTCCTATTTTGCTCTTGCCACTACCATCAGATCCACCACCAACACCATCATTACCAGCTGCCAACCCCCGCCCAATTCCACGGCCTCTTCCACCAGCCTTCCTCATTTTTGGTAGAAATGTAGACAAAATCCAACAAACTATATAGTAATGTAAAACAAGGTACAAGGTGTCTATAGGACAGGGGAGTTTTAGAATTTCTGCACACACTTGTGGACAGTGGACACTTGTGGATTGTGTGCGGCCCACTGACATCTGAGCGCTATGTGACACGCTCGATGGCACAGCTGCCTGTGACCAAAGTGACGAGAGGATAATGGAGATTTTGAATCTCTGCGTACACTTGTGGACAGTGGACACTTGTGGATTGTGTGCGGCCCACTGACATCTGAGCGCTATGTGACACGCTCGATGGCACAGCTGCCTGTGTCCAAAGTGACAAGAGGATAATGGAGATTTTGAATCTCTGCGTACACTTTTGGACACTGGACACTTGTGGATTGTGTGCGGCCCACTGATATCTGAGCCCTATGTGACACGCTCGATGGCACAGCTGCCTGTGACCAAAGTGATGAGAGGATAATGGAGATTTTGAATCTCTCCGTACACTTTTGGACACTGGACACTTGTGGATTGTGTGCGGCCCACTGATATCTGAGCGCTATGTGACACGCTCGATGGCACAGCTGCCTGTGACCAAAGTGACGAGAGGATAATGGAGATTTTGAATCTCTGCGTACACTTTTGGATACTGGACACTTGTGGATTGTGTGCGGCCCACTGATATCTGAGCGCTATGTGACACGCTCGATGGCACAGCTGCCTGTGACCAAAGTGACAAGAGGATAATGGAGATTTTGAATCTCTGCGTACACTTTTGGACACTGGACACTTGTGGATTGTGTGCAGCCCACTGATATCTGAGCGCTATGTGACACGCTCGATGGCACAGCTGCCTGTGACCAAAGTGACGAGAGGATAATGGAGATTTTGAATCTCTGCGTACACTTTTGGACACTGGACACTTGTGGATTGTGTGCGGCCCACTGATATCTGAGCGCTATGTGACACGCTCGATGGCACAGCTGCCTGTGACCAAAGTGACGAGAGGATAATGGAGATTTTGAATCTCTGCGTACACTTGTGGACAGTGGACACTTGTGGATTGTGTGCGGCCCACTGATATCTGAGCGCTATGTGACACGCTCGATGGCACAGCTGCCTGTGACCAAAGTGACGAGAGGATAATGGAGATTTTGAATCTCTGCGTACACTTGTGGACAGTGGACACTTGTGGATTGTGTGCGGCCCACTGATATCTGAGCGCTATGTGACACGCTCGGTGGCACAGCTGCCTGTGACCAAAGTGACGAGAGGATAATGGAGATTTTGAATCTCTGCGTACACTTTTGGACACTGGACACTTGTGGATTGTGTGCGGCCCACTGATATCTGAGCGCTATGTGACACGCTCGATGGCACAGCTGCCTGTGACCAAAGTGACGAGAGGATAATGGAGATTTTGAATCTCTGCGTACACTTTTGGACACTGGACACTTGTGGATTGTGTGCGGCCCACTGATATCTGAGCGCTATGTGACACGCTCGATGGCACAGCTGCCTGTGACCAAAGTGACGAGAGGATAATGGAGATTTTGAATCTCTGCGTACACTTTTGGACACTGGACACTTGTGGATTGTGTGCGGCCCACTGATATCTGAGCGCTATGTGACACGCTCGATGGCACAGCTGCCTGTGACCAAAGTGACAAGAGGATAATGGAGATTTTGAATCTCTGCGTACACTTTTGGACACTGGACACTTGTGGATTGTGTGCAGCCCACTGATATCTGAGCGCTATGTGACACGCTCGATGGCACAGCTGCCTGTGACCAAAGTGACGAGAGGATAATGGAGATTTTGAATCTCTGCGTACACTTTTGGACACTGGACATTTGTGGATTGTGTGCGGCCCACTGATATCTGAGCGCTATGTGACACGCTCGATGGCACAGCTGCCTGTGACCAAAGTGACGAGAGGATAATGGAGATTTTGAATCTCTGCGTACACTTGTGGACAGTGGACACTTGTGGATTGTGTGCGGCCCACTGATATCTGAGCGCTATGTGACACGCTCGATGGCACAGCTGCCTGTGACCAAAGTGACGAGAGGATAATGGAGATTTTGAATCTCTGCGTACACTTGTGGACAGTGGACACTTGTGGATTGTGTGCGGCCCACTGATATCTGAGCGCTATGTGACACGCTCGGTGGCACAGCTGCCTGTGACCAAAGTGACGAGAGGATAATGGAGATTTTGAATCTCTGCGTACACTTTTGGACACTGGACACTTGTGGATTGTGTGCGGCCCACTGATATCTGAGCGCTATGTGACACGCTCGATGGCACAGCTGCCTGTGACCAAAGTGACGAGAGGATAATGGAGATTTTGAATCTCTGCGTACACTTTTGGACACTGGACACTTGTGGATTGTGTGCGGCCCACTGATATCTGAGCGCTATGTGACACGCTCGATGGCACAGCTGCCTGTGACCAAAGTGACGAGAGGATAATGGAGATTTTGAATCTCTGCGTACACTTTTGGACACTGGACACTTGTGGATTGTGTGCGGCCCACTGATATCTGAGCGCTATGTGACACGCTCGATGGCACAGCTGCCTGTGACCAAAGTGACGAGAGGATAATGGAGATTTTGAATCTCTGCGTACACTTTTGGACACTGGACACTTGTGGATTGTGTGCGGCCCACTGATATCTGAGCGCTATGTGACATGCTCGATGGCACAGCTGCCTGTGACCAAAGTGACGAGAGGATAAGGGAGATTGGATTGCTTTTAAAAAAGCAGTTTGCGGAGCAGTGGGTAAACAGCAATGCCAGCGTGTCAGGAAGCCTTAGAAGGCAGCCCAACAACCAACACCACTGATACACCACAATATAGCCTCCCCTTGCACTGCACACACAGTGACTTGTGTGTTGTGCAGGCCAAATCGTTAGCAGCAGAAGCAGTTTTTTTGTCTTCTTCCCTGCCTAACGCTCTCCCTACAGAATCAGCAGCAACCTCTCCCTATACTAAGATCGGCAGAAGTAAGATGGCGGTCGGCGTGCACGCCCTTTTATACCCCCTGTGACGCCCACCAAAGAAAGCCAATCACTTGCATGCCCTTCTGAAAGATGGTGGTGACCCGTGCCTATGTCATCACGTTGCCCACAGTGTCCGTGGATCCTGATTGGCTGAAAAAGAGCGCAAAACAAACTTTTGAAACGCGACTTTGGCGCGTAAGTCGCCGACCTCGTGGCCGACCTCATCCTAGGGTCGGGTTTCGTTTCATGAAACCCGACTTTGCCAAAAGTCGGCGACTTTTGAATTTTTTCGACCCGTTTCGCTCAACTCTACTCCTGACCATGACTGGAGCCGCTTAGGATGCGTTGCAGTGGAGGTCTGACACAGTCCTGAGGAAGCTGGTATAATATATCCTGACGATGATGGTGTCTTCTTGTAGTCCTGACAATGGCGGCAACTCCTCGGGATCCTGATGCAGGTCTTGGGTCCAGAAGATGAAGCGATGAAAAGGGAAACGTCTTTTTCCTCAGTGGTGAGTGTTGTGAGTTCATTTTCTGGTCTACCAGTTGTGAGTTCTCCTTCCAGGCTCCCTCTGGTGGTAACAGGAGGTAGTGAGGCTGATTTAATCAGTAGAGATCTGCCACCTGATAATGAGGATGACGATTGGACCTTAGGAATCTCAGATTGGATTTAAGACAGCCGACGCCCTACTCTGGTGCTGGTGATTCCTTCTGCTTGGCAGACAGTGTCTTTCCTTTCCTTTCTAGTTAGTTTGGGCCCCATCATTTGCTCAGCCTATTTTCCTGTCTGTGTTTGTGTTTTCATCTTGTTTCACCGTCAAAACATGTGTGGGGGCTGTCTATTCCTTTGGGGTCTGCTCTGGGGCAGTTAGTTTTCCACTTTTCTTGCTTTAGGCTTATTTAGTCCTCCGGCCATGATGAGGCGTCTAGGTTCATCGTAGGTATGCTCCACAGCTGCTGCTAGTTGTGTGGTTAGGATCAGGGATCTGCAATCTGCATAGTTACCAACCTCTCTGGTTTTTCTGGGGCTTAGCTTGTTTAGGTTTTTTCCTCCTCGGTGACCCATTCACAACAGAATCACCAGCCATACCGCAGATCCTAGGGTACTCAAAAGCAGGAAAGAGTTGTTTAAAAAAAAAGAAAAAAGTGTCAGAATTTTTTTTTTTATGCATTTTTTCCTCTTTTTCTCTGGTGCCGTAGGAGGATTTTTTTTTCCTAATGGAGATTAAGCAATTGTCTGATCGTGTATAGCAACTTGCTGCTGAAGTGCAGGGAATATCCACCTACCTCATTCAGTCACATGCTGCTGAACCCAAGATTCCTACTCCTGATGTGTTTTCTGGGGATCGGTCTAAATTTCTGAATTTTAAGAATAATTGTAAATTATTTCTTGCCTTGAAGCCTAACCCATCGGGGAGCTCTGCGCAGCAGGTTAAAATTGTCATCTCTTTGCTGTGCGGCGATCCCCAGGATTGGGCTTTTTCTCTGACTCCTGAAAATCCTATTCTGACTAATGTGGATGCATTTTTTCAAGCCTTGGGGTTGTATGATGAACCTAATGCTGTTGTTCAAGCTGAGAGAACCCTGATGGCATTAAACCAGGGTCAGGATTCTTCAGAGTTATACTGTCAAAAATTCCAAAAGTGGGCGGTCCTTACTACATGGAATGATGGTGCCTTGGCAGCTCTCTTTCGGAAGGGTTTATCAGAGACCGTAAAAGATGTTATGGTGGGATTTCCTGTTCCCTCTAGTCTGGATGATTCTATGTCATTAGCCATTCAAGTTGATCAGCGTTTACGTGAACGTAAAACTACACGGGAGGCGCTGCCACCTTTTGAACAAACGTCTGAACCTATGCAATGTGATGGGGTTTTGTCTAGGGCGCAACGACAGTAGTTTAGAAGGCGTAATAAGCTGTGTTCTTTCTGTGGAGATGCCTCTCATACTATTTCTGTCTGCCCTAAACGAGAGAAACGCTTTGCACACACACTTGCTGTGGGCAGAGTACAACCTAAGTTCCTTTTGGCAATTACTCTGATCTGCTCCTTATCCACGTTTTCCACTAAGGCTTTTGTGGATTCAGGAGCAGTGTTGAATCTGATGGATTTGGACTTTGCTAAACGTTGTGGTTTTTCCATGACGCCTCTGCGGACGCCTATTCCTTTGAGGGGTATTGATGCTACTCCTTTGGCGGAGAATAAACCTCAGTTTTGGACCCAGGTGATAATGCGAGTTACCCTACACCACCAAGAAAATTGTAAATTTTTGGTGCTGCATAATTTGCATGATACTGTTGTTCTGGGTTTTCCCTGGTTGCAAACTCATTATCCAGTTTTGGATTGGAAATCTGGGTCTGTGGTGAGTTGGGGTTGTCAGTGTGTTCTTAGGGACGCTCCTGTTTTCTCCACCTCTCCTCAGTCTCATGATATTCCTGATTATCTGGCCAATTTTTCTGGTTGTATTTAGTGAGAGTAAGTCTGCATCTTTGCCTCCTCATAGGAGTTATGACTGTGCAATTGAGTTGATGCCTGGGTGTAAATTTCCCAAGGGTCAGCTTTTCAACTTATCAGTACCTGAACATGATGCTATGCAATCCTATATTAAGGAGTCGTTGGAGAAGGGTCATATTAGACCATCCTCGTCACCTTTAGGTGCTGGTTTCTTTTTTGTGGCCAAGAAAGATGGTTCATTAAGACCGTGTATTGATTATCGTTCCCTTAACAAGATTACAGTTAAATATCAGTACCCGTTACCTCTGATGTCTGATTTATTCTCCAGAGTTAAGAGTGCCTGCTGGTTTACTAAGTTTGACCTCGGGGGGGCGTATAATCTTATTCGCATCAAGCACGGGGATGAATGGAAGACGGCGTTTAATACTCCGGAGGGACATTTTGAGTACCTGGTGATGCCTTTTGGGCTCACTAATGCCCCTTCTGTCTTCCAATCCTTTATGAATTATATTTTCCGTGACTTTGTGGATAAGTTTTTGATCGTCTATCTGGATGATATTTTGATCTTTTCTAGTGATTGGGATTCTCATGTGGAACACGTCCGGACCGTGTTCCGGATTTTGAGGGAGAATTCCCTGTTTGTTAAGGGATCGAAATGCCTCTTTGGTGTACAGAGGATTTCATTTTTGGGATTTATCTTGTCTCCATCGACTATTGGAATGGACCCGGCCAAGGTACAGGCCATTTAAGATTGGGTTCAGCCTACTTCTTTGAAGGCCCTCCAGAAGTTTTGGGGTTTTGCTAATTTCTATCGTAAATTTATAGGTAATTTTTCTGGTATTGTCAAACCCCTGACAGATCTGACCAAGAAGGGCGCTGATGTGCTGAATTGGTCTCCTGAGGCTGTCTCAGCATTTCAGGAGCATAAGCGGAGATTTACTTCAGCTCCGGTTTTACGGCAACCTGATGTCTCACTTCCATTTCAAGTGGAGGTAGATGCTTCTGAGATTGGTGCAGGAGCTGTTTTGTCCCAAAAAGACCCTGTGACTTCTAAGATGAATCCCTGTGCCTTCTTTTCTCGAAAGTTTTCCCCATCTGAACGCAACTATGATGTGGGGAATCGGGAATTGTTGACCATGAAATGGGCATTTGAGGAGTGGAGACATTGGTTGGAGGGAGCTAGACATCAAGTTGTGGTCCTCACCGATCACAAGAATTTGATTTATCTGGAATCAGCCAAACGCTTGAATCCTAGACAGGCTAGATGGGCCTTGTTTTTCACGTGTTTTAATTTTGTGGTCTCTTTTCTTCCGGGCACTAAGAATGTTAAGGCAGACGCCCTTTCTAGGAGTTTCTTTGCCGATTCTCTTAATGTGACAGAGCCTACTACCATCCTAGGTGAGGGGGCAGTTCTTTCAGCCATTTCGCCCGATTTGAGACGCGCCCTGGAGGAATTTCAGGAGGATAAACCTGAGCGTTGCCCTATGGGAAAATTGTATGTCCCTGACCAGTGGAGAAAGAGAGTGATGTCTGAAATTCATTGCTCCGCATTGGCTGGTCATCCAGGTATTTTTGGTACCAGAGATTTGGTGAGTCAGTCTTTTTGGTGGCCTGCCATATCTCGTGATATCAGGAATTTTGTACAGTCCTGTGGGACTTGTTCTCGGTCTAAACCCTGCTCTCGTTCTAGTGGGTTGCTGATGCCCCTGCCGCTGCCCATGAGGCCATGGACCCATATCTCAATGGATTATATTTCTGATCTTCCTGTCTCTCAGAGAATGACTGTTATCTGGGTAATTTGTGATAGATTTTCGAAGATGGTCCATCTTGTACCACTCCCAAAGTTTCCATCTTCCGCTGAGTTGGTGCCCTTGTTTTTACAACGGGTGGTTCCGTTACATGGGATTCCTGAGAACATTGTCTCCGACAGAGGAGTTCAGTTTGTTTCCAGATTCTGGAAAGCCTTTTGTTCCAGTCTGGGAATTCAGCTATCCTTCTCCGCATTTCATCCCCAGACCAATGGACAGACTGAGAGAACAAACCAGACCTTGGAGTCTTATTTAAGATGTTTTATATCTGCTGATCAGGATGATTGGGTCTCATTTTTGCCCTTGGCTGAATTTGCGCTGAACAATAGAGCTAGTTCTGCCACTTTGATGTCACCCTTTTTCTGTATTTTTGGGTTTCATCCTCGATTCTCTTCAGGTCAAGTGGAATCTTTGTCCTACCCAGGTGTGGACACTGTGGTTGAGAGAATGCAGCAGATATGGGACCAAGTGGTGGATAAGTTGTCACTCTCTCAGGAAAAGGCCCAGTGATTTTCCAACCGGCATAGGACCATTGGTCCCCGGTTTAAAGTGGGTCATATGGTTTGGTTGTCGTCTAAGAATATTCCTATGAAGGTTGCATCTCCAAAATTTAAGCCAAGATTTATTGGACCTTATAAGATTTGGGAGATTCTTAATCCTGTTTCTTTTCGATTGGCTCTTCCAGTTACATTCAAGATCCATAATGTATTTCACAAATCTCTGTTGAAGAGGTTTGTTGAGCCAGTGGTTCCTATGGCAGCACCTCCTGACCCTGTGTCGGTTGAAGGCAATGTGGAATATGAGGTAGAGAAAATATTGGATTCTCGTTTGGTTAGACGGAGACTCCAGTATTTGGTCAAATGGAAGGGTAATGGCCAGGAGGATAATTCTTGGGTCTCTGCCTCTGATATCCATGCCAATAGATTGGTTCGTGCTTTTCACAGGGCCCATCCTGATCGGCCTGGTGGCGTGGATGTGGGTTCGGTGACCCCTCCTCAAGGGGGGGGTACTGTTGTGACTTCATCTTCTGGTCTACCAGTTGTGAGTTCTCCTTCCAGGCTCCCACTGGTGGTAACAGGAGGTAGTGAGGCTGATTTAATCAGTAGAGATCTGCCACCTGATAATGAGGATGATGATTGGACCTCAGGAATCTCAGATTGGATTTAAGACAGCCGACGCCCTACTCTGGTGCTGGTGATTCCTTCTGCTTGTCAGGTCTTGGTTCTCAGCTCTGTTCCAGTCAGCTCAAGTTAAGTTTTTCTGCTAATGTTCATACTTGATTTTGTTGTTCTATTCAGTTTTTTGTGTGGTCAGCCAGCCCTGGCTGGGGCTGTGCTGAATTTCCACTCTTATTTATCTGTATTTGCCAATTTGCTTTCTGTCCCTTTTTTAGATTGGCCTCTTTTTGCTCTGTCTCAGAATATTTCAGAGTGCTGACATAGTGGGAGAAGTCTAGTGACTTCAGGGTTAATTTTGTTATCAGAAGTGTTGGACATTATTTTGTAGGGTTTTGGGCATATTGCAGACAGTGTTTTTCCTTTCCTTTCCTTTCTAGTTAGTTTGGACCCCATCGTTTGCACAGCCTATTTTCCTGCCTGTGTTTGTGTTTTCATCTTGTTTCACCGTCAATACATGTGTGGGGGCTGTCTATTCCTTTGGGGTCTGCTCTGGGGCAGTTAGTTTTCCCCTTTTCTTGCTTTAGGCTTATTTAGTCCTCCGGCCATGACGAGGCGTCTAGGTTCATCGTAGGTAGGCTCCACGGCTGCTGCTAGTTGTGTGGTTAGGATCAGGGATTTGCAATCTGCATAGTTACCAACCTCTCTGGTTTTTTGGGGGCTTAGCTTGTTTAGGTTTTTTCCTCCTCGGTGACCCATTCATAACAGGTGAGTGTCCCAACACTATGGAGAGTTGCAGCACTGCCCAAACACAGTTTATAATGGGCAGCCCGGTTTGCTGTGTCGACTCAACACACACCTAAGTCCAGCTCACAGACTTTGTCTCTCATGGTCAGTGCTGTCGGTGGGGGCGGCTGTGGCAAAATTGTCAGCTGTGTCAGCAGTCTCAGCGAGGGCAGAGATGTCAGTGGGGACAGCAGTGTCTTAGCGGTACTCAGTAGGTAATATCCTATCCAAGCATTCTGCCATCCCAGGCTCTGCTGTACTCTGCCCAGTCTCCTCTCAGCTGATTTTACCTCACAGGTCTCTTGCGCGCTCGACGTTCCTGCCCAAACTGTTTGAATCCTCGCACGCAAACCTTCTCTCAGCTTGGCCATGCCCCTTCACTCAAGTACAGGGAGCGGGCTTGCGCTTTAAGCTTTTCCCCCTGCGACTTAGGTGACAGCCCCGACGGTTCTGGACCCATCACAGAGGAGACATGTCTATCTTGTTCCTTCCTCTTACACTGTCATTGCTATGTATTGTGGTAATGAAAAGGACATCCCTCTTGTCATTATATGTGACCACCATCATGCTGTCACTACATTGGGTTCTGCTATCAGCCTTTCTGAGCAGCTGCCCAATTAGTGTCATAGGGAATAGGAAAGCCTCTCTGGTTTTGGCACATAGTATGGCATGCTGCGGCAGTTCTGGCAGGGAGGGACTTGAGGAGTGGATGTATATTGAGGTACTATTGCATAGTTTGTACAATTTTATTCCATACCTTGACCTCTTACTGGGCAAGTATTGCCATGATTTTAGCCTCCCTGTTCTGTCTCCAACATCTAATTTGTTACCTCTGATAATCTGTTTGCATAATTTTGCAGTTATTTATTAGTATGAGTACAGAGAAACTTGCATATTCATAGTCTTTATTTGCTTAGTGTTTTGGCTCCCTCTAGCGGCCAGAGTCATGTTTGCGGTCCTATTTTCTATTTCTTGTTTCTGATTCTCCTCCCTTTTGCAATGCATTATGGTAGTTCGGCCTCCATTTCCCTCCATTTTCCTTCATCCTGTATCCAAGAAGGAGCACATTCATTACTGTCCCCTTGCGATTGCATTGCCGGTGTGTATTTATGCTCTTTATAGTTAATTTCTGCCCTAATGTTAGCCTAGCATAGTCAGTTGTATCCCTGGTCTGTTATAGTTTGTAACCTTCATGTACAATGTATAACATGTATAATGTGTTCTGTTGTACGATGCACTGATTGTACAGTATGTATATGATTGTTTACAGTTTCAAAACGCCAATATACTATCACGCTCAATTAAAGCACATACTCAATCACAGTCTCCTTATTGGACCCCGGTATAGCGGTTTATCTGCCTGTATAGCTACATGAGCCTGCCTCATTTAGTGAGGACAGAACACTCCCCTTAAAGTTGATTAGGGACTCATCTTTGTAAATGTCACTTTGGGAAATGTACACTTTAGCACATTTGTTGCTAAAGTGATCAATGACTGGCCGGATTCTACAAAGTTGATCAAAAGGTGGTGTCATCTCGAGGTGGACACTGCACATTATCGTTGAAATGCAAAAATTTGCAAATGGCTTCTAAGCATTTCCGAGTCATAGCCATGTGGAAAACTAGAATGTTACATAAAACATCAATCAACACTCCAATATTGCTGAACTTCTGGCTTCTTCACTATCCCCATGTGAAGGTCTCTCCACGGTCCTGGGTACCTGTGCACCACTTTGGTAAGCATCCCACTTTTACAACTTTGCGCCCGCCATGACGCTATCTGCACCTTTCATGGGTATAGCTTACCATTCCAGCCACTACTGCCTCACTCTTAATTGGCCTATTTGCCTTTAGGGTGTATTTCTAAGCCTATTTAGGCATTATTTTGGAATTAATATTGGCATGTATATTGGCCGATGGTGATGTCAGTGTATGTTATATACCATCTTGGCTGTGATTATTGGTGCCCTGGTTCATTTTATATCCCCTTTTCTGTCTTGTCTATGTTTGGTGTTGTATTGTTATTGCAATTTTGCTACATATTTATACAGTGTCTGTGCATGATTTGCTAATAAAGATTGTAATGTATTCTTTTATACATTGTTTGGATCCAAGTACTCCTTTTTTTTCTCCTGTTCCTGTATGCTTATGGAGTGGAACCATTTACTATTATGGCGGTTCATTTTTTTGGGTTACCACCCTGTTTTTTGTGTTTAGTATTGGGCTTCTTTTTGCATTTGCACTTTAGCACATTTGTTGCTAAAATGATCTGGCCAGATTCTACAAAGTTGGTCAAAAGGTGTGGTCATCTCGAGGTGGACACTGCACATTATCGTTGAAATGCAAAAATTTGCAAATGGCCTCAAAGCATTTCTGAGTCATAGCCATGTGGAAAACTGGAATGTTACTTAAACCATCAATCAACACTCCAATATTGCTGAACTTCTGGCTTCTTCACTATCCCCATGTGAAGCACCTGTCTCTAAAACTTTTCTACAGCATTAATGAGGTGAAGCAAATTATTAAGAGGGATTATGGGCTAAAAATTGTTGTGTGTATAAATTTGCCTCAGCCACCATGAGACTTACAAAATTCTCAAAAAAAACTTTGAAAATATATATTTTTGTGAGGCCAGCAGTGTCAAATTGGATTCTTGATTGGGCCACAAAATCAGGATTCTGAGGCTCATAATCTTCGGGGGTGAGTTCCAAAAGGTGTCATTGGCTCATTTTCTGCTCAGGGGTGTCTGTGTGGGGGTTTATTATCACTAGAAGAAGAAAAGGCAGAGGAGGAGGAGGAGGAAAAATAGAGAATGGTCAAATCCTCTCAATCAATATCATTGTTGGAGGCAAGGAAGGCTAGATACTCCTCAGCTAAATACAGTCTTTGGTAAGAGCAAGACATTTTATTTTTCACATTTGTGGTGTGTTGTGTTTTTTTCATGTGTGTTGGATAACCAAATTGTATCTGATTGTGTGTTTGTTGTAAACTTTCTTTTATTACTTTATTACATGTAGAATAAAAGAAAGATAAGAAAAAAATGAATTCAAGAATCTAGAAATAAAAAGATAAAAATAAAATAAAAAGGACAATATAAAAATTTGGTAAAATATATAAAGTATCAAACAGATGACAGTAAAAGCAATTATTGTGCTCCTGCAACTAAGTTACCATATATACTAGAGTATAAGTCAAGATTTTCAGCCCATTTTTTTAGGCTGAAAGTGCCCCTCTCGGCTTATACTCGAGTCACCCACCAGTCTTTGCTCTCCCCCGGTCCATCTCCCTTCCCGGGGGGTGTTTCTTACCCCCTCCTTCACAGCAGCAGTGGCGGCGGCGGAGCAGCGCAATCCTCACATGTATTGAGGTAGCGGTGTTCCGGTACTGCATGTGGTAGCCGAATGGCAGGTGGAGGCTGCGGGCAGCCTGAGTCCCGGAGATAGTGGCGTGCCGGTAACTTATGGATCAAGCAGTAGCCATATGGCAGGTGGAGGTTGTGGGCAGCCTGAGTCCCAGAGGTAGTGGCGTGCTGGTAACTTATGGAACAAGTGGTACCTGTACGGCAGGTGGAGGTTGCGGGCGGCCTGTATTTTCACTGCGCACACTTCTCTTCCGGTCCCACTCATTATGGCTTTTGAATATTCATGATGTCACCAGAAGTGAAGCGTGCGGCACTGAAAATACAGGCCGTCTGCAACCTCCACCTGGTGTACAGCTACCGCTTGCTCCATAAGTTGCCAGCACACCGCTACCTCCGGGTCTCAGGCTGCCCGCAACCTCAACCTGCCATATGGCTACTGCTTGCTCCATAAGTTACCGGCACGCTGCTTCCTCCACGACTCAGGCCGCCCGCAACCTCCACCTGCCGTACCGCTTCCTCCATAAGTTACCGGCATGCTGCTACCTCCGGGGCTGAATACATGCCAAGATTGCGCTGCTTCGCCACCGCTGCTGCTGTGAAAGAGTGGATAAGAAACACCCCAGGGAAAGAGAGATGGACCGGGGGAGAGGGGAGACAGACCGCTTGCCTACATGACTGCTATTGCTGCTCCAGGATGGTGCTGCTGTGAAGAAGTGGTGAAGAAACACCCTGTGGAAGACTCGCAGACCAACAGGGAGAGGGAAGACTCGCGGGGAGACTCATGGACCCATTAGCTACTACATCTCCCCCCTCGGCTTATACTCGAGTCAATAAGTTTTCCCAGTTTTTTTTTTTTTTTTTTTTTTTTTTAAGGTAAAATTAGGTGCCTCGGCTTATACTCGGGTCTGCTTATACTTGAGTATATACGGTATGTTAAACTTAATTCTGTGCAGCAGAAAAAAACTAGTATAATTACTACAAGAATTTTCCACTAAAATTCAGAAACTACAATTACTTAACAGACGTCAGTAAAAAAAAATTACTGAGAGCCCGCAATTATTTGACACTAATTTTGATTCTATATAAGTATACAAGAATTTTCCACTAAAATTCTGAAATTACAATTACTAAACGGATGTCAGTAGAAACAATTACTGAACGCCCACAACTATCTGACTATAATTGTGATATTATTTTAGTAAAAAATACAGTAGTATAAGTTAATTACTAAAGTATATTTTTATTGTGGATTACACAGTCTCTTATTTAGTTCTATCAAACTAATCTAAATTATTTTTTATTCTTTTTTCACATTTTACCATTTGATGCTAATTCTTATTATGTTTTTGTAATAAATACTGTTATTGAAGCTTATAACTACAGTATATGTTACTGTCCTTAATCTAGCCATATCAACTACATTAATCTTAATTATTATTTTTTTTTGTTTTTTACACCTTTTGAAAAAAAGAAAAGCAACAGGATGCCGATTAGTGATGTGTGTCACTGATCAGTGCTCAGCGGCTTTAGGACGCATGCATGGAAGTGGTGCAAAGGGGAAGAATAGACAGGAAAAAATAAGTCCTAAGCCAAAAATGAGCACAAATGTTAATCAATGATGCACATAGATGGTGCAATGGTGAGGGGGGGGTTAATTGACAAAGGTAAAAAAGAAGTCCTGGCCAAAAGAGAGAATGGATGCTGATCAGTGATGTGTTTCACTGCTCAGTGCTCAGTGGCTACAGCATGCACAGAGGTGATGGAAAAGAAAAAACTGGCAAAAATCGAGCTATCAAGTACTAATGAATGAAGAAGGGGATGTAGGGAAGGGGTTAGGGTGAAAAGGGAGAGGGGAGAGAGACACTGGGATGGATAAAAAAAAGCAGGGAACATGAAGAGATTATGAAGGCCTTCAGATCTTCTGTTCTTAATATCTTTAATCAGCAGCAGCATAAGTAGTGGCAATCTAAAATTATCTGTGGCACCACAAGGCCCAGCAGATCGCCAGCAGAACGACACAGTGACAACTCTGCACAAGACTCCAAGCTAGAATGAGACAATGCAGAGTGATCACTGAGAGGTCAGACTGCACTCATGCTAACTTTTTTATGTAATCGGACATCATCATCCGATTGCACAATCAGCACTGGGGCTACTGACGCTGCAGTCTCCTAGTAGCTGATCGTAGCTAGACATCAATGATTCAAGCAGGGGTGCTGCTCAGGTCTTAAAAGATCAGAGACAAATGCCCCAAAGTGTGTGTTACCCATATAAACTCCCCACCACTTAAAAGAGGATCTATATATACTGTATGTAATTACAGTATACCATTGTTAGTAACCTAAAATACACTATGCATATTCAATATTACCAAAATTACTACTATACAAAGTCAAAATAATTCTGCTACACAATGCCTTTTACCATCCCCACTACACAGTGAGTACATACAGTAATATTAAAATAGGACCATTGCCTCCACATAACGCACACTGTACAAAGACCAATAATACCGCAATACACGTACCACAAATGAAATGCATTAAGGTGTTACTAAATTTAAAAAAAACTCTAAGGCTAAGTGCACACGTACCGGAACTCTCGCGGAAATTACCGCGAGAATTCCGGAATTCCAGTCCGCGGGAAAATCACATTTTAAATTCCCGCGATTTTCCCGCGGAAAAACTAGCATTTTGCAAGCGTAATTAGCTTGCAAAATGCTAGCGTTTTCCAAGCGATCTGTAGCATCGCTTGGAGAACTGATTGACAGGTTGGTCACACTCGTCAAACATAGTGTTTGATGAGTGTGACCAACTTTTTACTACTGAGGCCGCCTATGCGGCATCAGTAGTGAAATATAGAATGTAAAAAAAAAAATAAAAAACGGTGTTATTCTCACCCTCCGACGTCCCGCGCATCCGTTCCCAGTAATCCTTTGCGAAAATGCCCGCGATGACGTCAGTTCTCGCGGGATCGCGACGTCTCGCGGTAATTCGCGATGACGTCGCGCGAATGACCGCGAGACTTCGCGATCCCGCGAGAACGGACGTCATCGTGAGCATTTTCGCAAAGGACTACTGGGAACGAGAGCGTGAAGAGAAGCGGGAAGGCTGCGCGGGACGTCGGAGGGTGAGAATAACAATATTTTTTATTTTAAATTCTATTTTTTACAGGGATATGGTACCCAAAGCCCGGAGGACAGTCTCCTCTCCTCCGGACCATGGGTACCATCCGCAATTGTTCTGCTTACTTTCCGCATGGTGTGCACAGCCACATGCGGGAAATAAGCGGAACAATGCATTCCTATGGGTGCGGGATCGCCGCGATTCCGCAAATTAATGAGCATGCTGCGGTTTTTACCGCGAAGCGATTCCGCCGCGGTAAAAACCGCAGCATTAGCACAGCATTGCGGAATCCCATAGGAATGCATGGGATGCTTATTTTTCGCATTTTCGCGGCAAAATCGCGCGGTTAAAACCGCCACGGAAACGCGAAAAAAACGCCACGTGTGAACTCAGCCTTAATACCAGTCCTGATAACCATATTGCAGAGATTGTTGTGCAGATATATGCATTACTTTTTCATTTCCAGTCAGGACTTGTCTACAGATGTCTACAGAGATTACAACAAAGACACATTTGGTTTCTCACATTTCCAGCACTGTCTATTCCCAATTTGCACAATCTACAAAGCCACAATCAAAACTAATAATGCACCCATGGAATAGAAATATTGTCCTGAGTGCCCACACAGGCCTCCTATATACTGTATGATGCTCTTCACAGCTTCCTACACACTCCATTATGGTCCCCACAGCTTCCTCTGTACTGTATGATGATCCCCACAGCTCCCTCTACCCAGTATCATGGTCCACACAGCTCCCTATATATTCGGTATGATGCACCCACAGCTCCCCATAACCGCTATAATGACTCCTACAAATCCTTATATACTGTATAATGGCACCCGCAGCACCATAAATACTGTATGAAGACGCCCATAGCCCAATATATACTGTATGATGGCCCTCACAGCCCCTTGAACATGATATTATGGTCCACACAGCTCTTTTATCTACTGTATTATGGCCCTAAAAGAGCATTATACAATATATTATGGCCCCCACAGCACCTTATATTATGCCACCTACCCCACCTTATATATAGCATGATGTCCCCCACAGATCCTCATATATAATGTGATTGCTTGACTGCCCAATATATACTATAATGGCACCCACAGCTCCATATATTTAGAATGATGGCCTCACTGTCTCATACAGTATATACAGCTCTGGCAAAAATTAAGAGACCACCACATCAAAACCTTGTCATGGGCAGCCCATTCTCCAGACCTGAACCCCATTGAAAACCTCAGGAATGTGATCAAGAGGATGATGGATAGTCACAAGCCATCAAACAAAGAAGAACTGCTTAAATTTTTGCACCAGAAGCAGTGTGAAAGACTGGTGGAAAGCATGCCAAGACGCATGAAAGCTGTGATTAAAAATCATGGCTATTCCACAAAATATTGATTTCTGAACTCTTCCTGAGTTAAAACATTAGTATTGTTGTTTATAAATGATTATAAACTTGTTTTCTTCGCATTATTTGGGGTCTGAAAGCACTGTTTTTTTATTTTGACCATTTCTCATTTTCAGAAAAGAAAAAACAAAATTTATTGCTTGGAAATTCAGAGACATGTTGGAAATTCAGAGACATGTTGTCAGAAGTTTGTAGACTAAAAGAACAATTTACATTTTACTTAAAAATATACCTATAAAGAGAAAAATCAGACAAACTGAACATTTGGAAGTGGTCTCTTATTTTTTGCCAGAGCTGTATTTTTACTGGCACAATTTTAGGTTACACTTGATGTTTTCTTTGCTTTTTTAATGTGTTTTTTAAGGAGATGTGGTAACTAGTGATGAGCGAGTATACTCGTTGCTGAGGTTTTTCCGAGCATGCTCGGGTGTCCTCCAAGTATTTTGGCGTGCTTGCAGATTTAGGTTTCGTTGTCTCATCTGCATGATTTGCGACTGCTAGACAGCTTGAATACATGTGTGGAATGCAGGTTTGTTAGGGAAATCCCATATGTATTCAACCTGTCTACAAGTCACAAGTCATGCAGATGAGACGACGAAAACTAAATCTCCGAGTATGCCAAAATACTCTGAGGACACCCGAGCATGCTCAGAAAAACCCGAGCAACGAATATATGATGCGCCCCAGGGGCCGCGGGGTACTCGGAGCCGGGCGCGTCAACTTCAAAGGGGGACGGTGTCACGGCGGCTGGTACCTGGTCCGTGGCCCCAGGCGGTAAATGGCAATTGAAAACAATTAAGTCAAAATAAGCACAAATCATCTATAATAGACATTGAAGACACGGCTTCAATCCGGAAACTAGGCACAATGCCCAACAATACCCAGAAAGATGGAAAAAGCTCCTACTAGGAAGTATATAACAAGCAAAACACGGAGCCAAAAAACACCATCAAATAAAAAAGCAATTTATACTTTATTAATCCAAATGAGTAAAAAAGTGTACATGCCAATAATAAGGCCTTTATAATAGGAGAAAAAAGGAAAAATACTGCGGCCAATATAGGGGTACACATGATCACACCACAGTGAAAACATCATAATATGTACATTCATATTGCAAGGTATAAGGGCAAGTTATCAATGATAATAATATATAAAAATGAGCAAATACACAGTAAACTGGTGCATAACAATGACCGAATCAATATGCCCATACAGAGTACTACAATAGCCGCTTACCCATGATCGCTGGTGTAGCTGTGTACCTTCCTGTAACCCCCTGACGCGCATTTCGTGTTAGGTGCTTTCTCAAAAGGGGTGCAGTGAAGTGCCATATCCCTGGTGCTATATACACTGGTGTCCATCAGTGCCGGTATAGCGGGCGCACGCGCCGCTGACGTCACATGCCAGAAGAATTTTCCTCCCACCTCTATTGCCGTCATTAAGCGGCGCGCATGTAGGTGGAAATCCACATGCTGACGTCAGAGACATGCGCACCAGACCAACATAGATAGCCACAGAGGAGAGTAGGAGTAGTGCGAGGCAAGCTGCGCATGCGCACCTCCACCGCCATTATGGAGAAGATCATAGCGGCAGCCATATTGGGAAGGATAAATGTCGGCCCATAAGCAAATAATAAAAAAATAAATAATAAAGTGAAAATAACGCCAAAAATGTGAAGGGGCTAAAATAATAAAGTAAATAAGACACAAAAGTGTAGTATAAGCAAATAATGAAGAAATAACATATCATTAATTACATTTCATATAATAAAGTGCAATCGTGCATACTCAAAGTGACAAAGTGCAATAATACATTCATATACACATACAATGATAATGTGAAAAAATACATTTATATTACACAAAGTGCAATATTGTAAAAATATACTTTATTCATAACAAATGGCAATTGTTGCTTGTGTGGTATTTAAGGAGATGGGAATAAAGTTTATGGTTGGTTAAATACGTGGCGCCACCTGTGGTATTCTGGTCAGAGGTGACCAGCACTGCAGTGTTGCTTCTCTGGGATGGATGTTGGGTGCATCTTTCTTTTACACATTTTAGTCATTTTTATCGCTCAAATCCATCAAAATCTTCGGCACACAGGACTCGGTGATACCGGGCTTCGTTTATCCTGTTCGTGACCCCAAAATGACGCGCCCCGGGGGCCACGGGGTACTCGGAGCCGGGCCCTTTGACTTCAAGGGGGACGGTGTCACGGCAGCTGGGACCCGGTCCGCGGCCCCAGGCGGTCAATGGCAATAATTCGCTTGTGTGGTATTTAAGGAGATGGGAATAAAGTTTATGGTTGGTTAAATACGTGACGCCACCAGTGGTATTCTGGTCAGGGGTGACCAGCGCTGCAGTGTTGCTTCTCTGGGATGGATGATGGGTGCAGCTATGATGTTGTAGCCCTCCACAGGTAGGGCTGTAGTCCCAGGGCAGAATAGATGAAGTTGTTGGTAGGGTTGTGGTGTGGAGTGGAGGAGTGGTGCAGGAATAAAATGGAGCACACAGTCGCATGTAGTTTAATGGGCTTTACTCACAGTCTGTCTGCAGTACAGATGCCCACTTCAGTGCTCAGTCCTCCAGGTCAGGGGTCCAGTAAACTTCCAGGTAGATGAGTACACCCCTCCAACACTCCCTTTCAGTATGTTCCTTCCTAGGCCGTCTCACTGTACTGGTTTCCACTCCTTTCTCCCTTTCCAGCACCTTCACAGTCAGTGTGCCAGGCTAGCTGCTGCGGATCCTGTCAGAATTCGTCACTTAGGCGGTTTATTGATCCTATATGGCTGCCTTTCTGGGAAGATAACTGTGGGATTCGCAGTGGCCCGTACAGCAACCACAACTGTCAGCTTGCTAGTTAAGTTCGTTGTTTACTTCGCTAGGCTAGGGGCTGAGACCCTTCTGCGACCTGATTTCTACTCCCACCTGAGAGCAATCAGCGTGGGACTCTAGAAATTCCACTCTTTCCTCCCGGGAGCTTTCCTCCAAGCCATTCTATCCCGCAGCTCCTCCTGACAGGTGCTGCTCCAAGCGCATCCTTACACCTGCTCTTCCCCTGAGGGAACTCTCTCACCTTTCAAATCTCCCACTCTTTCTCCAAGCCCCGTCCACTCGCTGTTCCCATTGGCTGCTCTACATCACTCCACTTTCTAAGCTCCTCCCCTTTTCCTACTTTCCCCACTAGCTCCCCACACCCTTTCCTAGCCAGTCTGGGATGAGGCCATCCTCCCGTAGGGTACGCCTAGGTGCCCTGACTAGCTAGTGTGTGTGCATTGAGTGCAGTGTTAGGAGTGTGGTGAGGTGCCCCCATCTTACCTGGTCGTGAGATACCACACCTCTGGATGAGATGCAGTTCCTCTGTGGCGACTGGACCCGCAGGGGCTCCATATATACTCGCTCATCACTAGTGGTGACCGAAAAAAGGCAGTTTAGGCATTTTGATTATTTTTCTGATTATGGCATTAACCAAAAGGTATAATTTATTTTAAATTTTGATTGACCAGACTTTTACAGATGCAAAAATACTATTTTCTTTTTTAATTTATTTTTAAAGAGCACTCCTATTCATTCTTTATTCCCTAAACTTATGCAAAATTGTATCTACTCTTTTGAAAGTGTATTGAGAAGCTCACCGATCATGTTCTTCACCTGCTGCTGTGTTCTTTTTCTCAGTCATGTGACTCAGATTCCAATCGGCCAACACTGCGGCACTTCTTAGGCTTACATTGTAAGGCCATCTGCACACATTGATTATTTGGTGAGTTTTTTACCCCAGTATTTGTAAGCCAAAACCAGGAGTGGAACAGTCAGAGGGCAGCATACTAGAAACATTTTATTATTATTATTATTATTATTATTATTATTATTTATTGTTATAGCGCCATTTATTCCATGGCGCTTTCCATGTAAGGAGGGGTATACATAAAAACAAGTACAATAATCTTAAACAATACAAGTCATAACTGGTACAGGAGGAGGAGGGCTCACAATCTACAAGGGATGGGTGATAATACAGTAGGCGAGGGTAGAGCTGGTCGTGCAGCGGTTTGGTCGATCGGTGGTTACTGCAGGTTGTAGGCTTGTCGGAATAGGTGGGTCTTCAGGCTCTTTTTGAAGGTTTCAATGGTAGGTGAGAGTCTGACATGTTGTGGTAGAGAGTTCCAGAGTAGGGGTGATGCGCGAGAGAAATCTTGTATGCGATTGTGGGAAGAGGAGATAAGAGGGGAGTAGAGAAGGAGATCTTGTGAGGATCGGAGGTTGCGTGCGGGAAAGTACCGGGAGACGAGGTCACAGATGTATGGAGGAGACAGGTTGTGGATGGCTTTGTATGTCATGGTTAGGGTTTTGTAATGGAGTCTCTGGGCAATTGGGAGCCAGTGAAGGGATTGACAGAGGGGAGAAGCTGGGGAATAGCGGGGGGACAGGTGGATTAGTCGGGCAGCAGAGTTTAGAATAGATTGGAGGGGTGCGAGAGTGTTTGAGGGGAGGCCACAGAGCAGGAGGTTGCAGTAGTCAAGGCGAGAGATGATGAGGGCATGGACTAGGGTTTTTGCAGATTCTTGGGTGAGGAATGAACGGATTCGTGAAATATTTTTGAGTTGAAGTCGGCAGGAAGTGGAAAGGGCTTGGATATGTGGTTTGAAGGAGAGATCAGCGTCAAGGATTACTCCGAGACAGCGAGCTTGTGGGACTGGGGAGAGTGGGCAGTCATTTACTGTAATTGATAGGTTCGTAGAGGGGGCCACGTGAGATGGGGAAAAGATGATGAATTCTGTTTTGTCCATGTTGAGTTTCAGAAATCTAGCGGAGAAGAAGGATGAAATAGTGGACAGACATTGAGGGATTCTGGTTAGTAGGGAGGTGATATCTGGTCCAGAGATGTAGATCTGTGTGTCATCAGCGTAGAGATGATACTGAAAGCCATGAGATTCTATGAGCTGTCCCAGGCCAAAGGTGTAAATAGAGAACAGCAGGGGCTCAAGGACTGAACCTTGTGGGACTCCGACAGATAGGGGGCGAGGTGAGGAGGTGGTGTGTGAGTGGGAGATGCTGAATGTCCGGTCTGTTAGGTATGATGAGATCCAGGATAGGGCCAAGTCTGTGATGCCGAGGGATGAGAGGGTCTGTAATAATAGGGAATGGTCCACTGTGTCAAAGGCAGCCGACAGGTCCAGGAGGAGGAGGACAGAGTAGTGTCGCTTGCTCTTGGCGGTTAAGAGGTCATTGGTGACCTTAGTAAGGGCAGTTTCAGTGGAGTGGTGTGACCGGAAGCCAGATTGTAAGCGGTCGAAGAGGGAGCAAGAAGAGAGATGGGAGGACAGTTCAAGGTAGACGTGTTGTTCCAGTAGCTTGGAGGCGTAGGGGAGAAGTGATATAGGGCGATAGCTAGATACAGAGGATGGGTCAAGAGAGGGCTTTTTGAGGATAGGTGTGATGGAGGCATGTTTAAAGCTTGAGGGGAAAACACCAGTTGTTAGTGATAGGTTGAAGAGATGGGTTAGGGTTGGGATGAAGACTGTGGTGAGGTTTGGTATGAAGTGGGATGGGATCGGGTCGAGTGCACAGGTGGTGAGATGTGATCTTGAGAGTAGAGTGGAGAGTCGATCTTCTGTAATGGTGGAGAAGTTGGTTTTGAAGGTGGAGGGCTGGAAAGTCGGGGGGAAGGGCTCTGGGGGTTGTTGACCAAAACTGTCTCTGATGTTATCAATCTTCTGCTTGAAAAATGAGGCAAAGTCTTCAGCCGAGATGAGTGAGGAGGGAGGAGGTGCTGGGGGGCGGAGGAGAGAATTGAAGGTGTTGAATAACTGTTTAGGGTTGTGAGACAGGGAGGATATGAGAGATGAGAAGTAGGTTTGTTTAGCTGTGGCGAGTGTGGTCTTGAAAGTAGTGAGGGACTGTTTGAATGCGATGAAGTGCTCGTTGGAGTGGGATCTTTTCCATCTGCACTCAGAAGCCCTGGAAGCTTGCCTCAGCTCTTTGGTCAGGCTGGTGTGCCAGGGCTGTCTGTTGATTTTGCGAGTTTTGGTATGTGTAAGTGGGGTAGCGGATTCCAAAGCTACAGCTATTGTGGTGTTATATAGAGCGGCAGCGTCATCCGCATTGTGTAAGGAACTTATATCTGTAAGAGGGAGGAGGGATTCAGAGAATGAGTGTAGGTCAAGGTGTTTAAGATTCCTGCGAGGGTGTGAAAGTTTGTGGGGTGGGGATTGTAGACATGGAGTGAAGAGGGAAGAGAATGTGAGAAGGTTGTGGTCAGAGAGAGGAAGAGGTGAGTTAGAGAGGTTAGATAGGGAGCAGAGGCGGGTGAAGATGAGGTCCAGTGTGTGGCCATCTTTGTGGGTGGCTGTAGAAGACCATTGAGTGAGGCCGAAGGAGGAAGTGAGAGATAGGAGTTTAGTGGCAGCTGAGAGGGAAGTGTCAATGGGGATGTTGAAGTCGCCCATGATGATAGTAGGGATGTCTGCGGAAAGGAAATGAAGTAACCAGGTGGTGAAGTGGTCAAAGAAGGTGGTGGCTGGCCCTGGGGGGCGGTAAATGACAGCCAGTTGGAGGTTGGAGGGGGAGTAGATGCGCACAGAGTGCACCTCAAAGGAAGGGAGGGTAACAGAGGGTGGCAGTGGGATTGGGGTGAAAGAGCAGGTTTCTGACAGGAGAAAACCAACTCCTCCGCCATGTTTGCTGCTGGGGCGGGGGTGTGAGAAAGGTGGAAGCCGCCATATGAAAGAGCAGCAGGAGAGGCTGTGTCAGAAGGGGTGAGCCAGGTTTCGGTGATGGCGAGGAAGGAAAGTTTGGTAGTAACAAAAAGATCATGGATGTAGGAAAGCTTGTTGCAGACAGAGCGAGCATTCCACAGAGCTCCTGTTAGTGGGACTGGGGAAGCGGGGGCTGGGTGAATGGGTATAAGGTTGGAGAGGTTACGGAAGGTTGTGATAGAGCGTGGATGGGAGGTAGAAATGACTGTGGGAATGTGGTGAGGACCAGGATTTGGGGAGATATCATCAGCAGTGAGAAGGAGCAGAGAAAGTGTTAGCAGGTGGGAGCAGGAGAGGGAATGAGGGGGCTGTCTGTGTTTGGAGACAAATGATTGTATGGTAAGGAACAGTTTTGAGATGGAGGTGAGGTGGATGGGGAGGATTGAAGAAGAGATGAACAGTTCCTTACAAGGAGTAGGGATTAGGGGAATTAGCAGAAAGTGAAGGATTATAGGGGTGAAAGTGAAAACAAACAGAAACATTGTTTACAGTGACTGTGCACAGTTACCTTCAGTTCCCTTCTGGTTCAATTCTGGTTTTAATTCTTAAATTAATCTTCACACTTCTAGAACACACTTATAGCAATCACACTGCAGACTGAAGTCTTTATGCAGACTTGTGCTCTGCAATATATGTACAACTAAGTGCAGTCAGGTGTGAAGCAGAGAGGAGTGGTCTCTGCTCTTCTTGGTCAGACAATTCAGAGTGGACCAGATGCATATGATCAAGCCAGAGTAAACGAGGTCATAAATAACACTGGGGTAAGCTGGGGTTAGCTGAAAGGCATACCATGTGAATGCTAGGTGCAGAGGCAAGTCTATGTGCAAAGCTGGGTGATGCACTGTGTGCCCTTCATAGACAGACAGCAGGAGAGCAGGAGAGCTGGGTGGATGGACATACCTGTCGGAAGAACATTTGCACCACTTCTGCATTTTTTCACCCACTCCAGGTTTTGGCTTACTAATACTCGGGCAAAAAACTCACCAAATACCTGATGTGTGCATTTCGCCTAGTAGCAACTTCCAGCTCACACATAAAGCACTGTGTAATCTGGAGAGTCAGAATCGCTATCACACTACTGAGAAGAGGACTGGAGCATTACTCGGAACCTTGTGAAGATGAGAGAGTATGTACCTAGACTTACACTACAGTATGGGAGTGCTACTTTTCTGGGGGAGAGTGAGTGATTTAAAAATTATTTTTATTTCTTTTATTTTAACTTTTAGACCCCTTGAGACCTTGCCCTGGTCATTGACTGATCTCTGCTCATTGTAAAGCCTCATTAAAACATCCATGATACATGGACAGTGGAATGAGGCCTTAATGCTGTGTCTTCAAAATGTATTAGAAGAGGTGATTTTGTTACTGGTAACTGCGCTCAGAATATTGAAGCTAAATGTGCAGAGCGATGTAGCCCATCAAAAAGTCATCTGGTCTGATGAGTTTTGCAGATGCAGCAATAGAGTCTCGTTCACATGTCTCCTCAGCACAGACATCTGAATGAAGTTTTATACTGAACATCATGATGATTTCACTGCTGTGCTCTGAACACTGTGGAGGTGAGCACAGGTATGACAGCCTGATATTGTACTACTACTGCCAGGCAATCTACCTGTTCTCACAGCTGAAATTAATTGTCACCACAGTCTTGTTCTCACTGCTTTATTAGAGCAGGGACCTGAAGATAAGTTTTTCCAGCAGGAAGAACAACTCAGTAGCCTAGAATTAGTAGTATTAATCTAGGCGGCCAAACCTGTGCTCGATACCACTGCCCTCGTTCTTCTCTCAGCGCTTCTTCTTTGGCGCTCCTCTCACCAACATTGCTCTGATGCACGTATGACTTTTCACCACCAATGTTCTAATGCCCAGAACTTCTCTTACCGCCACTGCTCTGATGCCCAGATCTCTTGTCACCAGTCTTCACTAAACACTGCAGTTACTGGTAAGAGGTGACAGGGGGAAATTCTAGTTCAGCGCAGAGAGATGGGCTACAACAACATGGTGCCTGGCTTTCCCCATAACTGCGATCTGGATAGCCCAGTTAACAGCTTAGAGAGCCACAGTGTTGATGTGGTTGCACACTAACCGCAGTCTCCTTTGCCATATTTGCAGTGTGTAAGTGTCATGCTCAGGTATTTACAGATCAGCAAATAAAAATGGCAGCTCCCAATGGATGAAGAAAAATATTAATTAAAAAAATATTGTTAAAACAGTAAATTGTATTTTGTTTAAAGAAAACAATGATTATATAATTAATAAATATTAATACAAAAATTGAAAATTGCGACAGATTCCCTTTAAGGATATTATTGACATAAGAAAATGCTTTGGCTAAGAACAGGAGACCATTAACTACTCAGTAACTGCAGTTCCAGTGACAATTTAAATGATCTGTAACTTATTTACTTTTTGCTCACATCAAAAAGGGGGTAGTTCTCCCACTCCAGGCACAACAGAGGCGGTGTTTCTTTCCTGGATTCCAACAAGTCTTTAAAACAAAATATTCTGTCTTTCTTACTTTATTTTTCTTCATATACAGATAGGGAGAACACTAGAGAATAAGATGACGGGGTCAAGCGCTGCTTTTGCAAAGTCTGAAATGTAAAAGTGTTGAAATGTAAAAGTGAAAATGTATTCGCCCACTTTATATAATAGACTTAGACTGCCTGCAATTTAAAACTTTAAAGGTATATTCTAAAGAAGCTCAACAGTGCTCTCGAAACCTACCTTCCCTCATCTCTTTTATTTTACAGGCTAGACCATTCTTCTGATAGTGATCTATAGAGATATGTATGCCATATCCATATATGCGATATTCCCACAGAAAGAGTGGTGTAAAATATACAAAAACAGATATTGGCTACTTGCGCTAGCTGGGTGAGTACAATAGACAGATGCACATAAATTTGAGTATATATAATAAAAGCGCCCTCCCCTTGTTCCAAGCAAGATGATACCTTCCCACAGTAATTGAAAAACAGCACTAGAATAAAACACAATATGGACAGAGCGGTGCCTTCGTTCACGTGGAATGCAAGAGGATTAAGAAGAGTCCTAGCTCCAGAGTGTCCTAGCAGCGGTAATTCGAACAGTGGAGCCCACAGTCCAGATCCACAAGACGCGGTTCCCCGTTTCTAGGCAGCGGTTCAAATGGACCGGACTAGATTCAAATGCCGACTCACAAGTCCTTTTAGAATGTGGGTACAACCGTGAGTATCGGACGCTGTCCCGGCCGGTGACAGACATCCCCCTACAAGCGTGGCAGCCGCTAGAGGCTACCGCTGCTAGGACACTCTGGAGCTAGGACTCTTCTTAATCCTCTTGCATTCCACGTGAACGAAGGTACTGCTCTGTCCGTATTGTGTTTTATTCTAGTGCTGTTTTTCAATTACTGTGGGAAGGTATCATCTTGCTTGGAACAAGGGGAGGGCGCTTTTATTATATATACTCAAATTTATGTGCATCTGTCTATTGTACTCACCCAGCTAGCGCAAGTAGCCAATATCTGTTATTGATTTTTTATTATAGGACAAATCAGGTGGTTTTGTCCATATTTGCTGCTGCTGGTAGTGGGATTTAACGACTTGCGCCTCTGTATATATTTTCTTTCTCATTTTAGATTCATTTTAAACCACTGCATACGGAGGCAGCAGCGTTTCAATTGGTCTGAGTGTTTTTATAATAGTTTTATTATTTTTTTATATACCGACTGTTCATCAGTATGGCCAGTTTATGGTGTGATAGGAAAGAAAGGATATATAATATCCAGAGATTTTTTAATGTTCAACACCATAAATCCATAGATGTACTGAATAATGGTGAATTGCCTCAAATTATGAAATCACTTAAATCATTGGAACAATATTTGATAAAAGAGATGAGGGACTTATGGGAAATATCTACACTCGAAAGATACTTAGCTTTTGACAGTGTACCAAAGGGCCTAAGGGTATATAAATCCCTGACAGGTGACATTGGGGACTCTGAGACTCTGGCGGAATGGGATACCATGTTCAAAGAATTCTCTAAACGTGCAGTCTCCTTTATTATAGAGAAAAGAAGGGTTGAACTAATGAGGATACGTAGAGAAATTACAAACCTATTTGAGGAGATTAAACCGTACGAGCTCCATCCTGAAATTGTACATCTCTCAGACAACATAAAAAAGAGGATACGTATAAAAGAGAAAGAGATAATACAGAAAAAACGCAGGAAATTTGGTAGGGATTTTATTCAAACTAATACCAACAAAATCTCAGTGGGAACCATGTCAGATCATGGGGAGTATCAAACTAACCGGTCTGATACTGTATATCGGTATGAAAAGCACCAATCCCCTAGAACATCGGGCCCATTGTTAACCCTAGACGAAATACATGGTGGGGACACTTCCCTCCTCACATCTAGTGAAAGATTTTCTATTCATCTTACCTCAGATATAGATAATCATGTGAATAAGGAAACAACAGACAATGAGGGTATTATGGACATACAGGAGGAAGAACTACCAGCAATCTCTACTCCAATACCATCCATCATTACCCACAATAGATTTGCGGTTATAGATAACATAGAAAACGTTTCTTCTATGTCAAGTGACAAACCTAGTAACAACTTACCAACAGAGAACCAAAATAATAAAGCTGGTTCAAGAGTACAGAGGAAACAACAATTAAAAACAAAACAAAGCCATCTTCCTTTTTTTCAGGTAGGTCAAAAAAGAAACATAAAAGGGGCTGTAGAGGCGGGGAATTCACCAAAAAAAAGAATAAGTTACAACCCCCAGCACAGGAAGATCAAGTAATCTCTTCTGAACAGAAAATATTTAATCTCAGTAATCATCCCCTACAAGATAATGAACTTCGTCTATTAAATAAAGGTCTGAAATATGCCCCAATGTAAAATTTGATAAATTTGGAGCATTTGTTGGTATTAAATTATTTATGAGGAAATTAGCCTTGAAGAAACATTACATGAAAAAGAAAATTAATACTATCGTAGATGGCTCTACCAGTACCTTTGATCCATATATGCATACTGATTTAAGGAAAAAATCTCATTTTAATCCATTACAAGAATACTCTGAAGCTTTCGAAGCATTCCAAAATAATGTTATATATGAAATCAGAAAGGTATCTGATAAGAGATGCAATAGATTTAAACATAATCTTACATATAAGGAAAGAAGAGCCATTAGCCAACTTCAGGAGAACGGAGAGATCACTATAAGACCGGCAGATAAAGGGGGGGGGATTGTCATATTAAATACGTCAGATTATGATAGAGAAGCACTTCGTATTTTGGATGACAAGCAAACTTATAAATTATTACAACATGACCCTTCTGATGAGTACTCGGTCGAGATGCGTGACCTGGTGAAGAGGGGTTTTGAAAAGGGCATCCTAAATAAAAAGGAAATGGATTTTATTAATACACCCACCCCAGAGTGCCTTATTTTTATTATCTACCAAAGGTGCATAAGGATATTAACAACCCACCCGGGAGACCTATTATATCTGCGATCGGAGGTTTAACATCCAACTTATCTAAATTTGTGGATTGCCATCTACAAAGATTGATACCTGAACTCCCGTCATATCTCAAGGACAGCACCCATATTTTAGAGATTTTAAGCAATATAGGATGGCGTGAACACTATATTATGGGCACACTCGACATTACTTCTTTATATACGGTCATCCAACATGGAAAGGGCTGTGAAGCTGTGAAATACTTTCTAATGAGAGATGGCATACTGCCCAGTGATCAGACCAAGTACCTTCTGGAGTGTATCAATTTTATTTTAACTCACAACTTTTTTAGGTACGGGGTGCACTACTACTCCCAGCAGTGGGGTACAGCATTGGGCACCAGGTTCGCTCCTAGCTATGCTAACTTATACATCGGGAAATGGGAACAGGAAACCATTTACCTTGACGGTGGGCTACGGGCGAATCTGGTGCTATGGCATCGTTTTATAGACGATATTTTCTTTATATGGTCTGGTGGTCCTCTTTTGTTGGAACAATTTTTTAATGTACTAAATAAAAATTCTTATTTTTGAAAATTTTCTATGACCACTAGCTCTAAAGAGATTAACTTTTTAGATTTAAAATTTTTTGCAGAGAATCACGTTATTGGTACACAATTGTACCATAAGCCTACTGATTCAAACAATTTTATTGCACTAGATAGCTGTCATTTACCTAGCTGGTTGCTCAATGTTCCAAAGAGCCAGTTTATTAGAGCACACCGTAATTGCTCCAGAAGGGATGATTTTAACAAGGAAACAGAAACAATGATAAAAATGTTTTCTACTAAAGGGTATGATCCTACTTCTTTGCAAAGAACAAAAGAACTAGTAGAAAAAATACCAAGGGACCAACTATTGGGACAACGGAAGAGGAGAAATGATAATTCCATCATGGAAGAGATCCCAATTATCACACAATACAATGCTAACAGTATAATTCTTAAAAAAATTGTGAAGAAGCATTGGAACATCTTGAGGAATGATAAAATCATAGGGGAATCTTTACCGACACACCCTAGGTTTATTTTTAGGAAGGCGCAAAATCTGGGCAATATGATAGCCCCCCTATCTCTAATCCGCTAAGTAATATTGCATTAAATCGAGAAAAATTACCTGTTGGATTTTTTCCATGTAAAAAATGTGGTCCCTGTAAAAAACTGGCTATTAATAAACAATTGGTGATTACCAATAAGTTTGCAGAGGTACGAATCAAAGATTTCATCACATGCGACACCACAGGGGTTTTATATGGAATTACTTGCCCATGTCGGAAAGTGTATATTGGGCTTACTATACGCCCGATGCATGTAAGGATAGCTGAACACCTGCGTAATATTAGGAATAAATTTGATGGCCATCCCCTTTCACATCATTTTACTAGTTTTCACGGAGGCTCCACTAATAATATTAAAGTTACCGGCATAAGAATAGTTAAAAAAAGTTGGAGGAGAGGTAACTTTATCCAGCAGATGTCAAGGGAAGAAAGCAGACTAATATTCGAAATGAATACATTGGCTCCTAATGGTTTAAACAGTGAAATTGAATTGTTTGCTTTTAATGTATGAATATAGAGGGGGGAACCCGTGGGTACATAAGCGCTTATCTGACTTCAATGGACCATCTCTGAGGAAGGAATCCGACGGTTCCGAAACGCGTAAGACAGTATTGTGGTCTAGTCCGCGCTCAGTAGCCAGTCACGTGGTTCTCCCAGTCACGCAAGGTCCTGCGGGGATCGCTGTACCTTGCTGGCTTTGAACCTACACGCGCTGTGCTTTTGCCGCCTCTAGCAGCTGCCACGCTTGTAGGGGGACGTCTGTCACCGGCCGGGACAGCGTCCGATACTCACGGTTGTACCCACATTCTAAAAGGACTTGTGAGTCGGCATTTGAATCTAGTCCGGTCCGTTTGAACCGCTGCCTAGAAACGGGGAACCGCATCTTGTGGATCTGGACTGTGGGCTCCACTGTTCGAATTACCGCTGCTAGGACACTCTGGAGCTAGGACTCTTCTTAATCCTCTTGCATTCCACGTGAGCGAAGGTACCGCTCTGTCCGTATTGTGTTTTATTCTAGTGCTGTTTTTCAATTACTGTGAGAAGGTATCATCTTGCTTGGAACAAGGGGAGGGCGCTTTTATTATATATACTCAAATTTATGTGCATCTGTCTATTGTACTCACCCAGCTAGCGCAAGTAGCCAATATCTGTTATTGATTTTTTATTATAGGACAAATCAGGTAGTTTTGTCCATATTTGCTGCTGCTGGTAGTGGGATTTAACGACTTGCGCCACTGTATATATTTTCTTTCTCATTTTAAAATATACAAAAGCACTTTTAATTGCAGTTTATCAGAAAATGTGTTGTTGTCAGACCCTGGAGGAAATAGATCTGCTGCTCAACTTGTTTGTGTTATCACTATGTAGATTGTAGACATATCAGCATGTGATGGCTGCAGGGTCAGGTCACTCCTGTTCTATGCCTAAGAGACTAGGATCCCAATAGTGATACAAATGTATTGAAGAAAAAACAAAATTTATTGACGATCAATCTCCTAATTGTTTAGAGAATAGAGTAGGTTAGTGTTTTGAATATTTAACCCGTTCACTAACCTTGGTTTTGTTTCCATTTTTAGTTTTTGTTTTTTGCTCCTCCTCTTCCCAGAGCCATAACTTTTTATTTTTCTTTAACATGGCCATGTCAGGGCTTGTTTCTTGAGGGACAAGTTGTGCTTTTGAACAAATACCCAATAAGTTAAACCCTAACTTTTATTAAGAACCTTATTAAAAATTCTATTCTACCATGCTAATCTGCAGTTTTTCCAATCCAGATATAATCAAGAGATTTGAAAGTATGCATGGTCAGACTTTGTACTAATATTAGTATCTGTGTTGAATTAATGGATAATAGATTTATTCATTATTTTTCAAGACTTCTATTAAATGTGTTCCTCAAACCACAATCAGAAGTTAACCCTGGATAATGGCTAATTTTTCTATACATCTGTTGCTAAAGAACATTCCGTGAGCAGATCTACTGACTTTATGGGCATGGTCCATCCACTTGCATTCCAAACACTGTATATGACATCTGGGATCCTCTTTCCTGGACTCCATTTCTTGCCAGTGATGATTCTTCACCTTTTATAGCAGCTGAATGAAAGAAGTGTTAAGGCTAGTTTCACATTAGCGTTTTTTTGCGCAGCGCATCGGGCGCATAAAAAACGCAAAGAAAAACGCAAAACAAACGCGCGTTTTTTTTACGTCATGCGCACGCTGATGCGTCAAAAAAACGCAGCGTTATTTGCGTTTTACATGCGTTTTTGCATGCGTTTGCGTTTTTTATGCGCATGCGTTTTTAGGTGTGACATTTCACAATAGAAAAATCCTTGAACACCAATGGGTCACCAGTGGGCGTGTGTCATTGGAATGTTTTATAGACCCTGTACTGCTGAATTCATCAGATTTTGCTGCTGTTTCCGGTGTCAAGATGGACCTGCGTCTGGATAATTTCCGCTTCATGTTGGATCTTGACATCGCGCTGTCTCAGGCGTATGCCTTTTGTTGCCAGCAAGAAAGGGAGAGGGAGAGACAGCAGAGACGGCAGCGGCGTCGGTTTTGGAGGCATCCAATTATCGAACTCCGGGCAAGCCGTGGAGCATATCACACGCTGTACAGCGAGCTCCAGGAAAACCCGGAGAAATTTGCTGACTATACCCGGATGTCCCAGGAAAGCTTCCTTGACTTGCTGGGTATGGTTGAAGGAAACATCCGGAGACAGGACACTCAGCTCCGGCGTGCCATTCCTCCCGAAGAAAGGCTCCTTGTCACCTTACGGTATGTATGTTGTTATGTTTGCATAATTTTTTTTGCTTTTTCCATTTTTTTATTTTTTTTTTTTTTGGCCAAAAAATTCGGGTTTTTTTGGCTATTGAATTTTAACATTATTTTTGGGAAATTGCTTTTTTGCATAATGGTTTTTCTTCTGTCATGTACTAATCCCAAGCCTTTATAAAATGTTTTTTTGCTATGTTGTATTAAGAAAACATGCAAAATAGTTACGCCATGTACTTTTCATTTTCAGTGTTTTTAGTAATACCCAAGACAGAAATATAATTATTTTTTCTTTTTATGTTTTGCAGGTTCCTGGCAACTGGAGAGAGTCTTTCATCCCTGCATTTCCAGTACCGGCTGGGAATCTCAACTTTATCCGGAATTGTTGCCGACACCTGCAGGGCTCTGTGGGATGTTCTGTGTCCGGAGTTTCTGCCATTGCCCACTGCCGAAAAGTGGCTTCAAATATCGGACAAATTCTGGGCAGTCTGCAATTTCCCGAACTGCCTAGGAGCGGTGGACGGGAAGCACATCCGCATCACAAAACATGCAAGAAGTGGCTCTGAGTACTACAACTACAAGAAGTACTTTTCCACAGTACTAATGGCCATTGCGGATGCAGACTGCCGGCTTGTGGCGGTGGACATAGGGGCATTCGGACGGGGCAACGATTCACAGACTTTTAAGAACTCTGATATGGGCCGGAGGTTGTACGGCAACCATTTCAATTTTCCACTGGCACGGCCTCTTCCCCAAACCCAAATTCCACCACTGCCATTTGTAGTGGTTGGGGATGAGGCATTTCAGATGTGCCAAAACCTGCTGAAGCCGTACTCCAGCCGTGACTTGGACCACCCCAAGAAAATTTTCAACTACAGGCTTACGAGGGCTCGCAGGACTGTAGAGTGCGCCTTTGGCATTCAAGTGTCCAGATGGCGAATTCTCAGCACCGCCATCAATCTCAAAATGGAAACAGTGGATGAGCTGGTGAAGGCGTGCGTGGTTCTGCACAATTTTGTTATGGTAAAGGAGCGGCCGAACTTTGACATGGATGAACCTGCTGCCAACCCTTTGCCAGATTTTACTCAGCACCCTCTTCGGTCATCAGTCGAAGTTGCCCAAATGAGGGACCAATTTGCGGACTTCTTTTTATCCGATGTGGGTCGTGTAGCATGGCAGGATCAAATGGTTTAATAGTTTTGTTGTTTGGTAAAAAATAAAATACATGTTTTTTTATACCTGTACCCAGTGCACTGTGTCTTAATACACTCCACTACTCACCTGCCCAGGTTAAAGGAAAGAAAGGGAAACCACCATAAAAAAAAAAAAATATATATATATATATGTATATATATGTATATATACAGTATATATATATATATGTATGTATATATATGTATATATATATATATATGTGTGTATATATATATATGTGTATATATATGTATTTGTATATATGTACTGTATGTGTATATATATATGTATACATATATATGTATGTGTATATATATATGTATGAATATATATATATGTATATGTGTATATATATGTATATATATATGTGTATATGTGTATATATATGTGTATGTATATGTATATATATATATATATATGTGTATATATATGTGTGTGTATATATATGTATATATATGTGTATATATGAAAAAATATATATATATATATATATGGGTGTATATATATATATGTGTATATATGTAAATATATATATATATAGGTGTATATATATATGTGTATTTATGTAAATATATATATATATATACATATATATATATGGGTGTATATATATATGTGTATATATATATATATATATATATATATATAAAATAAAAAAAAGAAAAATCTGAAATATAGTATCCCTTTCGGAGTTGGATGGCTGACCATCCGGTATAAAGTAAAGAAAAACAAACCATAGTGTACGGCGCAGTGTGTGCAGGCGGCGAAAGACACAATAACCAAACATTATTTTGAAATAAAACTTTAACATTTATTTTACTTAGTTGGTGGAAACTGGGGGGTGTGGAGGGATGAGGAACGGCTTTGGGTGGAGTAAGGGATTCTAGGGGAATGAGGAACCAAAGAAGTGGGGGAAGGGAGCCGAGGCAAGGAAAGTTGTGAAGTGGGAGGTGAGGGAGGAGGGAGGGTCAGAGTCCTCCTCTTTGTTTTTTTATGATGGTGGCCCGTCGTCTTGCTGCTGTCCTGTCTAGAGCGGCTAGAGCCTGTGGACTGGCTAGACCCCGGGGACCGCCTTGAGCCTCTGGACCGCCTTGAGCCTCTGGACCGCCTTGAGCCTCTGGACCGCCTGGAGGCTGTGGACTGGCTGGAGCTGGGGGACCGCCTGGCGCTTGTGGACTGCCTGCCAGGATCTTGTACCTGCTGTGGCATGCTGGTGGTGGTGGATGTCCTGGCAGGGGCCGTAAATATTGAATGCGGGTCCCCCAGCTGATGCTGCTCCGAGGTGGTGGTGCTGGTGGTGGTGGCGGTCCATGCAGGCGTGGTGGCTGTGGCGGTCCATACCGGGGTGGTCCTCCCGCTGGTGGTGGTGGTGGCGGCGCTCCAGGCAGGGGTGGTGACGACGGGCCATCCAGTGGTGGTGGCGGCAGCAGTGGTGGGCCAGGCAGGAGCAGCGCTTGGCATGGTGTTGGCGGGTAAGTGTCCAGCTGCACTCGGACTTGGGGCGGTATATTGGTGTCCGGCGAGGCTTGGAAGTGTGGTGGCTGTGCAGTGATATGCAGCAGAAGTAGGTAATGCTGTAAAACGAGTCAGGGGTGGCACCGGTGGAAATGCCGCCGCCGACTGCTGCATAATCCTACTCTGCTGCATAGCCTGCATAAAAGCATTGTTGCAGGCCTGCATGACAGTCAACTGGAGGTCAGGGGTAAGGTGTTCCGCCGTGTCCCGAGCTATTTGTGTATAAAAATGATGCGCTGGTCTGGCGAGGTTGACTTCCAGGCGCTCAAGGCGACCCTCGATAGACTTGTAGCGTTGGTCCAAAAGGAGGAAACCACTCTCAAGTCTATCGGAGAGTGCCTTGAGGCTACTCTGAAAGACCAAGCTCAATTCAACGAACTCGGGCATGAGAGGCCTGTCCGAGGTCCTCTGCCGCTGCTGGCGGGAAGTGCCCGCAAAACCAGTGGCAGAGACCTGGGACAGGGGAACACCTGAGCGACCAGCTTCCTGGTCTCCAGATGACTGTGGTGCAGACCTGCAAGGTGCTTCCTTGCTGACGGATGGCTGGGAGGGGTCCGGGGCAGCTTGATGAAGGACCGCTTCGGGCCCAGGTTGCAGGGTGATGCTCCAGGTGCTGTGAAAAGAAAAGAAAGAAATTACTACCATAAATTAACAATCGCCAACTCTTGTGGAATAGAAAAGCACAGAATAAAACACAATACAACTAGAAAATACTTACGTTCGGGAGGCAAGGACCGGTCTTAAAAATGCCAAGGCACGATGGTATCTGTACTTCGTGCCGGTCCTTGCCGCAGCACCACTGCGAACCTGCTTCTCCTGACGGATATCCCTGTTGAAGCGGTCCTTCATCGAGCGCCAACGGGTTCTGACTTTGTTCACTGTGGGGAAAAAAAAAAAAAGAAAAAAAGTAAGACTATGCACTGGAGGCTGTGATCATCCAACTGTGTGTGATGATAGAAACTCCATGGAGTTAATAGCATCACACACAGTTGGGTGATCCCGGCCAAGATCACTGCTGCATCACACTGCATTTAAATACTTACGAAAATCCTTGCGGACCCGGGGAGAGGCGTTGTCCCAGCCATCCATCAGCGATTCGGCTACCCCGTTCCAGAGCCGCCGGATCACCACGTTGTCCGAGTGCAGTTGGTGATGGGTGTCCCACAACGGGACTCGCTCTTGGACTAGACGGATGAGCTCGTCGTTGTCCAGGGCGAGGTCCTCCTCCCGCTGTGGAGCCTAGAAAAGAAAGACAAACATTAATCTTTGAAAGTTTTTAAAATGAAAAATCTAGAAAACTAGCTGAAGAGCCCGGTGCTGCCCGGGCATAGTAGAACTGGGGTTAGTTATAGAAAATTATAATTATCCTCCATCCCATAGTCCCGTGCCCATATACCATCATACATATCCTCCATCCCATAGTCCCGTGCCCATATACCCATCATACATATCCTCCATCCCATAGTCCCGTGCCCATATACCATCATACATATCCTCCATCCCATAATCCCGTGCCCATATACCATCATACATATCCTCCATCCCATAGTCCCATGCCCATATACCCATCATACATATCCTCCATCCCATAGTCCCGTGCCCATATACCATCATACATATCCGCCATCCCATAGTCCCGTGCCCATATACCCAAACATACAAACAAACATACACACACACACACATACATACACACTTTGAGCTTTAGATATTGATACACAAGCCATGAAAAAAATTTTTGTTTTAAATGAAAATAAATGCAAAAAAAGCAAAAAACACCGAAAAAAACAACCATGAAAATTAAAAAAAAATACTTTAAAAAATGATTACCAAAAAAAAAAGAAAATAAACCAGCCTAGAAATTAAGTTTAAAAAAAATCTGTAACCAAAAAAGCATCAAAAAAATACAAGGAAAATTACCAAAAAATACTAATAAAAATTTACCAAAAACATAAAAAAATAAACACCTGAAAGAATTTTCAATACAGTTCCAAAAAAAAAGAAAATAAACCAGCATAGAAATTAAGTAAAAAAAAAACAGTCCGTCTGTACTTACATCCCGTCTTCCCGCCCGCACTTGGCCTTGCTGCTCCTGCCGTTCCTCCGGTGGTGGTGGCGTGGTGGAGGATGAGGTCTGAAAATTAAACAAAAAAAATTAACCACATGTGTATATTTTTACCAATCCATACGGAAGCATGGTACTCACTTCTTCGGCCTCTTGCCCTGTCCCGGGGACATATTCGTCACCAGATGAAGACATGCTGCAATAAAAAAAAAAGAGACATAAGTACATAGAAATGTATTGAAATTTCAGCCATACATTAGGTTTTTCATACTTACATTGGTGCAGCTTGTGCTTTTAGCTGTGTGTCCACTCGTTGAGCAGTCTGTTAAGTATTGTGGAATCCCAGTGCCCACACCATTTTATCACCTTGTTTTAATTTTTTTTTTTTACTGTCTAGACCACATTCCAGACGTGTTTATCTTAGAAACGCATGCGCATAAAAACGCAAGCGTGCGCAAGACCATGCGCACGCATGCGTTCCCATAGGCTCCAATGTGGTGTTTTTGCGCATTCCGTGCGCAAGCGTGCGCATGCGTTTTTTTGACGAGACAGGGCGGAACCAAAAATGCAACATGTTGCGTCTGGCGCGCCTGGCGCGAAAGACAAAAAAACGCATGCGCACGAAAACGCAAGTGTGCGCAAGACCATGCGCACGTCATGTTAAACATAGGTGCGCAGTGCGCATGCGTACGGGTGCGCACGATGCGCTGCGCACAAAAGCGCTAATGTGAAACCAGCCTTAGTAAGATATTTTTAATGGCACATGCAGGTATTACTTGAAGCTCAAAGGCTCAAGGGCAACATACACTCACTGGCCACTTTATTAGGTACACCATGCTAGTAAGGGGTTGGACCCCCTTTTGCCTTCAGAACTGCCTCAATTCTTCGTGGCAGAGATTCAACAAGGTGCTGGAAGCATTCCTCAGAGATTTTGGACCATATTGACATGATGGCATCACACAGTTGGCGCAGATTTGTCGGCTGCACATCCCTGATGCGAATCTCCCGTTCCACCACATCCCAAAGATGCTCTATTGGATTGAGATCTGGTGACTGAGGAGGCCATTTGAGTACAGTAAACTCATTGTCATGTTCAAGAAACCAATCTGAGATGATTCGAGCTTTATGACATGGCGCATTATCCTGCTGAAAGTAGCCATCAGATGTTGGGTACATTGTGGTCATAAAGGGATGGACATGGTCAGCAACAATACTCAGGTAGGCTGTGGCGTTGCAACGATGCTCAATTGGTACCAAGGGGCCCAAAGAGTGCCCAGAAAAAATTCCCCACACCATGACACCACCACCACCAGCCTGAACCGTTGATACAAGGCAGGATGGATCCATGCTTTCATGTTGTTTACGCCAAATTCTGACCCTACCATCCGAATGTCGCAGCAGAAATCGAGACTCATCAGACCAGGCAACGTTTTTCCAATCTTCTACTGTCCAATTTCGATGAGCTTGTGCAAATTGTAGCCTCAGTTTCCTGTTCTTAGCTGAGAGGAGTGGTACCCAGTGTGGTCTTCTGCTGCTGTAGCCCATCTGCCTCAAAGTTCGACGCACTGTGCGTTCAGAGATGCTCTTCTGCCTACCTTGGTTGTAACGGGTGGCAATTTGAGTCACTGTTGCCTTTCTATCAGCTCGAACCAGTCTGCCCATTCTCCTCTGACCTCTGGCATCAACATGGCATTTCCGGCCACAGAACTGCCGCTCACTGGATTTTTTTTCTTTTTCGGACCATTCTCTGTAAACCCTAGAGATGGTTGTGCGTGAAAATCCCAGTAGATCAGCAGTTTCTGAAATTCTCAGACCAGCCCTTCTGGCACCAACAATCATGCCACGTTCAAAGGCACTCAAATCACCTTTCTTCCCCATACTGATGCTCGGTTTGAACTGCAGGAGATTGTCTTGACCATGTCTACATGCCTAAATGCACTGAGTTGCCGCCATGTGATTGGCTGATTAGAAATTAAGTCTTAACACACAGTTGGACAGGTGTACCTAATAAAGTGTCCAGTGAGTGTATATACCATGGCTTTTCAACAAGACAGAGATGATATGTAGGGAGATGGACCAGGCTGCTGGTTACCTCTTTCGTGTCAGGGCCGGAACTATTGGGACTGGGGGGAACACTTTCTGACCTGGACAGAGCTGTGCACCTGACTGAAGGGGTGGGTCTGTAATAAAAAGGACGGAGAGCAGGAAAGCAGGGTCTTTGGCGAGAGGACTGAGTGCACATCAGAAGGATGAAATAGTCAGAGTGAGACAGATATATGGAGCACCAGGCTGACAGGTCTCAGGGCGCTGGTAAATGTAATCCGATGCTGCTCCTGTCAGGTGCCTCTAGAGAGGATATAAACATGGGAAGCAGGGTAACCTGATCGCAGGGGAGTGCAAAGGAAAGAGAGATGCTTGAAAAGATTTCTTCTTTATTAAGTTCCACTACGCGTTTCGACGGATAAACTCCATCTTCATCAGGTGGAGGTTTGGGTTATCCTGCTTCCCACGCATCAGAAGGATGACTCACTCTTTGCAGCACGACGTCATCAGACCAGGCCGCACAACCTATTTTCACCCGACGTACAGACGGACTGTGAGCGGCACGTTTCAGTAGACCTGCTCACCTCTCACACGGAGGAGACATCCAGCACCGCTCCGCTGCCTTCAGGTGGTGCCTGCTACAGGCCCCACCAGGGAAATCACCCTGAGACATCCAGTACTTCCCTGGTCCTCAACCCGGGGCACGTCCCTCCCGCAGCGGTGCAGCAGACGCCTCTGCTACAGAGACCCTGTTCCGGGGCTTCATCACTCTGCCTAGTAAAGCCAGGATACATTGCACCTGTCATGAGACAGTGCCTCACGTCCCTCCAGGGCCAGGCTAGGGACCCCACGCGTCACCTACAGCACCACCGCGGGATCTCCAAGCCTCTATCTCCAGAAAACATCAGACTGATAAGTTTACCCTTTTGTTGAACATTGATTCACCTCTTGAGCTTCAATCTCCTTATCTCCTTTATCCTCTCCCTGCGTGGAGTATTCCCTGTAATAAACCCCTGTTAACTCTTGATACAGTATGCCTCCTGCTTGTCACTGCATCCCACATTCCTGCATCGCTCTACAGATACAGAAAGTGACATCACAAAATAGAAGTAGCAAAACAATGATAGGACTGTCAACTCTCCTGAATTGACCAGGAGATACCCACATTTTATAACCCCTCAACTGACTACTTGGTCACTTGTGCTGTCACTCATTGACCAGACAAACAGGATTGCTCTTTTGTTTTGCACAATGTGACAGTACAAATCACAGCCAATCAGCTGTTGTGGTGTGCTAATGTGAATTTCTGCCATCTAAACGCTTTAGCTTCAGCACCTTTTATTTAACAGGAGGAGCAACCTGGCACACTGGCACTGTTCACAGTTCACAGTTGTTCTCACCCACTATCTATTACAATAACACCAATATGTATGTGTGTATATACAGTATGCATGTATGTATGTTTGTATGCCAGTGTATCTGTACAGTCCTTGTAATCTAAAGAAGAGGCTTAAAGAAGAGGTTTATATCAAGAAACTCCTAGTTTTTGGAGTTTTAATTAATTTTAACAAATATTCTTGGCGCTAAATGTCATACTCATTGTTCCATATATTTTTTCCTGCTTTTTTCTGATTAAAAATACAATTCAATTTTTAAAGATTTGCTGTTTTTTAACATTTTTATAAGATACAGAAAAATGACAATAATCATTTTTGAGAAGCTCTGAAGAGCGATATTTTGTGCACACAAAATAGAGCAATACCGTCTGGTAAGGGATAGGCATAATCAATGGTAGCACTCACCTAAAGGTATGGAGTGCAGGCAACACCTATGGAGACATAGAAAGCCACTGCTGCTGCCCCCATGACTGGAGTAAAGGGTTCCTCCAAAGGTATAATGGCAAAAATGGAAGCTGCCATGTGCGAATGAAGACCAGACCAGCACCTTTCTCAAGGTATAAAAACCAAGTGATATGTGCCCAAGTGTTACTTGGTTTTTATACCTGGAGAAAGGTGCCAGTCCAGCTCAGAAATGCATTGGTATTAGTAAAAAACATTTTGGAATTCCAAGGCTCTTTATTCCCATAGCACAGCCCACCTAAAAGTTCCAGCTTCCAATTTTGCCAGTAAACATTTATAGCACATCGGTGAAAGAGCTAGTAGTTACATTAAGAAGGATGCAGAATATATTGAATAAGAGAAAAAAAAAATTCTCAAAACAGGAAAAACACCATTTCTGTCCACATTTAACCTCAAATATTAATTTCCCCTTGTCGATAGCTTTTCTCCAGTAAGCAATGGCTGATCTGTTTATGAGTTTTGACCCTAGTATTATACTTACCATCTGCTGTCTTCAGCTTTTTCTGGCGCAACTTTGGTCCCACGCTGCCATCTTGTGACTGAAACTTCAGACTAACCAGATATAACCTGCAAAAGACCAACTGGAGCTGTACCAATAACAGAAGAAGGCATCTGTTGAAGGATATAATACTGGCTGTAGGGGAACTTTAGTTGCACCACTCCAGCGTTGCATTAAAAAAAACGCTTGAGTGGTGCTTTAACAGATATCTTGGGGATTTTGGTATGGTCTCCACTTAAAAAGTAGAGACTTCACAAAAGTGTTGCCTATATATTAATAAATTGATTATACTAAGACAGCCAAGTATCATAAAAATTAAAAAATCTCTGGAACTCTCCAGAAGGATTCTGAGTGCTAATGTAGAATTGCCCAGAGAGGTTGTCATGACCAACCTGCTGTCCAATTAAAGTCTGGCACTTTACAGGAAAATAGTGTCACAGTCCCATTGCGCTGTCACGTGTGGGGTGCATCACACTCTCTTGTAGGCCGCAGGCTACCACTGTCTCCAGGCCTCCATTTTTAGAAGCTGCCATACACAATTCAGGGGACACCAAGTTCATTGCAAGAAGCAAACGTCTACTAGTTAGTTCAAGTTCATGAGGGTGTAACCAGTGGGATAATGCAAAGCACTTCATGTTTTTTACTTCCTTAGTACAGTGCATCTTAGGCCCTACCACTCATTCATCCTGGACTATACCTAAGCTCACTGACTGTGCCTCAGGAATTTCCTGCCCACTTTAGCAGTGCAGCCGGGATCCACCATCTTTCCTCTACATGGGCCCCTGTCCATCTTCCACTGTATGCCAGAGGACATGATGTGTTCTGCAGCCTTTATGCCAGTCCTTGGGCTCCAGACGCGACACGATCATCCGCTCGGGATTACAGTAAGGCTTCCAACTGCTTTGAACGACTGGAACATGCTGGCCTTAGCAGCCTACTGTTCTTGAACTTGACCTTATCATGGTACTTCCCAATCTGAGTTACTACCAGGAAGTGCCCCGTTTTCATAAACACTAGACCCCATCCACTGGGATAGTTTTATCCATTAACTATATGCCATCCCATAGACTAAATCTATTGTTCTTATTTATGTCCTGTGCCGTTGTTAAGCCACTTTACTATATAAATAGTACACATACTATCCCATGTTTAACTCTATATTTACCCTACGCCATGCATTACTATATTACACATTAACACTTTACATTGTTATATGTTGTACATTAACATCATACAATATAAAAGGTGCACATCACTATTCATATTACATCTGAAACCACATGACACTGTACACAGTGCAATTGTTGTCTTCAAGAGTGGGAATGCAACAGAACAGTCCATCACTCTTACACTAACAAAGACCAGTGGCTGTAGAGAGGGACTATGGGGACACGGGAAGAAAATCTGTAAAAAGTTAAAAATTGTGAGTGTGCAGTGAAGACAGAGAGGAGTCATGGGCAGACAGATCTAGTCCAGTTGTTCAGAACCACTCATTGTTCTTTCTTATGATAAAAAAGAACAGGATTTAAAAAAAACAAACAGGAATAATACGCAGAGATGTCACAACTAATGGCTAAGGATCACAGTAAAATAGTAACATAGTTATTAAGGTTGAAGGAAGACTTTAAGTCCATCTAGTTCAACCCATATCCTATCCTAACCTGCCCTAACATGTTGATCCAGAGGAAGGCAAAAAAAAAACATGTGGTACACAGTAAGCTTCACATTGGGGAAAACAATTCCTTCCTGACTCCACATACGGCAATCAGACTAGCTTCCTGGATCAACGCAATATTAAGGAAACTAGTGTATATACCCTTTAATATTATACTTTCAAAGAAAGGCATCCAGTCCCCTCTTAAATTTTAGTAGGGAATCACTCATTACAACATCATATGGCAGAGAGTTCCATAGTCTCACTGCTCTTACAGTAAAGAATCTACATCTGTGATTATGCTTAAACCTCCTTTCCTCCAGACGTAAAGGATGCCCCCTTGTCCCCGTCACAGGTCTAAGAGTAAAAAGATCATTAGAAAAATCTTTGTTCTGTGCCCGCATGTATTTATACATTGTAATAAGATCACCCCTAAGCCTTATTTTTTCCAAACTAAATAACCCCAGGTGTAATAACCTGTCTTAGTATTGCAGACCCCCCAGTTCCTTAATAACCTTGGTCGCTCTTCTCTGCACCGGCTCCAGTTCAGCTATGTCTTTCTTATACACCAGAGACCAGAACTGTACACAGTATTCTAAGTGTGGTCGCACTAGTGACTTGTATAGAGGTAAAATTATGTTCTCCTCATGAGCATCTATGCCTCTTTTAATGCATCCCATTATTTTATTAGCCTTTGCAGCAGCTGCCTGACACTGGCCACTAAATGTGAGTTTGTCATCCACCCATACACCCAGGTCTTTTTCAGTGACAGTTTTGCCCAGTGTTTTACAATTAAGCACATAATTATACATCTTATTTCCTCTACCCAAGTGCGTGCCCTTACATTTATCCCCATTAAAGCTCAATTGCCATTTATCAGCCCAAGCTTCTAGTTTACATAAATCCTCCTGTAATATAAAATTGTCCTCCGCAGGGTTGATTACCCTGCAGAGTTTAGTGTCATCTGCAAATATTGAATTCTACTCTGTATGCCCCCTACAAGGTCAATAAAAAATATGTTAAAAAGAAGCGGGCCCAATACTGACCCCTGTGGTACCCCATTGCTCACCGTGACCCAGTCCGAGTATGCTCCATTAATAACCACCCTTTGTTTCCTATCCCTGAGCCAGCTCTTAATCCACTTACACATATTTTCCCTGATCCCCATTGTTCCTATTTTATGTATCAACCTTTTATATGACACCGTATCAAAAGCTTTTAAAAAGTCCATGTACACTACGTCCATTGCATTTCCTTGGTCCAGTCCAGAACTTACCTCTTCATAAAAGCTTTTCAGATTAGTCTGACAGGAATGGTCCCTCATAAACCCATGTTGATATTGTGTAATGAGGTTATTCTTCTTTATATACTCCAGTATAGTATCTCTTAGAAAACTCTCCAGGATTTTACCCACAGTTAAGCTCACTGGTCTATAATTTCCAAGTTAAGTTTTTGTCCCCTAATTAAATATTGGCACCACATTTGCTATAAGCCAGTCCTGTGGTACAGACCCTGTTATTATGGAATCTTTAAAGATTAAAAATTATGGTCTATCTATGACTGTACTAAATTCCTGCAGTATTCAGGGGTGTATCCCATCTGGGCCCAGGGATTTGTCAATTTTAGAGATTTTTAGATGCCGCCGTACTTCCTGCTGGGTAAAGCAGGTGACATTTATTGGAGAATTTTTTTTATCACTGATTATGTTATCCATCATGGGATTTTCTTGTGTAAATACTGTTGAAAAATAGTCATTTAGCATATTGGCTTTTTCCTCATCCTCATCCACCATTTCACCCATACTATTTTTAAGGGGACCAACACTATCATTTTTTAGTTTCTTACTATTTATGTAGTTAAAGAATATTTTGGGATTATTTTTAATTTTTCTGGCAATGAGACTCTGTCTCAATCTTGGCTGTCTTAATTTGCTTTTTACAGAATTAATTTAACCCCATAAGGACCAAGACACTTTGTAGGTTAATGACCAGGCCTTAATTTTGAAATCGGACCACTGTCACTTTATGTAGTTATAACTCTGGAACGCTTCAACGGATCCCACTGATTCTGAGAAAGTTTTTTTGTGACATATTGTACTACATGTTAGTGGTAAAATTTCTTCAATAAAACTTGCGTTTATTTGTTAAAAAAATGGAAATTTGTTGAAAATTTTGAAAATTTTGCAATTTCCTAACTTTTAATTTTTGTACGCTTAAATCAGTGAGTGATGTCACACAAAATAGTTAATAAATAACATTTCCCACATGTCAACTTTACATCAGCAAAATTTTGGAAACATCAATCTGGTTTTTAACCCTTTAGTGAATTTTTATAATTCTGACCACTGTCAATTTATGGGGTTATAACTCTGGAACGCTTTAATGGATCCCACTGATTCTGAGACTGTTTTTTGTGACAAATTGTAGTTCATGCTAGTGATAAAATTTCTTCAATATGACTTGTGCTTTTTCATGAAAAAAATGGAAATATGGTGAAAATTTCCCAATTTTCAAACTTTTAAATTTTTTTCCCATAAATCACAAAGATTTGTCACACAAAATACTTAATAAATAACATCTCCCACATGTCTACTTTGCATCAGCACAATTTTGGAAATAATTCTTTTTGCTAGGTAGTTATAAGGGTTAAAATTTGACCAGCGATTTCTCATTTTTCCAACAAAATTTACAAAACCATTTTTTTAGGGACCACCTCACATTTGAAGTGAGTTTGGGGGGTCAATATAACAGAAAATGCCCAAAAGTGGCACCATTCTAAAAACTGCACCCCTCAAAGTTTTCAAAACCACAATCAAGAAGTTTATTAACCCTTTAGGTGCTTCACAAGAATTGAAGCAATGTGGATTTAAAAAATGAACATTTAACTTTTCTTCCCAAAAAGTTTTCTTCGGACACAATTTTTTTATTTTGTCAAGGGTATCAGGAGAAAATGAACCACAATATTTGTTGTGCAATTTCTCCTGAGTACGCCAATACCCCATGTATGGAGGAAGACCAATCTTTATGCGCACGGCAGTGATCAGAAGGGAAGGAGCATCATTTGAGATTTTGAATGCCAAATTGGCTGGAATTGAGAGTGGACGCCATGTCGTGTTTGAAGAGTCCCTGATGTACCTAAACAGTGGAAACCCCCCAAAAGTCACCCCATTTTGGAAACTAGACCCCTCAAGGAACTTATCTAAATATGTGGTGAGCACTTTCACTTTGAACCCGCAACGTTATAACGTAGAGCCTTAAAATTAAAAAATCATATTTTTTCCACAAAAATGATCTTTTCATCCCCAATTTTTATTTTCCCAAGGGTAACAGGACCCCAAAAGTTATTGTGCAGTTTGTCCTGAGTATGCAGATACTCCATATATGGGGTAAACCACTGTTTGGACGCATGGCAGAGCTCAGAAGGAAAGTAGCGCCATTTGACTTTTTTGGCTGGAATTCAGATCGGAAGCCATGTTGCATTTGGAGAGCCCCTGATGTGCCTAAACAGTGTAAACCCCCCACAAGTGACCCCATTTTGGAAACTAGACCCCCCAAGAAACTTATCTAGATGTGTGGTGAGAGCTCTGAACCCTCAAGGACTTCCAGAAGTTTATAACATAGAGCCATAAAATTAAAAAATTATATGTTTTCCACAAAAATGATCTTTTCATCCCCAATTTTTAATTTGCCCGTCATGATGCGGGAACTGACATCCTGCCATGATGGGCTATGCCCATCAATGGACGTTAAGGGGTTAATCTTCTGTATGAATTTAATGCCTCATCACTACCTACTTGCTTTATTTTTCTAAATGTTTTATTTTTTGTCACTTATTGCACCCCTTACAGCTCTATTTAACCATAGTCATTTCCTCCTGTTTCTAGAATGTTTATTCCCATAGGGTATATATTGTGCACAGGTCCTATTCAGGATGCTAATAAATGTCTCCCATATTCTTTGTGTATTTTTATGCCTCATGATATCATCCCAGTTAATTGCACAAAGATCATCTCTCATCCATTGGAAATTTGCCTTCCTGAAGTTAAGTGTCCTTGTTACCCCTCTACTACACATCTTATTAAAGGATACATGAAAACGTATTATTTTGTGAACACTATTACCCAAGTGACCCTCAACCCTTTTATTTGATATGCGGTCTGGCCTGTTGGTTAATATTAGGTCTAGCAGTGCCCCCACTCTTGTTGGGTCCTGAACCAGTTGTGAAAGGTAATTGTCTCTCATAGTTGTCAAAAACCCATTACCTTTGCTGGAACTGCAGGTTTCTGTTCCCCAATGTATTTCAGGGTAGTTGAAGTCCCCTATAATAATGACTCCTCCTTGAGTCGCTGCTTCATCTATTTGCTTTACGAGGATATTCTCCATTGCTTCCATTATTTTTGGAGACTTATAACAAACCCTTATCAGTAATTTATTATTTTTTCTCCTTCCCCTTATGTCCACCCACAGGGACTCTACATTTTCATTAGATTCACATATATTATCACGCAGGATAGGTTTTAAGGATGATTTTTTTAAAAAACACCCCCCCCTCGCTTATTTGTACGGGAGAGACTATAGCCCTGTAAATTAACCGCCCAGTCATGGCTCTCGTCCAGCCATGTCTCAGATATCCCCACCATGTCATAATTATGTTCCAACAAAATTAATTCTAATTCCTCCATTTTGTTGGTGAGGCTTCTGGCATTAGTATGCATGCACTTTATGTATCTCTTTGCACCTCTATTCTTTCTTAAATTATTAACTGTTCTACCCCCACCCTCCATGCCACCCCCACCCTCAATTTCATTATTTGTGCCCAGGTCTCTATCTGCACTGTCTTCCCCTCCTACAGTGATAAATAAAATTGCAATAATAGTTACAGCTAGAGTTGAGCGACTTTGGTCAGATCGGGTTTCATGAAACAAAATTTGTTTCAGATGAAACTGGTCCGACTAGGACAAAAAAGTCGGAGTTTCATCTGAAACCCGACCCCAATGCAAGTCAATGGGAAATAAAAGTCGGCATTGAGCGGATGACATTCATCCGCTCAATGCCGACTTTTAATCCCCATTGACTTGCATTGGGGTCGAGTTTCGGACAAAACTCCGACTTTTTTTTGCCCTAGTCGGACCAGTTTCATCTGAAACAAATTTTGTTTCATGAAACCCGATCCGACCAAAGTCGCTCAACTCTAGTTACAGCCTCACGATACATAGGTAATGCACAGGTGATGGCACAGGACAGGAATAAAAAAAAACATAGGGAAATCACAGCCTAAGAACCACATTATTTTACACCTCAGTCATAATGGGCGCATAAAAAATCCATAGTAGATGAATAATATAAAATAATATAACAAGAGTGGTATAATAAAGATATAAAAAAATGATACTATAAGACTGAACGGTAATGCAAGCAGTTATATTACAGTTCAGAGAATAAACTAGTATTGCCTTATGTAGTAAAATGCCCTTTTCCAAGCATATATGAGAACGCTCCAATTCACAACCTTTGGTGAGAGAAACTAGACTCCAACCGCAAGATATTCATTGTTTTTTAAGGCATGATTACAATGATGGATTGCTACATTTACCAAACTCTAGAACCAAATGCTTCCTTACAAAGTGCTAGGATTCAGTCTCACAGTTACAGTGTGTTCGTGAATATAAGAGGGTTAAAACGTACAAAGAAATTGAGAAGGCGTTTCCAATCCTCATTTCTTAAATGCGCTCACTCTTTGTATTCTTCTCGCTCAAATATCAAAAGGTAACTTGGAGAGCCGCGTTTTCAAGCCGCGTCTTCATGTTTGTGCTGTTTACTGTTGTCAGTTGATATCAGGTGATAATGTCAAAGCGTTTTAAATGTTTTATTGAATGTACACATTGCCACCAAGGTGGAAGGGTTAAAGAGCTGTGAGTTGCTTAATCTGTGATCTGTCTTTTGTATGCAGCCCCTGTACTGAACCTTTAAACAGCTGCACTACACAATACTGAGGAAGCATGCTGTGCAATTTCATGTAGCGTGTAGATGGAGCTATGACCTCAGGTTGGGTTTATAAAATACAATAACATGAGGGGACTGCATGCTGTGCTACTACTTCCATTTTCTTCATGATCATACTTGGTACTGCAAAAGCAGAGACGCTCACTAAATGTTCCAAAATCTAGAGCAGGTCCGTTAAATATGATACAAACAATAAAAACAGATCACCGCGCCTGAATAGAGTGTCTAGAAGAGTCGAATCATTGGTCCTATTACTGCAGAAAAGAAACTTTCAATTAACAAATTGGTATTTTCTGGCAACATCTCTGCTCAGTCCCAAAGCATATCTGATTAATGAAGGAGAGCTGTAATTAAATATGTATAAAACGCTTTAATTGATGCAATGGATGTCATGTTTACAGATGAACAATTCCAGCTCCCCAAGTCAATGTTTGTGTCACATCTTACTACCACGTAACGGCATGATTCGGAAAACATTTATGCTTTTCAAATAAATAAATGACTACCATGTCTGCTAAAATAGTTCATCATAACATATATAGCAGGAATAAATAGCCCAAAAAATGACTGATTGTTTAAATCTTTATGCTAGACACATCTTTATTAAAAATTAAACCATGAAATACAGTAGTTTTTACATTCACTAGTGAGTCTCTTAGACTTTCTGTTTTGCATAGACTAATTTTCTGCAGTCATTTCTATAGCATTTGACATAAAGTAAACAGTAAGTTGTAATGATTAAGGCTGAATGGACCCTTGGAAGTTCGGATTCAGTGGGTTTAGCTGATTTTGAGTCCAAAGTTCACTTTGAGTACCCAAACTTGACCCCGGACCTGAACATCATATAAGTGAATAGGGACCCAAACTTTGGTGCTGTAAAATGGTTATAATATGAGCTAAGAAGCTATAAAATGAAATAAAATGGGGGTAAGAGCTGAATAATTACCCTGAAAACAAATGTGGATAGGGAAGTGACTTAAAATAACAGAATTAAAATAATAATAATAATAATAATCTTGAACCAGGAGGTGGAGGATGAGGTGAAGGAGTGAAACAGTGCCTTGTATTTTACTGTACTTGTTAAGAAATGAACAAAAAAAAGCATTGGAGCTCTCTATATTTAATAACCAGCAAAGAAAATGCAGACAGCTGTAAACTGTTCATATTATGGTGAGAAACAGACAATATCCATGGACCTTCCCAGCCTATTAATATCTGCCCCGAGCTGTCTATTTTACCTTTGCTGTTTTTTAAAAATGGGGAGACTCAAAAAAATAATATGGAGTCCCCCCATTTTTAATAACCAACTAAGGCAAATCAGACAGCTGAAAGTTGATGTTAATAGCGCCCCTTCCTAGACTAATAAGACCAGCACTCAGGTGCCCCAGAAATGGCGCATCCATTAGATGCACCAATTCTGTTGCTTAGCCTTGGCTCTTCATGATTTCCCTGGTGCACTGGCAATCAGGGTAATGGGATTGTGGGGTTGATGTCAGCAGCAACAGGCATCAAGCTCATGGGTTAGAAAATTGAGCAGCATCTGTCAGACACCCTCATTACTAACGCAGAAGTCAAAAGAAATAAGCACACTCAAAAGACCTTTATTTGAAAGCATCAGTCTCCTACAATTTCCCTCTTTCACCCATTTGTAAAAATAATCCATCCTGGTCTGCCATAATCCTATTGGAGGTCCTAGCAGTGGCTACTGCTGCAGTCTATGGAGCTTTTTTCTTTGTATGGAGCACCATATACAGAATTAAGAATATTGTTGTGGGACCTCCATTTGGATTAAAGTGGATCAGTGTGGATTATTTTATATTATTTATTTATTTTTCAATAAATGGGTGAAAGAGGGAAATTGTTGGGGAGCTTTTTTTTCAAATGAATATTTTTTTATTTTGTTTTTTTCCTCTTTTTTGCTTCCTGGATCCATAATGGGGTGTCTGATATACTCCTCTCTATTACTATCCTGACATTGTCATACTGCAATTTTTTTTGAGCAATTAAATTTTATACTGGATTTACTATGCTACAGTTGGGCCTCAAAACCACAAAAAAATTTAGTTGTTAAATAAATCGTATTACTATATTGATTCTGCAGTCATATATGTCTATCTGAGTCAACACATTTTGGGCCTCAAAACGCCCCAAGCAAATAGTTTTTTAAAAAAAAACGCATTGCTATTTTGATACTGCAGTCTTATATTTCCATCTGAAATGGGCAAATTTTGCTGGCATTGTAATACTGCATTTTTTTTAGCACTGATATTTTATACAGCATATATTGTGCTAGAGTTGAGCCTCAAAACGCAAAAAAAAATTTAGTTACAAATAGAATTGCTATATTGATACTGCAGTCTTATACATGGGCAAATTTTGCTGGCATTGTAAAACTGTGTGCAATGTTTTTCAACAGGTATTTATCATACATAATTTAAACTAGTCAATGAGAGTAGTGAGGGACAGGAAAGTTGATGTGATGCTGATGATGAGCGCAGAGACCAAGACTGCAGGCAAGTTGAAGCTGTGCCTCCCTCTGGAGCACAACAGATGCACACATCATGTTGATCTAGCGTCCTGTCCCACTTTGTAGAGGGGCATAAAGCACCACTCAAAGCTAGACCAGTGGGAAAAGGTTGATGTATGGATAGCAGAAAATGCTTCCAGTCACATTGGTTACCTGCCCAGGTCTCTGAACAAATGCACTCTTTGGGTACAGCAAACCGATGTAGTAAAGATGGCATCAACACAGGTGTAAAATACAGATGTCAACCATTCACAGTTTACCAATTCACAGAGGGGGTGAATGCTTAGTATAAGATTGCACAAATGCAGCTTTTATAGGGTGATGTCCACATACAGGTAATGCACAGTACCTGGTTTACAGCCTATTAGTGACGTCCATACTATTAGATCAGGCAGGCTCCCAGCACAATCTAAAACATCCCTTGTGAACAGATACCCCAGTTTACAAGACCAAAACTGTTGGGCTTGGCTTCACCCTGAAAAATAAAGTGCAGAAAATACATATAATTATGTGTGGTATTGGCCTAGATATGCAAGCTCTCAACCCGCGTCAAGGGTCTTCACACTTACAAGTCCTAAGAGGAAGAGGACTAAAAAGAGGACTAAAAATCCTCCAAAAAGAGGACTAAAAATCCTCCAAAAATAAAAGAATTCAAGAATTTTTGTGGCTTTGCTAAGTGTAGAGTTAGAACCTTTGACACAGATTGCGAGCTTGCATATCTTGGCCAAAATATCGATCAACGCAAGGACAGCAGTGCACAGAGGGAGGGATCCACAAAACCACAACATGTAGAAAGAAGCAGTTGGGTGGCCAGAAACAAGGCAGGCATCTGTTCACCAACATGGGTGAAGTTGCCAAAGTTTAGGCGTTCGAGTCTGTCATTTATATAAAGACAGTTCAGTTAACCCAAAAAAGGCCATTTGCAACATCTTCCTTGCCACCATCAGCAAGGGCAGCACAACTACCAGCCTGACCACCACCAGCATGCTCAGGCACATGCAAGTAAAGCACCCGACTCCTTGGTCCGAACACCAGCGTCCAGAAACAGTGTCAGCGGGTTACACCATTGCCTCTTACCCTGTTCTACGAGCATGCCAATACCCTGTCCATGAAGTAGATGAAGATGCCTCCTACCTTGCACCTATTGTTGCACACTTGCAACCACTGTCAGCAACCACATCCATGTCTTTGTCGAAGCACAGGGTTCAGTTTTCCCTACCCAGTCTTTCGAACAAAAGTGTAGATATGCAGCCGCCCACACACTATAATACTAAACGAACACATTTCCAGAATCAACATGGGAAAAGGGAAAAAAGGATTTTCACAGTGGTCACCAGAGTATCACAGGACCATGGATGCCAGGTTCAATGTGGCTGGAGTCCACTTGTTAATGCAGGCAAAAAAGGTAAAACCAGCACCAGGCGATTTCCAAAAAAATTCAAATTTTGCCTTTTACTTAATCCATTGTTTGCAAAAAGTTAAAACCATACAGTACATGTCATAGAATGTCAAGGGGCAAACATCCCCCGCACGGCTGCCGCATTTCGGCCTTTATGTCTTTACTCCTAGGCATCTAAAAATACAATGAGCAGAATTTCAATCATGTGGCAAATAAATATCATTCTATCAAATATTGCTCTTATCATTACTAAACAAAAGCAGTTGACACTAGTGTTGAGCATTCCGACACTGCAATATCGGGTATCAGCCGATATTCGCGGTAACAGAATTCCCATACTGAATTCCGATACTTTTAGTATATCGAATACCGGAATCGGAAGTTCCCATAATGCAATGAGCGAGTTTGATTTTATTCAGCCAATGAGGATCCTAAGAAGTGTGAGCACATCGTGTTAGAGCATGTTAGGCATGTAACTACTGGCATGGCTGTGATTGGCTGCTGAAATGATGTCATAATGCACTATAAAAGTCGTCGCCGCCATTTTGAGTTCACTCTGCTGTGAATTCAGTTAGGGATAGGACGCTGCTGTTCTGAGGGACAGTGTGACCAAGTGATTTGCTATACTGTATTGTGCTTTACCCAGGCTACTTTATCAACCGCTGTAGCTTTCTTTTGCCTTGCAGCGCTGTTCATGGCTGTCTGCGAGGTCTCTGTGTGTAAGTGCAGCTCACGCTGTAGTGTGCTCTGCAGCCAGCCACCTCCGATTGTAGTCCACTCAGCATGCGTCACTGCCTCATACATTGTCCTTTTTTGCATTAGTGCTGCTCATTTTCCCAGATTTCTATTAGTGTGGTTCCATCCGTATCCAGCTAGAATATTTGCAAACACTATATAAGAGTAGATAGAGGAGCCTTTCTGCTGGCTTGTGCCCTGCAGCCCCAGCCAGATTAGTATTAGCCTATTTTTTGGAGCCTCATCTATTGCATTGTAGGTAACCTTCCTGCATTGTAATAGCTACAAAAAGTTTGTGATACTATCGGTTTTACATCTTTGGGCACATCCAGTGTCTTTTTGTGAAAAAAAAGTTAATAAAGTTCACCAAACACTCCACTTTACAGTTGTGTAGGCCACATTAGCTCATATTAAAGTCTAGTCCACACTTTATAAAATTAGTGTTTCTTGTACCTGTTAGCAGCTGTTCAAGAATAAGCACACTAAGCCCTTAGTACTTTTCTGCCTATCTTTATCAGTCTACCAAGATGAAGAAGGCAGGGAGTAAGGCACGTGGTCGTGGGCATGGAACTTCTGCAGGGAGAGGACATGGGGATTCTGTGCCTGCTGCGGGCACCAGTGACTCAGCATCCCCCAGTTTTCCCAGGGAACAGTCCTTTATGCGCAGCTTTGTAGGAGCTCGCCGTACCCCACTGCTGCGGGACAAACAAATTGAAGCCGTTGTCGGATGGATAGCAGCTAACGCATTGACTTCAATTAGTTCCAGATCCTCTCAGGTCCAGAGCATTGAAGAGCACCCATCTGTCTCTTCACCACCTGCCAAATTGCCCAGGCAGTCAGAGAGCCCTGGACAGGAGCCATCTCTACTTCTGTTCTCTGAATCTGTTGGCTTGGAAAGAGGGGGCCAGCCAAGCAGCATTCGAGAATTTGAAGAAGAGGTAGTATGCAGTTATGTGCAACAGCTTTGTCTCTCTGAATCTGAAGAGGCAGGTGGGCCAGTGCCTATGGTCAGCATACCTCAGTACGCATCTGATGATGAGACTCAGGTGCCACATTCTGGTGCATACTGTTCTGTCGAGACTACCCAGGAGAAGCAGTCGTTTGAAGAGGGTAGTGTAGATGATGAGGTCCTTGACCCATCAAGGCATGAGGTACAGGAAGGTGGTGGGAGCAGCTCTGAGGAAGAGATTCCCCGAACGGCCAAAAAAGGAGGGAGAGGGAGGGGGCAGACTCGATTGCCTGTAGCCTCCACTTCGGCACCCATTAGGAGCATGCCTCTTCCAAAACCCAAAACGGGCGCTCCCAAGACTTGCAGTGCCTGGTCCTTTTTTGACACAGTTGCAGATGACATTTGCTTTGCCAACTGCAAGCTGTGTAATCAGAAAGTGAAAAGAGGGAAAAGTGTCAGCAACCTCAATACCACAAATACTGTATGTGGAAACATGTGTGGACCAAGTACGTGGTGGAGTTACAAAGATACGATGAAGACCTAGGCCAACCTACAGCGCCACCTACCACCTCTTCAGCTCGTGTTGTAGCCTCTTCCTCCAGCTCACGCACAGCTGGTTCGGCTTCCTCACAGGATCGCTATGAAAGAACCTCTGGCACTGTTGTACAGAGACACAGTGTCATTCCACCCACAGCACCACGTTCCCTGTCATCCTCACACTCCCAGGCCAGTCTACAGCCATCGGTAGCACAGGCATGGGAGAAAAGGCGCCCATACTCGGCAAACCACCTCCGAGCACAGGCTCTGAATGCTGGCATTGCAAAACTACTGTCCCTTGAAATGCTCTCACTCAGGCTGATGGAGACTGACACCTTCCGGAACTTGGCATTGGCAGTCCCACAATATAACGTGCCCAACCACTTTTATTTCAGCAGGCAAGCCATCCTTGCCCTGCAAAAGCATGTGGAGGGAAAAAATTAAACATGCGCTACTAAACGCTGTCAGTAGCAAGGTCCACCTGACCACCGATGCGTAGACCAGTAACCATGGACAGGGACGATATCTTTCCCTCACTGCGCATTGGGTAAATGTTGTGGAGCTGGGTACAGATCTTGAGAGTGGCGCTGTACGTGTTCTGCCAACTCCAAGGATTGCAGGAATCCAGTCTGTACACATTGACTCCTCCTCATACTCCAGTTCATCTGAATCAGCACTGCAGCAGCCATCACAGTCTACCTCCACATGGACCAGTGAACGCTTACCTGTTACAACCGATATGAGCACAGAAGTAGAGATGGCTCCTGTCCAGGGCTCTCTGACAGCCGAGGCCAAACGTCAACAGGCCGTATAGAAATTATTTTCTTTGGGGAATCGAAGCCACACAGTGCAGGAGCTCTGGAGTGCCATCAAGCAGGAGAGCGACGTGTGGTTTGTGCCAGCGAATCTCCAGCCAGGCATGGTAGTGTGTGACAAGTGCCGAAATCTGGTGGCAGCTCTGGGCCTAGGCAACCTCACTCACATCCCATGTCTGGCACATGTGCTCTACTTGGTTGTGCAGAGTTTTTTGAGGGACTATCCGGATCTGGATGCACTGCTGCACAAGGTCCGCATAGAGTGCACTCACTTGCGGTGTTCCAGCATGGCAAGATTGCGCATTGCCCAAATGTGGCAAAGTTTTGTGTCCCTGCCATAAATGTCTACACCATCACAGACGGCTCCAGTCAGCAGGAGGCAACGTTTCCGTCAGATGGTGACAGGCTACATGTCTTGCCCTGTTAGTGTACTCCCACACGGCTCTTCCCCCTTCAAGTTTTGGGTCTCTAAGCTGGATACATGGCCAGAGCTTAGCCAGTATGCATTGGAGGAGCTGGCTTGCCCTGCTGCTGGTGTATTATCAGAATGCGTCTTTAGTGCCGCAGGTGGTGTGCTAACAGACCATCGCATGCGACTATCCTCCGATAACGTTGACCGGCTTACTTTTCTGAAAATAAACAAGGCCTGGATCTCGCAGGAATTTGCCAGTCCTCTTCCAGATTAAATAATTGGTTAGCAAAAGTATCCAGGTCTCCTGTTGTGTTCATGTTTCTACCACCTGAACTGTAATCCCTGGGCTCCAACACCGCCAGTTGCTGTTCATAAGTGCCATCTGCACAGTCAACACATGCTCCAGTGTTATTGGGGTTCAGTAACATCAGCTGATCCCCTACTGTGTGTCCGGCAATTTCTCCTGCTCTGTCCACATTCACACTACTACAGATATTAAACTTGCTCCAATTAGGCCACTGCCTCAACTCTGTTTCTATTATTTACCTTGTTTCTACTGTAATCCCTGGGCTCCAACACCGCCAGTTGCTGTTCAGAAGTGTCTTTGGCATGGGTACTCCCTCCTGCCCAGCCTGGTTCCAGCACGCCAGCTGTTTCCAGGTAGTGTCAACATCACTTTGCCTCCAATACGTTGTACTGTTGTGTTGCGGTCGGGTTAGCCGACTCTATGGTGCCTGCAGTTTAGGTGCTTCCTATGTGGGCTGCGGGATCTGGCAATGAAGGCTGGTTCCATAGTGCCAATAGGACAAGCTCCCCCTGTAGGACTGTGGGTTTCGTTAACTCCGGCCGGCTTGCGGCCTTGCAACTTTTTTTCATGTGTACCTTCTGCTGCCTATCTGAGTTCCAGTACCATTAGCTGGTTCTTTGGAAGTCAGTCTTGAATATGTCCCCCTGGGTTCCAGTTACGTCAGCTGGTTCCAGGCAGAGCCTTTGGCTTAGGTGCCTCCTTCTCGGTATCCAAGTTCCACCAACGTCTGCTGGTCCTTGGTAGTGCTTTCTGGCACAGGTACCTCCTGCTTAGTGGGTTCCAGTACCATCAGCTGGTCCTCAGTAGTTCCATTGGCTCTTGTACCTTCGGCTACCCATCCAAGTTTCAGTACCGTCAGCTGTTTCTCAGCAGTTCCTCAGCCTTCTTGTACCTTCTGCTACATTTCCAAGTTCAAGCTTTTTGAAATGGTTTTTGGTAATCACTCTGGATCTCCCTGACGACGACCCTAAAGACGACGACCCTGAAGACCACCCCGAAGAAGACGTCGACCCTGAAAACGATGACCTGGAGACGACGACCCTGAAGGCCAACCCCGAAGAAGACGATGACCCCGAAAACGACGACCCTGGAGATGACGACCCTGAAGACCACCCCGAAGAAGACGACGACCCCGAAAACGACGACTCTGGAGGCGACGACCCTGAAGACCACACCGAAGAAGACCAAGAAGATGACCCCGAAGAGGATGATGAAGGAGAAAGTGTGGGAAAAGTAAAAAAGAAGGTGAAGAGCATGGAAGTAGTGAAACATAAATATCTGACAAAATATAATAAAGCTTAGCATAGTCAATATCTTTGTAACTCCAAACGTCTTAAAAAAAAATTAATTCCTGCTATTCCATTTGATTGGGCTAAACCTCTATGCCTTTAATGTCTCCTCCACCTCCCCAATACATTCTACATTATTCTTAGTTGTTTTCCTTCATGTAGAATTAACCTACAAGGAAAGTAAGGGTTTATTTTCATTCCGATGTTTGTGTCCCATTGACTTGCATTGGTTTCCGGTATCAGAATCGGCGATATCCGATATTTTTGGGGTATCGGTCCGATCCAATCCGATCCGATATTTCCCAATATCAGAAGGTATCGCTCAACACTAGTTGACACATATTCAAATACTTGCGATGTTAATAAAGTGTTCACTATTACAACTGTGATACAATGTATGCACCGATAATCATAAGGACATTTATCTCAATTCCCTACTGTTTAGTAATGATAAGAGCGATATTTGATAGAACAATATTTGTTTGTCACATGATTGAAATTCTGCTTTCTTATTTTAGACCAAGATTTGAAGGTTGATTCTACCATACAATGATTGGTCCATCTGTTTTGTAATTGTTTTCACATGTGGGGTTTGGTTTGTGTATGTGATATAATCTTTGTATGCTCATTGTATTTTTAGATGCCAATGAGTAAGGATATAAAGTCCGAAACGCATCAGGCGTGTGGGGGGATGTTTGCTCCTTAACATTCTATGACATGTACAGAATGTTTTTAACTTTGTACAAACAATGGATTAAATAAAAGACAAAATGTGAACTTTTATGGAAATCACCTGGTCCTGTTTTTTTCTTTTTTTGCCTACATTTCCAGAATGCTTGCCCTGGAAATGTGTCATTTAAGCTTTTGTAGATGGAACCTTTCCACAACCTCATGGTAGCGACCATCTCTCAGCACTCGGTCCCCAGCACCACTATTTCTGCATGCCGTTTCCACCTTACATAAGCATGTGTCCCATAACATCAGCTGTGCTCTGACCAATGCTGCTACTAGGAAGGTCCACCTAACCACAGAGATCTGGACAAGTGCTTATGGCCAGGGACGCTAGACTTCCCTGATGGCACACTGGGTGAATATTGTGGAAGCCGGGACCCAGTCGGACCATGGGACAGAACACATGCTACCAACACATAGAATTGCAGACTGTGGTTCAATCAGGGTTGCCCCCAACTACTACAGCAGGTCATGCAACTCCTCCTATTCACCCTTGATCTCACAAACGTTAACATCATTTGCAAGCTGGAAGCACTGAGGCACTGTCTCAGCCAAGCCGCAAAAAGCTCTGGTAAAGCTAATCTACTTAGGTAACAAACCGCACAATGTCACAGAGCTGTTAACATGTCTAACACACCAGACTGACCTGTAGCTCTCGCTCTTGAACCAGGCATGGTCGTGTGTGACAATGGCCGTAACCTGCTGTCAGCTCTGAAGCTTGGCAACCTCGCACATGCCTGGCCCACATGCTCAACTTAGTGGTTCAGCGGTTTCTCAAAACCTGCCCAGATCTGCCTGAGTTACTTGTGAAAGTATGCTGCGAGTGTGCCCATTTCTGTAAGTCAGTTACAGCTGCCACCACACTGTCTGTACTGCAGCAGTGTTTGCAACTTCCAACTCACAGACTGGTGTGCTATGTCACCACGCATTGGAGATCAACATTACATATGTTTGTTGGCAAGGCTTTGTGAGCAGCAGATGGCAATAGTTGAATACCTGTTACACCATGCCCTTTGGTATTCCTGTCAGCCTCCGCCCACAAGAACTGATGTGTGAGCATGGATGTCTGACATCTGTGCGGTTCTTCAAAACTTTGAGGACTTAACCAAGATGTTGAGCATTGATGACACCATAATCAGCATCACCATTCCGTTTCTCTGTCTACAAAAAGGCTCATTGCTCACAATTACAGAGGAGGCTTTGCAGGCAGAGCAAGTTGAGATGGAGCAATAAACTAAACTTGGTGATGCTACACAACACAGCCTCATCTCATCTTCTCAGCGCGGATTGGATAATAATGAGAAGGAAGAGGAACAGGAGCTGGTTGCCTGTGCTACAGATGGTAGTACCCACACCAACTTTATCCCATCTGTTCATTGTAGATGGCCTGAGGACAAGGAGGACAAGGAGAGCAGCATGGACAATCACCCTCTTGGTGGGGGACAGGGAAGTCTTAGCTGTTGACAGTCTGGCACAAAAGGCTGAGTTTCTGTTCCAGTGCCTTTTCCATGACCCTCGCATTGTATACATTCTGGCCAATACTAATTACTGGTTGGTCCCTTTTATAGACCCACAATACAAGGAGAAATTTACATCTCTCTTTCCCATGATGGAGAGGTCTAATAAAATGTTGCAGTACCACAAGGCCCTAATAATAATATTAATAACAATAATCTTTTCATTTATATAGCACCAACATATTCCGCAGCGCTTACAGTTTGCACACATTATCATTGCTTTCTCTGACCGATGAAGCTCACAATCTAAATTCCCTATCAGTATGTAGGGAAGAATTATTTAAAAAATTCCCAACTGACAATGCTGGTGGCAGAGGTCACAGTTCCTTGGACAACCATGAAGAGGAGACTAGGGAGAAACACACTAAATGCAGCAGAGGCAGGGGAACACTCTCAAAGGTCTGGGACAGTTTTCTCAGACCCTCTCATTGTCCAGGCCCTGATACGGGGGGTACTCTAACAAGGAACGAAAAGTTTTGGAAAATGCTGAAGTAGTACCTTGCCTACCATACCAGTGTCATCTATGATTCCTCTGTGCCTTACAGCTATTGAGTACCCAAGCTAGACATGTGGCATGAATTGTCTATGGCTTGGAGATCTTGGCCTGCCCCTCCATTAGATTTTTGATAGAGCAGGTTTTTAGTGCCGCAGGGGGAATTAAAACCGATAGGTATGTGCATCCGCCTGTCAACTAGATTGGGCCAGACTTCTGTACACCACCGGATGACAGGAGTGGTGTATTCCCATGCACCCCTTCCCATCAAACATTTGTTTACGCTTCAGGATTTCATATTTTTTGTATCCTCCTCCTCCTCCACCACCAATTCAACAAGGTGATCATGCTACCCTCGCTATCAATTTTTTAAGGGTGTTTATGTTGCGGGCATTGACCATTTTTAGAGGCCTACTTCGAACATTCTTTTATTTACAGTATATGTATACCTCCCAGGGATAAATGTTTTTCTGCCCATGCACTAATTGCATGGGCATTACAACTCTAGGATATCCATTCCTTAATATTGAGAAAAAATGTTTTTTGACACCCTCCACTACGTCTTTTCAAAGGGGTGTTGAAATGCCTCCTTCTAATTTTTGGCATCGCTTGCACTTAGTGCATACGCTTTACCCGTGTAGGAGACCCACTCCCTAGTAATGGGAAAAATGCTTTTCTGTAGATCTGCCTTCTAGTTGAGGGAACATTATTTTAAATCAAAAGAGATGATGCATGCAAGATTTCACATCCGAAACAGGAGAGATTGTACAATAAGCACAGAAGATCATTCGAGAGGTCTGCGGACAGCTTTATTTCCAAAAAATTACAACGTAGGATATGGAAGGCTGTATCACGTACAGCAGCAGAAAAACTTTCTTTTGTTCTCATCTTCATGAGCTCTGCAGACAGCTTTATTTCACCGCCACAAAATTACAACGTGGGATACGGTGGGATTTGTCACGTTTAGCAACAGAATTTAATTTTTTAATGTACGTGAGGTTTGCAGACAACTTCATTTCACCGCGACAAAATTACAGCGTGGAATACGGCGGGCTGTATCACGTTTAGCAACAGCAAATTTTGTTTTTGTTTTCATATGCATGATGTTAGGGTTGCGGATCAAGCTAAATATAAAATATAAAGAAGTGCGATTGCAACCCGGGTTCCACCGCGCAGAGATGGTAAACTACTGCTTGGTAATGGCGGAGTGCAAACTAAATACCGACGGGTAACCACTGACATAGCAAGTGCAGGCAAATCAAGGTCCCCGTGCCCGCCCCAACGCACATTTCAGAAGGTGCTTCCGAAACATGCATTGGGGCGGGTACAGGGACCTTGATTTGCCTGCACTTGCTATTCTCAGGTAACTTACAATGTACTTATAATGTAGCGGTGTTATTGTGATTTTTATTGTATATGTTATGTATCTGTCCTTATTTAGGGACAGCTTTATGAGTACTTAAAAAGCAGCATATGTTTATAAGGGAACTTTTTACCTTCAATATTTCTCTTTCTGCGTTTATCCTGATGAAGTGACGTTCTCTCATGTCATATATGGCAATACTTGTACACGACTGGCAATATGGTTCCCCGACTCCTGATTATGTTTTATCAATGACCAACTAGCACTGCTGCATGTTTTTAATTGCTATTTGTACCTTACATTACCACATAATAAAGTATCTTTTCACTATGACCTTTTGGTTGTTTTTTGGATTCGTCCTCCCCCCTTTTTCTATGTGATTTTTTACAACCGGTCAATTACAGTCCACAATGTTATAATATATTGGGACATTAATTATGTTTTTTGGCGATATACCGCTTATTTCATTGTCCCATACGATTTCTACATTGTTTCTTACTACCTCCTTTGTATGCTAGCTTCACACTAGCGTTACCGGGCACAGCGCAAGGCTGCCGCTAAGCTCTGTCCCCGGCCACGCCCCCTCCCGTCAGCTCCTCCTCTGATTGCATGACGCTGCATGCAACCAGCGTACCCTATATTTAGCTTTGGGTATGCTGGTCGTGCACTGGTAAGATTTTGCCGGTGCTTGTGCCATTTTGGCGCTGCGCTGAGCGCACCAAAATGCACAGTGTTGCATTTTTGTGCCCTCGGCACAGCGTCAAAGGGGCGCAAGCGCCGGCAAAATCACACCAGCGCACGACCAGCGTACCCAACGCTAAATATAGGGTAAGCTAGTCGCATGCAACGTAATGCGATCAGAGGAGGAGCTGATTGGAGGAGGCACGGCCGAGGCGGAGCTTAGCGGCAGCTAGTATATAGAGTAGAGTTGAGCGAAACGGGTCGAAAAAATTCAAAAGTCACCGACTTTTGGCAAAGTCGGGTTTCATGAAACGAAACCCGACCCTAGGATGAGGTCGGCCACGAGGTCGGTGACTTACGCGCCAAAGTCGCGTTTCAAAAGTTTGTTTTGCGCTCTTTTTCAGCCAATCAGGATCCACGGACACTGTGGGCAACGTGATGACATAGGCACGGGTCACCACCATCTTTCAGAAGGGCATGCAAGTGATTGGCTTGCTTTGGTGGGCGTCACAGGGGGTATAAAAGGGCGTGCACGCCGACCGCCATCTTACTTCTGCCGATCTTAGCATAGGGAGAGGTTGCTGCTGATTCTGTAGGGAGAGCGTTAGGCAGGGAAGAAGACAGAAAAACTGCTTCTGCTGCTAGCGATTTGGCCTGCACAACACACCAGTCACTGTGTGTGCAGTGCAAGGGGAGGCTATATAGTGGTGTATCAGTGGTGTTGGTTGTTGGGCTGCCTTCTAAGGCTTCCTGACAGGCTGGCATTGCTGTTTACCCACTGCTCCGCAAACTGCTTTTTTAAAAGCAATCCAATCTCCCTTATCTTCTAGTCACTTTGGTCACAGCTGCGCCATCGAGCCTGTCACATAGCGCTCAGATATTCATTGGGCCTCAAACTGCTTTTTTAAAAGCAAGCCCAATTTTTTTTTTGTCCTGCTGAGAAGAAAAAAAACCTGCTTCTGCTGCTGATAGCAATTTGGCCTGCAGAACACACCAGTCACTGTGTGTGCAGTGCAAGGGGAGGCTATATTGTGGTGTATCAGTAGTGTTGGTTGTTGGGCTGCCTTTTAAGGCTTCCTGACAGGCTGGCATTGCTGTTTACCCACTGCTCCGCAAACTGCTTTTTTAAAAGCAATCCAATCTCCCTTATCCTCTAGTCACTTTGGTCACAGCTGTGCCATCGAGCCTGTCACATAGCGCTCAGATATTCATTGGGCCTCACACAATCCAAAAGTGTCCAGTGTCCAAAAGTGTGTGCAGAGATTCAAAATCTCCCTTATCCTCTAGTCACTTAGGTCACAGCTGTGCCATCGAGCCTGTCACATAGCGCTCAGATATTAATTGGGCCTCACACAATCCAAAAGTGTCCAGTGTCCAAAAGTGTGTGCAGAGATTGAAAATCTCACTTATCCTCTAGTCACTTAGGTCACAGCTGTGCCATCGAGCCTGTCTCATAGTGCTCAGATATTCATTGGGCCTCACACAATCCAAAAGTGTCCAGTGTCCAAAAGTGTGTGCAGAGATTCAAAATCTCCCTTATCCTCTAGTCACTTAGGTCACAGCTGTGCCATCGAGCCTGTCACATAGCGCTCAGATATTCATTGGGCCTCACACAATCCAAAAGTGTCCAGTGTCCAAAAGTGTGTGCAGAGATTCAAAATCTCACTTATCCTCTAGTCACTTAGGTCACAGCTGTGCCATCGAGCCTGTCACATAGCGCTCAGATATCAGTGGGCCTCACACAATCCAAAAGTGTCCAGTGTCCAAAAGTGTGTGCAGAGATTCAAAATCTCACTTATCCTCTAGTCACTTAGGTCACAGCTGTGCCATCGAGCCTGTCACATAGCGCTCAGATATCAGTGGGCCTCACACAATCCAAAAGTGTCCAGTGTCCAAAAGTGTGTGCAGAGATTCAAAATCTCACTTATCCTCTAGTCACTTAGGTCACAGCTGTGCCATCGAGCCTGTCACATAGCGCTCAGATATTCATTGGGCCTCACACAATCCAAAAGTGTCCAGTGTCCAAAAGTGTGTGCAGAGATTCAAAATCTCACTTATCTTCTAGTCACTTAGGTCACAGCTGTGCCATCGAGCCTGTCTCATAGTGCTCAGATATTCATTGGGCCTCACACAATCCAAAAGTGTCCAGTGTCCAAAAGTGTGTGCAGAGATTCAAAATCTCCCTTATCCTCTAGTCACTTAGGTCACAGCTGTGCCATCGAGCCTGTCACATAGCGCTCAGATATTCATTGGGCCTCACACAATCCAAAAGTGTCCAGTGTCCAAAAGTGTGTGCAGAGATTCAAAATCTCACTTATCCTCTAGTCACTTAGGTCACAGCTGTGCCATCGAGCCTGTCACATAGCGCTCAGATATCAGTGGGCCTCACACAATCCAAAAGTGTCCAGTGTCCAAAAGTGTGTGCAGAGATTCAAAATCTCACTTATCCTCTAGTCACTTAGGTCACAGCTGTGCCATCGAGCCTGTCACATAGCGCTCAGATATCAGTGGGCCTCACACAATCCAAAAGTGTCCAGTGTCCAAAAGTGTGTGCAGAGATTCAAAATCTCACTTATCCTCTAGTCACTTAGGTCACAGCTGTGCCATCGAGCCTGTCACATAGCGCTCAGATATTCATTGGGCCTCACACAATCCAAAAGTGTCCAGTGTCCAAAAGTGTGTGCAGAGATTCAAAATCTCACTTATCCTCTAGTCACTTAGGTCACAGCTGTGCCATCGAGCCTGTCACATAGCGCTCAGATATTCATTGGGCCTCACACAATCCAAAAGTGTCCAGTGTCCAAAAGTGTGTGCAGAAATTCAAAATCTCCCCTGTCCTATAGACACCTTGTACCTTGTTTTACATACTATATAGTTTGTTGGATTTTGTCTACATTTCTACCAAAAATGAGGAAGGCTGGTGGAAGAGGCCGTGGAATTGGGCGGGGGTTGGCAGCTGGTAATGATGGTGTTGGTGGTGGATCTGATGGTAGTGGCAAGAGCAAAATAGAACCGAATGCAGGAGGTGTTGAGCCTGCGTCATCGTCTGGCTACATAAGGCCTCGAACGCTTAGTTTTCTAGGAGTTGGCAAACCGCTTTTAAAGCCAGAGCATCAGGAAAAAGTTTTGTCTTACATTGCTGACTCAGCCTCCAGCTCTATCGCCTCCTCTTCTTCAGTTGTAAAAAGTAAAAGCACTGAGTCGTCATTGGAGGCTTATGTTCATGAACCACACCTTTCCTTGTGTCCTTCACCCCAACCAAGATTGAAGGATGACGCAGGCCATACTACTGATTACTCCATGGAGCTGTTTTCACATACCATGCCTGGATTATCAAGTGAAATGGTGAATTACCCAGGCCAAGATGAATCTGACATGGAGTGCACTGATGCACAGCCGCTGATGGATGATTCTGCTGGTACATTCACTCAGAGCACTACATTGTCCTCGCAGTGTACAGAGCCAGATTCTGACCCTGATGAGACTCAGGTGCCCCTTCCCGCACACTATACCACCATACACGGTGACACAGAGGAAGGTGCACATGACATAGAAGAGGAGGTGATGGATGACCCAGTTGTTGACGCAGATTGGCATCCATTGGGGGAAGAGGGTGCTGGTTCCAAAAGCTCAGATGAGGAGCATCCACAGCAGACATCGACATCGCAACAGCTGTTATCTGGCAGGCCCGGAGCACTCCAAAGACAGGTTCCAAACATCAAAAGAGTTGCTGGACAGCTTGTCCAGAGGGTCAAAAGATCACAGCGTGCTAGGCCGCAAAATGTCTGCCAAAGTAGGAAGAGTGCAGTGTGGCACTTTTTTGAACAAAATCCTCATGATCAGGCCAAGGTTATCTGTAAGAAGTGCGCAAAGACCTTTAGCCGAGGGAAAAATCTGAAAAATTTGAATACCAGTTGCATGCTTAGACATTTAACCAGCATGCACTTGCAAGCGTGGACACAACACCAAACCTCAAGTGCCACATGTGCAACTGATCACAACGAAGGTAGTCAGCAACGCTACATTGTTTCCCCCACTGTAAGCCCACCGGTTAGCACAGCAGCAAATGTTGAGGTGTCGTTGCAAGGCCACAGCAGTCAGGGAATCCCACTGTTATATCAACGAAAGACTGATTCTAGGCCATCAGAAAGAACACCAACTCCATCACCATCATCAACCCTCTCTCAGTCCGCCCTGTCCACCGCTACTTCCACCATATGCAGCTCTCAAGTCCAGCTCACCCTCCCAGACACTATGAGTAGGTCAAGAAAGTACTCAGTCTCTCATCCGCGTACACTGGGTTTGAACGCCCACATTGCCAAACTAATCTCGTTTGAGATGATGCCCTTTCGGTTGGTGGAAAGCACAGCTTTCCGCGAACTCATGGCCTATGCAGTACCACGCTATGACCTACCCAGTCGCCACTTCTTCTCTCGCAAAGCCATCCCAGCCCTCCACCATCATGTGAAAGACCGCATTGTCCATGCACTCAAGCAGTCAGTGAGCGGAAAGGTGCACCTCACTACTGATGCATGGTCCAGTCGGCATGGCCAGGGCCATTACGTGTCCATCACTGCGCACTGGGTTAATGTGGTGGATGCAGGGTCCACAGGGGACAGCGGTGGTGGGACAGTGCTGCCTAGCCCACGGTATAGGAAACAGTTGGCTGTAGGCGTTCCACCCTCCTCCTCCTCCTCCTCCTCCAGAAGCGAAAGCTCGTCCACAGAGCGCAGTCGTACGAGCACTCCATCTGCAGCTGCCACTGTTGCACACGATGTGTCCCCCTATCGAGCAGCTAGTGGAAAGCGTCAGCAGGCTGTGTTGCAGATGATGTGTTTGGGCGACAGACATACCGCCGAGGTGCTGGCCGAGTACTTGAAGCGACAAACTGAGTCATGGCTGGGCAGTGTACATCTTGAGGCAGGCAAGGTAGTTAGTGATAACGGCCGTAATTTTGTGGCAGCCATAGCCCTTTCAAAACTCAGCCACATACCTTGCTTGGCTCACACCTTGAACCTGGTGGTGCAGTGCTTCCTCAAAAATTATCCGGAGTTAACAGCCCTGCTCCAGAAGGTGCGAAGACTGTGCGCGCACATCCGCCGGTCGCCTGTACACTCCGTTCGTATGCAGAAGCTGCAGCGATTGCTCCACCTTCCCAACCACCGCCTCATTATCGACATTGCAACAAGGTGGAACTCCACCCTGCACATGGTGGAGCGGCTGTGCGAGCAGAGGCAGGCCATAATGCATTTGTGGGAGGATACACGGCCAGGCACTTTGAGAGCAGACATGGAGTTGACAGGTGTGCAGTGGTCGAAGCTGAAAGACCTCTGTAAAGTCCTTCAGTGTTTTGAGGAATGCACACGGCTGGAAAGCGCAGACGACGCCATCCTAAGCATGAGCATCCCACTTATGCGTCTGCTCATGCACACTTTGACGCACCTTAAGGAGCAGGCGTCTGTAGCCAATGTTGATGAGGAGGAAGAGGAGGAGGGAATCCTTGATGACATTCAGCCATTGTCTGCTCAGGGACCTCTCCTGGACGAGGTGGAGGAAGAAGAGGAGGAGGATGATGATGGGGATGATTACTTAGGGGAGGAGGATGCATCTCGTGGGGCAAGTGAAAATGTTGGCGTGGCAAGGTCTGGTACAGGGTTTGTGCGTGACTGGAGGGATGTGGATTTGCCAGAAAGTGCTCCTCCAACCAGCACTCGCAGTGCATCATTGACACCGGGAACATTGGCCCACATGTCAGATTATGCCTTGCGGATCCTAAAAAGGGACCCCCGCATTGCCAAAATGATGAACGATGACAACTACTGGTTGTCCAGCATCCTGGATCCATGCTATAATGGCAAATTACAAAACATCATGCCACAGGAGAACCTTGACCTAATATTGGCTAATAAACAAGCAACTCTGGTAAATCGGTTGCTTGAGGCATTCCCCGCACACAGCAGCGGTGATGGTTCTCACACGAGCCGTACGGGCCGGGGGCAGCTTGGCAGAGGTGTTCGTGGTGCACACAGCAGAAGTGGCGTTGGAGACAGGGGTTTCATGACAATGTTGTGGACTGATTTTTCAAATACCGCTCACACAACTGGTAATACTGCATCGATGGAAAGTGACAGGAGACAGCAGTTGTCAACCATGGTTACAAACTACTTTTCCTCCCATATCGATGTTCTCCCACACAGGTCATTCCCCTTTGACTATTGGGCCGCTAAACTGGACACCTGGCCTGAATTGGCCCAATATGCCTTACAGGAGCTCGCTTGCCCAGCTGCAAGTGTGCTATCGGAAAGAGTCTTCAGTGCAGCTGGATCAATCCTGACAGAAAAAAGGACCCGTCTGTCAACCCAAAATGTGGATGATCTAACCTTCATTAAAATGAACCATGCATGGGTTTCCAAGGATTTTGTCCCACCTTCCCCTGATGACACATAGGGTGACAGAAAAATGGCTTGCTTTGGTCCACCTCTTCCTGGGACTTGACCTATTTCGCCTTTTGCATCAGCTGAATGTCCAACATCAACATATGCCACTTTCTAAAACTCCCTAACTGTGCTGCCTCCCCCCCCATGGCCGGGGTCACCACCTAGCGCAAGACACCGTGCGAGTGCCGTTGCCCTGGACAGGTGGGTAGGCCGACTCTTGGGCGCGGGCACTGGCACAGGGTCCCTCATAGTGCAATCAAGTGTCTCTGACGGTGGTGGTGCACACCCGCCGTCAGACACACCGCTGTACTATGAGGGGCCCAGTGCCAGTACCAACGCCCACGAGTGCGCCCCCCTTGCTTGGGCAGGGCCCCAGCATTTGCAATCTTTACCTCTCCCTGCTCCTCCGCTGTGTAATCTGGACCGTCAAATCCATACTGTGCCTGACACCATCTGAGCCTGCCTCCTGAGACATATATTTTGAATGTGTACGCTATCCATACATGTTATCCGGGGATACGGTACCCTTTCTAACCTTTGTGCAATCACGTGCAATCCATACTGGGCCTAACACCGTCTGAGCCTGCCTCCTGAGACATATATTTTGAATGTGTACGCTATCCATACATGTTATCCGGGGATACGGTACCCTTTCTAACCTTTGTGCAATCACGTGCAATCCATACTGGGCCTAACACCGTCTGAGCCTGCCTCCTGAGACATATATTTTGAATGTGTACGCTATCCATACATGTTATCTGGGGATACGGTACCCTTTCTAACCTTTGTGCAATCACGTGCAATCCATACTGGGCCTAACACCGTCTGAGCCTGCCTCCTGAGACATATATTTTGAATGTGTACGCTATCCATACATGTTATCCGGGGATACGGTACCCTTTCTAACCTTTGTGCAATCACGTGCAATCCATACTGGGCCTAACACCGTCTGAGCCTGCCTCCTGAGACATATATTTTGAATGTGTACGCTATCCATACATGTTATCCGGGGATACGGTACCCTTTCTAACCTTTGTGCAATCACGTGCAATCCATACTGGGCCTAACACCGTCTGAGCCTGCCTCCTGAGACATATATTTTGAATGTGTACGCTATCCATACATGTTATCTGGGGATACGGTACCCTTTCTAACCTTTGTGCAATCACGTGCAATCCATACTGGGCCTAACACCGTCTGAGCCTGCCTCCTGAGACATATATTTTGAATGTGTACGCTATCCATACATGTTATCCGGGGATACGGTACCCTTTCTAACCTTTGTGCAATCACGTGCAATCCATACTGGGCCTAACACCGTCTGAGCCTGCCTCCTGAGACATATATTTTGAATGTGTACGCTATCCATACATGTTATCTGGGGATACGGTACCCTTTCTAACCTTTGTGCAATCACGTGCAATCCATACTGGGCCTAACACCGTCTGAGCCTGCCTCCTGAGACATATATTTTGAATGTGTACGCTATCCATACATGTTATCCGGGGATACGGTACCCTTTCTAACCTTTGTGCAATCACGTGCAATCCATACTGGGCCTAACACCGTCTGAGCCTGCCTCCTGAGACATATATTTTGAATGTGTACGCTATCCATACATGTTATCTGGGGATACGGTACCCTTTCTAACCTTTGTGCAATCACGTGTAATCCATACTGGGCGTGAGAACGGCTGGCGAGCTGTTAAGCAAGCTATAGCACCTGTGGTTTGCACACGTAAGTTTTTCATTTTTTCAGGAATGACGGTTAGGCCTAATTCCGGAACTGCAGTTGACCTGCACTTACTGGGAAATCATTGTTCGTGGGTAATAATTGTAATCAGTGATCCCCATCACTAACGTTGTTCAGCGGGTTATCTGCACCTGTAAGCGACAAACGCTGGCCTTTTCAGTGTAGCGCACATGCAGCCACGGACATGTAAGGGCATGACACACCAGTTATTGGCCAATCTCATGTGCCAGAGCCTCACGTGTCCCTCTAGTAAGCCAGACTCGGACCGCGGGGCATGACGGAGTCTCGTTCGTTAACGGAATTAAGCTTGCAATGTGTGCATCTGTTCTGTAGCTGGCATGGTTGAGGTTTCCCAGGTGGAGTCGAATTTAACCGTAGGCTCCACTCCTGGTGGTGCCCTTCTGGACATTCCTTTAAGGTTCAGCTTTGCAACCATACTGCCCACATAAAACAAACAATTTGCCTTCATGAACGCTGTTTGGAGGGTCATGACTCGTGGGAATAACGCCGCCCAATCAGTTAACCTGCTAGAGAGATCCTTCGTTGCTCCCAAGCATGACATCACACTCCCTAGGAGGAAAGTAATGCCACTGTGGCGACCGTACTCCTGGGGGCGACACAAGTGCACTGATGCCCAGCCACTGCTCGATGAATCTGCTGGTACATTGACCCAGACCACTACATTCCCCTCGCACGCTACACGGCCTGAATCTGACCCTGATGAAACTCAGGTTACCCTTCCCATATACAGTTCCATCTTACACGGTGACAAAGAGGAAGCTGCAGATGAAAGTGCAGGTTCGGCCCACCCGCCATCAGACACACCACCGTACTATCAGGGGCCCTGTGCCAGTGCCATCGCCAACGAGTGGGCCCCCCCTGCTTGCTCAGGATCACAGCACTTGCAAGGTTGAAATACTGTGCAGTGAGATGGAAGATGGGGACGACGAGGAGTCCAGACTAGTACAGGGATTCCCTAGCGAGGAGACTTATTTGATTGTTTTCAATGTTGGGACAGCAATTTTTGGGGAGCACGTTACTCTGGAGAATGATAGATGGGGCCCACCATACACTGGAACATTCCAAAGGTGGACATCAGACACTGGAGCAGCATTTACAGGGCCCATTATACACTAGAGCATTAGAAATGGGGCCCATTATGTTTGGAGCATTATTTGGGCCCATAAGACAGTGGAGCTTCATCCATGGGGACCAACATATACTGTAGCATTATGTGGAGCTCATCATATACTGTTTCAAACATTATATGGGACCAATGATTCTGTATGGAGAAATAGATGGGCCTCGTCATGAGATGTAAAAAGTGAAGTATTTTTCATTGTACTATACCGCTATTTCTCTGCCGTATCGGAGCATGATGAGTTTTGGTATGTGTTAAAGGGGCGCTCTTTCGCCCAGGGCACATGAAAACCTGGAGCCAGCCCCCCCCCACAACTTTAGCCAAATAACCCCCATTTTTCAGTGTGTAACTTGTATTATGAAGTTAATTAAGGTTGACAAGCTTAAGTAAGAAGAATTGATGCTTTTGGCATTCAAATGGGCACTGTAGGTGTGTTTCCTGTCCTCCTCTCACTGCCGACTTTTATTCCCCATTGACTTACATTGGGTTTCGTGTTTCGGGACGACCCCGACTTTTCCCTATAATCGGACGATCTTGCTCGACCCGACTTTTGGAAAAGTCGGGTTTCACGAAACGAAACGCGACCCTAAAAAACCAAAAGTCGCTCAACTCTAATATAGAGTATATACTAGCGCATGGCCGAGCGGCCACACAAAGCTTTTATAGCAGCATCCTTACGGGACCTTCCTGATGGTCCAATTGGAACAGGCATGGGACCTGAGGATGTGACCCCAGAGCTCCAATGGGAGGCTGAGACACGGGCATGCTCAGTGGAGCGAAAAAGAGACTTAATCCCAGGAGCTGCTCGCCGATGACTAGTGCAGGCTGCTATAGCTGAACTAGGGATAGTAGCAATAACCAACCTGACAGCACTAGCTTGAGCAAGGCGACGGAAGTGACATCTTTGCTGAGCAGGCTCCTCTGGGACTGGATGGGAGACCGCAGCAGGCGAGAGTCTGGAATGCCTCCTGTGCAGAGGCAGGAAACTAACATGAGCTCTGCACACAGGTTTATTTCACCTCCCAAAATTGCAATGTGGGCTGAATCATATTTAGCAACAGAAAAGCATTTTTTTCATCTACATAAGGTCTACAGATAGCTTCATTTTACTGCCACAAAATTACAATGTGAGATACAGCAAGCCGTATTACGTTTAGCAACAGCAAAAAATAATTTTTCATTGTGTGCGAGGTCTGCAGACTGCTTCATTTTACTGCCACAAAATTACAATGTGAAATATAGTGTGCTGTATCATGTTCATCAACAGAAAAACATTTTTTTTCCATCTGCATGAGCTCTGTAGTCAGCTTAATTTCACTGCCACAAAATTAGAACATGGAATATGGCGGGCTGTATCACATTTAGCAACAGAATTTTTATTTTTTTTAATGTGCGTGAGGCCTGCAGACAGCTTCATTTCACCTCCACAAAATTACAACTTGGGAGACGGCGGGCCGTATCAAGTCCAGCAGCAGAAAAACTTTTCTTTTTTCTTTCATGCACATGAGCTCTGCAGACAGGTTTATTTCACCACCCAAAGTTACAAAGTGAGATACAGTGGGCTGAATCATATTTATCAACAACAAACATTTTTTCTTCGGTCTGCCTGAGCTCTTCAGACAGCTTCATTTCACAGCCACAAAATTGCAATGTGGGATTTGGTGGGCTGTGTCACATTTAGCAACAGAAAAAAATATATTTTTTATTTTGCATGAGGTTTGCAGACAGGTTTATTTCACGGACTCAACATTACAATGTGGGATACAGTGATATCATTAATCACGACAAAATTACAGCGTGGAATAGGCAGGCTGTATCACGTTAAGCAACAGCAAATTTTTTTTGTTTTCATATGCATGATGTTAGGGTTGCGGATCAAGCTAAATATAAAATATAAAGAAGTGTGATCGCAACCCGGGGTCCACCGCCCAGAGATGGTAAACTGGTGCTTGGTAATGGCGGAGTGCAAACTAAACACCGATGGGTAACCACTGACCCGGTGTATACAGGAGTGAACTCTGTTACTTCACAGAGTTCACTGGCACAAATGCCGAAACCTGTTAACTCCACAGGACTCGGCAAATGGAGCGCTAGTGTAGAGTCTCAGGACTCTGCCCCAGTACACAGGGATAGAGTCCCTCATGACTCAGTAGCGTGCGGCACCACAACTGCGTTGCAAGCAAACCAGATATATTCATAAACAAGCGTGCAAGGTTGCACAGAGCCGCTCAGGCGGACGTCACCAGTCACCCCGGATTGGGCAAATAAGCACACAGGTTGCGCACGGCGCTGCACAGGTGGTGGCTGTTACTAGCCGGGGTACGATAGTACCCCACAGGGGGTGACACCATTGGATGCTAGTGTGTGCTGAGAACTAGGAGCACAGTGCCATGAGCATTGCCACCCATTGGCGCTGACACTAACTCTGATTCCTTAAGGCTAGTTTCACACTAGCTTTACTGGGCGCAGCACATGGCAGCCGCTAAGCTCCGCCCCCGGCCGTGCCCCCTCTGGTCAGCTCCTCCTCTGATCGGATGATGCTGCATATGACCAGCATACCCTATATTTAGCGTTGGATACACTGGTCATGCGCTGGTATGATTTTGCCGGCACTTGTGTCCTTTTGGCGCTGCGCCGAACGCACAAAAACGCACAGTGTAGCCTTTTTGTGCGCTCGGCGCAGCGCCAAAAGGACGCAATCTCTGACAAAATCATACCAGCGCACAACCAGCGTTCCCAATTCTAAATATAGGGTATGCTGGTCGTGCACTGGTATGATTTTGCCGGTGCTTGCGCCATTTTGGCACTGCGCCGAGCGCACAAAAACATACAGTGTTGCATTTTTGAGCCCTCGGCGCAGCGTCAAAGGGGCACAAGCGCCGGCAAAATCATACCAGTGCACGACCAGCGTACCCAAAGCTAAATATAGGGTGATGGTCGCATGCAGCGTCATGCGATCAGAGGATGAGCTTACAGGAGGGGGCGCAGCCGGGGGAGGAGCTTAGTGGCGGCCATGCGCTGTGCCCGGTAACGCCAGTGTGAAACTAGCCTAACACAAACACAACCAGAAGGAGGGAATCTTAATGAGTCAGTCACCAGATACATGCAGTCATCTTCATACACACAAATAACAATTAGAGTCTATACTAGCGCATGGCCATACAAAACTTTTATAGCAGCATCCTTCCAGAACCTTCCTGATGGTCCAATCGGAACAGGCATGTGACCTGAGCATGTGATCCCAGAGCTCCAATGGGAGGCTGAGCCACGGGCATGCTCAGTGGAGCGAAAAAGGGACTTAGTCCCAGGAGCTGCTCGCCGCTGGCTAGTGCAGACTGCTATAACTGAACTAGGGATGCTAGCAATAACCAATCTGACAGCACTAGCTTGAGCAAGGCGTCAGGAATGATGTCTTTGCTGAGCAGACTCCTCTGCAGCCAGGACTGAATGGGAGACTGCAGCAGGCAAGGGTTTGGAATTCCTCCTGTGCAGAGGCAGGAAACTAACACATAAGCTCTGCACACAGGTTTATTTCACCTCCCAAAATTACAATGTGAGCTGAATCATATTTAGCAAGAGAAAAACATTTTTTTTTCATCTGCATATAGCTTCATTTTACTGCCACAAAATTACAATGTGAGATACGGCAAGCCATATCACGCTTAGCAACAGCAAAAAAAAAAATGTTTTCATTGTGCGCGAGGTCTGCAGACTGCTTCATTTTACCGCCACAAAATTACAATGTTGGATATAGCATGCTGTATCATGTTCATCAACATAAAAGCTCTGTAGTCAGCTTAATTTCACTGCCACAAAATTAGAACATGGAATATGGCGGGCTGTATCACATTTAGCAACAGAATTTTTATTTTTTTTAATGTGCCTGAGGCCTGCAGACAGCTTCATTTCACCTCCACAAAATTACAACTTGGGAGACGGCAGGCTGTATCACATCCAGCTGCAGAAAAACTTTTCTTTTTTTCTTTCATGCCCATGAGCTCTGCAGACAGGTTTATTTCACCACCCAAAGTTACAAAGTGAGATACAGCAGGCTGAATCATGTCAAGCAGCAAAAAACATTTTTTTCTTCAGTCTGCGTGAGCTCTGCAGACAGCTTCATTTCACAGCCACAAAATTGCAACGTGGGATTTGGTGGGCTGTTGTCACATTTAGCAACAGAAAAAAATATTTTTTTTAATTTGCGTAAGGTTTGCAGACAGGTTTATTTCACTGACTCAACATTACAATGTGGGATACAATGATATCATGATTATCAACAGAAAAACTTGTTTTTGTTTTTCATCTTCATGAGCTCTGCAGATAGGTTTATTTCACCGCCCAATGTTGGAAAGGGGTTCAGCACTGAATTAATAGTGAGGGGGTGTCAATTAATTAGGAAATAAAACACACCTGACCAGGGTCGGACTGGGGTGTCTGGGGCCCACCAGGGAAATGGACTCTAGGGGCCCACCCTACAACTATATGCAAATATCTGTCAGTCGTTATCCCCATTATAGTGGAGCATTGGCTGTAAAACACAGGCAGCTCCTGCACATCTACTGTGCGCCCCCAATAACTGGAATGTATAATTACGGTAGTTTACATTAATGGGTTTTTTTGGCTGAAACAAGTTATCACGATCCATGAGCTCCATAGGATAGGTGATCGCTTAGGTCCAACCATTAGAAACTGCACCGATCGGAAGAATGAGAAAGTTTTATCATTGATAGGACACTTATCCCCATTTAAAAATGGAGTGGCAGGTGGGATATCTGACCGCAGCTCCATTTATTCTCTTTGAGGCTTCTCAAAAAAAACAAGTGCAGCCACTGAGGGAAAGAATAGATCAATGGTCAAGTCAGACATGCCACTCCAGTCTAAAGGGGATAAAAAGTTCCACATTTTGCTGAATGCGTCCAAGTAGTCAGACTCCCACTAATCAATACATTATCACTTCTCCTGTGGAGAAGTGATTACTTTTTTCCACAGGATACCCCCTGTTAGTGCATCTCTGCCATTGTGTACAAAGTATTTACTCTCTAATGGAAATAAAGAATCTTCTAATTAATGTCAGAGAGAAGAAATGACTGCCATACACAACACAATCCCCTATACCAAGATTAATACCACCACATACAGGAAGAAATACCAAAACACTATGACCAGCCCACATAGTGACCGAATAATACTACACACAAGGGACAAATACTGCCACACCATGATCAGACCACATAGTGATCGAATAATACTTCTTACTAGGGACAAATACCGCCACACCATCACCAGACCACATATTACCACCACATAGTGACCAAATAATATAACATATTACCAGCATACAGGGACCAAATAATACCACATACAAGGAGAAATACTGCCACACCGTGTCCAGACCACAAATTACCACCACATAGTGACCGAATATTACAATACTGATTATGAATACAAACCACAATACTAACAACACTGTTATTACCACCAGTGACATTATACACAGGAGCTCTGTATATTGTGTCAGTTTACAGGTTATACAGTGATCACCAGTGACATTACACACAGGAGCTCTGTATATAGTACAGGTAATACAGTGATCACAGGTAACATTATAGAAGAGAGCTCTGTATATACTGTCAGTGTACAGATAATACAGTGATCACTAGTGACATTATAGAAGAGAGCTCTGCATATAGTGTCAGTGTACAGATAATACAGTGATCACTAGTGTTATTATATACAGGAGCTCTGTACACAGTATATAGTGTGCGTGTACATGTAATACACTGACTCACCAGTGACATCTGTAGTTGAAGTCATTCATCTTAGCTTTTCTTCTTCAACCTGCATAGACCACTGTCACTTCTTCCAGCCAAGAATCGTCTCTGCAAAAAAATAACACAGTCATCAATAGCTGGTCACTTCTAGTAGAGCACAGTCACCACTTTTTCCCTGACTTTTACACTACGATGAAGAAGAAAAGCGACATAGTACCACCCTGCACAGTAACAGGACCTCCCTTTTGTTCCCTCCATGGAAAACCATTTCCTAAAAAGTAAATTATGTTACAGTAGTAATAATGTCCCTAATTGGACCCTACAGAAATTATGTTAGCCACTTGTCACCATAAACTAATATAGCATGTTCCTCATTCTGGCCCTCGAACAGTAATTAAGTCACTCATCCTGGCCCCCTTTATTTAATAATCTCACCCAGCCTGGCCCCCTATATTTTGTAATATGCCCCAGCCTGGCCCCCTTTATTTTATAATATTCCCCAGCCTGGCCCCCTATGTCTCTTGTCCAGCCTGGCCCCCAGATATCCATCCTGCTTTCCCAGCTATACATACTGGCCTTCATATGTCACTTGTCCTGCCCCACCATATATCTCTCCTGGACCCCCATATATCTTTCCTGGTCCCTTGTCCTGGCTCCCCATATATCTGCATCCTGCCCCCCATATATATGCTTCCTGGTCTCTTGTACTGTCCCCCATATATCCATCCTGACCCCACATCTATGCAACCTGCCCCCATATATATGCATCCTGGTCCTTGTCCTGCCCCTCTTCTCCATAAATCCATCTTGGCCCCCATATATATGCATCCTGGCTGTACCACATATATGCATCCTGGCTCCCCATATATCTATCCTGGCCCCCTTCCCCCCTGCATGCTGCATGAGTATCCATCCTGGCCCCCTTCCCCCCATATGTGTATTCATCCTGGCCCCCTTCACCCCGTACGTGTATCCATCCTAGGCCCCTTCCCCCATATGCACTTGATAAAGATCTGTATAGATCGAAACATCGCAACAGATGGCAGAATAAAGTGATTAAATTTCTCCAACTTTGGAAGCGCTGTCCTCACTTTTTATATTGTTTTAACAATTTTTATGTCTTTAGTAACTGAATGGTGGGCCCCAAGAATAATGTTCACTGGTAAGCCTTATGTTCTCTACATTGATCTTCATTAACCTGTAATGACTGGTGAGTGAAGTGGAGCATAAGAAACGCCACAGCTCATCCTGAATTAAACAAGCTGTGGCCATCATTCCCCAGTCCCATTCCAACTCTGCCACAATGGGAGAAGCTGTCTTAAAGACTAAATGTGAGACAAAATTTTGCAACTTTTAAAAGCCTTTATGCCAGAATTCTGGTGTGAAAGCTTTGAAGAATTGGGTCCTGAATCCTATATATTAGTGTAGCTACATTTAAGAAGAACTTTGACCATACATTTGAAGTCATGGATGGGGGTCAAATACCATTCTGTCAGATAACAAAAAGCATTTTCCAAAGCAATGGTTATCTGTAGTCATTAGTAATAGTGGTTAGTGGTAATCATTGATGATTTTCAGCCAAACAATATAATGCATTTTAAAGGAGTAATACAGGCAAAATTAACCTTGTGGAGAGGATTTGTATAAAAAAAAGAAAAATAGCAAATTCAGTGATACCTTCTGGTACTAGAAATGAACACCTCAGGAAAAATACGAATTCACCTGTTCACATGGGTTTTTCCAGGAAATCTGTTTTCCAAAGAAGTTATTCTCTGTAAATTTAATTTCTCTTATATTCTGGGGTTTTTCCACATCTCTGAGCATAATAAACATAATATATATAAAATTTTAAAAAGTCCCTATACTCAGCTACTGCTCATGTCTCCTGCCCCTTTGGATCTTCAACTTATTGCTGCTCATGCTGAAATTAAAGGACCTTTCACACTGGGCAGAGAATTATGAGTCTGATGGAGCCTGAGAGAACTCGGTATAAATTAGCAAAGTTGCGGTACACGTTTTGACCTCATGATGCCATTACCTTTTGCAACTCTGACTTAATTTGTTTATTTTTACAATTCCTTCCCCACGGGAAAGTTTTAGTTTCCTTTCACCAGTTAAGTGTATACAATTCATGTTTGAAACATTTTCAAAAGTAAGTAAGTAATCCATTTACATTATACTTAACTATTTCTATTTGACAATTCTGATTTATATTTCAAAGTTCATTCTAGAACTATACCGCATTTCACACTTTCTATCTTAAGGGTTCTGTATCACAATTAAAGTCATAGTATCATTACATCTACAAAAACACATTAAGAATAAATTGTCACGGTTAGTCATGCCCAGGCTAGTCTGATGTTGCTCGCTTTCAAAAGAGCCATCATGCTAATTATTAACATCAAATTTAGAAATGCTTCGATTACAAAGTTCCACAAATTAAACAATTTTCAAAAGAGGAAGCTAACTTTTTTCTTTGATTAAGACAGATTAATGCTGCTTGTAACTGAGAAGATTCAGCAAGCTTTTGTGCTATATCCAATCATGGTTGGGGAATAAAAAGAAAAAGAATAACTATGAATAAAAGAGAACAAAGCTTTTTGTAAAATTAATCACCTGTATTTTAATGAGAAGACACATGTGATAGCTACAATGGATATTCCATTTCATTTTTCTTTGTAGTCCAAAATGTTACAGCTCAGATAAAACCTGGCATATAATTGAAAACAAGTATGAGTGATTTTGTCTTTGACCTTTATACTTATGTGTGCATGTTTATTACACAGGCAAAATATCTTGCATTTTATGTAAGCTTTTGCACCACTTTATATGAGACTAATAAAAATAGAGTTCGTGTTTTTAAAGAAGCACTCCAAACAAAAATGATATCACATAATCCTCTTGTTTTATATGTGTCTATAATGAATCTTCCCTGGGTTCCAGCGTCGGTCTAGTTCTCTTCTGGGTAACATGACTTCAAATCAGACTCACATGGGGGTTTATTGTGAACAGGAAGTTGATTTCACAATGCTGGTCTATAGAATCTTGTTCTGAGGCTCTACAGAATTGCATTGATAGAAGTAGCAATACCCTACAATGCAGTCCCTATGTGCAAAGGATAGGAGCACTCACGTATCCCTGAAGATGACCTGAACAGCGCTGGAAAATGTGAAAGACAGTGATCAGTAAGCGTTTTAAAAGGACTATGTTTCAGTTTTTTCCTGATGAAGGCATTTGTTCAACTCTAAAACACATAGATTAATAAAACCTCTGTTTGTTCAACACCATCATCTTCATTGGATAAATTCTTGACCAGCACCACAACAGAATTATCTGTATTTCTCTTTCTACCATTACAAACCTATCTTTTAAAGTCTGTATTCAGTGAAAACAGGTGTTACCCTATTTAAGATAGATGATGCCAGTTGGTGCTCATAAAGTTATATGGGAGGATGAGCTAAAGGCAGACAAAGACATTCAACTGAAAAGACAGTCACAATTTTCCATAGAACTTTATGAGCAACCTATCTCAGTAATAGGAAAATCTGTGTACACTGAAGACTGACTTTACCCTTGAATTTTTAATTTTGAGAATGAATAATCAGTTCAGGAGAAAGAATAAGATCTCGTTATGGAAAAGAAGCAGTTATATCCAATGCCACCTCTCCAACAACAGAACAGGAGAAGTGGTACTGTGCAGTGCATATATACAGGAGAATAGCTACTGTGCAATGTATAATGTAGTGCAGCGGTGTTCACACCATGCAGTAATGAGGCAGTGACCCAGGAAAGTTCAAAGCAAACGTATTTAATTTCCAAAACTCGCAAAATGAACAGCATGCGGTATCCTCAGGATTGCTGCCGGGGCGTCCCAACAGTCAGTATTCGAGACTCGTTGATGAGGGTGACTACACCACCGTATCATGCTGCATTGTGCCAGACCTAACCCTAGCCCAACTCTAACCCTAACTTTAGCCCAACTCTTTTAGCCCAACTCTAAGGCTTCTTTTACACTTGCCGTGTATTTGTGGCCCGTTTTTGCATCCCCAAAAGATTTCTATGGGGCAGCAAAAACGGGCCACAAAAATTTCTCAAGGCACCATACGCCGTATGGCCATGAGGGCCATATTTACTGCCATGAAAAAATATTGAGCTTGATCAATATTTTTCATGGCTTACGGACATGGCCCCCATTGAAACTGAATGGGGCCGCAATAACAACAGAAGCTTGCCCAGTGTGTTGTTTTTGCGGTACACCATGAAGACCGTATTTCCGGAACGCTGTATTTCCTTTTTTTTTCCTACTTTTCCAAAGCTATTCAAAACCAGAAAAACAGCGATGCGAGAAGATTTTTGCTGCCCGTTTTTGAGGAAGACCGTGAAAATTACGGCAATACGGGCCGTAAAAAAACAGGGTAAGTGTAAAAGAAGCCTTACCCTAATGGAAAAATGGAAATAAATACATTTTTTATTTTATTATTTTTAGCTAACTAAGGGGGTGATAAAGGGGGGTTTGATTTATTATTTTTTATATTTTGATCACTGTGATAGGGTCTAAATGAACCAAAATTTCCTATTGTTGCCGGGTCTGCAGATCTCGGTGGGCGCACTGCTTATGCGGCCTAGCGGACTTCACAGGGTGTTGCAGGGAATCCAGATGTACTGTAGGGGGATCGAGGGACCCCATTTCTTTCTCCTCTGATGTGCGATCACATCAGAGAAGAGAGAAATTAAATGGGAAATTGGACTTTTTTTTCAGTGACCGTTATACCCTTAATAACGGTGATCGCAACACAGGGGTCTGTAAAAACGGAACCAGATCATGTTCTCTGGGGTCTCAGCTACCCCTGGTAGCCGACACCCCGAAGAAATTCCCACCCTGGGGGTGATATACACTTATTCCTCAGCGCCGTTAAAAAGCAGCGCTGAGGCATAAATACCCTTAGCTTCTGTTAAAAGGTGTAACGGCGGTCATAAAGGGGTTAAATATAATGGTGGTTAGTACATGGAAATGTGAACAGAATAGAGCTTAAAACATAGATACAGGGACAGAAAGAAACTACAGTACAGACACAGGAAAATAATCCAGCTTGTTAGGCTACTTTCACACTTGCGTTTTTTTGCGCTGCGTGCGCAGTGCAAACGCACATAAAAAATGCATCATGCGTTTTTATGAGTTGTTTTGTGTTTTTGCGCATGGTTTTTTTTTAAAATATGCATGCTTTTTTTGCGCTGACGTGCGCATTACCATGCGCACGTCAGCGCTCCCATAGACTATAATGTGTTTTTGGGTGAATTTTGTGCGCATTGCGTACACATGCGTTTTTTTGAGCCAGGTCAGATGCACAAAAAATGCAACAGGATGCATTTTGTGCGCCCGGGCGCACACTACAAAAAAAGCATGCTCATACAAACGCGTACAAACGCATGTCTATGCGCACCCATGTTAAGTATAGGAAAAAAAATGCATGCTTTTTTTGTGCAAAAACACAGCGCAAAAAAACGCAAGTGTGAAACCAGCCTAACATAGATACATGAGCAGAAAGGAGCTTAATGCATAGATAAGGGAGAAGAATCAAGTTTACTACATGGATATGGAAACAAAAGCAAATTTCCTTTACAGATACGAGAAAAGAGCCAAGCTTAGTTCATCAAATGGAAACAGAACCACGCTTACTATATAGTAGATACAGCAACCATACCAACCTTGCTACATAGATATCAGAACAGAACCAAGCTTACTGCATAAATATGGTACCAAAACTGAGTTTACTACATAAGTATGGAAATAGCTAAGCTTACTGCACAGATACCAGAACAGACCAATCTTACTACATAAATACAGTACCAGAACTGCAGTTACTACATAGATATATGAGCAAAACCAACTACAGAGATAAGGAAGAAGAATACAATTTCAGACTAAAAACTAGAAATTGCATGTTATTCTCATACTTTTGCCTAATCAGACAAGATATGTTGACAAAAACCAAACACTACAAAGTTATATAGTGAGTTTTTTTGCACATCACCTTAAAAAACAAACAACAAACTCCCTCAAAATATATATTCTGGTTTAGTTTTATGATACTGGTAGGATTTGGCTATTTTCACACCCTTTGCACTTGTCAAATTACCACCCCACATACAGTTTGCATACACTGCTCAAAAAAATAAAGGGAACAATTAAACAACACATTGTAACTGCAAGTCAATCACACTTCTGTGAAATCAACCTGTCCAGTTATGAAGCAACAACAATTGTGAATCAATTTCTCCTGCTGTTGAGCAAATTGTACAGATAACAGGTAGAAATGATAGAAAATTAGCAAGACAACCCCTATAAATGAGCGGTTCTGCAGTGGGTGACCACAAACTATTTCTCTGTTCTCATATTTTTTGGCTGTTGTTTTGGTAACTTTTGCATTTAGTCATTGCTGTCACTAGAGGTACTGTACAGTAGCAGGAGGCGGGGTCTACAACCCACAGAAGTTGCTCAGGTAGTGCAGTTCATCCAGGTTGGCATATCAATGTGAGCTGTGGCAAGATGGGAAGCTGTGTCTGTCAGCACAGTGTTCAGAGCATGGAGCAGGTATCAGGAGACAGGCCAGTACACCAGGAGACATGGAGGGGGTCATATGAGGGCAACAACCAAGCAGCAGGACCGCTACCTCCATCCTTGTGCAAGGAGGAACAGAAAGAGCAGTGCTAGAGCTCTGCAAAATGACCTATAGCAAACCAATAACATCCATATGTCTGCTAAAACCATGAGGGTAGTCCGAGGGCCAGACATCCACAAGTGGGTGTTGTGCTTACAGCCCAACACCATGCAGAGGATTGGCATTTGACAGAGAACACCTAGATTGTCATATTCGACATTGGACATGTTCTCTTCACAGATAAGAGTAGGTTCACACTGGGCACATATGAGAGACATGACAGAGTCTGGAAACTCCGTGGAGAATGTTTTGCCGCTGCAACATCATCCAACGTGAACAGCTTGGCAGCAGGTCAGTGATGGTGTGGGGAGACATTTCTTTGTAGGGCCACACAGCCCTCCATGTGCGAGCCAGAGGTACCCTGACTGTCATAAGGTACTGGGATAAGATCCTCAGATCCATTGTGAGACCAGATGCAGTGGGTCCTGGGTTCCATTATGTCTTGTTCCAACCACCAATACAATGTAGCACTGTGGACTGTCCACGAGTTGACTGATGCTTTAATTCAGGTCTGGGAGGAGATCCCTCAGGAGAACATTCACCGCCTCATCAGGAACAAGTCCAGGCATTGTAGGGAGGTCATACAGGCACATGGAGGCCACAAACACTACTGTACATAATTTCCTTACCTTGAGGCATTTCCACTGAAGTTGGACTAAACTGTAACTTGATGTTCCACTTTGACTTTGAATATCATTCGAAATCTAGACCTCCATGGGATATTAATTTTGACTCACATTGATCATTTTTATAGTGAAAAATGCTGAAGTTGTGAAGTGTCTCTTTTACTTTTCCTCTGATTGGTCCAGTCCTGGTTTTGGTTTACAAATACTGATGTAAAAAACTCTCCAAATACTCAACATATGCATGTGGCCTAATAGTACATTACACAATGTTAGGACTTAGAGTGAAATCCCACAATTGTACTGGACACCTCTTTAAATTTAACTTGTCACCTTGAGAAATGCTATTTTATCTGTCGATATGTGGTCAATCTGCTGTTAATTAGTGCCTGGATAGTTGGCTTTCTGGAAAAGCGCTGCCTAATTTTCTCCCTGTTAAGTTTTAGTTTCCCTGCCATCACTCGTTTCCTGTCATAGGATCTGTGAAAGGAAATGTTGCAGTCACCGCTCCATACAAAGTGAGAGTGCAGTAATAATATCCCGGCACTTAAATTCTGACATCTTCCAAAAAGATTAACCTCAATCTGGGCTTCATAGAATGACCAGCATGGCAGCAACACATAGCCACCCATCATCAACCTGCAACTGTGTCACATGGGGCTGATGGGAGCAGGTGAGTGCAGGCACCGGCCATAGTGCTAAATGTCACTGAAAGTGATTGACAAGGGCATTTAAATACTTAAAACAGCAGCAGTCAAGGCATGGCTCTGATCACTGCTGTTAGAGGCAAATGTTGGCAATGTATCACTGCCGACATCTGCCTGGAATGGAGCAGGCTCAGCTCCTGAACCCACTCCACATAATCACAACTCTATGGTGACATAGCTATGTCAAGCTGCACAAGGGGATTATTTTCACTTGTCTGTACCTAAACTTGGAAAGACAAATGAAATTCCTTAACAGATATGAAATATATGAATGGTTTTACACACCAAACTGTCCGATTACATACATTTATCTTACAAAAATACATATAAATCTAGATACTTAGAAATATACACAGACATATTCACACACAGTATGCAAACATTTGCACATACACAGACACTCACACACATAGACATCAGTACTAGAGTTGAGCGAAACGGGTAGGTCAAATTCATAAGTCGCTGACTTTCGCTAAAGTCGGATTTCATGAAACAAAACCCGACCATAGCGTGAGGTCGGCCATGAGGTCGGCGACCAGAGTGCCAAAGTCGCATTTCAAATGATGCTTCCAGCGCCCTTTTTCAGCCAATGATGGAGAACGCACACTGTGTGCAACGCGATGACATGGGCAGCGGTCACCACCATCTTTGAGAAGGGCATGCAAGTGACTGACTTGCTTTGTGTAGCGTCACAGGGGCTATAAAAGGGCATGCACGCCGACCGCCATCTTACTTCTGCAGATATTAGCATAGGAAGAGCTGCTGCTGATGATGATTCTGTAGGGAAAGCATTAGGCAGGGAAGGAGAACAAAAAAACTGCTTCTGCTGGTAGCGATTTTCACGGTACAACACAACAGTTTGTATGCAGTGACAGGGAGGCTATATTTTTGTACATCAGCTCTGTTGGTTATTAGGCTGCATTATAAGGCTCCCTGATAGCTGCAATGCTGTTTGCACACTGCTGTGCAAACTGCTTTTTTAAAAGCAAAAATACTTTTATTCCTCTTTTCTGCACTGTTACCAAGCTTGCATTTTTCCACACTTTTGTGTGCAGCAGTCCTGCTTATTATGCTGCCTGCTGCCATACTTGGACTGAGAGCATCATTGTCAGCCTCCTAAAATCTCTAGGGAGATTCAAATTCTCCCCAATACTATATACACCTTGTACTTTGTCATACACCAGCAAATTTCAGCCTGCTAAATTGAGGTGTAATCTATAGTGGGCCTGAGATAATTGTTCAGCCTCCTAAAATCTCTAGGGAGATTAAAATTCTCCCCAATACTATATACACCTTGTACTTGGTCATTCACTAGCCAATTTCAGCCTGTTAAATTGAGGTGTAATCTATGGAGGGCCGGAGATAATAGTTCAGCCTCCTAAAATCTCTAGGGAGATTCAAATTCTCCCCAATACTATATACCCCTTGTACCTTGTTTAACAGTACCATATAGCTGGTGGTATTTTAAGTACATTTTCCCAAAAATGAGGAAGTGTTTTGGAAGAGGCCGTGGAAGTGAGCCGGGGTTGCCAGCTGGTACTGATGGTGGTGGTGGTGGTGGTGCATCTGCTGTTAATGGCAAAAGCACAATAGCACCTAAGGCAGGAGGTGTTGAGCCTGCGTCGTCGTCTTGCTCCACAAGGCCTCGAAGGCTCCCTTTTCTGGGAGTAGGTAAACTGCTTTTAAAGCCGGAGCTTCAGGAACAAGTTTTGGCTTACACTGCTGACACAGCCTCCAGTTCTATTGCCTCCTCTTCTGAAGTTTCAAAAAATAAAAGCACTGAGTCGTCAGTGGAGGCTCCTGGTCAGGAAAAACACCTTTCCTTGTTTCCTTCACCCCTACCAAAAGTGATGGATGCTGCAGGCCACACTGCAGATTACTCCATGGAGCTCTTTTCACATACCATGCCTGGGTTATCAAGTCAAATCGTGAATTCCCCAGTCCAAGATGAATCTGACATGGAGTGCACTGATGCATAGCCACTGCTAGATTTTTCTGCTGGTACATTCACTCAGAGCATTACATTGTCCTCACAGTGTACTGAGCCAGAATCTGACCTTGATGAAACTCAGGTGTCCCTTCCCGCATACTATACCTCCTTACACGGTGACACAGAGGAAGGTGCACATGAAATTGAAGAGGAGGTGATGGATGACCCAGTTGTTGACCCAGATTGGCATCCATTGGGGGAAGAGGGTACCGATGCCAATAGCTCAGAAGAGGAGGAGGAGGATCCGCAGCAGGCATCGACATCGCAAAAGATGTTATCTGACAGGCCCGTAGCAGTCCAAAAACGGGTTACAAAAACCAAAAGAGTTGCAGGACAGCTTGGCCAGATGGTCAAATTAGCACAGCGTGCAAGGCCTCAAAATGTCTTCCATAGTAGAAAGAGTGCAGTGTGGCAATTTTTTTAACAAAATCCTAATGATCAGGCAAAGGTTATCTGTAAGAAGTGCGCAAAGACCTTTAGCCGAGGGAAAAATCTGAGAAATTTGAATACCAGTTGCATGCTTAGACATTTAACCACCATGCACTTGCAAGCGTGGACGGACTACCAAACCTCACGTACCACATGTGCACCTGCTCCGAATGACGGTAGTCAGCAACGCTACATCACTTCCCCCACTGTAAGCCCACCAGTTAGCACACCACCAGCAGCAAATGTTAAGGTGTCATTGCAAGGCCAAAGCAGTCAGGGAATCACAATGTTATTGCTACGAAAAACTGAATCTAGGCCATCAGCAAGACCACCAACACCATCACCAACCCTCTCTCAGTCCGCCATGTACAACGCTAGTTCCACCATATGCAGCTCTCAAGTCCAGCTCACCCTACCAGGGACTCTGAGTAGGACAAGAAAGTACTCATCCTCTCATCCGTGTACACTGTTTGAACGCCCACATTGCCAAACTAATCTCGCTAGAGATGATGCCCTACCGGTTGGTTGAAAGCAAAGCTTTCCGCGAGCTCATGGCCTATGCAGTACCACGCTATGACCTACCCAGTCGGCACTTCTTTTCTCGAAAAGCGATCCCAGCCCTCCACCTGCATCTGAAAGACAACATTGTCCATGCACTCAAGCAATCTGTGAGCAGAAAGGTGCACCTCACAACAGATGCATGGTCTAGTAGGCATGGCAAGGGCCGTTACATGTCCATCACTGCGCACTGGGTTAATGTGGTGGATGCAGGATCCAAAGGGGACAGCGGCGGTGGAACAGTACTGCCTAGCCCACGGTATAGGAAACAGTTGGCTGTAGGCGTTCAACCCTCCTCCTCCAGAAGCGAAAGCTCGCCCACAGAGCGCAGTCGCAAGAGCACTCCATACGCAACTGCCAGTGTTGCACACGAGGTGTCCCACTATCGAACATCTAGTGGTAAGCGTTAGCAGGCTGTGTTGAAGATGATGTGTTTGGGCGACAACAGACACACCGCGGAGGTACTGGCCGACTACTTGCAGCGACAAACTGAGTCATGGCTGGGCAGTCTACACCTTGAGGCAGGTAAGGTAGTTATTGATAACGGCCGGAATTTTGTGGCAGCCATAGCCCTTTCAAAACTCAGACACATACCTTGCCTGGCTCACACCTTGAACCTGGTGGTGCAGTGCTACCTCAATAACTATCCGGAGTTAACAGCCATGCTCCATAAGGTGCGAAGACTGTGCTTGCACATCTGCCGGTCGCCTGTACACTCGAGTCGTATGCAGAAGCTGCAGCGATTGCTCCACCTTCCCAACCACCGCCTAATTATTGACGTTGCAACAAGGTGGAACTCCACCCTGCACATTTTTCAGAGGCTGTGCGAACAGAGGCAGGCTGTAATGCATTTGTGGTAGGATACACGGGCAGGCAGTTTGAGGGCAGACAAGGAGTTGTCTGGTGTGCAGTAGTCGAAGCTGAAAGTCCTCTGTAAAATCCTTCAGTGTTTTGAGGAATGCACATGGCTGGTAAGAGCAGACGACGCCATGATAAGCATGAGAATCCCACTTATGCGTCTGCTCATGCAAACTTTGATGCACATTATGGAGCAGGCATCTGCAGCCGAGGAGGAAGAGGAAGAGGAGAAGGGAAGCCTTGATGACAGTCAGCCATTGTCTGCTCCGGGACCTCTCCTGGACGAGGTGGAGGAAGAAGAGGAAGAGGTGGAGGAGGATGATGGGGATGATTATTTAGAGGAGGAGGATGCTTCTCAGGGGGCAAGAGAAAATGTTGGCATGGCAAGGTCAGGTACAGGGTTTGTGCATGACTGGAGGGATGTGGATGTGCCAGAAAGTGCTCCTCCACCCAGCACTCGCAGTGCATCATTGACACCTGGAACATTGGCCCACATGTGTGATTATGCCTTGCAGATTCTAAAAAAGGACCCCGCATTGCCAAAATGATGAACGATGACCACTACTGGTTGGCAAGCATCCTGGATCCACGCTATAAAGGCAAATTCCAAAACATCATGCCACAGGAGAACCTAGAGCTAATATTGGCAAACAAGCAACTCTGGTAAACCGTTTGTTTGAGGCATTCCCAGCACACAGCAGCGGAGATGGTTCTCACACGAGCCATAGGGGGGAACATGGAAGAGGTGTTCGTAGTGCACACATCCGAAGAGGCGTTGGAGACAGGGGTTTCATGAAAAAATGAAAAAATCATATACAGAATGGGAGGAATAGGCCTAAGCAACAGCACATGTGAAAAAGACTTGGGTATACTAATAGATCACAGACTGAATATGAGTCAACAGTGTGATGCAGCAGCAAAAAAGGCAAATGCAATTCTAGGATATATTAACAGAAGCATACAGTCTAGATCACGTGAAGTCATTATTTCCCTCTACTCCTCTTTGGTAAGACCTCATCTGGAATATTGTGTCCAGTTTTGGGCACCACATTTTAAAAAAGACATCAACAAACTGGAGCAAGTTCAGAAAAGAGCAACCAGAATGGTGACCAGTCTGCAAACCCTGTCTTATGAGGAAAGGTTGCAGGATTTGGGATTGTTTAGTTTGCAAAAGAGAAGACTGAGAGGAGACTTAATAGCTGTCTACAATTATCTAAAGGGCTGTCACATTGTAGAAGGATCAACTTTATTCTCATTTGCACAAGGAAAGACTAGAAGCAATGGGATGAAACTGAATGGGAGGAGACACAGATTAGATATTAGAAAAAACTTTTTGACAGTTAGAGTGATCAATGAGTGGAACAAGCTGCCACGAGAAGTGGTGAGTTCTCCTCCAATGGAAGTCTTCAAACAGAGGCTGGACAGACATCTGACTGGGATGATTTAGCGAATCCTGCTTTGAGCAGGGGGTTGGACCAGATGGCCCAGGAGGTCCCTTCCAACTCTACGATTCTATGATTCTATGACCATGTTGTGGACTGATTTTTCAAGTACCGCTCACACAACTGGTAATACTGCATCGATGGAAAGTGACAGGAGACAGCAGTTGTCAACTATGGTTACAAACTACTTTTCCTCCCATATCGATGTTCTCCCACACAGGTCATTCCCCTTTGACTATTGGGCTGCTAAACTGGACACCTGGCCTGAATTGGCACAATATGCCTTACAGGAGCTCGCTTGCCCAGCTGCAAGTGTGCTATCGGAAAGAGTCTTCAGTGCTGCTGGATCAATCCTGACAGAAAAAAGGACCCGTCTGTCGACCCAAAATGTTGATGATCTAACCTTCATTAAAATGAACCATGCATGGGTTTCAAAGGATTTTGTCCCACCTTCCCCTGCTGACATATAGGTTGCCAGAAAAATGGCTCGCTTTTGTCTTCCTCGGACTTCTCCAATTCCTCAATTTGCAGCTGCTGAATGTCCAACATCAACATATGCCATTTTTTCAACCTCCCTAGCTGGTCTGTCTCACCCCCACCATCTGGCGCACGCACCCGTGAGAGTGCCGTTGCCCTGGACAGGTGGGTGGGCCCACTCTTGGGCGACAGCACTGGCACAGGGTCCCTCATAGTACAATCAAGTGTCTCTGACAGTGGAGGTGCACACCCGCCGTCAGACACACCGGCGTACTATGAGGGGCCCTGTGCCAGTACCACCGCCCACGAGTGGGCCGCCCCTGCATGCTCAGGGCCCCAGCACTTGCAATACTTACCTCTCCCTGCTCCACCGCTGTGTAGTCTTGGCTGTTAAATCCTTCACTGGGACTGCCACTCCAAATTTGGTGAACTGATAGATGATGGTTAAGACGTAGCTATGCCCTGTCCTGGTGGGCTCTATCTTCAGATGATCAATGGCTTCCGTTTGTTATGGACATCCACTCACAATGAGATGCAGTGGTGGTTTATCATCAGCTTTCACAGTCTTCCTACTCACAGACGTGTGACATTCCTGCCCACATTTTTAAATGTGTCCTCTCATGCCAATCCAATAGAATCGCCTACGGCCTGTGGCTTCTGTCTTTTGCACTCCAAAGTTACCTGACAGATCATGATAGGCACTGAGGACCATGTCTACATCTCTCCCTGTGATCACAATTTGATGGAGATGCGTAACGGTGATGGGATCCACGGTACTGCGATACAGCAACCATTTCTTCACAAAGAACTGCTTTCGCTGTCTCCACAGACAAAGTAATTGAGGGTCAGCATCACCTCTGAGAATTCTCCCAGGAGTTTTTCCCGTGATTAGTAATTCCAAAATTTCTGCAATCACTCGACTTTCCGTCTGTACTTGTATCCATCTCGTTTCCTCTTGCGGAGAGTCTGGACTGTCTTACTGAGACTGAAATATATATGAAGATTTAAAAATACCCCAACAGTGTATACTGGTGTACACTTTGAATACATAACCCTTTTTCTACTTTTTAGATTCTTGTCTAATCCATACTGAGGCTGTGAGTGTCTTTGTTGGACTCCTGAAATATACACAGAGATTTTTAATGTTTAAACTCTGCTATATACAGTGGGAAAAAAAAGTATTTAGTCAGTCAGCAATAGTGCAAGTTCCACCACTTAAAAAGATGAGAGGCGTCTGTAATTTACATCATAGGTAGACCTCAACTATGGGAGACAAACTGAGAAAAAAAAATCCAGAAAATCACATTGTCTGTTTTTTTTTCATTTTATTTGCATATTATGGTGGAAAATAAGTATTTGGTCAGAAACAAGCAATCAAGATTTCTGGCTCTCACAGACCTGTAACTTCTTCTTTAAGAGTCTCCTCTTTCCTCCACTCATTACCTGTAGTAATGGCACCTGTTTAAACTTGTTATCAGTATAAAAAGACACCTGTGCACACCCTCAAACAGTCTGACTCCAAACTCCACTATGGTGAAGACCAAAGAGCTGTCAAAGGACACCAGAAACAAAATTGTAGCCCTGCACCAGGCTGGGAAGACTGAATCTGCAATAGCCAACCAGCTTGGAGTGAAGAAATCAACTGTGGGAGCAATAATTAGAAAATGGAAGACATACAAGACCACTGATAATCTCCCTCTATCTGGTACTCCATGCAAAATCCCACCCCGTGGGGTCAGAATGATCACAAGAACGGTGAGCAAAAATCCCAGAACCACGCGGGGGGACCTAGTGATTGAACTGCAGAGAGCTGGGACCAATGTAACAAGGCCTACCATAAGTAACACACTACGCCACCATGGACTCAGATCCTGCAGTGCCAGACGTGTCCCACTGCTTAAGCCTGTACATGTCCGGGCCCGTATGACGTTTGCTAGAGAGCATTTGGATGATCCAGAGGAGTTTTGGGAGAATGTCCTATGGTCTGATGAAACCAAACTGGAACTGTTTGGTAGAAACACAACTTGTCGTGTTTGGAGGAAAAAGAATACTGAGTTGCATCCATCAAACACCATGCCTACTGTAAAGCATGGTGGTGGAAACATCATGCTTTGGGGCTGTTTCTCTGCAAAGGGGCCAGGACGACTGATCCGGGTACATGAAAGAATGAATGGGGCCAGGTATCGTGAGATTTTGAGTGCAAACCTCCTTCCATCAGCAAGGGCATTGAAGATGAAACGTGGCTGGGTCTTTCAACATGACAATGATCCAAAGCACACCGCCAGGGCAACGAAGGAGTTGCTTCGTAAGAAGCATTTCAAGGTCCTGGAGTGGCCTAGCCAGTCTCCAGATCTCAACCCTATAGAAAACCTTTGGAGGGAGTTGAAAGTCTGTGTTGCCAAGCGAAAAGCCAACAACATCACTGTTCTAGAGGAGATCTGCATGGAGGAATGGGCCAACATACCAACAACAGTGTGTGGCAACCTTGTGAAGACTTACAGAAAACGTTTGACCTCTGTCATTGCCAACAAAGGATATATCACAAAGTATTGAGATGAAATTTTGTTTCTGACCAAATACTTATTTTCCACCATAATATGCAAATAAAATGAAAAAAAAACAGACAATGTGATTTTCTGGATTTTTTTTTCTCAGTTTGTCTCCCATAGTTGAGGTCTACCTATGATGTAAATTACAGACGCCTCTCATCTTTTTAAGTGGTGGAACTTGCACTATTGCTGACTGACTAAATACTTTTTTTCCCCACTGTATACCTGTTATCTGGTGATACTGTACCCTTTCTCAACTTTCTACAATCTTGTCGGATCCATGCTGGGCCTGAGACCGTCTGAGTCTGCCTCCTGATTAGAGATGAGCGGTGTTCGAGTCTAATTGTTCGCCAAGTTCAAATTCGAGCTGTTTTGGGTGGTGTTCGAGCCGTTTGTCAAACTCAAACACTTTGCTTAAAATTCGGCTGTTCGAGGTTCCGTTCGAGAATGGTTCGTTCACCAAAAGTGTAACTTTATTTTCACATTAATAATGGTTTTCAATGTTAATAGACAGTTTCATGGCATAGTAGCGGTGTCTGGTAGCCAGCAGTGTAGTACACCTGTCAAGGAGCTACACTGTGTGTGTTTCTAAAAATTTTTTTACCGCGTCTTGTCCAGAAAATCCTTTTGGGCCTTGTAGCACTGTCTGCTACTCAGCAGAGGAGCCCACCCGTGAACCTAGCTATGCCGCCTGTTTATGAAAGAATCAGTTTTTGACTGCATTTGGCCCAGTTAATACTTTGGGCCAAGTAACTGTGTCTGCTACTCAGCAGAGGAGCCCACCCGCGAACCAAGCTGTGCCGCCTGTTTATGTAAGAACCATTTTTTAACTCCATTTAGCCCATTCAACACTTTGGGCTTAGTACCTGTGTCTACTGCTCAGCAGAGGAGCCCACCCATGAACCTAGCTATGCCACCTGTTTATGTAATCACTGTCTGCTACTCAGCAGAGTTGCCCACCCGTGAACCAAGCTATGCCGCATGTTTATGTGAAAACTGTGTGCTACTCAGCAGAGGAGCCCAGCTGTTAAGCAAGCTACAGCACCTGTGGTTTGGACACTTAATTTTTGCACATTCTTTCTGGAATGCCGGTTAGGCCTAATTCTGGAATTCCGGTTGACCTGCACTTACTGGGAAATCCTCGTTCGCGGGGAAGAATTGGAATCCCAGATCCCCATCACTAACAGGGTTCAGTGGGTTATCCGCACCTGTAAGCGACACATGCTGGTCCTTTCAGTGTAGCGCACATGCAACCCTGGACATGTAAGGGCATGGCAGACCTGTTATTGCTCGATCTCGTGTGCCAGAGCCTTGCGTGTCCCTCTAGTAAGCTGGACGCGGACCACAGGGGATGCCGGAGTCTCGTTTGTTAACGGAATTAAGCTGACAAATCGCTAGCACAACTAAAAATGGCCATGCACCACCACCCACAGAATCGAGAAAGCTTGAAATCTGACCTTCCTTTCCATGGCTGGCATGGTTGAGGTTGCCCATGTGGAGTCCCACTAAGCCGCAGGCTCCACTCCTTGTGGTGGTGCCCTTCTGGACATTCCTTTAAGGTTCAGCTTTGCAATCATACTGCCCCCGTAAACCAACACTTTGCCTTCATGGACGCTGTTCGGAGGGTCGTGGGAATAACGCAGCCCGATCGGCAGTTGGCATAATTTATGGTGGGAAGTCCGACGGTATATGATCGTCTTCAATTTTAGAATTTTAGAATTTTTTTTGTATTTTAGATTTTTATTCCAGCCTTTCTTGACTTTATAAGGGCATGACATGCCTATATCTGTGTCTCCTCCTCCTCCTTTTACTCCTCCACCTCTTTTCTATATGTAGTTGCCCTTTCCCATATGTTATTTGTGTCTTCTGAGCATTTTGTCTGCTTTGGGACACCTTTTAAGGTGTTTTGTATGTGTTTTCTATGTGTTTGTATGTGTTTGTGTTTGCCTGCCATTGTTTTCACTAGGGTTCGACGGTGTTCGTTGAACGTTCGACGAACATTCGACGAACTTGCCTCCTGTTCGACGAACCAAACCAAACTCGAACACTAGCGGGGTGGCTCAACACTACTCCTGATATATAAACGTACATTTTTAATGTTTAAACTATGCTATATATACCTGCTATCTGGTAATACTGTACCCTTTCTGCCAGAAAGTCCTCCTCCACCCACTACTCTAAGTGTATCATTGACACCTGGAACATTGGCCCACATGTGTGATTATTTCTTGCGGATCTTCTTTTTATATTGTGGTGTGATCCATCCTGAGCGTGTGAGAGTCTGTGGGTTACTCCTGCAATTTATATGTAGATTTAAAAATTACCCCAACACTGTCTACAGCTCTACGCTTGTGCTACATTACCCATTTACTGGTTTTTATATTCTGGTCTAATCCAAACTGACCAAGTAAAAGTCTGTTTCTGACTCTGCAAATAAATACTGAAATTGACAATGACCCCTACACTGACTACAGCTGTACGCTTCAGATCCATTACCATTTTACATTTTTTTATATTGTGTTGTAATCCATACTGAGCCTGAGAGCATCTGTGTCTGCCTCCTGAAATATGTACGGAGATTTAGAATGTTTAAACTATAGTATTATACACCTGCTATCTGATGATACTGTACCCTTTTTCTACTTTTTATATTCTTGTCTAATCTATACTGAGCCTGTGAGCGTCTCTGTGTGACTCATGAAATATATGCAGAGATTTACAATTATCCTTTGACTGTATAGAGCTGTACGCTTCTAATACAGTACCATATATCTGATGTTATTTTGGGTACATTTTCTCCAAAATTTGGAAGCATGGTGGAAGAGGCTGCGGACGTGGGCATGGGGGGGGCAGCTGGTACTGATGGTGGTGGTGCATCTGCTGGTAGTGGCAAAAGCACAATAGCAGCTTAGGCAGGAGGTGTTGAGCCAGCGCCATGGTCTGGCTCCGGAATGCCTGGAAGGCTACCTTTTCTGGGAGTAGGATAACCGCTTTTAAAGCCGGAGCATCAGAAACTGGTTTTGGCTTACATTGCCGAAACAGACTCCAACTAATATGCCCTCCTCTTCTGAAGTTTCAAAAAATGCAAGCACTGAGTCGTCAAGTGCTGGCTCCTGGTCAGGAAGAACTCCTTTCCTTGTGTCCTTCACCCCCACCAAAAGTGCATGATGCAGCAGGCCACACTTCACATTAGTCCATGTAGCTCTTTCTCACATACCATGCCTGGGTTATCAAGTCAAATCGTGAATTCCCCAGTCCAAGATGAATCTGACATGGAGTGTGGGTCACCAGCTAGGGCAATGGGGTTAATCGGTACCAGGCTGGTGTCTCAGAGGGATGTGTCATGGTGGTGGTGACCCGGTCCGTGGCCCTGGGCGTCCGTGCAAAGGGATGAATAACGTTTTTAGGTGAATGATACGTGTTGCCACCTGTGGTTTCTCATCAGATTGACCAGCGCTGCAGTGTCGCTTCTCTGGGACAGATGTTGTGGTGCCGCTAAGATGTAGAAGCCCTGCACAGGTAGGGCTGTAGTGGCAGGGCAGATGAAAGAGATGGTAGATGGTGTGCAGTGCAGGATGTAGCAGAGCCATGTGCCAGGCGCAGGAGAAAGATGACAGACACAGTCGTGCTGTTCCTTTACCTATACTTGGTAAGTGCAGTCCAGGACCCAGAGTACAGATGGAGAAGGAGTTGGTCAGCCTGGAAGCAAATTAGGAATTCTCTCTCTGCAGATAGGTAGTGTGGCCTCCGTTCTAGCGCTTATCTGAGGTACTCGCAGTACTGAGTTCACTGAAGTTCCCCCTGTTGACTCTCTTTTGGTACTTTCTTGTATGGCAGGCAGCCGTAGCCTTTTCCTTCTGGCTCACACACGTTGCTGCTGGGGCCTCCGAGTCTTAGTTAGGAACAGAGCATTTACAGCTGCTAGTTCCTCCGGTTTCTGCTGCAGGACCGTCAGTGTTCCTACAAACTCGGAGACCGGAATCCGGACCATGCGCTCCAGCTAGGAGTGAGCCTTAACTCTGCTCATCCTCCAGCTCCCCTTCTCACATCCACACACTTCCCCTTCCCTTCACAGACTGCCCTAACTTCCCTCCTCCCGACCACAGAGAGCAGCTCCTCAGCAGTCAGGTTCAGAGCTCTCCCTGCTGGCCTGGAGTGGGAACTGTGCTGTGTGTTGGTTTAACTGCTAGAGAGATCCTTCATTGCTCCCAAGCATGACATCACACTCCCTAGGAGGAAGGTAATGTCACTGTGGCGACCGTACTCCTGGGGGCACCACAAGTGCACTGATGCCCAGCCACTGCTAGATGATTCTGCTGGTACATTGACCCAGACCACTACATTCCCCTCGCACTCTACACAGCCAGAATCTGACCCTGATCAAACTCAGGTTCCCCTTCCCGCATACTATACCACCTTACACAGTGACAAAGAGGAAGGTGCAGATGAAAGTGCAGGTTCCTTGAGCAGGTGGGGGGGCATACTCATGGGCGACGGCACTGGCACAGGGCCCCTCATAGTACACAAAAGTGTCTCTGCCAGTTGTACTATGAGGGGCCCTGTGCCAGTGCCATCGCCAACGAGTGGGCCCCCCTGCTTGCTCAGGATCACAGCACTTGCAAAGTTGAAATACTTACCTCTCCCTGCTCCACCGCCGTGACGTCTTCCACGTTTTCTGACAGTGACATTCTGGTCAGAAAGCGCGATGACATCACGTCTGTACGCCCTCTGCCTAAACAGTCCAAGTGGAGAGAGATGTGAGATGGGGACGACGAGGAGTCCAGAGTACAGGGATTCCCTAGCGAGGAGACTTATTTAAATGTTTTAAAGGTTGGGAGCAATTTTTGGGGAGCACAATACTCTGGAGAATGATATATGGGGCCCACAATACACTGGAGCATTCCAAAGGTGGACATCAGACACTGGAGCAGCATTTACAGGGCCCATTATACACTGGAGCATTCGAAATGGGGCCCATTATATATGGAGCATTATTTGGGCCCATAAGACACTGGAGCATCATCCATGGAGCCCATCATGTACTGGAGCATTGTAAATGGGGCAGATTATGTATAGAGCATTATTTGGACCAATCGTACACTAGAGCATCATCCGTGAGGCCCATCATATGCTGGAGCTTTCCAAATGGGGGACATAAGACACTGGAGCAGCATTTACAGGGCCCATTATACACTGGAGCATTAGAAATGGGGCCCATTATATATGGAGCATTATTTGGGCCCATAAGACAGTGGAGCTTCATCCATGGGGACCAACATATACTGTAGCATTATGTTGAGCTCATCATATACTGTATCGAACATTATATGGGACCAATGATTCTGTTTGGAGAAATATATGGCCCTCATTACTCTGTATGGCATACTATGCGGTGACCATAATTCTGTATGGAGTAATATACTGTCCGTTTTTGGAGCTATTGGAGAATTTAAAATGGATATCAGTCATGTGATGTAAAAAGTGAAGTATTTTTCATTGTACTATACCGCTATTTTTTGCCGTATCAGAGGATCATAAATTGTGGCATGTGTTAAAGGAGCCCATTGACACTCTTTGGCCCTGTGCCCACAAAAATCTGGAGCCAGCCCTACCCCCCCCACTACTTTAGCCAAATAACCCCCAGTTTTCAATGCCTAACTATTATTATATAGTAAATTAAGGTTGACAAGTTTAAGTAATAAGAATTGATGTTTTTGGCATTAAAATGGGCACTGTAGATGTGTTTCCTCTCCTCCACTCACTGCCCACTTTTCTTCCCCATTGACTTGCATTGGGCTTCTTGTTTCAGTCGGCCTTTGACTTTTCACGATAATCGGCCGATTGCGTTCGACCCGACTTTTGCGAAAGTCGGGTTTCATGAAACCCGACTCGACCCAAAAAAGGCAAAGTCGCTCATTTCTAATCAGTACATGAATACATCACCTGAACCACCATCAGTACATTGTGTATCAATTGTAATGTAAGGTCAGACCCATATATAGCAGTATCGCATAAACTTATAACTCTGTGACCCTCGTATACTGCAACCCTCATCATACCCCCTCCTCAGCATACTGTCCCACCATGCTAACACTTTTCTATAACGCGCCTTCACACGACCCAGTATCTATTCTGTGCCTTTTCATACTTTTTCTCCTCATACCATTCCCCTTAATAGTCTTATCAAGTATAATGTAATCAGACGTGCACACAAACCTACACACACATGCACGCAGAGACACACAGATAGACATGCAGACACACACAGTCACGCATGCAGACATGTACGTAGGCATACACAAAGATGCTCACAGACAGAAACATACTCTCACAGAAATGCTCACAGACATGCTCGCAGACACGCTCACAGACACGCACATAGACAAGAACAAAGACAAATACGCAAATACATAGATGTGCACGCAGACATGCATATAGACATTCACACAGACACGCTTATAGGCATGCTCTCGGACACTCATGCAGACACACACATAGAAACACTTATAGACATTCTTGCAGACACGCAAGAAGACATGCATATACAAGAAGGAGGATGTATTCGCATGAAGAAGGGAGGTGCCAGATCAAGACCAGTGATTTTCCTTTTCTTTTTATTTTTCAAACAAAATTATAGTGCATACAAAAGAAAAATGTACGTGGTCGACATAACCCAGTTGACTGGTTTCAACTGCTCTAAGCAGTCTCAGTCATGTATGTCGACCATGTACATTTTTCTTTTGTATGCACTATATTTTCTTTTGAAAATAAAAGAAAAGGAAAATCCAGTCCTGTTGAGCCAGACTCCAATTTTTTCTATTATCCTTGATGTGAGTATAGGGAGAGGTCAGTGTCTGAGCCCCAGTTGGATGAGCATAGAGCAACTGGGTGAGCTGGAATTACTATTTCAAGACCAGTGATGCCCTTCTGACCGGACCGCCCCACTGGTGAGTATAATAAAATGTCTTTTTCTTGTCTTGCAGGTTGGGTTGGGGGCATATATACAGCATTATAGGATACTGTATATCAGCTTGAAAGTTGATGACAGGTTCCCTTTAAGCAACCAGTGGTCAGTGTCGCTACTTTCAACCTTATCTCTTGTCCACAAAGAAAAATACACACATCCATACACACACAGAAAAATACACATGTCCGTGCACACATAGGAAAATAAACACCATTATACTCATACATATAGAAAAGTATACATGTTCATACACATATATGAAAATACGCAGAAAGATATATACATAGAAAAATACACACATACACAGGAAAATACATATACACATATAATCATCCACACAAGAAAATACACATACATGTACATATAGGAAAATGCACAGATATAGTTGTGCTCAAAAGTTTACATACCCCGGCAGAATTTTTTGCCTTCTTGGCTATTATTCAGAGAATATGAATGATAACACCAAAACCTTTTCTCCACTCATGGTTATTGGTTGGGTGAAGCCATTTATTATCAAATTACTGTGTTTTCTCTTTTTAAATCATAATAACAACACAAAATACTCAAATGACACTGATCAAAATTTCACATTCCACATTTATTAATACCGTGTATTGCCCCCTCTAACATCAGTGACAACTGGAAGTCTTTTGAGGTAGTTGTGGATGAGGTTGTTTATTTTCTCAGATGGTAAAGCAGTCCACTCTTCTTGGCAAAAAGCCACTAGTTCCTGTAAATTCCTGGGCTGTCTAGCATGCTCGCTTGAGATCTCCCCAGAGTGGCTGATATTGAGGTTAGGAGACTGAGTTGGTCAATCCAGAACCTTCACTTTGATCTGCTGTAGCCAATGACAGGTCAACTTGGCCTTGTATTTTGAATCGTTTTCATGTTGAAACGTCCTAGCACGTCCCAATGCTCAGATTCCGGGCTGGTGATTGCAAATTTGCCTCCAGTATTTGCTGATAACGTGCTGCTTTCATCTTTCCTTCAACTTTCACAAAGTTTCCTGTGCCTTTGAAGCTCACACATCCCCAAAACATCAGCGACCCACCTCCGTGCTTTACATTGGGAATGGTATTCCTTTCATCATAGGCCTTAATCACCTCTCTTCAAATGTAACATTTATGGTTGTGGCCAAAAGGTTCAATTTTGGTCTCATCACTGCAAATTACCTTGTTCCAAAAGTTTTTAGGCTTGTCTCTGTGCTGTTTTTCATATTGTAGGCCAGATACTTCATGGCCTTTGTGCAGTTATGGCTTTCTTCTGGCGATTCGACCATGCAGTCCATTTTTCTTCAAGTGCTTCCTTATTGTGCTTCTTGAAACAGCCACACTGCTAGTTTTCATAGTCCTGTATTTCAGCTGATGTTATTTGTGGGTTTTTCTTTGCATCCCGAACAATTTTTCTGGCAGTTGTGGACAAAATTTTTGTTGGTCTACCTGACCGTGGATTTGTTTTTACAGAGCCCCTGATTTTCCATTTGTTAATCACAGTTTGAACGCTGTCAGCTGGCATTATCAATTTATTGGATATCTTTTTGCATTAATAAAAGAAGAAATGATCCAGCTGACGTGCTCTGGTGATTTATTGAGTGCTGTTCAGACAACAGAACATTGTTTACGCGTTTCTGGCTAGACGCCCTTAATCGGCCGGATCCGAGTCTGAGGTGCGGTGAGGTCAGACGTGGGTGAGCTGGTCTTTCAAACCTATCTTTTTGCATCCCTTTCCTGTTTTATACAGTTCGACTACCTTTTCCCGTAGATCCATTGACAATTCTTTTGCTTTCCCCATGACTCACAATCAAGAAATGTCAGTGGCTGGATGAAAGATGCAGGAGTCTGTCTGTATCCCAGAAACTCACTCAGTTTTTATGCACACACATTGATAACAAGTAAACAGGTCACATGTAAGGATGTTACCTTTAGTAGTCATTCAAACCCATTTATGTCAACTTCTGTGCATGTTATCAGGCCAAAATCTCCAGGGTGAGGTTTGATCAGGGTCATTTGGATGTTTTGGGTTGTCGTTATGATTTAAAAAGAGAAAACAGTAGTTTGACAATAAATAGCTTCACACAACCGCTAACCATGGGTGGTGAAAAAGTTTTTGTGTTATCATTCATATTCTCTGAAAAAAGGCCAAGAAAGCAAAAATACTGCTGGGGTATGTAAACTTTTGAGTACAACTGCAGTTATACACATAGAAAAATACATATGCACTCATACATGCCCAGAAAAATACAAAAACATTGGAAAGACACACAAATACACAGACACATGTTCATACACAAAGGAAAATACACGTGATCATACACTCACAGATAATTGCACAGAAAAATACAGACAGAAAAATATACACACTTTAACCTGCCATGTTTAATCTATCATTTGTCAAATTACCCCCTCTTACTTATAACAGCAGAGCAAAAGCTGAGAAGGGCAGTGCAGGTCATTTCCAGCTGCAGAGGTTACCTTAAGCATGTTGGGCAGTGAGCACAACACAGGGCACCCTTGTCTTGCTCTGCCCTGTAGTCTCTGCACACCGATGCCCCTCCCCCTGGATGACCAGACACTGGAGGCATCTCTGCATACAGAAAGGAGGATACCTGGCTGCTTGTATCATAGATGCAGATACAGATGAAAGCAATAATGGAGGAGAGGGTGTCATATTGTCCTTGGAACTGGGACCCAAAATATTCCTGTCCTGGGGATACTGCTGATGGTAGAGAGGCTTAAATCTCCAATGTTTATATGCTCTTGTTTATCCCTGGTCTGTCAACTCCTCCACTTCATTAGGGCCTAGGACAGAAATGTAATGTGAACAAAACACACAAGACAAAACAGGGATAACAGAAACCTTCTATGATACAAAATGATCCACCAACAATAGGAAGAATAGTGACAGGGAGGAATAAACTAAATGGGAACAGGGACTAGGAGATAAATAAACATGCACAAAAGAACACCTCTTCAACAACTTATTTCCAAAAACACTTAGCTTAAGCATGTAAAGGTAGCAAGCAGGAATGCGGCATGCAGTGACTAACCAGAGACAGAGAAGGTGTTAACAAGGTTTACTGGACAACCAATAACAAGTAATACTCCACGCAGGGAGGCAAAGGCAATCAGAGAAAGGAATATACAATAGAACAGGAAAACTTAACTGTTGCAGTTCTGGCAAGGGGAAGGCTGGAAAATCTCCCGGCGGCGTCTTAAGCGATGACAAAGTCTCTGGCTCTGCTATGGAGAAACTAGTAACACTGCCACCCGACAGTGATCATGGATTCAGTCTTGCTTGACTTGGGTGTGCCGGAACGTAGAAACAGTCCTTTATGTGGATTCCTCAGAAATGGTGCTGGGTATGGGTCGTGAGCACGTGTACACAATGCAACGGCCCACGGTCTTTTGGAGTCTCCTAGCAGTTAGTCCTGTGTCTCGGGTAAAACAGGTATATCCAACAGTTTGGGAACAGATGGTAACTTAGTAGCATCATGAGCAGTCTCCACGTCAGCACAGGGAGGTCTGGAGCAAGTAGAGTTGTCAGTGTAAGCAGCGGAGAGGGAGTCAACCGTCTCCTGTTGCCTTCCCGCCAAGTCTGACCCATTCCCATGTTCAGGTCTCTTTATGTACCCTGCGCCTCCTGCTGTCTGAAAGAAAGGTCTCTCCCTCCCAGGGAAAGTCTCTTTCACCAACAGTGGTGACAGCCCCGATAGTTCCAGACTTAAAGGGCACCACACACCACTAACTCCATCTCGACTCATCTTCCTACAAGCACTCAGCACAGGAAGACGAATCTCCAATAGCAATAATAAATCCTATTCAGCACAGCATTCCCTAAGAGCAAGGAAGCAAAGCTTTCACTGGCAAGACAGAGAGAGTCTGTTCAGGTTTTATTGGAAGAGTTAACAACTAGAACAGAAGTGTCAGGACTCTAGTGTCAGGACCCTGTCAGCGTCGGCAAACTGCCACGCTGAGCAGGGTAACTTACCCACACTATGGGACAGCGTGGGGTCCAATACAGTAGTGACGGTTCAAGCAGACAGGACAAGCGGCACTGAAAATAGTAAGGAGTCCCAGGACCTAGATCATGTGACTGCAGGGGGTGGGGCTTAGCATCCTACTGCTGCAGATGATATAATGTACCTACTGCAAGGAAACTGTAGAAGAGGAGAGGAAATTGCAGGTCAGACAAGCGAGGGTTCGTACACAGAGAGGGCTGTGCGGTACCAGAGGGGCGAGCAAAGAATAGTCAAGTCACAGGCAGAGGGTCATACACAAAGAGGTAACGCAGTACAAGAGGGACAGGCAGAACTCATAACAGGGACAGAACCGGATCAAAACCAAACAAGCAAGCAAGATATCAGGCACAAGGCACACGTACGCACAAGGTCAACTAACTCAGCCGAGGGCAGGAGTATAACTGACACCGGACCTAGGTCAAGTGAGCATTAAATAGCCGCCCTCTGCCAGAGAGAGGCAAAAACTATTAACCCCTGTCTGACCAGGACGGGCCAAAGACAAAGCCCATCCTGGATCATGACAGTACCCTCCTCTCAAAGGGGGGCCACTGGACCCCTGGGTCTCTCAGGATACTTGGTGTGAAAGGCCCAGACCAACCGATCTGCATGAACCGATCGAGCAGGAACCCATGACCGGTCTTCAGGACCGTAGCCTTTCCAATGTACAAGATATTGAAGGGCACGATGGCCCAACCTAGAGTCAACAATTCTTTCCACCTCGTACTCAGACTGCCCGTCTACCAAAACTGGTGGTGGGGAAGACGATGATCCCTCCCCGCAGTATCTCACAGGTTTCAAAAGGGCCTTATGGAAAACATTGGGATCCGTAGAGATGGTGGGAGACGCAACCAAAAAGCCACAGGGTTAACCGCTTCGGTAATTTCATAGGGACCAATAAACTTAGGTCCAAGCTTCACAGAGGGGACCTTGAGCCTTATATTCTTGGTAGATAACCATACCTTATCCCCAATCTGGAACACCGGCCCCGCGGACCATTTTTTGTCTGCAAAAAACTTATATTTATCCTGGGCCTTCGTAATGTTACTCTGGACCTCCCGCTATACCTCCCCCAACTGCTGGTTAGTCTCATCCGCCCAAGGACACCCAGAGTCCAAACGGGAAAACTCTCCGAAATGAGGATGAAACCCATAGTTGCAGAAAAAGGGATATGTACCCGTAGACTGGTTAATGCGGTTGTTAAATGCAAACTCGGCCAAAGGTAATGCAATACACCAATCATCCTGTCTGGCTGAGGTCAAGCAATGCAGAATTTGCTCCAGAGACTGATTGGTCCGCTCGGTCTGCCCATTAGTCTCTGGATGGTAAGCGGATGAAAAGGACAGACCAATACCCAGCCTCTTACAAAATGCCCTCCAAAATCAGGAAACAAATTGTACTCCTCTATCAGACACCACATTCAAGGGTACCCCATGCAACCGCACCACATGCTCAACAAACAATCTGGACAACGTTTCCGCATTAGGTAGAGCTGCCAAAGGTTCAAAATGTGCCTGCTTACTAAACCTGTCCACCACAACCCAAACGACGGTACTACCCTTGGAGGGGGGAAGGTTGGTGATGAAATCCATGGACAAATGAGTCCATGGTCTCTCAGGAATTGGCAGTGGTACCAATTCCCTGGCCGGCCGGTTATGGGGGGTTTTCGCACGGGCACAAACATCACTCGCAGACACATATTCCCCAACATCAGAGGCTAAAGAAGACCACCAGAATTTTCTAGCAATGGCCTTCCGGGTAGCCAAGATCCCTGGATGTCCACCCAGAACTGAGTCATGGAACTACCGGAGGACCTTGAGACGAAACTGAGCTGGCACGAAAAGTTTATCCACCGGCTTAGCCGGAGGTGCAAGAGACTGGGCTTCCCGAATCTCCCGTTCTAACATATTAGAAATACCTGCCACCACCACCCCGGGCTGAGGAATGGAGGATGGAGGTTCGGGGGGGAAACCGGATCTAGACTGCATGACAAGGCATTAGCTCTGACATTTTTGGATCCTGGACGAAGAGTGATAGAGAAGTGGAATTGGGAAAAAAAAAAGTGACCATCTAGCCTGTCTAGGAGTCAACCTTTTAGCTGACTCAATGTAAGCTATGTTTTTGTGGTCTGTAATTACGGTTATAGGATGGACAGCCCCCTCCAAAAAATGCCTCCATTCTTCAAAGGCCAACTTCACGGCCAGAAGTTCTCTATTCCCAACATCATAGTTTCTCTCCGCAGGGGAGAATTTCTTCGAGAAAAAGGCTCAAGGTCTCAAATTAGTCAAAGTGGCAGGTCCCTGGGACAATACCGCCCCCACCTCTGAGGAGTCCACCTCAACAATAAATGGTTCAGACGGGTCCGGTTGAATAAGAACCGTAGCAGACATGAAACATTTTTTTAAAAACAGAAAGGCCGCTATCGCTTCGGCTGACCAATTCTTGATATCAGCCCCCTTTTGAGTCATGTCTGTGAGGGGTTTAACCTCCTGTGAGAACCCCCTTATAAATTTGCGTTAATAATTGGCGAATCCTAGGAAACGCTGCAGAGCTTTTAAATCACAAGGTTGGACCCAATCTACAATGGCCTGCACCTTATTAAGATCCATGCGATACCCCTCAGCAGACACAATGAACCCCAGAAAAGACAGTTCCTGTACAAAAAATAAACATTTCTCTAGTTTAGCAAAGAGACAGTTCTCCCTAAGCCTTTGGAGGACTGCTCGAATATGACCAATGTGAGCCTTTTTTATCAGGAGAGTAGATCAGTATGTCATCCAAAAACACCCCCATAAAACGTCCAATAAAATCAGAGAACACGTGATTTATGAAACTTTGGAAGACCGCTGGAGCATTGGTCAGACCAAAAGGCATGACCAAATTTTCAAACAACCCTTCAGTAGTGAGAAAAGCAGTTTTCCACTCATCTCCTTCCCGGACTTGGATAAAGTTATACGCTCCCCGTAGATCTAATTTCGAAAACCACTTAGCTCCGGACAACTGGTTGTACAAATCAGGAATAAGTGGGAGGGGAAACATATTTCTCACAGTTATCTTATTTAACTCTCGAAAATTGAGGCATGGGCATAAACCACCATCTTTTTTCTTTACGAAAAAGAACCCCGTCACCACGGGAGAGACAGAAGGAAGAATGTGTCCCTTACGGAGACTCTCGGAAATGTATTCCTTCATAGCAGCCTGGTCGGGACCCGAAAGGTTATATAAGCGGGCCTTGGGCAATTTAGCACCCGGAACCAGGTCAGTGGCACAATCAAATGGGCGGTGTGGTGGTAAAACCTCAGCCCCTTTTTCGGAGAAGACGTCCGTATAGTCTTTTAGGTACTCCGGAATACCTTCCAGACCCACGGACGACACAGACACAGTAGCAAGACATTTTTCAGAACAATAGGGACAGGCAGAACTCGTAACAGGGACAGAACCGGATCAAAACCAAACAAGCAAGCAAGATATCAGGCACAAGGCACACGTACGCATGAGGTCAACTAACTCAGTCGAGGGCAGGAGCATAACTGACACCAGACCTAGGTCAAGTGAGCATTAAATAGCCACCGTCTGCCAGAGAGAGGCAGAAACAAATAAACCCCAGTCTGACCAGGACGGGCCAAAGACAAAGCCCATCCTGGATTATGACAAGAAGCAGCTGAAATGGAGCTGCATGTTTCTGACCAGCATAGAAACGGTCCTTATCCTCTTCATCACCAAAGAAAACTGAATTAATTTAATATGGGGTCCAAACTTACAGGATAAATTGAAGATCTGTGATTTACAATACACAGTGATTTTCTACCCCCAGATCTCCCAGGTTTGCGTGACATGCTCGTGACATTCTTCCACCCTAATCTCCAGCAGCACAACTAAAGTGGTCAAAGGCAGTAAAACCAAGGTAGATCTGTATAAGATGTCAAGTTTCTTTGCAGCATAGGAGCTATTGGCAATTGCTTACACTGTTTCTTCCTCAGCAGAATTTCTCTTCTCTAACTTAATGCACAGAAGTGCAGATGTAAGCAATCTTCTACCAAACTCCACAGTGTGAAGAACAAAATGCTTCCAGGAATGGCAAGTCAGTCTTGCTCTCCAAAAATAATGAAATGATTCCAAGCATGCAAACTGCTTTATTTATATATACAATATACTCTGCTCAAAAAATAAAGGCAACACTTAAACAACACATTGTATTTCCAAGTCAATCACACTTCTGTGAAATCAACCTATCAAGTTATGAAGCAACACCGATTGTAAATCAATTTCTACTGATGTTATGCAAATGGAACAGATAACAGGTAGAAATGATAGGCAATAACCAAGACAATACCTATAAAGGAGAAGTTCTGTGGGGGGTGACCACAGACCATTTCTCTATTTTCATACTTTTTGGCTGTTGCTTTGATCACTTTTGCATTTTGCCATTGCTCTCATCCCTAGAAGTACTGTAAACTAGAATGAGGTGGTGTCTACAACCCACAGAATTGCTCAGGTAGTGCAACTCATCCCGGATGGCACATTAATGCAAGCTGTTGCAAGAAGTGTAGCTGTGTCTGTCAGCACAGTGTCCAGAGCATGGATCAGATAATAGGAGACAGGCCAGTACACCAGGAGATGTGGAGGGGACCGTAGTTGGGCATCAACCCAGCAGCAGAAATGCTACCTGCTCCTTTGGGCAAGGAGAAACAGGAGGAGCAGTGACATAGCCTTGCAAAATGACCTCAAGCAGACCAATACATTCATGTGTCTGCTCAAACTGTCATAAACAGACTACATGTGGGTGGTATAAAGGCCCAACGTCCACAAGTGGGTGTTGAGCTTATAGTCTAGCACCATGCAGGGAGACTGACGATTGCCAAAGAACGTAAAAATGGGCAGATTCAACATTGGCTCCCTGTGCTCTTCATGGATAAGAGTAGGTTCACACTGAGCACATATGACAGACGTGATAGTCTTTAGACGTCGTGCAGAACAATCTGCTGCCTGAAAAATCCTCCAGCATAACCTGTTTGGCAGTAGGTCAGTAATATTGTGGGGAGTCAGAGGTACACTGACTGCCATTAGGTACCGGGATGAGATCATCAGACCCATTATGAGACCATATGCAGGTGCAGTGAGCCCTGAATTCCTTCTGATTCATGACAATGCTAGGCCTCATGTGGCTGAAGTGTGTCAGCAGTTCCTGCATGATGAAGGTTTTGATGCCTGGCCTATCTGTTCCTCAGACTTGAATCAAGTCGAGCACATCTAGTACATTATGTCTCATTCCTTCCATCTACACCATGTTGCACTGTCCAGTAGTTGACTGATGCTTTAATCCAGTCTGGGAGGGGATCCCTCAGGACAACATCCACCACCTCATCAGGAGCATACTCAGGTATTTTAGGGATGTCTTACAGGCACATGTAGGCTACACATACTACTGAGCATCATTTCCTTGTCTTGAAGCATTTCCACTGAAGTTGGATCAGCCTGTAGTTTGACTTTCCACTTTGATTTTTAGTATCATTACAAATCCATACCTCCATGGGATATTAATTTCGATTTACATTGATCATTTTTATGTTTAATTGTTCTGATCGCATTCCACTATGTAATAAATAAAGATTTGCAATTAGAATACTTCATTCAGTGATATCTAGGATGCAGTATTTTAGTTTTCCTTTAATTTTTTGTGCAGTGTATATAATGGCTGCCGGATAGGTTCTTTAGGGAAGATATGTATCATTGAGGTTAGTAGCTGCATTGATATAAGCCCGTGAAGGCAGGCTCTAGCGCATACAGAGCTGAGAGAGTTAATAGAGCATTCCAGGGCCAGGTCTTATGAGCAGTTAGATATGAGTGGGGCTAACTGCTTATATATCCCACCTGGGGGTGTGATATTACAGATAAAATGGAAACGAAGAGTCTCATTCAGTGATTGTGACTGGAGGTGTGGAGACTTGTGGGGTGTTTATTAAAGGACACCGACAGGAGCATGTGAACCCGCAATACTATATGGATTATTTACTTTCTGTTTTTTCACTCTGTCCTGGAAAAGGCTGTTTTTTGTTTGCTTATGCTGAGCGGATTTAGAAGTTCTAATAAAACTGCCTGGACATTTTAATGAAACCAAACCCTGTGCCTATCTGTATCGCAGCAGGCCGGCAGCACCTCCTCCAAGTCCAGGTGATAAGTTATATGTCCGAAAAGTGGTAAGATGAGCCATGCAAAAGATGACTCCAGTGGATAATATGGAAGCATTTTGGCTGTATTTGAATGGGAGAAGCTGCAGCCAAAGCAGTGTGCAAAGGTGCTGAGCCCTCTATCTAACTGATGAGCCCCAAGAGGTGTATTATGACCTTGCTTTGCAGTATGCAAAAGAGGACTCCAAGTTATGGGCTGAGATCCAGGCACGATTTGGAGTAACTCTGACTGTCAGGGTGCAATGGGAGCAACACTGGGCCTATTGCAATGACAAGCCTCCTCAGTCCCAAATGTTCAACCTCCTACACATGGTCCAAAAGTGGTTACAGCTTGAATCATCCTCCCCAGCACAGATGGTGGAGAGGGTCCTTATGGGCAGGTTAATACACTGCCTTCCTAGGCCAGTGCAATCTTGGGTTACCCAGGGAGATCCCCATAATGCTGAAGACCTGGTGGGCCTGATTGAACGGTATCAGGGGATTGAAAGTTCCTTGGGGAAGCAAGGAATCTTACAGTCTCTGTACTGGAGAAACCAAAGGGGGACTAATGACCAAAGGAGGGGAACTTTAGCCATATGGGGGCATCAAAGAGCCCAGGAGGCCAATGAGTTGTTCCCAAAGGCCTCATCTAATAACTTACCTCCATCAAATTGTCATTCCCCAGGTCACAAAGCAGCCAGTTGCTCCATGACCATCAAGCCAATGGGCTGCAGCATTGGATGGCACTGCTCAAATTTTGCATATCCTGCCTGCAGTGCTATTCATCAACCAGGAGAGAGACCGCAGGCATTTCCCGTAACAGTGAACAGAGTGCAAATGCCTGGTATGTTGGAATCAGGTAGTTTGGTATCCTTAGAAAGGACAGCAATTCCTTATAGGCTGATTCCTGAGAAGATGGTGGTCATGCCCTGCATCCATGGGGATGCTAAGGACTACCCCGTGGCCTGAGTGGTCATAGACACAAACTGTGCTCCGAGTCCCATGAGGTTGGCGTAGTCAAGGACCTATTGTACCCTGTTATAATAGGGTGGAACCTTGCATTGTTTTGGGTTTGGGGAAAGGCAGGACACCTGGTTGCACAGACAACAACCAGGGCGATCCTAATGAAACCTCATCACAGACGACAGCTGACGGGTTTCTCTTTTGTGTTCTTGTTGGTGATAAGAATGAGATATACAGATGCAAGGTGGTACACATGGCCCATACACATGTGTTAGATTGTCATTTGGGAGTAGATAAATCACAGGAATGGATCCTCCAGAGGTTCTTTTGGCCGTTTGTCACAGAGAAATCGTAAATGTTTGTAGGTCATGTACCACCTGCCAGCTGATCTCCCCTGTGGCTCACCTACGTAGTGTTGTTGTCTATCATTGATGTACCATTTGATTGCATAGCCATGGATCTAGTGCGACCCCTGGTCAAGTCCACCACAGGACATCAGTATATACTGGTGGTAATGAACTATGTTGCACAGGATCCGGAGGCCATACCACTATAAAACTCCTCTGCGAAGCTTATAGTCAGTTAGTTGGTTCATATCTTTCTAGAACGGGGTTGCCTAAGGAGATTCTAAAGGACTAAGGGACCCCATTTATGTCAAAGGTAATGAGGGAGTTGTTGAAAACCCTGAAAATTACACAATTCCATACCTCAGTCTACCATCCACAAATGTACGGCTTGGTGAAAAGGTTTAATAAAACCTTGAAGGCCATGTTGAAGAAGGTCATACAGAAGGATGGCCAATACTGGGACTGCCTCCTGCCACACCTTCTGTTCTCAATCAGAGAAGTCCATCAGGCCTCTACTGGATTCTTCCCTTTAGAAATGTTGTATGACTGAAAGGATGTAGGAAAGGAGACATGGGAGGCGGAGTCTACACCCTATTGGAGTGTAATTGAACATGTAGTCTAAATATTTGCTGAAGTGATGCAAATTGTGAAAGAACACTCCCTCAAAGCAAAAGAGGCACAGTTAATTGTGTACAATAGATCGGTGAGGGTGATACACTTCAATCCTGGGGATCAGATACTGGTGCTGGTACCTATGGTGGAGAATAAATTCCTGGCCAAGTGGCAAGGCCCGTATGAAGTAGCTGAAAAGGTTGACGACATCAACTATAAAGTCCACCAACCAGGGAGAAGGAAGCAATGTCAGGTGTACCACAATAACCTGACTAAGCCATGACAGGATATGGAGTCCATGGAAGCTCCATATTTGGTGGCTAAGTTTGAATCTGATGTGGAAGAGGTGAAATGGCAGAGCAGCTGTCACATGCCCAAAAGCAACAGTGCCAAGAGTTGCTACATCAGAACAGAGACCTGTTCTCATAAATACCGGGCTGCACTCAGATCATAGAGCATGAAGTTCTTACTGAGCCTCAGGTCTGGGTAAACTTGAAGCCATATCAGATTCCTCAAGCCTGCCAAGTGGTGATCTCGAAAGAGGTGAAGTGGATGCTGAGCCTGGGAGTAATTCAAAAGTCCAAGAGTGGATGGTCTAGTCCCATAGTCTTAGTGCTGAAACCAGAAGGGTAATGGTGGTTTTGCAATGACTATAGGAAGCTGAATGAGGTCTCTAAGTTCAATACCTACCCAATGTCCAGTGTTGATGAATTGACTGAAAGGCAACAGCCGGCCCAGTACATTACCACACTTGACCTCACAAAAGGGTATTGGCAAATTGCCATGTCCCAAATCGCCAAGGAGAAGGCTGCCTTCTTAATGTCAGATGGATACTTTCAGTACACAAGGATGCCATTTGGGTTACAAGGAGCACCAGTCACCTTCCAGAGAGCCATAGACTCGATCTTAGCTCCCCACAAGAAGTACCCAGCAGCCTACCTGGGTGACATCATGATCTTCAGTGAGGATTGGGGAAGCCTTCAGAAGGGGATGGCTTCTATAAACCCCCAAAAAGTTCCTTGGTAATGGAGGATGCTTAATACTTGGGTTATGTCATAGGCAGAGGCTAAATAAAACCCAAGATAAATAAAGTTGGCACTATCCAGAGTTGGCCACAACCCCTCTCAAAGAAGCAAGTCAGAGCATTCTTGTGCATTGTGGACTATTACCGCTGGTTTATTGCTAAGTTCATCATGATCGCCTCCCTTTCGATAGACCTCCTTAAAGGGATAAAGTCAGCTATGGCTAAGTGGTACTGTTTGTGATCCGAATTGACGAGTTAGATGTCAGGCTTGGCAGTGTCCTATCGCAAGAGATAAATGGGGAATAGCACAACATAATGTATTTAAGTCGGAAGCTGACATCCAGTGAGAGGAATTACTCCATAGTGGAGAAGGAATATTTGGCCATTAAGTGGGAGTTAAACACTCTAAGGTACTATCTTTTTTGCATGAACTTTAGGCTAGTGTCAGTCCTGCACCGCTGAGGAGGATGATGGAGAAGAAGGGGAACAATACCTGAGTTCCTAGGATTTCAGGATTTTAGTTTCCATGTAGCTCATAGACCCAGGAAACTGCATGGTAATGTTGACACACTGTAGAGGGTCCACTATTTGGTAGCGAAAGCTGCCAAGTAGGGATGAGCAAACATGCTCAATGATGCTCAGGTATAACTAGGGTATCACAGTGCAAGAGCAGGAAGAGTGACAGAATCCAGTCTGTAGACAGGGATTAGGCCTGTGCAGTCCATTGGCAAAAATATAGCTGGAGGTAGCAAATTGGTATATCATAAACAATAAAACATAACCTTTAATGATTCTTTAAAAACCATACATCAAATCTAAACAAACATGTGCCAAAGTGCAATTGTGCAGTGCTCTATTAAAAACAAACCGTTTTGTACTTTATGAGGTACCATATGGCCCTTGACATTATCGTATTTCTTGTCCAGGTGTTTCAAAACCTGGACTCTCCGACCATATGGGCCTTATATATATGTGATTGTGTGCCAACCGGCCTTTATGTCATCAGAATTATTATTACTTAATAGACATGTATCCAGCCCGTATACAAATAGCACAGCATATGTACAGCATCGGTCAAATGCATAAGCATAAAATCACCTCATCAGCAAATTGTATCCATTTATGATACCACTATAGAAACTGAGACCGCTGTACTTATCTTTAAACGCTTCTATAAAGAACGGATGATCAGGTAAGGTCCATCTGAAAACCTCAAGATCGTGACCCGATCTCCAGAATTGTCACCCAACGCGTTTCATCAATGTCTGACTCATCAGGGGTATTGTGACACCTTCTTCTGGCGCATAGCACGCCCGTTGTGAGATAGCTGCCTTTTATAAATCGCGGCATACCGCGGCTTATTGCCGTTTCCGGTTGCCCCGTTCAGTACTTCCGGTTTGCGCATGACGCCGGCATCTGCTCAGGCAACTTGCCCCACTTCCTGGGTTTTCCTAAACAGGCGCCGCGCGTCATGTTGAGACAGGAACCGACCATACCTTGCCCCACTTCCTGGGCGTAACCGGGCCTGTCGGTCTGCATATCAAAATATTGCGTGATTGGTCTAAGCAGTCACCTGACCATCACGTATCATTAGGAGCCGCTCACTTTATTTTGTTGCATCAATCTAATAGTGCGGCTTCATTTACTCAATCATAAATGTTGAATGCGTCCCCCTATCATTATTTATACGGGATCCGAATTACTAAGTCATTTTATGATTGCATAGGCGTTATGAATCAGTACAAAACGCCAACACCCATATTATGGACATTGTCAGGGATTATCTTGTGAATAAAAACAAATTCTTTACACCCCATCATAGGAAAAGAAACAGAAAAAAAGAAGAGTCAAGATACCAACTACAAATTATGTATAATGTGGAAATTATTCAATTATTTTTGTTGCATGCATACGAAGGGGATACCACCAACCTCCATGTATCTGTAGGAATTATAGAAAGGGTGCCCACTAAATCTGGCCCTATATGTCCCTAACTAGCTGTTCCCTACCTCACGCGGAGGTTGGCACCCTAAATTCCTGCGCAAATGGCGCCCCCACTCCTCGTCGGCTCTCCCTGAACTAGAAAGCCCTATTAAAACTCCCTACAAGAAGGAAGAAAAGGAAAGTGTCTCATTCAGTCCTTTGGGATATACAGATTGTAATGAGAAAATCCAATATGTTTCTCTTTGGAGTATGCGTTTATCCCAATCACCTCCTCTTGGATTTTGGGGGACCTTTTCTATGCCCATGAAACTGACCGCCTTCACGTCACCCTTATGTCTTTGGTTGACATGGGTGGCTACCGGTGTATCACGTTTAAGAATTATATCTCTATGGTGTTCACCTACCCTCACCCTCAGCTCCCTCTTGGTCTTGCCGATGTATTCAAGGCCACAGCTACAGGTGATTTTATATACCACTCCTATTGATCTGCAGTTAATGAATTGACCAATACGGTAGATCTTTCCTGTGACATTGCTCTGAAATTCTTTACTCTGTTGAATAGAGGTACAATATTTACAGCTACCACATCTGTAACAGCCTTTCGGCTGTGTACCTAGCCATGTTGGGCTGTATGAGGTTTTCTGGGTATAATGGCTGCGGACCAACCTATCCCTCAAGGAGCGGCCCCTCCTAAATGTAATTTGTGGATTGTCCGAGATCAAGCCTCCAAGATCTTTGTCCATACATAATATTGGCCAATGTCGGTTCATAATGGCTCTCAGCTCATTTGCCCCATTGGAAAAAGTGGTGATGAACCTTATGATATTGTCTTCATTGGTTTGCTGTTTGGGTATAAGTAGTTCTTTTCTTTCCTTCTCTACCGTAGATTTATAAGCCCCTTTAAGAATGTCATCTGGGTATCCTCGTTCATGAAAACGAGATCTAAGGTCATCTGCTTGTCTCTTAAAGTCTCTCTGATCAGTACAATTCCTTTTCATGCGTAGGTACTGGCCTTTAGGAATACCTTTTTTCAAGGGGACTGGGTGACTGGATTCCCATCTTAGAAGGGAGTTCGTAGAGGTAGGTTTCCTGTATGTTTCTGTAACTATACGGCCATTTTCTCCCCTCTTAATGACTATGTCCAGGAAGGGTAGTCTATTCGCACTAACCTCACACGTGAAGCTAAGACCAATATCATTTATATTAAGATCTTTCACAAAGGTTCTAAAACTGTTCTCATCACCTCTCCAAATAACAAATACGTCGTCGATGTAGCGGAGCCATAGCACTATTTTGTCCTCCGCCACATCAACCTGCTCACCAAAAACGACATTTTCCTCCCACCAGCCCAGGAGCAAATTTGCGTACGATGGCGCACAAGGATTGCCCATCGCAGTGCCCCTGAGCTGATGGAAGAACCTGCCATCAAAAAGAAAAAAATTTTTTGTGAGACAGAATTCCAAGGCTTGCATAACGAACAAGCTATGTCTCGTACATTGGACGCCCCTTGTCTTTAGGAAATAGTCCGCAGCCATTAGACCTTTATCATGGGGAATGGATGAGTACAAGGCTTCTACATCTATTGAACCCAATATCATATCGGTGTCCAATTCGATGTGGTCGAGTTTCAATAAAAGGTCGGTGGTATCCCTTGTATAGGAACTAAGTGATGTAACAAATGGTCTTAAAATTTTGTCTACATATATACCCAGATTTTGGGTTAGACTTCCTATACCCGATATAATCGGTCGGCCTTTCAAGGGCGAAAGGCCTTTATGAATTTTAGGCAGAGCATAGAATGTTGCCACAGTCGGGTGTTGTGGAATCAAAAAATCTTTCTCATTTTTATCAATGAGTTTTGCCTGAAGGGCCCCATTCACCAACTTCTTAAGATCATTCAAAAAAGTGTTTGTGGGGTTATGTTCCATTCTTTCATACCCCATAGATCTATCTAACAATGAGTAGCACATGGTTTTATATTGTGCTACATCCATCAATACTATATTCCCCCCTTTATCTGCGGGTTTCACTATTATAGTATTGTCTCTCTCCAGCTCCAGAAGCCCATCCATCTCAGACTTGGTAAGGTTATGGAATCGTCTTTTTTTCCCATTATCCAATTCCTTGATATCTCTAGATACCAAGTTGGCAAATATATCAAGGGCCCCTATATCATTGCTAATAGGTGGCATTTATTTACTCTTATTTTTTAATTGTGTGAATGGTCCCTCACCCAAATCATTGGGATTCATATCCCCCAAATTGAACAAAAATCTCACATCATTAAGTAGGTCTCCCTCTATACCCAATTCAGTGCAGCTTTTTTTATCCATATTTATAAAATGTTTTTTCCACTTAAGTTTACGGATGAAGAGCTGTAAATCCTTAATCGTTTCAAAACATTCAAGATCCGATGTTGGGACAAAAGACATCCCCTTACTAAGAACCGCCATCTGTTCTTTACTGAGGGATTTCGAGGAAAGGTTAATTATATGATTGTCTATACGGGGTTCCTGCCATTGAACCTGTTTCTTAATGGGTAGCTTGTGTCTAAAAAATGATCCCTCTGTGGGGAACCTCGACCAGATCCTCTCCCCGTACGTAGACCCCCCCTTCCCCTTACTCTCCCTCTTCCAGGTTTGTACCTCGTTTCTGAATCAGAAAACTCAGCCTCTGAAGATGATATATCTGTCTCCTGCGGTCTATTAGTTTTTCCGTAATATACTGAATATGCTTTATTATCCCTGAATTCTTGTAAATCCCGAATAAAATATTTATGTTTCCTTTCTTTAAGATGATATTGAAATTTTTCTATAATGTTTTGTAGACTAGATTCTTTCACCGTAAACTCGGCCTCTGCAGAAAATTTCTTCGTGACCTCTATCTGATCTCTCAGACGTTCGTTAATATTATTTAACATACACTTCTCCTCCTCAAGGAGTATTTTCATAAGTTTCAATGAACTATCAGTTGCTTTTTTCTCTAATTTGGCCAAGAGTGTTGTATTCTTATATCTATAACCAAAGTTAATTGATATTCTAAGATGGCGGGGAACTATTCCTGCTTTTATATAACTTTCCAAGCTCTGTACCTCCCACCATGAAGTAACTTGTTCTTTATAAACCTTGGTCAACTCTTTAAAAGCAGCACTGAAAGAGGGTATATACTTTTTCTGTGTAAAGGTACCATCTGAAAATACGTCTTTCGCTTCATTGATCCACTGATTGATGTCTATTCCTGTAGCAAGGAATCCTGCCATGTCCAACTATTACAAATTATATAGCGGGGGTGTCTCAAACCAATGTCAGATATTTAGAGGTAGCAAATTGGTATATCATAAACAATAAAACATAACCTTTAATGATTCTTTAAAAACCATACATCAAATCTAAACAAACATGTGCCAAAGTGCAATTGTGCAGTGCTCTATTAAAAACAAACCGTTTTGTACTTTATGAGGTACCATATGGCCCTTGACATTATCGTATTTCTTGTCCAGGTGTTTCAAAACCTGGACTCTCCGACCATATGGGCCTTATATATATGTGATTGTGTGCCAACCGGCCTTTATGTCATCAGAATTATTATTACTTAATAGACATGTATCCAGCCCGTATACAAATAGCACAGCATATGTACAGCATCGGTCAAATGCATAAGCATAAAATCACCTCATCAGCAAATTGTATCCATTTATGATACCACTATAGAAACTGAGACCGCTGTACTTATCTTTAAACGCTTCTATAAAGAACGGATGATCAGGTAAGGTCCATCTGAAAACCTCAAGATCGTGACCCGATCTCCAGAATTGTCACCCAACGCGTTTCATCAATGTCTGACTCATCAGGGGTATTGTGACACCTTCTTCTGGCGCATAGCACGCCCGTTGTGAGATAGCTGCCTTTTATAAATCGCGGCATACCGCGGCTTATTGCCGTTTCCGGTTGCCCCGTTCAGTACTTCCGGTTTGCGCATGACGCCGGCATCTGCTCAGGCAACTTGCCCCACTTCCTGGGTTTTCCTAAACAGGCGCCGCGCGTCATGTTGAGACAGGAACCGACCATACCTTGCCCCACTTCCTGGGCGTAACCGGGCCTGTCGGTCTGCATATCAAAATATTGCGTGATTGGTCTAAGCAGTCACCTGACCATCACGTATCATTAGGAGCCGCTCACTTTATTTTGTTGCATCAATCTAATAGTGCGGCTTCATTTACTCAATCATAAATGTTGAATGCGTCCCCCTATCATTATTTATACGGGATCCGAATTATTAAGTCATTTTATGATTGCATAGGCGTTATGAATCAGTACAAAACGCCAACACCCATATTATGGACATTGTCAGGGATTATCTTGTGAATAAAAACAAATTCTTTACACCCCATCATAGGAAAAGAAACAGAAAAAAAGAAGAGTCAAGATACCAACTACAAATTATGTATAATGTGGAAATTATTCAATTATTTTTGTTGCATGCATACGATGGGGATACCACCAACCTCCATGTATCTGTAGGAATTAATCAGAGAGACTTTAAGAGACAAGCAGATGACCTTAGATCTCGTTTTCATGAACGAGGATACCCAGATGACATTCTTAAAGGGGCTTATAAATCTACGGTAGAGAAGGAAAGAAAAGAACTACTTATACCCAAACAGCAAACCAATGAAGACAATATCATAAGGTTCATCACCACTTTTTCCAATGGGGCAAATGAGCTGAGAGCCATTATGAACCGACATTGGCCAATATTATGTATGGACAAAGATCTTGGAGGCTTGATCTCGGACAATCCACAAATTACATTTAGGAGGGGCCGCTCCTTGAGGGATAGGTTGGTCCGCAGCCATTATACCCAGAAAACCTCATACAGCCCAACATGGCTAGGTACACAGCCGAAAGGCTGTTACAGATGTGGTAGCTGTAAATATTGTACCTCTATTCAACAGAGTAAAGAATTTCAGAGCAATGTCACAGGAAAGATCTACCGTATTGGTCAATTCATTAACTGCAGATCAATAGGAGTGGTATATAAAATCACCTGTAGCTGTGGCCTTGAATACATCGGCAAGACCAAGAGGGAGCTGAGGGTGAGGGTAGGTGAACACCATAGAGATATAATTCTTAAACGTGATACACCGGTAGCCACCCATGTCAACCAAAGACATAAGGGTGACGTGAAGGCGGTCAGTTTCATGGGCATAGAAAAGGTCCCCCAAAATCCAAGAGGAGGTGATTGGGATAAACGCATACTCCAAAGAGAAACATATTGGATTTTCTCATTACAATCTGTATATCCCAAAGGACTGAATGAGACACTTTCCTTTTCTTCCTTCTTGTAGGGAGTTTTAATAGGGCTTTCTAGTTCAGGGAGAGCCGACGAGGAGTGGGGGCGCCATTTGCGCAGGAATTTAGGGTGCCAACCTCCGCGTGAGGTAGGGAACAGCTAGTTAGGGACATATAGGGCCAGATTTAGTGGGCACCCTTTCTATAATTCCTACAGATACATGGAGGTTGGTGGTATCCCCTTCGTATGCATGCAACAAAAATAATTGAATAATTTCCACATTATACATAATTTGTAGTTGGTATCTTGACTCTTCTTTTTTTCTGTTTCTTTTCCTATGATGGGGTGTAAAGAATTTGTTTTTATTCACAAGATAATCCCTGACAATGTCCATAATATGGGTGTTGGCGTTTTGTACTGATTCATAACGCCTATGCAATCATAAAATGACTTAATAATTCGGATCCCGTATAAATAATGATAGGGGGATGCATTCAACATTTATGATTGAGTAAATGAAGCCGCACTATTAGATTGATGCAACAAAATAAAGTGAGCGGCTCCTAATGATACGTGATGGTCAGGTGACTGCTTAGACCAATCACGCAATATTTTGATATGCAGACCGACAGGCCCGGTTACGCCCAGGAAGTGGGGCAAGGTATGGTCGGTTCCTGTCTCAACATGACGCGCGGCGCCTGTTTAGGAAAACCCAGGAAGTGGGGCAAGTTGCCTGAGCAGATGCCGGCGTCATGCGCAAACCGGAAGTACTGAACGGGGCAACCGGAAACGGCAATAAGCCGCGGTATGCCGCGATTTATAAAAGGCAGCTATCTCACAACGGGCGTGCTATGCGCCAGAAGAAGGTGTCACAATACCCCTGATGAGTCAGACATTGATGAAACGCGTTGGGTGACAATTCTGGAGATCGGGTCACGATCTTGAGGTTTTCAGATGGACCTTACCTGATCATCCGTTCTTTATAGAAGCGTTTAAAGATAAGTACAGCGGTCTCAGTTTCTATAGTGGTATCATAAATGGATACAATTTGCTGATGAGGTGATTTTATGCTTATGCATTTGACCGATGCTGTACATATGCTGTGCTATTTGTATACGGGCTGGATACATGTCTATTAAGTAATAATAATTCTGATGACATAAAGGCCGGTTGGCACACAATCACATATATATAAGGCCCATATGGTCGGAGAGTCCAGGTTTTGAAACACCTGGACAAGAAATACGATAATGTCAAGGGCCATATGGTACCTCATAAAGTACAAAACGGTTTGTTTTTAATAGAGCACTGCACAATTGCACTTTGGCACATGTTTGTTTAGATTTGATGTATGGTTTTTAAAGAATCATTAAAGGTTATGTTTTATTGTTTATGATATACCAATTTGCTACCTCTAAATATCTGACATTGGTTTGAGACACCCCCGCTATATAATTTAAAAATCAAAAATATAGCTGCAGCTTTATTTGTGGGTACTACGTCCTTTGAGATCTTTTTTGTGTTATATAACACAATCAAAATTTGTTGAAACATTTTCCTGGGCTATGTTTCCCAGCCATACACTATTCTGTAGTGTGGAGTACATTTCTGTGCTTTCTAAAACTGAGAAAAAGCTTTTACAAATTTCTCAGCCATGCAGTGTTACGTGTTCTCTAAACATTTCTGTGATCTTTAAAACTGAGAAAAAGCATTTAAAATGTTGCTGGGTTACATTCTCAGCCATACTTTACAGTATTACATGGTCTGGGTACAATTCAGTTATCTATAAAACTGAAAAAACCATTGAAAAATTTTTCTGGAATGAATTTGATTGTCATCCATACACTTTTGCATTCTTTCTGTTACATTTTGGTAGAGCAGACTCCCAAAAACCGCTTTGATTGCTGCAAGTGACCAATTATTTTCTTTTATTAAAAATAAGCTTGATTTCAAGAGACCTAGTAAAAAATGTGTGGCCCCCCTGAGGGTCCGGTCGCCACAGAGGTACTGCACCTCATCCAGAGCTGTGGTATTCCATCCTCAAGTAAGTAGGGAGCACCACCTGGGACTTCAATACTTGCTTGCAACACACGCTAGTTCAGTCAGGGCATCTGGGTGTACCCTTTGGGAGGATGACTTCATCCCAGACTGGCTAGGAAAGGGTGTTTGTAGGTTAGTGAGAAAGGTAGAGAAGGGGAGGAGCTAAGGAGCTGGGGTGACAAGGAGTGTAGCCAATCAGTGACAGAGAGATGACAGTGAGTGGGCAGAGTTAAGCCTGAGGATCTTTCTCGATGATCCAGTCAGTTGGTGACGGGACAGCGAAGGAGTAAGAGGAGTCAAAGCCAGAGTGAAGGAAGAACTGAAAAGGAGTTTATAGAGAACAGAAGGAGTTATGAGGGGCACAGGAAGTGCAGCAGCCACCCATGGGGCCCACACTGGAAGGACTAAGGTCGCAGTGAGGGTACCGGCCCCTGAGCCCAGTGGAGAAGAAGACAGACTCAGCTGGCAAGCCGGAGCCTGAGTTGACTGCAAGTACCTCAGCCACATCCACATCTATTCCCTGAAAAGGTGGCTAGGTAGAAGATCCCGGGGCCTGACCCACGTTGCCCGGCAAGGTCCAAGGCTGCTGGCTTAGGGACATTGTTATGAAGGTGCTAGGCGAGAGGAAAGACTAGCACAGGGAGACAACCAGAAAGAGAGGAAAACACAAAAGGAAGTCCTGGAATGGTGTTTCCCAAATTAACTGAGAGTTGGCTGGATCCCTTATCAGGAGGACACAGTGCTAAGTGGGACACCTGAGCGCACAGGTCAAGTGTGAGTAAAAGCCGTGAAACTGCACCTCACTGTCATTTGTGTCGTTCGTGTCCCACTTGCTTAACAACACACATAACATCACAGTCACCAACTCACCAAGTAACATCCTAGCTGCCCTGGGACACAGCTCTGCCCGTGGAGAGCTACACCATCTCTGCTGCCGTACCACCGTTCCAGAGGATCTGTATAGCAGCGTTGGCTACCCTGGCCGAATACTACGAGTGGCGTCACGATTCCCCCTTTCCCTATCATTTCCTACCATCTTCCCGCTCATTGAACTTCCATCTTCATCGGACTCACAGGGCCACGGACCGGATCACTATCACCACCGTGACACACTTCCCCTTTAAAAGAGCCTGACCGGCCCGGTACCGAGTAACCCCCGGCCCTGCGGGGCGCTCCAACTGGCATCACGAACAGGATATAAACTTTATTCTCATTTAATTACACACCAAATTTACATGACTGCCCGGGGCCACGGACTGGGTCACTGCCACTGTGACATTTCCCATTGAAGTTAACGGGCCCGGTACCGAGTATCCCATGGCCCCTGAGGCACATCAATTTTGGCATCACGAACAGGATGTGTTGGCGTCAAATGCACTTCTGAAAAGAACACCACGGAACAGAGGCCAGAGGGAGCCCAGAGTAACTCTGTTGCTTCACTATAGTGAATAGATCCATTGGGGGTTTCATCTGTCACGTCACTCAGAGATTTAGATGGAAACAACAAAGTAAGTGGCTAGAATAGAGCGCTGGATAACTGTGATCCCAAATGTTATGTAAAATGTTCCCAATAAAAGCTTCCCCTCAATCCACAAAAAAAAACAAGTCCCCACTCAGGTCTGTCATCTGTTAATGGAAATATAGGGGGCTTCCACGTTACTTGTAGCACAAAGGCTCTGGAAAAGCGAAATGGCTCCTCAACCGCCAGAAGACATTCAGCAGATTTTTTTTCTCCCATATCCATAAGCCCCCCTCCCTTCTGAGCACCAGTGTGCCTAAACAACATTTAGTGCCAACGTGTTTGGCATTTCTGTAGTGAAGAGAGCCCACCTAATTTACAGGTGCGTGTCTCCAGAAGCATGAGCTGGGCATAATGTACTGGTCACTACAATGGCAGTTTGCAATTTTCACACAGCAACATCCACTGCTGCCTGTTTCTGGAAAACACCCATGGAGTCAAAATCGTCACTACATCTGTAGATAAATTTCCAAATGGTTATAATTTCCAAAATGGGGTCACTTGAGGGGTGATTCTGCTTTTCTAACACTTAGGGGCTCTTTATATTAAATTCACAAACTAGTCTAGGAAAATCTGCTCTCCAGGAGGCAAATAGCACTCTATCCATCCGAGTCACTCCATATGGCAAAGTAGTACTGTACAGCTACATGTGGAGTAGTTCTACATGCAGCAGAAATTGTGGGACAAATTCTGGTGCCATTTTTACCCATTTCCCAGTGTGAAAATGTAAAACTTGGGGCTAACTTACAATCTTGGTGGTAAAAATGTAAATTATTTTTTCTTCACTGCCCAATGGTATAAACGTTTGTGACACACCTGTGGTGTCAGTATAATCAATGCACCCATAAATGAATTTATTGAGAGGTTTAATTGGTAAAATGGGGTCACTTATGGGGGTTTCTGCTGTTCTGGCACCTCAAGGACTCTGTCAGTGTAACATGGCACCCTCAAACAAGTGCAGCAAAATCTGCACTGTAATATGTATGGTTCTACTTCCCTTTTGAGCTTTGCACTGTGCCTCAAAAGTAGTTTTCAACCACACATAGGGTATCTGTGAACTCAGGAGAAATTGCACAACAAACTTTGGGGTCCATTTTCTCTTTTTGCCCCTGTGAAAATACAAAATTTGTAGCTAAAAAAGATTTTTGCTGGAAAAATGTGATTTTTTTTATTTTCATGGCTTAACGTTATAAACTTCTGTGAAGCACCTGGGGGTTCAAGGTACTCAATACACATCTAGATAAGGTCGCAAAGGGGCTAGTTTCCAAAATGGCATCACTTATGGGGGTTTCCACTGTTTAGGCACATTAGGAGCTCTTCAAATGCGACATAGCGTCCGTTAATTATTCCATCAAATTTTGCATTCCAAAAGTCAAATGACGTTCCTTCCCTTCCAAGCCCTGCTGTGTGCCCAAACAGTTGTTTTCCCCCACATATGGTTTAATCAGGAGTAATTGCACAACAAAATGTATGGTCAATTTTCTCCTGTTACTCTGGGAAAGTAAAAAAAAATATGTCTACTGTAAAGGAAAATTTTTGTGAAAAATTAAAAGTTTATTTCTTCCTTCCATATTTCAAAAAGTCCTGTGAAGCACCTAAAGGGTTAATAAACTTCTTAAATCTGGTTTTGAGTATACTGAGGGGTGCAGTTTTTAGAATGGTGCCATTTTTGGTATTTTCTGTCATATAGACCCCTCAAAGTGACTTCAAGTGTGAGGTGGTCCATAAAAAAATGGTTTTGCAAATATTGTTGTAAAAATGAGAAATCGCTGGTCATCTTTTAACCCCTATAACTTCCTAACAAAAAATGATGCTTCCAAAATTGTGCTGATGTAAAGTAGACATGTGGGAAATTTTATTTATTAACTATTTTGATGACTCTCTGATTTAAGGGCACAACATTTAAGTTTGAAAATTGCAAAATTTTCGAAATTTTTGCCAAATTTCCGTTTTTTCACAAATAAATGCAAGTCATATCAAAGAAATATTATCACTAACATAAAGTACAATATGTCACGAGGCAACATTCTCAGAATCAGTGGCATCCATAGAAGTGTTACAGAGTTATTTCCTCATAAAATGACAGTGGTCAGAATTGTAAAAATTGGCCTGGTCATGAAGGTGAAAACAGGCTTCGAGACGAAAGGGTTTAAGTGAACTTTAACACTCATTATGTGCTATGTATTGTATAATTTACCTGTGATATCCTTATTGTATCTTTGTTAACTGTTGTTAGAACTATTGCTATTTTATGCCATAACTGAGGAAATAAATAGCTCATAGATTGTTCCCCCTTGGGTTCCTCTTGCATCTGACCACCTGCATTACACTTTGCCTTGTGGCTGAATACAATTGCACATCACAATTTTAAGATTAATGTTTTAAAAATAACTAGATAACTAGATAACCATGTGTCATTTCCTTTACAATATAAAAAAAACTTTCTACTTCTTGTTGATATATTATATAATATCCAAATAAAATACATATAAATTTGTGGATGTGACATGCAAAAAGTTCCTGGTGTAGGAATACTTTTTCAAGCCACTGTACATACAAAAGCTTAAACAATTAATGCCTTAGACTATTTTAAATCCTTTCTATTGTTGAGATTTACCAGCTTTTTATCCAAAATCTCACTGTAAACCTAAAAGAGCAAATGGTATGTAGTTACTGTCCATAGCATTGTAAACATCTACGAAACATGAAAAGAAAATATTCAAACTACAAATAGCACAACATCAGCACAATTATTTTCTAATCAAGGTCACATAAACAAAAAGTCTAGGTGTAGCAAGTAGCATGTGTAATCTGCCATACTGTACTACAAACTCCTGAATAGACCATTTAAAAAGTAACAGGAGTTAAAGTATTATATCAATGTAACCAAATTTGTTGCTAAAAGCTAATAAAAACATAAAAAGCTAGAGTACTGTCCACATAATAAGAGTTAGATGTGCACAGAAATAAACAAATAATCATCAGTGTTTAAATCAGGCAAGCTACATTTTAAAAAGTTCCTATTGATATATTTGTCCTTAGGGCAGCACAAAGGCTAAGTGGTTAGCATTGCAGTGTCCTGGGTTCAAATCCCACCAAGGACAACATCTGCAAGGAGATTGTATATTGTATGTTCTCTTCGTGTTTGCATGGGTTTCCTCCGGGTACTCCGGTTTCCTCCCACATTCCAAAGACTTACTGATAGGAAACTTAAGGGGGTTTTACACATAGCGATATCGCTAGCAATATCGCTAAAACGTCACCGGTTTTGTGACGTTATAGCAATATCGCTATGTGTGATACTTACCTCTGACCAGCTCCCCCGCTGTCCATCGCTGATCGCGTGAGATCGGGTGGCTCCATTTCTCGTCATCTGCTTCCTGCTGGGCTTCCTACTGTGTGAGACGAGCGATGCTGGACCCGGGCGGGAGGACGTCAGGATCGCTGTGTGTGAATGGTAAGTATCGTGCGCTGCGTCGCTGCTGCATCGCTGTGAGATCTTTCTGTGTGAAAGCTCACTAGCGATCATTTAGCGATGCACCAGCTATCCTGACCAGGTCGGATCGCTGGTCGGATCACTGGTGCATCGCTAAATGTAAAAGGGCCTTTAGATTGTGAGCCCCATTGGGGACAGTAATGATGTATGTAAAGCGCGGTGGAATTAATGGCTCTATATAAATGAGTAAAATTAAATAAAATAATTAACTGTTTGTCTAAAAAAAATTCATATTCAGTGAAGTGCAAATTGCCTCTTCAGAAAGAAAGAGGACTTTTACTCTACAGCGCCACCTATTGGTAGTAGCGATCCTACAAGTCACAATCAACCCTTTAACGAGTCTTGTAATATGACTTAGGATAAAATAATAATAATAATAATATTCAGTGAAGGTGAGTCCTAGTTCATGGCAGTTATCAAATAGTCAAAAAGCCATTTTGGCTTGTATTATGATCCACATAGGACAAATATAGGTATGGTCAATCAAAAATAGCTTTAAAGTTCTGTGTGTGGCATAAAGCAGGGCTCTAACTGGTAGTGTCTTCCTTTGACTTTCACCAATCTCACAAATTGTCACACTGATATCATTGGTTCCACTGTGGGTACCTACATTCACGGTCGGACTGAGGCACCGAGACACAGGAGAATCCTCCAGTGGGCCCCGCTCCCAGCTCCTGCCTCCTTCATTAGTCCCTGCCCTGCCTTGCATGTCAATAGTGCCTACAACTGACTGGCCATGCTATGTGCAGATGTCAGGCGCATTGGCGGCTGGGCACAACTCCTAGACTAGGAGCAAACTACCCTCATCCAGCTGAGAACACTGAGCCAGCTATTTCCACATCATCCTATAAATCCCAGCAATGATGTCGCTGGGCTCCTCTGTGCGCACAGGACCTGTGATGTGGTCACAGGAGGGAAGGAGTCAGGGGTCACATGATCAGGGGCCTCAATGTATGCAGGACTCTGCTGTGCTGGTTGTCATGGTGCTGAATGAGGGGAAGTTTATGTGTGGGGTCAGGAGGGGTTTACAGGGTGGATGTAGAAGAGCTGTGTGTATGAGGTGTACAGAACGGAGCCATGTGTGTTGGTCGCCCTCCCAGGGCTGTGGGGTACTCGGTACCGGGCCCGATGAGCTTCAATGGGAGATGTCACGGCAGCTGGGACCCGGCCCGTGGCCCTGGGTGCCCAATGTAAAAAGGGGGGAATGTTCAGTGTGCTTATGATGATTAGAGTTTATGAATGAATGAGTCGTGATGCCACCTGTGGTGTTCGGCAATGAGGATGTTGAGCCGACGCTGCAGACAGATCCTCTGGGACAGATGGTGTGGTGCAGCAATGATGTTATAGCCCTCCACAGGCAGGGCTGTAGTCCCAGGGCAGAGTAGGTGAAGTGACTCTTAGATGATGTAGTGTCGGGCGCAAGGGATGTAGCAGTGCTGGGCAGGTTGACGAAGGAATAAGTGGAGGACACCAGGGCATGTAGTTCCAAAGCTTTACTCACAGTCTGTTGTGGCACCAGAGCCCACATCCGTGCCGTGTCCTCTGGGTCAGGAGCTCAGCCAACCTCCAGGCAAGATGAAGCACTCCCTTCCAACACTCCGCCAACATATGTGCCTTTTCTGAACGTCTCCCTCTTAGCGCCTTTAGTGAGTTCCTCCTGTCAGATGTTCCTATGAACTCTACTTGTATGGCAGACAGCTGTAGCCGGCTTCGGGGACTCCTTACTACCTAGTCCCAGCTCACACACGTTGCTGTTGTGCCCCCAAGTCTGGTGTGGGAATAAAATGGTGACAACGTCTATTCCTCTGGTGTCTGCTGCAGGACCTCTGCTGCGGCCTTGCGCTTAGAACTTGGGAAGGGTTCTCCTCTAACCCTAATCCTTGGTTCTGTTCTTCTCCTCACGTTCCATACTAATCTTTCCCTTCTTATGGAGAATCAGGCTTTCTCAATATCTCTTTCCTGTGCCAGCAGACCCAGGTCACTGAGGTCTGCTGCAGCACTTCCTTCAATCCATCCCTCTCAGGGGAGCTTCTCTCACAGACTGACATAGTCGTAATGATCTCCTGCTCTCTTGTGCAGACTAAGCTCCACCCACCTCCCAGCACTCTTCATGTTCCAAGCAGGGAGCCACCAAGGGTGCTTTGCTACACTACTATGTTGTGTGGGATGCAGGTGTTGGAGTGTGGTCAGGTGTCTCCACCTTACCTGAATGGTGGAGTACCACACCTCAGGAAGAGGTGCAGTACCTCTGTAGTGACTGAACCCTCAGGGGCGCCACATGTGTATGAGGTATATGGAGCGGAGCCGCATGTGTATTGGGGGTATGGAGCAGAGCCGCGTGTGTACAAGGTGTGCGGAGCAGAACCATGTGTGGATGAGGTGTATGAATCGGAGCCATGTGTGTACGAGGTGTACAGAGCAGAGCCATGTGTGGACGAGGTGTACGGAATGGAGCCCTGTGTGTGCGAGGTGTACAGAGTGGAGGCACGTGTGTACGAGGTGTTCGGAGCAGAGCCACATGCATGCGGAGTGTACGGAGCAGAGCCGCGTGTGTATGGGGTAAGCGGAGGCACGTGTGTAAAAGGTGTAGGGAGCAGAGTCGTGTGTGTATGAGGTGCACGGAGCAGAGCTGTGCGGGTACGAGGTGTATGGAACGGAGCCCTGTGAATATACGGGGTGTATGGAGCGGAGCCGCATGTGTACGGGGTGTACGAAACAGAGCTCTGTGTGTACGAAGTGTACAGAGCTGAGCCATGTGTGTACGGAAAGGACCAGAGCCATGTGTGTACAAGGTTATGGAGTGGAGCCATGTGTGTACTGAGTGGAGCCATGTTTGTTCGAGGTGTACAGAGCATAGTCATGTGTGTACGAGGCATACAAAGCGGAACTGTGTGTGCATGAGGTGTGCGGAGCCATGCGTGTACAAGGTGTATGGTGGGGAGCATTCATACCTCCCAACTGTCCCAGATCTAGTCGGACAGTCCCGGTTTTGAGAGTCTGCCCCACTGTCCCGGCTGGGAGCTTACTTTTCCTGTGGACACAGGAGTACACGTCGGAGCCCCAAGCAGCACTTTAAAACTCGCATGTGACGTTCCACCGGAAGTGACGTGCTGGAAGCTGACCAAAAATTAGATAATTTCAAGAAGAGATTGTGACAGAACCATGGAGTCACTTCAGGGAATGCTTTAGATCCATTACCGTGTCCTCCTCCAACAGCACGGACAGTGGGATCACCTTGGAATCAGGGATGTCGGCCATATGAACAGATCATGATATGTCCTGCATGGGGAGGCTCAGGTAGGCATTACAATGGGAGCCAGGCTGCTATAGTATCTTTATAGAATTTTTCTTTCTCTCTCTGTTTCTTTCTTTCTATGTATTTTCTTTCTATTTTTCTCTCTTTCTTTCTCTCTCTGTTTCTTTCTCTCTCTCTGTTCTTTCTTTCCCTCTCTAATCTTTCTTTCTCTCTCTGTTTCTTTTTCTCTCTGTGTTTGTTTTCTCTCTCTCCTTGCTTTCTTTCTATCTTTCTCTGTTTTCTTTTTTCTCTCTCTCTGTTCTTTCTTTTCCTCAGTACCAGTCAGTGTGCCCACAGTGCCAGCCACTGTGCCCATAATGCCAGCCACTGTGCCCTCAGAACCAGACACTGTGATCAGCAGTGCTAAATGGGTGCATTTGGCGCGTGGACATGGGTATGACGAGTTGTGAAATGGGTGTGGTCGGGGTGTGGCCTAAAATTTGCTGCAGCATGCCACAGCCTTTGTTCCTCTTTCCCTTCTACAAAAGTTGGGAGGTATGATGGTGGGCACCAATAATGATTTTTCCCTGGTGGACCCAAGGTACTCTAGTCTGATGCTGCCTACATTGGGCACAAAATTTTAAGATAAATATTTAGAAGAAATTTAGCCATGCAAGACATACAAAATGTGAGCATTGCACAGAATCTTGTCTTAGGGACATGAAATAAAATAAAAAAATGAAATAAAATTAAAAAAGTAAACATAAATACGTAGATGGAGATTATTAAAACTGGCATTTTGTATGGTAGTTCTAAACTGAATATGAAGGTGGGCTGCGCTGCTGGAATAAATCAATTCTTCAGTCATTGTTTTTTCAAACTTGACAAATATGCCAGTACAGTATAGAAACGCGCTGTGAATAAAAAAAAACTTATTCTCATCACTATTTCTAAAGAATTGATTTACTCCAGCAGTGTGGACCCCCTACCTGTTCATCCAACTGGATCCAATATCTCCTGGAGCAGCTATTTTTCTTCTTGACTACATAGGAGTTGTGCCCATCACAACTCCACCAGGTGAATGCAACCTGCACTCTCCTACTCCTATATAGGGAATCACCCTACTGTAAGCTCTGTTTCCCACTTTTAGATTCTCTCAGACTTAAACGACAGTGACTGAAGTAATCATTTTGTAAAAAATGAAACACATTTTAGGCTTTCAATGTGCCAAAAAATGAAAGCAATACCTGCTGTGAACAAAGAGTTGCACTAACTTGCACCATTTACTGTCATAGATTAGTAAATCTATCACCACAAGGGTGGCCCTGATCCTCCACACAAAACTACCGTCTTTGCTCAACAGTTCCAAAAGAGACAAGAAATATAAAGTCTAAATTTTTAATTAACAAACTGGCCTAAATAGTTCAATTACAACACCACCACCAACATGAGTACAAACAAGAGTCTAGATTGAGCTTTCTATTCGATCCTGTGTGATAATTAAATGTTAATTAATATTGACTGTTACTGATAACTGACCTCACTTAAAGGGGTGTGACCTAAGATATTTCAGCAGCAAGGTATGAGTAAAAGTGTATTTGAGGTATATGCATTCTAGCCCTTAAGAGGACAAAGAGAAATGATGACCTATTACTCCATCCCAACAGCGGAGGCTCAATATCATGCAGTTCCAGTTAACTGATCCCTGATCATTTGCGCAAAGCAAAGCTGTGTACACTAAGTCTCTCTGGCAGCACACAGTAAGTGACAAGACTATGTCTTGAATGTGACTTCCAGCCTACGAGATGGAGAGAAGTAGAACAGAGACCATTTGGCTCCCTGCTCTACCATACAGTCATGGATGAAAACTTTGGCATCTTGAACTTGCGCCAGAAAATGAAGCATTTCTCCTTAGAAAGTTATTGCAAGTACACATGTTTTGTTATTCACATGTTTATCATCTTTGTGTGTATTGGAACAACACAAAAAAAGAAAAAAATGCAAATTGGACATAATTTCACACAAAATTCACAAAAGTTGCCGGACAAAATTGTTGGCACCCTCAACTTAATATTTGGCTGTACACCCTTTGGAATAGATAACTGAAGTCAATCGCTTCCAATAACAATCAACAAGCTTTTTACACCTCTCAGCTGGAATTTTGGACCACTCTTCTTTTGCAAACTGCTCCAGGTCTCTCATATTTTAATGGGGCCTTCTACCAACAGCAATTTTAAGATCTCTCCACATGTATTTAATGGGATTTAGATTGAGACTCATTGCTTACCACTTCAGAACTGTCCAGCGCTTAGTTCCTATCCATTTCTGAAGGCTTCCTGAAGTATGTATGGTGTCATTGTGTCGCTGGAAGACCAATGACCTAGGATGCAAACCCAGCTTTTTGACACTGGGCAACACAAAATCCCTTGATAATATTTGAATTTCATGATGCCTTGAACACAGTCAATGCACCCAGTAAAAGAGGCAGAAAACCAACCCCAAGACATCTTTGAACCTCCACCATATGTGACTGTAGGTGCTGTGTTCTTTCCTTTGCAGGCCTCAGTCTGTTTCTGGTAAACAGTCGATTTATGTGCTTTACCAAAAAAACTTTATCTTGTTCTCGTCTGTCCACAAGATGCTTTTCCCAGAGGGATTTTGGCTTAAGTACATTTTGGCAAACTGAAGTCCATCTTTTTTTATGACTGTGTCACTGTGTTATGTGTCATCAGTGGGTTCCTTCTGGGATTCCTGCCATAGCATTTCATTTAATTCAAAATGTCGACAGAAATTTGCACTGACACTTTAGAACTTGACTGGGGCTACTTATCGACCATTCAGACTATCCTGCGCTGAAACCTTTCAACAATTATTCTCTGCCATCCTCATCCACGGAGATTAGCAACAGTGCCATGGGTTGTAAAGTCTGGATTATGTTGTGTACCTTGGACATAGGAATATCAAGATCTCTGGAGCTGGAGTTGTAACCTTGAGATTGTTTGTTTATATTTTTCAACAATTTTGGTTTTCAGGTCCTCAGACAGTTATTTTCTCTTCTTTCTGTTCTCCAAACTTGCACTCACAGACACACAATGCAAAGACTGAGTAAACTTCTCCCCTTTTTATCTGGTTTCAAGTGTGATTTTCATATTGACAACACCTGTAACTTGCCACAGGTGAGTCTAAATGAGCATCACATGATTGAAATAAAGTTGTTTATCCAAAATTTTGGAAAGGTGCCAACAATTTTGCCAAGACCATTTTTTGAGATTTTGTGTGAAAATATGTCCAATTTGCTTTTTTTCCACTTTTTTGTGTTGTTCCAAGACACAAATGAAATAAACGTGTACAACAAAACGTGTAATTGTAATAAATTTCTGCCATTTTCTGTAATAATTTCAAGGGTGTCAACATTTTTGTCCATGACTGTAGGTTTTAACTGTATTGATATCCTTTGAATGCTAATTCTGTTAGGAGTGATGCTCACTCAGGAATCTAATTGGGTCCTACTAAGTAGTCCAGAGAAGACTGCAACCTGCTTCCTCTCTAGCTACACTACATTCAACATGATAACTTTATCTGGCAGACATTTGGCCCTCAGTATCTTCCTGTGTGGCCCTCAACAATATGGTCACAGTCATAAATGACAGTCTCTGTTGGCTACTTATTTATTTGTCACATTAGGGAAGAGAGGAGTGTTAGGTTGTACTTTGTTATAAGCAGCACCATGGCTCAGTGGTTAGCACTGCTGCTCTGTAGTACTAGAATCCTAGATTAAAATTGCACGAAGATCAACAAATGGATGTTCACCCCGTGTTTGTGTGGGTTTCCACTGGTTTTCCCCCTGTAAAATTAGGTAACTATTAATGGAGCACTCTGTGGCCACGTCATTATCCAAATAAGGAGTGCATGAGATAAATAAATGGCCAAGCTCGAGTGCTATAATAAAATTATTGTAGTTTATGGGAGTAAGGAAAAATTTGTCTGTGTCTGATTCTTGCATAAACTGCAATATTGAAAGCCTGAATACATGGCTTCTTACTTTCTGGATTGTGAATGGGAGCGAGCAGAACATCTATTCTCCTCATCCTACACCGATATATAGGACCGATGTACTGTATCTATAGTTGACATGGCCTAGAAAAAAAGGTGATATTATGAAAGTAATACTAATTTATTCAACACAATCACCTTTCAGCTCCATATGTACATATAATATATTCATTAAAATTAATCCTTTAGGTAAAAAAATATTTTCCTGTTCTACAAGCCATGACTTCAAAGCATCGCATACTCATCTTGTGACATTTTGGGTGACCTCTCCTCGAAATTTTCACCAATGTAAGAGTGGCCTAAAAGGAGGGATTGTCTAGCTAAGATATTAGGTAATCTACTAAAAAGTTCACAGGAGAAAATGACATTACATTCTGTCCTAGTCTTGTTACTACACTAAAGCGTTGCAGCTTTCAGGAATCAGGCACAAATATTTTTCTTGTTATACTGCAGGAAATCAGAAATACAAGGTGACATCCTATTATTTCTGTGTATCGTTCACTCAAACATCTGTTATTTATACATGAAGAACTTTATTCATCTTCTCGCATGCATTGACCTATTTAATAATGTTATAGCTATTCCTAAAAATGAACATTGTAAAACAGTATTTAGGTATGAATACATTCATCAGTTGCATCCCATTTAAAAATAGGCTCATCCAGAAAGTGCTGAAGCTTGGATACCTGCCACAAGCCATGTTAACCTTATATCCAGTATACTGTAGATAGCTGCTGGCAAACAATTCAGAATTATGAACTCAGATTTCTGATTGACAAGTGGGTCAAACACATAAAATTGCACCGTGACTTTAGCCACAAGACTACTCAAGTGTGACTTTTGCCTCGAGCAGATCTGAAAGGTTTCAAAATGGATAACCATACAAATACACGAGTAATAGCAAAGCCACACAGAGAAGGATTTGCACAGTTTGAAGCTAAAGCTTTGGATAAAATAGTAAAATATTATATTTTAAGGCTAATACAGGCATATATACTAGATATAATATAAAGTGCCATGGAATAATATTTTATGGATTCAGATGACTTTAGTCAGTACTTCTTACAAATTATTATGATTTTAGGATTAATATACCAAATAAAGCTCATATGATTTCATATAATGGGACCATAAGCACTTTATGCACCTTCCTACTGTGCTTCCATGCAGCAACATATGCTTCACTATAATACTAATGCCCCTTTAAAAGCATATTTCTGTAACATGGCACTCATCTGAACATGCCATGATTCCTTCTTGGAATCTTAGGTATACTGAAGTATAAGACAAAACATTTCTTTTGGGACCTTATTATAACGCTATACAATATGTATGGATCCATAATATTACTGGCCATGTGAATACTTAAAGCAACTTTCCACAGAAAACCTGTGGAAAAGCAAAGTCTTATTACCCTCCTTTTTTACAAGTTGATACTCCCTGTAACATTGGGTCAGGTGCATCTCTGGCACTCCCGAGTTCAGGCACAGTGTACCTGACAGGGACAGGTTAGAAAACCACCTATAATATCTAACTATCTCAATTTCTGGGCTCTAAAAGTAATCAGAGACCTTCAAAGGGATGTATAAAAAGAGAGTACACAAAATCAGATGAAAAAAAAATGTAATAACCATAAATGTAATAAAACAAAGAGTACCCAAATTTCACAACTACAGCCAACTAGCCTCCAGTTTTCAAGACATAACTATTACTAAACATTAACATTAGACAAAAAACTTAATTGTAAGGCACTTACAAGCTACTGGAGTAATTCATTCAGATATTAAAAGTTCAGCAGAAACACATTGGCAGAGGTTATTATTACCTGTTCATGCGCATTGTGCCTGAGAAGCCACTTCTAAGACAACCCTCTTATTTATAAGAAAAACCTACTTATTTCTGCAAAATATCCACAAACATTGCAATAATCATTCATAAAACGAGCAAAATGAACAATTGTGATGAAAAAATCTCAGAAAGTACAAACCTTTTAAAGTGAGATCCTTCAGGTGCAATGAGCCTGAAAGGCCATGGAGGCCACACCTGCTCTCTGAAAAGATGGTGGTAAAACTGAATGGAATGGGTTTCAAGCAGCACCTAAAGATAGGAAGTGAAGGTACCAGGAGGGGCAGGATCCACTGCTGCCTTGGAGAGGAGGGGAAAGAAAAATGTGTGAGCTGTGCCTGTCAGACCTATTGTGCCTGACGCAGGTTTTTAATGCAGATACAAGTCTAACATGTACAAGAACAGTTAAAATTCAAAAGTATTTTTCAATTTTCCAAAGCATATTACACTGAGGTTTTAGAAGAAATTTACCAAACTAAAGGTCAAACAAAGTACTATATGAAAAACAGGTGTAAATCAGATGTACTGGTCTTAGGGGAATCCCTGGAATGGCACACTGAGTGTAAATGTAACAAAACCCACCATAACAATATATATCAATATAACAGACGTTCTTTTATGGAATCTGGGGATACCCGGGTATCTATTGCTATGGTACCGTTAACCTGTGGTAAATCCTCACACAGACCTATGCTTTGCATCAGCTGCAGCCAGTCCCAAAAATCATCGGCGCCAATACTTCAACAAACACAAGGATATGCGTCTTGTCAGCTGATGTAGAGCCCACACATTGGGGACTTACATTTCTGTAGCCTCAGGGTCCGGACCGAGATAGCACTTCAACGGGGCTTGTCTGGATCTCTCTCAATATGGATGGTACAGGATACTGTCTCTTCTCCAGCAGTCACTCACAATTTCCCTGAGAGCAGACCACCTGAATCTGCACAGGAAAGATGTCTTCTGTCGCTTTCCAGCTCAGTACAGCAGGGACTCCACAGAGCTCCAAAGTCACACAGCTCTCAAAAATGCACTGTACTTGTTCCACAGCAGAACCAAAGGTTCACAAGAGGAAGGGGTTAACCCCCTCACAAACATGCTGGCAGCAAACAGTTTTTACAGAGTTCAGACTCGTCACTTCAGCTGCCTCACACTGCGTCTTATATGGCAGTCCCTCTGCTTATTGCAGCATCACCCCTCAGCATTCTATACAGCAGACACTAGGTCTCACCCCCCAGCACACACAGTTTCCCAGGCTTTTGCTCTCAGCTCAGACATGCAAAAGCAGCAGGGTCCTAATGCTTTCCTGATGCCATTACAGTTCACACTCTTACAGATGCATGGTCACACATCCTGCAGCATGCCTGTATAGACCAGGCAAACACTTGGAAAAAAATTACAGGTGAAAAATTACCTTTGTTTTCCAAAATTTAGTATTTTAGGCTTTAGTGAGCATACTTAAAAATAACACCTCATTGATATAATGTACTCTACGTATAAAACCTTGCCATGAATTTCACCATGATTTTCAATTATCATTTCCCAAAACTATTGGTTGCAAAATGGATACATATATATATATATATATATATATATATGAACATATGATAATATATATTTTTTGTGTCCCTAAAGGGTCTCAGGTTGCATATGGAATAGTTTTTGTGCCCGATTTTTTTTCTTTTTTGCAGAGTGAAACAAAATCATTCAGGTATATTAATATTTTAGCTGCAATCAAATATTGGAATAAATACATAAAAAGCAGTGGCACATTTCTGAGTAGACATTAATTAGAAGCTAATTTTCACAGGATTCAAGTTTAACATGCTCTTTGGCTCATTTTTGCAATATATTACTTTCTGTCGTTCTGATCATAACAGGTACAAATGTGACTGCAACTGTAGACCACCAGTAACTTATCTTAGGGGTTACCCCCTACAAAAAGTATGACACTTCAAGTATTATTATATTGGGTAGATACCAATCAGATAATTCCTCCATCCATAACCTCCTACTTAAATTCTTCTTTTTCTAGCATCCTTTATTGGATTGTAACTGGCAGATACATTTCCATTATGTGTCCACATAAAAATAGTCACGGAGCAGTAAAGTGGTTAAATAGGCAAATCAGTAAGAAACAATGCATCCAAATTTTCATATCACTTTTTACTACCCACTTAATTCTGCTCAATATATGGTATATTCTATATTGCAAGAAGCCCAAAAACCTAATGACTGTCCAATAAGTCCAGCTCTTGAAATGTGCGTAATAATAAATAGCACTTTGTGCATAATAAAAAATGTAAGTAATTATTTTACAAAATTATAATTGTCTTACCAATATTATTATAATTGTTATTAATATTATTGTTCCTACACTGCTATTTCCAGCTTGTTTTGATTTGTTGGTATAAGCCGTGTATGTATATTTCAATGTGGCATAATATTTCCACTTGCACTAGTTTCCTGGCATGAAAATGTTTATTGCACTCATTAGCTAAGAGGATGTCGGCACTAGTCCAATGAACACAGATCTGCCTTCTGATTTCAGCCATTAAATTGCAATGGGATTCACAGGCTTAACATTGTGGGTGTGAGAATAATAAAATGCAACACCATCTTTATCCCTGTTACCATGGATGCAGTTAAAGGTCATAGAGACAGCTGCTAACTAGTTGCCTTTTAGCTGTTTCCTCTCCTATGCGTTATTTCATGCACATTACTCTCTTTGGGTAAACCAATTGAAACCACAGTACATTTTTTTTGCCTTTTGTCCCCCTTGTTTCCTAGAATTGTTTGTTCAATACTTTGAATTATTTTTGCATCTAAATATTCTTGGTACTGATTTTGGAGTTAGTAATAGAATTCTATACAGTGAGCATCCACCTCACTTCCTCACTTAGAATGTGTAATGGATTCAGGCATTGATGCATTTACCCTGAAGTACATCAGCTTGTTATATGCCTTTTGGAAGAAAGTATGTGCTGCATGATGTGCCCTAGTAATTACCAGTGATCTGCTGTATTTTTTAACTCCCCAGACCAACCACCTCTTCAGACAGAGATTGTTCTAGAAATACTTCTTACTAGGAATAACTCCGACAAAGCTTTAAAGGAAACCTTGCTGCAATGAGACATGACATTGAAAGAGTAAAACAAAGACAATATGTTTTCTTCTCAACTGCCCTATTAAAAAAAAAAGAATATGACAGATAGATAGATAGATATATAGATAGATAGATACATAGATACATAGATACATAGATACATAGATAGATAGATTTAATTTTAACAAAGTAAAGACTGACTTTTCTATCTAAATCTAAAGATAGATTGAGATCCACATAAAAAAGATGGCAGCACACCAAAAATAGTGCAAAATATACAGTAGTTAACTTTAATTAACCATATGGTGATGTTTTGGTTCTATGATCCAGTGTCAAACCTTGAAAAATTTTCATTGTTGCAACCAAAACATTGCCTCCTGATCTATTAAAAGGCCACTATATTTTGTACCATTTTTCGAGTGCTGTTTTTTTTGTGGATTAATATTACAGAAGCTTGGTTCTTGCTTTGGAGGCTTTGCTCCCCACAATTGTAGCTCTTATTCCTACTTTATCTTCCTATATTTAGACATATAGATAAATAGATATATATAAATACATATATATTACTATTTAGTTTTAGAGCATCATTGATTCCATGGTGTTGTACATGAGAAGAGGTTACATATAAAATACAAATATAAATTACAATGAACAAACCAATAATGACAGATTGGTACAGAGAGATAGAGGCCCTAGTCCTTGTGGGCCTATAGTGTGATAGTGCAGATGACATGAGGTTAAGGGGTTGCAGCAGCTTCAGTAGTGGTGAGGTGACAGCGGGGTCAAAGCAGACTGTAAAGCTTTCTTGAAGAGCTGGGTTTTCAGGTTAAGCCTGAAGATTCCGAATGTGGGAGACATCGGACGTGTTGGAGCATGAAATTCCAGAGGATGGGGAACACTTGGTTGATGTTTTGGAGGAAATAGGTTGAGGAATATACAGTACAAGGGTGGAAGAGGGAATAAGGTCTTGGAAGGACTGGAAAGTATGTTTGGGAAGATATTAGTTGATTCATTCAGAGATCTCTGGAGGAGATAAATTATGGATGGCCTTGTAGGTCAATGTTAGTAGCTTGAACTGGATTATTTTGAAAATTGGAAGCCAATGAAGGGATCTGAAGAATGGAAAAGCAGAGGAATAGCGAAGAGAAAGGTTGATCAATGGGGCAACAGAGTTAAGGACGGACTGGAGAGGACAGAGGGTTTAGCTGGAAAGCCACAGAGGAGGATATTGCAGTGGTTGAGGAGAGAGATGATGAAAGCATAGATAGAGATAGAAAGATAGAGTAAAGCTTGAGAGCACTGAAGAGTATCCCAAACCAAGGATTGAAAAGAATCTTAACCTGCCCATCCTTATACTACTGAAAAGGGAGCTGTCACACTAGTGAAGTGCTGATTATGTCTTTCTCATGGCAGGTACAATATCAATAAAAAAGATTCTGGAATAATGATAATGTATATAAGATGCATTTACAATTGTGCAAATGGACAGAAAATGTTACTCTTCTTACACCATAATAACTGGCAGTATTGAAACATCACTTTTACTAGATATTTAATATTAAATTGTATTAATAATTGGTTCATGAAAACCAGTTTTAATGAATTGGGGACATTGTTTTTATTGAAAAAAAACTTCTTTACATTTTCAAAAGCCCACCATAATACAAAATGCTAAATTCTTCTTAAATGTAAAAGGTTGCTGTTACATATGTTGTACATCTCTTAATTTTCTAATTTTCTTTCACAAAACTTTTGTTTTTTTTAATTCCAGGCCTTATGATTAAATTCAAGGATTACAAATACAAACACAATTAGTAAAATGTTGATAATGTCAACCTCACCATCATTCACTCCTGACCCTCTTCGTAACTTCAATGTGAAAATCTACTGTCTGGAGGGCAGATTACAACTTATGGTGCCCTCGTGTCAATGAGACCAGATTTGTACCAATACATGTCATTCTGCTGTGTGTTATATGATATCACTTTTGTGAAGATCAATCTCTCAATTGCTACAATGGCGTGAACATATTTTGAATGCTGCATGGCAAACATTAGGGGGGAAGTTATTTATTTGGAAACTGAAGAACTTTAATTGATAACTGCAATATGAAATTCTTTTTTTTCTCAATTTGGTTTTCTTCTAAAATCTACTTGCATTTAATGGCTGCATGGTTACATTTTACAGGCATTTACGTAGTTTATATTTGCAAATGCCACTGGGTAGAAGTTTATTGTGCTCTATTTTGTTTGTTTATGATCTTTAAATGTATTAACCTCTTTTGGCTTAAATCAAAAGATTTTTTTTTCTTATTCCAGGCTCTTCTCTAAGCATATATTTATGTAACTTGTCATTCCATAAAAATAAATGAAATCTTAAGCAAGCCAAATGTTTCTACACAGTGGATGTTTTAGTGAGTTGGCTTGAAGCCAAATAATTCTTTTTGATTTCAAAGAAATTTGAAAGCTTTTCATTTTCAGAAAGTTTACAAATCTAATAGTCATAAAACAGGCTAAGCTCTCATTCAGCATAAAACTTATTCTTTGCCTCAATAAAAGATCAAAGATTCAGTTCCAGCATCTTCTGGATTTTAAATTATGATTCGAAACAGTGGCAACATTTAAAAATAAATGCAAAATGTTGCACTCGTTACATAATAGTGTAAGTTAATTTACTGTGGAGACATTTGAGACAAAAGTCAAATAACCTGCTCTGCCATAGCTTCAAGTGTGGTGTTACCGTGAGTTAATCTTAAATATGGGCTTTGCCTTTAAAATAAGTTTAAATCTAGCATTTTATTTTTGAGATTTTGCTGAACATATTGTGCTTCTTTGCTGATAATGTACATATAGTTAGAAAAAGTACATCACATATTGTGAAAAATTGCAACAATGTAGATTCGGATTGTGAGTTTATATACTGTAGCTCACAGTTAAAATGATGTCAATGACAGGAGAAAATTGTTTAATTTACATTTTTTTCAAAAAAAATTATTGTCATTGACAATTGGTTGAAGAGAAACTGAAAATGGACAGAAAGCACACATAGGGCGCTTTCCCGCATACAGATGTGCTATTTGCTCACCTGATTTAGCTGTGAGAAGTATAACTCTTAAGGCCCCGTCTCACATAGCGAGATCGTTTCACCGATTTTGTGACGCAGCAGCGATCTCGCCAGCGATCTCGCGACGTATGACACATAGCAGTGACCAGCCCCCACCGCTGGATACCGCTGATCGTGCTAAAATGTCCTGAGCCAATTTTTGATCACTGGTGGCCCGCTGGCCAGCATGCATCGCTGTGTTTGACCTCGTTGATGATGCAGAACTCTTGGATGCAGGCGGCAGTCATCAGAATAGCTGCTTTGTGACAAGGTACCAACGACCGCTGATGTCGTTATACGGATCACCGGATCATTGCTGCGTCGTTGAGTAGATCTGTCTGTTTGATAGCTTACTAGTTCTCTTGGATCTCTCTGCAGCATTCGACACTGTGGATCATCAGCTCCTCCTCACTATGCTCCGTTCCATTGGCCTCAAGGACACCGTTCTCTCCTGTTTCTCCTCCTATCTCTCTGACCGCTCCTTTACTGTATCTTTTGCCGGTTCCTCCTCCTCTCACCTTCCCCTTACTGTTGGGGTTCCTCAAGGATCAGTTCTAGGCCCCCTCCTCTTCTCCTTGTACACTGCCCCTATTGGTCAAACAATCAGTAGATTTGGTTTCCAGTACCATCTCTATGCTGATGACACCCAATTATACGCTTCCTCTCCTGACAACACGCCTGCCTTTCTAGAAAACACCGGCGATTGTCTAAATTCTGTGTCTAACATCATGTCCTCACTATATCTGAAACTGAACCTGTCAAAGACTGAATTCCTTGTGTTTCCTACCTCTACTAATGTACCTATACCCGACATTGCCATTTCTGTGTGTGGTTCCACTATTACTCCCCAGCAACATGCCTGCTGTCTTGGGGTCATACTTGACTCCAAGCTTTCCTTTGCCCCCACAATCGATCACTGGCTCGCTCTTGTCATCTGCACCTCAAAAACATTTCTAGAATTCGACCTTTTCTTACTTTTGACTCTGCAAAAACACTTACTGTTTCTCTTATTCATTCTCGTCTCGACTATTGTAACTCTCTTCTAATCGGTCTCCCTCTTACCAAACTCTCCCCTCTCCAATCTGTCTTGAATGCTGCAGCCAGGATCATATTCCTCACCAATCATTACACCGATGCCTCTGCCTTGTGCCAGTCATTACACTGGCTACCCATCCACTCCAGAATTCAGTATAAACTTATTACCCTCACCCACAAAGCCCTCCATGGCTCAGCACCACCCTACATCTCCTCCCTTGTTTCAGTATACCACCCTACCCGCGCCCTCCATTCTGCTGATGACCTGAGGTTAGCATCCTCAATAATCAGAACCTCCCACTCCCGTTCCAAGACTTTACACGTGCTGCGCCAATTCTTTGGAATGCACGTCCCAGGTCAATACGATTAGTCCCCAATCCTCACAATTTTAAGCGTGTCCTGAAAACGCATTTATTCAGACTGGCCTACCACCTCAACACATTAACCTAATCTATCCCTGTGTGGCACAGCCAAAAGTTTTACCATAACCAGGTTCCCCGCATATTTGTTCCCACATGCTTTATGCATCCAATAGCCCTCTGTGTCTGTACTGTTACACACTTAACGTTATGGCTGGTCTAAACAATCAGGGCAATTGTTACCATCCACCTTTCGTGTCTACCTCTTTCCTCATAGACTATAAGCTTGCGAGCAGGGCCCTCATTCCTCTTGGTATTTGTTATAATCTATGTGATTATTGTTATGCTGTAATGTCTATTGTCTGTACAAATCCCCTCTGAAATGTAAAGTGCTGCGGAATATGTTGGCGCTATAGAAATAAAATTTATTATTATTATTACTTGAGACCATTTAGCGACGCACCAGCGATCCTTACCAGGTCATATCATTGTCGGGATCGCTGGTGCCTTGCTTAGTGTAACGGTACCCTTATAAAGGCTTACTGGAATCTCTAGCTGCTGCTGCTACTTCACTGGTTGGAAATTCCAATGTGTATCTAAGATAGGATAGGAAATGAGGATACAGTTGCACTGCTCTTAAAAATGACAATGAATTCCAAGATTCATGGTGTTCAGATAGTATGCAGTTTATTCTCAATGCGTTTTGAAGTCATGCTGACTTCTTCCTCAGGAGAACCACAAAATTGGTGGTTCTCCTGAGGAGAAAGTTGGCACAACTTTGAATTGCATTGAGAATAAACAGCATATCTCTGACAATTTGTTGGCACATTGCTAGTGAATCATGGTTGAAATTTTGAAGTTAGCTCTAAGAGAAATGTTTGAAATCATGTTGACATGGCTGATACTTAGGGTTGAACTTTGTTTAGCAAAATATGTAACTTCTTTGTGAAGCTCACTCACCCTGTCATTTATACTAGATTTACTTTGATTTTCAGGATCTAAGGATCTTGAATCTGATACTAAAATAGGAGGTCTGAATATAATGTTCTATTCCACTGAATATAAGCCACACTCACAAAAATACCACTCCCATTTTTGACCACCACCAAAGTTAAAGTCCTGTGAAGTACTTTACCTGGTTGACATCTCCATATCTGCCACATTGTGTCTATGTGTGCATGCTGATGTCTCAAGTCAGTGCTCTTGTGGCACCCTAGGAGTCCAGTTGCCACAGTGACATTTGGCATTGCCTCCCTCACAGGGGGTAATGTCATGCCTGGAAGCAATGAGAGGTCCCCTGACCAGGTAGAACTAGCATCCAACACTTGTTCTAACTCCAGAACAAAAGGGGTGGAGCTTAAGGGAGTGACAGTTGGTGGGAGGAGTTAGTGCTGAGGTAGGGAGATTTTTCTGGAAAGAGTCAGTCAGTCAGAGGAGAGTGAGAGAAGGAGTGAGGGTTGACAGAGTCTGAGGAGAGTTGGGAAGGAAAGGAGAAATTTGGGGAATCTGGAGAGTGGAACTGAGAGTAAGCTCACCCCAGAGCTGAGCACTTGAAAGCGGACGCTGGAGTCAGTGGCTATGCAGGTAAAGAGAGCCTGACAGCAAAATCCAAAGGGAAGGGGACTGCAGACCTCCGGGCCCCATAAAACACTCGACGGCACAGCAGCATAAGAGAGCCCGGAGCTGCCATGAAGCAGCGACATCTGTAAAAAAGACTCAAACTGCCTGCCATAGGGGCAAGTGCTTGAAGATAAGTAGGAATAGAGGCTCAAGCACAGCCTCCGAGGATAGTGCAGTAGGGAGGCCTCCATATCCATCTGGCTCAGTGGATCCTGAACTGCTTCCAGGCTATCCGGATCTCCCTCACAATCTGTGATCCCCTGGTCTGCAGCCCGGACTTTCAAGTAAAGGTAAAAGGAAATTGCAACCCTGCTGTGTCCTCAGCTTTATTACTGCGTCATCTATTCTGCATTACAACCATCACCACCATTTTAAATAAAACATACCACTGCCCTGGGGCCTAGCTCTACCCATGGAGAGCTGTAATATCTATGCTGCATCACCAACTGCCCCAGTGGACCTGAACTGCAGCGTTGGCCATCTTCTCATTGCCGAGTACCACGGGTGATGTCACAAATTAATCCCCCATAATAACTATTCCCTTCATCATTTGATTGCTCGCCCAGGAACACAGACCGGGTCACTGCTGCCGTGACATCCCCTGAAGTAACAGAACCGGCCTGGTACCGAGTACCCCAAAGCCCTGCGGGGTGCGGCACTTCTCCACTGTTTTTATGGCCAGCAGAAGCTTCAGTTCTGCTGTAGAAGGAGACACTGAGAGATCTCTAAAACATGTATAACTACTCAAATGTCTCCCGATTTTGTACGTGACTTTGACCTCCTGGTTTAGAAAAGCAACACAACAATTCTTTGCAGGGGAAACTGTGTAAGTCCTGATCACTGTGTATGGTTTAAAAGGGGAGGTCCATATTCTTAAATGACCTTCTTAATGAAGTGGTTTGCGCAAGGTCTATCTGTGGAAGCCCTGTTATAAACTGCCAGGCTTCCACTTGCATTCTGTTGTTATGATAGGGAAAAAGGCAGCTGGATATAAAGCAATATGCTACCTAACTAAAGCAACAAAGGCTTGATATATTTAAATTCTATGTTTATCATGCATGATTAAAATTTGTGTTCTCTAGAATCATTAATTAAAAATTATATAATGTCTGGAGCTTTTTTCTTCCATTTGTTCTGCTTTTATGTTTTAGGCCTGCTTCACACTTCAGTTTTTGTCCATCAGTCAAGATCCGCCGTTTTGCAAAAAAAAGGATCTGCCATTTTGCTTGGCGGATCCATTTTTTTTCCCATTGAGTTGCATTACCGGCGGATCTTGATGGATGGCCATCCGTTGCATCCATTTTTTTGCGGATCTGCCAAAATTTTGACTTCCGTCGACATGCCCGAACGGAGCATGTAACGTTTTTTCAGGCGGCAGGATCCGCACTTCACACTGCGCATGCCCGAAAGACTTCACTCAGCCTGAAATTTAACCCTAAAGTCTGTTCTGGCGGCTGGAAAAATCTCTCTCTCTCTCTCTCCTCCCCGGGCTACGGTTCCTTTAAAATTCTTCATTCATCGGATCCGTCAAAAAAACGGTCCGGTGTCATCCGTTCACATCAGTTTAGCAACGGATCCGCTTTCCGCCATTTTGGTGGATTTTAACTGGCACAAAAAACTGAAGTGTGAAACAGGCCTTAGATGTGACTAGACCCAATTTCGTATAAACGATATATCTTTTGGACAGGTGTTTAACATTTTGTGAAAAGTTTTTCATGTTTCTACATAATTTTAATCTAAAACAAAGCAGCATTTTTACACGAGTCTTAAATGTCAATAAAGTGAACCAAATAAAACTAACAAGTCAAAAATAAACTCTTCCAATTAATTTCTGTAGGGAAATCACTTTGCTGTTCATGTGAGGGTTTTCTAGTTTTTTTTTTTTTAATCCCGAAGAGGTTTGAAAAACACCTTGTGAAAAAAAGTTCATGTCACTTTTTTGAAGAAGAAACCTCTCCAAAATAGGCTTGAATAAGAGAAAAACTTCAAAAGGCATAAGGGAAATAGTTTCTGATTGAAAATCTCCTGTTTTTTTTAAATTCTTTGGGAAAATTCAGTGTGAACATAGTCTTTAAATGTGCCTGAAGATGATGAAGAGGTTTTTGCCTTAAATCTCATTTTTTATGTTTGTATTTTTTTTTAGCTCGTATCAGGACACTTGTGATACTGATATAATTATATGTAATTATTTCTCACCTGCTCTGTTATTGCCATTTTCAGTCTTGAAAGAATTCAAGAGACACTAAAATTATATAATTGGGATTTCCATAGCAACCTTCATGAGGAAATCCTGTTTCTATTTTAGGTTACATGTTACATAGAACCAACTTTTAGTATATGGAACAAGTGAAACTGGGACCAAAATGAAAGTATGTCTGGGAACAATCACTGTTTTCCTATTTCTACTACAAAATGTGAACCATAGACTATTAATGTATATGATTTATTTTTAGACTCTCATTTTGGCATAAATTCGGGTTCATTGTTATTTACATGCTATACATCAAGTTCACTCACATAAAAATTGCATCTGTTTAATTCTACTCATTGCATGACTCACTCATTTAACCATTATACATATTTGAAAGGAATTTATCAACATAGATTGGTTTACTTTCAGCGTCCCCAAATATCTTCAGGTTCTATTACAAGGAGGGAATAACTTCAAAAAAACTACCAAAAGGGAAATGTAAAAGGCATTTACATAGGGAATTGTAAAAATGATAAGAACGGTGTCATCAGTTGCTAAATATATAGGTTTGAAGCTTATAAAAAACTCTCATTTTGTGTCTCTTAGGCCTCTTTCACACATCAGGTTTTCGCCGTCAGGCGTGATCCGGCGCTTTTGACAGAAACCGGATCCGGCGAAATGCAATGCCGGATCCGGTTTCCCCCCCATTGACTTGCATTTGCGCCGGATCGCGCCGGATGGCCATGCGTTTCATCCGGTTTTCGCCGGATCCGGCAGTGTGTCGCGATCCGGCGTCTGGAAAAAACGGCTACTGTAACGTTTTTTGTCTCCGGCGAAAAAGCCGGACCCGCCGGATCCGGCGCGTCCGGCTTTTTCACACAATGAAAGCCTATGAGCGCTGCAATGCGCCTGATCCGGCGAAAGCCGGATCCGGTGGCCGGATCCGGTTTTTTTGGTCTGAGCATGCTCAGTAGCTCTGCCCACAAGACATATATAAAAGCAAGACAGTGGGACCCACAGCCACACCCAACATGCCACCCAAGAAAGCAACCAAGCGCAGCAGGAGAAGGCAGGAGACCACTGTAGCACCATCAGCACCACCACCACCCCAAATGGAGCAGCAAATGGAACATGCTGAGGAGGGGAGTCCAGCAGCAGATGAGAGACGGTAATTATCAAATCCCCCATTCCTCCAAACTAGGGCCATGGAATATCAAGATATTCATTGGCCCTTTGTTTCTCTTTATTCAACAGCCGCCCAAGAGATGCAGCAGCAGCAGCAGAAATGGCATCACTGGCAGCAGCAACAGCAGCAGCAATACCCACAGCCATGGAGTCTGGCCATCAACAGGACAGCACATCTTCTTCTGGGAGCCCTCCCTCGCATCGTCAGCGTTTGGCGGTAAGTTTTTATTTCCAAAATCCATCATCTCTGTAATATATGTCTATTCATTGCCTTTTATTTCAAAACAGGAATCACAAGATGAAGAGGAGCTCCCAGAAGAAGAAGGAAGGGGTGGACAGACACCTGGAGTGGGCTCACAATTCGTAAGTTTTTTGCATCAAACGCAGAAACACAACATCACACTACACACAACACATAGAAAACAATGTTCTGCAGACCACACACAGCAAACAAATGCCTACATCCAAAGACATAACATTTTTTGTTTTCTTCTCTAGTCTTCCCAATCTGGTGCTCAGCCAAGAGGTCCTCGCAGTGCCTCCCAGGGTCGTCGGCGACAGCAACGCGGCGGTCACCAGCGTGTAAGTATAAATATTTTTGCTTTGTTTTTTTGCACTTTTTATTTCATTTCTTTTGTGGAGGCTAATTATGTTATTTTTGTCTTTTTCTTTAACAGCCTTCACAGCGTGCTCCCAACTCTGACGGTGAGGATGGAGGACTCGATGTGGACCACCTCATCGATCTCATCAGAGAAAGGGAGCCACTCTGGAATATGGCTGACCGCCGCCACGCTGACCTTATCGTTAACCGACGACTCTGGGAGGAAATCTGTTCGCTCCTTGTGGGCCGCTGGGAGGACCTCGATGTTCGGGCCCAGATTAAAGAGCGTAAGTATATACAGTACCGGTTGCTTGATGTAAACCAGTGTTTCCCGAACTCCAGTCCTCGTGGTCCCCACGGATCATGTGTTCAGGATTTCTATTTACTATGGAAATCCTGAAAACATGACCCCTGGGGACCATGAGGACTGGAGTTTGTGAAACACTGATGTTGTATACTAACCACTCCTTTCTCGTTTCAGGGAACAGAATTGTGAATCGGTGGCGGTCTGTGAGGGATCGTTTCAAGAAGGAGTTCAATAAAGAGATGCGGGCCCCGAGTGGATCTGGAGGACGCAGGAGCAAGTACAAGTACGCACAAGCCCTGTCGTTCCTCCGGGAAACAATGGTCACTAGAAGGTAAATATTACACACCATATGTGAAAAAAAAGTTAGATGTAACTTTTTTTTTTCAGCCAGGGCCATACCATGTCAGTATTTTAATTGTTTTTTTTTTCTCTTTATTCCACAGCACGGTGAGCAGCACTCGGGAGCCTGCACGATTGGACCCTTCTGAGGCGATCCCTGAGGAGACCGGCACCGAGGGACACTTCGACCGCCCCGGTACATCTGCACCTTCCCAGCCTTCCCACACATTCAACCCATCTGTCCCATCCACCAGCACAGGAGCATCGTGGCTGCCTACATTACATGAAGCTGCTGGTGAGGAGATCACTTTCCCTTTACCCCACCCTTCTGCCCCTGCCACCTCTAGTACACCTGCGGGTACTGGGCGACAGCGGCAGAGGGGTCAGGAAAAGAGTTATGCGCAAGAGTTCTTGCATCTGAATGCATCTTTCCAGAACTGTCTAAAAGTCTTGTCAGAGCAAATCTCCGCAGGCTTTCAGCAGATCAACTCCAGCATTCTGGAGGTGAAGACACTTCTGCAAACCATGCATTCAGAAGCAAGATCTTCGCCAAACCACACCTTTTTCAGGTCTGTTGTGGAGCGCATGGCAACACTATCTCCTACCCAGCAGATGCATGTAATGCATTCGTGCCACGGTGCTCTACAGCAGGTTACCTCCCAACCTCCACCTCCCACCACTGTAGTTCCTCCACCTGCACCCCCTCCAGCCACTTTCCATCCTCCCCCTCCTATTACATCTGCACCCCCTCCAGCCACTTTCCATCCTCCCCCTCCTATTACATCTGCACCCCCTCCAGCCACTTTCCATCCTCCCCCTCCTATTACATACCAGCAACCTCACCAGTACCAGCAACCTCCCCAGTACCAGACATCTCCCCACTTCCAGCAACCTGCCCCGTACCAAACTCCTTCCCCGTACCAAACTCCTTCCCCGTACCAAACTCCTTCCCCATACATCTTTCCATCAACATCATCTGCTCCTACAGTCCCTGCCCAACCCTCCACTCCACCGCCCACCACCTCTTCTGCCTCCCACATGTCCACCCATTCTGTAGCTTTTTCCACACCTTCACCTCTAACTGTTCCTTCCCCACCACGATCCCAGTCCTCTCTCCACACACCCAGTGTCGAAGTGTCCCGCAGCCCCTCCAGCAGTATTTCCACCCCACACTACACAGGTTTGTAATGTGTGTTTTTTAATAAAAATGCCCATTGGGTTTAAAACCTTTATTAAAAAAGTTTTTTGCACTTTAAAAACATTTTACAAAAAAAAAAAAAAATTTAAATAAAAGTTAAATTATCGTTTCACAATGGTTGTCTGTCATTTCTTTCTGCGGCGAACTATGTTTAAAAAAAAGGTTAAATACAGGGTATTTCAAAGGTAAAAAGGTATTCAAAACCAGGTATATAACTGTGGGTAAATTTTAGCTTTTTGCCACAGTTGTGTTCCTGGTTGTGTTTGAAGCAAAGTATTTCACCTAAAAAGTTGTGTTTATTGTTGGTGATTTCCTAACAATGTACACAACTTTTGTTAAAAGGTGAAATACTTTGCGTAAAACACAACCAGGTACACACCTGTGGCCTAAAGCTAAAAATAGTAAGACCATGACAAGATAGCCAACTTTGGTTGGCAAAGGTATATACTGTTGGTCCAGAAGGTACACAAGTTTGGTTAGGGCACAAATCTTTCACACTCTGTCATCCTGCCAGTGTACTCTGCCTTGAGGTGACATAAAGTATAGTGCAAAATTGTCCCTCATTACTGAAACCGTCACAGAACTTCTAGTGGTAATATTTCCAATGACAACATCCATCTTCGCCAGTAACTTGCTCTTCTCTCCAACCTGCACTTTCTTCTCTACAACCTGTCAAAGAAGGGCTGTAGGAACATGCTATATATAGTTTTCCAGTAGCCAATCCCGTTCGGAAGGCCACAAGGGTCAATTTTAAAAACCGGATCCGGCGTAATCCGTCGAAAAACGGATAGAAAAACGGATGAACCGGATGAGACGGATCCGGTTTTGTCTGTCAAGAACAAGACGGATCCAGCAGAAAACCGGATCCGGCACATCAGGTTTTACAAAACATTTGCCGGATCTGGCATTCCGGCACGACGCCGGATCGCGCCTGACGCCGAAAACCTGATGTGTGAAAGTAGCCTAAGGATGACTTTTTTCTGTTTTGATTAAACAATAATGATGCAATAGCATAATATGCAGCATCACATGAATATATACAGCTCTGGCAAAAATTAAGAGACCACTTTCAAATGTTCAGTTTGTCTGATTTTTCTCTTTATAGGTATATTTTTGAGTAAAATGTAAATTATTCTTTTAGTCTATAAACTTCTGACAACATGTCTCCAAATTTCCAAGCAATAAATTTTGTATTTTTTTTTCTGACAAAGAAAAATGGTCAAAATTTAAAAAACCCTGTGCTTTCAGACCTCAAATAATGCAAAGAAAACAGGTTCATAATCACTTAGAAACAACAATACTAATGTTTCAACTCAGGATGAGTTCAGAAATAAATATTTTGTGGAATAACCATGATTTTTAATCACAGCTTTCATGCGTCTTGGCATGCTTGCCACCAGTCTTTCACACTGCTTCTGGCACAAAAATGTAAGCAGTTCTTCTTTGTTGTATGGTTTGTTACTATCCATCACCCTCATCATCATCCAGAGGTTTTCAATGGGGTTCAGGTCTGGAGAAAGGGCTGCCCATGACAGGGATTTGATGTGGTGGTCTCTTAATTTTTGCCAGAGCTGTATATAAATATGCAGTATATGTATATCTATATATAGCCACTCTATACATATACAGTATATATGTATATATATATATATATATATATATATACAAATGTTTACATTGTAAAAATTGATGTTAAATGATTGTTCGATTAAAAAAATGCCTCAATAAAAATAAATTTTTAAGACCTAACCAATTTTGTAATTTTCTTTATTTGATAATTATCTACTGCTCTTCCTGTACAGATAATCTTTTATATTTGTATTTGTTATGTTATTTATTGTGACATTTCCTTTGAGGGGAGTCTCAAGTGGGACATCACGGAAGGATGGCTCTGCAGTCACTTCCCTACAGCTTCTATCTCTCCTTCTTAACTGGGACATTATCAATAGACACCTGTGCAGTCACATACTATGGCTTCTTTCACCGATGTCCCCTGATGATGTCCAGAAACAATTATAGTGATAGAGGCAGGGCGAAGTGACCGCAGCTCAGCAGCTTTTATCACTTATGCCACACAGCTTCTTTAGCTGAAACGAGACATCATCAGGGGCAGTGATACAAGCAGAATGAGTGACAGCAGTGCTGCCACCTGATGATGATCTGTTTCAGGGCAGTGACAGAATTTGTGGGTCGGCACTGCGGTCATTTAACTTGCCTCTATCACTGCGTCTAGATGACTCCTTTTTCAGATGAAGAAGCTTTGTGATGTGGTGATAGAAGTTGCAATGTTGCAATAATTTCTCCCTTTGTCTGTCGCTGTGATGGATTCTTGATGTCATCAGATGTAAGCGGTGACAGAAACTGTGGTAATCAACCACAACTCTTACCCTGATGATGTCTTGCCACCTCCTGATGAAGTCCCATTTGGGATTTCTCTCAAATGAAAAGTCACTGGAAGTAAAGTAAAAAAACACATATAGAGATTAGCCATATATGAATAACGGTAATGAATTATCAAATAGAGTAAATTACAAAAGTGGTTAGGGCTTGTAAATATATTTTAATACAAGTCATTTTATGTATCGGAAAGCCCCTTTAATGGTGCATAATATCAGAATGAAAAATGTTATATTGGGTATAGAGAAAGATTCTTACATTTCAGAAATATTAAAGGAAACATTGGTAACACTTATGTTAAAGCAAACCTGTCACCAGGTTTGACCGAAATGACATACGGCCCCAACGTTCAGGCATGATATTCAGCATTCTATAATGCCATATATGTGCCCACAAATCCACCTGCAAGACAAGAAAAGACCTTTTGTTATACTCACCTGCCGGGCTGTCCGGTCTGAGGGGGTGACACTGGTCATGGTCTGGCGCCTTCCCTCTTCAAGGGATGTCATCCTCCTTCTTGCTTCGTGTGTATAATGCTTCCCTGCGCCATCCACACAGTCTCCCTGGCATTGTGATTCTGTGCAGGCGTATTTCTCTTCCTTGACCAGGGCAGAGTAAAGTGCTGCAGTGCACAGGTGCCGGGGTATTTTTGATCTTTCCCGACACCTGCTTACCGCAGTACTTTACTCTTGGTAAGTACTGGAGATCAGCGACACCCCTTGGACCGGACCGACCCTCAGGTGAGTATAATAAAAGGTCTTTTTCTTGTCTTGCAGATGGGGTTGGGGGAATATACTCAGCATTACAGAATACTTTATAATAGACCTGAAAGGTGGTAGACGTATCTCATAACAGTCAAACCTAGTGATAGGTTCCCTTTAAGTAAGCTGCTAGTCCTCTTGAAAGAGAATTTGTGTAACCAGAATACATTGCATACAAATTCAGACAGATTCTATTGACTTATAAAAGATCTGTCACATTTCTTTGAGGGTTCTGCTAACACTAAAGGTTACCAAACACATTGGATCAAAAAATAATTTGTCCATTAGCCAAATCTCCGAACTCCCCAAAACATAGGAACTCTCTGCTTGGCCAAGAGTTCTTGTTTTCTCTATAAGAGAGAGGCCGCCAAAACATCAAGATTTGATGTTGAACTTCAACAGATCTTTCTTCCCTAACAGCCCCGCTCTCCACCCGCCATCATGCTTTCTCCTTCCGCAACCCTGCTCTCCACCTGCCGTCCCATTCTATCCCTCCGCAACCGCGCTCTACATCCATGTCCCTCAACAGTCCCGCTCTCCTCTTCCACAGCCCTGCTGTCCCTCTCTCTCCCTCCACAGCCCTGGTCTCTTCTTCCACAGCCCTGCTGCCCTGCTCTCACCCTCCACAGCCTCGGTCTCTTCTTCCACAGCCCTGCTGTCCCACTCTCTCCCTCCACAGCCTCGGTCTCTAATTCCAAAGCCCTGCTGTCCCACTCTCTCCCTCCACAGCCCCGGTCTCTTCATCCACAGCCCTACTATCCCGCACTCTCCCTCCACAGCCCCGTTCTCTTCCTTCACAGCCCTGCTCTCCCCATCCACAGCCCCGTTCTCTTCCTTCACAGCCCTGCTCTCCCACTCTCTCCCTCTACAGCTGGGCTGTCTTCCTTCACCAACATCCCCGCTCTCCATGCACCACACGCGGTGACGCTGGGATCAGGAGAGAGAGGTGCGCAGAATGGTCGTTTGGCCAGAGTGGGCGAAGCTGGGTGGAGTGGATGGAGCTAGAGCTGAGCTGCAGTGCATGTGATTGGGTGGCCTGTGGGGCGTGGCCTAGCGTGGGAGGCCGGAGTGGGTAGAGCTTGCTGCAGTGGGCGGAGCTAGAGCGGAGCTGCAGCGCGTGTGATTGGGTGGCCTGCGGGGCGTGGCCTAGCGCTGTAGTAGGCCACAGTGGAATCGGGGACTAAATTTAGGCCGGGAAGCTGCAGGGGAGAGGGGGATAGCACAGTTGGCAATGGGGAATGCTGACTGAGCTGGGACAGGGTTGGGAGGGTGCTGGCACTATTCGGCCCCTGTCCTGAAGACTGTCTTCCTCCACAGCCCCGCTCTCCATGCACTGTCCTGCTGTATCCGTCCTCAGCCCCGCTTTCCATCTGCGTCCCACTCTGCTGCTTCATGATTGGTTGGTGTCCCACTCTGCTGCTTTGTGATTGGTTGGTGATACACACACACATTCAGATTTATATATAGAGATTATGGGAGACTCGGGAGGTAAGCATACTCATTAGATGGTCGGCTGGTACCTCCAATATTGACTTCTGTGTAATGTGTTTGGAGCCCTTTAAAGTGAAAAACACCAGATCTCAAAAGAAAATAGAACAATACAAATGAAAATTATAGCAAACTACTGCTTTGTGTTTTGTTTTTACATTTTTTTTAATTTAAACAGGTCACTCATTTATTGTTCATGATTATATAGCTATGTTAACACCCATGAAAAAGCATACAGTTGTGGCCAAAAGTATTGACACCCCTGCAATTCTGTCAGATAATACTCAGTTTCTTCCTGAAAATGATTGCAAACACAAATTCTTTGGTATTATTATCTTCATTTAATTTGTCTTAAATGAAAAAACACAAAAAGAATTGTCCTAAAGCCAAATTGGATATAATTCCACACGAAACATAAAAAAGAGGGTGGACAAAAGTATTGGCACTGTTCAAAAAAATCATGTGATGCTTCTCTAATTTGTGTAATTAACAGCACCTGTAACTGACCTGTGGCACCTAACAGGTGTTGGCAATTGTGAGAAAGCATGAGCAATCTCAAGGCTACAAGTCCATCTCCAAAGACCTGAATGTTCCTGTGTCTACCGTGCGCAGTGTCATCAAGAAGTTTAAAGCCCATGGCACTGTGGCTAACCTCCCTAGATGTGGACGGAAAAGAAAAATTGACAAGAGATTTCAACGCAAGATTGTGCGGATGTTGGATAAAGAACCTCGGCTAACATCCAAACAAGTTCAAGCTGCCCTGCAGTCCGAGGGTACAACAGTGTCAACCCGTACTATCCGTCGGCATCTGAATGAAAAGGGACTGTATGGTAGGAGACCCAGGAAGACCCCACTTCTTATCCCGAGACATAAAAAAGCCAGGCTGGAGTTTGACAAAACTTACATGAAAAAGCCTAAAACGTTTTGGAAGAATGTTCTCTGGTCAGATGAGACAAAAGTAGAGCTTTTTGGGCAAAGGCATCAACATAGAGATTACAGGAGAAAAAAAGAGGCATTCAAAGAAAAGAGCACGGTCCCTACAATCAAACATGGCAGAGGTTCCCTGATGTTTTGGGGTTGCTTTGCTGCCTCTGGCACTGGACTGCTTGACCGTGTGCATGGCATAATGGAGTCTGAAGACTACCAACAAATTTTACAGCAAAATGTAGGGCCCAGTGTGCAAAAGCTGGGTCTCCCTCAGAGGTCATGGGTCTTCCAGCAGGACAATGACCCAAAACACACTTCAAAAAGCACTAGAAAATGGTTTTAGAGAAAGCACTGGAGACTTCTAAGGTGTCCAGCAATGAGTCCAGACCTGAATCTCATAGAACACCTGTGGAGAGATCTAAAAATGGCAGTTTGGAGAAGGCACCCTTCAAATATCAGGGACCTGGAGCAGTTTGCCAAAGAAGAATGGTCTAAAATTCCAGCAGAGCATTGTAAGAAACTCATTGATGGTTACTGGAAGCAGTTGGTGGCAGTTATTTTGGCTAAAGGTTGTGCAACCAAGTATTAGGCTGAGGGTGCCAATACTTTTGTCTGGTCCATTTTTGGAGTTTTGTGTGAAATGATCAATGTTTTGCTTTTTGCTTCATTCTCTTTTGTGTTTTTTCATTTAAGACAAATTAAATGAAGATAATAATACCAAAGAATTTGTGTTTGCAATCATTATCAGGAAGTCAATACTTTTGGCCACAACTGTATGATAATGATATATTGCTAGTGCTAGTACTGTACATTGTACGAGGATGCTAGCATTAGAGATTTTTAACATCAAGGGTTAAAGTAAGAAAAATACCAAAAATTGTATCTGCTGTAACTCCTGCCCCATTTTTCTCCTTTGGCCGTTATATTCTGAGAATTTCTCTGTGAGCCTTGTTTACTGTTGATATTTTCTAGCTGATTGGAGAGGATTGACATTTTGACAGTTTACTGTAGCAGAAAGCACTGTACAAACAAAAGGTGCTGATGAAAGCTAGGAACTCATTATTATGTAAATTATGGCTGACTAACACAGATTCCATCTCCCAGTCCCCATCACTGAGACCAGTTTTATTCAATGATAATAATTTTCATGATTGCAGTCTTCAGAGCGATCAGAAATATGTTTTAGCTGTTGCATTTATGTACTGCCAGTACTTGACCCTTAATTAAATTCTGAAACTTTTCATGAAATAAAGTAAAATATAGCTGACACAATTGTTCAAACAAACCATGCGGTACATGGATCTATAAATTAGGGAGGGAAAATTGAAAGGTTACCTTCATGTATAGGTAGCAAAAAGCACAATTTTATGCTAAATCCAATTTTCATTTTATAAAGCGCATTATCAAAGGAAAAAATATTTAATTATTAATCACTATATTGATGCAAAAAACAGCAACCTAACACTTCCATTAATAGCTATCATTTTATTTTGTTATTCACAGAGACAATAGAAGAAATAAACCTATATTTGGATTATGATGATTTCGAACATTTTCTTGCAATAATTCATAATAATAATAATATTCTATTACTATATTAATTTGCAGTATGTAAATATAAATATATCAAAAATATGTATCTTTTTTACGAAATACTTGTACTCCCCCATAAAATAACAATGCTCAAATATCTTTCCTTCAATCATCATAACAGTGTGTCCATTCAAAGTTTGATACTATAAGCTTTGATTGCATATCGTCAGAGAGATACTTCGATTTGACAAAAGGAATTGAAACATCTAGTTGTCCATTTATTGGTACATTTATTGGAAGAATATCTGTGGAATGCAACAATGTACAGGAAAAGGTGCTACATAAGGCTACTTTCACACATCAGGTTTTCGGCGTCAGGCGCGATCCGGCGTCGTGCCGGAACGCCGGATCCGGCAAATGTTTCTTAAAACCGGATGTGACGGATCCGGTTTTCTGCCGGATCCGTCTTTTTCTGGACAGACAAAACCGGATCCGTCTCATCCGGTTCATCCGTTTTTCTATCCGTTTTTTCGACGGATTACGCCGGATCCGGTTTTTAAAATTGACCCTTGTGGCCTTCCGAATGGGATTGGCTACTGGAAAACTATATATAGCGTGTTCCTACAGCCCTTCTTTGACAGGTTGTAGAGGAGAAAGTGCAGGTTGGAGAGAAGAGCAAGTTACTGGCGAAGATGGATGTTGTCATTGGAAATATTTTGAAGAATTTGGCGGATTTTACAGCGGAGGCAAATCGTTTGAGGGTGATTGTTCTGGAGAAGGAGAGAGCGAGACAGCAGCGCATCAGGCATCGTAGACGACGTTTGTGGATCCACCCCATCACAGCCAAGAGAATGACGTGTGGGGTCTATTCTACACTATGCATGGACCTTCGACGAAACCCGGATAAATTTTTTGGATATGTTAGGATGAAAATGGAGAATTTTGATTACTTGGTAAAGCGGACACCTATTGCCGCTTCTCTGTTTCACCCGCAGAGCGTCTGATGGTGACTTTAAGGTAAGCCACATTTATTGGATATGATCGCATCAGAGCACACTTTCACTGCAATCTTGTTGGTGGTAATTTGTATCTCCAAGTGTTATAGGTCAGTTTTGGTATGTAATGCTGTGATTTAAAACTAATTTATTGTTTTTTAATTCCCCACAGATTTCTTGCAACTGGAGAATCCCTTTCGTCACTGCATTTCCAGTACAGACTCGGGATTTCCACCATATCTGGAATTGTGAAGTACACATGCCGTGCACTGTGGGACTCCTTAGCTGAAGAGTTTTTACCAGAGCCCACAACAGAGAGGTGGATTGAAATTGCTGACAAGTTTCAACAGATATGTCAGTTTCCAAACTGCTTGGGCGCTGTGGACGGGAAACATATCCGCATTGTAAAGCCAGCTGGATCGGGATCGGAATATTTCAATTACAAGAAATATTTTTCAATTGTCCTCATGGCCATCGCTGACGCGGAATACAAATTTATTGCGGTTGATATTGGGGCCTATGGCCGCTCCAATGACTCTCAAGTTTTCAAACTGTCTGCCATGGGGCGTAAACTGTATGGAAACACCTTCCAGTTCCCACCACCTAGACCGCTGCCGCAAACATCTGGTCCACCTATGCCATTTGTCTGTGTAGGGGATGAAGCCTTCCAGCTGTCAGAACACCTTTTGAAACCGTACTCTAGCAGAGGATTGACAAGACCAAAACGCATTTTTAATTACCGCCTCACAAGAGCAAGAAGAATGGTTGAATGTACCTTTGGTATTCTGACAGCCAAATGGCGGGTCCTATTGACTGCGATCAACCTCAAGACAGAAACTGTGGACGAGGTGATCAAAGCGTGCGTGGTACTCCACAATTTTGGAACCCTTTCCATTGAGGACACCTCTGAAGAAACCACCTTGCAAGATTACCATGACATTACCAATAGAAGTTCTGTGACGGTTTCAGTAATGAGGGACAATTTTGCACTATACTTTATGTCACCTCAAGGCAGAGTACACTGGCAGGATGACAGAGTGTGAAAGATTTGTGCCCTAACCAAACTTGTGTACCTTCTGGACCAACAGTATATACCTTTGCCAACCAAAGTTGGCTATCTTGTCATGGTCTCTATTTTTAGCTTTAGGCCACAGGTGTGTACCTGGTTGTGTTTTATGCAAAGTATTTCACCTTTTAACAAAAGTTGTGTACATTGTTAGGAAATCACCAACAATAAACACAACTTTTTAGGTGAAATACTTTGCTTCAAACACAACCAGGAACACAACTGTGGCAAAAAGCTAAAATTTACCCACAGTTATATACCTAGTTTTGAATACCATTTCACCTTTTAAATACCCTGTATTTAACCTTTTTCGCCGCAGAAAGAAATGACAGACGACCAGTGTAAAATAATTTAACTTTTAATGAAAAATGTTTTTTTTAGTAAACTTTTTTAAAATTTTAATAAACTTGTTTAATAAAACTTTGAAACTATAAAACTGAAACCATAAAACTGGTCATTTTTATTTAAATACACACATTATAATTCTGTGTAGTGTGTGGTGGAAATACTGCTGTAGGGGCTGCGGGACACTTCGACACTGGGAGTGTGGAGAGAGGACTGGGATCGTGGTGGGGAAGGAACAGTTAGAGGTGAAGGTGTGGAAAAAACTACAGAATGGGTGGACATGTGGGAAGCAGAAGAGGTGGTGGGTGGTGGAGTGGAGGGTTGGGCAGGGACTGTAGGAGCAGATGATGTTGATGGCAAGTTGTATGGGGAAGGAGTTTGGTACGGGGCAGGTTGCTGGAAGTGGGGAGATGTCTGGTACGGGGCAGGTTGCTGGAAGTGGGGAGATGTCTGGTACGGGGCAGGTTGCTGGAAGTGGGGAGATGTCTGGTACGGGGCAGGTTGCTGGAAGTGGGGAGATGTCTGGTACGGGGAAGGTTGCTGGAAGTGGGGAGATGTCTGGTACTGGGGAGGTTGCTGGTACTGGGGAGTTTGCAGGTACTGTGGAGGTTGCTGGTACTGGTGAGGTTGCTGGTGCTGGGGAGGTTGCTGGTGCTGGGGAGGTGGATGGTGCTGGGGAGGTGGATGGTGCTGGGGAGGTGGATGGTGCTGGGGAGGTGGATGGTGCTGGGGAGGTGGATGGTATGTAATAGGAGGGGGAGGATGGAAAGTGGCTGGAGGTGGATGGTATGTAATAGGAGGGGGAGGATGGAAAGTGGCTGGAGGGGGTGTAGATGTAATAGGAGGGGGAGGATGGAAAGTGGCTGGAGGGGGTGCAGATGTAATAGGAGGGGGAGGATGGAAAGTGGCTGGAGGGGGTGCAGGTGGAGGAACTACTGTGGTGGGAGGAGGAGGAGGTTGGGAGGTAACTTGCTGGAGAGCAGAGTGGCATGAATGCATTACATGCATCTGCTGGGCAGGAGAGAGCGTTTCCATGCGCTCCACAACAGACCTGAAAAAGGTGTGGTTTGGCGAAGATCTTGCTTCTGAATGCATGGTTTGCAGAAGTGTCTTCACCTCCAGAATGCTGGAGTTGATCTGCTGATAGCCTGCGCATATTTGCTCTGACAAGACTTTTAGACAGTTCTGGAAAGATGCATTCAGATGCAAGAACTCTGGCGCATAAGTCTTTTCCTGACCCCTCTGCCGCTGCCGCCCAGTACCCGCAGGTGTACTAGAGGTGGCAGGGGCAGAAGGGTGGGGTAAAGGGAAAGCGATCTCCTCACCAGCAGCTTCATGTAATGTAGGCGGCCACGATGCTCCTGTGCTGGTGGATGGGACAGATGGGTCGAATGTGTGGGAAGGCTGGGAAGGTGCAGATGTACCGGGGCGGTCGAAGTGTCCCTCGGTGCCGGTCTCCTCAGGGATCGCCTCAGAAGGGTCCAATCGTGCCGGCTCCCGAGTGCTGCTCACCGTGCTGTGGAATAAAGAGAAAAAAAAACAATTAAAATACTGACATGGTATGGCCCTGGCTGAAAAAAAAAAGTTACATCTAACATTTTTTTTCACATGTGGTGTGTAATATTTACCTTCTGGTGACCATTGTTTCCCGGAGGAACGACAGGGCTTGTGCGTACTTGTACTTGCTCCTGCGTCCTCCAGATCCACTCGGGGCCCGCATCTCTTTATTGAACTCCTTCTTGAAACGATCTCTCACAGACCGCCACCGATTCACAATTCTGTTCCCTGAAACGAGAAAGGAGTGGTTAGTATACAACATCAGTGTTTCCCAAACTCCAGTCCTCATGGTCCCCAGGGGTCATGTTTTCATGATTTCTATAGTAAATAGAAATCCTGAACACATGATCCGTGGGGACCACGAGGACTGGAGTTCGGGAAACACTGGTTTACATCAAGCAACCGGTACTGTATATACTTACGCTCTTTAATCTGGGCCCGAGCTTCGAGGTCCTCCCAGCGGCCAACAAGGAGCGAACAGACTTCCTCCCAGAGTCGTTGGGTAACGATCAGGTCAGCGTGGCGGCGGTCAGCCATATTCCAGAGCGGCTCCCTTTCTCTGACGAGATCGATGAGGCGGTCCACATCAATCCCTCCATCCTCACCGTCAGAGTCGGGAGCACGCTGGCTGTTAAAGAAAAAGACAAAAATAACATAATTAGCCTCCACAAAAGAAATGAAATAAAAAGTGCAAAAAAACAAAGCAAAAATATTTATACTTACACGCTGGTGACCGCCGCGTTGCTGTCGCCGACGACCCTGGGAGGCACTACGAGGACCTCTTGGCCAAGCACCAGATTGGGAAGACTAGAGAAGAAAACAAAAAATGTTATGTCTTTGGATGTAGGCATTTGTTTGCTGTGTGTGGTCTGCAGAACATTGTTTTCTATGTGTTGTGTGTAGTGTGATGTTGTGTTTCTGCGTTTGATGCAAAAAACTTACGAATTGTGAGCCCACTCCAGGTGTCTGTCCACCCCTTCCTTCTTCTTCTGGGAGCTCCTCTTCATCTTGTGATTCCTGTTTTGAAATAAAAGGCAATGAATAGACATATATTACAGAGAAGATGGATTTTGGAAATAAAAACTTACCGTCAAACGCTGACGATGCGAGGGAGGGCTCCCAGAAGATGATGTGCTGTCTTCCTGGTGGCCACACTCCATGCCTGTGGGTGGTGTTCCAGCTGCTGCCATTGCTGCTGCTGCTGCATCTATTGGGCAGCTGTTGAATAAAGAGAAACAAAGGGCCAATGAATATCTTGATATTCAATAGCCCTAGTTTGGAGGAATGGGTTATTTGATAATTACCGTCTCTCATCTGCTGCTGGCCTCCCCTCCTCAGCATGTTCTATTTGCTGCTCCATTTGGGGTGGTGGTGGTGCTGATGGTGCTGCAGTGGTCTCCTGCCTTCTCCTGCGCCTGGTTGCTGTCTTGGGTGGCATGTTGGGTGTGGCTGTGGGTCCCACTGTCTTGCTTTTATGTATGTCTTGTGGGCAGAGCTACTGAGCATGCTCAGACCAAAAAACCGGATCCGGCCGACGGATCCGGCTTTCGCCGGATCCGGCGCATTGCGGCACTCATAGGCTTTCATTGTGTGAAAAAGCCGGACGCGCCGGATCCGGCGTGTCCGGCTTTTTCGACGGAGACAAAAAACGTTACAGTCACCGTTTTTTCCAGACGCCGGATCGCGACACATTGCCGGATCTGGCGAAAACCGGATGAAACGCATGGCCATCCGGCGCGATCCGGCGCAAATGCAAGTCAATGGGGGGGAAAACGGATCCGGCATTGCATTTCGCCGGATCCGGTTTCTGTCAAAAGCGCCGGATCGCGCCTGACGGCGAAAACCTGATGTGTGAAAGAGGCCTTATTGTTACTTTATGGGAATTTCCTAGTCTACCAGCTTATACCGTCTCTTCAATACAAGGTACAAACTTTGTCACTATTTGAGCTTCTGAATGGGACTAGTAAGGAATGTAGATCAGGGCACACAACAAACAGAGAAAGGATAAAGGTAAATGCAGGAGGTGCTACATCAGGTAGTATAAACATGAATGGAAAGAAAAGGAGGAAAAGGACTACTTATACACATGCACACTCCAAGGTACCAAATATCTATAATTTTGTTACGCAAAAAAAAAAAATTACTTAAAACCAATTAGAACCATATAAAATGTCCTAGACCTGAATACCCATGATCAATGAATGACACATTATATAACAATGCAACAGAGTAATACTATACAATTACACAGGTTACATAGTTACATAGGTGGAATGAAGACCTAGGTCCATCAAGTTCAGCCTTTCTCTACCAACTGTACATTTTGTCACTAATCTAACTATAACCCACAATGTAATAATAATAATACATTTTATTTCTATAGCGCCGACATATTCCGCAGCACTTTACATTTCAGAGGGGATTTGTACAGACAATAGACATTACAGCATTATAATAATCACATATATTATAACAAATACCAAGAGGAATGAGGGCCATGCTCGCAAGCTTACAGTCTATGAGGAAAGAGGTAGACACGAAAGGTGGGTGGTAGAGTTGAGCGAAACGGGTCAAAAAATTTCAAAAGTCGCCGACTTTTGGCAAAGTCGGGTTTCATGAAACGAAACCCGACCCTAGGATGAGGTCGGCCACGAGGTCGGCGACTTACGCGCCAAAGTCGCGTTTCAAAAGTTTGTTTTGCGCTCTTTTTCAGCCAATCAGGATCCACGGACACTGTGGGCAACGTGATGACATAGGCAGGGGTCACCACCATCTTTCAGAAGGGCATGCAAGTGATTGGCTTGCTTTGGTGGGGGTCACAGGGATTATAAAAGGGCGTGCACGCCGACCGCCATCTTACTTCTGCCGATCTTAGCATAGGGAGAGGTTGCTGCTGCTGATTCTGTAGGGAGAGCGTTAGGCAGGGAAGAAGAAAAAAAAACTGCTTCTGCTGCTAGCGATTTTGCCTGTACAACACACCAGTCACTGTGTGTGCAGTGCAAGGGGAGGCTATATTGTGGTGGATCAGCGGTGTTGGTTGTTAGGCTGCCTTCTAAGGCTTCCTGACAGCTGCATTGCTGTTTACCCACTGCTCTGCAAACTGCTTTTTTAAAAGCAATCCCAATTTTTTTTTTGTCCTGCTGAGGTACTGAGCGTGCATTTTTTCACACCATACAGCGGTGTACGCTCCTCACACAGTACCGTGTAACGGCTGTTATCACAGCCACAGTGAAGCTATCTGTGTGTCACTATGTGAGAATAAGTCGAGGACATGTTCCGTTCTTACAGACATGCACCTACTAGTTTTGTCTAGCTTTCAAACAGTTAAATATATTTGCTGTTTGATCACATTCAAAACTATAGAGAGACAGCGTGTGTCAGTCCGTATACTTAAAAAACACGGAGCTTGACAATTTTACGTACACCGGACAGCCGTGTACGTGCACGCTCCTCTCTGTACCGTGTAACGGCTTGTTATCACGGCCACAGTGAAGCAATCTGTGTGTCACTCTGTGAGGATAAGTCGAGGACATGTTCCGTTCTTACAGACCTGCACCTACTAGTTTTGTCTAGCTTTCAGTTAAATATATTTGCTGTTTGATCACATTCAAAACTATAGAGAGACAGCGTGTGTCAGTCCGTATACTTAAAAAACACGGAGCTTGATAATTTTACATACACCGGACAGCCGTGTACGTGCACGCTCCTCTCAGTACTGTGTAACGGCTGTTATCACGGCCACAGTGAAGCTATCTGTGTGTCACTGTGGAAGGATAAGTGGAGGACTTGTTCCGTTCTTACAGACCTACACTCTAGGGAGATTCCTATTCTGCCCAATTCTACATACACCTTGTAGTTTGTGATACACTAGCCAATTTCTGCATGTGACATAGCGCTCTGATATTCAGTGGGCCTCACACAATCCAAAAGTGTCCAGTGTCCATTAGTGTGTGCAGAAATTCAAAATCTCCCTTATCCTGTAGTCACTTTTTTCACACCTGTGCCATCAAGCCTGTGACATAGCGCTGTGATATTCAGTGGGCCTCACACAATCCATAAGTGTCCAGTGTCCACAAGTGTGTGCAGAAATTCAAAATCTCTGTGATCCTGTAGTCACTTTTTTCACACCTGTGCCATCGAGCCTGTGACATAGCGCTCTGATATTCAGTGGGCCTCACACAATCCAAAAGTGTCCAGTGTCCACTAGTGTGTGCAGAAATTCAAAATCTCCCTTATCCTGTAGTCACTTTTTTCACACCTGTGCCATTGAGCCTGTGACATAGCGCTCTGATATTCAGTGGACCTCACACAATCCATAAGTGTCCAGTGTCCACTAGTGTGTGCAGAAATTCAAAATCTCCCTTATCCTGTAGTCACTTTTTTCACACCTGTGCCATCGAGCCTGTGACATAGCGCTCTGACATTCAGTGGGCCTCACACAATCCAAAAGTGTCCAGTGTCCACTAGTGTGTGCAGAAATTCAAAATCTCCCTTATCCTGTAGTCACTTTTTTCACACCTGTGCCATCGAGCCTGTAACATAGCGCTCTGATATTCAGTGGGCCTCACACAATCCAAAAGTGTCCAGTGTCCACAAGTGTGTGCAGAAATTCAAAATCTGTGATCCTGTAGTCACTTTTTTCACACCTGTGCCATCGAGCCTGTGACATAGCGCTCTGACATTCAGTGGGCCTCACACAATCCAAAAGTGTCCAGTGTCCACTAGTGTGTGCAGAAATTCAAAATCTCCCTTATCCTGTAGTCACTTTTTTCACACCTGTGCCATCGAGCCTGTGACATAGCGCTCTGATATTCAGTGGGCCTCACACAATCCAAAAGTGTCCAGTGTCCACTAGTGTGTGCAGAAATTCAAAATCTCCCTTATCCTGTAGTCACTTTTTTCACACCTGTGCCATTGAGCCTGTGACATAGCACTCTGATATTCAGTGGGCCTCACACAATCCAAAAGTGTCCAGTGTCCACTAGTGTGTGCAGAAATTCAAAATCTCCCTTATCCTGTAGTCACTTTTTTCACACCTGTGCCATCGAGCCTGTGACATAGCGCTCTGATATTCAGTGGGCCTCACACAATCCAAAAGTGTCCAGTGTCCACTAGTGTGTGCAGAAATTCAAAATCTCCCTTATCCTGTAGTCACTTTTTTCACACCTGTGCCATCGAGCCTGTGACATAGCGCTGTGATATTCAGTGGGCCTCACACAATCCATAAGTGTCCAGTGTCCACAAGTATGTGCAGAAATACAAAATCTCCCCTGTCCTATAGACACCTTGTACCTTGTTTTACATTACTATATAGTTTGTTGGATTTTGTCTACATTTCTACAAAAAATGAGGAAGGCTGGTGGAAGAGGCCGTGGAAGTGGGCGGGGGTTGGCAGCTGGTAATGATGGTGTTGGTGGTGGATCTGATGGTAGTGGCAAGAGCAAAATAGGACCGAATGCAGGAGGTGTTGAGCCTGCATAATCGTCTGGCTCCATAAGGCTTCGAAGGCTTAGTCTTCTAGGAGTTGGCAAACCGCTTTTAAAGCCAGAGCATCAGGAAAAAGTTTTGTCTTACATTGCTGACTCAGCCTCCAGCTCTATCGCCTCCTCTTCTGAAGTTGTAAAAAGTAAAAGCACTGAGTCGTCATTGGAGGCTCATGTTCATGAACCACACCTTTCCTTGTGTCCTTCACCCCAACCAAGATTGAAGGATGATGCAGGCCATACTACTGATTACTCCATGGAGCTGTTTTCACATACCATGCCTGGATTATCAAGTGAAATGGTGAATTACCCAGGCCAAGATGAATCTGACATGGAGTGCACTGATGCACAGCCGCTGATAGATTATTCTGCTGGTACATTCACTCAGAGCACTACATTGTCCTCGCAGTGTACAGAGCCAGATTCTGACCCTGATGAGACTCAGGTGCCCCTTCCCGCACACTATACCACCATACACGGTGACACAGAGGAAGGTGCACATGACATTGAAGAGGAGATGATGGATGACCCAGTTGTTGACCCAGATTGGCATCCATTGGGGGAAGAGGGTGCTGCTTCCAATAGCTCAGATGAGGAGCATCCACAGCAGACATCAACATCGCAACAGCTGTTATCTGGCAGGCCTGAGCACTCCAAAGACAGGTTCCAAAAATCAAAAGAGTTGCTGGACAGCTTGTCCAGAGGGTCAAAAGATCACAGCGTGCTAGGCTGCAAAATGTCTGCCAAAGTAGGAAGAGTGCAGTGTGGCACTTTTTTGAACAAAATCCTCATGATCAGGCCAAGGTTATCTGTAAGAAGTGCGCAAAGACCTTTAGCCAAGGGAAAAATCTGAAAAATTTGAATACCAGTTGCATGCTTAGACATTTAACCAGCATGCACTTGCAAGCGTGGACACAACACCAAACCTCAAGTGCCACATGTGCAACTGATCACAAAGAAGGTAGTCAGCAACGCTACATTGTTTCCCCCACTGTAAGCCCACCGGTTAGCACAGCAGCAAATGTTGAGGTGTCGTTGCAAGGCCACAGCAGTCAGGGAATCCCACTGTTATATCAACGAAATACTGAATCTAGGCCATCAGAAAGAACACCAACTCCATCACCATCATCAACCCTCTCTCAGTTCGCCCTGTCCACTGCTACTTCCACCATATGCAGCTCTCAAGTCCAGCTCACCCTCCCAGACACTATGAGTAGGTCAAGAAAGTACTCAGTCTCTCATCCGCGTACACTGGGTTTGAACGCCCACATTGCCAAACTAATCTTGTTTGAGATGATGCCCTATCGGTTGGTGGAAAGCGCAGCTTTCCGCGAACTCATGGCCTATGCAGTACCACGCTATGACCTACCCAGTCGCCACTTCTTCTCTCGCAAAGCCATCCCAGCCCTCCACCATCATGTAAAAGACCGCATTGTCCATGCACTCAAGCAGTCAGTGAGTGGAAAGGTGCACCTCACAACTGATGCATGGTCCAGTCGGCATGGCCAGGGCCGTTACGTGTCCATCACTGCGCACTGGGTTAATGTGGTGGATGCAGGGTCCACAGGGGACAGCGGTGGTGGGACAGTGCTGCCTAGCCCACGGTATAGGAAACAGTTGGCTGTAGGCGTTCAACCCTCTTCCTCTTCCAGAAGCGAAAGCTCGTCCACAGAGCGCAGTCGTACGAGCACTCCATCTGCAGCTGCCACTGTTGCACACGAGGTGTCCCCCTATCGAGCAGCTAGTGGAAAGCGTCAGCAGGTTGTGTTGCAGATGATGTGATTGGGCGACAGACACACCGCCGAGGTGCTGGCCGAGTACTTGAAGCAACAAACTTAGTCATGGCTGGGCAGTGTACATCTTGAGGCAGGCAAGGTAGTTAGTGATAACGGCCGTAATTTTGTGGCAGCCATAGCCCTTTCAAAACTCAGCCACATACCTTGCTTGGCTCACACCTTGAACCTGGTGGTGCAGTGCTTCCTCAAAAATTATCCGGAGTTAACAGCCCTGCTCCAGAAGGTGCGAAGACTGTGCGCGCACATCCGCCGGTCGCCTGTACACTCCGTTCGTATGCAGAAGCTGCAGCAATTGCTCCACCTTCCCAACCACCGCCTCATTATCGACATTGCAACAAGGTGGAACTCCACCCTGCACATGGTGGAGCGGCTGTGCGAGCAGAGGCAGGCCATAATGCATTTGTGGGAGGATACACGGCCAGGCACTTTGAGAGCAGACATGGAGTTGACAGGTGTGCAGTGGTCGAAGCTGAAAGACCTCTGTAAAGTCCTTCAGTGTTTTGAGGAATGCACACGGCTGGTAAGCGCAGACGACGCCATCCTAAGCATGAGCATCCCACTTATGCGTCTGCTCATGCAAACTTTGACGCACCTTAAGGAGCAGACTTCTGCAGCCAATGTTGATGAGGAGGAGGGAATCCTTGATGACATTCAGCCATTGTCTGCTCAGGGACCTCTCCTGGACGAGGTGGAGGAAGAAGAGGAGGAGGAGGATGATGATGGGGATGATTACTTAGGGGAGGAGGATGCATCTCGTGGGGCAAGTGAAAATGTTGGCGTGGCAAGGTCTGGTACAGGGTTTGTGCGTGACTGGAGGGATGTGGATTTGCCAGAAAGTGCTCCTCCAACCAGCACTCGCAGTGCATCATTGACACCGGGAACATTGGCCCACATGTCAGATTATGCCTTGCAGATCCTAAAAAGGGACCCCGCATTGCCAAAATGATGAACGATGACGACTACTGGTTGGCCAGCATCCTGGATCCACGCTATAAAGGCAAATTACAAAACATCATGCCACAGGAGAACCTTGACCTAATATTGGCTAATAAACAAGCAACTCTGGTAAATCAGTTGCTTGAGGCATTCCCAGCACACAGCAGCGGTGATGGTTCTCACACGAACTGTACGGGCTGGGGGCAGCTTGGCAGAGGTGTTCATGGTGCACACAGCAGAAGTGGCGTTGGAGACAGGGGTTTCATGACAATGTTGTGGACTGATTTTTCAAGTACCGCTCACACAACTGGTAATACTGCATCGATGGAAAGTGACAGGAGACAGCAGTTGTCAACTATGGTTACAAACTACTTTTCCTCCCATATCGATGTTCTCCCACACAGGTCATTCCCCTTTGACTATTGGGCTGCTAAACTGGACACCTGGCCTGAATTGGCACAATATGCCTTACAGGAGCTCGCTTGCCCAGCTGCAAGTGTGCTATCGGAAAGAGTCTTCAGTACAGCTGGATCAATCCTGACAGAAAAAAGGACCCGTCTGTCAACCCAAAATGTGGATGATCTAACTTTCATTAAAATGAACCATGCAAGGGTTTCCAAGGATTTTGTCCCACCTTCCCCTGATGACACATAGGGTGACAGAAAAATGGCTTGCTTTGGTCCACCTCTTCCTGGGACTTGACCTATTTCGCCTTTTGCATCAGCTGAATGTCCAACATCAACATATGCCATTTTCTAAAACTCCCTAACTGTGCTGCCTCCCCCCCATGGCAGGGGTCACCACCTAGCGCATGACACCATGCGAGTGCCGTTGCCCTGGACAGGTGGGTAGGCCGACTCTTGGGTGCGGGCACTGGCACAGGGTCCCTCATAGTGCAATCAAGTGTCTCTGACGGTGGTGGTGCACACCCACCGTCAGACACACTGCCATACTATGAGGGGCCCAGTGCCAGTACCGACGCCAACGAGTGGGCCCCCCTTGCTTGGGCAGGGCCCCAGCATTTGCAATCTTTACCTCTCCCTGCTCCTCCGCTGTGTAGTCTGGGCCGTCAAATCCATACTGTGCCTGACACCGTCTGAGCCTGCCTCCTGATGTATAGACATATATTTTGAATGTGTACGCTATCCATACATGTTATCCGGGGATACGGTACCCTTTCTCACCTTTGTGCAATCACGTGCAATCCATACTGGGCCTAACACCGTCTGAGCCTGCCTCCTGATGTATAGACATATATTTTGAATGTGTACGCTATGCATACATGTTATCCGGGGATACGGTACCCTTTCTCACCTTTGTGCAATCACGTGCAATCCATACTGGGCCTAACACCGTCTGAGCCTGCCTCCTGATGTATAGACATATATTTTGAATGTGTACGCTATCCATACATGTTATCCGGGGATACGGTACCCTTTCTCACCTTTGTGCAATCACGTGCAAGCCATACTGGGCCTAACACCGTCTGAGCCTGCCTCCTGATGTATAGACATATATTTTGAATGTGTACGCTATCCATACATGTTATCCGGGGATACAGTACCCTTTCTCACCTTTGTGCAATCACGTGCAAGCCATACTGGGCCTAACACCGTCTGAGCCTGCCTCCTGATGTATAGACATATATTTTGAATGTGTACGCTATCCATACATGTTATCCGGGGATACAGTACCCTTTCTCACCTTTGTGCAATCACGTGCAAGCCATACTGGGCCTAACACCGTCTGAGCCTGCCTCCTGATGTATAGACATATATTTTGAATGTGTACGCTATCCATACATGTTATCCGGGGATACGGTACCCTTTCTCACCTTTGTGCAATCACGTGCAAGCCATACTGGGCCTAACACCGTCTGAGCCTGCCTCCTGATGTATTGACATATATTTTGAATGTGTACGCTATCCATACATGTTATCCGGGGATACGGTACCCTTTCTCACCTTTGTGCAATCACGTGCAAGCCATACTGGGCCTAACACCGTCTGAGCCTGCCTCCTGATGTATTGACATATATTTTGAATGTGTACGCTATCCATACATGTTATCCGGGGATATGGTACCCTTTCTCACCTTTGTGCAATCACGTGTAATCTATACTGGGCGTGAGAACGGCTGGCAAGCTGTTAAGCAAGCTACAGCACCTGTGGTTTGCACACGTAAGTTTTTCATTTTTTCAGGAATGACGGTTAGGCCTAATTCCGGAACTGCGGTTGACCTGCACTTACTGGGAAATCATCGTTCGCGGGTAATAATTGTAATCAGTGATCCCCATCACTAACGTTGTTCAGCGGGGTATCTGCACCTGTAAGCGACAAACGCTGGCCTTTTCAGTGTAGCGCACATGCAGCCACGGACATGTAAGGGCATGACACACCAGTTATTGGCCAATCTCATGTGCCAGAGCCTCACGTGTCCCTCTAGTAAGCCGGACTCGGACCGCGGGGCATGACGGAGTCTCGTTCGTTAACGGAATTAAGCTTGCAATGTGTGCATCTTTTCTGTAGCTGGCATGGTTGAGGTTTCCCAGGTGGAGTCGAATTTAACCGTAGGCTCCACTCCTGGTGGTGCCCTTCTGGACATTCCTTTAAGGTTCAGTTTTGCAACCATACTGCCCACGTAAAACAAACACTTTGCCTTCATGAACGCTGTTTGGAGGGTCATGACTCGTGGGAATAACGCCGCCCAATCAGTTATCCTGCTAGAGAGCTCCTTCGTTGCTCCCAAGCATGACATCACACTCCCTAGGAGGAAGGTAATGCCACTGTGGCGACCGTACTCCTGGGGGCGACACTAGTGCACTGATGCCCAGCCACTGCTCGATGAATCTGCTGGTACATTCACCCAGACTACTACATTCCCCTCGCATGCTACACGGCCTGAATCTGACCCTGATGAAACTCAGGTTACCCTTCCCATATACAGTTCCATCTTACACGGTGACAAAGAGGAAGCTGCAGATGAAAGTGCAGGTTCGGCCCACCTGCCATCAGACACACCACCGTACTATCAGGGGCCCTGTGCCAGTGCCGTCGCCAACGAGAGGGCCCCCCCTGCTTGATCAGGATCACAGCACTTGCAAGGTTGAAATACTGTGCAGTGAGATGGAAGATGGGGACGACGAGGAGTCCAGACTAGTACAGGGATTCCCTAGCGAGGAGACTTATTTGATTGTTTTCAATGTTGGGACAGCAATTTTTGGGGAGCACTATACTCTGGAGAATGATAGATGGGGCCCACCATACACTGGAACATTCCAAAGGTGGACATCAAACACTGGAGCAGCATTTACAGGGCCCATAATACACTAGAGCATTAGAAATGGGGCCCATTATGTTTGGAGAATTATTTGGGCCCATAAGCTTCATCCATGGGGACCAACATATACTGTAGCATTATGTGGAGCTCATCATATACTGTTTCAAACATTATATGGGACCAATGATTCTGTATGGAGAAATAGATGGGCCTCGTCATGAGATGTAAAAAGTGAAGTATTTTTCATTGTACTATACCGCTATTTCTCTGCGGTATCGGAGCATGATGAGTTGTGGTATGTGTTAAAGGGGCGCTCTTTCGCCCAGGGCACATGAAAACCTGGAGCCAGCCCTACCCCCCCACAACTTTAGCCAAATAACCCCCATTTTTCAGTGCGTAACTTGTATTATGAAGTTAATTAAGGTTGACAAGCTTAAGTAAGAAGAATTGATGCTTTTGGCATTCAAATGGGCACTGTAGGTGTGTTTCCTGTCCTCCTCTCACTGCCGACTTTTATTCCCCATTGACTTACATTGGGTTTCGTGTTTCGGGACGACCCCGACTTTTCCCTATAATCGGCCGATCTTGCTCGACCCGACTTTTGGAAAAGTCGGGTTTCACGAAACGAAACTCGACCCTAAAAAAACAAAAGTCGCTCAACTCTAGTGGGTGGTAACAGTTGCCCTGATTGTATGGACCAGCCATAATGTTAAGTGTGTAACAGTACAGACACAGATGGCTAATGGATGCATAAAACATGTGGGAACATGATGCGGGGAACCTGGTTATGGTAAAACTTTTGTCTGTGCCACACAGGGATAGATTAGGTTAATGTGTTGAGGCGATAGGCCAGTCTGAATAAATGCGTTTTCAGGGCACGCTTAAAATTGTGGGGATTGGGGACTAATCGTATTGATCTGGGAAGTGCATTCCAAAGAATTGGCGCAGCACGTGTAAAGTCTTGGAGACGGGAGTGTTAGGTTCTGATTATTGAGTATGCTAACCTCAGGTCATCAGCAGAACGGAGGGTGCGGGTAGGATGGTATACTGAAACAAGGGAGGAGATGTAGGGTGGTGCTGAGCCATGGAGGGCTTTGTGGGTGAGGGTAATAAGTTTATACTGAATTCTGGAGTGGATAGTTATCCAGTGAAATGACTGGCACAAGGTAGAGGCATCGGTGTAACGATTGGTGAGGAATATGATCCTGGCTGCAGCATTCAAGACAGATTGGAGAGGGGAGAGTTTGGTAAGAGGGAGACCGATTAGAAGAGAGTTACAATAGTCGAGACGAGAATGAATAAGAGAAACAGTAAGAGTTTTTGCAGAGTCAAAAGTAAGAAAAGGTCGAATTCTAGAAATGTTTTTGAGGTGCAGATGACAAGAGCGATCCAGTGATCGAATGTTTGGGGCAAAGGAAAGCTTGGAGTCAAGTATGACCCCAAGACATCGGGCATGTTGCTGGGGAGTAATAGTGGAACCACACACAGAAATGGCAATGTCGGGTATAGGTACATTAGTAGCGGGAGGAAACACAAGTAGTTCAGTCTTTGACAGGTTCAGTTTCAGATATAGTGAGGACATGATGTTAGACACAGCATTTAGACAATCGCCAATGTTTTCTAGAAAGGCTGGCGTGATGTCAGGAGAAGAAGCGTATAATTGGGTGTCATCAGCATAGTGATGGTACTGGAAACCAAATCTACTGATTGTTTGACCAATAGGGGCAGTGTACAAGGAGAAGAGGAGGGGGCCTAGAACTGATCCTTGAGGAACCCCAACAGTAAGGGGAAGGTGAGAGGAGGAGGAACCAGCAAAAGATACAGTAAAGGAGCAGTCAGAGAGATATGAGGAGAACCAGGAGAGAGCGGTGTCCTTGAGGCCAATGGAATGGAGCATAGTGAGGAGGAGCTGATGATTATGTTATGTGTATCAATGAAATCATCCAGCCCCTTTTTAAAATCTGTCATAGTGTCTGCCATTACTACTTCCTGTGGTAGGGCATTCTACAGTCTGACTGCTCTAACTGCAAAGAACCCTTTCCTGTTTAGCTGTCAACAGCGACTTTCTTCCACTGATAATGAGTGCTCCCTAATCCTCAGCATGGTCCTGGAAGGAACAAGTCATGTGCCAGTATTTTGTACTGGCCACATATATATTTATACATGTAATTGAGATCTCTGAGGCGTCTTTTTTCCAAGCTAAACAAGCTCAACATTTCTAACCTCTCCTCATATGAGAGGTCTTCCATCCCTTGTAATAATCTAGTTGCCCATCATTGAACTGATTCTAACTTCTGAATATCCTTTTCTTTTTAAAATGTGGAGCCCAAAACTGGATCCCATATTCTAGATGTGGCCTCACCATTGATTTATAAATTCCCATTGGAATCGTGGGACATTATCTCTCTTTTTATACACCTAAAATCTTGTTTGCTTTCGCAGCTTCTGCTTGACATTGCGTACTAGTGCTCACTTTACTTGTAGCAAGAATACCCAAGTCCTTCTCCTGTTCTGTAGTCCTGAGTATACTCCTATCTAATGTATATGCAGCAATAGGATTACTACGTCCTGTGTGCATTACTTTACATTTAACTATATTAAATCTCATTTGCCAAGTATTTGCCCATTCAGTCATCTTATTCAGATCGTTTTGCAATATTGTAATGTCAAGGTCAGATTTTAATATCCTGCATAGTTTGGTGTCATCGGCAAAGACTGACACTTTACTCTCAATCCCATCCATAAAGTTATTAATAAAGAGATTAAAAAGAATAGGTCCTAGCACAGATCCCTGTGGTCCCCACTGCTGACTATATCCCATTTAGAGAACCCCTCTCTTATAATGGCCTCAAAAATTTTGCACACTGCCAATGTCAAGCATATCGGACGGTAGTTGCCCGGATCCACCTTCTTACCTTTCTTAAATATTGGTACCATGTGAGCCATCCTCTTGTGGCACCACCCCTGTTACAAGAGAGTCTAAGAATATGAGATACAATGGCCTGTCAATTATTGAGCTCCCTCAGTATCCGTAGATGAATGCCATCTGGGCCGGGGGATATGTCAATGTTTAAATTGCTCAGACGTAAATGCACTTCATTTTGTGTTAAACTCGTTATATCTGGTTGTGAACTTTGATTTTTGGGTTATTGAATGATCCCTGTAACAGACAGTTCATTGGTGAACTTGGATGAAATGTGCTTGTTTATTATCTCTGCCTATGCTATTTCAGTATTCTTGGCTTTCAAGATTTTGAATGCCCTTTATTTTTGTTTTATTAAACTTTGTACTGTCTCTGTTCATCCATAATGGTTTATTTTTATTCCTTGACATTTTCTAACCAGAGGGTATGTTTTTCGCAGGATTCTAGTAGTATTTCCTTAAAAATGCCCCATTTATGTTCAGTATCCCCAGGTACCATGACATTGTTCCAGTCTATACAATTAAGCTCTTCCCTTAATTTGTTAAAATCAGTTTTCTTAAAGTTCCAGGTTTTAGCATTTCCCCTTTTGAATGTTTGATTGAAAATTACATTGAAATTTACCATGCTATGGTCACTGCATCCCAAATGCTCCCTGATCTGTAGATTTGAAATTGTATAATGTGTCCCAGTAGTTCCCAAACTCCAATCCTCGCAGACCCGAACAGGTCATGTTTTCAGGATTTCCTTAGTATTTCACAAGTGATGGAAGTATCATCAAGGCATCAGAAATTCTCTCACATGTGTAACACTATGGAAATCCAGAAAACATGACCTGTTGGAGTCCGCGAGGACTGGAGTTTGGGAACCCCTGATCTGACCTATTTGACAGAACCAGATCCAGCAGATTGCCTCCCCAGGTTGGTTCATCTACCAGCTGAGAGGGGTAATTGTCCTGAACTGTGGATAAGAAATTGTAGCTTTTAGCACAACCAGAAGATTATATGTCCCATTGAATGTCTGGATAGTTAAAATTCCCCATTATACGAACCCTGCTACTTTTTGCTGCCTTTTAATTTATTGTAGCATTTCATCCTATACCTGTTCAGCTACAGTGGGGGAAAAAAGTATTTAGTCAGTCAGCAATAGTGCAAGTTCCACCACTTAAAAAGATGAGAGGCGTCTGTAATTTACATCATAGGTAGACCTAAACTATGGGAGACAAACTGAGAAAAAAAAATCCAGAAAATCACATTTTATTTGCATATTATAGTGGAAAATAAGTATTTGGTCAGAAACAAGCAATCAAGCTTTCTGGCTCTCACAGACCTGTAACTTCTTCTTTAAGAGTCTCCTCTTTCCTCCACTCATTACCTGTAGTAATGGCACCTGTTTAAACTTGTTATCAGTATAAAAAGACACCTGTGCACACCCTCAAACAGTCTGACTCCAAACTCCACTATGGTGAAGACCAAAGAGCTGTCAAAGGACACCAGAAACAAAATTGTAGCCCTGCACCAGGCTGGGAAGACTGAATCTGCAATAGCCAACCAGCTTGGAGTGAAGAAATCAACTGTGGGAGCAATAATTAGAAAATAGAAGACATACAAGACCACTGATAATCTCCCTCGATCTGGTGCTCCACGCAAAATCCCACCCCGTGGGGTCAGAATGATCACAAGAACGGTGAGCAAAAATCCCAGAACCACGTGGGGGGACCTAGTGAATGAACTGCAGAGAGCTGGGACCAATGTAACAAGGCCTACCATAAGTAACACACTACGCCACCATGGACTCAGATCCTGCAGTGCCAGACGTGTCCCACTGCTTAAGCCTGTACATGTCCGGGCCCGTCTGAAGTTTGCTAGAGAGCATTTGGATGATCCAGAGGAGTTTTGGGAGAATGTCCTATGGTCTGATGAAACTAAACTGGAACTGTTTGGTAGAAACACAACTTGTCGTGTTTGGAGGAAAAAGAATACTGAGTTGCATCCATCAAACACCATACCTACTGTAAAGCATGGTGGTAGAAACATCATGCTTTGGGGCTGTTTCTCTGCAAAGGGGCCAGGACGACTGATCCGGGTACATGAAAGAATGAATGGGGCCATGTATCGTGAGATTTTGAGTGCAAACCTCCTTCCATCAGCAAGGGCATTGAAGATGAAACGTGGCTGGGTCTTTCAACATGACAATGATCCAAAGCACACCGCCAGGGCAACGAAGGAGTGGCTTCGCAAGAAGCATTTCAAGGTCCTGGAGTGGCCTAGCCAGTCTCCAGATCTCAACCCTATAGAAAACCTTTGGAGGGAGTTGAAAGTCCGTGTTGCAAAGCGAAAAGCCAAAAACATCACTGCTCTAGAGGAGATCTGCATGGAGGAATGGGCCAACATACCAACAACAGTGTGTGGCAACCTTGTGAAGACTTACAGAAAACGTTTGACCTCTGTCATTGCCAACAAAGGATATATCACAAAGTATTGAGATGAAATTTTGTTTCTGACCAAATACTTATTTTCCACCATAATATGCAAATAAAATGAAAAAAAAAACAGACAATGTGATTTTCTGGATTTTTTTTTCTCAGTTTGTCTCCCATAGTTGAGGTCTACCTATGATGTAAATTACAGACGCCTCTCATCTTTTTAAGTGGTGGAACTTGCACTATTGCTGACTGACTAAATACTTTTTTCCCCACTGTATATTAGGAAGCTTGTAGCAAACTCCAATTAGCAGCTTTCCATTATTACCATCCCATGTACATTTACCCATAGTAACTCTACATTGCTGTAACTCCCCCCAATGTCTTCATTGAGCACAGGTTTTAATGTGGATTTTACAATGATGCACACCCCTTCACCTTTTTATTATCTTTCCTGTCCTTTCTAAATGTAGTGTACCTCTCTACATTTGTTAGGTGTACATCAAATATTGCACATGCCCAAGGGTAATGATGTAGTCTATTGTAAGAAGAACCCCAAAAGAAGGATCAGAAAATACCTCATGGGAGTAAGAGAGAAATCCACGAAAATGTTTAAATATCCTTGAAAGTTTTACTTCACATTCAAAGGGAATAAAAACTCCACATGCTAACATAAAACACTCTGACGTGTTTCTGTCACTGGTGTGCCCTTAGTAATAGAGTAACATTTTTGAAGCTTTGGGGATAGGAAAGTCCCCAAGGTATAATTAGATAAATTTGACTTGCATCAAAAAGATTTGATGTAAATCAAATTTCCTGACCACTTTTAAGGAGCTATCGATTCAAATTTCATCATATTTGCTCATACATACATTTTATAACTCCTACAATTTATCCACAGCTATGTTGCCTAAATAGTTCATCATTTATCTCTGCCCGTCCTCTAAGTCCTACATGCTGTCTCTTTAATGCATTTAAAAATACAGACAGGGACATACAAGACTGTCCACAATCTGTTGTTTTTGCCTTCGCTTCCTGATACCTTACAACATGCACTCAAGGTCCTCAAAAGCCCTCCTCTTGTGCTTCCTGCCGCTATGGAGTAAAGTTTCTCCATGTGGCAAATGCCAAGATGGTGCAGGGAGACTAAAGGTCCCCATACACGTTACACCACTTTCATATCAACCCTTCGATATCATACCCTAATTTATATAGGGCAGTGGTGAACCTTCCATCAGGGAAGATGTTGAGATCAGGTACGTCCAATTTCGGACTGACAATAACTTTACTTTCCTGGAGATATACCATCAGCTGAGATGTCTGGCTTTCTTAAAGAGAACATAGGAGCTCTCAGCTAAGAGGGTGCACTTGTGTATAGGAGAAATTGCTGAGATGGTTGCCTGACAAATGATAGGCCAAAGTATCATTCGTCCAACAGCAATCCAATATGTGTAATTGGCTTTATAGTCAATGCACCTCCCATATACTGTACATATTTTATTTTAAAATATCCAAACTTTCAAAATCTGAACTTGTACGCTGCTGTGTTTGTACTCTGTTTACCTGGCATTACTCTGCATATCTCTGCTTTAACTCTTCGCTCCTTTCCCAATAATGAGCTGGAATGCTGTTGTCAGTTACCTATATGGATGCTGCTCAGTTCCCAGCTCTGCTGCGTAGCCATACAGGCGTGAGTGTCTCTGCTGCGCTGCACGACCACCCACATGTGCAGTCCCTGGCTGCCGCTGTGGAAGCTACCTGCGGGTTGCAAGGTCCTCTGCAGTTGTGCATGACTTACCACGTGTTTCCAGGCTTGCAGCCGCTGCCAGGTGTCCTTTGCTATGCTGATTTGTTACTGGCTGTGCTTACAGTGCGTGCGGCCACACCTCCCCTGCTTTTATGAGGAATCGGTGTGTGCTTGAATTGCTGTCCCCAGCCTATTGCTGAGGGGCAGCTCCTATATAAAGTCCACCTGCCCTGTGGGCCATTGCCAGAGCTTCACATTAAGTTTCTGAGTCTTGCTATGTGTGTTTGGTGTTCAGCTCCTGTCCTGCCTGCGTTCAGTTCTAGGAAAGCTGATGCCTGTTTTTACACCTGGTTTGGGGGCTGAGTACCCAGATCCATTTCTGTTCAGTCTATTATCAGCTTTGGGACACCTGATGTCTGTGTTTCTGAACTTGCGCTGTTTATGTGTTGGTGTCAGAGTCCTTGTCCTGATTACTGCTGTTTGTTGTTCCTGAAGTCCTTCTGTGTCTTAAACACTGTACCCAGTGACTGTGACTTTTTGCTAACTGACTTTCTGTGAACAAACCTGGGTTCACCTTGCAAGTTGGAGTCCGGTGTTTCTGCTGAGTTTCTACTACTCTGTACTCAGCTTGCTATTCTGTGCAATCCCCAGACGGCTCCAGTCCAACCCGGCGGTGCTTGCACCTGACCGCTTGAGTTCCTTATTAGGTTGCTGCCTGATGTCCAGAGCCTGATGACCATGGCCTCTTTTCCAGAGCGTGATGACAGCAGCCAGTTGTCCAGTGTTTAACGACCGCTCCCTGATGTCCCACCTGTGTCCTGATGTCCTGCCTGAGTCCAGATGTCCCATCCATGTTCCGATGTCCTATCCATGTTCCGATGTCCAGTCTGTGTTCCGATGTCCAGCCTGTGTCAAAATGTCCAGTCTGTGGTCCTGGTGGTCCAATTTGTGCTCTTGACTTGGTCCCGGATGGATTCCTCCTCCGTGGTTCCCTGGAGTCTCCAGCTTTGTTCCCCGGTGACGGTCCCATCAGTGAGCCCTGGACCTGACCAGCCAATGCCCAGTGCTGTAGTCCCAACGTTCCTGGACCTGTGCTATCCGTGTCTTGCCTATGTTCTGATGTCCTGCCGGTTCCCTGGGGTCTTACCCGTGATGGCTCCAGCCATTGTTTGAAGGCTGTCCGAGGTTGGGGTCTGATGCTCTCCTGCTGTGCCTGTGCTATGCCTGAGGTCTGAGAGAGAATCCATCCTAGTATGCCCGTGGCAGTTAACCCTGGACTGCATCAACCCATGATGACCCTAGCCATCGTCTGAAGTCTGCCTGAATTCGGTGTCTGATATTCTCCTGCTGTGCCTGTGCCTCTCCTGAGGGCCGAGAGAGAGGTCCTCCTATGATGCCTGTGCCAAATGTCCCTGGACTGCATCAACCTGTGATGACCTCTTGCCATCGTCTGAAGCTAGTCCGAAGTTGGTGTCTGATGTTCTCCTGCTGTGCCTGTGCCACTCCTGAAGCCTAAAGGGGGTTTTACACATAGCGATATCGCTAGCAATATCGCTAAAGCGTCAACGATTTTTTGACGCAGCAGCGATATTGCTAGCGATATCGCTATGTGTGATACTTACCTCCGACCGGCTCCCCCGCTGTCTGTCGCTGATCGCACGAGATTGCACAGCTCCATTTCTCATCTGGTGCTTCCTGCTGGGCCTCCTGCTGGTGCCAACGAGCAATGCGTGGACGCGGACGGGAGGACGTCAGGATTGCCGCATCTGAAAGGTAAGTAACGACCACTGTATCGCTGCTGCATTGCTGTGAGATCTGCCTGTGTGGCAGCTCAATAGTGACCATTTAGCAATGCACCAGCAATCCTGACCGGGTCGTATCGTGGTCGGGATCGCTGGTGCATCGCTAAATGTAAAGGGGCCTTAAGTGAGAAGTCCTCTTAGGATGCCTGTGCCAGATGACCCTGGACTGCATCAACCCGTGATGACCTCTTGCTTTGCCTGTCAACCTGAGATGTGTAGCCTTTGTGATGTGCGTAATCGGGAACCTGGTGTCTAGATGTCTTTTTGCTTTATTTAAGTAAACTTTGTTTCTTCATACCTGAAGTTGTGTGGTGTCTGTTAGTCCTGCATATGGCAATCTTGTCCACAAGCTCAGCTGCCAGAGACCTCGGTCGCTACCCTTCCCTAATCCGGGTAGGCCTGGGTCCCCCTCTGTGGTCCAGTGGGTCCACATTCTACGATCACCAGGGGCGCATACCCCGTCGTCGTTATGGTTCAATGACGTGGGAGCATTGGCTGGTAAGCCACGCTGCGTCCGAAACCGTAACACAGTGCCCTGGAAATTAAAGGTGTCCTAAAATAAGTGTATAAATATTACATATAAATAATTATAAATACATTGTGCATTATGACAAAAGTGAATTTCTTAAATTCCATCCAGATATGCTTAAAATCCTGTAATACTTCATAGTTTATTTTAAAATATTCTTAAAATAAATTGGGACAAAAAAATCATAAACCTTTCACAATTAAGATTACTGCATGCTTTTTTTTACTAGTAGAATAAAGCAGAAAAAAGAGGCAGCATAACAATGATATACCAGTAAAATAAAAGTTCAGAGAACGTGAATGGAAAAAATGGCTTGACATTTGACAAAGAGGATCAAAGGAATAAACAGGCATTCCAAGGCATAACAATGGTGGTTCTCTCTCTCAATTATTTCCTCAATTATTTTCTTGTAATTAGGTTAACATGCATTTAAATTTGTACCTTTTAAAAGGTGACATTTGTATTGCGAAGCAAAAGGAAAAGCATTCAGTTGGGCTTTTCTTGAAAGAGTCTTCACAGTTTTACAGTCGACTAATTAAATAACCAGAAAATGATTAGTGCTGGTTATGTAAAACACAAGGACCATGGCAAGGTGAAAGTCAAGATATATTTCCTACAATGATTTTAAAGGCTCATGACGGGGCTGAGCATGATAACTTCCCTCTAAATACTGGTTGCGCAATTGAATAGCTGACATTGAACTATTATGCTGAGGAGTCTAATTAAAGTGTTGTGCAAAAAAAAAATATACTTTAGTCTTGGGTTTCTCTGTGGTTACAGGTCGCTTAGATACAAAACTGGATTAGGCCATTGTGAATTCTTGATACATCGTACAATTAAATATTGTGTAGAATAACAAGGATATATGCAAATTGACACTAACCAAACAGAGCAAAGTCATACAGACTTCCTAATATCCCATATCTAAAAGTATGACTATATATAATTGTTTGTCATTTGGTAAACATGCCTTAATCATACAATTTATGGGACTCATAGTCTCTGCTTTATACAAGATTAGTTATTACACTAACTTTGCTTCACACTTTTTCCTATTCATGACAGTAATTTTTTCATGCATTCACACTACACCACCCACACAGTCTTAATTACAGGACAGAATCCCCTTCACAAATAATAATATGAGGTCTGATTGAACGTTACTTTCCTACCACATCGGATAACAAATCCTATACATGCAGCTTAATGATGATGACAGTACGCACCACAGAAACACCTTACCAACTTCAATGCAAACTGTTGTTTTCAGCTGCACCATGTGCTAAAGTAAATAAATTAATGTTGAGAATCAACATTATTTCTTATAATCCTATTAATTTTTCAAGAACATTGGCTTCTGGACAAATGTCTGTGCTCAGCAGCAAAATCAAATGCAGACTTCAGTAATCTTTCCTTTCCACAGTGCATTAGTGCATTATGATGTGTCTTTGTATAGTTTACATACAGTATATCACAAAAGTGAGTACACCCCTCACATTTTTGTAAAAATTGTATTATATAAGATATAACACTATGACACAGTTTAACGTAGTCAGTGTACAGCTTTATAACAGTGTAAATTTGGTGTGCCCTCTAAGTAACTCAACACACAGACATTAACCCCTTTCCGACCTTAGACGTATCCATACATCTGGCATTTACTGACCTGGGACGTATGGATGCATCTAAACGATTTTGCACGCACAGACGACGTGCATGCACGATCGCCGCTAGGAGTCAGCTTACTCTGACAGCTGACACCTGGCACTCAGTGCCAGGAGTGGACGCGCACTGCTCCTGACACTTTAACCCTCTAAATGCTGTGACTGAACTCGATCACAGCATTTAGGGAGCAGCCAGAGGGAAATGGATCGCCTGCCAGTGCAGTGGGGTACTCGGTACCCGGACGGTATTTTACTGGGAAGTGTCACAGTAGCGGTGACCTGGTCCGTGGCCCTGGGCGTCCATGTGGGGAGTGAAGTGATGGAATAAAGTTTATGAATAGATTATTTGTGACGCCACCTGTGGTGTTCGGCAAATGTTAAGCTGATGCTGCAGACAGATCCTCTGGGACAGATGGTGTAGTGCAGCAATGATGTTATAGCTCTCCACAGGCAGGGCTGTAGTCCCAGGGCAGTGTAGGTGGGTGTTGGGAAGGAAGGTGCAGTGTCAGGCACAGAGATGTAGCAGTGCCGGGGAGGTTGTAGCAAGAAGGCAAGGACACAATAGGTTGCAGTTTCTTTACCTTTACTTGGCAAATGAAGTCCAGGGTCCTGAGTACAGATGGCACAGGACCTGGTTAGCCTGGAAGCAAATCAGGAATCACTCTGGCAGATGGGTTGTGCAGTCTCCTTACTAGCGCTCTCTATAAAGTACTCCCAGTACTGAGTTACACTGGAGTTCCTCCTTTCTGATGTTATCCACACTCCACTCGCATGGCAGACAGCCGTAGCCTTCTATCTCTCTTAGCTCACCCGTCGCTGTTGTGCCTCCGAGGATTAAGTGGGAATAGGGCATTTACAGCCTCCTATTCCTCTGGTTTCTGGTGCAGGACCGTTAGTATCCATACACCCTTGGAGACCAGGCTCCAGATCATGCGCTATCGCTGGGACTGAGCTCTCCACTTTCCTCAGTCTCCCCAGCTCTTCTACTCCACATCTGCACACGATGCCCTCCTCACACTAACTGCACAATTTCCTCTCCTGGCCCTCAGAGAGAAGCTCTTCCCCTTCATATAGGTTCAGAGCTCCCTCCGCTGGCCCGGAGTGGGAACTGTGTCGCATGTTATGGTTAACTGCCAGAGAGACCCTTCATTGCTTCCAGGCATGACATCACTCTCCCTAGGAGGAAGGCAGTGGCGGATCTTAATAGGGGCGGATGGGGCGGTCACCCCGGCCCAAGGTTTTTTGGGGGCCCAGGGGCCAATCCGGAGCCGCCGCAGAGCAATTTTGGCTTCCCCCAATAGTCGCGTGTCGCGGCAATTGTCGGCGGCTGCACTGCACTGAATGGCTGGCTCAGTCACCTGATCCTCCTCCCCTCTCTCCACAGCGTCCGTGCTCATTCCGGCCAGCAACTGGCATCACGTGGCTGCATCAGAGTGACGCTGGCCACTCACACTCTGGCAGCGGCTCCTCTATTCCCTCCCCTTCATTGGTGTCCATAGATACAGCGGGGCCCGGCAACTGACAGCCCAGCTGACGCCGTGTATCACAGGAGGAAGAAGAACTCTCTGGAGCCTGGTGGACAGTGTTGCAGCAGCAGCAGCACTGCCTGTTCCTCACCTCTCCGAACTTGGGGGTAAGTCGCAGCAGGGTGGGGCGGAGGTATGTCATGACTGACTCATGTGGATGTGGGGAAAAACACTCTTTGTTATACATGTATTTTAGCCCTATGTTGATTGCTCATTAAATATTATAAACTGAATGTACATTTCCTGCCTATTGATGATTACCCTCTAAGAGTACACCGCATAACATCTGGGCCTCCGTCCTTGATCGCCGGCACACGTGTTTTAGCCCTTAGTTGCCTGCCACATCTTTTTCTCACCTACTTTATGTGGATGTGGGGGGCATGGGGGGTGGGCGGGGGGGCCTTGGTCAAGAGGGGTGCCGGGTGCCCAGACTTTAGGAACAGCCTCGGACCAGTGAGCAGTGCACTGCACGCATTATGTAACGTAACCCATTCAGGTCCTCACATCACATCCCCTATGGCCAGGTTCACGTTGGGCGATTTTGTGCGTATTGGCCGTAGACCTACAGCTTCTGTGCAACGTCTTTTTAGGCCATGTCCACACATGGCGGAATGGTGGCGGGTTTTCCGTACGGACTCGCAGCAAACCAAGTGCTGTCAATTCCCGTACGGCTGTCAATTCCCGCACGGGGACCGCAGCGCTCAGCTAGCTGTATTTATGCATGATGGTTTCAAACTGCACAGGTGAGAGATCCTTTTCAAAACTTAAACAAATTAAAAATGAGTTGAGGAGTCAAATGGGACAAGACAGACTCAATCATCTCTCTTTAATGAGCATTGAACAAGAGCTTTTGAAGAGTCTAGACCTCTCAGAAATCATCAACGACTTTAGCACCAAAAAATCTCGCCGAAAAAGTCTGTGAGCAGTTTATGATCTTCAGTGTCAAAAAAAATCTGAGTTTCTAGTCCATTAAGAAATTGTTGCCTGTGCTCATTGCACTTTTCTTGTTAGGCTACCACCCACACAGATATACATGTGTATAGATAAATAATTATGTTGAATTATTGTTTAATATTATGTTTACATGTTCTTATTTGCACTTACATGTGGTACGGTGAATGTAGCCTTATGTTTACCTTGTATGAAGAAATACAGGCCAGTATATACCACATTATATATTTTGACTGTTGATTTTGAGGAATATTTAATATTATTTATATTGTTTGACCATACAATACAATTTCTTGTGAGAAAAAAAGTAATTTTTCTTTGTTTTTATGGTCTAATAAATGTTACAATTTGTATACCTAAAAATCAGCATATGCAGTGTTTTTGTGAGAAGAGCCACAAAATTTTGACTGAAAATGTTTTCCTGGGAAGGGGGGTACTAGGGCCCAGGTTTTATGAACAACCCCGGGCCCATGGTCCACTTAATCCGCCACTGGAGGAAGGCAATGCCATTGTGGCGACCATACTCCTGGGGGCACCACCGAAAAAAGTCCCTCTACCCTTGGATCAGAGACCCCACGGCATCATCATAGGGTCCCGAACGTTACCACGGTGACCCGATGTTGAAATGATGATATCCGGTTTTCCAGACACTAGGAAGTTAGATTGATCAGTGCATGATCTAACTAGCTTGTGTCTGCAGCACTGACAGGCTATAAATTATAGCAATGCTCCTGCAATTCTATACCTTATGACTGTGATCAGACTGCAGAAAGTGACATTTCCATAGTGGGAATAAGTGAAAATAAAGTTTAAAATAAGTGAAAAAAGTTGTAAAAATACTTTTTTTAAAATCACAAAATAATTTTGAAAAACTAAAAATATATTATTCACATAAATATGTTTATATAAAAAAGATATAAACAATATCAGTGCTAATATTTGGTATCGCCACAATCGGAACGACCCAACCTATAAAACTGTCCCACTAGTTTACCCCTTTTAGTGGACACCGTAAAAAAATAAAAATAAAAAAAAACAAGGCAGAAAACAAAGTTTTATCATCAAACCGCCGAACAAATAGTGGAACAAAACATGACCAAAAGAGACGAATGTAAATAGAAATAATACCTCTGAAAACATCATCTTGTCCCACAAAAAACAAGCTACCATACAGCTCCATAGGCGGAAAAATAAAAAGTTACTGCTCTCAGAATAAAGCGATGAAAAACTTATTATTTTTTTCTACAGAACGTTTTTATTGTGTAAAAGCACCAAAACATATAAAAAGATAAATGTGATATCGCTGTAATCATGCTGACCCAAAAAATAAAGCTGGATTATCAATTTTACCACATATGGAAAGACATAAACAAAATGAATTCCTGAATTGCTAGTTTTTGTTCATTCTGCCTCCCAAAAATCGGACTAGAAAGCGATCAAAAAATGTCATGTGCCTGAAAATAGAACCAATAAAAACATCAACCGGTCCCACAAAAAACAAGCCCTTTCATGACTCTGTTAACCAAAATATGGAAAAATTATAGCTCCCAAAATATGGCAATGCAAAAACTATTTTTTGCAATAAAAAGCATCTTTTAGTGTGTGACAGCTTCCAAACATGAAAACCTGATGTAAATCTAGTATCGCAGTGATCGCATTGACTTGAAACATAACGTCTCCTAACACCACATGAGGAACAGGAAAAAATAAATAAAACCAATTGTTCATTCTGCCTCTCAAATATCGCAGTAAGGCTCAGTTCAGATTTATCCTGCGCTGTGTGCAGATGGAGGCACTGTGGATGCCATAGGACCTGTGATCCAGTGGTATTTGTCTTTTTAGACATACATAAAAGTGCAATCCAGCAAAGATTTGTGCACTTCTGAAAAGAAGGACATCACTGGACAGAGGCCAGACAAAGTCCAGAGTAACTCTGCGGCCTCATTATCGTGAATGGATCCCTCGTGTGTTTCATATGAATCACATCACTCAGAGATTTAGATGGAAACACCAATTTAAGAGCCCATGATAACTGTGATCCCAGATGATGTGCAAAATGTTCCCAATAAAAGCATCAACTCAATCCACAAAAATAAGCAAGTCCCCACTCAGGTCCATCATCTGTTAATGGAAATATAGGGGACTTCCACATAACTGGTAGTACAAAGGTTCTGTAAAAGTACAATGGCTCCTCACCCTCCAAAAAATATTGAGCAAACTCTGCACTCCCAAATCCAAATGCCCCCCATTCTGAGACCCAGTGTGTCTAAACCACTAGAGTTGAGCGACTTTGGTTGGATCGGGTTTCATGAAACAAAATTTGTTCCAGATGAAACTGGTCCGACTAGGGCAAAAAAAGTCGGAGTTTCGTCCGAAACCCGACCCCAATGCAAGTCAATGGGGATTAAAAGTCGGCATTGAGTGGATGAATGTCATCCGCTCAATGCCGACTTTTATTTCCCATTGACTTGCATTGGGGTCGGGTTTCGGACGAAACTCCGACTTTTTTGCCCTAGTCGGACAAGTTTCATCTGAAACAAAATTTTGTTTCATGAAACCCGATCCGACCAAAGTCGCTCAACTCTATAAACCACATATAGCATCCACATATTTGGCATTTCTGTAGCTATGATAGCCCACTTAATTTATGAGTGCGTGACCCCAGTAGCAAGAGTTGGGCGTAACGTACTGGTCACTATAAGGTACTGGTCACTACAATGGCAGTGTACAATTTTCACTCTGCAAGGTTCATTGCTGCTTGTTTCTGTAAAACACACAGGCAGCTAAAATTACCACTACACCTGTAGATTATTTTCCAAAGGGGTATAATTTCCAAAATGGGGTCACTGAAAGAGGGATTCTGCTCTTCTAGCACATACAGTTGTGCTCAAAAGATTACATACCCCGGCATCATTTTTGCTTCCTTGGCCTTTTTTCAGAGAATATGAATGATAACACCAAAACTTTTTCTTCACTCATGGTTAGTGGTTGGGTGAAGCCATTTATTGTCAAACTACTGTGTTTTCTCTTTTAAAATCATAGTGACAGCCCAAAACATCCAAATGACCCTGATCAAAAGTTTATATATCCCATTTCTTAATACCATGTATTGCCCCGTCTGACATCAATGATAGCTTGAAGTCTTTTGTGGTAGTTGTAGATGAGGTTCTTTATTTTCTCAGATGGTAAAGCTGCCCACTCTTCTTGGCAAAAAGCCTCCAGTTCCTGTAAATTCATGAGCTGTCTAGCATGAACTGCGGGCTTGAGATCTCTCCAGAGCGGTTCAATGATATTGAAGTCAGGAGACTGAGATGGCCACTCAAGAACCTTCACTTTGCTCTGCTGTAGCCAGGTCGACTTGGCCTTGTGTCTTGGATCATTTTCATGTTGGAACATCCAAGTATGTCCCAAGCGCAGCTTCTGGGTTGATGAGTGCAAATTTGCCTCCACTATTTACTGATAATGTGCTGCATTCATGTTTACTTCAACTTTGCCTTTGCCTTTCCTGTGCCTTTATAGCTCATAGATCTCCAAAAAATCAGCAATCCACCTCCATACTTTACAGTAGGAATGGTGCTCCTTTCATCATAGGCCTTGTTGACCTCTCTTCAAATGTAACGTTTATGGTTGTGGCCAAAAAGTTCAATTTTGGTTTCATCACTCCAAATTACCTTGCTCCAGAAATTTTGGATTCTTGTCTCTGTGCTGTTTTGCGTATTGTGGGTGAGATACTTTGTGGCATTTGCGCAGTAATGGCTTTCTTCTGGCGACTCAATCATGCAGCCCATTTTCTTCAAGTGCCTCCTTATTGTGCATATTGAAACAGCCACACTGCTAGTTTAAAGAGAGTGCTGTATTTCAGCTGATGTTATTTGTGGGTTTTTCTTTGCATCACAAACAATTTTCCTGGTAGTTGTGGATGACATTTTTGTTGATCTGCCTGACCGTGGTTTTGTTTTAACAGAGCCCCTGATTTTACATTTGTTAATCATAGTTTGAACACTACTGACTGGCATTATCAATTCCTTGGATATCTTTTTGTATCCCTTTCCTGTTCTATACAGTTCAACTACCTTTTCCCATAGATCCATTGACAATTCTTTTGCTTTCCCCATGACTCAGAATCCAGAAGCATCAGTGGCTGGATGAAAGATGCAAGAGTCTGTCTGGATCCCAGAAATTCACTCAGCTTTTATGCATACACACTGATTACAAGCAAGCAGGTCACAGGTGAGGAAGTTACCTTTAGTAGCCATTCAAATCCATTTGTGTCCACTTTTGTGCATGTTATCACCAGGGTATGTGACGTTTTGATCAGGGTCATTCTGATGTTTTGGGCTGTCATTATGATTTGAAAATAGAAAACACAGTAGTTTGACAATAGATGGCTTCACCCACCCACTAACCATGAGTGGAGAAAAAGTTTTGATGTTATCATTCATATTCTCTAAAAGAAGGCCAAGAAAGAAAAAATTCTGCCAGGATATGTAAACTTTTGAGCACAACTGTAGGGTATTTCCACATTCAGTTGAAATTGTGATACAAAGTTTGGTACCATTTTAAACTACTTCTTGTGTGAAAATGTAAAATCTCAGGCTAAAACAAAATTTTGGTGGTAAAAATGTAATTTTTTCTTCACTGCCAAATGGTATAAAATCCTGTGACACACTCGTAGTGTCAATGTGATCACTCCACCCCTAGATGAATTTGTTGAGAGGTGTAGTTTGTAAAATGGGGTCACTTATGGGGGATTCTCTTGTGCTGGCACCTTAGGGGTTCTCCCAGTGGGTCATGGCACTCGCAAACCATAACAGTAAAATCTGCACTATAATATGGAGCTCCTTTCACTCTTAGCTTTGCACTGTGCCTAAAAAGTATTTCCCAATTACATGCAAGGTGTAGGCGTGCTCAGGAAAAAATGGACCTCAGTTTGTTGCAAAAAAAATTCCCTATTAGCCCTTAGAAAAATTAAAAACTTTGGGCTAAAACAACATTTTAGTGGTAAAAATGTAATTTATTCTTTCTTGACTGCTCATGGTATAAAATTCTGTGAGGCACATGTGGTGTCAATATGATGACTGCAACCCTAGATTAATTTATTGAAGGTTGTAGTTTATAAAATGAGTTCACTTATGGGGGGTTTCTGTTGTTCTGGCACCTCAGGAGCTCTGACAATGTGACATGGCACTCTCAAATCATTACTTCAAAATCCATACTCCAGTATGGTGCATCTTCCCTGCTGAGATTTGCACTGTGCCTCAAAAGTAGTTTTCATCTGGACCTGGAGACTTGAATTCATTTAGGTTAGCTAAGTGTTTCCTCACTATCTTTCTGTTTATAGATATCCTGGATTCTTCAATTCCCTTAATAGGACAGTGGAGAACAGTTGATGTTACATTTCCTTTCTGAGAGAAAACAGATGCAAAATAGGAATTTAAAAGTTCGGCCTTCTCAACATCCTGACTTACCGTTTCATCATTTTCATCCTGTAAAATTCCTACAGCATCTTTGACTTTTCTTTTACTTTTGACATATCCCCAAAATCCTTTATTATTGCTTTTGACATCTCTAGCAAGCCTCAATTCATTGTCAGCTTTAGTAATCTGATTCGTGCCCTGCAGGTTCTGCAGACAGCATTATATTCTTCTTTAGATATGCCTTCTTTCGATTTTATAAACATTTCTTTCTTCCTTTTTAGCATGTGCTTAAGTTCTGTGTTCATCCATTCTGGTTTCCTTAAATGCTTCCCATTCTTCCCTCTTTTCAGAATTGTTAACAATTGTGCTTTGAGAATTTCATTTTTCAAGATTTCCCATCCATCTTGGACATTTTTGTCCTTAAGGATATCCAGCCATTGGATCCCTCCAATTCTCTTTCTGAATCCCTTAAAATCTGCCTTTCTGAAATCTAACCTTGACATCTGAGTCTTCACAGGTCTTCCTCCTCTGGTTACAGTTAGGTCCATATATATTTGGACAGAGACAACATTTTTCTAATTTTGGTTCTAGACATTACCACAATGAATTTTAAACAAAACAATTCAGATGCAGTTGAAGTTCAGACTTTCAGCTTTCATTTGAGGGTATCCACATTACAATTGGATGAAGGGTTTAGGAGTTTCAGCTCCTTAACATGTGCCACCCTGTTTTTAAAGGGACCAAAAGTAATTGGACAATTGATTCCAAGGCTATTTCATGGACAGGTGTCAATCCCTTCTTTATGTCATTCTCATTAAAGCAGATAAAAGGCCTGGAGTTGATTTGAGGTGTGGTGCTTGCATTTGGAAGGTTTTGCTGTGAAAGAAACATGCGGTCAAAGGAGCTCTCCATGCAGGTGAAACAAGCCATCCTTAAGCTGCAAAAACAGAAAAACCCCATCTGAGAAATTGCTACAACATTAGTAGTGGCAAAATCTACAGTTTGGTACATCCTGAGAAAGAAAGCACTGGTGAACTCATCAATGCAAAAAGACCTGGGCGCCCACAGAAGATAACAGTGGTGGATGATCGCAGAGTAATCTCCATGGTGAAGAGAAACCCCTTCACAACAGTCAACCAAGTGAACAACACTCTCCAGAAGGTAGGAGTATCAATATCCAAATCTACCATAAAGAGAAGACCGCATGAAAGTAAATACAGAGGGTTCACTGCATGGTGCAAGCCACTCATAAGCATCAAGAATCAAAAGACTAGACTGGACTTTGCTAAAAAAAAATCTTAAAAAGCCAGCACAGTTCTGGAAGAACATTCTTTGGACAGATGAAACCAAGATCAACCTCTACCAGAATGATGGAAAGAGAAAAGTATGGCGATGGCGTAGTACAGCTCATGATCCAAAGCATACCACATTATCTGTAAAACACGGCGGAGGCAGTGTGATGGCTTGGGCATGCATGGCTGCCAGTGGCACTGGGTCACTAGTGTTTATTGATGACGTGACACAGGACAGAAGCAGCCAAATGAATTCTGAGGTATTCAGAGCCATACTGTGTGCTCAGCTGCAGCCAAATGCAGCCAAACTGATTGGTCGTCGTTTCATACTAAAGATAGACAATGACCCAAACCATAAAGCCAAAGCAACACAGTAGTTTATTAAAGCAAAGAAGTTGAATATTCTTGAATGACCAAGTCAGTCACCTGATCTCAACCCAATTGAGCATGCATTTCACTTGTTAAAGACTAAACTTCAAATTTTAGTAGGGAATCACTCATTACAACATCATATGGCAGAGAGTTCCATAGTCTCACTGCTCTTACAGTAAAGAATCCGCATCTGTGAGTATGCTTAATCCTTCTTTCCTCCAGACGTAGAGGATGCCCCCTTGTCCCCGTCACAGGTCTTAGAGTAAAAAGATCATTAGAAAGGTCTTTGTATTGTCCCCGCATATATTTATACATTGTAATAAGATCACCCCTAAGCCTTCGATTTTCCAAACTAAATAACCCCAAGTGTAATAACCTGTCTTGGTATTGCAGACCCCCTAGTTCCCTAATAACCTTGGTCGCTCTTCTCTGCACCCGCTCCAGTTCAGCTATGTCTTTCTTATACACCGGAGACCAGAACTGTACGCAGTATTCTAAGTGTGGTCGCACTAGTGACTTGTATAGAGGTAAAATTATGTTCTCCTCATGAGCTTCTATGCCTCTTTTAATGCATCCCATTATTTTATTTGCCTTTGCAGCAGCTGCCTGACACTGGCCACTAAATGTGAGTTTGTTGTCCACCCATACACCCAGGTCTTTTTCAGTGACAGCTTTGCCCAGTGTTTTAAAATGAATCACATAATTATACATCTTATTTCCTCTACCCAAGTGCATGACCTTACATTATCCCCATTAAAGCTCATTTGCCATTTATCAGCCCAAGCTTCTAGTTTACATAAATCCTCCTGTAATATAAAATTGGCCTCCGCAGTATTGATTACCCTGCAGAGTTTAGTGTCATCTGCAAATATTGAATTCTACTCTGTATGCCCCCTACAAGGTCAATAAAAAATATGTTAAAAAGAAGGGGGCCCAATTCCTACCCCTGTGGTACCCCACTGCTCACCGTGACCCAGTCCGAGTATGCTCCATTAATAACCACCCTTTGTTTCCTATCCCTAAGCCAGCTCTTAACCCACTTACACATATTTTCCTGATCCCCATTGTTCTCATTTTATGTATCAGCCTTTTATATGGCACCGTATCAAAAGCTTTAGAAAAGTCCATGTACACTACATCCACTGCATTTCCTTGGTCCAGTCTGGAACTTACCTCTTCATAAAAGCTTATCAGATTAGTCTGACAGGAACGGTCCCTCATAAACCCATGTTGATATTGGGTCACGAGGTTATTCTTCTTCAGATACTCCAGTATAGTATCTCTTAGAAAACCCTCCAGGATTTTACCCACAGTTGAGGTTAAACTAACTGGCCTATAATTTCCAAGTTCAGTTTTAGTCCCCTCTTTGAATATTGGCACCACATTTGCCATACGCCAGTCCTGTGGTACAGGCCCTGTTAATATGGAATCTTTAAAGATTAAAAATAATGGTCTATCTATGACTGTACTTAATTCCTGCAGTACTCAGGGGTGTATCCCATCCAGACTCGGGGATTTGTCAATTTTAGTGATTTTTAGACGCCGCCGTACTTCCTGCTGGGTTAATCCGTCATGGGATTTTCTTGTGTAAATACTGTTGAAAAAAAGTAATTTAGCATATTGGCTTTTTCCTCATCCTCATCCACCATTTCACCCAGACTATTTTTAAGGGGACCAACACTATCATTTTTTAGTTTCTTACTATTTATGTAGTTAAAGAATATTTTGGGATTATTTTTACTCTCTCTGGCAATGAGTCTCTCTGTCTCAATCTTTGCTGTCTTAATTTGCTTTTTACAGAATTTATTTAATTTTCTGTATTTATTTAATGCCTCATCACTACCTACTTGCTTTACTTCTCTAAATGCTTTCTTTTTGTCACTTATTGCGCCTCTTACAGCTGTATTTAACCAAAGTGGTTTCCTCCTATTTCTAGTATGTTTATTCCCATATGGTATATACTGTGCAAAGGTCCTATTCAGGAGGCTAATAAACGTCTCCCATTTTCTTTGCGTATTTTTATGTCACAGGATATCGTCCCAGTTAATTGCACCAAGATCATCTCTCATCCGTTGGAAATTTGCTTTCCTGAAGTTTAGTGTCCTAGTTACCCCTCTACTACACATCTTATTAAAGGATACATGAAAACTTATTATTTTGTGATCACTATTACCCAAGTGACCCTCAACCCTTACATTTGATACGCGGTTTGGCCTGCTGGTTAATATTAGGTCTAGCAGTGCCCCCCCTCTTGTTGGGTCCTCAGCCAGTTGTGAAAGTTAATTGTCTCTCATAGTTGTCAAAAACCCATTACCTTTGCTGGAACTACAGGTTTCAGTTCCCCAATGTATTTCAGGTTAGTTCAAGTCCCCTATAATAATGACTTCTCCTTGAGTCGCCGCTTCATCTATTTGCTTTATGAGGATATTCTCTGTTGCTTCCATTATTTTTGGAGACTAATAACAAACCCCTATCAGTAGTTTATTATTTTTCCCCCTCCCCTTATCTCCACCCGCAGGGACTCTACATTTTCATTAGATTCATATATATTATCATGCAGGATTGGTTTTAAGGATGATTTTACATATAAACACACGCCTCCCCCTCGCTTATTTGTATGGTCATTTCTGAACAGACTATAGCCCTGTAAATTAACTGCCCAGTCATGGCTCTCGTCCAGCCATGTCTCAGATATCTCCACCATGTCATAATTATGTTCCAACAAAATTAATTCTAATTACTCCATTTTGTTGGCGAGGCTTCTGACATTAGTATACATGCACTTTATGTATCTCTCTGTATCTCTATTCTTTCTTAAATTATTAACTGTTCTAACCCCACCCCCCATGCCACCCCCACCCCCAACTTCATTATTTGTGCCCAGGTCTCTATCTGCACTGTCTTCCCCTCTATAAAAGAATACCCTCTCCCCAGTCCCTAGTTTAAACACTCCTCCAACCTTCTAGCCATTTTCTCCCCCATCACAGCTGCACCCTCCCAATTGAGGTGCAGCCCGTCCCTAGCATAGAACCTGTAGCCAACTGAGAAGTCAGCCCAGTTCTCCAGGAACCCAAACCCCTCCTTCCTACAACAATTCCTGAGCCACTTATTAACCTCCCTTATCTCCCGTTTCCTCTCTGGTGTGGCATGTGGTACAGGAAGTATTTCCGAAAATACCACCTTGGTGGTCCATGTTTTAAGCTTGCTGCCTTATTCCCTGAAATCATCTTTAAGTTCCTTCCACCTACCTCTAACTTTGTCATTTGTGCCAATATGCACCATGACCGCTGGATCCTCACCAGCCCCTCCCAGTAATCTGTCAACCCGATCAGCGATGTGTTGGACTCGAGCGCCAGGTAGGCAGCACAACGTTCAACGATCCCTGTCATTGTGACAGATTGCCCTATCTGTTCCCCTAATAATTGAGTCCCCCACTACCAGCACCTGTCTGGCCTGCCCTGCTGTCCTATTTCCCCCCTTACTGGAAATAGCTTCCCTAGCCACAAGCATTTATCCACATGTTGGTTGTTAAGTGGACGTTCCCAGTAACTGTGTTGGTCAGGGCACGGGTTATGTTATGGGACACATGATAACGTATATAAAGTGCTGCGGATTAAGATAGCACTATATAAGCAAAGTATGATAAATTAGCATGCTGATGTAAGGTGGGGACGGCTTTCCTGGAGAAATAGTGTCATCTGGAATTGAGTACTGAGGGACAGTCGCCATGAGGTTGCAGAAAGCCTCAGTGTCCACAAGCCTAAAAAGCAAAATTTCCAGGGCAAGCAGCATGGAAATGTGGCCCTTTAGATTTTGGGCCTATGGGCGAGTGACAGCTTATTTTCGCTTGCGTTCCAAGGCCTGTGGTAGGGACAGCTAAACTCTGTGTTCGGACAAGGAAGTGGATGTAGTTGCTTATGGTGGTTGTGTATGTGCAACTATAGGTGAAGGGTGGGAGGCATCTGCGCCTGCATCCTGGACAAGGGATTAGAAAACACATAGCAGAGGGGTAGAGGCAGTGGTGTCACCTGCAGACACTGATTGGAGACCCAGGCATTTGACCCACCTAGTAAGGTGCTTGAATAGCATGTGCATGAGCATGCTGGTGGTGGTTAGACTGGTAGAGTTCAGGTACCTGCTGATCTTGGTATGTCACAGGTTGCAAATGACCGTTCCTTATCTTCCACACTTTCTGTAAAAAAGTGCCAGTGTGGGGAACACTTGATAGTTGGTCTTGGATCTGCCCACGTGGAGTTCTCTGTGGAACAGTTGATCGCCTTCTCTCTCCACAAATATTTGTAATAGGAGAGAATATTTCAATTGTCAGTGAAAGGATTACTGTTTATATGTGGCAGCAACATAATCTGTAGCACAATCAAATGTGCCAAAATGTCTGTAATACTGTAAGATAATCCCTACTCCACCACTGAACCTTAAATTTTCAAATATGAGGGGTATTAGGAGAGAATAGAATCTATTTGAATTGTCAGTGAAAGGATTATTTCTTATATGTGGCAGGAATAGTCTGTAACACAATCAAATGTGCAAAAATGTCTGTGATACGATAATCCCTACTCTGCCAATCAAACCTAAATTATGTGAAATATGAGGGGTATTAAGAGAGAATAGAAGCTATGTAAATTGTCACTGAAAAGATTATTTCTTATACATGGCAGCAACAAACTCTGGAACGCAATCAAACCTGCTGAAATGTCTCTAGCACGCTAATCTCTACTCCAACACTGACCCCTAAATTATTTTTAGCTATGATGGGTATTAGGAGAGAACAAAATATATTTCAATTGTTAGTGAAAGGATTATTTCTTATAAGTGGCAGCAACACAGTTTGTAACACAATCAAATGTGCAAAAATGTCTGTAATATGATTGTCTGTGCTCCGCCACCGAACACTTATTTTTTTCAGATATCAGCAGTAGTATTAGAGAATAGAACCTATTTGAATTGTCAAAGAGCAGATTATGTCTTATACATAACAGCAACAAACTCTGGAACCCAATCAAATCTGCCAAAATGTCTCTAATACGCTAATGTAATGAAACAAGAGGAAACGGACATGCTGATTCATGTACATCTATATACATCAATAATATGCTTTTTTTGACCTGACGAACTTCTATATTTATTATTGTTCATCTAGTATCCTTAGTATTCTTATCATTGAAATTATTTTCACTATGGGGCATCATGTAAAACACCTCCTTTTGTGGCTTTTATGTGCTTTTAATTGTTTGTTAGTTGATGTAATAAAGTTGCTATATCCCCAAGAGTACTGAGGAGAAGGATATAGATTGCGGGGAGGGCCCTCACTTTCCCCACACAATAAAGGAATACTGACTATTCTGCACTTACCAGCAGCGCAGACTTATAACACAATTGTGACCGCAGTTTCTGGCTGGTGGCCCCGGTGCCCTATACTCATCTGTGCAGTGCACCATAATAGAGGATAATCCACTCTTCAAGCAAGGATCAGAGCTACAGTGGACTGCTTGCATTATTATTGAGGAATTGTGTGACTTTTGGCGCTCTTACTGAGGGTTTCTCAGTTGACTCCTTTTCTGAAACTTGTTTTTAGACCATTTTACTCAACTTGTCTGATTGATCAAGCTAAAAGGGTCATAGATCTGAAGCCAGGGAAGGCTGTGTGGCAAATTAAGATGCAGTCAGGCAGGGGCAGAATTAATAATAGCTCACACAGCCGAGGCACAATTTGGGGGAATATTCAAAATCCTATGAGGATATCCCTAATGTGTTAAGCCCCACAAAATCTAGGTCACCTTTGACAAGAGGTGAGCCCAAAATGTCTTATATAAAACAATCCCATAACCCTGCACCTGTCAAACTGCAAAAGGGGGATCAGGTGTCAATAACCCATTGACCAAAACACTGCCTAAAACACAACCTGAAACACTTCAAAAAAAGAAAAATTTTGGGGGGACACATTAAAACTCCTCCTCCAAATCAGCTCCTCATGGAGGAAATGGCCACTTCCAAATCAAACAAAAGGAAGGGCCCAGACGATCAGGAAAACACCGAGAGTCTTTCTTCTGAGAACTCCAACAGTGTCTCAGCTGACTATACCCCAAACACAAGCCCTGAAAGGCAGAGGCCTAGAAGGGACACTGGAGGTCCATTTCCTTCATTTGAGATTCCTCCTCCATCCATCAACCTGGGGGAATACAAGGGGTCCAATAAACAAGCCACCAAAGGATTCATGGGGGATCTCTTCCAGTCCTTCAGTGATGCCCTAAAAATAGGGTTAGAGACTCAGGCTAAGGCCCTACAGGAAACTTGCAGGAATCTTAGCCAAAAGGTTGAGAAATATGAGGTAAAGATGGTACAGACAGAGAGGGACATAGTCTACCTCTCAAAGGAAAATTCTCTCCTCAAAACTGAGGTTATTTCCCTTAAAAACAAATTAACGGATCTGGAGGACCAAAGCAGGAGAAATAACTTAAAAATACGAGGTATTCCTGAGTCGGTCTCCCAGGCAGATCTTTCAGATTACACTAAAAATTTATTCAAAAAATTATTATTATTATTATTATTGACAGAATTAGAAGTAAATATTGATCGTATACACCGCCTCCCACGTCCAAAAGGGGTCCCACAGGAAAAGCCTAGGGACACTATCCTCAGAGTCCATTTTTTTGAAACAAAGGAGAAGGTTCTAAATCTCTGAGAGAGGTTGACCTCCAGAGCCATATAATGATTTAAAGATTTTCCAAGACTTCTCCAAAGAGGCAATGGACGCAAGAAGGTCCTTCAGAGATTTGACCTCTAAACTTAGAGAGCTCAGAGTGTCATATAGATGGGGTTTCCCTACCAAGCTATTAGTCTGGTATAATGACAAAAACTACCCCATCTACCCTCCACACAAGGGTCATAAGTTCCTTAAATTTCTGATGGATGACCCAGCATTTAGGGATAGGGATTAGGACTGATTTTTATCTTATGTTCGAATTTACATCGTGTATACTATTAATTTCCTTTTCATGAATATGAATATCTTATGACCCGTATTTACAGTTTATTGATGTCACTGTGGGAACTTGCCACTTAATTTTTTCTCACTTTTTCCTCCACACTAAGGTGAGACACCCACCGGTTAGGAGTCCTCCAGGAGAACGCTCAAGTTTCTAATTTTTTTTCTCTGCATTTCACTGTTTTGCTTGTTTCCATTTTTCTGTTTTGATATTGCACTCTAACGATGAAAATCTTATCATACAATGTTAGGGGGCTCAACAGTCCGAATAAGAGGTATGCGGTATGGAAGGAGATCAATCGAACCAGTGCCGAATTGGTATGCCTCCAGGAGGTTAAACTGGCCTCCGATCAACACCCGATCTTCCAGCACATGAACTTTCCACACATGTACAAGTCACTGTCCACAAAGAAAAAGGCTGGGGTCATTACACTGGTAGGTGGCACCGTTCCTTTTCAGCTCATCAAAGAGTTACCAGACTCGTTGGGCAGGTTTCATATACTCATATGCTTACTCCATGAAAGGCCATGCACAATAGTGAATGTATATGCACCTAACAAGGGACACATTCGTTTCTTGAACAAGCTTATCAAAAAAATAGACAAAGTCAAAACAGGTGTTCTGATCTTACTAGGCGATTTTTATATTGTCCCAGATAGTAGCATGGATTCATCCTCATTAGTTCGCCACAAGGTTCCAGCTTTGAAAAACTGGTTAATTCAAAATGAGCTTTATGATGCTTTTCGTTGCTTGAACACATTGTCTCGTGAGTATTCTCACTTTTCAGATGTACATAAGACAGCATCTAGAATCGATCTACTACTTACTAATATATTTACTTTAACCAAAATTAAAGATATATGGTTCATGCAAAAGACCATCTCGGATCATACCCCAATTCTCGCTGAGTTCCTCGTGGGTCCTCCCTCTGACAAACCATACCACTGGAGACTTAACCCAGCCTTTTTATATATACCAGAGTACAAGCAAGAGATAGAAAACGTTCTCTTAAACTACTTCAAGGAAAATGTATCTGGTGAAGTAGATCAGTTCACGGTCTGGAATGCCCATAAGGCAGTCCTGAGGGGATGCCTTATGCAGATCCTCTCTAAACATAAGATAAATAGGGAAAAAATTGCAAACCTACAGGCCCAAATTAATGATCTAGAAAAAAAACAAACCAACTCGAAAGTTCCTTCCCAAACCATCCAGGCTGAGATTTTGAGACTCAGATGGAGTCTGAGATCTGAAATCTACCAGGAATACGATGCAGCCATCAAAGCATCTAGGTATAAATCATATACATCTTGTCATGATCCAGGACGGGATTTCGCTTTGACCCATCCTGGTTAGACTATGGGTTAATTGTGCTGCCTCTCTCTGGCAGAAGGAGGCTATTTAGTGCTCGCTGGACCTGGGTCCGGTGTCAGCCCTCGGCTGAGTTAAGTGACCTCTTGTATACGTGTGCCTTGTGCCTGATATCTTGCTTGCTTGTTCGGTTGTGATCTGGTTCTGTCCCTGTTACGAGTTCTGCCTGACCCTCTTGTACTGCGCTACCTCTCGTGTATGACTCTCTGCTTGTGACTCGACTTCTCTCTGCTTGTCCCCTTGGTACCACGTCGCCCTCTTGTGTATGACCTTTGGCTTTGTCTGACTACCCGTCTGTTTGTCCCTCCTGTACCTCGCTTGCCCGTACTGCTGTGACCTCTGTTTTGCCTGACTCTGAGTTGTTGTGTGGTGTCCTGTCCTATCTGAAAACAGGATGCTAAGCCCCGCCCCCTTGCAGTCACATGACCATAGGTCCCATGCAAGATTATTCAGTTTCAGTGTCCGCAGGTCCCGTGCCTCTTTACCTTCCAGCGCTGACCGGACCCTAACACTATTAGCCTGAAGCACGCATGGTCACCTCTGCTGCCCTGCTCCACAGGTATCTTTTAGCACCGCTTCTGTTCTCAGGACACACGCACTGGCTCTATGAGCAAGTGCAGTGCGGTGTCTCTGACACATCTCTCACCAAGCCTACCAAATTTATGATGAGGAAATTAAAAAGAGAAAGAATAAAAAAAAGGATAATTAAGATTGTATCTCCCTCGGGTGATTCCAAAATTCACCCTAGGGACATTGTCAACTCGTTTGCAGATTTCTTTAAAAATCTTTACAACCTGAAAGATGACCCCCAAACACTGGTGGTTAACTCAAATTTTGTGGATTCTTTTCTACAGAGTATCGATTTACCAAGAGTTGATGAGCTGGACTTGAACTATGTCAATAGCCCTTTTACAGAGAGTGAAATAGTTGACGTTGTCAAGAAACTGCAGTCCCAAAAATCACCAGGGCCGGATGGCTTCTCTGTGGAATACTATAAATCTTTTTAAAAAATTCTGGCTCCACAGTTGGCTTCCGTCTTTGGTCTGGCATCCTCTCGGGGTTCCATCCCAAAGGAGATGTTAGAGGCAACAATTGTCATGATTCCAAAGGAGGGGGGAGACCCCGGTAGGATTCAGAACTATAGGCCAATCTTGCTCATAAACAGCGATATTAAAATCTACTCAAAGATCATCGCAAACTGACTAAAAAACATCCTTCCACGTCTGTTGGTGGATGATCAAATAGGGTTCACAGAGGGCCACCAGGCCCCAGATGGGACTAGAAGGGTGTTGAACCTGATAAATTTAGCTTACAATTCGAGAACCGAAAATGCTTTTCTGGCACTGGACGCTGAGAAGGCGTTCGATAGACTAAACTGGCTATATTTAAAAACAACTCTCTCTAGATTTGGCTTTGACGAGAAGTTTCTATCAACAGTCTTCACCCTATACTCGGGTCCTAGTGCCAGGATCTATGCAAACAACTTCCTTTCTGACTCATTCGACATTACTAATGGCATAAGACAGGGGTGCCCCCTGTCTCCCCTTCTAATTGTGATTGCCATAGAGCCCCTAGCCGAAAAAATTAGATTAAACAATGATATTAAAGGCTTTGAACTGCCATCACGAAATTTTAAGATTGGGTTATTCGCAGATGATCTCTTCCTCACACTTCTTGATACCGCAAATTCCATTAAAGCGCTTTCAGATGAACTAGAAAAATTCTCTAGCGCATCCTATTTTAAGATAAACCCACACAAATCCAAAATTATAACTCTAAACATGAAACAATCCAGAATTAACGAAATAAAGACTCAAACCCAGTTCATTTGGGAGGAGAAAGAGATTGTCTCTCTAGGGATTAGAATAGCAGGATCAATCCAAGCCACAGTTAGGGCCAATTTAGACAGCATTATAAAGACTATTACAGGCAATCTATCCTTTTTGGCTCAGTTAGAGACTTCCATTTTTGGGAAGATACTGGCAGTCAATGCCTTTATCCTTCCCAAAATTTTATACATATTTAGGACTTTGCCAGTTAGCTTTCCGCGCCAAACCATTGATAGAGCTCAAGAGCTCATCCGACTATTTATTTGGTAAGGTAAGAAAGCAAGACTATCTGCAGACTTACTTTATAAAAATAAAAAACATGGGGCGCAGGACTGCCCGACATATACGCTTGTTATCAGGCCTCACTTATTAAACAGAGCTGGCACTGGTTTATGGAAAACATGACACATCCGGCTTGGTATGGCTTGGAGAGAGATGCTAGTGATAGAGGTTCCACGCGAAAGCTTTTCTTTTACTTCTTTCTGCAAAAGCACAGTGCGAACTCATCGCATCCTATATTTCGGTCAATAATCTCAGCCTTGAGGGAACTCATTAAGCCGACTAAAAATATCAAAAAAGCAGAGCAAATCTTAAAACTACCCCTATATCCATTTGCACTGATGGATGATCTCCCGATGCCGGAGGTATGGGGGAAATCTGGAATCAAAAAGGTGGGGGATGTTTTTAGTGGAGTGGAGTTCTTGAGATTCAGTGAGATCAAGGCTAAATATAATCTACCATCATCTGAGCTGGTCTTTTACACCATGTTGAAAGACAGAATTTTGAAAATCATAAAAGGGAAGACTTTAAATTATGAAATGCTAACTTCACTGTTGTGCAACCTTAAAAATAAAAACCTCTGGAGTCTGCATAATTTGTATAGAGCTGTCGTCAAGGACCTAATGAGCCACAAAAACATATACATGAAGAGATGGGAGTCCGATTTAGGTGCTGATATCCGTCTTGAGAATTGGAACGATGCCATCAAATTCATTTACAATTCCAACATATCAATGGGTCTTCACGAGGGTTATTTTAAACTGTTAAATAGGTGGTACTATACCCCGACAAGGTTATCACATTTTAACACAGAATTATCTTCCTTGTGCTGGAGAGGCTGTGGACATCAAGGGAACCTCTACCATATATTTTGGGGTTGTTCAAAGATCAAAAACCTCTGGTTCCAGGTCACACAGCACATTAACCTCATTGCTAAGGACTTAAAAATTACGCCTGAAAGAGCACTTCTTTCATTAGACATGGAACAGTTTGATGATTCGGTAACATACATTATCATACACATCCTCTTAGTGACTAAGACCATGTTAGCACAATGGTGGAAGAAAGTCGAGGTTCCTAAGTTTTCGGACATACTTGATAAAATAGGCCAACATAGTGATTTAGAACTCAGATTTGCGATTAACAACAATCACATCCACAAATATACAAAAAAATGGAAGACTTGGAACAACAAATTCCATATCAAATAGACCTATTAATAGGTATTATATTTTGAGGCCTAAACATGGCCGTCGTAGTACTGGGATGTTGTATCTCCTTCCAAGAATGTTACCCCATAATAAGGATTGGCGATTTTCTTTTACTTTTATGTTGTTATTTGCTATATGCTATTTAATGCCTATTTGTGGGTTCTCTAGTTTTAATTTTTTTCTGTACCTGTACAAGGTTCTTTACTTCCCTTTCCTCCCTTCTTACCTTCCTTCCCTTACTGTTATGATGAGTCACCGAAGGAGGAAAAAACAAAATACCAGCTAAGTCCAGAAAAACCAGAGCGGATGGCAGCTATCGGATTGCAGACCCCTGAAACTATCCACAACAACTAGCAGTAGCCGTGGGGGGTTCCTACGGTGCCCTAGACCCCTCGATCACAGCCGGAGAACTATATAGCCTAAAGACAGAAAGGGGGAAAAACTAAACTGCCCCAGAGCAGACCCCAAAGCAATAGGCAGCCCTCAACATATAATGACGGTGAAGCAAGATGAAAACACTAACACAGATAGAAAGATAGGTTGAGCAAATGATGGGGCCCAAGCTAACTACATAGGACAGGATAGGAAAGCTGCTGTCTGCCATCCGCAAAAACCCTATCAAAATGAGCCAACCGACTGATAGGAAAAACAGGCCCTGAAGTCGCTAGGCTTCAAAAGACTATATCAGCACTCAGGTATATTCTGAAGACAGAGCAAAATATCAACAGATCAGAGACAAAAATGGAATCCAGCTCACCCCCGTCCGGGAATGGCACAGGTCCTAACTGTTGAAGCGTATTGAGCGCGAAACGGCTGTTGCCCGTCTTCCAGCACATTGCTCCCGTGCCTATGCCGATGCCTTGTGTATGTGAAATAAAGTGATTTGATTCACATGAACGGTGAGTGCCATCCTATTTTTTCTTTCTCTTCACAATGAAATGTTCTTAGATACTGTCTGGTAACTGGATCATAGAGCTTATTTGAAACCCCCTATTTATTTTAATGATATCTGGACCATACATGACTAGCATGTTTTACCTTTTCTTTCCCCTATTTCCTCATAGATTGTAAGCTTATGAGCAGGGACCTCACTCTTCTCGGTTATCTGTTGAATTATGTGTTATCCTGCAGTGTCTGTATTGTCCATCCATGTCTCCACTTAATTATAAAGTGCTATATAGGGCTATATAAATAAAAGCATATATAATTATTATGAGGCATAGCTAATCTGTCATATTCATGAAAATGTAGTAGGGTAACTAACACCAGAAATTTACTCAATTCCCTGACTAGAGATAATTTCTGGAGGCACGGCACACCAGACATGCGCCTAACTCATTAAGTGGCATCTATCTTTTAATGAATTAATCGCATTGCACTTAATTACAGATTTACAGCATGGGATCACAAGCTGATTCCTTTTGTGAGGTAAAACATTTGCTGATTGCTTTTAAACATGTTTTACCTCACAGAAAGTATCAGCTGCAATCCCATTTGTCCTGTCTTTATACTCTTTTTTGCATCCTCCTCTGCCCTGGAGCTGTGGTATGATCAGACTATGTTCCTGCATGGTCTGACACAGCCATTACACAGTACACAGCAGGGGCACATTTATAAGGTTATCTCAGTGCAGGAAAAAACTTGTGAAACTTATTTTAATTCCAAAATCTATTAATTAAAATTGACTTCATTCATGGGAAAACTCCTTCAAGGGAAGAAACATTGCTCCCAATAGATTTAAAAAAAAAAAAAAATAGTTTATTACAACATTGTGCGTTTATTAGTAAGTCAAGTAAAAAGTCACAACTTCTTAGATACCTTCGCTATTTTGCTATAAATTACAAGAGAAAAAACATTTCAATTGATTTAAAAAAAAAACATTTCTTGCAGTTAGTTGGCAGAACCAATGAGCTACAAAGATAATTACTTAAGTGGATATCTTGAAGATCAGAAAGATGATTGTTCCACATTAAATAACAATTGTATCCTTAATGATGTGTTAGACTATAATACAAACATCCCTATGCCATTAAAGACATTACAGCACAGTTAACTAATTACTACAGCAGTATTTCATTCCACAGCTAAGATATGCATTCTATCAACAGCTGTCTGGCTATTGATGAATTGCAATAAGGTGATTTTCTATATATAAAAGTAATCAACACACATAATATAAAGCAATCATCATTTGTATTGTATTTCTTGCAGTAAGTAAAAAAATAAAAAAGTTTCTATATTTCTGTGCATTTGCATTTGCTTGTATTATGCTCATGAAATATAAAACATTAATCGCTAAAAGAAAAAATACCCTAAACATCCTTATATTTATTTTCTTTTGCAATTAAGAACAAGTTAAATACATTCAGTAAGTATATCACAATGTACAATGTTATTCTACAGAATTTATCAACCTGCTTCACATGGTTATAGCTGTTTGGCCTGTCATGTGACCTGACATAAACGACTGTGCTAAAGAGAAAATAGCTAGTCGAATCATATCTGTTAATCTCTAACTTTAGATTAATTCAGAGACAAAGGTTACTAGGTGGCAATACAAAGTAGGTAGAGGTAAGTTGATGGTTGAATGAAATATTGTCTTGTGAGCGATCAGAAGGTAAAGAAAGCCTTACATACAGTATCTTAGTCTCTAATGGCTATTACAATTGTTCAACACACAGGGAAAAAGCCAAGCAATATTTCTGGAAATGTTCATTCAAAGAAATATTATTAGTTATTCAAAGATCCTCAAACTATCGGACAAAAAAGTCAAACTCGGAACACTTTGTTTCTGACATGGTTGGTGTGTCTTCAGTCAGGTAATATGATTTGTTCATTACTACATTTCACTTGAACAGCATTTATAAAAAATAAAATTGTTCACTTTCGTCAACTTTACAGCCCACCACCCCTACATATTACATAGCATACATAGTTTGACCAACAGCTGTCTCCCCCTACTCTCTCAAACACAGGAGCACTTGGTTTGTATGCCAAGTGCTCCTGTGATCTCTATAAGAGAGCCAGACTTTTCTGGTAGTGGAATATCTACTAGAGGACAAAGGGAGTGGCTTTAGAAATTCAACTTGCTGGTTCCTTTTCTCCCACAACAGATGACTTATGAGGACCCTATATACATGAGCCAATCTATCTGATATTTGCAGACTCAGATGGCTTTAGTCTAATTTGTATGGACTTAGAGGCCTTAGGTCTTATGTTATATGAGCATTAGGGAGGGGTGAACATGCTCGGTGATACTCATATATCTTTCGAGTATCTAGGTGCTTGGATATGTTCAGCACTCAATGAGCATTGGCTCAGGATTGATGTTCAAATCCCCGCTCCACATGTTTGGCGCCTGTTACAGCCAACAAACCTGCTGGTATTGCCTACCAGTCACTGTAATTATGTAGCCATCTTGGTAATGACATTACTATGATTAGCTGGCCGCATTACCTCATCAGAGGTTATAAAAGAACTGGCGCCACCGCGCTCAGCTCACTGATGCCATTGCACAGCTAAGCCACAGTTCTGATTGGAGAGAGATAGCAGTTATCCAGGCCTGTGTGTGCACAGTTTAACTAATCAGAGTGGAATACAGTGCGGAAGTATACCTACCTCCCGTCATTGTATTCCTGGTGCCCCTAGAGAGCGGTCGCATCAGCTGATGTTGCTGTTCTCCATGGGAGATCGTCGTGGGACACTCATGGATTTCTGCAGATCAGGGAGTATATTGGTTGTTTTGTTATTTTAATATTTTTTACAGATGACACTGGCTTTGGGGATCAAAGTGACAAGTGATGGTGAGTATGTACTCTATGTTATATGTACTGTATGTCTATATGTATGTATTGTATGAATGTATGAATGTATTGTATGTAGTATGTATGTAGTATGTATGTTGTATGTCTGTAGCATGTTTTATGTATGTTGTATGTATGTAGTATGTACTATGTATGTATGTTGTATGAATGTAGTATATATGTAGTATGTATAGTATGTTGTATGAATGTAGTATATATGAAGTATGTATGCAGTATGTATGTATGTTGTATGAATGTAGTAAATATGTAGTATGTATGTCTTATGTAGTATGTATGTAAGTTGTATGAATGTAGTATATATGTAGTATGTATGTTGTATGAATGTAGCATATATGAAGTATGTATGTAGTATGTATGTATGTTGTATGAATGTAGTATACATGTAGTATGTATGTATGTATGTAGTATGAATGTAGTATATATGTAGTATGTATGTAGTATGTAGTAAGTATGTTGTATGAATGTAGTATATGTGTAGTATGTATGTAATATGTATGTATGTTGTATGAATTTAGTATATATGTAGTATGTATGTATGTATGTATGTTGTATGAAAGTTGTATATATGTAGTATGTATGTAGTATGTATGTATGTTGATGAATGTAGTATATATGTAGTATGTATGTATTATGTAGTATGTATGTATGTTGTATGAATGTAGTATGTATGCAGTATGTATGTATGTTGTATGAATGTAGTATATATGTAGTATGTATGTAGTATGTATGTATGTATGTTGCATGAAAGTAGTATATATGTAGTATGTATGTAGAATGTATGTTTTTTTTTACATTCAACACATTAGCCAGATGATGGGACTACTACTGTCCCATCATTGGCTAATGTGTCAATCACTGTCATTGTAGCAGGCATAGCCCGATGGGACTTGTAGTCCCATCGGACGATGCCTGCACACACACAACCCCCGGCAAGCCTGCACAGACCCACGGCAGACCCGTACAGACCCCCAGTAGGCCCGCACAGACCTCCGGCAGCCCGCACAGACCCCCGGCAGCCCGCACAGACCCCCGGTAGGCCCGCACAGACCCCGGCAGTCCGCACAGACCCCCGGCAGGCCCACACAGACCCCCATCAGGCCCGCACAGACCCCTGAGAGGCCCGTACAGACCCCGCCCGCACACACACACACACACAGTCTCCGTCCATGCACTGCCCACACTCTTCCCCCCTCCCGAACTGGATGTGCAAGTAAAGAAAGGGTTTATTTTCATTGCGATATTTGTGCCCCATTGACTTGCATGGGTCTCCGGTATCGGAATCGGCGATACCCGATATTTTTGGGGTATCGGTCCGATCCAATCCGATCCGATATTTCCTGATATCGGAAGGTATCGCTCAACACTAGTCATTACAAACAGGTGCTTTTGCTTATCAACAGAGAATGCTGACAGGTGCACTTTGAAAGAAATGAACAAAATCTGGATTTGCCCCCACTTTCCACACCATCAGATGACAGCAGCACTTAAAGTGCTTTTAATGTTCAATATTTGAAAGAGGCACTCTAGTTAATGCCTTCAAGGGTGTAAACATGACCCTCCTTTTTTTCTGGATGAAGCATTATGCGAATCGGCGCTGTCAGGGTGAGAGCACATGGCAGCTGGGACCCTTACACCAGGCACTTTATATGTACTTCTCTTTACTCACTTTCATTTCATGCAATTCATTGATTGGCACTTGATTTTGGCATCATATTCTTGAATTATTAGCTATATATGTGAGTTATATTATGAGCTATATATACTCTAGCCATTTTTCATGCCTATGCACTTGCCACTTTCTTAGTGATGTTAGGTTAATTTACAGATTCCTAATTTGTGATAAATGTTTACATCATGCCCTATGCACTTTACATGTTATTTTTAAATTAGCATTAATAGCTTCTTTCTTTCTCAATTTGAAAGCCCTTTTTGATCTCAGTATTGTGCATTGAGTACTCTATGTGCGAATGACAGTCAGCACTTACTTTATGTCCCTATGCTTCCGTACTCTTCGTATGTTCCAGAAGCTTGATCTCACATTATTTTATTTATTACTTTTATCCATTAAATGTCAATAAAAATTTATTTTATAGTCTTTCATATTTTTGCACTGTATCATCATACCGGTATACGTATGATTGAGGTTTGGCATATGTATTTCATGAATAGATGTTATTGCCTGTTTTTTATAAGACTGTGTTAATAAATACAGCAGGGTGTATCTGAGTCCCTCTTCCATCTAGTTTTGGCAGTTCTTGCTTCGTTTATAAATTAAACAGAAATTTCCAATTTTTTAATGGAAAATTAATAAAATGTAATACAAAATAATACAAACTAATGCAAAATTCTATTTTGGCTTACTTATATTATTATTTTAATTAAATCCTTTTAACATTTTGCCTTATATACAAGTCAGTATACAGGAAAAAATGTTTCTTAACATTTTTTTTCCTATAAACTCCAATTTCGTGTCAATTTTGAATGTTTTATTGTCAGTCCTTAACCCCTTTCTGACCGCTGATGGGATAGTATGTCAGTGGTCAGACTCCCCTGCTTTCAGGTGGGCTCCGGAGGTGAGCCCACCTCAAAGCCACGACACTAGGCGCGAGCAGAATCATGCCTATTAACTAGTTAAATCCTGCTGTCAAACTCTGACAGCGGGCATTTAACTACCGCTTCCGGCCACCGGGCCGGAAGTGATTGCATTGCCGACCCTGTCACATGATCGGAGGTCGGCAATGTGTTACCTTGACAACCAGAGGTCTCATAGAGACCTCTATAGTTGTTGCAGGCACATTGCTATGAGTGCCACCCGGTGGTTGGCGCTCAGCAATGCAGTAAATCTGCTTATCGCCCATATGTGGCAGAGCCGATCAAGTATGGCATGCTTCTAGACTCCTATGGAGGCTATTGAAGCATGCCAAAGGTAAAGCAAAAAAAAGTGTTTAAAAATTAAAAAAATAAAGAAATAAAAGTTCAAATCGCCCCCCCTTTCGCCCTAATCAAAATAAAGCAATTAAAAAAATCACACATGCACATATTTGGTATCGCCGCTTTTAGAATTGCTCGATCTATCAATAAAAACAAGGATTAACCCGATAGCTAAACGTCGTAGCGACAAAAAAAATTCAAACCGCCAGAATTACATTTCTTTGGTTGCCACGACATTGCATTAAAATCAAAAGAATGTATTTGCACAAAAGTGGTATCATTAAAAACGTCACCTCAGCCCACAAAAAATAAGCCCTCACCCGACTCCAAATCACAAAAAATTGAGACGCTACAGGTCTCAGAAAATTGCGCTTTTTGTTTAGCAAACTTTGCAATTTTTGCATTAAAATCAAAAGAATGTATTTGCACAAAAGTGGTATCATTAAAAATGTCACCTCGGCCCACAAAAAATAAGCCCTCACCCGACTCCAAATCACAAAAAATTGAGACGCTACAGGTCTCGGAAAATTGCGCTTTTTGTTTAGCAAACTTTGGAATTTTTTTCACCACTTAGATAAAAGAGAACATAGACATGTTTGGTGTCTATGAACTTGTAATGACCTGGAGAATCATAATGGTACATAAGTTTTAGCATTTAGTGAACCTAGCAAAAAAGCCAAGCAAAAAACAAGTGTGGGATTGCACTTTTTTGCAATTTCACCGCACTTGGAATTTTTTTCCTGTTTTTGAGTACACAACATGCTAAAACCAGTAATCTCATTCAAAAGTACAACTCGTCCTGCAAAAATTAAGCCCTCAAAGGTCAATATTGACAGAAAAATAAAAAAGTTATGGCTTTGGAAAGAAGCAGAGCGAAAAATGAAAAATCGAAAAAAGCTCCAGTCATGAAAGGTTTAAAGTAAAAGTGTGATACCATTGTTCTCAGCAGCAATGTTCTCTCCATGCTTTTCTCCTTCCATTCAACACTTTTTTCATCCATTTCAATGTTTTCATTACCCTACAGTACTACTTGTCAGGGCTGCTGGAAAAATGCTTAGATTTACCATTGAAGCCCATTATATTCGTTACTTGAAATGAGCACCCAAGCATTTGGAATTGCTCGATTCGAGTATCAAGCATCCATGCATTTTAGTGCTCACTCATCTTTAATGAGCACTTTCAGGCTTCATGTAGTTTTATTTTCAAAAACACTTCTCAAATAAAAACCGGAAATTAGAAATATGCTCATACCTTGTTCTAAGTGTGCCGTAAAACTTGAGGGGATCTTTGTATGTCTGGAATTAGATGACGTGATCTAGCCCAGTTAGTCAGGAAGGGGGAATATCATAGCAAATCTAAAATATAGTGAAAAAATTATGAAAGTCAACTCACCACGTTGTAGGAATACAGATGAGAAGGCCCGCACGGATGGCCTGGAGCAAAGCAAAATCTTCAATAGGATTGGAAATCCATCAAGGCATATGTCTTAAAATCCAGAAAAACTTTTATCAAAAATAAATAAGATTAAAGAACAAGGATGGAGTCACCAGTGGCACACTGACCAATGTGTTTTGGCTAAGGATCCTTATTCATTATTCAATCTAAAATATAGGGGCCAACAAAAGAACACCATTTTAAGCCTGTACTATATGTAAGGATAGAAAAATTACTAATGTGATTGTGGTGTACTACTTCAGTGCTGATGTCCTAGATGGTACATAGAAGCGATAGTCTTAAGGGGGCTTTAGACATAACGATATCGCTAGCAATATCGCTAAAGCGTCACCGATTTTGTGACGCAGCAGCGATATTGCTATTGATATCGCTACATGTGATACTTACCTCCGACCGACTCCCCCGCTGGTTATCGCTGATCGCGCGAGATCGGCCTGGTCCATTTCTCGTTGTCGGCTTCCTGCTGGTGCCGAAGAGCGAGCCATGGACGCAGGCAGAAGACGGACACCCTCTCCGCGTCTGAAAGGTAAGTACAACTGCCGACCGCTGCTGCATCGCTAGTGAGATCAGCCTGTTTGGCAGCTCACTAGCGACCATTTAGCGATGCACCAGCGATCCTGACCGGGTACAGTCACTCAGTGTGACTGTGAATTGATTGATCTGTGATATCCTGCAGTAACAGCTCCTTAATAGCTGCAATTTTTTTCACACAGTACTAGCAAGGAGGTTCTATAACAAACCCCTCATTGCTAATTTTGAAACTCATACTAAAATCTGAATGCCAAAATTCTTGTGTCACTGAAAATGTAATTCCTGCATTTTAAGATGTGCAAGACAATTTTTTTAAGGTGAAATCTCCATTATCCTGAAACTTAAACAAAACTGTTTACCAACCAAAGAGTGTGTGTTGGTTAAGATACATTTTTTTAGCTTGCTTCATTGCTTTAAAAGTCTAATATTAGATGTGCACACATGCCACCTGAATACAGCAGCCAGTTCTAGTTGGTTGTTTTTGGAATGTGATTCTACCTAGATTTTCCAGTGCTAATGTGTAAAGGCATGTGGCCGTGTGTTTTTTTTCATCTTTAATATAAAATGTCCATACTATACTCTGTTGCTGCATGTTCGTTTAAGATCATGAATCAGCATTTAGCAACTTTTCAACCTAATATTTTCTGTCTTTTTGTTTAATCTGTTTCAGCTTGATTGTAGGAAGAGAACCGTCAATGTTAAAAAAATGTAGAAAAAAATTATAAAATGAAAAAGACAATAGTAGGTTGAGGTTTTGCAACTGTTTGACTAGTCACATTTAACAATCATAGAGTCCAACATCAGTACTGTTTGCTTTTGCCTCAAGTTAATTTTCACGCATGCACTTACGTAGCAATCGCTTTATTATGGGTTAAGAACTTTTTTTAAAATTCAAGCTTTATTAAGAATTTTGTAAATACAAATGTAAATAACAGAAACAATTACAATCATATAACTTCAAGGAAATTAGAAAGAAAAGTAGTCAACCTGATGAGGTCTTCATTATACAGTTCAAACCTATAAACATCTTCATAACTCAGTCCATAAGGCTATATTGCAAGAACATTTGCAATCAACATAGAAAGGAGATTCACAATTAGGACTGAAAGAGGAAGCCTTGTTCAATCATCACACTCTCATGGGATGAATTAAAGACCTAGAGAAAGTAGGAATGAACAAGAAAAAAGGAATGGGGAAAACAAAACAGGTAAGAGACAAAAATAGACATACGGCGGGGTTAGATGAATTCAGAAATGTCTATGAGACCTGATGCAAAATGATGAAGAAAACAAGTGGTTTAAACTGAAGGCGTAGTTACTCAGATGATCCTTTACAAAGGCGAAGTTAGATAGACATCCAAATGGAACCATTTGGTGGTGATTTTACTCCTTTTCTCCTGGGAATGGGCATGAAACATCTTCATGTGCTGGGTTGTGGAAATTTCTGTAAACCATTCCTATAGAGAAGGTGCATCTAGGGACTTCCGGTGACGGAGGATTACTATTTTGGCAGCTTGTAAAAGGTGTGTTATGAGTGGTTTTTAAAACTAGTTCCCAACATAGAGAGCATGAGTAGAAGGGTCGCTTTAAATTTTGGGGGATTGTTATTGCAGTGACTTCTTTGTTTACTCTAAAGGCTCCCTCCCAAAATGTTTCAAGGCCTTGACAGATCACCAGGTGTAAACTAGTGTACCTACAATTGCTCCGTATCGCTACATAATTTAGAGGTACCTGGAAACCATTTGTGCAAAACTGAGGGAACGCAATATCACCTATAGACTATTTTATAATTTGTCTCTTGGGCTTTGGCTGCAATAAAAAATTGTGGAAGAGGTGCAAACATCTATTCCACTGATTGTTTGAGAATTTTAATTGTAGTTCCGTTTCCCAGGCCCTGCTAAATGTGGAAGAGATTCCAGCTTTGAAACCAAAAGTAATTTGTGTAGGATTGAGACTGCATGGTCTACTTTCGTTAAGGAGATACATAATTTTTCAAAAGCTAATGGGGATATGTTTGTTTGGTTCAGATTGCTAGGAAGTGATAGAAGTGTTGCAGTTTAAGATAATCAAAATTCTGGTGCATTTTGGGAGTTTTATCTTGCAGAATGTTTGCGAATGGGAGGTTTTTATTTTTTAAACATTTTAGAAAGGCACTAGAGGGAGCACCTAGTGGGAATCTGAGATTGTAATAGGTAAAAGAGGACTACATGAGTCAACCAGTGGGTCTTTGACTTTGGATGAATGTAGAATGAAAAGTATGACTCACACTGAATGATAACGTGATGACCCCATGTTGAGAAATATGGGGCCAAATCCAGGGTAGAACAGGAATGGAAAGGCAGCAGATGTCCTGAGCCCTAGAAACCCAAAGCTTAGAGGGAGAACAATGAGCGAGATCAAGGACCCGGGATTGTGCAGCCATTTGGTAATATCTACAGCAGTCAGCAGGCAAACCCATGCCATCTGTATCCTTTCGTCTAGTCAATGTACTAGTTCTGATCCTGAGGCGAATTGCACACCTTGTAAAATGATTAGCTATACACTGACTTTTGTTACAAAAAGGGAGGGAATATGAATTGAAATAGTGTGGAGAAGGTATAACAACCTTGGAAGGATTGTCATCTTTATGATATCGATTCTACCAAACTAAGATAACTCAGAACAGTTCCAGGAAGCAAACTCCCTCCCCAATACATTTGAAAAGGGTTGAAAGTTCATGGAGAACAGCCTGGAAAGATCCAGGGAAATAGGAATTTCTAGATATAGTATTGCGTCATCAGCTGGCCATCTAAAGGGAAAGTTGCATTTCAAGGTTTTTTCTTCCTGTGAAGGTAACAACATGTTGAGAGCTTTGGACTCATCCATATTTATTTTAAAATTTGACCATTTCCTAAACCCACCCATTTCCTCTATTAGGGAGGAGAGTGATAAAGGGTTAAGGATTTGTATTACAGTACTCACTCTGCATTAATGTACTGCAGACCCATTTGTCAGTCAAAGTGCCGAGGTGTGCTTAATGTTGCCGCTATGAGAGGTGACTGTGGCAGCCCTGGCATGCTTGTATGACTGAAAGTTGGAAGCCCTGGGAGGAACAAAGTTACTACTCCCGTGATCCACACACCATCTTTTTAAAGCTGTTTACTGTACCAGCAGAATAATTCTATATCTGTATCTAATTAAAATTATCGAACATGACAAGCTGATTTTAATTGTTCATTTTGCCTATCGTTTCATTCATTTTATACATTGTTCCTTCCCATGTGCCAAACATTGTTCGATCTGAAGCTTCTGATCTGACCTTTTTTCATCATCTGCCATTTCGATTCAATAGTAGGTAAAATGTAACAAGTAATGTACACCCTCGTTAAATTATAAAGAAATAAATATAGTCATTGCAGAGTTTTGTGACTCATAAAAATGCACTTCATCTGTTGCCGCCTGACGTATTTTTATTACGTACAGTAGTGTATACATTGTCACTTATTTATTCTCCTGCAAACTTCATTGTTGTGATAGTGAAGTAGATTCTGGGCAGTAATTTATATAATATACAGCACATAGGAGAGAAATCTGGTAAGTTTTGTATTTCAATACTCCATTATTAGCTACATAGATTGTGCAGCTTTAGAAAATAACTTCAGTCATCTTTAAACTATATCTATTAAAATCAATACCCATCAACTTTGGCTAACTATGACCATTTTGTTTAAGCTTGCCTGCAATGAAAATAAATAATTACTCCAGCAACTATTAGACATGTAAATCAATAACAGTTACTTCAAATAGTAACATACATTCTAGATTAGATACAAATTAGATACATACATGCTGTATTCACAGATAGGCAGCACGTTGGCTCAGTGGTTAGCACTGTTGCTTTGCAGCACTAGGATTCTGGGTTTAAATCTCCCCAGGTATAACATCCGTAAGGAGATTGTATGTACTCATCATGTTTGCATGAGAGTTCCTCCCACATTCGAAAGACATACTGATAGGGAATTTATATTGTGAGCCCCATTTTGGACAGTGATGATGATGTCTGTAAAATGCTCCATGAATATGAAGCCGCTATATAAACAATGCATAATAAATAAACAATAGACTCAAAATTACAAAAGATTGACAATATTGTGCAAATTTTATGTTGTGTATAGGGCCAGATAGGGCCATTTTAGAAAATGTATATATACCAGTCAAGAATTATTTTTGCCTTCCTCTGGACCATCTGTAGTTTGTAACAATAAAAGGTTGCACTAGGTGAGTGTTTTCTTTTTTCAAATCTATCTCCTAATTATGAGCTCTTCAACATTAGAACATGTTATCGACTTTAGTAAAATTTCAATGATAGGATGCCTTGAAATCCAGGCAGTGAAACAATTTTAATTCTTGTAGATTGTGAGCTTTCGCGGGCAGGGTCCCCTCTCTTCCTGTACCAGTCGGTGATTCCTTTTGTTCACGATTATTGTACTTGTTTTTTGTTATGTGTACCCCAATTCTCAAAGCTCCATGGGAATATAATAATAAATAATAATAATTCTCCATGGCTTTGAGGAAGATTGTGTGAGAATACAGAGAGACAAGGATGTAAACTGGGAGAACATTCTTAAAAGAGTTGTCCAATACCGTACATTCCCTTATTAATAATGACCTGTAGGCATTGAGAAGCAGGCTGTCGATCAGCATGATGTCAGCAGTCACGCCACATCAACAGAGCAGAGAGAATGAGAAGCTGATGCTCTCTCAAACTGACGTCAGCAGAAGCCACTGGATCACCAGCAAGAGCAGTCTATGACCACTCTGTGCCAACAGAGATCAGCACCATGTACAACAAACAAACACCTGCCTGTTAGTTCTCTGGCTCATAGTGAAAAAATGTAATAGCCCTGGACAGCCCCTTTAAGGAAACTGCTAAAACAAATATGATAATTAGTTTATCCACTGTTACAATTAACTAATATGAGAAATATTCTTCAATCTTTATACCTTATACTAAACTAGTAACTATCACTTTATTGAATCCATGCAGGTTTAATAACAAACAGAACAAAAGTGGTTTAATATTTCCTTGATTATGCTTAATAGTTATAGAAACCATATCTGTTGATTGGATTAAACCTTTTTTCCATGATCTTTATATAATATTGCCATCTATTGTGTTTCAAGCAAGCATCAGACAGAATTGTTCTCTTTTAACACATTTCTACTATCAGTATAGCTCCCATCTGATGGAGTTATCCTCTCTTTTTCTGCAACTAGCAGTTCCACAACTAATACTCACCATTGAAACCATCATGAGCTTTGTTAAAAAAAACAACTGGACATAAAGAAGTACAGGTTGGACCATTTATATCGATACACCTGGGTGGGCCATTTATAAAGATGCAATCCAAAATGGCCAACTTCAAAATGGCCACCATGGTCACCACCCATCTTGAAAAGTTTTCCCCCTCCCATATACTAATGTGCCACAAACACGAAGTTGATATCACCAACCATTCCCATTTAATTTAGGTTTATCCATATAAATGGCCCACCCAGGTGTATCCACATAAATGGCCCACCTTGTATAGTCAAACAAATTCTTTCAATCAAGGTTTAAATATAAAAAAAAGTTTAAAAGAGTATATTATAAAAGAATTTTAATAAAAATTTTACAGGCGTAGTCTATAAGCTACTACCAAATCCTGGGTTTCGCCTCTCAGCTTCTTCAAGCGCTAATGTTTTGTTTCAATATACCTTTAACTTTTATGGGTACAAATCTGACCTCTAATTTTTCACCACCTATATATATGCCCCTATGCAAGTAAACATATGTTTATTTGGATAGTTCTGCAGACATCCAAAAAGTTATTATCCACTAATATTTTCAGATACTAACGCATATTTTCTGAACAAAATATTATTTAGGTATACCTTCCTTTGCAAAGCAAAATAGTGACAAAGATTACATATGGGTCATGCAAATGTGTCTGAAAATGCAACTGCATTGGTGTTTTTCCTGGTAATGACATCAAGTTTATAGCATTGATTTGTTATATTTCCTCAGTAGCTGTTCTGTTGAGATTAACTGCATAAGTGGTCTGCAGCTGTCTGTTATGAATTAAGGGAGTTTAATCAAAGTATTTCTAATGTACAGCATAATGATAATACATGGGGGAAGTACTATTTAAGAGATAATGATGGCTTCAGAAGATCACTGTTGTAATGTTTAGTGCATATGCCTTCAGCATTGAATTTGTTGTTGTTCTGAATATGCTTAATGGATCTGTGAAAAGCTGCCTAATGTGGGATTGTTTGATGGGGCTGACAGAGCTGGAATTAGCCCATTGCTGTTTACTGCATACAGCCATTAAGATTAATTGCTGCCAGATAATTTTGACTGTTTTTTATCTCTAGCAAAATGTGTCACTAATGGGTTTATAAATTGGTTCACTATTACTATTAGTGTGGCTATAACAGGAGAGGAGATCAGCAGCTCTTTCCGCAGATAAAGGTAGAAAAAAATTATAAAGTATTAGGTGAGATGCTTGTTTTAAGACATTAGACAGCCTGATATATGATGCTCATTAAGCTTTAGCTTGGATTTCTGTTAAAGCTAATAGATGATAATAAAGTCTTATTTGATGTGCCATTAACGGCTCAATATTTCCTCTCAATAATACATTGGGTTGTTTATAACATATTCAGTAAATAAAACACTCGTCTTGCCTTAGTTCTCCTGTGCATAGAGCTATACAAGGGTTCAGGTATTGGAATATTGTTCCATGTTTACCGTATATACTCGAGTATAAGCCGACATTTTCAGCCCATTTTTTTGGGTGGAAATTCCCCCTCTCGGCGGCTTATACCTAAGTCATATACCCGGGGGGCAGCGGGAGGGGGAGCGGGGGTGTCAGAGATCATACTTACCCCCCTGGCGCGGTCTCTGCAGCCCCCGACGTCTCCACAGTCTCCTTTCCTGCCTTCAGCAGGTCACGTGGTACCGCTCATTAAACGTATGAATATGCGCATATTCATGAGTGTAATGAGCAGCATCATGTTACCGCTGAAGGCAGGAAGGGAGACCATGGAGAAGCGGGGCTGCAGAGACCACGCCAGGAGGGGGTAAGTACAGAGATATTCACCTCTCCGGGGTTACCACTGTCTGCTGCGTCCTGTCAGTGATGTTTAGGCAGCAGAGGGTTAGTATGCACTGTGCCCTCTGCTGGCTGAACAGTCACTGACACAGGAAGCGGCAGACAGAGGAGACCCCAGATAGGTGAATATCTCAGGTGCTGGGTCCTGAGCAAGATAGGTGAGTATGGCATTTTTTCGCAGCAGCAGCATTTGGGGCATAATATACGGACCCTCTTATGGGGGCAGCATATGGGGGCATATTCTATGGAGCAGCATATAGGGGCATATTCTATGGGGCAGCATATGGGGGCATAATCTATGGGGCAGCATATGGGGGCATAGTCTATGGAGCAGCATATGGGGGCATAGTCTATGGAGCAGCATATGGGAGCATAGTCTACAGAGCAGCATATGGGAGCATAGTCTATAGAGCAGCATATGGGGGCATAGTCTATGGGGCAGCATATGGGGGCATAATCGATGGAGCAGCATAGGGGGGCATATTCCATGGGGCAGCATATGGGGGCATAATCTATGGAGCAGTATATGGGGCATATTCTATGGAGCAGCATATGAGAGCATAATCTATGGAGCATCGTATGGGGGCATAATCTATGGAGCATTTTATGGGGGCATAATCTATGGAGCATCTTATTGGGGCATAATCTATGCAGCATTTTATGAGGGCATAATCTATGGAGCATCTTATTGGGGCATAATCTAGGGGGGCATAATCTATGGAGAATATTATGGGGCATAATCTCTGGAGCATCTTATGGGGTAATAATCTATGGATCATCTTATGGGGCCATAACCTTTATGGAGCATTATATGGGGCATATTATTCTATGGAGCATCTTATGGGGACATTATTAACCTTTGTGCAGCATTATATGGGGTGTATTTTGTATGGAGCATCTTATGGGGCCCATCATGAACGGTATGGAGCATTATATGGGGCTCCTGATTCAATATGGATATTCAAAAACATTTACCCTACTGATGTCTCAATTAATTTTACTTTTATTGGTATCTATTTTTATTTTTGAAATTTACCAGTAGCTGCTGCATTTTCCACCCTAGGCTTATACGCGAGTCAATAAGGTTTTCCCATTTTTATGGCAAAATTAGGGGGTGGTCGGCTTAGGCTGGTTTCACATTTGCGTTTTTTAGCGCTGGAAAAAAACGCACATGTGCGCATGCGTTTTTTCCCCTATATTTAACATGGGTGCGCATACCTGCGCGCTTGTAAGCGCATGTATGCGATTTTCATGCGCTGCGTTTTTTTGGGGTGTGCATTTGTATTTTCCAGACGCAGCATGTTGCATTTTTTGGCCCTGCAAAAAAGCGCATGTGCACATATGCGCACGTTTTGCGCTAAAAATGGCCATTATAGCCTATGGATGCGCATATGTGCGCACTGGCATGCTCATGTATGCGTTTTTTTGCATATGCGTTTTTTTTTTAAACAAGGAATTTAGGGGTTTGGGTTAGAGTTAGGGTTAGTTAAGGGGGTTTACGGTTAGGGTTAGGGTCATGGTCAGGGTTAGGGTTGGGGTTTGGGTCAGGGTTAGGGTTAAGTATGGTTTGGTTAAGGGTTAGGGTCAGGGTTAGGGTCAGGATTAGGGTTAAGTATGGTTTTGTTAAGGGTTAGGGTCAGGGTTAGGGTTAGGGTTAGGGTCAGGGTTAGGGTTAGGGTTAGGGTCAGGGTTAGGGTTAGGGTCAGGGTTTGGGTTAAGTATGGTTTTGTTAAGGGTTAGGGTCAGGGTTAGGGTCAGGATTAGGGTTAAGTATGGTTTGGTTAAGGGTTAGGGTCAGGGTTAGGGTTAGGGTTAGGGTCAGGGTTAGGGTTAGGGTCAGGGTTAGGGTTAGGGTCAGGGTTAGGGTTAAGTATGGTTTTGTTAAGGGTTAGGGTCAGGGTTAGGGTCAGGATTAGGGTTAAGTATGGTTTTGTTAAGGGTTAGGGTCAGGGTTAGGGTTAGGGTTAGGGTTAGGGTCAGGGTTAGGGTCAGGGTTAGGGTTAAGTATGGTTTGGTTAAGGGTTAGGGTCAGGGTTAGGGTTAGGGTCAGGGTTAGGGTTAAGTATGGTTTTGTTAAGGGTTAGGGTCAGGGTTAGGGTCAGGATTAGGGTTAAGTATGGTTTTGTTAAGGGTTAGGGTCAGGGTTAGGGTTAGGGTTAGGGTTAGGGTCAGGGTTAGGGTCAGGATTAGGGTTAAGTATGGTTTGGTTAAGGGTTAGGGTCAGGGTTAGGGTCAGGATTAGGGTTAAGTATGGTTTTGTTAAGGGTTAGGGTCAGGGTTAGGGTTAGGGTTAGGGTTAGGGTCAGGGTTAGGGTTAGGGTTAGGGTCAGGGTTAGGGTTAGGGTCAGGGTTAGGGTTAAGTATGGTTTTGTTAAGGATTAGGGTCAGGGTTAGGGTCAGGATTAGGGTTAAGTATGGTTTGGTTAAGGGTTAAGGTCAGGGTTAGGGTTAGGGTTAAGGTCAGGGTTAGGGTTAGGGTCAGGGTTAGGGTTAGTAAAGTCATGGTTTGGGTAGTGTGAGGGGCCACCTAAAAATGTTGGAAAAAAACGCAAACGCGGTAAAAATGCACTAAAAACGCATACAAACGCATAAAAACGCTGCGTTTTTTTCATGCATGCTCATAAAAATGCTTGAAAAAAACGCAACAGTTGTATGCTTTTGTATGCGATTTTTCAATGCGTTTTTTTGCGGGAGAAACGCGCTGCAAAAAAAAGCAAGTGTGAAACTAGCCTTATACATGAGTCGGCTTATACACGAGTATATATGTTATGTGTAATCAGAAAAAAACCTCATCCTACAGCTTGTGATTACACCTTGTGCCATAGTTACAAACAGTTTGTTATGCATAAAAAAGTGCTTGGGTAAATAATGAGCTAAGGAATTCTTCTTCTGATTTGAAGTATATGATTGATAATCTCAAAATCTTATGCTAATCTTAATATAATGGATTTTCAACATAAATACACTAGACTTATTAGGTTTGTTTTGTTAAATCTGGTGTCAATTCCACTCTAACACCTTCTGCACATGATCATATTCCTTTTCAGTTCTGTACCATATGCACTCTAATCATTGAATTGCACGAGGCTTTATTTCGCATTCTGAAGGTTACTGATTTCATACAAAGCCCTTTCATATGCAACGTAATCTTGAAATTGCATAGGACCTGATCTCTACTTCCACAGGTATCTGATTTTATGCAGAGCAGTACAAAGAATTTTTTTCTCATTCCTTACAGATGTGACTGTGAGGCAATACAGTGGTTAGCCCTATAGACTTGCAGTGCCAGGTCCTTGGTTCAATTCCAACCAAGGACAACATCTCCAAGGAGCTTGTATGTTCTCACATGTTCTCTAATTTCCTATCATCCTCCAAAGACATACTGATAGAGAATTTAGATTGCAAGCCCCAATGAGGACAATGATGTTTATGTCTATAAAATGCAGAGGAATTAATGGTGCTAAATAAGTGAGTATAATGAAATAAATAAATTAAAAAAATGATGACATCTGTATGTACATGTGGCATGTAGTAGTGTTTGTACAACATCAGAAGAAACTGCATTACTCCACTGCATCAAATCTAATTTGTAAAATTAACCAAAGTGTGATGAATATTTCAGTTGGACAAAGAAAGTCTATGAAGGCAACTGAAAATATTACACTCACCTCCCAGACCTGGGGTATCTTCCTCCATACTAGGAATTACATCCCTTCCCATTGCAGTGTTTGTTTTGCTCAGAAGAAATGTGAATGCTGCAGCCAATCACTAGCTGCAGAGTAGCTGCAGTGCTCAAGTGCATCTCTAACATTTTAACAATTTCCTCTTGTCCTTGTCCTCATCTCATTCAGATCCATGATTTCATTTCACATTTTTATGTTTCAAGTAAATATTCAAAATTAGCAGTTATACAGTGCTGTGCAAATTAATTGAGACAAAACATTTTTTTAAGTAAAATCGTAAGTTGGTTACCAGTCAGTGATTCGAACCAGTTTTAACTGCTTTGAACAGGTGTGAGTGCCTGTACAAAGCAGTTAAATCTGGTTTGAATCACTGACTGGTAACCAACTTACGATTTTACTTAAAAAAATGCTTTGTTCCAATTAATTTGCACAGCACTGTATGTGTACATGAGGAATAACACCATCTCAGGCCATTAAATGACTTGTAACTTACATTTTTCACCACTTTTCAGGCCATATTGCCAATTGTCAGTGACCTCTGACCAGTTGGATAAAGATTAGCATATTTGATGTCTTCCATACACAGAACATATAATAAGGCATTTCAAAGTCAGTGTTATAAAGTATTCATTTCTCAAAAGTCAAGTAAAATGTAACTATTTAGAACTGTTTTTTTTTAGCTTCAAAACAAAACAGGTATATCATCTCCCAATGGCTTATTATTCCATTTCTCTCAAAGGCATCATGATAGAAAATTAACATCTGTAGATCATCATTAAGCTAATCCTTAACTAAACCTAATCAACATGACATAACTGTACATCAGTGCTTAGGTCATTGCATAGAGAGGAGCTGAGCTCCGTCCACATATAGTAGATGCTGGCTATATTACATAGCTACCATCTATCTCTAACAATAGCAGCTGGAGCTGAGCTCTGATCACTGCTGTTAACCATTTAGATGCTGCTGTAAATCTCTAAAGCTGAATTTTTTTTCACCACTAAATTAAAAAAAATTATATTCAAGTTTAGTATTGCAGGAATTGTAGTAAGCTGCAGAATCATTTTACTAGGTTTTTAGAATACAAAAAATATTGTAAAAACAAAGCCCCAAAATTTTTTCCCATTTTCATTGCATTATATAGTAAAATGGATAAAGTTCTTTGAATCTAAAACTTGTTCTGCAAAAAAACAAAACTTCAGATGGCTATGTTGATGAAATAATAAAAAGGTTAAAGCTCTTGGAAGAAAGGGAAGGAAAAAATGCAAGCACAGGATAGAAAATTATCTGCAGAGGCAAGGAGTTAAAAAATCTTATTTTTGTCACCCCCCACTGTGAAGTAAATAAGTATGTACTGATCAACCTATAATTGGGACATTCATTTAATGTTTTTTATTTTTATGTTTTTATATACCGGCAGATCAAAAGCTCTCTGTCAAATTCTCCAATGCATTATTTTTTCAAGGCTTCTGACATTATGCATTCCTTGACCATTATCAACCTCTTTTTGATCTTTTTTTCAATTTTATACACACTTAATTCTGAGCTCATTAATTTGGAATAATTATATGATAGTGAGAGTGACATGTCCTGTTTAACCCTTAATCCTTGTCATTTTTATTAACCAAGTAAAACATTTTTCTTCTTGTAACAATTATTTTATATTATACTGCATTTCCTAAATTCTGCACAGTTTGGGCTCGTGTAGACCATATTTTCGGTCCTAGTAGGATCCGACCAAACAATGGATCACAACCAGACCAATGTTATTTTTTGGGGCCATGCAGCATGCACAATTTACATCAGATATTCGGATTGCACTCCACCATGCAGGTCAATAAGTCCATGGAAAAAATTAAACCGCATTAGAACGGACAGAATGTAGAAGATCACAGTTTTACCAGAGTGGAATTAACATAATTGGACCGATACTCTCCGTTGAGAGAAAATACGTAGAATGGTCCTAGCCTTTTAGTCATAGAAAGATACCCGTTCCCATATTTACCAATTTATAAGGTAAGAGTTCTAAAGATGAGCAAATATATTTGAGTCAAATTTTACTTGAATATTACAAAAACCTGCATTCTCCAAAATGCATATTTTTTGTCATTCACTTGTGTAAGGGGTGTGCAGGTAGCTGATTTCGCCCCTTCACCTTGATGCATATCTGCTGGATCAAAACCGGGTTCACTGTGGATGTTTTACTAATGTGCTTATGTGTATATGTCATTTATAGTATACGTTTACATGTGATGTAATGCTTATATACCTGTATTGTTTTAGGGACTAAGGTAGGGACAGTTAACAACATAGTTAGACCTAATGTTTAGCATAGTATGAGTTTATGTGAAGTATAGTGCAGCGGGGGCACTACAGAGGTAGGGATGTAGATTTAGATGTAAGATAAGATAGTTAACTGATTTTAGCCAGAGTAGTAATAGTTAAATGTTTAACCCAATAGGAAGCTAGATAGTGGGAGGAGCTAGTTCTGAGGTAGCTGGATTGTTCTGGAAAGAGTTGTGGGGAGTTGTGAGGTAAAGAGTGAAGTGAACAGAAGCAGTGCCAGAGGGGAAGGCACAGTGAAGTGAAGGCTCGGGTTACAGAAAAGATAGAAACTGTCGACAGGAAACAAGTGGGACTGGGCAGCCTGAGGGAACAAAAGGCGAGGCTTTTGGGTAGCTCCCAAAACCTTCCTGAATGGAAGAGGAATGGGGAGCCCCTGGAAGCAGCAGGACCGTCATCTCAGTTAGCAGTGGAACTGGGTACCTGGGAACCAGATCTTGTGCCAGAAGACAGTACTAGGGAGATTCTAGAGAAGAAGGTTTCTGTGTCATGTGGAAAATACTGGACTGTAACTGCTGCAAGTTTGAACGAATTAAGTAAAGCTTTGCAAAAAATGAACAGAGACTCTGACAATTTTTGTGTGTCTGTGAGAAGAAAAGGAACCCTGTCTTCTAAGGAGAACGCTGGCCCTCAGGTGTGTGAAACCACTAACACACACAGTATATTACAAAATGGACATTCTGATTTTACAGTATCGGAGCGTCAGGGTGTGGAAGAGTTAAAGCCCCTTGCCATGACTGACACCTTGGTCCCCGTTACACTTCCATGAGGATTTATGAAACCAGCCACCATCATTTACTGAACATTAAAAGGCAATCAAAAGGTGAAAAAATGCTCATACTCACCTTACTGCTCACCTCCTATGCCAATCTGCTATTCAGCAACTCCCTTCTAGTTATTGGCGCTTCTTCCTATCAAAGCCTCTGAACTCTGAAAGCCTGTAATTCTTCATACTGGACTTCGGTTCTGAAACAGGCTGAGATGTTTCTGTACAAGAGTGTACAAGGTCACGGCATCTCGATTTTATGTGTGCTTGCACAGAAATGTCCTGGGACTTATCAGAACTAATCAGGCCAGGGGTTTCAGTGCTTGCTGGCAGTGATATGAAGATGGATCACGGACCGGATGTGGGATGATGAAGAGTGGAAGGCAAGATTTGCGGAGACTAACTTCACTGCAAATCAAATTTCCAGGGAAAATGAGAGCAATCTGTCTAATTTGAATTTTGCCAGGCTTACAGATATTTGCATATAGCTGTAGGGTGGGCACTTGCTTCAATTCCCCCTGTGGGCACCAGACACCAGAAACCCCAATCCAACCCTGGTTCTGGGGCTTGTGAGAACAAGGAAAATTCTCAGGTCTGAGGACCCCGAACAGTAATGATGATTATTTCCACCTGCTGGAATTCATCCAGTGACGACCTAGGCCTCAGGGTAAAAAATAACTTACAGCTCTCCCTGAACACCCTAAACTAGATTTTCGCTCCCAAAAAATTTATCAGGGAGGGCCATTATAGAGAGACCAACTGTACTTTAAACGGTACTGACATCACAGCCACTGCCGGCAGTAGAATGCTATAGGAAGTATTCATAAAATTAATTATTTAATCCTGCAGCTGATATTGTGATGACTCCAGACTCTGGCATTCCTTAGCCAGATCCTGAGTCATCTGCATCAAATTCGTCACATGGTCACTAATTGTTTAATCAGGATCCAAACTGTCAAAAAAGAAAAACATATAGGCCAGATATTATGTGACACTGAATCACTTCTCATGGACAACCGTTGGGTTGGTATAGTCAAGGAGCGTGCGGTCAAAAGCCAGGAGGGTACTTCATAAACAGAATGAAGAGACAAAAAAACAACAAAAAAACAGTGTTTACTAAGTACCCTATGTTAATTATTTAATGCACTTGCTTTTTTACTTATTTATTTTCATTACAGTATATGCACACATTGTTTTTTCCTTTGGTTTTGAAGAGACAAAGAAGTAGTCAGGTAACAGTCAAAGGTCAAAATACCAGGAAGATAGTGGATTAGAACAAAAGGGGTTAAACAGACAGATGGTCAGAACAAGGTCCAAGGTCAGGCAGCGAAAGATCAACAAGAAGAACACAAGGCACAGAGAGACAAACCACAGTGAGCTGAATTTATGTCTGGTAGAGGTCTGGGACTAACAGCCTAGCTAAGTTGCAAGGCAATCACCTGGGACAATGAACACTTGGAGACAGCCAGTACCTTCCAGTCTCAGACTGGACTACTGACCTGTCAATTAAAATACTGACAGCTCAGCACGCCCCTGCAGCAAACTGTACACTAAGTTGTCAATGTACTGACAACTTCAGCACACCCCTCTACCAGATTGGACACCTGAGCCATCAGAAACTGCATCCCAGACACATAGTCAGGTGGAAGAGTGACACCTGTGTTATTTTTTTCCAAATACTATATGTTAATGAAGAATTTATTTATAACTTTTAACTTGGATATTGATTTTTTCAATTACATAAATTACATAATTTAATTTACTTAAAGGAGAACCTCGCTTTCTCTCTTTGGTATTGATGTAAGTTTTAGGTCAACATTCAAATTACATTCAACTGCCAAAATAGTCAATTTTATAAGAAGTTTTCTAAACCTGGCAACCTTATATTGATTGGTTCAGCCAAATTTTCTAATTTATTAATTTTAATGCATGCATAAATTTGGAAAATAAAAACCTTTAATTTTGCTGAATTAGTTCTTATTATTAAGTGTTCATAAAGAAATATGTGAAAATAAATTTTATTCAAAGCTAGAGTTTATTTTCTTCACTTTAGGAAGTCTTATCTGGATGTGTTACGACTGTAAGTGCTTTAATTCATTTCAAATTAATATGGAGGGGCAGTGTATAAAGTCACAGATCGTCCAATTATTCTGCTTCAAAAGAGAACCATGCTCTAAGGCATCCTTCTCAAATCTATTAAAGGAGTATCATATCTGAAACCAGGGCATGTATTTATCAGTGGTTATAAAATTGAAATATACACACAAATTATTTCTCAATGATAAGATGAATTTTAACAAGGTGCAATATAACCATGTGTAACATATGCAAATAAATTAGTGTGGATCCCACCTCTGAGCTTTGATGAAAATCTGATCAGGGAATGTTTTGAAAAGGATGTAGATAGGAGCTAATATGAGGATGTCATATGCATATTTAGCATCTCCTGTTTCTTTATTTGGCAGGTAGAAAACTAGATAAAGATTTTGTTGCATCTCCTGTTTGATTTGACAAGGTTCCTTAGTGGACTTCTACTGTATAAGCAGTCTGTCTTTTTTGAAGAAGGTGTGAATTTAATACATTTCAAACGAACTGTATGCAATCACATCTTCCAAGGTTGCAGACAGATGGATGATGCAATTAAAATTCCAAATCAATGTAATCAAGATCACCAAAGAACAAATACATTTTGTCAGCATGTTAAATGCAATGGATAAGAAAGATGTTTTGACATCAGGAATTTTAAATCATTCTCTTAAAATATATATTTAAATTGGAGAATACTTTGTGGATCTGCTGAAACTGATATTGAAATGAAAGAGCAAAGAGCTAGCTTCCTCTTGAGATGCAATATACCCAGTCTAGGAGAGCAATAGAAATGCTTACACATGGTACATTTGCTATTTAAACACAATACACAAGAACTGTATGATTTAGAAAACCTATTATAAAATACCTTATTCTAAAGTTTGAACAAAAGAGCCCACCTGGTTAAAAATGTTAAAGGGGTTGTCTTCTACAGGACAACTGCTTCTTAAGGGGAACCTGTCAGCAGGATTGTGCACAGTAACCTACAGACAGTGTCAAAGTTGGCGCCGTTATACTGATTAAAATAATACTTTGGTTGATGAAATTTGTCTTGTGGTTGTTGTTTAATCCTTATTTTTAGTTTTGAGGTAATGACATGCTGGTGCTTTGGGGCGGTCTATGGGGGCTTCATATGGTGCTTTGATTAGGCATTCGTAATGAAGACTGTTGACAAGTAACTGATCCGTCAGTGACCTGCCCCCTAGTGACCAGAAGTCAGAAAGCTAACATCACTGGAATGGCGATAGTCTGAGAAGTGACTATACATTTTTTTTATTTGAGGCCTGACTTATACCATTAAATGATTGGACTTTAAATAATAAAGGCATATAGCTATACAAATTGGGAAATTTTTCTAGTGTATGTACAAACTATGTATCACTTATATCTGGAAACAATCTATATCCATTGTCCTTTCATTTTGAGAGTAGATGTGGGTTTATTTTACCTAATTTTGCAACGTTAAACAACTGCCCATCAATAAATGCTTACGGTCTCTGAGCAGTGCGTTTATACAGGCAGACTGTACTTAGTGATACACACTGAACGTTCTGAAATTGATTGTGCATTGACTGCCATTGTTTTCAGCAGGGAGTCTTGTTTCCGTAATACAATGTGGTGCCAAGAGCAGTGATCTTTTGAGTAAGCTAAAAATTCATTTTACCTGATAAACGAGTTTTGCAAGCTCATCAGATGATCAGCAGCCTATTAAGATGTTAAGATTATCTTGAAATAAGTACTCCTATGAATACTCGATCACGATAATCTTGAAGTTTAAATGCAGATTTAGTCTTTCAAAAGATAGAAACCTGAAAAAAATATACTTTTATGGTTAAATTCATAAAAATGTGAAACTTTTTGGAATGAAGAAAAAAATAAGACTTAATGTCAAGTGATGAATGTCAATTAATACATTTCCATTTTGTTACATTCATGACCAGTAGTAGCTTGTGCTGTTCCCAGAACTACCTGACAGATGATTCATATACAAATTGTGAAAATGAATTCTTGTTACATGAATTAGGCTAATGCATTATTCACTTTCAAAATCAATTACTTAGGACTGATCCACCTAATCAAGATACCATGTACTCAACATTCTTTCACTGTCTGTATTACAAAATATACTTTTCTTTTTACTTCAAATTAAAATTCATATTTCACAAATCCATGGCACGTTTTCTTTTTTCTTGATGACTAAAATCATAATATTAAGGGTGATTTAAATCAGTTGATAAAAAATAATATTTTACTACTTTTACTTCAGTCAATTTAAATATTGCCATTCCATATATATTAGTCAGGATTAGTAATAGTTTTCTGTTTTTCCTTAGGTATTTTTTGCTTATTATGTTTTGCTCTCTGCTATAAGAGATATCTGTTATTTTTATTTGTTTAATTTGTTGTTCTTTGAATGGCTTTAAAAAAAAACTAGCAGTTAAAACATTTTGGGAAAAAATGGACCAAAATAGATTTAAGTGATATTTTCATGAAATGCCTCTTTTCCTCAGCATGACAGAAGCAAATAATTTCCTGGCCTTGAAAGATGCAGTTGTAAAAACTCAAAATTTTGTGAAAAGGTTTCACTTATCTCTAGCTCACAGGTAAAACGATCCCTCAAAGTCTCAATGATTATAACATTTATTTTATAAATTTATTTTTGAAAATCAGCCTAGAGAAGCAAGATGGTTAACAGCAATCACAGTTTTTAATCAAGAGATTTACCCATAGGGTTTGACTAGCAAATACAAAGTCAGTTCTATATGAATGAACTGTTGAAGACAAAGCTTGAGAATCTGTAGGGCTATTTGTAATATTTCAGATTTTCACATGTCTTTGTTTTCCTGACTAACCAGTCAGTGCCTGCTGCCTGCTGCACCGATGCAAACTGGGTGGCTCTGCATTAACCCCTTAACAACCGCAGATACATATTGTAACGGCGGCAGTTAAGGGTACTTAAACCACAGTGCCGCTTTTAATGGAGCTGAGGTTTAAGGTTAAAAGTGCCCTCCAGCATCGGAATACATCCAGGGTCTCGGCTGCCGGGGGTAGCCGAGACCCCAGAGAACATGATTCGGGTTGGTCTTTACCAACCCCGGTGTTGCGATTGCCATTATTAATGGTGCAACGGTGAACACAAAAAAAGTCCAATTTTCCTTTTAATTTCTCTCTCCTCTGATGGGATCGCACATCAGAGGAAAGAAAAATAGTGTCCCTGATAACCCCCCCGGTACCTATGGTGTCCCTGCATGCTCCCCTGAAGTCCCCCGGACTGCCGGCATCTTCTTCCAGGAGAAAATGGCAGGTGCATGCACAGTGATCTGCCGAGATCTGCCGGCTGGCACCCGGTAACAATAGATTTTTCCTATTGGTTAATTTTGATCACTGTGATCGACCCTATCACAGTGATCAAAATAAAAAAAATAGTAAATCAAACCCCCCTTTATCACTCCCTTTGTTTGGTAAAAATAATAAAATTAAAAAAGTATTTATTTCCATTTTCTCATTAGGGTTAGAGTTGGGCTAAAGTGAGTTGGGCTAAAGTTAGGGTTAGGGTTGGCATTAGGGTTGGAATTAGGGTTAAGGGTGTGTTAGGGTTAGGCTTGTAGTTAGGGTTATGTTTATGGTTGGGATTAGGGTTAGGGGTGTGTTGGGGTTAGGGTTTTGGTTAGGGTTGGGATTAGGGTTAGAGGTGTGTTGGGGTAAGGGTTGAAGTTGGAATTGGGGGGTTTCCACTGCTTGGGCACATCAGGGGCTCTCCAAACATGACATGTGTCCGATCTCAATTCCAGTCAGTTCTGCTTTGAAAAAGTCAAATGGCGCTCCTTACCTTCCGAGCTCTGCCATGCTCCCAAACATTGGTTTACCCCCACATTTTGGGTATCAGCGTACTCAGGACAAATTGCACAAAAACTTTGGGGTCTAGATTCTCCTGTTACCCTTGGGAAAATAAAAATTTGGGGGCAAAGAGATAATTTTTGTGGAAAAAATATGATTTTTTATTTTCATGGCTCTATGTTAAAAAGTGTGAAGCACTTGGGGATTCAAAGAGCTCACCACACATCTAGATAAGCTCCTTGGAAGTCTAGTTTTCAAAATGATGCCACTTGTGGGGGGATTCCACTGTTTAGCTCCTTCCCTGATGAGCTCTGTTGTGCGCCCAAACAGTGTATTAACCCCACATATGGGGTATTGGCATATTCAGGAGAAATTGCACAACCAATTTTGTACTTCATTTTCTCTTTTTACACTTGAGAAAATAAAAAAAATTGGTTCTGAAGTAAAATGTTTGTGAAAAAAAGTTAAATATTAATTTTCCTGCCACATTGCTTCAGTTCCTGTGAAGCACGTAGAGTGTTAATAAACTTCTTGAATGTGGTTTTGAGCACCTTGAGAGGTGCAGTTTTTAGAATGGTGTCTTTTTTGGTATTTTCTGTCATGTAGACCCCTCAAAGTGACTTCAAATGTGATGTGGTCCCTAAAAAAATGGTTTTGTAATTTTTTTTTTAAAAATGAGAAATTTCTGGTCAACTTTTATCCCTTAAAACTTCCTAACAAAAAAAAATTATTTCCAAAATTGTGCTGATGTAAAGTAGACATGTGGGAGATGTTATTTATTAAGCATTTTGTGTGACAAATCTTTGTGATTTAAGGGAAAAAAATTAAAAGTTTGAAAATTGGAAAATTTTCGAAATTTTCGCCATATTTCCGATTTTTTCATGAAAAAACACAAGTCATATCGAAGAAATGTTATCACTAGCATGAACTACAATATGTCACAAAAAACAGTCTCAGAATCAGTGGGATCCATTAAAGCGTTCCAGAGTTATAACCCCATAAAGTGACAGTGGTCAGAATTATAAAAATTCACTAAAGGGTTAAAAACCAGATTGATGTAGAAGGGTAAAAACCTAGGTGCACCTTAAATTCTACAAAATAGAGTGGCCATCACAAAGTCTGGCTATGGAATTTGTTTCGAGAACATAGGTTTATTACAGCAATGGAAAAATTATTTCCAAGCAAATTATTATTAGGAGCATATATATTTTTATACTATTGGTATAATAATAATAATAATTAATATTTAATTGAGTGCCCTTTAAACAATAATCAATTGGAGTAAATATGAGCTAAATTAGTGACAGGCTGATTTAGGGGGAGAGAGAACAAAATTTACAAGGGCTCATAATCTACATGTCATGGTTAGGACATGGATAATGTCCTGTTCTCACAGGGTTAACTTTTGCCGGCCTCTCTTTGGATCTGGGAGGGGTATTTATACTCACTCCAAACTAGCATTCTCTGTCAGCTATACTGCTGTTCTGGTGTGTCTGACCCCTGGTGTGCGTGTACTCTGCATTGTTTGTTTGCTTCCCGTGTATGACCCGGCTTGTTCCTTCACTCTGCACTCCATCTCTCGTTTTGGTACTATTGTCTTTTATGGTTCTGACCTCCTGGCTTGGCTATCGTTACTCCGTTACAGTTTACCCCTATTGTACCGTTTAATAACCGTTCTGGTTTTCTGATCTATTGATACGTCCTGACTATCCATTCTGCGTAATCCTTTGGTACTGTATTGCTGTCTCGTGCTTTGACCTCGGCTTGATCTGGTTTCTGTCTCTGTCTATGCCCCTTGTTAACATTGTCCTGTAGTTACCTTTCCAAGAGTTTCCCTGCAGCTCCTAGTTCCATGGAGCTTAGGCCACGCCCCCAGCAGTCACGTGAGTCAGGTCCTGGAGCATGCATTGTCACCACTGCTGCCTGCTCCGCAGGTATCTTTGCGCACAGTCTTTGTACTCATGACACAAGCTCTGGCTCAGTGAGCAAGTGCAGTGCGGTGTTCCTGACATTATAACTGACCATTTCAGTTTTTTTTTCCTCTGAAGAAAAAAAAAATGTGTGTTATCCTCATGGATCCCATACAAGCCTTGGCTGATCAGGTCAAGCACCTGACCCAAATGTTCCATAAACTCAATGAGGAACAGTGCACGATGGCCCACACCCAGCAACAGTTGGTGGTTACTGTGCAGGGGGCTGCCAATGCAGGGGCTTCTAGTTCTGGGGGTAGGGATGTGTCATTAGCGTCCCCCGAATCTCTGGTCAAATTGCCCGACCCTTTCTCAGGGGATAAAAAGGAGTTCAGGTCTTTCAGAGAAGGATGCAAGCTTTTTTTTTTCTCTAAGGCCCTGCTCCTCCGGGGATGAGTTCCAGAGGGTGGGGGTCATTATTTCCCTACTTCGGGGCGCTCCACAAGCATGGGCTTTCTCTCTGTCTTCCTCTGCTCCTGAACGTATGTCAGTGAACTTGTTCTTTGAGGCTCTGGGGCACATCTATGACGAGCCTGATAGAGTGCGTCTGGCTGAGGATATAGTGATGAGTGTGACACAGGAGAGGCACTCTGCTGAATGGTTCTGCTCAGAGTTTAGACGTTGGACTGCCGAAGCATCCTGGAACGACGCTGCCCTGAGGGGGTTGTTTCGCAGGGGCCTTTCTGACCGTCTGCAGGACGCTCTGGCATTACATCCGCCTCCTGATACCCTGGAGGACGCCATGATGCAGGCGGTCCGTATGGACCGGAGACTCCATGCTAGAAGAATGATGCAACAAGAGTCTCCCTTGTACCCCAAATTGTGTGACACTGCACCTATATCGAAGCCCATGAAGGTTGGGTCAGTCTCGATTAAGGAGAAAGAGAGAAGGCACCATAGAGACAACCTACTATGCTTTTACTGTGGAGCCTCTGGACATTGGAAAAGGAATTGCCCCTCCTGCCCTTCTTCAGAGAAACCATCAGAGAAATGACTGAGTCTGGGCAACAATCGAGGAGGTTGTCCAGACTCCCACGTACATTTTTTCTCACGTACACAAATGGTGCTCCAGGTTGAATTGGAAATTGCTGACGTTCCTGTTATGACCACCGCCTTTGTTGACTGTGGTTCCTCCATTAATCTGATTGATGCCCAAGTTGTGACTCTTAATAAGATAGGGACAGTCAGGTTAAAAGACCCTGTTAAAATTGTGGCTGTGGATTCATCTCCTCTTACCCGGGATGGAATTTGTTTTATGTCTGAAGTTTTTTCTATGAAAGTGGGTTCCACTCATGTGGAAAATTTAAGTTGTTTCATTATGAATAATCTGCCTGCAGGACTGGTATTGGGAATGCCCTGGTTGCAACGCCACAATCCCCTTATTGATTGGGTGAAGGGGGAGATCACCCGATGGGGATGTAATGGTAATGGTCTGTGTTGTAACCCGGTTCTTTTTGGCAATCCGATAAAATCCATATCTGTGTCATCTGTCGGTCTGGAGGGTATTCCGGAGTACCTGAGAGACTTTAAAGATGTGTTTTCCGAAAGCGAGGCTGAGGCGCTCCCACCACATAGACCATATGATTGTGCTATCGATTTAGAACCTGGAGCCAAATTACCCAAGGCTCGTTTGTTTAATTTGTCCGGGCCTGAGTGCCAAGCTATGAAAGAGTACATTAAAGAAAGCCTTCGCAAGGGGCATATTCGGCCCTCGGTCTCACCCGTGGCAGCGGGGTTTTTCTTTGTAAAGAAAAAAGATGGTGGGTTGCGACCGTGCCTCGACTTTCGAGACCTGAACAAAATTACTCTTAAGAACATGTACTCTCTCCCGTTGATTCCTGATCTATGCAATCAACTCATGGGGGCCAAATGGTTTTCTAAGCTCGATCTACGAGGGGCTTATAACCTTATAAGGATCCGGGAGGGGGACGAATGGAAAACAGCGTTCCTGACAACTGAGGGGCTGTTTGAAAATCTGGTTATGCCCTTTGGCCTCACTAATGCTCCTGCGGTTTTTCAGAACTTTATTAATGTTGTTTTTTCTGACTTGATTGGACGTTTACGTAGTCATTTACCTGGATGACATCTTGATTTACTCTGAGGACAGTCAGTCACACTTGCATTATCTGCGTATGGTGCTTATGAGACTCCGGGAAAACCATTTGTATGCTAAGCTGGAGAAGTGCTCATTTTTTATGCAAGAACTGTCTTTTCTGGGTGTAATTGTATCTGGGGAGGGATTCTGCATGGATCCAGGGAAGGTTCAGGCCATTACAGATTGGGTGCAGCTAGAGTTGAGCGACTTTTGGTTTTTTAGGGTCGAGTTTAGTTTCGTGAAACCCGACTTTTCCAAAAGTCGGGTCGAGCAAGATCGTCCGATTATAGGGAAAAGTCGGGGTCGTCCCGAAACACGAAACCCAATGTAAGTCAATGGGGAATAAAAGTCGGCAGTGAGAGGAGGACAGGAAACACACCTACAGTGCCCATTTGAATGCCAAAAGCATCAATTCTTCTTACTTATCTTGTCAACCTTAATTAACTTCATAATACAAGTTACGCACTGAAAAATGGGGGTTATTTGGCTAAAGTTGTGGGGGGGAGGGCTGGCTGCAGGTTTTCATGTGCCCTGGGCGAAAGAGAGCCCCTTTAACACATACCACAACTCATCATGCTCCGATACGGCAGAGAAATAGCGATATAGTACAATGAAAAATACCTCACTTTTTACATCTCATGACGAGGCCCATCTATTTCTCCATACAGAATCATTGGTCCCATATAATGTTTGAAACAGTATATGATGAGCTCCACATAATGCTACAGTATATGTTGGTCCCCATGGATGAAGGTCCACTGTCTTATGGGCCCAAATAATGCTCCAAACATAATGGGCCCCATTTCTAATGCTCTAGTGTATAATGGGCCCTGTAAATGCTGCTCCAGTGTCTGATGTCCACCTTTGGAATGTTCCAGTGTATGGTGGGCCCCATCTATCATTCTCCAGAGTATAGTGCTCCCCAAAAATTGCTGTCCCAACATTGAAAACAATCAAATAAGTCTCCTCGCTAGGGAATCCCTGTATTAGTCTAGACTCCTCGTCGTCCCCATCTTCCATCTCACTGTACAGTATTTCAACTTTGCAAGTGCTGTGATCCTGGGCAAGCAGGGGGGGCCCACTCGTTGGCGACGGCACTGGCACAGGGCCCCTGATAGTACGGTGGTGTGTCTGATGGCGGGTGGGCCGAACCTGCACTTTCATCTGCAGCTTCCTCTTTGTCACCGTGTAAGATGGAACTGTATATGGGAAGGGTAACATGAGTTTCATCAGGGTCAGATTCAGGCCGGGTAGCGTGTGAGGGGAATGTAGTGGTCTGGGTCAATGTACCAGCAGATTCATCGAGCAGTGGCTGGGCATTAGTGCACTTGTGTCGCCCCCAGGAGTACGGTCGCCACAGTGGCATTACCTTCTTCCTAGGGAGTGTGATGTCATGCTTGGGAGCAACGAAGGATCTCTCTAGCAGGTTAACTGATTGGGCGGCGTTATTCCCACGAGTCATGACCCTCCAAACAGCGTTCATGAAGGCAAAGTGTTGTTTTACGTGGGCAGTATGGTTGCAAAGCTGAACCTTAAAGGAATGTCCAGAAGGGCACCACCAGGAGTGGAGCCTACGGTTAAATACGACTCCACCTGGGAAACCTCAACCATGCCAGCTACAGAACAGATGCACACATTGCAAGCTTAATTCCGTTAACGAACGAGACTCCGTCATGCCCCGCGGTCCGAGTCCGGCTTACTAGAGGGACACGTGAGGCTCTGGCACATGAGATTGGCCAATAACTGGTGTGTCATGCCCTTACATGTCCGTGGCTGCATGTGCGCTACACTGAAAAGGCCAGCGTTTGTCGCTTACAGGTGCAGATAACCCGCTGAACAACGTTAGTGATGGGGATCACTGATTACAATAATTATCCGCGAACAATGATTTCCCAGTAAGTGCAGGTCAACCGCAGTTCCGGAATTAGGCCTAACCGTCATTCCTGAAAAAATGAAAAACTTACGTGTGCAAACCACAGGTGCTGTAGCTTGCTTAACAGCTCGCCAGCCATTCTCACACCCAGTATGGATTACACGTGATTGCACAAAGGTGAGAAAGGGTACCGTATCCCCAGATAACATGTATGGATAGCGTACACATTCAAAATATATGTCTATACATCAGGAGGCAGGCTCAGACGGTGTTAGGTGCAGTATGGATTGCACGTGATTGCACAAAGGTTAGAAAGGGTACCGTATCCCCGGATAACATGTATGGATAGCGTACACATTCAAAATATATGTCTATACATCAGGAGGCAGGCTCAGACGGTGTTAGGCCCAGTATGGATTGCACGTGATTGCACAAAGGTTAGAAAGGGTACCGTATCCCCGGATAACATGTATGGATAGCGTACACATTCAAAATATATGTCTATACAGCAGGAGGCAGGCTCAGACGGTGTTAGGCCCAGTATGGATTGCACGTGATTGCACAAAGGTTAGAAAGGGTACCGTTTCCCCGGATAACATGTATGGATAGCGTACACATTCAAAATATATGTCTATACAGCAGGAGGCAGGCTCAGACGGTGTTAGGCCCAGTATGGATTGCAAATGATTGCACAAAGGTTAGAAAGGGTACCGTTTCCCCGGATAACATGTATGGATAGCGTACACATTCAAAATATATGTCTCAGGAGGCAGGCTCAGACGGTGTTAGGCCCAGTATGGATTGCACGTGATTGCACAAAGGTTAGAAAGGGTACCGTATCCCCAGATAACATGTATGGATAGCGTACACATTCAAAATATATGTCTATACATCAGGAGGCAGGCTCAGACGGTGTTAGGCCCAGTATGGATTGCACGTGATTGCACAAAGGTTAGAAAGGGTACCATATCCCCGGATAACATGTATGGATAGCGTACACATTCAAAATATATGTCTCAGGAGGCAGGCTCAGACGGTGTCAGGCACAGTATGGATTGCACGTGATTGCACAAAGGTTAGAAAGGGTACCGTATCCCTGGATAACATGTATGGATAGCGTACACATTCAAAATATATGTCTCAGGAGGCAGGCTCAGACGGTGTTAGGCCCAGTATGGATTGCACGTGATTGCACAAAGGTTAGAAAGGGTACCGTATCCCTGGATAACATGTATGGTAAGCGTACACATTCAAAATATATGTCTCAGGAGGCAGGCTCAGACGGTGTTAGGCCCAGTATGGATTGCACGTGATTGCACAAAGGTTAGAAAGGGTACCGTATCCCCAGATAACATGTATGGATAGCGTACACATTCAAAATATATGTCTATACATCAGGAGGCAGGCTCAGACGGTGTCAGGCCCAGTATGGATTGCACGTGATTGCACAAAGGTTAGAAAGGGTACCGCATCCCCGGATAACATGTATGGATAGCGTACACATTCAAAATATATGTCTATACATCAGGAGGCAGGCTCAGACGGTGTCAGGCCCAGTACGGATTGCACGTGATTGCACAAAGGTTAGAAAGGGTACCGTATCCCCGGATAACATGTATGGATAGCGTACACATTCAAAATATATGTCTCAGGAGGCAGGCTCAGATGGTGTTAGGCCCAGTATGGATTGCACGTGATTGCTCAAAGATTATAAAGGGTACCGCATCCCCAGATAACATGTATGGATAGCTTACACATTCAAAATATATGTCTATACATCAGGAGGCAGGCTCAGACGGTGTTAGGCCCAGTATGGATTGCACGTGATTGCACAAAGGTTAGAAAGGGTACCGTATCCCCGGATAACATGTATGGATAGCGTACACATTCAAAATATATGTCTCAGGAGGCAGGCTCAGATGGTGTCAGGCACAGTATGGATTGCACGTGATTGCACAAAGGTTAGAAAGGGTACCGTATCCCTGGATAACATGTATGGATAGCGTACACATTCAAAATATATGTCTCAGGAGGCAGGCTCAGATGGTGTTAGGCCCAGTATGGATTGCAAGTGATTGCACAAAGGTTAGAAAGGGTACCGTATCCCTGGATAACATGTATGGATAGCGTACACATTCAAAATATATGTCTCAGGAGGCAGGCTCAGACGGTGTTAGGCCCAGTATGGATTGCACGTGATTGCACAAAGGTTAGAAAGGGTACCGTATCCCCAGATAACATGTATGGATAGCGTACACATTCAAAATATATGTCTATACATCAGGAGGCAGGCTCAGACGGTGTCAGGCCCAGTATGGATTGCACGTGATTGCACAAAGGTGAGAAAGGGTACCGTATCCCCGGATAACATGTATGGATAGCGTACACATTCAAAATATATGTCTATACATCAGGAGGCAGGCTCAGACGGTGTCAGGCCCAGTATGGATTGCACGTGATTGCACAAAGGTTAGAAAGGGTACCGTTTCCCCGGATAACTTGTATGGATAGCGTACACATTCAAAATATATGTCTATACATTAGGAGGCAGGCTCAGACGGTGTTAGGCCCAGTATGGATTGCACATGATTGCACAAAGGTTAGAAAGGGTACCGTATCCCCGGATAACATGTATGGATAGCGTACACATTCAAAATATATGTCTATACAGCAGGAGGCAGGCTCAGACGGTGTCAGGCCCAGTATGGATTGCACGTGATTGCACAAAGGTTAGAAAGGGTACCGTATCCCCGGATAACATGTATGGATAGCGTACACATTCAAAATATATGTCTATACATCAGGAGGCAGGCTCAGACGGTGTCAGGCCCAGTATGGATTGCACGTGATTGCACAAAGGTTAGAAAGGGTACCGTTTCCCCGGATAACATGTATGGATAGTGTACACATTCAAAATATATGTCTATACATCAGGAGGCAGGCTCAGACGGTGTTAGGCCCAGTATGGATTGCACGTGATTGCACAAAGGTTAGAAAGGGTACCGTATCCCCGGATAACATGTATGGATAGCGTACACATTCAAAATATATGTCTCAGGAGGCAGGCTCAGACGGTGTCAGGCACAGTATGGATTGCACGTGATTGCACAAAGGTTAGAAAGGGTACCGTATCCCTGGATAACATGTATGGATAGCGTACACATTCAAAATATATGTCTCAGGAGGCAGGCTCAGACGGTGTTAGGCCCAGTATGGATTGCACGTGATTGCACAAAGGTTAGAAAGGGTACCGTATCCCCGGATAACATGTATGGATAGCGTACACATTCAAAATATATGTCTCAGGAGGCAGGCTCAGACGGTGTTAGGCCCAGTGTGGATTGCACGTGATTGCACAAGGGTTAGAAAGGGTACCGTATCCCCAGATAACATGTATGGATAGCGTACACATTCAAAATATATGTCTATACATCAGGAGGCAGGCTCAGACGGTGTCAGGCCCAGTATGGATTGCACGTAATTGCACAAAGGTTAGAAAGGGTACCGTATCCCCGGATAACATGTATGGATAGCGTACACATTCAAAATATATGTCTATACATCAGGAGGCAGGCTCAGACGGTGTCAGGCCCAGTATGGATTGCACGTGATTGCACAAAGGTTAGAAAGGGTATCGTATCCCCGGATAACATGTATGGATAGCGTACACATTCAAAATATATGTCTATATAGCAGGAGGCAGGCTCAGACGGTGTCAGGCCCAGTGTGGATTGCACGTGATTGCACAAAGGTTAGAAAGAGTACCGTATCCCCGGATAACATGTATGGATAGCGTACACATTCAAAATATATGTCTATACAACAGGAGGCAGGCTCAGACTGTGTCAGGCCCAGTATGGATTGCACGTGATTGCACAAAGGTTAGAAAGGGTACCGTTTCCCCGGATAACATGTATGGATAGCGTACACATTCAAAATATATGTCTATACATCAGGAGGCAAGCTCAGACAGTGTTAGGCCCAGTATGGATTGCACGTGATTGCACAAAGGTTAGAAAGGGTACCGTATCCCCGGATAACATGTATGGATAGCGTACACATTCAAAATATATGTCTCAGGAGGCAGGCTCAGACGGTGTCAGGCACAGTATGGATTGCACGTGATTGCACAAAGGTTAGAAAGGATACCGTATCCCTGGATAACATGTATGGATAGCGTACACATTCAAAATATATGTCTCAGGAGGCAGGCTCAGACGGTGTTAGGCCCAGTATGGATTGCACGTGATTGCACAAAGGTTAGAAAGGGTACCGTATCCCTGGATAACATGTATGGATAGCGTACACATTCAAAATATATGTCTCAGGAGGCAGGCTCAGACGGTGTTAGGCCCAGTATGGATTGCACGTGATTGCACAAAGGTTAGAAAGGGTACCGTATCACCGGATAACATATATGGATAGCGTACACATTCAAAATATATGTCTCAGGAGGCAGGCTCAGACGGTGTTAGGCCCAGTATGGATTGCACGTGATTTCACAAAGGTTAGAAAGGGTACCGTATCCCCGGATAACATGTATGGATAGCGTACACATTCAAAATATATGTCTATACATCAGGAGGCGGGCTCAGACGGTGTCAGGCACAGTATGGATTTGACGGCCCAGACTACACAGTGGAGGAGCAGGGAGAGGTAAAGATTGCAAATGCTGGGGCCCTGCCCAAGCAAGGGGGCCCACTCGTGGGCGTCGGTACAGCGGTGTGTCTGACGGCGGGTGTGCACCTCCACCGTCAGAGACACTTGATTGCACTATGAGGGACCCTGTGCCAGTGCCCGTGCCCAAGAGTCGGCCTACCCACCTGTCCAGGGCAACGGCACTCGCACGGTGTCGTGCGCTAGGTGGTGACCCCGGCCATGGGGGGGAGGCAGCACAGTTAGGGAGTTTTAGAAAGTGGCATATGTTGATGTTGGACATTCAGCTGATGCAAAAGGCGAAATAGGTGAAGTCCCAGGAAGAGGTGGACCAAAGCAAGCCATTTTTCTGTCACCCTATGTGTCATCAGGGGAAGGTGGGACAAAATCCTTGGAAACCCATGCATGGTTCATTTTAATGAAGGTTAGATCATCCACATTTTGGGTTGACAGACGGGTCCTTTTTTCTGTCAGGATTGATCCAGCTGCACTGAAGACTCTTTCCGATAGCACACTTGCAGCTGGGCAAGCGAGTTCCTGTAAGGCATATTGGGCCAATTCAGGCCAGGTGTCTAGTTTAGCGGCCCAATAGTCAAAGGGGAATGACCTGTGTGGGAGAACAACGATATAGGAGGAAAAGTAGTTTGTAACCATAGTTGACAACTGCTGTCTCCTGTCACTTTCCATCGATGCAGTATTACCAGTTGTGTGAGCGGTATTTGAAAAATCAGTCCACAACATTGTCATGAAACCCCTGTCTCCAACGTCACTTCTGCTGTGTGCACCACGAACACCTCTGCCAAGCTGCCCCCGGCCCGTACGGCTCGTGTGAGAACCATCACCGCTGCTGTGTGCTGGGAATGCCTCAAGCAACTGATTTACCAGAGTTGCTTGTTTATTAGCCAATATTAGGTCAAGGTTCTCCTGTGGCATGATGTTTTGTAATTTGCCTTTATAGCGTGGATCCAGGATGCTGGCCAACCAGTAGTCGTCATCGTTCATCATTTTGGCAATGCGGGGGTCCCTTTTTAGGATCTGCAAGGCATAATCTGACATGTGGGCCAATGTTCCCGGTGTCAATGATGCACTGCGAGTGCTGGGTGGAGGAGCACTTTCTGGCAAATCCACATCCCTCCAGTCACGCACAAACCCTGTACCAGACCTTGCCACGCCAACATTTTCACTTGCCCCACGAGATGCATCCTCCTCCCCTAAGTAATCATCCCCATCATCATCCTCCTCCTCCTCTTCTTCCTCCACCTCGTCCAGGAGAGGTCCCTGAGCAGACAATGGCTGAATGTCATCAAGGATTCCCTCCTCCTCTTCCTCCTCATCAACATTGGCTGCAGACGCCTGCTCCTTAAGGTGCGTCAAAGTTTGCATGAGCAGACGCATAAGTGGGATGCTCATGCTTAGGATGGCGTCGTCTGCGCTTTCCAGCCGTGTGCATTCCTCAAAACACTGAAGGACTTTACAGAGGTCTTTCAGCTTCGACCACTGCACACCTGTCAACTCCATGTCTGCTCTCAAAGTGCCTGGCCGTGTATCCTCCCACAAATGCATTATGGCCTGCCTCTGCTCGCACAGCCGCTCCACCATGTGCAGGGTGGAGTTCCACCTTGTTGCAATGTCGATAATGAGGCGTTGGTTGGGAAGGTGGAGCAATCGCTGCAGCTTCTGCATACGAACGGAGTGTACAGGCGACCGGCGGATGTGCGCGCACAGTCTTCGCACCTTCTGGAGCAGGGCTGCTAACTCTGGATAATTTTTGAGGAAGCACTGCACCACCAGGTTCAAGGTGTGAGCCAAGCAAGGTATGTGGCTGAGTTTTGAAAGGGCTATGGCTGCCACAAAATTACGGCTGTTATCACTAACTACCTTGCCTGCCTCAAGATGTACACTGCCCAGCCATGACTCAGTTTGTCGCTTCAAGTACTCGGCCAGCACCTCGGCGGTGTGTCTGTTGCCCAAACACATCATCTGCAACACAGCCTGCTGACGCTTTCCACTAGCTGCTCGATAGGGGGACACATCATGTGCAACAGTGGCAGCTGCAGATGGAGTGCTCGTTCGACTGCGCTCTGTGGACGAGCTTTCGCTTCTGGAGGAGGAGGAGGAGGGTCGAACGCCTACAGCCAACTGTTTCCTATACCGTGGGCTAGGCAGCACTGTCCCACCACCGCTGTCCCCTGGGACCCTGCATCCACCACATTAACCCAGTGCGCAGTGATGGACACGTAACGGCCCTGGCCATGCCGACTGGACCATGCATCAGTTGTGAGGTGCACCTTTCCGCTCACTGACTGCTTGAGTGCATGGACAATGCGGTCTTTCACATGATGGTGGAGGGCTGGGATGGCTTTGCGAGAGAAGAAGTGGCGACTGGGTAGGTCATAGCGTGGTACTGCATAGGCCATGAGTTCGCGGAAAGCTGCGCTTTTCACCAACCGATAGGGCATCATCTCAAACGAGATTAGTTTGGCAATGTGGGCGTTCAAACCCAGTGTACGCGGATGAGAGACTGAGTACTTTCTTGACCTACTCATAGTGTCTGGGAGGGTGAGCTGGACTTGAGAGCTGCATATGGTGGAAGTAGCGGTGGACAGGGCGGACTGAGAGAGGGTTGATGATGGTGATGGAGTTGGTGTTCTTTCTGATGGCCTAGAATCAGTCTTTCGTTGATATAACAGTGGGATTCCCTGACTGCTGTGGCCTTGCAACGACACCTCAACATTTGCTGCTGTGCTAACCGGTGGGCTTACAGTGGGGGAAACAATGTAGCGTTGCTGACTACCTTCGTTGTGATCAGTTGCACATGTGGCACTTGAGGTTTGGTGTTGTGTCCACGCTTGCAAGTGCATGCTGGTTAAATGTCTAAGCATGCAACTGGTATTCAAATTTTTCAGATTTTTCCCTCGGCTAAAGGTCTTTGCGCACTTCTTACAGATAACCTTGGCCTGATCATGAGGATTTTGTTCAAAAAAGTGCCACTCTGCACTCTTCCTACTTTGGCAGACATTTTGAGGCCTAGCACGCTGTGATCTTTTGACCCTCTGGACAAGCTGTCCAGCAACTCTTTTGATGTTTGGAACCTGTCTTTGGAGGGCACCGGGCCTGCCAGATAACAGCTGTTGCGATGTCGATGTCTGCTGTGGATGCTCCTCATCTGAGCTATTGGAAGCAGCACCCTCTTCCCCCAATGGATGCCAATCTGGGTCAACAACTGGGTCATCCATCACCTCCTCTTCTATGTCATGTGCACCTTCCTCTGTGTCACCGTGTATGGTGGTATAGTGTGCGGGAAGGGGCACCTGAGTCTCATCAGGGTCAGAATCTGGCTCTGTACACTGCGAGGACAATGTAGTGCTCTGAGTGAATGTACCAGCAGAATCATCCATCAGCGGCTGTGCATCAGTGCACTCCATGTCAGATTCATCTTGGCCTGGGTAATTCACCATTTCACTTGATAATCCAGGCATGGTATGTGAAAACAGCTCCATGGAGTAATCAGTAGTATGGCCTGCGTCATCCTTCAATCTTGGTTGGGGTGAAGGACACAAGGAAAGGTGTGGTTCATGAACATGAGCCTCCAATGACGACTCAGTGCTTTTACTTTTTACAACTGAAGAAGAGGAGGCGATAGAGCTGGAGGCTGAGTCAGCAATGTAAGACAAAACTTTTTCCTGATGCTCTGGCTTTAAAAGCGGTTTGCCAACTCCTAGAAAACTAAGCATTCGAGGCCTTATGTAGCCAGACGATGACGCAGGCTCAACACCTCCTGCATTCGGTCCTATTTTGCTCTTGCCACTACCATCAGATCCACCACCAACACCATCATTACCAGCTGCCAACCCCCGCCCAATTCCACGGCCTCTTCCACCAGCCTTCCTCATTTTTGGTAGAAATGTAGACAAAATCCAACAAACTATATAGTATGTAAAACAAGGTACAAGGTGTCTATAGGACAGGGGAGATTTTGAATTTCTGCACACACTTTTGGACACTGGACACTTTTGGATTGTGTGAGGCCCACTGATATCTGAGCGCTATGTGACAGGCTCGATGGCACAGCTGTGACCTAAGTGACTAGAGTATAAGTGAGATTTTGAATCTCTGCACACACTTTTGGACACTGGACACTTTTGGATTGTGTGAGGCCCACTGATATCTGAGCGCTATGTCACAGGCTCGATGGCACAGCTGTGACCAAAGTGACTAGAGGATAAGGGAGATTTTGAATCTCTGCACACACTTTTGGACACTGGACACTTTTGGATTGTGTGAGGCCCAATGAATATCTGAGAGCTATGTCACAGGCTCGATGGCACAGCTGTGACCAAAGTGACTAGAGGATAAGGGAGATTTTGAATCTCTGCACACACTTTTGGACACTGGACACTTTTGGATTGTGTGAGGCCCAATGAATATCTGAGCGCTATGTCACAGGCTCGATGGCACAGCTGTGACCAAAGTGATTAGAGGATAAGGGAGATTTTGAATCTCTGCACACACTTTTGGACACTGGACACTTTTGGATTGTGTGAGGCCCACTGATATCTGAGAGCTATGTCACAGGCTCGATGGCACAGCTGTGACAAAAGTGACTAGAGGATAAGGGAGATTTTGAATCTCTGCACACACTTTTGGACACTGGACACTTTTGGATTGTGTGAGGCCCACTGATATCTGAGCGCTATGTCACAGGCTCGATGGCACAGCTGTGACCAAAGTGACTAGAGGATAAGGGAGATTTTGAATCTCTGCACACACTTTTGGACACTGGACACTTTTGGATTGTGTGAGGCCCAATGAATATCTGAGCGCTATGTCACAGGCTCGATGGCACAGCTGTGACCAAAGTGACTAGAGGATAAGGGAGATTTTGAATCTCTGCACACACTTTTGGACACTGGACACTTTTGGATTGTGTGAGGCCCACTGATATCTGAGTGCTATGTCACAGGCTCGATGGCACAGCTGTGACCTAAGTGACTAGAGGATAAGGGAGATTTTGAATCTCTGCACACACTTTTGGACACTGGACACTTTTGGATTGTGTGAGGCCCACTGATATCTGAGCGCTATGTCACAGGCTCGATGGCACAGCTGTGACAAAAGTGACTAGAGGATAAGGGAGATTTTGAATCTCTGCACACACTTTTGGACACTGGACACTTTTGGATTGTGTGAGGCCCAATGAATATCTGAGCGCTATGTGACAGGCTCGATGGCACAGCTGTGACCAAAGTGACTAGAGGATAAGGGAGATTTTGAATCTCTGCACACACTTTTGGACACTGGACACTTTTGGATTGTGTGAGGCCCACTGATATCTGAGCGCTATGTCACAGGCTCGATGGCACAGCTGTGACAAAAGTGACTAGAGGATAAGGGAGATTTTGAATCTCTGCACACACTTTTGGACACTGGACACTTTTGGATTGTGTGAGGCCCACTGATATCTGAGCGCTATGTCACAGGCTCGATGGCACAGCTGTGACCAAAGTGACTAGAGGATAAGGGAGATTTTGAATCTCTGCACACACTTTTGGACACTGGACACTTTTGGATTGTGTGAGGCCCAATGAATATCTGAGCGCTATGTCTCAGGCTCGATGGCACAGCTGTGACCAAAGTGACTAGAGGATAAGGGAGATTTTGAATCTCTGCACACACTTTTGGACACTGGACACTTTTGGATTGTGTGAGGCCCACTGATATCTGAGCGCTATGTCACAGGCTCGATGGCACAGCTGTGACAAAAGTGACTAGAGGATAAGGGAGATTTTGAATCTCTGCACACACTTTTGGACACTGGACACTTTTGGATTGCGTGAGGCCCACTGATATCTGAGCGCTATGTCACAGGCTCGATGGCACAGCTGTGACCAAAGTGACTAGAGGATAAGGGAGATTTTTAATCTCTGCACACACTTTTGGACACTGGACACTTTTGGATTGTGTGAGGCCCAATGAATATCTGAGCGCTATGTCACAGGCTCGATGGCACAGCTGTGACCAAAGTGACTAGAGGATAAGGGAGATTTTGAATCTCTGCACACACTTTTGGACACTGGACACTTTTGGATTGTGTGAGGCCCACTGATATCTGAGCGCTATGTCACAGGCTCGATGGCACAGCTGTGACAAAAGTGACTAGAGGATAAGGGAGATTTTGAATCTCTGCACACACTTTTGGACGCTGGACACTTTTGGATTGTGTGAGGCCCACTGATATCTGAGCGCTATGTCACAGGCTCGATGGCACAGCTGTGACCAAAGTGACTAGAGGATAAGGGAGATTTTGAATCTCTGCCCACACTTTTTGACACTGGACACTTTTGGATTGTGTGAGGCCCAATGAATATCTGAGCGCTATGTCACAGGCTCGATGGCACAGCTGTGACCAAAGTGACTAGAGGATAAGGGAGATTTTGAATCTCTGCACACACTTTTGGACACTGGACACTTTTGGATTGTGTGAGGCCCAATGAATATCTGAGCGCTATGTGACAGGCTCGATGGCACAGCTGTGACCAAAGTGACTAGAGGATAAGGGAGATTTTGAATTTCTGCAGACACTTTTGGACACTGGACACTTTTGGATTGTGTGAGGCCCAATGAATATCTGAGCGCTATGTGACAGGCTCGATGGCACAGCTGTGACCAAAGTGACTAGAGGATAAGGGAGATTTTGAATCTCTGCACACACTTTTGGACACTGGACACTTTTGGATTGTGTGAGGCCCACTGATATCTGAGCGCTATGTCACAGGCTCGATGGCACAGCTGTGACAAAAGTGACTAGAGGATAAGGGAGATTTTGAATTTCTGCAGACACTTTTGGACACTGGACACTTTTGGATTGTGTGAGGCCCAATGAATATCTGAGCGCTATGTGACAGGCTCGATGGCACAGCTGTAACCAAAGTGACTAGAGGATAAGGGAGATTTTGAATCTCTGCACACACTTTTGGACACTGGACACTTTTGGATTGTGTGAGGCCCAATGAATATCTGAGCGCTATGTGACAGGCTCGATGGCAAAGCTGTGACCAAAGTGACTAGAGGATAAGGGAGATTTGGATCTCTGCACACACTTTTGGACACTGGACACTTTTGGATTGTGTGAGGCCCAATGAATATCTGAGCGCTATGTGACAGGCTCGATGGCACAGCTGTGACCAAAGTGACTAGAGGATAAGGGAGATTTTGAATTTCTGCAGACACTTGTGGACACTGGACACTTTTGGATTGTGTGAGGCCCAATGAATATCTGAGCGCTATGTCACAGGCTCGATGGCACAGCTGTGACCAAAGTGACTAGAGGATAAGGGAGATTGGATTGCTTTTAAAAAAGCAGTTTTCAGAGCAGTGGGTAAACAGCAATGCCAGCCTGTCAGGAAGCCTTAAAAGGCAGCCCAACAACCAACACCACTGATACACCACAATATAGCCTCCCCTTGCACTGCACACACAGTGACTGGTGTGTTGTGCAGGCCAAATTGCTAGCAGCAGAAGTAGTTTTTTTTTCTTCTTCTCAGGACAAAAAGAAAAAATTCGGATTGCTTTTAAAAAAGCAGTTTGCGGAGCAGTGGGTAAACAGCAATGCAGGAATGTCAGGAAGCCTTAGAAGGCAGCCCAACAACCAACACCACTGATACACCACTATATAGCCTCCCCTTGCACTGCACACACAGTGACTGGTGTGTTGTGCAGGCCAAATCGCTAGCAGCAGAAGCAGTTTTTTTGTCTTCTTCCCTGCCTAATGCTCTCCCTACAGAATCAGCAGCAACCTCTCCCTATACTGAGATCGGCAGAAGTAAGATGGCGGTCGGCGTGCACGCCCTTTTATACCCCCTGTGACGCCCACCAAAGCAAGCCAATCACTTGCGTGCCCTTCTGAAAGATGGTGGTGACCCCTGCCTATGTCATCACGTTGCCCACAGTGTCCGTGGATCCTGATTGGCTGAAAAAGAGCGCAAAACAAACTTTTGAAACGCGACTTTGGCGCGTAAGTCGCCGACCTCGTGGCCGACCTCATCCTAGGGTCGGGTTTCATTTCATGAAACCCGACTTTGCCAAAAGTCGGCGACTTTTGAATTTTTTCGACCCGTTTCGCTCAACTCTATGTGCAGCCTCATGACCTGAAGGAGTTGCAGCAATTTCTGGGCTTCGCTAATTATTATAGGAAGTACATTAAAGGGTTCTCGCAGGTGGTAAAACCCTTGACGGACCTCACTCTTAAAGGGGCAGATGTAAAAAATTGGTCCATGGCCGCAAAAAATTCCTTCCTGGCATTAAAGAAGTGTTTTACTACAGCACCTGTGTTGGTACAACCCGATTCGTCAAGACCTTTTATTGTCGAGGTCGACGCTTCGGAGGTGGGGGTGGGGGCAGTATTGTCACAGGGCCACTCTACCCTGACTAACCTCAAACCCTGTGCCTTTTTCTCTAAGAAGTTCACTTCGGCCGAGAGAAGCTATGATGTCGGTAACAGGGAATTGTTAGCAGTTAACCCCTTAACCCCCAAGGGTGGTTTGCACGTTCATGACCGGGCCAATTTTTACATTTCTGACCACTGTCCCTTTATGAGGTAATAACTCTGAAATGCTTCCATGGATCCTGGTGTCCCTGAAATTGTTTTCTTGTGACATATTGTACTTCGTGCTAGTGGTAAAATTTCATTAATATAACTTGCGTTTATTTGTAAAAAAAAAAGCGGAAATTTGGCGAAAATTTTGAAAATTTCGCAATTTTCCAACTTTGAATTTTTATGCCCTTAAATCACAGAGATATGGCACACAAAAAACTTAATAAGTAACATTTCCCACATGTTTACTTTACATCAGCACAATTTTGGAACCAAAATTTTTTTTTGTTAGGAAGTTATAAGGATTAAAAGTTGACCAGCGATTTCCCATTTTTGCAACACCATTTTATTTTTACGAACCACATGACATTTTAAGCCACTTTCAGGGGTCTATATGATAGAAAATACCCAAAAGTGACACCATTCTAAAAACTGCACCCCTTAAGGTGCTCAAAACCACATTCAAGAAGTTTATTAACCCTTCAAGTGCTTCACAGGAATTTTTTGAATCTTTAAAAAAAATGAATATTTAACTTTTTTCACAAAAAAAATACTTCAGGTTCAATTTTTTTTATTTTACCAAGGGTAACAGGAGAAATTGGACTGCAAAAGTTATTGTGCAGTTTGTCCTGAGTATGCTGATACCTGATATGTGGGGTAACCACTGTTTCGGTGCATGGCAGAGCTCAGAAGGGAAGGAGCACCGTTTGACTTTTTCAATGCAAAATTGGCTGGAATTCAGATCGGACGCCATGTCACGTTTGGAGAGCCCCTGATGTACCTAAACAGTGGAAACCCTCCACAAGTGATGCCATTTTGGAAATTATCTAGATATGTGGTGAGAACTTTGAACCCACAAGGGCTTCACAGAAGTTTATAACATACAGCCGTACAATTAAAAAATCATATTTTTTCCACAAAAATGATCTTTTCACCCCCAATTTTTATTTTCCCAAGGGTAGCAGGACCCTAAAAGTTATTGTGCAATTTGTCCTGAGTACGCTGATAACCCATATGTTGGTGTAAACGACTATTTGGGCGCATGGCAGAGCTCAGAAGGGAAGCAGCACCATTTGAATTTTTTGGCTGGAATTGAGATCGGACACCATGTCGCGATTGGAAAACCCCTGATGTACGAAAACAGTGGAAACCCCCCACAAATGACACCATTTTGGAAACTAGACCCCCCAAGGAACTTACCTAGATGTGTGGTGAGAACTTTGAACCCCCAAGGGCTTCACAGAATTTTATAACGTACAGCCATACAATTAAAAAATCATATTTTTTCCACAAAAATGATCTTTTCACCCTCAATTCTTATTTTTCCAAGGGTAACAGGACCCTAAAAGTTATTGTGCAATTTGTTCTGAGTACGCTAATACCCCAAATGTGGGGATAAACCACTATTTGGGCGAATGGCAGAGCTCGGAAGGGAAGCAGCGCCATTTGACGTTTTAGGCTGGAATTGAGATTGGACACCATGTCACGTTTGGAAAGCCCCTGATGTATCAAAACAGTGAAACCCCCCAAATGACACCATTTTGGAACTATACCCCTCAAGGAACTTATCTAAATGTGTGGTGAGCACTTTGAACCCCCAGTGCTTCACAGAAGTTTATAACATCCAGGCGTGAAAATTTAAAAAATCGTATTTTTTCAACAAACATGATCTTTTAGCTCCCATTTTTTTTATTTTTGCAAGGGTAACAGGAGAAATTGGACCCCAAAAGTTGTTGTCCAATTTGTCCTGAGTACGCTCATACCCCATATGTGGGAGAAAACTACTGTATGGGCACACGTCAGGGCTCGGAAGGGAAGTAGTGACGTTTTGGAATGCAGACTTTGATGGAATGGTCTGCGGGTGTCATGTTGCTTTTGGAGAGCCCCTGATGTTCCTAAACAGTGGAAACCCCCCACAAGTGACCCCATTTTGGAAACTAGACCCCCTAAGGAAGTTATCTAGATGTGTGGTGCGCACTTTGAACCCCCCAGTGCTTCACAGAAGTTTATAATGCCCGGGCGTGAAAATAAAAAAATCATTTTTTTCCACAAAAATGATATTTTTGCCCCCAATTTTTTATTTTCCTAAGGGTAACAGGAGAAATTGGACCCGAAAAGTTGTTTTGCAATTTGTCCTGAGTAGGCTGATACCCTATATGTGGGGGTACAACACTGTTTGGGCGCATGGCAGAGCTTGGAAGGGAAGGAGCACCATTTGACTTTTTCAACGCAGAATTGTCTGGAATTGAGATCAGATTCCATGTTGCGTTTTGAGACCACCTGATGTGCCTAAACAGTGGAAACCCCCCAATTCTAACTCCAACCCTAACCCCAAAACACCCCTAACCCTAATCTCAGCCCTAACCCTAGCCCTAGCCCTAACCCTAATGGGAAAATGGAAATAAATACATTTTCTTTTAATTTTATTTTTCCCTAACTAAGGGGGTGATAACGGGGGGTTTGATTTACTATTTATGGCGGTTTTTATGCTTGGCAGCTGTCGCACGCTAAAATACGCTTTTTATTGTAAAAATAGTTTTTGCATCAACACATATTGAGAGCTATAATTTTTCCATATTTTAATGCACAGAATCATCTGAGGTCTTTTGTTTTGCGGGACGAGTTGGCGTTTTTATTGGTATCATTTTCGGGCACATGACATCTTTTGATCGCTTTTTATTCCGATTTTTGGGATGCAGAATGAACAAAAACCAGCGGGTCATTAATTTCTTTTGGGGGGTGCATTTACACCGTTCCGCCTGCGGTAAAATTGATGAAGCGCTTTTATTCTTTAGGTCAGTACGGTTACAGTGATACCTCATTTAGGTAGTTTTTTATGTTTTGGCGCTTTTATGCAATGAAGACAATTTTATATAAAAAATAATTATTTTTGCATCGCTTTATTCTGCGACCTATAACTTTTTTATTTTTTGCTGATGATGCTGTATGGTGGCTCGTTTTTTGCGGGACAAGATGACATTTTCAGCGGTACCATGGATATTTATATGCGTCTTTTTGATCGCGCGTTATTGCACTTTTTGTTCGGCAGTATGATAATAAATCATTATTTTTTGTTTGGTTTTTTATTTTTATTTTTGAAGGGGTTCGCTAAAGGGGTTAACTAATGGAACAGTTTTATATGGCGGGTCGTTACGGATGCGGCGATACCAAATATGTGTACTTTTATTGTTTTTTTTATTTCGAAAAATGAATTTATTAGGGAATATTTTTTTTTCATTTATTTAGCGATTTTTTAAAATTATTTTTACACTTTTTTTTTAACTTTATTACATTGTCCCAGGTGGGACATCACTGTCTTGTGACAGATCGCTGATCTGTCACATCACAGATCACTGTGACAGATCAGCGATCTGAGGAAGCCAGCTTATTGCAGGCCCCCGAAGGTCCCCGTCACCATCTTGGATCCGGGGACCTGCAGGGATGGAGCCCCCCCCACAGCAGCGCTGCACATTGGGCTGCTGTGGGGGGCTCAGAGAAGCACGGAGGGAGCCCCCTCCCTGCCGATGCTTCCTTTTAACCCCCGGTACACCGCGATCGTGTTTGATCGTGGTGTGCAAGGGGTTAACGTGTCGGGGGTGGTCCGTGACCGCCCCTGACACCTTGTGCTGGGTGTCAGCTGTGATAATCAGCTGACACCTGGCCATGATCGGCAGCGCTCTCCACATGGGCGCCGCTGATCGCTGTGACGTACTATCCCGTCCCTGGGAATTAAGTCACAGGGCACATGGATGGGATAGTACGTCACATGACAGAAAGGGGTTAAATTGGCCTTTGAAGAATGGAGGCATTTTTTGGAGGGGGCCGCTCATCCCATTACGGTCATCACTGATCATAAAAACCTGGCCTATATCAAGTCTGCTAAGAGACTGACCCCCAGACAGGCTCAGTGGGCACTTTTTTTTTCTCGATTTCATTTTACCATCACGTTCCGACCAGGGTCTAAAAATGTAAAGCAGATGCCTTATCCCGAAGTTTTGATTCTGTGTCCCCTCCAGAACCTCCTTCCTACATTCTTCAACCGGGAGTGGTTGTAGCCGAAATCTCCTCTGAGTTACAGAGAGAGATTCTGGAAGCACAAGCTCCCAGAAATAAACCCCCAGGTAAATTGTTAGTACCTGAACAATTCCATCCCACACTCCTTCAAGAATTTCATGACTCTGTGTTAAGTGCACACCCTGGTATTGCAGCTACCCGGGGGGCAGTAGCTAGGGGTTTTGGTGGCCCTCTATGGGTACTGATATAAAAAGGTTTGTGAATACTTGTGGGGTGTGCACTCGCTCTAAAAGCTCTCAGGTCCGGCCGGCCGGGGAATTGGTGCCTTTGCCAATTCCGGATAAACCATGGACACACCTGTCCATGGACTTTATCACTAACCTTCCACCTTCCAAGGGCATCTCAGTGTTATGGGTAGTGGTTGATAGATTTTCTAAGTAAGCCCACTTTGTGCCATTACCTGCATTACCATCCGCTGAAACCTTGGCCCGCCTGTTTATACAGCACATTGTTCGACTGCATGAAGTGCCTGTGAACGTGGTGTTGGACAGGGGTGTGCAATTTGTGGCCAGGTTTTGGAGAGCGTTTTGTATGAAGTTGTGGGTCACGCTGTCATTCTCCTCTGCCTATCACCTGGAATCCAGCGGACAAACGGAACGCACTAACCAGTCATTAGAGCAGATTCTGAGATGCCTGGCCTCCTCCAGACAGGAAGACTGGTGTGAGGTATTACCCATGGCAGAATTTGCATTCAACTGTCGGATTAATCAGTCTCCGGAAAGTCTCCCTTTCTGGTCAATTATGGGTTTGTTCTGCAGTTTGGGGAATTTTTCCGTATGGATTCGGATTGCCCTGGTGCTGAGGGGATGGTACAACAATTAAAAATCCTCTGGAAGGAGGTACAGGGGAACATCTCCAAAGCCCAGAAGAAGTTCAAACATTTTGCAGACAGGAGGAAGGGGTTGGTTCCTGCGTTGATAGTGGGAAAAAAAGTCTGATTGTCCACCCGTAACATCAAACTTAAAATACCCTCTATGAAGTTGGGCCCCAAATTTATTGGCCCATTCAAGATGTAGAGGTGATCAACCCGGTGGCATACAGATTACAGTTGCCCACCTCCTTCAAAATCTCTAACGTCTTCCACAGGTCCCTATTAAAACCTGTCGGGACAGTTAGAGAAGATCCCTCATCTGTGGCTCCACCAGTGTTGGTAGAGGGTCAACTGGAGTACGAGGTAGGGCGCATCGTTGATTCGCGGTGGGTGCACCGGAGACTTCAGTACCTTATCCATTGGAAGGGATATTCCGTTGAGGATCGGTCGTGGGTTCCGGCCAGTTTGGTGCACGCTGATCGACTGGTGCAGGCTTTTCATGCCAGGTACCCTGAGAAACCTGGGGGTCCAGTGGCCCCCCATTAAGAGGGGGGCACTCTCATGGTTAGGACATGGTTAATATCTTGTTCTCACAGGGTTAACTTTTGCCAGCCTCTCTTTGGATCTGGGAGGGGTATTTATACTCACTCCATACTAGCATTCTCTATCAGTTATACTGCTGTTCTGGTGTGTCTGACCCCTGGTGTGCATGTACTCTGCATTGTTTGTTTGCTTCCCGTGTATGACCTGGCTTGTTCCTTCACTCTGTACTCCGTCTCTCGTTTTGGTACCATTGTCTTTTCGGGTTCTGACCTCCTGGCTTGGCTATCGTTACTCTGTTACAGTTTACCCCTATTGTACCGTCTAATGCCCATTCTGGTTTTCTGATCTATTGCTACGTCCTGACTATCCTTTCTGTCTAATCCTTTGGTACTGTTTTGCTATCTCGTGCTTTGACCTCGGCTTGATCAGGCTTCTGTCGCTGTCTATGCCCCTTGTTAACATTGTCCTGTAGTTACCTTTCTAGGAGTTTCCCTGCAGCTCCTAGCCCCGTGGAGCTTAGGCCACAACCCCAGCAGTCACATGATTCAGGTCCTGGAGCATGCATTGTCACCACTGCTGCCCCCTCCGCAGGTATCTTTGTGCACAGTCTTTGTACTCAGGACACGCGCTCTGGCTCAGTGAGCAAGTGCAGTGCGGTGTTCCTGACACTACAAAGTAAGGGGAAATGAGATATTACTGTGGAGGAGGGCAGAAGCTGCTCGATGGATAACGTGGTTTTGGGGAAATGGGTTAGTGGGTGCTCTCGTCCTCTGGCCCGGCTGTCTTTAGCAAGACTGCATGGACCAGAGCTCATACCACTGAACGCCCGCTCTATCTCCTTGTGGGCAGAACACTACATAGACAACGCAGGGTTAGGATAAAACAGTGTGGCCATGCTTTATTGAACCACAACACCCACTAGCAAACAGAACAATTCCAGCAATGTCCCCAAGATGGTGCACATTACAAGGTCTCACCCCTCCGCTGACTCACCGGGATGCTAGTGGATGTTATGTCAGAGCTCCCAGGGTCACTATTCCACCTGTGATAACACACAGAGAGGAGGTCACGACAAGCGTAGGGAGATAACTGAGAACACTCCTGTGTTCTTTCAGCCGGGTCTGACATACTCTTAGCTGGGATCCTGAAGAGTTTCTCGTCCGTTGGGTGTTTAGCAGAATGTCCGGCCAGTAGCTCTTTGTGATGAGATGAGACCCCGTCTCTCTGTCTCAGGGTCTTTTTATACCCGGGGCAGGTAAGCTATTTTTAGAATTACCCAGTGTCCTCCAGTACACTCTCACAGCCTTTCCCTATCTACATTCAAAGTCGACAAACTGATTCCAGAATATAAACAAACATCAGATAAGCACACACTTTGTTACATGGTATATCATTGTGCAAGTCAGCCTTCTTGACCCACCAGAATCCACACTTAAATCCACAAGCCAAATATACAGACAAAAAGTTAGTTCCTCCAGGCCTGCAAAAACATAGCCGTCTGGGCAATTAAGATATACTCTGGTTTCTTCACAGTCGTGCTTTATAAAGATGTGGGTTTTCAGGTTGCTTTTGGAGGTTCTAAAGGTGGAGGAAAGTCTGATAAGTTTATAAAGTGCATTTCGGAAGATGTAGGGTGCACAGGAAAAGCTTTATTATTGCATCATTTCACGTCAATGGTAATATCCTATTCTTTGTCTATTAGGGGATGTAAAGCTATAGTACAAGGGAAAATTTCTCTAAACAATATACAGTTGCAGTCAAAATTATTCCATTCCTTTTGTCAATTATATTTATTAGCAACAAATACCCAATTAAACCAGAACAATTTAAATGTCTCATCTTTATAGATTTTAAACCTATGAGGGATGGGTCCTTTACTCCCTATTCCAGTCTATCTCTATTTGTTTAATGTATTTTTTTACATGTACCACACCTTGAAATTATTGATGTTTTAAAAATACTATTATTATTGTCATTATTATTATTATCAATAATAATAATAATAGTCATATTAACAATAATAATAATACAAATGTAGAAAATGATTTCTCTGATTTCAACACAAAATGATACATTTGATTACTACTGTAGTCTCAGTATTATTCAACTGCCTGAATAGAATCCGTCATGAGAGCAAACATTTCAAGGGCCTCATTATTTGCATCACATGGCTTTAGATAAAATATATGGGCTGGCTAGGGATTTGCTGATTTGAAACTAAATTTGAAGTTAGAAATATTGCTGAGACTCCTTTTACATGGACTGACTGGTGGCACTAAACAACTGCGGGTAAATATTTACCAATCGGTAGTGATTTAATAGCCTGTGTCATGACACAGCTGTCAGGTGAAACGGGACCAGGGGCTACTTCCCTGTCCCTAACATTAGGAGGCGCCCTAAGCTCGCCCTACTCCCCAGGATACTTCCAAAGGTGAAGATGCTGGGACCTCCGTCCACACCTTATCTCCTCAGTTAGCCCTCCATCTGTTCTCTTCACCCACCCAGGGAAGAGGGGCACTACTGTGCACCATAGTACACCAACGTGACAAACAAGGCAACGCAAAGGTTAACAGAAAACTCCAGGCATACAAAATATTCACTCACATATAACAGAGGAATGCACCAGGTTGTGAAGGTGGGGGAATAAACCAAAATAGAGACAAATAAAGAATTATCACGCATACAAACCAAGCAACAGTCACTAATAACTGCTTCAACTCTCCTTCTCATCAGAACTCCTCTCCCTCACCATGCAGCAATAAAGATAGCTGTGACAAGGATTTGTATCAGAGCCCAGATTATAAAGGGAAAAGGAGTGGCTAACCAAACTCAGCTGTGAGCACTGGGATTTAGAACATGGCCGATTAACTCCTGCTCTGCTATAAGAAATAAACTCATTTAAAATGAAGGAGAAGGTGCTTCTTCTCAAAGCCGTAGTAGGTGTAATCAGATGCTGAGGTCTTCTGGCTCCGCACTGTCGTGGTAACCCCATGACAGCCTGTTTGCACAGACAGACCACAGTTAATAATGCATACTGAACAATATGTAGTAGATCATTCAGTGGGCATAGGCTGCCACTGTTTTCAGCAGTACGAATCCTGTTTAGACAGTATGATGTACCTCCAACTACAATCAACTTTTAAGGTACTGTCACACTTAGCGATGCACCAGCGATCCCGACCAGCGATATGACGTGGTCAGGATCGCTGGTGCATCGCTAAGTGGTCGCTAGTGAGCTGCCACACAGGCAAATCTCACCAGCGACATCGCAGGGGTCGGGGGTCGCTACTTACCTGTCAGACGAGGCGATCCTGACGTCCTCCCGCCCGCATCCACGCGTCGCTCATCTCCACAGCAGGAAACCCAGCAGGAAGCTGACGACGAGAAACGGTCCAGGACGTTCTCGCGCGATAAGCAATAACCAGCGGGGGAGCGGTCGGAGGTAAGTATCACACATAGCGATATCGCTAGCAATATCGCTATAACGTCACAAAAAACAGTGACGTTATAGCGATATTGCTAGCGATATCGCTTAATGTGACAGACCCTTTACTCTGAACTTTGCACTCAATCATTGCAGTCAGTGATCAAGGGTTTTAAGCATTCATCTGGAGATTAGCAGCCTATTTACACTCATTCTCAATTATCTCTCAGTGTAAATGCAGCCAAAGTCAAGAGAATGGTCCAGAAATACAAGAAAAGAGATCACTGCTTTACGCAAGCAAGGAAAGGGATATAAAAATAGAGATGAATCTACTGATCTACATATGATCGACTATGAGTCGAATTTGCTGAAATTCGCAGTTCTACACAAATTTGAGCACTTTAAAATTTAATTTGCAACATCAATAGGAGTCAAATGTTGGTTTGCATGCTCGAGTTGGCGTTCAAAAGATTTGATCATCTCTATATGAAAAGATAGCAAAAGCATTGAATGTTCTTAGATATACAGATGACAGTTTGGTTTGCAAGTTCAAGTTTATAATTATATTCTAAAAAAAGTAACATAATTTAAAGAATTTTCACTATTTATGCCTAAACAACTTTTGACGGACGTGCTGTACGTCAAAAGTCACATCCTTGCCTTTGATGCGGACTCGCACACCGAGCCCACATCTTTCCCAGCAGATGATGGCTGATTTAATCAGACAACATGTGCCTATTAAAACTGGGTGGAGCATAGTTCCACCTACTGCTGTTAACCTGTTAAGTACCACTGTCAATCTCTGATAGCAGCTTTTAACATGGGCCGGCATGGAGCGTGTCCTTTCACCTATCCATAACTGTGCCCGTGATGTGATTGCAGGATGCCGATGGTGTTGTCATGATAGCTGAGGGTCTGCTGATGACCTCCATACCTGTCATTATGATTTTCCTATAAAAGTCAGCTCATGGCCGGCATTCATAAGATATTGTGATTTTCACAATATATAGCAGTGGTTATCAGATGATCTCAGCTTCAAGTTTCCTAAGGGGGACTGTTAAACATGGTAAAAAGTGAATAAAAACAAGTTTTTAAAAATATGAAAAAAATGTAAAATCACCCCCTTTTGCTCCATTAAATACAAAGCAATTTAAAAGATAAAAAATACACATATTGGTATCGCAGCATTTGAAAAAGACTGATTCTATGAAAATATAAAATAAATTAATCCAATTGGTAAATGTTGAGACAAAAAAAAACAATGACAGGATTACGCTTTTTTGGCTACAGCAACATTGCAATAAAATTTAATAAGAGGTAATCAAAACATTGTATCTACCCCAAAATGATATCAGTAAAAACTAGTGATGATCGAGCATTAAAATGCTCAAGTGGTCTGTGCTCAAATCGAGCAGTTCAGAGGCTTGGACAGACTTGACTCGAGTACAGAGTATAATGGAAGACAATGGGAACACTCGAGCATTTTTCCAGAAGACCCCAACAAGAGGGCTGGGCATGCAGGAAAATTGCTGAAATGAAAGGAAACAACATTCAAATAGAATGGGAACAGCATGTGGAAGACGCCTTAATGCCTCTCTGACTCCCATGTCGCTGTTGGGAACAATGTTGACAGAGTATTACTCCACTTTTAGGGACTGACAATAAAAAAAAACAAGACCAAAGATAAAATGGATGTTACAGAATAAAAAGTTAGGAAACATTCTTTCTAGTATAATGCTGTGTATACAAGGGAAAATTAAAAAGAGAAAAAAATAACGCCTCTGTCTCGCCCGGAGCGGGGTACTCAGGTCGCCGGGCAGCGTTAGATTGAGGAGGTCACAAGGGTGGCGGCCGTGCCCGGTGCCTGTGCTCCAGTGATAGTGAAATGGGGGCTGAAAAATAAGGTAAAAATTAAAGAAAATTTGAAAAAGAGTACGTGACGCCAGTTGGCGTGTTCGACTGTAGTATAGCCGGCACTGCAGATGATCCCTGGGGTGTAGATGGTGATGTCTTCTTAAATATTTGGGCATCACTACACACAAGCTCCTCATGTCTCTCATGAAATGTTCAAGGTGAGAGGCCAGAATCAATAAATAGAAATGTAAAGAGCTACTTGGAGTGTCCGAATGTGGGTTCACTTGTATCCTAGGACTCACCAAGCTGGGAGGAAGGAAGATCAGAGTGAGGATTGTGTGGTCCAGACTCTTAGCTAAAGAAGTTGTAACATGTGGAAGACAGGGTAATGCTGGGAAACATACTGGAAGCATTATGTGCATCCAATCTACCACCTCATTGCACTGTTCTGGCTTTAAGAGTGGGGTCCTGTGACCCCGTGCAAAGTGGGTCTGGAAGCTAGGTTTCATGGATGAGCATGTTTGTTGTGATCCCGCAGCAGGCACAGTTTCATCTGTCTCATGGCCTCGGCTTCTGTGTGCACATTCAGCAGCATGTCCTCTCTTCCATCTCTTAACCGCACGTCTTCCTAAAAAAAAAGCATATAATATATGGCTGCAAACTTTCTGGTATTAATAGGGAAAAGAAAATATGTAACCCTGAAAAAGACTTTTGTTTTTAAGTTGCAGCAGTATACCTATAGAATTACTGTAAGACTGAGGACTGAGTGCCTGCAATCAGGATTACTAGCGTTTTGGATGCAGTGCATTTTTACTGAGTGTAAAACACTGCATTGTACAGTACAATCACAGTGGATGGGATTAATAGAGATCTCATGTCAACTGTGCTTCTTTTTATGCTATGGATTTGCGAGCCACAGCATGTCAATTTCTCTAATGCTCAGTCTTCTGTGCAGAATTTACCCATAGACTAGATGTGGTAAATTCACAATTAAAAAATAAAGCACATGCATTGTACATGCCTTTATGCAGGAGTTTTTAGCCTGGATTTAATATATAAATAGTTTTAAAAAATAATGTTGAGTCCCCCTTATTTTTGATAACCAGCCAAACTAAAGCAGACAGCTGGAGGCTTATATTGTCTGGCAGGGAAGATCTCTGGTTATTTTGCCCTTCATCAGTATAACAAAATGCAAGCCATCCCAGAATTGTCGCGTCACATTAGAAGCAGCAATTCTGGTGCTCTGCATAGCTCTTCTGAATTGACCTGGAGTGATGACAGTTGGGTAATGGCAGTGGGGTTTTGATGACAGCTGTAATTTGTCAAAAATAAAAGCTGACATTAAGCACTGGAGTTAGTAATGAGAGGTGTCTATCAGACACCCCCATTACTAACCCGGTAACAAAAAAATAAAAGCACACACAAAAAAACACTTAATTTGAATAAATACTATATGATAGAATTAATTGTGTCATTCAAAAGTATAAGCCATCCTTCAAAAAATAAGATCTCATACAGCTATTGGTAAGGAAAAGTGAAAAAAACAAAAGGGAAAAATGGAAAATCGTCATGTCAAAAAGGATTACTGTAAAGTTTTATTTCCAGAGGAAGCAGCTTCTCACATTTGAAATAAAAACTAATTGTAATGCTGTCTTGTATTGCGATAGATGTAAAAGTAGGCAGGATCTCCTAGCGTGTGTCTAACATCACTTCTCCCCTCTCACTCTAAACATTTGTTAAAGGATAAGAGGGATAAAGCTTGGAATTACAGTGCAGAGCCATGTTGTTGGTGGCAGCAGTGTGATACTGACTTGTGGACAGTGTCACTAAAGACTTCAAGCTGGTCCAATTGTAGCTTTCCTGCTAACTAAAGCGAATAATGAAATGGCACCTCTTTCAGTGCAATATAATCTTGCAGTGAATAAACACAATTTCTCCATTGCTCTTTTAGTTTTGTTTATGGAGGTTCATTGTATTTTAAAACTAATCTGTCATCATGATTTTCCAGGTCAGTAAGACTTGAATAGATTTTTTTAAAATTATTTTAATGCTGAAAAAAAATCAAAACTTTATAAAAAAAAATCAGCTTTTGCCACCATTTTCATTTTTCCATTGTTCAAGATGTATTAGAGCTTGCTTTTTGTGTGGTGACCTGATTTTTTATGAATAATGGAAAGAATATTGTAGACATAATTCCATGTCAATCATCTGTATACTATTGGGCATGGAATGATAAAAAATCCTTCAGCACATACTGTGGTAGCATGACACTTGGCCAGCTCAAACAAAGGATTCACACCCCACTAGCAGCTTGTATGCAACCTACAAGAAGAATCCCTGTGGATCCAAGCCATGAGGCCTAATTTTTTTGTTTAGCCAGCTATGATTTCATAAAGGAGTTAGGGAAATACTATACGTCCTAGCAGTACATTGTATTTTTTTCTGAGATTCCCAGACCAGGACAAGCGCTTGTCTGGGTCTCAAACCATTCTAACATGCATGTGAAGGAGGATACATAGAACAGCCACTAACAGCTAGGTAGAAGACTTGTGTTTAGTCTCTATGAGTAACAGGGGCCTGGTTGGATCTGATGTCGCCCCAACCACTGCCCTATGATGGTCCAGAAAGGAGTTATGATCTTTCAGAGGTTTTGGGAGCTTTATCTCCAAACCTCCAGGGGAGGAGATTTAGGTTCAGTCCAGAGGGCAGGAGGGGAGTGACCTAGAGGGTTAAATGCTTGTGTGCAGCATTTCCTATTGCATTTTCTATGGGTGGTCACGAGGACATTGTATGAGAACAAGTCACAAACAGAGGGGACCTCAAGACTCCAATATGGCAGCCCCTGCCCGCAAGCCAGACCATTCATCTAACTGGTAACTGACTACATGTTCTGTTTATACACTTTGTCCCACCACTATTATATTTGCATATCTGACCATTATATATGTATAACCATTCTGTATATATAGTGTATTGTATAGTGTGCCATTAAGGCGATTAAATATATAATTTAACCTTGGCCTGCTCTTTTATCTCCATCCACGAATCCACACGTCCATTTCTTGGCCTAATTTCACATACTACTGGGTGCTGGTCCCTGGCCCAATATAACCCTGTTATCGGACCAGGCGTATATCGAACGAGGAACTAGTGGCAGTACTACTGGTCTAATAAGGTTCTGTTTCACTGGAGCTAGTGAAAAGGGCCTCTCAGCCTGTCCGTGGGAATGTGTATAGGCGGATGTCTGTGTAAAATTGTGCCAAGCTCACCTCCTGTGTCCCTAGGGGGTGCGGAACATCACACTGGTACAAGTGGAAATACCTTACCACATGATCCCGCTGAAGTAATATTGACATCAGGCGGGGTGGCGAGGTTTTGATTCCTCCACAAATATCAATTTCAGGTACATACAATATTTTATTGCACTTCTTAGGTAAATAAGGTGACATAATAATAATGAATTCAGAAATTTGGGTTATTTTCTTTTTTACCATTTGCAATGGGGTTTAATTGATTTTATATTTTGATGGAGTGGAATTTTACGGCTGTATCAAAACCACCTATTTCATTCATTATATTGTTTTTTATTCCTTTTTAAGAAAGTGAAGCATCATTCAAATTGCATTTATTTTTTAGGATGACTACTTAATGGCTTTGAACACTGAACACTTACTCAGCTCCACAGAGTGCAGCAGACAAGCCTACTTTGTCACTGCTTACTGCGCTCTGCACATTGAAGTTGAACTTATGGAGCACAGTAGCCAGTGACAAAGTTATTTCATCTATTGTAATCTGCAGAAGCAGCAGCTACACTGACAAAGTCGAATTTAGTAAGTTATCCTTATTCACAGCCCAGTTGCTGATGAATGTTTGACTGCCGCACTTTGAAAACTGTAAAAATCGATGAGCAATGACAGCAGGTCAGTCACTACGGCTATGACATCGGCTTCATTCAGAACAAATTGGGCAGTCTACCATTGTACTACTAATGCCAGGTGGCATAACCTGTTCTCACTTATGGAAATAATCAGCACCATAGCCCTGATGTCCCACCTCCTGTCAAAGCTGAAAGCGGGACACTCCCTATCTTGACAGCAGAGGGAAATTGCAGCTCAGCAAATTGCACTACAATAAGATGGCACCTTGCTCCACCTAACATAACAGGGAGCATGCACAGTGCACAACTGGTACAAACAAAGCATAGAAATTGGGTCAGATACCGACCCTACTCTCCTATGACCTGTGTCTGTCATATTTTAATTGTGCATAATGCTGTGACATATTACACACAGCCAAATACAAATTGTGGCCCAAAAAGACTGATGAAAAAAATTATATTTTTTTACTTTAGTTTATTTTACAGTATTTAAATAAGCGTATATAATTACTAATCATTAAAAATAAAATTGTGATAGATAATTTTTAAGGAATTAAAGTTGCACAACCTGAATGTAGCAGCAACAAGAAGTTATCACTAGCTACAACCAGATTTCTGAGAATTAAGGTATACAAAACCCTTGAGTGTCTGCAAGATTTGAGGCTGCCAGCACTGACGTTTCAGTTTGCATAATAAGGAGCATACTAAATACCTAAAGTCTTCATGTTTGAACTCAATGATGTACACCTCTACTGATCCAAAGGCATATTAGCGATAGTGATAATTTGGAGGCCATTGTCCCCATATGAAGAATGGGCTAAGATCAGTGGTGTACTGCTAGGGGCCATTATGCTATTTTTTGGGTTATGTGGTTACCAGTATACTGTTTGAAGGTCTATTTGGAGAACACTTAGGCTGGTTTCACACTTGCGTTTTTTTTCGCGGTATTTTAGCGCTAAATAGCGCATGCATTTTTTTTTCCTATACTTTGCATGGGATGCGCTTATGTGCGCATACACATGCGTTTGTACGCGTTTTTCCGCGCATGCGTTTTTTTGCGGTATGCGCTCGGGCGCACAAAATGCATCCTGTTGCATTTTTTGGTGCGTCCGACTTGCCTCAAAAAAACGCATGCGCGCGCAATGCGTTTTTTTACAGCAAGACACCCATTATAGTCTATGGGTGCGCATATGTGCGCATTGGCATGCTTATGTATGCGTTTTTTTGCACATGCGTTTTTTTTGTTAACCGTGGAATTTAGGGGTTTGGGTTAGAGTTAGGGTTAGTTAAGGGGGTTTAGGGTTAGGGTTAGGGTCAGGGTCAGGGTTAGGGTTAGGTTTAGGGTCAGGGTTAGGGTTAGTTAGAGTTTGGGGTTTGGGTTAGGGTTAAGTATGGTTTGGTTAAGGGTTAGGGTCAGGGTTAGGGTTAGGGTTAGGGTTAGGGTCAGGGTTAGGGTTAGGGTTAGGTTTAGGGTCAGGGTTAGGGTTAGTTAGGGTTTAGGGTTTGGGTTAGGGTTAAGTATGGTTTGGTTAAGGGTTAGGGTCAGGGTTAGGGTTAGGGTTAGGGTTAGGGTCAGGGTTAGGGTTAGGGTTAGGGTTAGGTTTAGGGTCAGGGTTAGGGTTAGTTAGGGTTTAGGGTTTGGGTTAGGGTTAAGTATGGTTTGGTTAAGGGTTAGGGTCAGGGTTAGGGTTAGGGTCAGGGTTAGGGTTAGGGTTAGGTTTAGGGTCAGGGTTAGGGTTAGTTAGGGTTTAGGGTTTGGGTTAGGGTTAAGTATGGTTTGGTTAAGGGTTAGGGTCAGGGTTAGGGTTAGGGTTAGGGTCAGGGTTAGGGTTAGGGTTAGGGTTAGGTTTAGGGTCAGGGTTAGGGTTAGTTAGGGTTTAGGGTTTGGGTTAGGGTTAAGTATGGTTTGGTTAAGGGTTAGGGTCAGGGTTAGGGTTAGGGTTAGGGTCAGGGTTAGGGTTAGGGTTAGGGTCAGGGTTAGGGTTAGTAAAGTCATGGTTTGGGTTAGTGTGAGGGGCCACCTAATGTTTGAAAAAAACGCAAACGCGGTAAAAACGCACTATAAACGCATACAAACGCATAAAAACGCTCCGTTTTTTTCATGCATGCTCATAAAAATGCTTGAAAAAAACACAGCAGTTGTATGCTTTTGTATGCGTTTTTTCAATGCGTTTTTTTGCGGGAAAAATGTGCTGCAAAAAAAAGCAAGTGTGAAACCAGCCTTAGCTAACCTAAATTAATTCAAGTCTCCAGGTCCAGATGAATTACACCCCATAGTACTGAAGGAGATAGCAGAAGAAATTTTTGAACCCCTCTCTATAATCTTTGAAAATTCTTGGAGAACAGGAGAAGTCCCAGAAGACTGGAGAAGAGCAAATGTTGTTCCTATCTTCAAAAAGGGGAAGAAGGTGGACCCAGGCAACTATAGGCCGGTGAGTCTGACTTCTATACCAGGAAAGATCTTTGAACAAATTATTAAACAACATGTATGTCAGTACCTGGATAAGAATGAAGTGATTAAACAGAGTGAGCATGGGTTTGTAACTAATAAGCCATGTCAGACTAACTTAATTTCCTTCTATGACGGAAGCACTGATTGGGTGGACCAGGGAAATGATGTAGGTATAGAATATCTTGACTTCAGCAAAGCATTTGACAAAGTATCTCACACAATCCTTATTGAAAAAATGACTAGGTATGGAATGGACAAGGCAACTGTTAGGTGGATTCAAAACTGGCTTAGTGATCGGATCCAAAGAGTGGTCATAAATGTCTGCACATCCAGTTGGCGAATGTCTCAAGTGGGGTATCACAGGGCTCTGTCCTGGGCCCTGCATTGTTCAACATCTTTATCAATGATTTAGATGAAGGAATTGAGGGTAAGCTAAATTTGTTGATGACTAGTGTTGAGCGATACCATCCGATATCGTGAAATATCGGATCGAATTGGATCGGACCGATACCCAAAAAGTATCGGGTATCGCCGATTCCGATACCGGAAACCCATGCAACTCAATGGGACACAAATATCGGAATAAAAATAAACCCTTTCTTTACTTGCACATCCAGTTCGGGAGGGGGGGAAGAGTGTGGGCGATGCATGGGCGGACACTGTGCATGTCTGTGTGCGCGGGCGGGGTCTGTACGGGCCTCTCGGGGATCTGTGCGGGCCTGCCGGGGGTCTGTGCGGGCCTGCCGGGGGTCTGTGCGGGCCTGCGGGGGGTTGTGTGTGTGTGCAGGCATCGTCCGATGGGATTACAAGTCCCATCGGGCGATGCCTGCTACAATGACAGTGATTGACACATTAGCCAATGATGGGACAGTAGTAGTCCCATCATCCGGCTAATGTGTTGAATGTAAAAAAAAAAAAGAAAGAAACATACATACTACATTCATACAGCATACATACTACATACATAGTACATACATGCTACATACTACATTCATACTACATACATACTACACACATACTTCATATATAGTACATTCATACAACATACATACATACTACATACATACTACATATATACTACATTCATACAACATACATACATACTACATAATACATACATACTACATATATACTACATTCATACAACCTACAAACATACTACACATATACTACATATGGACAACATGCATACATACTACATTCATACAACATACATACATACTACATACATACTACATATATACTATATTCATACAACATACTGTACATACATACATACTACATATATACTACATTCATACAACATACATACATAGTGCATACTACATACATACTACAGACATACAACATACGTAAAACAAGTTAAAGACATACAACATACATACTACATATTACATACAATACATTCATACAATACATACATATAGACATACAGTACATATAACATAGAGTACATACTCACCATCACTTGTCACTTTGATCCCCGAAGCCAGTGCCATCTGTAAAAAATATTAAAATAACAAACAAGCAATATACTCCCTGATCTGCAGAAACCCACGAGTGTCCCATGACAATCTCCCGTGGAGAACAGCAGCAACAGCTGATGCGACCACTCTCTAGGGGCACCAGGAATACAATGACGGGAGGTAGGTATTCTTCCGCACTGTATTCCTCCGCCACTGTAAAAAAAATAGTCCCTAGTCTCACTTTTGGCATTGCTGTGTGAGAAAGTTCCCACGCAGCTTTTGCCATAAAGTGAGACCAGTGAACTATAGTAACCTCTCAGTGATGCACTGCAGGAGATCGTCGTGGGACACTCGTGGATTTCTGCAGATCAGGGTGTATATTGGTTGTTTGTTATTTTAATATTTTTTACAGTGAGATGACACTGGCTTCGGGGATCAAAGTGAAAAGTGATGGTGAGTATGTACTCTATGTTATATGTACTGTATGTCTATATGTATGTATTGTATGAATGTATTGTATGTAGTATGTATGTTGTATGTATGTTGTATGTATGTTGTATGTATGTAGTATGTATGTACCATATGTATGTTGTATGAATGTAGTATATATGTAGTATGTATGTAGTATGTAGTATGTATGTATGTTGTATGAATGTGGTATATATGTAGTACGTATGTATTATGTAGTATGTATGTTGTATGAATGTAGTATATATGTAGTATGTATGTATTATGTAGTATGTATGCATGTTGTATGAATGTAGTATATATGTAGTATGTATGTAGTATGTATGTATGTTGTATGACTGTAGTATATATGTATTATGTAGTATGTATGCTGTATGAATGTAGTATATATGTAGTATGCATGTAGTATGTATGTATGCTGTATGAATGTAGTATATATGAAGTATGTATGTATGTTGTATGAATGCAGTATATATGTAGCATGCATGTAGTATGCAGTATGTATGTATGTTGTATGTATGTTTTTTTTTACATTCAACACATTAGCTGGATGATGGGACTACTACTGTCCCATCATTGGCTAATGTGTCAATCACTGTCATTGTAGCAGGCATAGCCTGATGGAACTTGTAGTCCCATCGGACAATGCCTGCACACACAACCCCAGGCAGGCCCACACAGACCCCCCGGCAGGCCCATACAGTCCCCCGGCAGGCTAACACAGACCCCCGGCAGCCCGCACAGACCCCCGGCAGGTCCGCACAGACCCCCGGCAGGCCCATACAGACCCCCGGCAGCCCGCACAGACCCCCGGCAGGCCCGCACAGACTCTTGGCAGCCCGCACAGACCCCCCCAGCAGCCTGCACAGACCCCCGGCAGGCCCGCGGCAGGCCCGCACAGATCCCCGGCAGGCCCGCACAGACTGGGCATCATGATGACATCATTTCAGCAGCCAATCACAGCCATGCCATTAGTTAACATGGCTAACACAACTGGCTCATTGCATTATGGGAACTTCCGATTCCGGTATTCGATATTGTAAAAAATATCGGTACTCGGTATTGGAACTCCGATACAGCGAATATCGGCTGATACCCGATATTTGCAGTATCGGAATGCTCAACACTACTGTTGACACAAAGCTAGGAGGGACAGCTAATACTAGAGAAGAGAGAGAGGATTCAAAAGATATAAATAAACTGGAGCAGTGGGCAGCAACTAACAGAATGGTTTTTAACAGGGAAAAATGCAAAGTACTACATCTGGGCAATAAAAATGAAAAAAGTATATACAGAATGGGAGGAATAGGGCTAAGCAACAGCACATGTGAAAAAGACTTGGGCAAATGCAATTCTAGGATGTATTAACAGAAGCATACAGTCTAGATCACATGAAGTCATTATTGCCCTCTACTCCTCTTTGGTCAAACCTCATCTGGAATACTGTGTCCAGTTTTGGGCACCACATTTTAAAACAGACATCAACAAACTGGAGCAAGTTCCTAAAAGAGCGACCAGAATGGTGACCGGTCTGCAAACCCTGTCTTATGAGGAAAGGTTGCATGATTTGGGAATGTTTAGCTTGCAAAAGAGAAGACTGAGAGGAGACATAATAGCTGCCTACAAATATCTCAAGGGCTGTCACATTGAAGAAGGATCATCTTTATTTTCATTTGCACAAGGAAAGACTAGAAGCAATGGGATGAAACTGAATGGGAGGAGACACAGATTAGATATTAGAAAAAACATTTTGACAGTTAGAGTGATCAATGAGTGGAACAAGCTGCCACGAGAAGTGGTGAGTTCTCCTGCAATGGAAGTCTTCAAACAGAGGCTGGACAGACATCTGTCTGGGATGATTTAGCGAATCCTGCTTTGAGCAGGGCGTTGGACCAGATGGCCCAGGAGGTCCCTCCAACTCTACGATTCTATGATTCTATGATTCTATGACCATTTTACTGTTTGCAGGGCTATGTAGTGCCAATATACTGTTCGGTAGGCCAGTATACTGTTTGGGGGGCAGTGTGGGCTATTATACAGTGTGGGGCCATTATATTGTATGGGTGGAATTATACTGTGTAGAGGGCTATGTGAGGGCCAGCATATTATGTGTAGGGCTCTGGGGAAATTATATTATAAGGGAGGAGTGTTTCAGGGTCATCGTACTATGTGTAGGGGCCTGTGGGGTCCACCATTCTGTGTTGGGGGCATTATACTATTTGGGAAACTGTCGCTATATCATACTTTGTTGTGGGGTCATCATACTGAGTGAAGAGGGTACTGTGGATAGATTCATCATAAGGGTTTTATACTGTGTTTGGGAGGCACTTTATTGACATCATACTTTATAGGAGCCATGAAATTAATATCTTAGAACATGATGACACTAATGGGCTTCAAAAGGAGCAACATTATTTTGTAAAGGCTGCAAAATTGTAAGATATGGTCTTCTGTAACCTGTCCGGGAATGGGAGCAGCCCAAATAGGACTTTTACTAAGGGGTTCCATGATTTTTTGTGCACCTTTGGCTACGTTTCCTCAGGAATACGGTCAGAAGCTGATGTTTGGCTATGCATCATATTTGCAGCAGATCATAGCATCCAAAGGGTGCTCTGCAAAGTACTGAAGATGCTTGTTATGATAGAGTTGAATTATTCAGAGACTGCTGCAGTCATTAAAAGTAGAACTTTAGATTACATTTGTAGAAACCACTTGTTATTTTACTTGTGTTAAGCTTTTAAAATGTTTTTTTTTTGTTTGAAAGATTGTAAACAGCAGAACATGTGTACATTTTGCTAAGAAACCTAATTTGCAATGGTTGTTGAATGATTTTGTTTTCAACTTTACATTTTATAAAAAAACATTTCATGTGTAACCAGTATTTCTCACTATTAGTGTACTAAGTATCTCCTTAAGTAGTCAAATTATTTATGTGTTTATGTTTTGTTTTTTACATTGAGACCTTTAACCATTTCATAAATCACATTTTCACAGGGCTTTACTTTGCATCAATCTCACACATCTCAAGTTAACGCTAGAAATAAAAAGTCTGCATATTTTAGACAGCGCTTTTGATACAAGTGCATGCATTTCAGACCTATATATTTTTCAGACTATCAATTATTATTTTTGAGGTTTGCATCTTGACTCTAGGGAGCCGTTAGCAAGCTGTAGAAAAAAATCAATCCAGTTTTACAACTTTTAGCTTGGCAAAAAGCCAATCCCCTTATCTAACTAGGTTGTTAATCTTTTTCCTTTTTAGTAGGTGTTTCTGCACAATTCTAAACGCAACACAGAAAATGGTGTACAGCACAAAATGATAAATATATGCTTATATTTTAGCTGGAGCCTGTCCATTTTATTATATCACCTTATATGATCTGCAAATCAAAGCAATCATCTTATAATTTCGTAGTTAAACTATAGCTACTGGAACACAGGTTGACTACCTCAGCTTTTTCAGTACAAATTTAAAAAAAAGGAATAGACATGTTTATCCTAAATTATTTATGTTTTGACACAGGGCACCTTTATATTGAAAAATGCAGTTATACTAAATAGTAAGATACAGTATTTCACAACTGGGGTTATCTGTACTGCACTTATCTGTAGTTGCCAGGTATCTTACAATATTACTTCTATGAAATTGAGGTGTTCAGAATGACTACAAATAATTCCCAGAATCCACTTATGTACAAACTGTGTGCATACAGGATATATATATATATATATATATATATATATAATACAAAGCAAAATAAGCCAGTGGCGCTAGTGTATAAAATCCATTCAGCAGCAAGTAAAAATCCCCACACCACAAGGGATAAAATTAAATAATACAAATAATACTCATGCAATGAATCAATAAAAATAGAAATAATTACCTGTATTGTTGATGCAGTAGACTCATGAGCATTAGATGTTAAGAAGATAAAAAGTGGAGTTTGATTGATCAAACTACGAGAAAAAAAGGGACAGACATATTAAATGTGGTTATACGTAACCAATTTACCCAGTACAATAGAAGATAATAGAGTTGCGCTCTAATATTTTTAAAAACAGCTACTACTGGTATTACTGTGCTGATGTGAATAAAATCAAATATAATGGATAAACCATATGCAATAAAAGTGCTTTAAATGTGGTCCAAGTTTATCTAACCCCAATATATCAGGTACCTCTAAAGAGGAGTGCAGTTAGAATGGCCAAATAGTTCACCACTAAAGGTAGTCTTTTGAGCAGTGACACTTAAGTGTCAATAGGTGGAAGGCGATGGCATGTACTTAGCTTGAGGAGAATCCCAGCTATTAGAAGTGAGCGGATAAGTCCCAGAGCTCTGTTCCGACTGGTGACAGGCTCTATGTACAAGCAAATGCACATAGAGCCTGTACTGGTCCTGGCTGTGCTTCATTGACGACATCTTTTTTATTTGGGAAGGGGGTGATTCTTCTCTACAACAGTTTTTAATTAATATTAATAAAAACAAGTTTTATTTACACTTCACTGCTACCATCCGTAAAGTTAGTCTACACTTTTTGGATTTGAACATTTTTATTGACCAGGGCAAAATTCAAACTCATACTTATAATAAACCTACTGATTCAAACAGTTATATTTCGATGACCAGCTGTCACCTTCCAAGATGGCTGCTTAATATTCTGGGCAGCCAATTCATGAGAGCACACCGTAATTGTTCCAGCCCCACACAATATGACCGAGAGGCAGATGCTCTTACCAAAAAGTTTTTAAACAAAGGTTATGATTACCATCACTTAAAAGACACTCAGGTCAAGGTAAAAGAGATCCCTTGGGACCAACTACTCTATACCAACCAGCCAATAGGTGAACACGACCCTAAGGAGGCTGAGAAGATATCTATGCCAATTATTAAGCAGTATAATTCAAATATTCATTTATTCAAAAAAATTGTCAATAAACACTGGGACCTACTAAAAGAAGACAAGATAATTGGAGACAAATTACCTCAACATCCACAATTTATTTTTAAAAAGGCTAGGAATCTAGCCAACATTATTGCCCCTACAGTACGGAATCCCACTTTTCCATGCGTTACTTTGGGCCCCTTTAAGGAACCAATTAAAGGTTATTTTCCTTGTAAAAAGTGCAAGATGTGCAAAACACTCAATCTCACCAAGCAAAAGTGCATAACTTCGAATGACAATACACAATTTCCAATAACTGATATTATCACTTGCACTACTCAGGGTGTCATTTATGTTATAGAGTGTCCGTGCAAAAAAATGTACGTGGGACGTACCAAGCACTTAATAAATGTATAGGGGAACACCTTTGTAATATAAGATCTAAGTTTGATATCCATCCCCTATCTAAACATTTTTCATCTTTTCATAAAGGGTCTATACAGGGTATCAAAATAATGGGCATTAAAAAGGTCCATAAACATTGGCGTAGTGGTGACTACATTAAATTGATGTCAAAGGAGGAAACCAGGTGTATTTTCGAACTGGACACCCTAAAACCGAGGGGACTCAACAATAAGGTGGAACTATTTGCTTTTGACTAATTAATAACATTTGCTTTCATTAGCTATTCATTGCTGAGCCAAGGGTATTTAATCCTGCTGAGTGCAGGACGAGCCAACCCTGAAGAAGGAATCCGAGTTATTCCGAAACTAGTTGGAAATTTGGCTCATGCAGCACTCTGTAGCTGGGTATCAGGTGACTACGCGTGTCACGTGACCCAAATCATCATCGAAGGTCCTGTCAGGACACACCATGCTGACTACGTGTGCCTGCATCCTGCAATGCAGCTGGCGTGATTGCCACTGCCTGACATCGCTAACTCCGGTGAGTGTCCAGCATTTTCATCTACTTCCCCGCCTCTATTCCATCCACGTGGGGTCCGTTATTCTCTGAGGATTACCAGACATTTGCTTGTACATAGAGCTTGTCACCGGCAGGAACAGAGCTCTGGGACTTATCCGCTCACTTCTAATAGCCGGGATTCTCCTCAAGCTAAGTACATACCATCGCCTTCCACCTATTAACACTTAAGTGTCACTGCTCAAAAGACCACATTTAGTGGTGAACTATTTGGCCATTCTAACTGCACTCCTCTTTAGAGGTACCTGATATATTGGGGTTAGATAAACTTGGACCACATTTAAAGCACTTTTATTGCATATGGTTTAGCCATTATATTTGATTCTATTCACTTCAGCACAGTAATACAAGTAGTAGTTGTTTTTAAAAATATTAGAGCGCAACTCTATTATCTTCTATTGTACTGGGTAAATTGGTTCCGTATAACCACATTTAATATGTCTGTCCCTTTTTTCTCGTAGTTTGATCAATCAAACTCCACTTTTTTATCTTCTTAACATCTAATGCTCATGAGTCTACTGCATCAACAATACAGGTAATTATTTCTATTTTTATTGATTCATAGCGCCAGTATTATTTGGATTATTTAGGATATATATATATGTTATATATACAGTTGTGGCCAAAAGTATTGACACACCTGCAATTCTGTCAGATAATACTCAGTTTCTTCCTGAAATTGATTGCAAACACAAATTCTTCGGTATTATTATCTTCATTTAATTTGTCTTAAATGAAAAAACACAAAAGAGAATGAAGCAAAAAGCAAAACATTGATCATTTCACACAAAACTCAAAAAATGGGCCAAACAAAAGTATTGGCACCCTCAGCCTAATACTTGGTTGCACAACCTTTAGCCAAAATAACTGCGACCAACCACTTCCAGTAACGATCAATGAGTTTCTTACAATGCTCTGCTGGAATTTTAGACCATTCTCCTTTGGCAAACTGCTCCAGGTCTCTGATATTAGAAGGGTGCCTTCTCCAAACTGCCATTTTTAGATCTCTCCACAGGTGTTCTATGTGATTCATGTCTGGACTCATTGCTGGACACCTTAGAAGTCTCCAGTGCTTTCTCTCAAACCTTTTTTCTAGTGCTTTTTGAAGTGTGTTTTGGGTCATTGTCCTGCTGAAAGACCCATGACCTCTGAGGGAGACCCAGCTTTCTCACACTGGGCCCTACATTATGCTGCAAAATTTGTTGGTAGTCTTCAGACTTCATAATGTCATGCACACGGTCAAGCAGTCCAGTGCCAGAGGCAGCAAAGCAACCCCAAAACATCAGGGAACCTCCGCCATGTTTGACTGTAGGGCCCGTGTTCTTTTCTTTGAATGCCTCTTTTTTTCTCCTGTAAACTCTATGTTGATGCCTTTGCCCAAAAAGCTCTACTTTTATCTCATCTGACCAGAGAACATTCTTCCAAAACGTTTTAGGCTTTTTCGGGTAAGTTTTGGCAAACTCCAGCCTGACTTTTTTATGTCTTGGGGTAAGAAGTGGGGTCTTCCTGGGTCTCCTACCATACAGTCCCTTTTCATTCAGACGCCGACTGATAGTACGGTTTGACACTGTTGTACCCTCGGACTGCAGGGCAGCTTGAACTTGTTTGGATGTTAGTCGAGGTTCTTTATCCAACATCCGCACAATCTTGTGTTGAAATCTCTTGTCAATTTTTCTTTTCTGTCCACATCTAGGCAGGTTAGCTACAGTGCCATGGGCTTTAAACTTCTTGATGACACTGCGCACGGTAGACACAGGAACATTCTGGTCTTTGGAGATGGACTTGTAGCCTTGAGATTGCTCATGCTTCCTCACAATTTGGTTTCTCAAGTCCTCAGACAGTTCTTTGGTCTTCTTTCTTTTCTCCATGCTCAATGTGGTACACACAAGGACACAGGGCAGAGGTTGAGTCAACTTTAATCCATGTCAACTGGCTGCAAGTGTGATTTAGTTATTGCCAACACCTGTTAGGTGCCACAGGTACGTTACAGGTGCTGTTAATTACATAAATTAGAGAAGCATCACATGATTTTTTGAACAGTGCCAATACATTTAAGACAAAATAAATGAAGATAATAGTACCAAAGAATTTGTGTTTGCAATCATTTTCAGGAAGAAACTGAGTATTATCTGACAGAATTGCAGGGGTGTCAATTCTTTTGGCCACAACTGTACATACAGTGTGGAAAATAAGTACTTGATACACTGCCGATTTTGCAAGTTTTTTCACCTGCAAACAATGGGGAATCTGTAATTTTTAGATACACTTCAACTGTGAGAGCCAAAATCTAAAAAATATCCAGAAAATCCCAATTTATGACTTTCATAAAATTAATTTACATTTTATTGCATGAAATAAGTATTTTATACAATAGAAAAACAGAACTTAATATTTGGTTCTGAACCCTTTGTTTCCAATTACAGAGGTCAGATGTTTCCTGTAGTTTTTGACCAAGTTTGCACACACTTCAGCAGAAATTTTGGCCTACTCCTACATACAGATCTTCTCCACATCTTTCAGGTTTTGGGGATGTCACATATTGAGTTTTAGCTCCCTCCAAAGATTTTCCAGGTTCAGGTCTGGAGACTGGCTAGGCCACTCAAGAACCTTGAAATGCTTCTTATGGAGCCACTCCTTAGTTTTCCTAGCTGTGTGTTCAGGGTCATTGTTATGCTGGAAGACCCAGCCATGACCCATCTTCAATGCGATTACTGAGGCAAGGAGGGAAGGAGGTTGTTGGCCAAAATTTTGTGATATATGACCCCATCCATCCTCCTTTCAATATGGTGCAGTTGTCCTGTCCCCTTTGCTGAAAGTACCCTGAAAGTATAAAGTTTACTCCACCATACATCACAGTTGGGATGGTGTTCTTGGGGTTGTACTCATCTTTCTTCTTCCTCCAAACATGGTGAGTAGAGTTGATACCAAAAACATTTATTTTGGTCTCATCTGACCACATGACCTTCTCCCTTGACTCCTCTGGATCATTCACATGGTCATTGGTGAACTTTAAATAGGCCTAGCCATGTGCTGGTGTGAGCAAGGGGATCTTGCATGCCCTGCAGGATTTTAACCCATGAAGGCGTAGTGTGTTACTAATGGTAATGTTTGAGACTGTGGTCCCAACTCTCTTCAGGTTATTGACCAGGTCCTGTTATGTAGCTCTGGGCTGATTCCTGACCTTTCTCAGACTCATCCTTACCTCACAAGGCGAGACTTGTCATCTTGTGTTTCTTCCATTTTCTAATAATTGTGCCAATTGTTGTTGCCTTCTCACCAAGCTGCTTGCCTATTGTTCTGTAGTCCATCCCAGCCTTGTGCAAGTCTACAATTTTGTCTCTGATTTCCTATGACAGCTCTTTGATCTTGGCCATGGTGGAGAGATTGGAGAGAGTTTGATTGAGTGTGCGGACAGGTGTCTTTTATACAGGTAATAAGTTCAACCAGGTGCAATTATTACAGGCAATGAGTGCTGAGTAGGAGGGCTTCTTAAAGAAAATCTAACAGGCCTGTGACAGACAGTATTCCTGTAGGTTGGTAGGTGATCAAATACTTATTTCATGCAATAAAATGCAATTTAATTATTTAAAATTCATATAACGAGATTTTCTTTTTTCTATATTTACATCCTGTCTCTAACAGTTAAAGTATACCTACCATAAAAATTATAGAACTCCCCATACTTTGTAAGTGGGAAAACTTGCAAAATTGGCAGTGTATGTGTATATATATATATATATATATATATATATATATATACAGTGGGGCAAAAAAGTATTTAGTCAGTCAGCAATAGTGCAAGTTCCACCACTTAAAAAGATGTGAGGCGTCTGTAATTTACATCATAGGTAGACCTCAACTATGGGAGACAAACTGAGAAAAAAAAATCCAGAAAATCACATTGTCTGTATTTTTTTCATTTTATTTGCATATTATGGTGGAAAATAAGTATTTGGTCAGAAACAAAATTTCATCTCAATACTTTGTGATATATCCTTTGTTGGCAATGACAGAGGTCAAACGTTTTCTGTAAGTCTTCACAAGGTTGCCACACACTGTTGTTGGTATGTTGGCCCATTCCTCCATGCAGATCTCCTCTAGAGCATTGATGTTTTTGGCTTTTCGCTTGGCAACACGGACTTTCAACTCCCTCCAAAGGTTTTCTATAGGGTTGAGATCTGGAGACTGGCTAGGCCACTCCAGGACCTTGAAATGCTTCTTACGAAGCCACTCCTTCGTTGCCCTGGCGGTGTGCTTTGGATCATTGTCATGTTGAAAGACCCAGCCACGTTTCATATTCAATGTCCTTGCTGATGGAAGGAGGTTTGCACTCAAAATCTCACGATACATGGCCCCATTCATTCTTTCATGTACCCGGATCAGTCGTCCTGGCCCCTTTGCAGAGAAACAGCCCCAAAGCATGATGTTTCCACCACCATGCTTTACAGTAGGTATGGTGTTTGATGGATGCAACTCAGTATTCTTTTTCCTCCAAACACGACAAGTTGTGTTTCTACCAAACAGTTCCAGTTTGGTTTCATCAGACCATAGGACATTCTCCCAAAACTCCTCTGGATCATCCAAATGCTCTCTAGCAAACTTCAGACGGGCCCGGACATGTACAGGCTTAAGCAGTGGGACACGTCTGGCACTGCAGGATCTGAGTCCATGGTGGCGTAGTGTGTTACTTATGGTAGGCCTTGTTACATTGGTCCCAGCTCTCTGCAGTTCATTCACTAGTTCCCCCCGCGTGGTTCTGGGATTTTTGCTCACCGTTCTTGTGATCATTCTGACCCCACGGGGTGGGATTTTGCGTGGAGCACCAGATCGAGGGAGATTATCAGTGGTCTTGTATGTCTTCCATTTTCTAATTATTGCTCCCACAGTTGATTTCTTCACTCCAAGCTGGTTGGCTATTGCAGATTCAGTCTTCCCAGCCTGGTGCAGGGCTACAATTTTGTTTCTGGTGTCCTTTGACAGCTCTTTGGTCTTCACCATAGTGGAGTTTGGAGTCAGACTGTTTGAGGGTGTGCACAGGTGTCTTTTTATACTGATAACAAGTTTAAACAGGTGCCATTACTACAGGAAATGAGTGGAGGAAAGAGGAGACTCTTAAAGAAGAAGTTACAGGTCTGTGAGAGCCAGAAATCTTGATTGCTTGCTTCTGACCAAATACTTATTTTCCACCATAATATGCAAATAAAATGAAAAAAAAACAGACAATGTGATTTTCTGGATTTTTTTGTCTCAGTTTGTCTCCCATAGTTGAGGTCTACCTATGATGTAAATTACAGACGCCTCTCGTCTTTTTAAGTGGTGGAACTTGCACTATTGCTGACTGACTAAATACTTTTTTGCCCCACTGTATATATATATATATATATATATATATATATATATACGGTTGGCAATTTCTAACCTGGGGGCAAGTATGAAGCTCTGTTCTATGAGTTATACTCTAACCCTAAAGGCCTCCATACACATAAACAATTGGCAAAAGGCAAATGTGTATGTGAGCCTCTCAACTCTCCTCTAATGGATGATCTAAGAGAAGTGAATGAATTGCACTATTGGATTTCCAATCCCATTGTTTTGGATGAGAAAAACCACCACCATAGGGGTCTGGAAAGGAATCTCTCATAGAAAACATCGGAATGTTCAGCAGAGCCAAACATTCTTGCCTATGGAGAATTGGGGGAGATAGCTATTGGCTGAACCATCATTCAGCCAAGCACTATCTAACATGCATGAGGGGCTTTGCCTGTTTACCAGACAGCAAAGGTAACAGAGTTTAAATGCAGCCACTGTTGATGTACTGTGCTCAAGATTCTGACTGCAAGAGTATTGTCAAATATGTAATTGAGTTGCCTACACAGATAGAGTAACAAAACCATGCTTAAAGGATACCTGTCATATGCAAAAAGACTATTTTCCTGCCAACAAAGAGTTAATTTGCAGGTAATTAACATTAAAATGCAGCTAGGCTGCCTTACTGAGTGCATAGCTATAGGGAGAAAATTAACTTATGAAAAAGAAATATTTGTGTGTTATCTCATTAAAAATAATTACCGTCAGGTGTATCGGAGCTCACCTCCGATGTTTCCAAGGAGAGCGGATGGGGAAATGGCACATGCGCAGTGGGCGTCAGTGTAAACATCAACGCTGCTTCCGGCATTTGTGCTGGCTAGGCGGGTAGGGGAAATCCCCAGTGAAGTCAACTTTGTTGTGTACTATTGCGACTTGTATGTGTGACCTTGTATATATTGGTCTTACGTCACGGGACTTACACATCTGCGTCCGTGAACATGTTAGATGTTACTATGTAAAATGACACAATTGGGTGTCATTAAATTGTAGTTTGGATGGTATTGTTCATATCCCTTTTCTGTGTTTTCACAGTCAGCATCTCTGAACAAATGGACTTTAAGGCACGCGAAAAGGTGTGGCTGGTACAACTTGAAAAGGTGCTTGACGATGGCCAAGATGTCAATTTGGACTCTGGGTCTAAGGATTGTGTGGAGCTCACGATTTTATAAAAGGATTTGATCAATAAGCGCACCCTATGGTGGAACAGGGCCTTTTTGGAGAAATATGTTTCAAGTGGTCTGATACCAAGGGGATTACAGGTTCAGATTTTCCCATCTTACCCAGCTGAAGATGAAGAATTTTAAAACCAATGTGAGGCATTAGCTAACCAGTGTTCTAAGGGATTTATGTACCTACTGATTTAATCTAATGAGGCCACTTTAATGGAGCTAGATGTTGAATTGTGTCTCATTCAGGAAGAAATTAACAAAACGTTAACTCCTGAATCCACTCAGGACTTTAAGAAAAATCTTGATTTGGAGATAGATAAATGGGAGACAGAGATAGTATCTGTTAAAAGTAAAAAAATCAAAGAGATTGTTCAGATTTACAGAACAACAGGATTTATCAATGGAGGAAAAAGCATGGAACAACCACTCCATCTTCTAGAGCAAGATTGATCTCCTTTTCCTCTGTATCCCCCGTTGATGACAGGTCTTCCAATCTTGATCAATCTAAGATCATGACTGATAAGAGGGAGAATTTATAACAACAAGCAAAAAGGCAGCAACACTTACCTGCCCAGGTCTAGAACAAATGCACTGCAGGGTGCAGCCAGCCCATAAAGCAAGATGTTAGCAACACAGGTGCAAAATACCAGATAAACAGGCACTCTCCACATACCCATTCCTGGAGGGGGTGACTGCCCAGTATACAATTGCACAATAAGGGTCCGCATAGGGTACCGTTCACACAAGGGAACTGCATGGTGTCTGGTTCACAGCCTATTAGTCACGCCCCTACTATTCGATTAGGCGGGCTGGCCAGCACCCTCTCAATGCATCCCAGTGTGAACACCCCTTATACGAGGCCAAACGTGTCTGGGCTCGGCTGCACCCCGAAAAATGTAGTGCAAAAAGTTGTGGGATGCATTGAGAGGGTGCTGGCCAGCCCGCCTAATCGAATAGTAGGGGCGTGACTAATAGGCTGTGAACCAGACACCATGCAGTTCCCTTGTGTGAACGGTACCCTATGCGGACCTTATTGTGCAATTGTATACTGGGCAGTCACCCCCTCCAGGAATGGGTATGTGGAGAGTGGCTGTTTATCTGGTATTTTGCACCTGTGTTGCTAACATCTTGCTTTATGGGCTGGCTGCACCCTGCAGTGCATTTGTTCTAGACCTGGGCAGGTAAGTGTTGCTGCCTTTTTGCTTGTTGTTATAAATGAATTTTTGAAGACCTGAGTCGTCTTCAGTGGCTTTGCTATTCAGTTTAGTGTAGGGACCCGTAAGCGTGGGGAACTTTGGCGCAGTTTACGGGCTCACGTATTTTGGCCAAAATATCAGCTAATACCTCACTATTTGTTAAACTTTTTGCACTACATTTTTCGGGGTGCAGCCGAGCCCAGACACGTTTGGCCTCGTATGAGGGGTGTTCACACTGGGATGCATTGAGAGGGTGCTGGCCAGCCCACCTAATCGAATAGTAGGGGCGTGACTAATAGGCTGTGAACCAGACACCATGCAATTCCCTTGTGTGAACGGTACCCTATGCGGACCCTTATTGTGCAATTGTATACTGGGCAGTCACCCCCTCCAGGAATGGGTATGTGGAGAGTGGCTGTTTATCTGGTATTTTGCACCTGTGTTGCTAACATCTTGCTTTATGGGCTGGCTGCACCCTGCAGTGCATTTGTTCTAGACCTAGACAGGTAAGTGTTGCTGCCTTTTTGCTTGTTGTTATAAATGAATTTTTGAAGACCTGAGTCGTCTTCAGTGGCTTTGCTATTCAGTTTAGAAGAGGGAGAATTGCAGAGAACAATGGCAAAGAGGGACTCACAGTAACAATAAGTGTAAAATTACATCATCCCCCACTAGGGAGAAAAAAATCTCGTAATAACACTTTGGAGGTAATTAACTTATCACCTCATGTAATTTCCCCATCACAACATGAAGTTTTAAGTCTAGGTCTTAAGGTACTGTCACACTTAGCGATGTACCAGCGATCCCGACCAGCGATATGACGCGGTCAGGATCGTTTGTACATCGCTAAGTAGTCGCTAGTGAGCTGCCACACAGGCAGATCTCACCAGCGACATCACTGGGTTCGGGGGTCGCTACTTACCTGTCACACTAGGCGATCCTGACGTCCTCCTGTCTGGCTCCACGCTCGTCGCTCGTCTCTCCACAGGAAGCGCCGCAGGAAGCTGACGACGAGAAGCGGTCCAGGACGTTCTCGCGCGATCAGCGATAACCAGCGGGAGAGCGGGTCGTAGGTAAGTATCAGACACAGCGATGTCGCTAGCAATATCGCTATAACGTCACAAGTTATAGCGATATTGCTAGCGATATCGCTTAGTGTGACAGTACCTTTACTGATTCACCCACTGACAATTTTAATTATTTTACAGCATGAAAAGACCTTCATTTGTTTTCCTGCAAGTTGATTCTTAAAAAACTTCATCACAAATCCACTACTGGGGATTCTCTATGGAATACGATTGAACAAGAGGCGATCAGAACTCTAGAGGAATTATCAAATGAATCAGAAACAGCCCCTACAGGTATTTCTCCCTCATGTATATCTCTTCCTTGTACCACCTTCCCCCCTTTTGTTTCTGTGTCCACAGGTGGAAATTTTCACCAAATTAGTCTCAGAGGACTTCCAAACTATTAGTAACAAGGGGAAGAGGAATACCTTGACCCCTCAACAGAGGAAAGCCCTGAATGAGATTGGATCTATAGATGATGTATTAATTAAACCAGCGGACAAGGGAGAAATGTGGTCATATGGACAGTAGAGAGTTATGAGAAAAGGAGGGCTTTAGACACTTGCGGAATCGTGACACATATGTCCCTCTAAACCAAAATCCCATGTCTACATTTTCAGATGAGCTCAGATGTATTTTGGATAGAGCCCTGAATGATGGAGTCATTAGTAAAAAAAAAACTTTCTATTTGAGTTCGAGTAATATTCAGATTGGGGTGTGTAACCTGGTGTTGGAGTTGTTGCAATTCGTGCTGACACAATTTTTTTTTACATTTAAAGATCATTTTTTCTTACATCGTCGTGGTACCGCCATGGGAGCAGCATGTGCGCCTTCTTACGAAAATCTCTTTATGGGATATTGGGAGAAGGATATCTTTCAAAGGGGCCCACATTCTGCCCCCCCAGATATTTTCTGGTGCTGCTACATTGATGACATTTTGTTTATTTGGCAAGGGTCTATTCAAGATCTAAATGTGCTTATGTCAGCACTGAACCACAATGATTCCAACATCAGGCTCACATACACATTCCATCAAAAGAAAATCTCATTCCTGGACATATGTCTTTATGTTCAGTGTTGTGAGTTCATTTTCCCCTTCATTACTGAGGCCCGAGGAACTCCCTCTTCTGGTAAAGAAAGGTAGTGAGCCTGATTGTCAAACACCTGAGGCTGATGATTGTGACTGGCTGAGTGGAGTTACGGACTGGATATAATGCTCCGACACCCTTCTGCCCTGCGGGTGATTTCTCTGTGGGATCCTTGGAGACCAGTCTGAATTCCTGCTCCTCCAAAGCTAAGTTTGCTGCTCGGCCTTTTGCTTTTGTGCTTTGACTTTGTTTTTGCTTTGTTTTTCTGGATTTCTGCCATTCCCTGCTGGGGTGTGCTGAATTCATTTAGCTCTGTCTTCTGAAAATACCTGAGTGCTGATTCAGTTTTTGAAGCCTAGCTGCTTCAGGGCCTTTTTCATATCAGCTGGTTGGCTTTTGTCTTTGATAGGGTTTTGGCAGATTGCAGACAGCAGCCTTCCTGTCCTTTCCTATCTAGGTAGTTTTGGGGCCCTGTCTTTGCTCAGTCTATCTTTCTGTCTGTGTTAGTATTTTCATCTTGCTTCACCGCCATTATATGTTGGGGGCTGCCTATTGCTTTGGGGTCTGCTCTGGGGCAGTTTAGATTTCCCCTTTCTTTCTTTAGGCCTATGTATTTCTCCGGCTGTGATCGAGGGGTCTAGGGCATCGTAGGAACCCCCCACGGCTACTGCTAGTTGTGTTGATAGGTTCAGGGGTCTGCAATCTGATAGTTGCCAACTTCTCTGGTTTTCTGGACTTAGCTTGTATTTCTGCTTTTGCCTCCTACGGTGACTCATTCATAACAGAATCACCCGCCATACCGCAGATTCTAGGGTACTCAATAGCAGGAAAGAATTGTAAAAAAAAAAAAAAAAAAAAGGTGTGTATATTTTTTCCTCTATATCTCTGAGGCCGTAGGGGGAATTTTTTTTCTCTCAATAGAGATAAAGCAATTGTCTGATCGTGTGGAGCAGCTCGCTGCGGAAGTGCGGGGAATTTCCGCCTACCTTGCTCATTCACATGCTGCTGAACCAAAGATTCCTACACCTGATGTATTTTTTGGGGATCGGTCTAAATTTTTGAATTTCAAAAATAATTGTAAATTATTTTTTGCCTTGAAGCCTAACTCATCAGGGAGCTCAGCGCAGCAGGTTAAAATTGTCATCTCTTTGCTGCGTGGCGATCCCCAGGATTGGGCGTTTTCTTTGAAACCAGATGATCCTATTCTGACTAATGTGAACGCATTCTTTCAAGCTTTGGGGTTGTTGTATGACGAACCTAATGCCATTGATCAGGCTGAAAAGACCCTGCTGGCATTGAGCCAGGGTCGTGATTCTGCAGAATTGTACTGTCAAAAATTCCGAAAGTGGGCAGTACTTACTACCTGGAATGATAATGCCTTGGCTGCTCTCTTTCGGAAGGGGTTGTCAGAAGCCGTAAAAGATACTATGGTGGGATTTCCTGTTCCTTCTGGTCTTGATGATTCTATGTCATTAGCCATTCAGGTTGATCGGCGTTTGCGCAAACGCAAAGCTGCAAGAGAGGTGTTGCCACCTGTTGAACAAATGTCTGAACCTATGCAATGTGATAGAGTTTTTTCCAGAGAGCAGCGTCAGGAGTTGAGAAGGCGTAATAAGTTGTGTTTTTTCTGTGGAGATGCCTCGCATATTATTTCTGTCTGTCCCAAACGAGAGAAATGCTTTGCACACACGTTTTCTGTTGGGGGTGTTCAACCTAAGTTTCTTCTGGCTATTACTCTGATCTGCTCCCTGTCCACATTTTCCGCCAAGGCGTTTGTGGATTCGGGAGCAGCCCTAAACCTAATGGACTTGGATTTTGCTAAACGTTGTGGATTTCCGATGACACCTCTGCAGACGCCTATTCCTTTGAGGGGAATTGATGCTACTCCTTTGGCTAAAAATAAACCCCAGTTTTGGACCCAGGTGGTAATGCGGGTCGCCCCAGACCATCAAGAAAATTGCAGATTTCTGGTGTTGCATAATCTGCATGATACTGTTGTTCTGGGGTTTCCCTGGTTACAGATTCATAATCCAGTTTTGGATTGGAAATCTGTGTCTGTGGTGAGTTGGGGTTGTCGGTGTGCCTTTAGTGAGGCTCCGGTGTTTTCCGCCTCTCCTCAGTCGCATGATGTTCCTGATTATTTGGCGGACTTTTATGATGTATTTAGTGAGAATGAGTCTGCGTCTCTGCCTCCTCATAAGAGTTATGACTGTGCAATTGAACTGATCCCGGGGTGTAAATTTCCCAAGGGTCGGCTCTTCAATTTATCTGTACCCGAGCACGAGGCTATGCGATCCTATATTAAGGAGGCGTTGGAGAAGGGTCATATTAGACCATCCTCGTCACCCTTGGGTGCCGGTTTTTTTTTGTAGCCAAAAAGGATGGATCATTAAGACCTTGTATTGATTATCGTGCCCTCAACAAAATTACTGTTAAATATCAGTATCCGTTACCCCTGATTTCTGATCTATTCTCCAGAGTTAAAGGTGCTTGCTGGTTTACCAAGCTTGACCTCAGGGGGCGTATAATCTTATTCGCATTAAACATGGGGATGAATGGAAGATGGCGTTTAATACTCCGGAGGGACATTTTGAGTACCTGGTGATGCCTTTTGGGCTCACTAATGCCCCTTCTGTCTTCCAGTGCTTCATGAACGATATTTTCCGAGATTTTGTCGATAAATTTTTGATTATCTATCTGGATGATATTTTGATCTTCTCCAAGGATTGGGATTCTCATGTGGAACATATTCGGACTGTGTTCCGGATCTTGAGGGAGAATTCCCTGTATGTCAAGGGATCTAAATGCCTTTTTGGAGTACAGAGGATTTCTTTTTTGGGATTTATTTTGTCCCCGTCAACTATTGAAATGGACCCGGCCAAGGTACAGGCCATTCACGATTGGGTTCAGCCCACTTCTTTGAAGGCCCTCCAGAAGTTTTTGGGTTTTGCTCATTTTTATCGGAAATTTATAGCAAAATTTTCTAGTATTGCCAAGCCATTGACTGATTTGACTAAAAAGGGTGCTGATGTGTTAAATTGGTCTCCGGAGGCTGTTTCATCCTTTCGGGAGTTGAAGCGAAGATTCACCTCCGCCCCGGTTTTGCGGCAACCTGATGTCTCACTTCCATTCCAGGTAGAGGTGGATGCTTCTGAGATTGGTGCAGGAGCTGTTTTGTCCCAAAAGGATCCTGTAACATCTAAAATGAATCCCTGTGCTTTCTTTTCCCGAAAGTTCTCTCCATCTGAACGTAACTATGATGTGGGGAATAGGGAACTGTTGGCCATGAAATGGGCATTTGAGGAGTGGAGACATTGGTTGGAGGGGGCTAAGCATCAAGTCATGGTCCTCACTGACCACAAGAATTTGATTTACCTAGAGTCGGCTAAGCGCTTGAACCCTAGACAGGCTAGGTGGGCCTTGTTTTTTACACGTTTTAATTTTGTTGTTTTCTTTTCTTCCTGGAACAAAGAATGTCAAGGCAGACGCCCTCTCTAGGAGCTTCCTTGCTGATTCTCCTGTGGTGACCAAGCCTGCTACCATCTTAGGCGAAGGGTTAGTTCTTTCTGCCATCTCGTACGATTTGAGATGTGCTCTGGAAGAGTTCCAGAAGGACAAACCTGAGCGTTGTCCCAGTGGAAAGTTGTATGTTCCTGACCAGTGGAAGAAGAGAGTGATGTCTGAAGTTCATTGCTCTGCTTTGGCTGGTCATCCTGGTATTTTTGGTACTAGAGATCTGGTGAGTCGGTTTTTTGGTGGCCCTCCTTGTCTCGTGATGTCAGGAATTTTGTGCAGTCCTGTGGGACGTGCTCCCGGTCTAAATCGTGTTCTCGCTCTAGTGGGTTGTTGATGCTCTGTTATGAATGAGTCACCGTAGGAGGCAAAAGCAGAAATACAAGCTAAGTCCAGAAAACCAGAGAAGTTGGCAACTATCAGATTGCAGACCCCTGAACCTATCAACACAACTAGCAGTAGCCGTGGGGGGTTCCTACGATGCCCTAGACCCCTCGATCACAGCCGGAGAAATACATAGGCCTAAAGAAAGAAAGGGGAAATCTAAACTGCCCCAGAGCAGACCCCAAAGCAATAGGCAGCCCCCAACATATAATGACGGTGAAGCAAGATGAAAATACTAACACAGACAGAAAGATAGACTGAGCAAAGACGGGGCCCCAAAACTACCTAGATAGGAAAGGACAGGAAGGCTGCTGTCTGCAATCTGCCAAAACCCTATCAAAGACAAAAGCCAACCAGCTGATATGAAAAAGGCCCTGAAGCAGCTAGGCTTCAAAAACTGAATCAGCACTCAGGTATTTTCAGAAGACAGAGCTAAATGAATTCAGCACACCCCAGCAGGGAATGGCAGAAATCCAGAAAAACAAAGCAAAAACAAAGTCAAAGCACAAAAGCAAAAGGCCGAGCAGCAAACTTAGCTTTGGAGGAGCAGGAATTCAGACTGGTCTCCAAGGATCCCACAGAGAAATCACCCGCAGGGCAGAAGGGCGTCGGAACATTATATCCAGTCCGTAACTCCACTCAGCCAGTCACAATCATCAGCCTCAGGTGTTTGACAATCAGGCTCACTACCTTTCTTTACCATTGTAAGATGTCCGCCGAGGTTATAAGTGCCGCGCATGCGCGCCCGTGGCTCCTTCTGTATGACGTGCCCAGCCAATGTCGGGCCTCGGATCACGTGGGCCCGCGTGTTTCCGGCCGCGTCAGTGGTGGGAGGCGCTTCTGCAGCGGAGCTGCGGGCGGCGCGTCCGCGGCACTTCCGGTGCGCACATATAAATGTGTGCACCGTGCATCCTGCACTTATGCCTCCTGAGGAAGGAGCTTTAGAGCTCCGAAACGCGCGTCGGGGAGTCGAGCAGTCCGCCCGGTCATCCTGAAGTAGCGAGGTAATGTTTTGATGCAGGAGTAACCCTTTGAGGGTTGGCTATGTTTATATGTGCGTGGATTGGGAATTTCCCTTTTGGTTTTTCATATATGTAAAACAGCCTTACTTACCTCTCATTGTTAAGTACTTTATGTGCTATATTTACCTCCTTATTTTTTGCTATTTATGGATATGTACAATGGTTTATTCTGGTACTGGGTCTGACTAGGGCTGGATTGCTTGATTTGCACTTTGCACTACTTGCACTTTGGTTGCCATTTGCACATGTCTTCCAGTTGTCCTTTTTGTCCTTGTCTCATAAAGATGTTCAATATGCTAATACTACGGATCTAGAGTCGCATTTTTTCTGTGGTTTTCCACATTCCTCACATTTTAAGTTTTGAGCGACTGATCCTTGATGGTCCGGTATTTGCTGCACCTGTGTGTCAATTCATGACATGCAGGATGCAACACTTCATCATTGCTGTTTTGTGTTTACCAGAAGAGGGAGTTCCTCGGGCCTCAGTAATGAAGGGGAAAATGAACTCACAACAGTTCAGGGTGATAGATATTGTGCTAACTGACCTTTTCAGAAAAGAGAGGTCTGTAAATAGTCTATTGCATGCCTCTTCTGCCCATTTTGCCCCTACAATTAGAGCTATACCAGCTGGGCAGTATCTCCGTTCCAGAAGGATTAGCTCATCTGAACTCGGGTTCGAGCCGCAGGCCCAGCACCTTCATGAGAGATTTATGGATAGGGGATATAGTGGGAGATCCATTACAAAAGGATATCAACTGGCAAGAAGCAGCAGACAGATTGATCTTCTGGTAAATCTGAATATCAATAAGAAAGAGGATTCTGTGATATGCAGGAGAGAATACAGGATCACCATTACATTTCGTGTAGTATCGACTTTGCCTTGTGCATGTGATATTGGTCTTATGTCATGGAAGTTATGCATCCGCATCCGCGAACATGTTAGAGACATAATGGCGGCACGGGATACTCCCGATATTGCATCAATCAAGACAATCCCGCGTCATTTTAGGTCAGAGTAGAGTTTAAAGTTAAGGGGATTGATTTGGTAAGGGGAGGAATCCGTGGTGGCAACCTGAAGAAAAAAACTGGTCCAATTAGAGTGTCGTTGGATCATTACTCTTGGAACCATGACACCAGCGGGGTTAAACGAGCAATTGAGTTTCTCCTCTTTTTTTAGAAAGGAATTCTTTCTTGTGCTATTCTCTTGTGTCTCTCGTGAGCTCTACATTGCCTTGTAATTATTTTAATTGTGTGTTGTTTTTTATTGTTTTATTTTTAGTATTTGTTTTTTTGGAGCATCCTTTTGATGGTAATTTTGAACATGGGACTATACACCTGCATAATCAAATATGAGTAATGGACTTTTGCTCTATATGGAATATACTTGTGGACTACCATCAATTATCTGCACTTATATCAACCTGGGATTTTTATCTTTTGGATCAACGTCACTTAATTTAGGATTTGGATGATCTTTACCTGGATTATATCATTGATTCTGGACTTTTTTTATTTACTTTTATTCCTTTTTTATTGTCTTTTGTCCTTATATTGTTTTTCTTATGCTAATTAATATGTGAGGATATTCTTCATTTGCATATAAGTATCACAGCGGTTTAATTATTTTTGCACTGTCACTTTAATGCACAATGCCACTTTATTATTAATTAGTGGTTCAAGGTCCCTATTAGGATATATGGTGGTTATATATTATAATTCTTTCATTACTCATATCGCTGGCATTCTGCCCCTTTCCAATATGGAGTCTGGGTTGGACGCATGCGTGGTGTGCTGAGGTGGTTATCGTGCTGCTGAAGACGCTCAGCTGTGACTCTCGCAAGATGTTGACATCGCTGGGAATTTCCCATACCCGCTTAGTCACTACGAATGCCGGAAGCAGCCCACTGCGCATGCGCTGTTTCCCCATCCACTCTCCTTGGAAACATCGGAGGTGAGCTCCGATGCACTTGACAGTAATTATTTTTAATGAGATGTCCCTATTTATAGATGGCACTTCACACACACAGACCCCCGAGGAAGCCCACGCAAAACATGCATTGGGGCTGCTATCCACTGTACTGCCACTAATGGGTTACAATGGGTGAGATGTCCTTCTATCTATGTATTCCTGCCAGGACTTAGTTATACTCAACATAGGGTGTAATATTTGTTTCTTTATAAGTGCATTTTAGGGACTATGTATCCTATTACAGTATATGTTATGACATATATACAGTACCTTTTGTGTGTACATCTCTCTGTTTTTTGGTCATCTTGATCTGTGACAGCTTGAATAATCCAGATATCACTTGTTGTTAGTTGTACATCATATATCTTGTGCCCTTTATTTTGGTGGATTTATGCAATGGATATTTTTTGACACAGTGTGCGCTATTTCCTTTTTATTATGCGAGTCATTGCTATTACTTGTGTAATAAAGCTTGTTTATATGTTTCTACAATTTTGGACTTTGTACTCTATGCCTCTTGTAGGTCTAAAGTATTGATGCTAGTGGGGTCCCTATAACTTAACCCCCCAGAGAAGACTAAGCTGGTGGTTGACCAGTGCAGATGTTAAGATCAAGCGGGAGTTCCTACCCTACACTGCCTGTCTAGACCAACACTCGCAGTGCTATTAGTGGCACACGTGCACACACAGGGTGGTAAGAGTCCACAGCTTGGGATCCATCCAGTGCAGCGGAAGAATCCCAGCGCCTAGCACTTAATTACTTATTACTTCAAGTGAGATGGAGCCATCTGAGTAAGACTTAAATGTATAAAAAATAAGACCTTTGAGGATTCTACTAATTGGCTGATTGAAGACACTAGAGATTTTTATGGTCCATATAGATGGTCACTAGAAGCTTAGCTCCATCAACAGATGATGTTTCTCCTTCAAGGGTAATTTTATAGCTTTATAGTTCTCCATCTTTAAAACATTAGTTATATTCTGCAGAAGTGAATTTCCCAGAAAAGTAATTGCAGGGAAGGTTTCTTGATTCCGAAGTATTATGGAATAGAACTGCTTTATCAAGAGTAGCAGAGGCATGAAACTCAAGGAACAATGGGCTGTAATAATCTTGTTGGTGTAAAACTGGAGCTGAAGATAAATAGGATTTAAAGACCTTATGTCACACCCACAGGTGGCGCACATGAATTTGTGGACCCACCGACCACAGGGCCAGGCCTGCCTAAGAAGGGTCATAGCCAAGAGGTTACCAGATGTTCATAAGATCTTCTGATGGTGGAGGCAGGATGTGCTGCAAGTAGCATAGGTACCACTCCTAGGCAGACCCCAGTACTGCAACAGCTGACCCCAAGAGTCAGGTTGCTGACATGAACTAGGGCTATATTCATACGCACTGGTCTAGGATGCTCACTCAGTGAATGTCCATCTGGAGGACAATGTTCAGGCACTGACCACACAGGGACCAGGAATTCAGGTTCAGGACACTGGCCACACCGTGACCAGGGATTGGGTTGAGGAAACTGGTGACACAAGGAAAAGGGGATCTCACAAATGCTCTAGTAGAACACCACACTACTTAATGACTAAACTCGTTGCTTGGTGACTTCCTAAGGGAGAGGGAGTCTGTTAAACAGGATGACTCCCAGCAATTAGCTGGAAGTCATCTTGCAGATGGACATCATTACACAAAATGCCTCTCAGCAACAGCCTGAGGGCATCTACTATATGCGTGCTGCCCCTTTAAGAGCAGGGGAGCGAGCATGCAAACTAGGCACGCTGTTGGAAATCAGTACAGAGCAGGAAGCAGGGAATGCTGGGAACCATGCCCTGTGGCCGGGGCGATGAGCCGGCATCCCAGTATGGAAGGAGAAGGAGAACCATGCAGGATGCCAGCCATAGCACTACACCTTATAGGCATAAATTACAAAATCTGGCCAGTTCCAAGAATTAATGTGGTTATGAATGAAGGCAGTACACGAGTTACCACATCAGAATAGTTCTTGGTGCACTGTTAGTAGTAGTTTGCAAACTCAGTATATTTTTAAGGATTTTAAAACCCACAGGATGTTGTCATTCAAGAATAGCTAACATAGAAAAAATTCAAAAAAAATAATACCACAAGATATGGCCTTCCCAAGCCAGACACTTTGCATCACACTTACATGTGTGACTGGAGTCCTATGCAAGCCTTATCTCTGTGCATTTTTTCTACTAGGCAGCCAACCCCTCCATGGTCTGGTAGGTGTGGGGTGGTTGTTTTTATCAGTAGTTTACACCTGAGCTGCCCCTTGCCTTTATTAGTGGAGGCCTGCTGCATCCTGCTATATGTGCATTTGTCATCAGACAGGGTTTTGGGAAGGCCATATCTTGTGGTATGAGTTTTTTAATTTTTTTCTATGTTAGCTGTTTTGATATTAGTGTTAGGGACCTGCAAATTATGAGGAGCCTTGACGCGGCTTGCAGGCTCTATCTATTTTGGCCAAAATATTAACCAATACCTCATTTAATGTCCTCATTGTATGCATTAATTTTTTTGCACTTATCATATCATTTTTTAATACAACAGGATAGCCCAATACTTTATACAAAACAAATGGCAATGGCCTCAGGTAAGGGCCTGCCATAATCATAGATGGTTCTACTCCATAGATATCTATAAAAACCAAGAGAAACGGAGTACTCGAATCCAGAGTTGTGTATAAAAATATCAAATTTTATTAACACCAAAAATACAGGGAAAAAAGCGTACAATAATCATAGCATAATTGCATATAAAATATGACACCAAAAACCAAGAAAAGGGATATGTGGGGGTCACACATTGAGCACCATCACGTTAAGCCCACCCATATAAATAAGCCCTAAAATTAGTACATACAGAGTGACACTGCCTATATGGGAGAACATATAATGGTTAAAGCCATAGTGGATATCAAAAAATGGCAGGGGCAAACTGCACATAGCGGAAAGAAAAATGGGTGGTCATGGTCCAAGAGCCACCAGCAGTGCCATGGTAATAAACAGTACAATAGCAATGGGAATATTTGCCTAAGAAAGCTCAAGTTCCCCAGGTTGTGAAAAAATATCCATATAGGAGTCACAATTAGGGCGCCACCGCTCTAAGCCCACCTACAGTGGGTGAGCCCTTACAAAGTGCGGGCAAAAAACTGCTGCCTATGTATAAAAATAAGTATATCATAACCGAAATAAATATCACATGGCAGGAGTAAGTAGAGCATAACAAATAAGCAGTCATGGTCCCAAAAACGCTAACAATGCCATGGTCACAAGGAGTGGTCTGGCGTTAAGGACACTTACCTAATGGTGCTCAAGTGCCCCAGGCTGTGAAAACATCTCCGACGTGCGTTTCGCGCTTGCAGATAGCGCTTTCTCAAGGAGATATAGCCATTACTGGCACAGGACCTTTTGTATCCCTAGTAACGGTCACATGTCCGCTCATGTGACTTGAATGAGCCAATCACTAATGGCCACAACGGCGCATGCGTCGTGACATCAACCAAGCCTCCAACATGGAGACCAGCGTCCAGAAATAGGCGTACGCACCGGGACCAGAGTCCACAGCGCCCACATCACATGCATGTTGGGCGCAGCCCCCATGGAGAGGTGTATGGAGGACACATACCGCATGCGCACGGCCACAGGATACTAACAGGAGCGGACTGTGATCCATAGAAAAATGTATATGTGACCAAATCAATTCAAAAAGCAACATGAATATAAATATGGCACCAAATACCTATATCCTTAAAAGACATGAACAACCCATTAATTCTTTATCCTTCCACAGTATCTTCCATCTTCATTAATCATCATTTTAATCAAATAAATAAAAATAAAAGAAAAAATAAAAAAGAAAAAAGAAAAAAACACAAATAAAGAGGAATATATATGAGATACAAGAAAAAATGGAGAGTCCGGATATGATGTCCAATCAGCATGTAGCCGATGGTAACTTTAAGGTTGGAGTCATAAGAAGAAGACGATGATGAGTCCATGTATCCAGAACAGCGAACAACAACAAAAACTAAAATGTAAGGAAAAAACATAAAATGATTAAAAACAGATAAAACACAGACATGAGGAGTGAACAACAGTGGTGGGCGTGGCCCAATTAAAGATTAACAATTACAGAAAAGAGGCAAAGCTCAGAGACTCATTGAGGCCTTTCGGGGCTGTGGTGTCTAACATCACAATCCACTTGGTTTCTTTTTGCGCCAAGATTTTTTTATAGTTACCGGCTCTAATCCCTAGATGAACTCGATCTATCCCCCTTACCATAAATGTCTGTGGGTCACAGTCGTGCACCAATTTAAAATGGCGAGGGATCGTCTTTAGAGTAGAAAAATCGGTCACTGTCTTGGCCGCCAGAATGTCACGCACATGTTCACGTATCCTTACATGAAGTTCTCTAGAAGTTAACCCGACGTATATAAGGGAACATCCACAGATAGCATAATACACCACATTGGTGCTACCACATGATATACGTTCGGTAATTCGAAAATCTCTTGTCCCATCAGAATTATGGAACGTAGTGCACCGCGAGACATTCCGGCAGGCAAGACAGTGGCCGCACGGGAACGAGCCAGATATAGGGCCCTTAGTACCAAATGGATTGGTTAAGGCAGGAACATAATGACTCCTAACAAGGAGGTCCTTTAAATTCTTGGACCTTCTTGGGGTCATCAAAGGATATTCTCCAATCGCCTGATTCAATGAGGGTTCAGATCTCAAAATTGCCCAGTGTTTGGTGAGAACATCTCGCATATGATCCCACTCATGGTTGTGAACTGAAATAAACCGGAGAGAACCCGGATATCGGGGAACACCCTTACTACATGAACCCTCTCTGCCAGTCAGTGTACGGGGATACAAAAGATCCCTTCGTGCTACGCTCCTTGCCCGGTCATAGCCCCTCCCTATACATCTGTTACTGTACCCACGATCCTGGAAACGAGTTCTCAGGTCGCGGGCCTGTTTTTCAAATTTGGCTTCAGTCGAGCAGATCCGCCTCATCCGTAGGAACTGCCCGACCGGGACGGCCTTAATGGTGGAAAAATTGTGTGCGGAAGTGGCATGCAGCAAGGCGTTTACTGAAGTGGGTTTTCTATATACGTCAGTCTGAATATGACGCCCTTCATCCACCTCTAAAGATACATCCAAAAAGTCAATAGACCTTGGATCGTATTTATAGGTGAGTTTGATGTTAAAATTATTCACATTCAGCCATGCCATAAAATCCCCGAGCTGATGCGCCGTCCCATCCCAAAACAATAACACATCATCAATATAGCGGTGCCAGCACAGTACACGGGAAGCGGCCGGTGCTCCTCCGTCGCCAAAAATGAATCTTTCCCATGAACCAAGGAAAAGATTAGCGTACGAAGGCGCACAGGCCGCGCCCATGGCCGTGCCGCACCGCTGAAGATAAAAATGATCTTTGAAAACAAAAAAATTGTGAGTCAAGACGAAGCGCAGCAGCTCCAGGATCAGCTCGCACAATAGGCCGTCCAGGTCGGACATCCCCAAAAAGAGGCGGACCGCATCAACACCCAAAGTATGGTCAATACAGGTGTACAGGGATTCAACGTCAGCCGTGACAAGGAGCGTATGAGTATCCACAAGAACGCCATCGACCCGCGTAAGGACGTCCGTCGTGTCCTTGACATAGGAGGGTAACAATTCTACCAAAGGTTTTAAATAGTAGTCCAAAAATTTACATACTGGGTCACACAGACTCTCTATGCCAGACACGATCGGGCGTCCAGGGGGATCGAGGGCGTTCTTGTGGATCTTAGGCAGGAGATAGAAGGTTGGTGTCCTAGGGTGTTTAACCATCAACCCCTCAAAAACTGTCTTAGTAATAATATTCTGGTCCAGAGCTCGAACCAGAATACACTGAAGTGAGAGTGAGAAGGAAGCCGTAGGGTTATACGACAATTTCTCGTATGTATGAGGATCTCTTAATTGTCTAAACACCTCACGCTCATATAGATCTACAGGCCATACCACGATGTTCCCACCCTTGTCAGCGGGTTTGAACAGTACCCCCGGGATGGACTGTAGTTCCATAATAGCACATCGTTGCTTACAGGTTAAACCCCCACATATCCCTTTTCTTGGTTTTTGGTGTCATATTTTATATGCAATTATGCTATGATTATTGTACGCTTTTTTCCCTGTATTTTTGGTGTTAATAAAATTTGATATTTTTATACACAACTCTGGATTCGAGTACTCCGTTTCTCTTGGTTTTCATATCATTTTTTGCATGAAGCAGCCGGGCCTCTTTTTCTTGGCTTGACCTATTGGGGCGTCTGTCATTGTGTGTTGCATATTATAGTGCTGGAGCAGCCCGCCTGAGAATACTATGGGCGTCACCAATAGGTTGCAAGCCAGACACTTTGCATCACACTTACATGTGTGACTGGCATCCTATGCAAGCCTTATCTGTGTGCATTTTTTTCTACTAGGCAGCCAACCCCTCCATGGTCTGGTAGGTGTGGGGTGGTTGTTTTTATCAGTAGTTTGCACCTGAGCTGCCCCTTGCCTTTATTAGTGGTGGCCTGCTGCATCCTGCTATATGGGCATTTGTCATCAGACAGGGTTTTGGGAAGGTCATATCTTGTGGTATGAGTTTTTTTGTCATTCAAGAATAGCAGGGACTTTCACACAGACCTCCATAACAAATGACACATCCCAGAAATGACAAAACATATTTTTCTTGTTTGATATAGAGATGGTTTTGTTGCATTTTCCATAAAGAGGACCTGTCACAATTTTGAAAGTGACTAGGTATTTTTGAATTGTATTTTCCTTTTTAAAAATCTACTGTGTGGTTCCAGAGACATGAGGCTTTTTATTTAATGCAAATGGTCCTCATCTATGGGTTGGTGCCTACAGGTTAATAATGTAGAGCAGCCTAAAGACATGTCCCCAGAGAATATGTGAGACATGCTCCCTTGGAAAAGACCACAAAAAAAAAAAAAAAATCACACTAAATGAAAAGGTCCAGATTTCTGAAACTACATTTTAAATAAAGAAAAAAGAAAAAAAACACAACATACTCAGTGGAGTATAAAATAAAGGCAAAACTGACCATGTTTTGTCTGGTGACAGGTCTTCTTTAACACTGAGTGGACATTAAGGCAATGTGAATCCAGGTTTATGAAGAAGATTAGGATGTCATCTGGAGCGACTTTAACAAACAGACCCAGGACATCATGGATGATTTCAGAAAGAAAATGTTGGAACAATGCCACTATAATGCATAATCCAAAAGGCATGACAAGATATTCACAGTGACGCTCTCATGCACTGAATCCAGTCTTCCATTCGTCACCCTCTGTAATGCATATTAGATTATATGCTCTACACCGATGTAATTGAATAAAGATACAAGCTCCCTTAATTTGATCAAATAATTCAGAGGTCAGAGGCAATGGATAGTGGTCGTTTAAGTTGATTTCATTTACACCCCAATTGTCTATGTATAGTCTAAGAGATCCATCTTTCTTCTTTGCAAAGGAAAATCCTGCCACAGTTAGTGATGAAGACTTCTGGATGAATAACCTATCTAGATTCTCCTTAATGTAGGTGGGCATCACTTCACTCTGTGGAAGAAATAATAGATATAATCTTCCTCTACATAGATAAGTCCCTAGGACAAAGGTGAATAAAGCAATCAAACAGCCAATAAGGAGGTAGCGTTTCAATTTCTTGTTTTGGAAAAGACGATTTCTTCATTCTGATAGGCAAAGATTAAGAGAAGGTGGTTTAGGAAGATCTTTGAAGAAATTTTGAAAGCATGAGTATCATCACCAGGTGATCAAGTCAGAAAGCCAATCAATAACAGGATCATGTGACCTTAGCCATGTAAGACCTAATGCCACCAGTGATTCAGTGGTGAACCTAAAAAATAAATTCAGAAATGTCTGTAGCGAAATCAATAAACTTCTCTGCTGCTCCAGAATCAATAAATACTCATCCCGTAAACTCAAAGGAACTGAAGAAAACAGACAAAGGCATAACAAGCTTGTCTTTAGTGTAGGATAATGTTACCCTTAAGGCAATTCCTCTTCTTTTCCAAGCTTAACCTTGAGTTTGGAACATTCCATACTGGAAGGATCCCTATCAACACAATATAGATAAAGCCCTTCTGTCAGACAATAGTGTCTTTCAGACGACAGTAACCTTAACCTGATAATTTGATGGGTTCCTGTGTAGCCTCTCTGGCAGGAAAATTTGAACATACTCTAATCTAATATGTTATACGTAAGAACCTTGAGCTTTCTTCCTTGAACTCTTTTTAAAAAATAAGTGCAATCTGGTGACAAGAGCAATCAAATCATTAAGAGAAAATTACAAGTCATTTCCATAAACTACATTCTTTATGTGAATGGAGAGACTGGCCTGAAAACTGCCAGAAAAACTTTATTATTGCAGGAGAATTTTGTTGACAAGGTTCGGAACTGGATTGCATAACGTACTGTTGTATTAGTTTCTTATATTAGCTGGAGTATAGAATCAGAGGAATAATGAACTCAAACTGGTTCATTAAACACTTTACAGAGGCAGCCAAGAAGGAAGGTAAAAAATGCTTGATTGTATCATCTAATTCTAATAAAGTTGCGGCTCATTCCAAGGATTCTCCTGAAAGCAAAGAAAAAATAAAAGCAAGTGTTATTTGACTAATTAGAAATAAATTACTGGGGACAAAGTTCAAAATGTACATTAGTTAACAAAACCACAAGCCTTTGAATCTCCTTCAAAGCAATAAGGAGTAGGCAAATATGGATATGATCCTCAAGCAGAATGTCCTAGAGATGGTGGTGGTGGCAGTCATTCAGAAACCAAACATGAGATAGAAGGTATTTGAAGCAATGTGTCCGTACAGGTTTATAAATCACTTACAGCATGATCAACATTGATTCACAGAAAGGTGCATAATCAGTCCAGAAAAATATCTGCATACAACAGCAAGGGTATTGATGCCCTTGCATCTATTGAATACATGGTCTGAGTATTATGTTAGTTCTCACCTGGTGAGATAGGTTCACTAAGATGCAACTCAGGGTGAGAAAATTAAATTGAGGCTTTGATGCAGTGGGGATAGACTAGCCAAGCATCACATGAAACAGCAAGGACCAGTTGAGCTGTATATGCAGGATCAGTAGAGCTGAAAGTGCAAGATACGGCAGAGCTGAGGGTGCAGACAAAACCAGAGTAGAGAAAACTAGGCAGGCATATATCTTGATTCAACAGAGAAAAGTGCAAAGAGCATATTGTAAATCTATAAATACAGACATGCAGGTAAGTACCCTGATGCAGCAGACTTGAGTGTGCAGACAGTAGCCATGAGTAGGCAATCAGTCACTTTGTACTATGAGAGCTCGATTACTAAGTAAAACAGATCTATACTAGGAATATAAATGTGTTCCAGCTTTAGGTGTCTCATAATAACATCAACATCAATTGTGCTGTGCACACATTATTCACACGTTATTCTCATCATCCCTATGACAAAACTAAACTTGACAGAAAATAAAATTTGAAGTGGTATGAAATGACTATAGCAGACTCAGGATTTTGTAGTCCCCCCCTCCAATGCACGAGACTAATGTCAGCCAAATATCACTAGGTTTGGACAACAGTCTAATGTGTATAGGAGCCCTAGATCCTGCAGATTTTGGCGATGGGTCTCCCATAGAGGACACAAGAGCATTCAGCTGAATGTGGGAGAGCTGACCGACAGTGCGTGGTGGACTAGAGTTATGTAGCAACTATTGCAACAGGTGAAAGCTAAATAAGTAGATAAAATAAAAAAAATTGAGTCTTGCATTACAGGCCATTTCACAAGTTATTTTATGAATGTCTCATCTAACATAAATAACATACTAAAATTTAAAATATGAAATGCCATAAGTTTTGATGAATTCAGATTTTTTTTTCCAGACCATATGCCTATGTGTTTTTTTCTTTCAGCGTGTATTGTCCCTGTTTGCAAAATGTTGACTACCTTCCATTTCATAGATTTTTTTTACAAAGTAGGGAGAAATATTGAGGCGAGAGCATTTAATGGAAACTAAATATTTTAATTTTTAAGTTTCCTAAAACACATAAACTTTAGAGAACTTGTTTCACATCAGCAATATATTACATTTTCAGAGATGTTTTTGCATGTTTTTTAAACAGTTCAGCCAGATCTTTCTTAACCTTTTAATGACCTTGGAATTTTTCATTTTTGTGCTTTTGTTTTTTGCTCCCCTTGTTCCAGAAGGAATTACTTTTCTTTATTTTTCCATGAATAAAGCTGTATGGGTGCTTGATTTTTGCAAAACAGGTAGCAGTTTTGAATGATACATTAATTTTTCCATACAATGTACTGCAAAATGAGATAAAATTTCAAGCTCAGTGAAAGTCTGAAAGAAGAAATGCAATATTGACACTGATGTTTGGATTATGTTTTTATAGAGTTAATTTTGCAGTAATAATGACCTGACTACTACATGAGCCTCAAAGTCAGTGTGATTGACGCAAAACCAAACTTGTCCAGTTTTTCATGATTATTTTAGTGGTGTAAAACAAATTTGAATTAAAAAAATAAATTTGTCTGTGTCTCCTTGTTCTGAGACCCATATCTTTTTTTATCCTTTAATCGATGGAGCTGTGTAATGGGCATGTCACACTAAGCGATATCGCTAGCAATATCGCTATAACTTGTGACGTTATAGCGATATTGCTAGCGATATCGCTGTGTCTGATACTTACCAACGACCGGCTTCCCCGCTGCTTATCGCTGATCGCGCGAGAACGTCCTGGACCGTTTCTCGTCGTCAGCTTCCTGCGGCGCTTCCTGCTGTGACGACGAGCGACGGTGGAGCCGGGCGGGAGGACGCAGGATCGCCTGGTGTGACAGGTAAGTAGCGACCCCCGACCCCTGCTATGTCGCTGGTGAGATCTGCCTGTGTGGCAGCTCACTAGCGACCACTTAGCGATGTACCAGCGATCCTGACCGCGTCACATCGCTGGTCGGGATCGCTGGTACATCGCTAAGTGTGACAGTACCTTAAGGGTTTGTTTTATGCTGCTGAGCTGACATTTTAATCTTTGTTTATTAAGTCTTTTAACTATGCAGATACAAACAAAACATCATATATGCTAAGTTAAATAATAACAGATATCACTGTTCACAATACCAAACAATTTTCTTTCAAACTAACTTATCAATGAGTTTAATTGAAAACACTTTTGATTACAATTTACACTGTTCTACATATTTTCAAAAGTTGTCAGGTTCAGTTATGAAATGAGCCAATTCTTAATTATTTTGACCTCCTGAAATGAATTCTAACAATAAAAATTTTTAATTCGCTCATGTTTCAATGATATTAAAGTTTTTTCCTTTTACTGCTATATATAACTAATGCATAAAAGTTTCAGTACTTTGAAACATTATTTTTGCAAATATGAAGATGCAGAATATTGTGTTATGACAATTTTCTGATATTTATTTAGAAATAACTTAAGTTAAATAACTAAAACACGTTTAGGTTGTGTGCCCACGTAGCTATTTTTAAGCGTTTTTGCCACGATTTTCGGCGCGAAAACGTTTAAAAATCGTGTACAGAACGCCCCCCACGCATTCCTATGGCATTCCGCACATGCTGTGCTAATGCTGCGCTTTTTTCCGAGACGGAATCGCATCGCGGAAAAAAGCGCAGCATGGTCATTCTTTTGTGCGGAATTGCAAAGAATTGCCGCGATTCCGCACCCACAGGAATGCATGAAGATCGCTTACTTCCCGCATGTGGCTATGCCCACCATGCGCAAAGTTAAGCATCTCATGTGCGGTTGGTACCCACGGTGTGGAATAGAGGAGACGGTCCTCCAGGCCCTGGGTACCATACCCCTGTCAAAAAAGAATTAAAAAATCGGGGTATATTTACCTTCCGGGCGTCACGCGCTGCTTTCCTGGCTTCAGCGTTCCCAGTAATGCCTTGCGGCAAGGTCCTGTGATGACGTAGTCTCGCGTGACTATAGCGACATCGCTATAGCAACGCGAGACCAACATTATCACAGGTCTCGCAAGGCATTACTGGGAACGCTGAGGCCGGGAATGCAGCGCGGGACGCCGGAAGGTAAATATACCCCGATTTTTTTATTTTTTTTTAGCATTTTAACATTCTATCTTTTACTATTGATGCCGCATAGGCAGCCTCAATAGTAAAAAGCTGCTCACACTTGTCAAACACTATGTTTGATGAGTGTGACCAACCTGTCAATCACTTTCCAAGCGATGCTTCAAATCGCTTGGAAAGTGCTTGAATATCGCTCGCAAAAATCGAGGCAAAATCGCAAATATAATCGCAGTGAAATCGCGCTGAAAAAAACGCGCGATTTCTGGGAAGGAGTCCGGTTTTTAGTGTGCGGAATAAAACGCTACTTGGGCACATAGCGTTAAACACTATTGCGAATTCAAAATAATTACAGAAATAAGAGTACAAAATTTGGTCCTCATTCAGTGACAACTATTTTTTGCTTGTCTCTTGTACTCCTTTTTCAGAATTGCAAAAATACATCATTTGAAAGGGTAACTCACCAAACCCTGACTGATGCACTGGCAGGATGCAGCAGAGCCCCATTGATAAAGGCTGGGGCAGCACAGGTGTATTCCACTGATGAGGTCAGCCAGTAACCCAATATGGTCTGGCTGCCTAGTGGAAAAAAAATGCACACTGATAAGGCTTGCATAAGACATAAGTCACACTGATAGGTGTGATGCAAAAGTGTCTGAGCAGCCTATTGATGATGCCCATAGTATTAGCAGGCGGGCCGCTCCGCACTGTATACATGCATTACACAGACAAACCAAGCCAACATGAAGGGCTCTAGCTGCATCCTGCAAAAATGATAGTGCAAAAAGATAAATAGATATGGGGTATTAGTTACTATTTTGACCAAAGCAGATAAGCTCACAACCAAACGTCAAGGTTCCCCAGATATTGTGAGTCCCTAACACTAAATCTAAATAGTGCTCATAAGAAAAAAAATTTTCAGCATTACAAAAATACATCATTTGAAAGGTAACTCACCAAACCCTGACTGATGCACTGGCAGGATGCAGCAGAGCCCCATTGATAAAGGCTGGGGCAGCACAGGTGCATTCCACTGATGAGGACTGCCAGTAACCCAATATGGTCTGGCTGCCTAGTGGAAAAAAATGCACACAAATAAGGCTTGCATAAGACATAAGTCACACTGATAGGTGCGATGCAAAAGTGTCTGAGCAGCCTATTGATGACGCCCATAGTATTAGCAGGCGGGCCGCTCCTCACTGTATACATGCATCACACAGACAAACCAAGCCAACATGAAGGGCTCTAGCTGCATCCTGCAAAAATGATAAAAAGTGCAAAAAGATAAATAGATAAATACATGTTGGCTTGGTTTGTCTGTGTGATGCATGTATACATTGCGGAGCGGCCCGCCTGCTAATACTATGGGCGTCATCAATAGGCTGCTCAGACACTTTTGCATCGCACCTATCAGTGTGACTTATGTCTTATGCAAGCCTTATTTGTGTGCATTTTTTTCCACTAGGCAGCCAGACCATATTGGGTTACTGGCTGTCCTCATCAGTGGAATGCACCTGTGCTGCCCCAGCCTTTATCAATGGGGCTCTGCTGCATCCTGCCAGTGCATCAGTCAGGGTTTGGTGAGCTACCTTTCAAATTATGTATTTTTGTAATTCTCTTGTACTCCTACATCGGAAATCTCTCATGATGCTTATTGCTCACTGCTCTACATTTTGGTGGAAAAAAAGTCTAGATGCGAATGCAAGAAGTTAATCTTTAAATATATGTTACAGACAAGATTCTTATATGCTTTGAGGAGATTTTTCACCAACTTTTCATAGTTATGTACTCTTGAGTTTCCCAAAAAAAGAGTTATCACTAATGCCAATACTACCAATGCAGCCTTTTCATTGCACTACAACAAACGGAGAAACTCTTTATCTTGAAAAAGCTTACAAATCTGTGGTCCAATAAAGAATCCTTCCATTTTCTTTGCTTCACTCAACCTTCGAAATGTATCAATAAGACACTTGAATGCTTTTGCATTTTTATCCATTGCATTTACAAAGTTTTTCTTTGGGCCCAACTTGATATGCAGTGGCAGTAACAAAATCTTGTGTGGATCAACAAGTGCTGGAGACAGGACATTTTACTTCCTGGCTGAAGTGAATGTCAGAGAGGCCAGTCACTTTTATTGTAGTGATTGTCATGATCCAGTCCGGGTTTTGGGTCTTGTCTCTCCTTTCCCGGTCTGGTCATTCAGGGGTTAACTTTCTCTGGCTTGTTCCGGTGTAAGGTCTGCTATTTCTCTGCACTGCATCCTGCAGGCAGTGCCAGTTATATTTCCTGCCTACAGCATGTGTAGCTCACTCTAGTGAGGTCTTGATTTCTCCTGATGCATTTAGCTGACTTTGCCTGTGTCTGTGCACCCTTCTCCTACACGTCCCAACTCTGTGTGTCCCTGTGTGATGATTGGACTCCCTGGCACTCAACTCTGCTCTGGCTCTGACCTGATTCTGTCCCTTCCTTCTGGTACTTCTGCTACGGACCGGTACTGACCTTTTTGCGCTCCTCTGACTCTGTGTATGGGATTCCCCTTGGTACTATGCTACTCTCTGGAATCGACCCTGCTTGTCTGACTTTTCTGCTGCCACCCGTTGATAGCCGCACTACAGTGCTGCTGGTCTGCTCTGAGCAGGAGTCCAGCCCTCTCTCCACTCTGCTGCCATCTAGTGAAGTTTGTGTTACCCTGCATTTACCTGCATTTACCTGCAGTGCTGCAGCGTGACAGTGATATTCTCTTGCATGAAAATCCCACTCTCACAGAATGCAGTAGTACTTTGTGTCTCCACCCTGTAGACTAAGGAATAGAGTAACCACCTTTAAGTTACCACAGAGGGGCCACAAATGTTGGTCATAGTTCAGGCTTCTCAATAGCTATTTCATGTTGTCATAGGTTTCATTCATGAGGACTGCATAACTAACTGGAATTCAAGGTAGTGCACTGCCATTATTCTGCAAGATGGCTTTTAGGCTTTGTTTTGGAAGAATCAAAGAAGAGCCTCCATTCCTCTGGATTATAACTCATCTTCAGAGCTTCCATTAAACAGTTGATGTTGCTGCATGCCACAAGATCATCCTCCATGAAGAAGTACTGGAGAAGATCTTTATCATGGTTGTGGAACAAAGAAATCCAAATATCACCCACTAGGAGATTCCACTGCTGTAGCCTGGAACCTAAGAGCTCAGACTTAAGTCCCCTTCACACATAGCGAGATTGCTAGCAATATCGCTAAAGCGTCACCGATTTTGTGACGCAACAGCGATATCGGTAGCGATCTCGCTACATGTGACACTTACCTCCGACCCGGCTCCCCGCTGGGGATGGTCCATTTCTCGTTGTCGGCTTCCTGCTGGCGCCGACGAGCGACTCCATGGACGCGGGCGGAAGACGTCACCCTCGCTGCGTGTGAGAGCTAAGTGACGACTGCCGACCGCTGCTGCATCGCTGGTGAGATCTGCCTGTTTGGCAGCTCACTAGCGACCATTTAGCGATGCACCAGTGATCCTGACCGGGTTGTATCGTTGTCGGGATCGCTGGTGCATCGCTAAATGTAACGGGACCTTTACTCTTGGGCAGATTCAAATCTCTAACAAGATCATTCAGTTCACTTTGTGTTATAGGTATAGTTGAATGAATATCTTCGGTTCCCTGCTTATTTGGCAAGCTATACCGCTTGCCGAATAAGGTAAAGCGGGGACCCGGGTTCCTGGATCACGCCAGCTGAACAGCTGATCACCACCGCAGCTCCAGGTGTCTTGGCTATTTCACAGTCACAGCACATGCATGGAGAGTCTGTGTGTTGGGTTGGATTAAGATGAAACAGCATTCCAAAGTTAAGCTATATATTTAATTGCCTTAAGGGCACACTAGACAGTACACTATATACACAATGCTTATACATACAGTACAGTATATAATGGTCAGATATGCAAATACAGGAGAAGTACAACAGATATAAGAAAATATTAAGAGTCAGTTTCCAGTCAGATGAAAGGCCTGGCTTGTAGGGGAGGGGCTCCCACATGGGAGGCTTGTGGTCTCCTCTGTTCCCTGATTTCTCCACACACAATATGTCGTTGCGACCTGCCCAGAGCAAAAAGCCCTAGGCCAATCTCTGCTGGAGCATTTAATTCTTTGGTTGGTCACATAATTTTTCATCCATAGGATGGCCCATATCTCCCTCCACTGGAGGTTTGGAGATCATAACTCCTTTCTGGACGGTCCTAGGGCAGTGGTTCTGGTGCCTGGCTGCTATGTGTTAAGACCAAGCACAGTTTTACTACCTGTATTTTAGTAGCGGTTCTATGTGTCTTCATACCCCTGGATGCGAGAAAGGATCGAGATCCTGGAAGTCATTCAATGTGGTCCAGAGATAACGAAAATATACACAATGTATGGCTAGGGCACATAGTATCTCAATAACTTCTTATGGAATCATAGATTACTTAACAAAGCAATTTTGACCACATAGTCTGAATCCACAGGGGGTCTTCCTGTAGGTGCTGGATTCTAGACAGCTTGTGGGGATGTGAGGTTGAAGTTTGCAGCCGAAGGGCTGGACCACCTGCGAAGACAGGAGTCTTGTTACAGCTATACATGCTTACAGGACGATTGCAAGCTGTCATTACTTCCCACCATGCTTCACAGTCTTCATTCAAAATGCTCTGACATTTCTTATTGCAGCATATCTGTTAATTCACTATCTAGCTGAGTGCTTTGCAAAAATGTTACAAATCTGTCAGGTCTCCTGCTTAATTTTGACATCTCTTTGTTCTCCTCTTCCCTTTTCTCATTGTTATAAATAGATGTTGGGGGATGAGGGGTTCTACACAAATCTCCAGTGTTTACAAGGGCAAAAAGAGAAAAGAGGAATGTCCCAAAGAGGAAAAATAGAAAAAACTATAGAAAAGGAGGAAAGCACATGACTGAAGCTTTTTTGATATTTGAACTAATCAAGATAGCAACAGCCTGGCTGGACATAAACCTCACATGCAGTTTATATTACAGGGTGAGATGAGATATTGCCATAGCTCCCAACCATCCCAGATCTTAGGAGTCAGTCCCGCTGATCTAAGATGTCAGGTCTTTATCCTGATTTCAATTTATTCTCTTCTCTGCCCAGGTCTCAGAACTAATGCACTATTAGGATGCAGCAAACCCACATAATAAAGATGGTGGCAGTACAGGTGCAAAATACTGATGAGACAACCACTTTCAACCTACCAATTCATGGAGGGGCTGATATAGTATTTGCACACAAAATGGCTTGTATAGGGTGCTGATCACACATAGGTAGTGCAGAGTGTCTGGCTTACAGACTATTAGTGATGCCCATACTACTAGATTAGGAGGACTGCCCTGCACTTTATAAGTGTACCCATGAGGATAGACACCATAGTCTACAAGGCCCATATTTAGGGGCCCAGCTGCACCCTGAATATAAATAACGTATAATAAATATATATCAAATATATATCAGGTGTCGGGCAATACTTTGGCCAAAATACACAAGCACACAACCCACGTCAAGGGTTCTCATGCTTGTGAGTCCTAACACTAAATATAAAAGCAAAGACACAAAACAAGGAATTAGAATTCCCCCAAAATTTAAGAATTAACACAGCAAAAAAGGGACAACAGTATTTACCCACCAAGGTCTCAGATTTAATGCACTCAAGATCGCAACCCCACTTTTTGTGGCTTTGTTTTTTTATTTAGTGCTAGGACTCGCAAGCATGAGTTGTGAGCATGTCTATTTTGCCATTGAAGCAGTGGAATTGTTGCACTGCTGGCTCAAAATGGGCCAGCATCTGAGGATTGTAGTAGCACTGAGACTGGTGGGGATCGGGTGGTAACTATGTGCTCCAGCTATCCCTGACAGCTTCAGAGAATTGAAAATAACTTGTAAGCACTGTGAAAGTTTGGGCAATGCTTGTTGACCACAGCAGTGACCAGTAATTTAGTCAACTAGCAATGAACAAAAAAAATAAAACTGTAATCATCAAGGGAGGGGGATGAATTTAAAATAACAGTACACTGTAGAGATGATTGAATTTATTCAAATGGAATTGAATTCTTCCTGAATTTTAAAAAAAAAATTCTTCTTTGCTATTCACTTCTAATTTAGACTTAGCCTAAGATAGAAACAAAATGAACATATACCCTGCTGTAAGTACATAAACAGCAATAGTGCAAATACCAAATTTTTCAGATTATAACATGTACTTTTTTTCTCTCTAAATTTTGGAGGAAAATGAGGATGCGTCTTATAATCCAAAGTGAGTTTACCAGGGGCTGGCCGTGATGGAGCGGGTTCAAAGGAATCAGGGTCTCTGCTTCAGGAGTCCGGCGGCGGCTGGGGAGGGGCAATACTGCTGTGCCTGGGATCTCAGAAGCTGTCAGCGTGGAGTCCATTTTTCATATGATATCCATGAAGTGGGCTTTGGGAAAATGGGCGCCGGAAGCAGGGTTTGCACAGATTGAGATCACCTGACCTGTTGCCACAAAAAAACAGCTTATGTATAGGACTAATCATTGAAATGTTGCTAAAAAGTAGGATTAAAATTAGCAGAAAAATGCGTGAGAATGTAGCTTAAAACAAAGTTATTTGCGCACTCACTTCCATCACAAATTCATACAATAGATAAATTTATCCTTACCTTAATAAAGGGAGCAAACGCATCGAGTGTACCTTTTTTTTCCTCTATTTGACAACAATGCATGCAGAGTGAGACTTGAATCAACAATCCACTATTCCAAGATGAGCATTGAGAAGTAGTGACCGACCGTGAGGAAACCTGGGGATGGTAACAAGAGACGCTGAGGACTGCAACAGGAAAGGCGAGCAACAAAGGTGGTCAGTGAGGTAAGCAATTAGGTTTTTTTAACCAATTGCCAGCTCTATACAGTTTAGTAAAATGGTGGAAAGCCAGCCAGAGTGTTTTGCGAATTGGCTTAAAGCAAATTAAAAAAAAATACATTCTGTAGAATGCAGATTTTTGTAAAATTCAATTCCACTTGTATAAGTTCATTCTACTCTTGAGGTACTCTACCTATAACCTATCATGTTGAACCAGAAAATATGTCATGTGGCAAATTCTAATTGACCCATATTGGTAAAGATTCTTTCCCAACTCCACATATGGCAAAGAGACAAGTGGATCAACATCCCATCCCAGAATCCAGCACCCATAACTTGTAACAAGAGTTGAGGGAAATGGGTCGGTCAAATTCATAAGTCGCCGACTTTAGCTGAAGTCGGGTTTCATGAAACGAAACCCGACCATAGCATGAGGTCGGCGACCAGAGCGCCAAAGTCGCGTTTCAAATGATGCTTCCAGCGCCCTTTTTCTGCCAATGATGAAGGACGCACACTGTGGGCAACGCGATGATATGGGCATCGGTCACCACCATCTTTGAGAAGGGCATGCAAGTGATTGGCTTGCTTTGTGTGGCGTCACAGGGGCTATAAAAGGGCATGCACGCCGACCACCATCTTACTTCTGCCGATCTTAGCATTAGGGAGAGGTTGCAGCTGCTGATTCTGAATAAGGGAGAGCGTTAGGCAGGGAAGAAGAACCAAAAAACTGCTTCTGCTGGTAGCGATTTCCACTGTACAACACAACAGTTTGTGTGCAGTGACAGGGGAGGCTATATTTTTGTGCATCAGCTCTGTTGGTTATTGGGCTGCCTTATAAGGCTCCCTGATAGCTGCATTGCTGTTTGCACACTGCTGTGCAAACTGCTTTTTTAAAAGCAAAAATACTTTTCTTCCTCTTTTCTGCACAGTTACCAAGCGTTCATTTTCCCACACTTTTGTGTGCAGCAGTCCTGCTTATTAGGCTGCCTGCTGCCATACTTGGACTGAGAGCATCATTGTCAGCCTCCTAAAATCTCTAGGGAGCTTCTAATTCTCCCCAATACTATATACACCTTGTACCTTGTCATACACCAGCCTATTTCAGCCTGTTAAATTGAGGTGTAATCTATATTGGGCCTGAGATAATAGTTCAGCCTCCTAAAATCTCTAGGGAGCTTCCAATTCTCCCCAATACTATATACACCTTGTACCTGGTCATACACCTGCCTATTTCAGCCTGTTAAATTGAGGTGTAATGTATAGTGGGCCTGAGATAATAGTTCAGCCTCCTAAAATCTCTAGGGAACTTCCAATTCTCCCCAATGTAATATACACCTTGTACCTTGTTTTACAGTACCATATAGCTGGTGGTATTTTGGGTACATTTTTCCAAAAATGAGGAAGTATGGTGGAAGAGGCCGTGGAAGTGGGCGGGATGTTGCCAGCTGGTACTGATGGTGGTGGTGGTGGTGCATCTGCTAGTAATGACAAAAGCACAATAGCACCTAAGGCAGGAGGTGTTGAGCCTTCGTCATCGTCTGGCTCCACAAGGCCTCGAAGGCTCCCTTTTCTAGGAGTAGGTAAACCGCTTTTAAAGCAGGAGCTTCAGGAACAAGTTTTGGCTTACATTGCTGAAACAACCTCCAGCTCTATCGCCTCCTCTTCTGAAGTTTCAAAAGATAGAAGCACTGAGTCGTCAGTGGAGGCTCCTGGTCAGGAACAACACCTTTCCTTGTGTCCTTCACCCCTACCAAAAGTGAAGGATGCGGCAGGCCACACAGCAGATTACTCCATGGAGCTCTTTTCACATACCATGCCTGGGTAATCAAGTCAAATTGAGAATTCCCCAGTCCAAGTTGAATCTGACATGGAGTGCACTGATGCACAGCCACTGCTAGATTTTTCTGCTGGTGCATTCACTCAGAACACTATATTGTCCTCGCAGTGTACTGAGCCAGAATCTGACCCTGATGAAACTCAGGTGCCCCTTCCCGCATACTATACCACCTTACACGGTGACACAGAGGAAGGTGCACATTAAATTGAAGAGGAAGTGATGGATGACCCAGTTGTTGACCCAGATTGGCATCCATTGGGGGAAGAGGGTGCCGCTGCCATTAGCTCAGAAGAGGAGGAGGAGGATCAGCAGCAGGCATCAACATCGCAACAGCTGTTATCTGGCAGGCCCGTAGCAGTCCAAAAACGGTTTGCAAAAACCAAAAGAGTTGCAGGACAGCTTGGCCAGACGGTCAAATTAGCATAGCGTGCAAGGCCTCAAAATGTCTTCCATAGTAGGAAGAGTGCAGTGTGGCACTTTTTTTAAAAAAATCCTAATGATCAGGCAGAGGTTATCTGTAAGGAGTGCGCAAAGATCTTTAGCCGAGGGAAAAATCTGAGAAATTTGAATACCAGTTGCATGCTTAGACATTTAACCACCATGCACTTGCAAGCGTGGACGAACTACCAAACCTCACATACCACATGTGCACCTGCTCCGAATGAAGGTAGTCAGCAACGCTACATCGCTTCCCCCACTGTAAGCCCACCGGTTAGCACACCACTAGCAGCAAATGTTGAGGTGTCGTCGCAAGGCCTAAGCAGTCAGGGAATCACAATGTTACTGCTACGAAAGACTGAATCTAGGCCATCAGCAAGACCACCAACACCATCACCAACCCTCTCTCAGTCTGCAATGTCCACCTCTAGTTCCACCATATGCAGCTCTCAAGTCCAGCTCGCCCTACCGGAGACTCTGAGTAGGACAAGAAAGTTCTCATCCGCGTACACTGTGTTTGAACGCCCACATTGCCAAACTAATCTCCTTAGAGATGAAGCCCTACCGTTTGGTTGAAAGCGAAGCTTTCCGCGAGCTCATGGCCTATGCAGTACGATGCTATGACCTACCCAGTCAGCACTTCTTTTCTCAAAAAGCCATCCCAGCCCTCCACCTGCATGTGAAAGACTGCATTGTCCATGCACTCAAGCAATCAGTGAGTGGAGAGCTGCACCTCACAACAGATGCATGTTCCAGTAGGCATGGCCAGGGCCATTACATGTCCATCACTGCGCACTGGGTTAATGTGGTGGATGCAGGGTCCACAGGGGACCGCGGCGGTGGGACAGTGCTGTCTAGCCCACGGTATAGGAAACAGTTGGCTGTAGGTGTTCGACACTCCTCCTCCTCCAGAAGCGAAAGCTCGTCCACAGAGCACAGTCGCACGAGCACTCCATCCGCAGCTGCCAGTGTTGCACACGAGGTGTCCCACTATCGAACAGCTAGTGGTAGGTGTCAGCAGGCTGTGTTGAAGATTTTGTGTTTGGGCGACAACAGACACACCGCAGAGGTACTGGCCGACTACTTTCAGCGACAAACTGAGTCATGGCTGGGCAGTCTACATCTTGAGGCAGGCAAGGTAGTTAGTGATAACGGCCAGAATTTTGTGGCAGCCATAGCCCTTTCAAAACTCAGACACATACCTTGCCTGGCTCACACCTTGAACCTAGTGGTGCAGTGCTTCCTCAATAATTATCCTGAGTTAACAGCCATGGTCCATAAGGTGCGAAGACTGTGCTCGCACATCCGCCGGTCGCCCGTACACTCCAGTCATATGCAGAAGCTGCAGCGATTGCTCCACCTTCCCAAGCACCGCCTAATTATCGACGTTGCAACAAGGTGGAACTCCACCCTGCACATGGTTCAGAGGCTGTGCGAACAGAGGCAGGCTGTAATGCATTTGTGAGAGGATACATGGGCAGGCAATTTGAGGGCAGACATGGAGTTGTCTGGTGTGCAGTGGTAGAAGCTGAAAGATCTCTGTAAAGTCCTTCAGTGTTTTGAGGAATGCACATGGCTGGTAAGCGCAGATGACGCCATCATAAGCATGATCATCCCACTTTTGTGTCTGTTCAGGCAAACTTTGACGCACATTAAGGAGCAGGCATCTGCAGCTGAGGAGGAAGAGGAGGAGGAAAGCCGTTATGACAGTCAGCCATTGTCTGCTCAGGGAACTCTCCTGGACGAGGTGGAGGAAGAAGAGGAAGAGGAGGAGGATGAGGGGGATGATTATTTAGGGGAGGAGGATGCTTCTCAGGGGGCAAGATACAATGTTGGCGTGGCAAGGTCAGGTACAGGGTTTGTGCATGACTGGAGGGATGTTGATTTGCCAGAAAGTGTTCCTTCACTCAGCACATGCAGTGCATCATTGACACCTAGAACATTGGCCCACATGTGTGATTATGCCTTGCAGATCCTAAAAAGGGACCCCCGCATTGCCAAAATGATGAACGATGATGACTACTGGTTGGCCAGCATCCTGGATCCACGCTATAAACCATTTATTTGAGGCATTCCCAGCACACTGCGGTGGTGATGGTTCTCCCACGAGCCGTAGGGGGCAACATGGAAGAGGTGTTCATGGTGCACACAGCCGAAGTGGCATTGGGCACAGGGGTTTCATGACCATGTTGTGGACTGATTTTTCAAGTACCGCTCACACGACTAGTAATACTGCATCGATTGAAAGTGACAGGACACAGCAGTTGTCAACTATGGTTACAAACTACTTCTCCTCCCATATCGATGTTCTCCCTCACAGGTCATTCCCCTTTGACTATTCGGCCTGTATCCTGGACACCTGGCCTGAATTGGCACAATATGCCTTACAGGAGCTCGCTTGCCCTGCTGCTAGTGTGTTATCTGAAAAAGTCTTCAGTGCTGCTGGATCAATCCTGACAGAAAAAAGGACCCGTCTGTCGACCCAAAATGTTGATGATCTAACCTTCATTAAAATGAACCATGCATGGGTTTCAAAGGATTTTGTCCCACCTCCCCTGCTGACACGTAGGTTGCCAGAAAAATGGCTCGCTTTTGTCCTCCTCTTCCTCGGACTTCTCCAATTACTCCATTTGCAGCTGCTGAATTTCCAACATCAACATATGCCATTTTTTCAACCTCCCTAACAGGGCTGCCTCCCCCCAGTGCTGGGGTCACCACCTGGTGCATGCACCCGTGCGAGTGCCGTTGCCCTATACAGGTGGGTGGGCCCAATTTTGAGCGACGGCACTGGTACAGGGTCCCTCATAGTACAATCAAGTGTCTCTGATGGTGGGGATGCACACCCGCCATCAGATACACCGGCATACTATGAGGGGCCCTGTGCCTGTACCGCCACCCAGGAGTGGGCCCCCCTGCTTGCTCAGGGCCCCAGCACTTGCAATGCTTACCTCTCCCTGCTCCACCGCTGTGTAGTCTGGGCTGTTAAATCCTTCACCAGGACTGCCAATACAAATTTGGCGAAATGATAGATGATGGTTAAGACGTAGCTATGCCCTGTCCTGCTGGGCTCTATCTTCAGATGATCAATGGCTTCCATTTGTTATGGACGTCGACTCACAATGAGATGCAGTGGTGGTGTATCATCAGCTTTCACAGTTTTCCTACTCACAGACATGTGACATTCCTGCGCACATTTTTAAATGTATCCTCTCATGCCAATCCAATAGAATCCCCTGTGGCTTCTGTCCTTTGCACTCCAAAGTTACCTGACAGATCATGATAGGCAGTGAGGACAATGTCTACATCTCTCCCTGTGATCACAATTTGATGGAGATGAGTAACAGTGATTGGATCCATGGTACTGCTATACAGCAAACCTTTCCTCACAAGAACTGTTTTCGCTGTCTCCACAGACAAAGTAATTGAGGGTCAGCATCGCCTCTGAGAATTCTCCCGGGAGTTTTTCCCATGATTAGTAATTCCAAAATTTCGGCAATCACTCGACTTTCCGTCTGTACTTGTATCCATCTTGTTTCCTCTTGCGGAGAGTCTGGACTGTCTTACTGAGACTGAAATATATATGAAAATTGAAAAATACCCCAACAGTGTATACTGGTGTACGCTTCGAATACATTACCCTTTTTCTACTTTTTAGATTCTTGTCTAATCCATTCTGAGGCTGTGAATGTCTTTGTTGGACTACAGAAATATACACGGAGATTTTCAATGTTTAAACTATGCTATATATACCTGCTATCCGGTGATACTGTACCCTTCCTCAACTTTCTTCAATCTTGTAGAATCCATATTGGGCCTGAGACCATCTGAGTCTGCCTCCTGATATATATTGACATAGATTTTTAATATGTAAACTATGCTACATATATACCTGTTATCCGGTGATACTGTACCCTTTCTCAACTTTCTACAATCTTGTCGAATCCATACTGGGTCTGAGACTGTCTGAGTCTGCCTCCTGATTAGAGATGAGCGGTGTTAGAGTCGACCTGTTCGCCAAGTTCAAATTTGAGCTGTTTTGGGTGGTGTTCGAGCCGTTCGTCGAACTCAAACACTTTGCTTAAAATTCGGCTGTTCGAGGTTCTGTTCAAGAACGGTTCGTTCACCAAAAGCGTAACTTTATTTTCACATTAATAATGGTTTTCAATGTTAATAGACAGTTTCATGGCATAGTAGCGATGTCTGGTAGCCAGCGGTGTAGTACACCTGTCAAGGAGCTACACCGTGTGTGTTTCTAATAATTTTTTACTGCATCTTGTCCAGAAAATCCTTTTGGGCCTTGAAGCACTGTCTGCTACTCAGCAGAGGAGCCCACCCGTGAACCTAGCTATGCCGCCTGTTCATGAAAGAACCAGTTTTTGACTGCATTTAGCCCAGTTAATACTTTGGGCCTAGTAACTGTGTCTGCTACTCAGCAGAGGAGCCCACACGTGAACCAAGCTGTGCCGCCTGTTTATGTAAGAACCATTTTTTAACTCCATTTAGCCCAGTGAATACTTTGGGCCTAGTAACTGTGTCTACTTCTCAGCAGAGGAGCCTACCCGTGAACCTAGCTATGCCACCTGTTTATCTAAGCACTGTCTGCTGCTCAGCAGAGTTGCCCACCAGTGAACCAAGCTATGCCGCCTGTTTATGGAAGAACTGCGTGCTACTTGGCAGAGGAGCCCAGCTGTTAAGCAAGCTACAGCACCTGTGGTTTGAACAATTAATTTTTTCACATTCTTTCTGTAATGCCGGTTTGGCCTAATTCCGGAATTCCGGTTAACATGCACTTACTGGGAAATCCTCGATCACCGGGAAGAATTGGAATCCCAGATCTCCATCACTAACGGGGTTCAGCGGGTTATCCGCACCTGTAAGCAACACACACTGGTCCTTTCAGTGTAGCTCGCATGCAGACCCGGACATGTAAGGGCATGACAGACCTGTTATTGCTCGATCTCGAGTGCCAGAGCCTCGCGTGTTCCTGTAGTAAGCTGGACGCGGACCACGGGGGCATGCTGGAGTCTCGTCCGTTAACGGAATTAAGCTGACAAATCACTAGCACAACTAAAAACGGCCATGCACCACCACCCACAGAATCGAAAAAGCTTGCAATCTGTCAATCCTTTCCGTGGCTGGCATGGTTGAGGTTGCCCGTGTGGAGTCCAATTAAGCCGCAGGCTCCACTCCTGGTGGTGCCCTTCTGGACATTCTTTTAAGGTTCAGCTTTGCAACCATGCTGCCCCCGGAAACCAAACACTTTGCCTTCATGGACGCTGCTCGGAGGGTCATGGGAATAACGCCGCCCGATCGGCAGTTGGCATAATCTATGGTGGGAAGTCCGACGCTATATGATCGTCTTCGATTGTAGAATTTTAGAATTTTTTTATTTTAGATTTCTATTCCAGCCTTTCTTGACTTTATAAGGGCATGCCATGCCTATATCTGTGTCTCCTCCTCCTCCTCCTTTTACTCCTCCACCTCTTTTCTATATGTAGCTGCCCTTTTACATATGTTATTTGTGCCTTCTGAGCATTTTGTCTGCTTTGGGACACCTTTTAAGGTGTTTTGTAATTTGTTTTCTATGTGTTTGTATGTGTTTGTTTGCCTGCCATTGTTTTCAATGGGGTTCGACAGTGTCCGTCGAACGTTCGATGAACATTCGACGAACTTGCCTCCTGTTCGACGAACCAAACTTGAACACTAGCGGGGTGGCTCAACACTACTCCTGATATATAGATGTACATTTTTAATGTTTAAACTATGCTATATATATCTGGATGCTATATATATCTGGTGATACTGTACCCTTTCTGCCAGGAAGTCCTCCTCCACCCACCACTCTAAGTGTATCATTGACACTTGGAACATTGGCCCACATGTGTGATTATTTCTTGCGGATCTTCTTTTTATATTGTGGTGTGATCCATCCTGAGCATGTGAGAGTCTGTGGGTTACTCCTGCAATTTATATGTAGATTTAAAAATTACCCCAACACTGTCTACAGCTCTACGCTTGTGCTACATTACCCATTTACTGTTTTTTATATTCTGGTCTAATCCAAACTGACCAAGTGAGAGTCTGTTTCTGACTGTGGAAATAAATACTGAGATTGACGTGACCCTTACACTGTATACAGCTGTATGTTTCAGATCCATTACCGTTTTATGGCTTTTTATATTGTGTTGTAATCCATACTGAGCCTGAGAGCATCTGTGTCTGCCTCCTGAAATATATACGGAGATATAGAATGTTTAAACTATACTATATATACCTGGTATCTGATGATACTGTACCCTTTTTCTACTTTTTATATTCTTGTCATAATCCAACGAGTGGGCCCCCCCTGCTTGCTCAGGATCACAGCACTTGCAAAGTTGAAATACTTACCTCTCCCTGCTCCACCGCCGTGACGTCTTCCGCGTTTCCTGACAGTGACATTCTGGTCAGAGACGCGATGACATCATGTCTGTACGCCCTCTGCCTAAACAGTCCAAGTGCATAGAGATGGAAGATGGGGACGACGAGGAGTCCAGACTAGTACAGGGATTCCCTAGCGAGGAGACTTATTTAATTGTTTTAAAGGTTGGGAGCAATTTTTAGGGAGCACTATACTCTGGAGAATGATATATGGGGCCCACCATACACTGGAGCATTCCAAAGGTGGACATCAGACACTGGAGCAGCATTTACAGGGCCCATTATGCACTGGAGCATTAGAAATGGGGCCTATTATATATGGAGCATTATTTGGGCCCATAAGACAGTGAAGCTTCATCCATGGGGACCAACATATACTGTAGCATTATGTGGAGCTCATCCTATACTGTATCGAACATTATATGGGATGAATGATTCTGTATGGAGAAATATATGGGCCTCATTACTCTGTATAGCGCCCTATGCGGTGGCCATAATACTGTATGGAGTAATATACTGTCCGCTTTTGGAGCTATTGGAGAATTTAAAATGGATATCAGTTATGTGATGTAAGAAGTGAAGTATTTTTCATTGTACTACACCGCTATTTCTCTGCCGTATCAGAGGATCATGAATTGTGGCATGTGCTAAAGGAGCCCATTGACACTCTTTGTCCCTGGGCCCATGAAAATCTGGAGCCAGCCCTACCCCCCACAACTTTAACCAAATAACCCCCAGTTTTCATTGCCTAACTATTATTATAAAGTAAATTAAGGTTGACAAGCTTAAGTAATAAGAATTGATGTTTTTGGCATTAAAATGGGCACTGTAGGTGTGTTTCCTGTCCTCCACTCACTGCCGACTTTTCTTCCCCATTGTCTTGCATTGGATTTCGTGTTTCAGTCGGCCTTCGACTTTTCACAAAACTCGGCCGCTTGCGTTCTACCCAACTTTTGTGAAAGTCGGGTTTCATGAAACCCGACTCGACCCGAAAAAAGGCAAAGTCACTCATCTCTACTAGTAACATATTCTATACTAGAAATTAAAGCACTGTTACTGTATTCATATGGAAAGAACTTCTGAAGTAAAATAGGAATTACTTGTGGAGTGATATTAATTTGCTCATTTGTTGTGGCTACTGATGTACATTGCCAACAAATAATTTTATATGTTAAGCTTCAGTACCACAGCTATCTAGAACGAGATTGCTTCAATTAAGCTGTTTTGCATGATTAAAGAATGTTGTACCTATGAAACATTTAGTATGCTCTACTCATTAATTCCCACTGTGCGCTTAATTTGATATTATGTTATGTATAAAATTAATGTATGCTACATGTTCTTAATAGGGCCAATGCACAAACTGCTATTCTGATATCCAAACTTCAACATAACATACGAACTGAGCAAGTGTATCATTGTAATACGAGGAGGAATACTATGCATTGATTGATGATTGAGAAACATATTACAATCATGCATAATGATAATAATTATAGTGGTAATGAAGTATATAACAACATATATACATGGATAATATATGAATATATCTAATACATACTTACCTTGTAACTTCACATCTTGTTCCATCCAGATGAGTCCGGATCCCAGCTCAAGCTCAAGATGTTTGCCAAGGAAGAATGGGCAAGAATTTCAGTCTCTCGATGTACAGAACTGATAGAGCCATACCCCAAGCGACTTGTAGCTGTAATCGCAGCAAAAGGTGGCGCAACAAAGTATTAAGTTAAAGGGGCCGAATAATATTGCACGCCCCACTTTTCAGTTTTTGAATTTCTACAAAAATGTAAAATAACCAATAAATTTTGCTCAACTTCACAATTGTGTTCCACTTGTTATTGATTCTTCACCAAAAATTTACATTTGGTATCTTTATGTTTGAAGCATGAAATGTGAGAAAAGGTTGAAAAGTTCCAGGGGGCCGAACACTTTCGCAATGCACTGTGTACTGTATGTATGTGTATATATATATATATATATATATACATAATATATGGAGCGCTACACGGGGCCTGGGGGGTACTCGGTACCGGGCCTGTCGACTTCAATGGGGGATGGTGTCACGGCGGCGGCGACCCGGTCCGTGGCCCAGAGGCGTCCAGTAAATGGAATAGGGGAAAGTTGTGTGGTATTTATGTGGTAAAAATAAAGATAATGTTTATTGATGGTGAAATACGTGATGCCACCTGTAGTATTCTGGTCAGAGGTGACCAGCGCTGCGGTGTTTCTCTGGGATGGATGTTGGGCGCAGCTATGATGTTGTAGCACTCCACAGGTAGGGCTGTAGTCCCAGGATAAAGATGTTAAATAAATAGTAAAAATGGCTGTAAACATTGGGGTGCAGATAAATGAGAGAAAGACACAGAGAGGTGCAGTTTCTTTACCTTTTACTGGTAATAGGTTGCAGTCCGGAGTACCACATACAGGTGATGGAATGAGTCCGGCTCACCTGGAGGCATTCAGGGGATCCACCTTGCCAGGTGGGAATTTAGGACCTTCCTTTCTGCGCTTTGTGTGTGGGTCTCCGCTGTATATAACTATGCTGCGACCCTCTATTCGTGATGGTTTCACTAACCTGTACGGCTGTCAGTGTGAGCCTATTCCACGGGTACCGTTCTCTTCACCGTCGGCCCCGGGCTCCTTATCTGCTGCTGTGCCCTCAGGTGATCAATGTGCACAGGAATTTACAATCCCCTGTACTTTCAGATTTGGCTATCAGGGCGTACAGCTCCTGTCAGCCTAGGACTTTGATGTCCCTTTTCTCTCTATTAGCGCTTCACTCAGGGGTCTGCTATATGTGGTATTTTAGTTTCCCTAGAGTCTATCAGTCTCTGCTCTTGTCCTTTCCCTCTTCACAGATCAGCTGCCTGTCTTTATCTGACAGGATCTTCCAGAAAGATCTCTTTACCTCACATCCACATGTTTAACTGTCATTTCTCCTCACAGCTCACAGCTGTTTTGTTTCCATGACAACTCCCTCAGCTCATTTCTAGCTGACTCACCAACCCCCTCTGCTGGCTAGAATTTATATGGCATCTCCCTTTTCTGACCTGCAGCAGGAAATTGTGATTAAATCTATGCTGCCTGGCATGGGGGTCCCTTTTCTGCCTCCATGCATGACTTCACCTCTTAGAGGGAGGTAATGTCACTGTGACAACTGGACTCTGGGGTGTCACATATATATATATATATATATATATATATATTTATATAAACCAAGAAAAAAAGGGCAGCACTACCAAAATAATATAGTAGGTGCAAAACCTATTCAGCAGTGTCCAAACAACCAAATTAACAAAAGGAATAAAAATAGGCAGCACTCAAATTAAATGTGAAAACAGTGGATACTTTACTGATCCTCAGGTGGCAACGTTTCAATGGTGGACAAAGCCAGGTCACTGTTGAAACGTTGCCACCTGAGGATCAGTAAAGTATCCACTGTTTTCACATTTAATTTGAAATGAGTGCTGCCTATTTTTTTTCCTTTTTATAGGTGTGTGTGTATATATATATATATATATATAGAGAGAGAGATATGAGGAAATGGGGATCCAGCAAAAGGATGAAAGTTCACCAGATTTGTAAAAACTTCTTCTTTATTAATCCATTATATTATAAAAAGTATAAGGAACTCCAATCAATTAGTAGCATTCCAGCAGTAAATTAGAATACTTTATAGCACCAGCTTAAAAAACAATTTTAAATTCCAAAATGTTGTCTTACTGAAATGTATGTTCAGTAAAAGCACTCAGTACTTGGTCTGGGATCCTTTTGCATCAATTACTACATCAATGTGGCATGGAATGGAGGCGATCAGCCTGTGGCACTGCTGAGGTGTTATGGAAGCCCAGGTTCCTTTAATAGCAGCCTTCAGCTCATCTGCACTGTTGGGTCTGGTGTCTTTCATCTTCCTCTTGACAATATCCCACAGATTTTCTATGGGATTAAGGTCAGACGAGTTTGCATGTTATACTCTTGTTTTTAAATGAGGTATTGGTACTTTTGGCAGTGTGGACAGGTGCCAAGTCCTTCTGGAGAATAAAATTTCAATCTCCAAAATGCTTGTCAACAGAGGGAAACATGAAGTGCTCTAAAATTTCCTGGTAGACGGCTGTGCTGACTTTGGTCTTGATAAAAAAGTGGACTTACACCAGCAGATGGCATGGCTCCCCAAACCATCACTGATTGTGGAAACTTCACACAAGACCTCAAGCAGATTGGATTATGTGCCACTCCACTCTTCCTCCAGACTCCGGGACCTTGATTTCCAAATGAATTGCAAAATTTACTTTCATCCTAAAACAACACCTTTGACCACTGTGCAACAGTCCAGATATTTTTCTCCTTGGCCCAGGTAAAACACTTCTGGCATTGTCTATTGGTTATGAGTTGCTTTGGACTAGGAATGCGACACCTGTAGCCCATGTCCAGGATACATCTGTGTGTTGTGGCTCTTGAAGCAATGACTCCAACAGCAGTCCACTCCTTGTGAATCTCCCCCAAATTTTTGAATGGCCTTTTTCTTAACAAACCTTTCAAGGCTGCAGTTATCCCAGTTGCTTGTGCACCTTTTTCTACCACACTTTTTCCTTCCACTCAACTTTCCATTATTATGCTTTGATACAGACAGCTTCTTTAGCAATGACCTTTTGTGGCTTACACTCCTTGTGGAGTGTGTCAATGACTGCCTTCTGGACATCTGTCAAGTCAGCAGTCTTCCCCATGATTGTGGAGTCTACTGAAGAAGACTAAGGGACTTTTTTAAATGCTGTAGAGATCTGTACTCACTCAACTGCAGTTGAGGTAGTCACAGGATGCGGTAGTGTTGAAATGTCCAAGCAAGTTTATTAAAATGGCATATACTGCTCTGGATGGGAAAGCAAACGAATAGTCTTTTCCAGCACAAAGTAGCAAACAGAAAAATAAACAGTCCATATAGTACTGCGAGTCCGCCCGCTCAGGTCAGTGTCTTTAGCACACACACACAAAAGAGGTCTCCACACCTCCCATCACAGACACTGAATAAGACATCTGGCCTCCATTGTATTAGCCAAACAACGTCCCTGGGGCTGGAAAATGTGAGCGGTCATTCCCATCCATCTCTTATGACTGCTCGCAAAACCTAGCTCTGGAATGGCCAAATTACTTTCTCAGCACTATATGTGCTGGAGCACAACAGCTAATAGCCACGATGACACTTATCTCCCCTCAAGGACTCATCCTACGGCCATCTTACATAGCTTAGGAAGCCCCTGCCGGCATTTATTGTTAATTATTTTAACTTACTGAGATAATGACTTTTGGGTTTTCATTGGCTGTTAACGATAGTCATCAGCATAAATAGAAATAAATACTTTAAATAGATCACGCTGTTTGCAATGACTCTATATAATATATGAGTTTCACTTTTTGGGTTTCTGTAGCTGCACAGCAGAGATCCCGAGCCTTGCATTCGGAAGTCTCCCATTCCTCTCCGGCCACAGAGGAGGCTGCTCAGCAGAATTGTTGATTCAGGCACTCTGCTCAGACCAGCTCTGTAGGTTTGGTTGCTGCTGCCACCTCTGGTCCAGCTATAGCAACGCATGCTGGTCAGCAGCGAGCTGCTCCAGGGTCTAAGTCCTCCTTTCGGTCCACTGAGCATGCTCTTGGGACGATCTCTCATTGGAGGTCAGAGGTCACGTGATCAGGTTCTTCTCCAGCTCGGATTGGACCACCAGGAGGGTCAAGAAGGTCCCGGAAGGATGCTGCTATAAAAGAGCCGCATGGCCGCACGGCCATGCGCTAGTATAGACTCTTATGCTGATTTGTGTGTATGATGATGGATGCATGTATCTGGTGACTGACTCATTAAGACTCCCCTCCCTTTGATACGCATGTTGGTTAGGGATTCAGAGTGAGAGTCAGCGCCAATGGGTGGCTATGTTCAAGCCACTGTGCTCCCAGTAGTCTACGCACAATAGCATCCTACTGTGCCTCCCTGCTACGGGCCCTGTCGTACCGCACCAGTTAACTGTGACTGCTGTGGGACGCCGTGCGCACCTGTAGTGCTTTCCTACCCGTCCTGGGTGGTTAGTGGTGTCCGCCGAAGCGGCACTGTGTGCACTTGGTGCGATTAAATATATTATTATCTTTTGCTGGCACCGCAGCCGCCGGGCCGAGAGCTGATGGTCTAGAGGAGCTCTTGTCCGGCGTCTCTAGGACAGGGCTCTGTGACCCTAATTAGCGCTCACTCAGCCAAGCTCTGTGAGTTCAACAGGCTCCGGCATTTGTTTCAGCGGCTCTGTGGAGTAACAGACTTCGCCTCTATTCACACTGGGTGAAGTTAACCCATGTGTAAGCAAGCGTTTAGCCACCATCTTGTTCCGCCATTACTCAGCAGCAGGTTCCATCTCTGCACGGTGGACCCCGGGCTGCGAACGCACCTCATATCTCCTTTCTTATTATTTGGTGCGTTCCGCAGTCCCTAACAATTACTATACTGCAGGTAACTAAATTATATTAAAATGCAAATAATAGTAATAGTACTATTATATAATATATCGCACAGGTAAATCACTATTATATTTGGCAAATCAGTTAAAATGTTTCCCTATAGTACTGATCCACAGCAAAAGCCTTTAGGGTTTAAAACAAACCACGTGATTCATGAGACACTGTAGAAAGATGAAAGACAACTTGATATTAATGCAGACACTATCTTATCACACTCTCCTTCTGAAAAACACATCATCAGGATTTTACCTAAATTCCAATAATAAAAAGAAAAGGGGGGACAGTATGTCAAAACAGAAATTTGCCTTCAAGGCTTAATATAGTGAGATTCAGAGCCAGTTACTGGTAAAAACAGTTATCTACATATTAAATTGACTTTTGTGAAATAATTACTTGTTTTACATGTAACATTAAAAAACACTGCACATCATAATGCTATCAAGTTTCCTGTCCTCACCTCACTGAAATGACATCCCTTGTCTTTCCCAGGTTTCTAGGGACCTGATGTGCAGATAGTCTGATTACTCTGTAATTCTCTGCCATTTTTTTTCTGCGCAGCAGCACAGTCCTTAAGTTTAAAACTTCCCAGTTCTATCAAATTATCATTCACCCACAGTGACCTCACTTCTCGATTTAGCTCAAGGACACTGTAAGAGGGATAGAAGAAATTCTAGGTATTAAATGTTCTTACAAAATTCATTCTATCGCTACAGGCTATGCAAGCAGATAATCAGTCAGATTTGGGCTTAATGAACAAGCATGGACGATAATCGCTTAATGTAAATTGACTAAAGACCAACAAAAACGTTAGCTGATTGTGCCCATAATTTTTGTGCGTGTGCGAAACATGTTAAAAAGCAATTAAATGTTTGAAACAAATTCAATATTCAATAACTTAGAAACCATACTAAACATTATTAATAGGAATTTCTGCTTGTGCAAAAAATACCTTAAGACTGATATGAATTAAGTACCGTAATATACAATTGTCTATTTCACCAATATATCAGTATTTTTTCAATTTAGAAGCTGAAAGATGCTTTTTTAATAGGTTAGTGTTATTATTAGTAAGCCTCCAAGGCACATTACTATGCTTATCAACCATGTTAACCTTTTGGTTCATGATATCATAAATCTTCTGTGGTAGCCAAGTTCAGAAGGCAAAGAAAGAGTTAAAAGATAATACCTATTAGCGATCTTGTGACTCTGATTTTGGGAGCAGGAAAACAGATATCACACACCAAACAATGTACACCTTTTAATGAGGCTGACATCTTTGGACGAGGTGACACAATTTGCATATTTTCTGAACGTGAGACTTTATTAGTGTGAACCATGAGGACAGATGTGCCCCAGCAGAGCTGCCACCTTAGACAACCTGCTGTGTTATTATCACCCGATTATGTCACAGACTTCAGTGATTGCTCTTAGCTTGCCATGAACTGTTGACATAGGTGACACTGCCTACAAATGCCACTGTAAAAACAATCCATGTAATATCGTGGTCATATATCAGGGACTAAACTAGCCATGACTGAAGAGGTGGGAGATGAAGGGCACAGTGATGTCCGCTCGCAATATCATTGAAAAGTAGTTAGAATGTAATAAACATTTGGGTGTATTTACATAGTATTTTGTTGCTACTTATTCTAAGACCATTTTACCTATTACTTGTAACCAACTAGAAGTCATAATAAACCTAAAAAACTGGTCAATTTTAGCATATTGTGGAAAAGTTTAAAAAAATATACACAATATGGTATTCTGACAAAATTTATTAAATCGTGGTGTCACAAAAGTTATCTGACCTAATCATCAGAGACGGTTTCATTAATTTATTACACTGGTATACAGTGATTTTGATACAAACAATGTCTGAACAGTTTCATATTAAGTTTATGGTGCTGATTAAGAATATGACTACTATTTTGCCAGATTAGCTCTAGTTTCTGAGATATTTAATTAATTAATTACAGTAGAATTCTGGCTTCAAAAACTCATTTTTATAGCATTGTGAAACTAAAAATTGAAATACAAAATCATTATATGGGATATTTTATTATCTAAGACATTGTTAAAGAGTCAAAAGACCAAAAGCTATTGCATTTGATATCACAGACAAGTTGCATTTGGGGAATGTATTAATTTTCATGGATAAATTATCTAAAAAACTAGAACCAATTCAGCAAAATAATTGGATTTTTTTAATTCAGCACCCCAAATTACCTTAAATGCATTCAAAAAACCTTGCCACCAGAAAAAAAATTTTTGCAGACCTGTGTTATCAGTCTTAGGCCTCATTCAGTCATCTGTTGTGTCATATACATGTTTGTCTGCGCTTTTCTTTGGTGGAACACATACCTTATAGTCTTTGGAGCTGTTCACATGTCCTTGCTTTTATTTGCAGACCGAGTGGTCAGCAAAAAATCACAAATACCTGTCCATTTTTTATCTGATTTAAAATGGTAATCGCGGACTGTCTGTGATTGCCATGCAAGAGTTTTGTACTGTAGATAGATAAAAATATGTCAGTGTGCTTTCTAATCAGTGCTCTGCATGCTTATTTTTCTGTACTTGTATTTATTGTTTAAATAAATAAATAGTGTGGGGTACTCTTTACTTTTCATAACCAGCTGGGAACAGGCCAATAGCCATAAAGGTTCTCAGGCTATTAATATCAGTTCACAGCTCTTTGCTTAGCCTTTACTGGCTATAATAGGGGGCACCCCCCAAAAATAATGATGTGGGGTATCCCCTATATTTACTAATCAGCAAAGGTTAAACAAACAGCTGTGGACAGATATTAATAGCCTAGGAAGGGGCCATGGATATTCGCCCCCTTCCAGACTAAGAACATCAGTTCTCAGCTTCCCCAGAAATGGTGCATCCATTCGACACCTCATAGTCAAATTTAATAAGCACATCGAAAGAGTAAAGTTCTTTAATTGAAGTAAACACTCCCCGACGCTCTTTTACCCATTTATTCACCAAAAATAAAAATGAACAAAAGCAAAGTTATACTCACTTATCCACTGATAATAGATTAATTCCCAAATCCCGGATGATTTGGTGAGCAGTTTCCTTAGTAATGCAACTGCTCTCTGCAACAACTGGAAAACACTGAACTGCCTCTCTATTGCCTAACTCCTGGCTTTGATGCCAGTGAACATAAAACAGCTGACATCAACCCCACAAATATTACCCCACTTGCCACCACACCAGGGCAAGTGGGAAAATCAGAGTCTAAGCATCAGAATTTGCTATTAATATCAGCCCACAGCTATCTGTTTAGCCTTTGTTGGCTAGTACATATAGGGGACCATACACCAATTTTTCGTCTGTCACGTGTACCTTATCTAGTATTTCTGTTTGGTTCTATAATTTTGTTGGATAAGTGTAACTAAACTTTTTTGTTAACAGTACTTGTGTCTAAAATGTATGGTAAATGAAAAAGTAGTACTGGCTATAAATGTGGTAGTGTGAGAAAAAAAACTTACAAATGCTGTGGAGACACGGGGGATCAGCGGGCACCCTGGTCCACTAGCCCAAAGCACATGGACCAGAGATCATCCCACCGAACACCAGCTTTCTTTTTAACATAGGTGTAATGCTACTCAGACAACACAGGGTGAGGCTAAAACAGTGTGGCAATGCTTTATTGAATCACAAAACAGGCAGATATCATGTAGAACAGTCACAGCAAATTAGCCAAGATGGTGCACATTACAGAGTCTCACCCTTCCGCTGACTTGCTGGGATAAGAGCAGCAGTTACTCCTGAGCTTCCAGGGCTGATTACCCCACCTGTGTCATGCACAGAGAGGAGGTAATGACACGTTTAGGAAGATGACAGCCCATTCAGGTAAAAGGCCAGTTGACCAAAGGGTCACAACCTGGCTTCCTCAAATATCTCCATGGAACCAGGGGATCTCATGCCTGACTTTCACAGATGTATCCATGGTTCAGCGATGGTCAATGGAGCAGATCTGTATTCTTTCAGCCGAGGCCATGGTACCCTAAGCTGGCATCCTGTAGAACAGGCGTGGGCAATTAATTTTCACGAGGGGCCACATGCGAGACCGAGACTGTTGTTGAGGGCCGAACACATAGATGAAATTAATTCTGCTCAATATTAATAGCAATATATTATTATATTACTGATAATTCAATTAATATTAATTGTATCACTTAATATTAAGCAGAATTAAGTCTGCTGACATCCCCTATATATCATTTGAACCCAAGTACAGCCCCTTCTTTATATCGTATCGTATCATATGAGCCCCCATAGCCCCTTATATACTGTAAGTTCCCCATACAGGCCCTTATAGACTGTAAGAGCCCCCACACAGCCTCTCTATACACAGCATGAGTCCTACACAGCCTTAATATATACAGCATGAGCCCCACAGAGCCTCCCCATATACATTATGAGCCCCACACAGCCTCCTCATACGAAGCATGAGCCCCACACAGCCTCCCCCAAATGCATCATGAGCCACGCACACCTTCTCCGATTTGCAACATGAACCCCCCACAACCCCTTTTATATTGTAAGAGCCCCCCACAGGCCCTTATATACTGTATGAGTCCCCACACAGTGCCTTATATACTGTAAGAGCCCACACACAGCCTCTCTATATACAGCATGAGAGCTACAAAGCCTCCATATATGCAGCAGGAGCCCCACACAGCCTCCCCATATACAGAAGGAGCCCCAAATAGCTTCCCCATATGCAGCATGAGCCCCACAAAGCCTCCCCATACACAGAATGAGCCCCACAAAACCTCCCACATATGCAGCATGAGCTCTAAACAGCCTCCCTTTAATGAAACATGAGCCCCACACAACCTCCCCCATATGCAGCATGAGTCCCAGACAGCCTCTCCCATATGCAGCGTGAGCCCCACACATCCTTCCCCATATGCAGCATGAGCCCCACACAACCTTCCCATATATTGCATGAGCCCCACACAGCCTCCCTATATATTGCATGAGCCCCATACAGCCTTGCTAGATATACTGCAAAAGCCATACACATATACAGTCATGTCCAAAAGTATTGACACCCCTGCAATTCTGTCAGATAATACTCAGTTTCTTCCTGAAAATGATTGCAAACACAAATTCTTTGGTATTATTATCTTCATTTAATTTGTCTTAAATGAAAAAACACAAAGGAGAATGAAGCAAAAAGCAAAACATTGATCATTTCACACAAAACTCCAAAAATGGGCCGGACAAAAGTATTGGCACCCTCAGCCTAATACTTGGTTGCACAACCTTTAGCCAAAATAACTGCGACCAACTGCTTCCGGTAACCATCAATGAGTTTCTTACAATGCTCTGCTGGAATTTTAGACCATTCTTCTTTGGCAAACTACTCCAGGTCCCTGATATTTGAAGGGTGCCTTCTCCAAACTGCCATTTTTAGATCTCTCCACAGGTGTTCTATGGGATTCAGGTCTGGACTCATTGCTGGCCACCTTAGAAGTCTCCAGTGCTTTCTCTCAAACCATTTTCTAGTGCTTTTTGAAGTGTGTTTTGGGTTATTGTCCTGCTGGAAGACCCATGACCTCTGAGGTAGACCCAGCTTTCTCACACTGGGCCCTATATTATGCTGCAAAATTTGTTGGTAGTCTTCAGACTTCATAATGCCATGCACACGGTCAAGCAGTCCAGTGCCAGAGGCAGCAAAGCAACCCCAAAACATCAGGGAACTTCTGCCATGCTTGACTGTAGGGACCGTGTACTTTTCTTTGAATGCCTCTTTTTTCTCCTGTAAACTCTATGTTGATGCTTTTGCCCTAAAAGCTCTACTTTTGTCTCATCTGACCGGAGAACATTCTTCCAAAATGTTTTAGGCTTTTTCAGGTAAGTTTTGGCAAACTCCAGCCTGGCTTTTTTATGTCTCGGGGTAAGAAGTGGAGTCTTCCTGGGTCTCCTACCATACAGTCCCTTTTCATTCAGATGCCGACGGATAGTACGGGTTGACACTGTTGTACCCTCGGACTGCAGGGCAGCTTGAACTTGTTTGGATGTTAGTGGAGGTTCTTTATCCAACATCCGCACAATCTTGCATTGAAATCTCTTGTCAATTTTTCTTTTCCGGCCACATCTAGAGAGGTTAGCCACAGTGCCATGGGCTTTAAACTTCTTGATGACACTGCGCACGGTAGACACAGGAACATTCAGGTCTTTGGAGATGGACTTGTAGCCTTGATATTGCTCATGCTTCCTCACAATTTGGTTTCTCAAGTCCTCAGACAGTTCTTTGGTCTTCTTTTTTTCTCCATGCTCAATGTGGTACACACAAGGACACAGGACAGAGGTTGAGTCAACTTTAATCCATGTCAACTGGCTGCAAGTGTGATTTAGTTATTGCCAACACCTGTTAGGTGCCACAGGTAAGTTACAGGAGCTGTTAATTACACAAATTAGAGAAGCATCACATGATTTTTCGAACAGTGCCAATACTTTTGTCCACCCTCTTTGTTATGTTTGGTGTGGAATTATATCCAATTTGGCTTTAGGACAATTCTTTTTGTGTTTTTTCATTTAAGACAAATTAAATGAAGATAATAATACCAAAGAATTTGTGTTTGCAATCATTTTCAGGATGAAACTGAGTATTATCTGACAGAATTGCAGGGGTGTCAATACTTTTGGCCATGACTGTATACTGTATATCGTATCGTATCGTATGAGCCCCCTTTAGCCCCTTATAAACCATAAGAGCCCCACACAGGCCCTTATAGACTGTAAGAGCCCCAACACAGCCTCCTGTTATGATTGGGTCACCGAGGAGGAGAGCAAGCCGAAGCTAAGCCACAGAAAACTAGAGTGGTTGGTAACTAAACGGATTGCAGACCCCTGATCCTATCCACACAACTAGCAGTAGCCGTGAAGCGTGCCTATGATGGTCCTAGATGCCTCGGCACAGCCAGAGAGCTAACTAAGCTTAAAGCAAGAAAGGGGAAATCTAAACTGCCCCAGAGCAGACCCCAAAGGAATAGATAGCCCCCAAACATATATTGTCGGTGAGACAAGATGAAACACAAATGCAGGCAGGAAAATAGGCTGACGAGGCCTACACTGACTAGACAGGATAGGAAAGGAAAGACACTGTCTGCAATCACGCAAAAAACCCTGCAAAAAAGTCCAACACATCTGATGCAAAAAATACTGAAGTTGCACGACTTCGCCCACTATATCAGCACTCTGGTATATTCTGAAAGCAGAGCAAAAAGAGGCCACTCTAATAAGGGACAAAAACAAACTGGCACAAACAGTAACATATGGATGGTGATTCAGCACAGCCCCAGCCAGAGCTGGCTGACCACACAAAACTGAGATAGACAAAACCAGATCAAATGTAAACAGAATAGCAAATGAACACTTAGCTGAACATGCAGGGACTGAGCTGGAAACTAAGACCTCAGGAAGCAGGAAAAAATCACCAGCAGGGATAGAGGGAGTCGGCTATCTTAAATCCCAGTCTGAAACCCCAGATCTCCAATCGTCATCCTCATTATCAGGTGGCAAGCCTCTGTTAATCAGATCAGCTCCATTACCTCCAGTAACCAGCAGAGGGAGCCCAGAAAGAGAACTTGCAACCCCTCTGTCAATTTGACCAGCTCCACTACCTTCAGCAATAACCAGAGGGAGGCCAGAAAGCGAATTCACAACAGCCTCCCTATATACAGCATGAGTCCTACACAGCCTTAATATATACAGCATGAGCCCCACAGAGCCTCCCCATATACATAATGAGCCCCACACAGCCTCCTCATACGAAGCATGAGCCCCACACAGCCTCCTCATACGAAGCATGAGCCCCAAGGAGCCTCTCCATATGCTGCATGAAGCATGGTCTTTTTTCACTTGCTTACCACTAATCACTTGTACTCTTGTCACTTCCAAAGCTGCAGCAACTATTCTTGTACATCATATCTTATACTCCAGTCACATCTACTGCTGCAATCATTATATGATGCTATTTACTCAAGTCACCTCAAGAGCTGCATTTATTATTCTGATGTTTCGTCATATCATATAATCCAGTCACCTCTCTATCCTTTTATTTTTGTGTGTGTGTGTTTCTTAGGCCTCCTTCACACATTCGTATAAAAAACACACAGTACATGAAAAATTGCTACTGGTGTCGTCAGTTTACCATCAGTGTTTGGTTCGTGCATCAGTTTTTACCATCGTTGGTTTTCTGGTAAGGATAAAGAAACAAATTACAAAGCTTTGCAATGATAAAAACGGACAGCACACAGATTGAGAGCAGGTTCACTCTGAGCACTGGTGATAGACTTAAAAACATTTGTAGACACTGTGGTGAATGTTATACTGTCTGCAACTGTATGCAAAATGATTGCTTTAGAGGTGGGATAGTGATGGTCTGAGGAAGCATATCCTTCACCAACATTCACGTGATTGACTGGTTTACATTCCTGGAAGAAGCCCTTAGAGACATTATCAGATCTTACACAGTAGTGGGCCCTGGGCTCCTCTTGGCACAGGACAATGCCTTAATTGGTCATAGTATATAGACAATTACTGGAAGACAATAGCATTGATGCCAACTGGGCCTCATGTTCCCTATACCTAAATCATACTGAGAACCTCAGACACATTTTGTACCAGTGCATCTGGGATAAGATCACACAAGACACAATCCGCTATTATATGAGGAGCATGGCCACGCATTGTCTGGAGTGCATAAGGGTATGTGGGGGACATAAACAATACTGAGTCACATTTGGAGTTGCCATGATGAAACTCCTGTAGATTGGATCAACCTGTCATTTCATTACTTTAATTAGATTTTTAGGAAGACTACATTCAATTTGTTGATGAGTTCAGGTTCCAATCATTTTGTGGTCAATGAATTGGACAATTTACATCAACAAAGACCATTTATTCATTGAGAGCCGAAGTGTGATTTAACTGTTAGCTTCATTTTTTTTTTATTAAGGGAATTATATAAAACTATATTTTTCTTCTTACAAAAGTTAAAGTAAAAAGATTTTGGAAATGAATTAATCATAATTCATATGGGTCCTGAATTATTAATTTCCATACTATTTTTAGTATGAAGTTCTCTCCATAAATATACCTGATTCTCCCCTGTTAATGATTCTGAGAAATGTTAGTAAAATGGAGATCTATGGACATACAATATAGATTTTTCAAGAAACCTCTCATTCCGTTCTCTGCTGGAAGCATACAATACAAAATACTGGAGCAACAGGCCTGAAACCATTAAACGTTCAAGTCTCTGCTTTTGGTGCATTGACTGGACATACAGTATTGCACTTATGAATGAGAATAAACAGCAGAAATGAAAGCATGAACAGATTATATGGAGCAATAAAACTGAGGTCAATACATTATTACCAAAATATGGATGGAGTGTTCTAAGCTGAAAATAAAATAAAGAAATAAAACTAATATTATCTATACTTTGTAAAATAAGTATATTCTAAGGAACGAGAGTACATCAAAATCATATGGCCTCACAGGAAAAGTTCTATTTGGGCTTCTTTCCATTCGCGCCCAAAAAATATCCATCTAAGTATGGGTCACGGTGCATAGGCACAGTCACAGTAGGGCATTCCTCCCAACTTTTAAAGACAAAAATGGGGACATATATTGTGTTACTTATACAATAACTTTGAACCTATTAAAGCCTCTTAGGATTGTCATCCACATCAATAACCTTTTCATGACTCCCATAGAGTATGCCAATGAAAATGCCCCTTACACATGATATGACAGCCCCAGCCAAGAATGATGCCCCCACAGTGCCCCCAACATAGTATCATGTTATCACAATACCCCAATAAAGTATGAATGCCACCCACAGAGTATGATGTATCCACAGTTCCTTCATACATTATGGGGCTCCCAAATTGACCATCAACCCACAGTATTGTATTCCCACAGTTACTTCCAAACACATTATGAGACCCCCCAGTAATAATCTAAAATGCATTATGATGCCCCCCTACACACAGTATAATGTTCCCAGAACCCCCACACGGTATGATGGCCACCAAAGCACTCCAAGCAGCATGATGACTCCCACAGCCCTCTGCACACTATTATGGCAATCCCCAAACAGTATGATGGCTTCCACAGCCCCCGCCACAAAGTAAAATAAAATAATTAAAACTACTCACCTAGGACTGTTTTCCCAATGAGATGTTCTGGTTTGTACAGGGTAGAGACTGGGGCATAATCTTGTGACATTCACAGCTCTTTGTTACACCACTGTATCTAACAGTATTTGTAGCTAATTAATAACAGCTAATAAACACACATAACAGTAAGATGTACATGTGTCCTTTACATATGTCACTTGCATTTGTATTCTTAGTACATATGTTAGTGAGTTCAGCATATGCCCATTGTGTGTGCATCTCTCTGTTGGGAGTGTGCCCATTTAGGGCAGAGCAAGAGAACCCAAGTTGAATGGCAGAAATGGGGTACTTGGAGCTAAAACTCACTAGAACAAAAGCACTAGAACTGAGGTGACACCCAGAGAGTCCTAACAGATCATTGTTGATACTAAGAGTCCTAGCAGATGAAAGATGGAGGCTCCTCACTTAAAGCTAAGACTTAAGGGGGCTTTACACATAGCGATATCGCTAGCAATATCGCTAAAGCGTCACCGATTTTGTGACGCAGCAGCGATATTGCTAGCGTTATCGCTATGTGTGATACTTACCTCCGACCGGCTCCCCGCTGGCTATCGCTGATCACGCGAGATCGTCATCATCGCCGCGTCTGAAAGGTAAGTAATGACCGCTGCTGCGTCGCTACGTCGCTGGGAGATCTGCCTGTGTCAGGTCACTAGCGACCATTTAGCGATGCACCAGCGATCCTGACCGGGTCGTATCGTGGTCGGGATCGCTGGTGCATCGCTAAATGTAATGGGGGCTTTAGACTTTCTGGCTGTAAAACATGGGCTTATCAGGAGGAGTTTCCCAATCTCCCCAATATGCAGAGGCATATCAGAGATGGACTGCAAAGAATAAATGGGCTGCAGAGAAATGTAACCTGAGATAACCTGGTCTGAAGTAGAGGCAATGTCCAGAGTGTAATGGCCTGCAGAAAAAACAGCCTGTTGCAGAGGGTAAATTAGTACCTGAAGATGGAGGTCAATCTTGTCCTGTGCACCTTACTCTCTGGAGACAGGTGATGGATGAAGGGTCTGGAGAAATTGCTATATCTGTAGAGATCTTTGATGTGGCATGTGTTGCGGGCATAAGCAGATTATGGGTGCCTACTCATTTGCGAGAAAAAAATGTTCCAATATCAAGACCGAAAAACGGATGAGTGCCATGCGAGTGTCATGCAAGTACAATGTGATTTTTCTCACATAGCATCTGTATGGCATCTGTATGACATGCGTATGCAATGTGTTTTTTTTCTCTGCAACTATTTTTCTACAATCATTTACAGAACCATTTACAGTGTTCTATGCCACAGAATGGTAAGGTATCTGTAAGAAAAGGACAGTCCGTATGCCGTCCGATTTTTTTTTTCTCGCATCCATTGACTTGCATTGGCAAGTCTTGTCCGAGATATGCAGCAAATCGCAGCATGTTGCAATTTTTTTCTCAGTCCGATTTCAGGTGAGAAAAAAAATTGCAGATGAGATGTAACTCACTGAATAACATTGGTCCGAGTGCAATACGACTTTTTTCTCAGATTGCACTCGTCCGTTTTTCTCACAAATGAGTATAAGCCCTACGAGAGCAACCTGGGCTGCCGTCTGAGACCCAAGTCTTTGAGGGGGGGTGACAGCCAGATTGCCCTCATGATAACGTTTTGTATACCACCATCATGGAGCATATCTCCGGACAGGGAGCTTTTCGCTTTGTTGCCAGCAATACAGAATGGCAGCATAGGAGGTAGTTCCCGATGCTTTTTCTGTGACTTACCTCAGATGACTCACTAGAAATGGTGGCTGTATACAGCGGTGCAGTGTTGGGGGATTTCTTATTCAGGAAACAAATACAGCTGTGGCCAAGAGTATTGACACCCCTGCAATTCTGTCAGATAATACTCAGTTTCTTCCTGAAAATGAATGCAAACACAAATTCTTTGGTATTATTATCTTCATTTAATTTGTCTTAAATGAAAAAACACAAAAGAGAATGAAGCAAAAAGCAAAACATTGATCATTTCACACAAAACTCCAAAAATGGGCCAGACAAATGTATTGGCACCCTCAGCCTAATACTTGGTTGCACAACCTTTAGCCAAAATAACCGCTTCCGGTAACCATCAATGAGTTTCTTACAATGCTTTGCTGGAAAAAATTGATTAGTACATTCTTACAGACATAGGTACTTAGAGTTGAATAGCATAAAATTTGCTTTGCGATTTGTTACACTACTTATTAGTGTTGAGCATTCCGATACCGCAAGTATCGGGTATCGGCCGATACTTGCTGTATCGGAATTCCGATACCGACTTCCGATATTTTTTCAATATCGGAATTCGGCATCGGAATCGGAATTCAAAGTTGATTGACAGACTGACGTCATCATGATGCGCGGTGTGTGCGCATCATGATGCGCCGTCATTTCGGGCCTTCCGGGGGTCTCTGCCGGCCTGCCGGGGGGCTGTGCCGGCCTGCCGGGGGGCTGTGTGGACTGCCCGGGGTCTGTACCGGCCTGCCGGGGGGCTGTGCCGGCCTGCCGGTGGTCTGTGCACCCTGTGGGGGTCTGTACCGGCCTGCCGGGGGGCTGTGCCGGCCTGCCGGTGGTCTGTGCACCCTGTGGGGGTCTGTACCGGCCTGCCGGGGGGCTGTGCCGGCCTGCCGGGGGGCTGTGCTGATGTCCGGGGGTCTGTGCAAGCATCGTCCGATGGGACTACAAGTCCCATCGGGCGATGCCTGCTACCATGACAGTGATTGACACATTAGCCAATGATGGGACAGTAGTAGTCCCATCATCCGGCTAATGTGTTAAATGTTAAAAAAAAAAAAAAAAAAAAAAAAAAAAATACTACATACATACTACATGCATGCTACATACATACTACATACTACATACATACTACATATATACTACATACATACTACATGCTACATACATACTACATGCATGCTACATACATACTACATGCATGCTACATACATACTACATACATACTACATACATACTACATACATACTACATACATACTACATGCATGCTACATACATACATGCTACATACATACTACATGCATGCTACATACATACTACATGCTACATACATACTACATATATACCACATACATACATACTACATACACTCACTGGCCACTTTATTAGGTACACCATGCTAGTAACGGGTTGGACCCCCTTTTGCCTTCAGAACTGCCTCAATTCTTCGTGGCAGAGATTCAACAAGGTGCTGGAAGCATTCCTCAGAGATTTTGGACCATATTGACATGATGGCATCACACAGTTGGCGCAGATTTGTCGGCTGCACATCCCTGATGCGAATCTCCCGTTCCACCACATCCCAAAGATGCTCTATTGGATTGAGATCTGGTGACTGAGGAGGCCATTTGAGTACAGTAAACTCATTGTCATGTTCAAGAAACCAATCTGAGATGATTCGAGCTTTATGACATGGCGCATTATCCTGCTGAAAGTAGCCATCAGATGTTGGGTACATTGTGGTCATAAAGGGATGGACATGGTCAGCAACAATACTCAGGTAGGCTGTGGCGTTGCAACGATGCTCAATTGGTACCAAGGGGCCCAAAGAGTGCCCAGAAAAAATTCCCCACACCATGACACCACCACCACCAGCCTGAACCGTTGATACAAGGCAGGATGGATCCATGCTTTCATGTTGTTTACGCCAAATTCTGACCCTACCATCCGAATGTCGCAGCAGAAATCGAGACTCATCAGACCAGGCAACGTTTTTCCAATCTTCTACTGTCCAATTTCGATGAGCTTGTGCAAATTGTAGCCTCAGTTTCCTGTTCTTAGCTGAGAGGAGTGGTACCCAGTGTGGTCTTCTGCTGCTGTAGCCCATCTGCCTCAAAGTTCGACGCACTGTGCGTTCAGAGATGCTCTTCTGCCTACCTTGGTTGTAACGGGTGGCAATTTGAGTCACTGTTGCCTTTCTATCAGCTCGAACCAGTCTGCCCATTCTCCTCTGACCTCTGGCATCAACATGGCATTTCCGGCCACAGAACTGCCGCTCACTGGATTTTTTTTCTTTTTCGGACCATTCTCTGTAAACCCTAGAGATGGTTGTGCGTGAAAATCCCAGTAGATCAGCAGTTTCTGAAATACTCAGACCAGCCCTTCTGGCACCAACAATCATGCCACGTTCAAAGGCACTCAAATCACCTTTCTTCCCCATACTGATGCTCGGTTTGAACTGCAGGAGATTGTCTTGACCATGTCTACATGCCTAAATGCACTGAGTTGCCGCCATGTGATTGGCTGATTAGAAATTAAGTCTTAACACACAGTTGGACAGGTGTACCTAATAAAGTGGCCAGTGAGTGTATATACTACATACATACTACATATATACTACATACATACTACATACATGCTACATACATGCTACATACATACTACATACATGCTACATACATGCTACATACATGCTACATGCATGCTACATACATACCACATACATACTACATACATACTACATACATACTACATACATGCTACATACTACATACATACTACATACATGCTACATACATGCTACATACATACTACATACATGCTACATACATGCTACATACATGCTACATACATGCTACATGCATGCTACATACATACCACATACATACTGCATACATAACACATACATACTACATACATGCTACATACTACATACATACTACATACATACTACATGCATGCTACATACATACTACATGCCACATACATACCACATACATACTACATACATACTACATACATACTACATGCTACATACATACTACATATATACTACATGCATTCTACATACATACTACATGCTACATACATACCACATACATACTACATACATGCTACATATATACTACATGCATGCTACATACATACTACATGCTACATACATACCACATACATACTACATACATGCTACATACATACTACATACATACTACATGCTACATACATACCACATATATACTACATACATACTACATACAATACATTCATACAATACATACATAGACATACAGTACATATAACATAGAGTAACATACTTACCAATACTTGTCACATTGTTCCCCGAAGCCATTGTCGTCTACGGAATAAATATTAACATAACAAACCACAAAAATACTCACCCACGATCCGAAGCAGTCCACGAGTGTGTCCCACGACGATCTTGGGTAGAGAACTGCAGCATCAGATGATGCTGCCGTTCTCTACTGGCTGCAGGAATCCAATGACGGAAGGTAGGTATCCTTCCGCACTGTATTCCTCCGCCACTTAAAAAAAAAAAGTCCCTAGTCTCACTTTATGCCATTGCTGCGTGGGAAATTCCCACACAGCAATGGCATAAAGTGAGACTAGGGACTTTTTTTTTTTTTAAGTGGCGGAGGAATACAGTGCGGAAGGATACCTACCTTCCGTCATTGGATTCCTGCAGCCCGTAGAGAACGGCAGCAACAGCTGATGCTGCAGTTCTCTACCCAAGATCGTCGTGGGACACACTCGTGGACTGCTTCGGATCATGGGTGAGTATTTTTGTGGTTTGTTATGTTAATATTTATTCCGTAGACGACAATGGCTTCGGGGAACAATGTGACAAGTATTGGTAAGTATGTTACTCTATGTTATATGTACTGTATGTCTATGTATGTATTGTATGAATGTATTGTATGTATGTAGTATATATGTGGTATGTATGTAGCATGTAGTATGTATGTAGTATGTATGTAGCATGCATGTAGCATGCAGTATGTATGTAGCATGCATGTAGTATATATGTAGTATGTATGTGGTATGTATGTAGCATGTAGTATGTATGTAGCATGCATGTAGTATGTATGTAGCATGCATGTAGTATATATGTAGTATGTATGTAGCATGTAGTATGTAGCATGCATGTAGTATATATGTAGTATGTATGTAGCATGTAGTATGTATGTAGCATGCATGTAGTATATATGTAGTATGTATGTAGCATGTAGTATGTATGTAGCATGTATGTAGCATGCATGTAGTATGTATGTAGTATGTATGTAGCATGTAGTATGTATGTAGCATGCATGTAGTATGTATGTAGCATGCATGTAGTATGTATGTAGCATGCATGTAGTATGTATATGGTATGTATGTAGCATGTAGTATGTAGCATGCATGTAGTATATATGTGGTATGTATGTAGCATGCATGTAGCATGTATGTAGTATGTATGTAGTATATATGTAGTATGTATGTAGCATGTAGTATGTATGTAGCATGCATGTAGTATATATGTAGTATGTATGTAGCATGTAGTATGTATGTAGCATGCATGTAGTATATATGTAGTATGTAGCATGTAGTATGTATGTAGCATGCATGTAGTATATATGTAGTATGTAGCATGTAGTATGTATGTAGCATGCATGTAGTATATATGTGTTATGTATGTAGCATGTAGCATGCATGTAGTATGTATGTAGTATATATGTGGTATGTATGTAGCATGCAGTATGTATGTAGCATGCATGTAGTATATATGTAGTATGTATGTTGCATGTAGTATTTATGTAGTATGAATGTAGCATGTATGTAGTATGTAGTATGAATGTAGCATGTATGTAGTATGTAGTATGAATGTAGCATGTATGTAGTATGCATGTTGTATGTATGTAGCATGTAATTTTTTTTTTTACATTTAACACATTAGCCGGATGATGGGACTACTACTGTCCCATCATTGGCTAATGTGTCAATCACTGTCATGGTAGCAGGCATCGCCCGATGGGACTTGTAGTCCCATCGGACGATGCCTGCACAGACCACCGGCAGGCCGGCACAGCCCCCCGGCAGGCCGGCACAGCCCCCCGGAGCCTGCACAGCCCCCCGGCAGGCCGGCACAGCCCCCCGGAGCCTGCACAGACCACCGGCAGGACGGCACAGCCCCCCGGCAGGCCGGCACAGCCCCCCGGCAGGCCGGCACAGACCACCGGAGCCTGCACAGACCCCCTGGCAGGCCGGCACAGCCCCCCGAAAGGCCCGTACAGACCCCAGAGAGGCTGTACAAGGGCAGGAAAGGGTTTTTCTTATTCCGATACCGGAAGTCCCATAGACTTGAATGGGACTTCCGGTATCGGAATCGGCGATACCGATACTTTTTTTAAAGATCGGCCGATACCATCCGATACGATACTTTGAAGTATCGGACGGTATCGCTCAACTCTACTACTTATACAACACGTATGTTTGCCTGTCTAATTCCCCACTTTGTGGGGTATCCCTGTCTTTCGTTTTGTTCTGTACCCTTTTCCCCTTCCCTCAAAAAATTCTAAAATGAATAATAAAAAAATATTGAAACACAATGCTTTGCTGGAATTTTAGACCATTCTTCTTTGGCAAACTGCTCCAGGTCCCTGATATTTGAAGGGTGCTTTCTCCAAACTGCCATTTTTAGATCTCTCCACAGGTGTTCTATGGGATTCAGGTCTGGACTCATTGCTGGCCACCTTAGAAGTCTCCAGTGCTTTCTCTCAAACCATTTTCTAGTGCTTTTTGAAGTGTGTTTTGGGTCATTGTCCTGCTGGAAGACCCATGACCTTTGAGGGAGACCCAGGTTTCTCACACTGGGCCCTACATTATGCTGCAAAATTTGTTGGTAGTCTTCAGACTTCATAATGCCATGCACACGGTCAAGCAGTCCAGTGCCAGAGGCAGCAAAGCAACCCCAAAACATCAGGGAACCTCCGCCCTGTTTGACTGTAGGGACCGTGTGTTTTTCTTTGAATGCCTCTTTTTTTCTCCTGTAAACTCTATGTTGATGCCTTTGCCCAAAAAGCTCTACTTTTGTCTCATCTGACCAGAGAACATTCTTCCAAAACGTTTTAGGCTTTTTCAGGTAAGTTTTGGCAAACTCCAGCCTGGCTTTTTTATGTCTCGGGGTAAGAAGTGGGGTCTTCCTGGGTCTCCTACCATACAGTCCCTTTTTATTCAGACGCCGACGGATAGTACGGGTTGACACTGTTGTACCCTTGGACTGCAGGGCAGCTTGAACTTGTTTGGATGTTAGTCGAGGTTCTTTATCCAACATCCGCACAATCTTGAGTTGAAATCTCTTGTCAATTTTTCTTTTCCGTCCACATCTAGGGAGGTTAGCCACAGTGCCATGGGCTTTAAACTTCTTGATGACACTGCGCACGGTACACACAGGAACATTCTGGTCTTTGGAGATGGACTTGTAGCCTTGAGATTGCTAATGCTTCCTCACAATTTGGTTTCTCAAGTCCTCAGACAGTTCTTTGGTTTTCTTTCTTTTCTCCATGCTCAATGTGATACACACAAGGACACAGGACAGAGGTTGAGTCAACTTTAATCCATGTCAACTGGCTGCAAGTGTGATTTAGTTATTGCCAACACCTGTTAGGTGCCACAGGTAAGTTACAGGTGCTGTTAATTACACAAATTAGAGAATCATCACATGATTTTTCGAACAGTGCCAATACTTTTGTCCACCCTATTTTTTATGTTTGGCGTGGAATTATATCCAATTTGGCTTTAGGACAATTCTTTTTGTGTTTTTTCATTTAAGACAAATTAAATGAAGATAATAATACCAAAGAATTTGTGTTTGCAATCATTTTCAGGAGGAAACTGAGTATTATCTGACAGAATTGCAGGGGTGTCAATACTTTTTGCCACAACTGTATGTACATACAGTGGGTATGGAAAGTATTCAGAACCCTTTAAATTTTTCACTCTTTGTTTCCATATGATATTTTAGTTTTTCTTTTTTAATAAATGTGCAAAAATTTCTACATTTCTGGTTTTTTTCCAGTCAAGATGGGGTGCAGCGTGTACAATAATGAGAAAAAAATTGAACATTTTTGAATTTACAAAATGGCTGCAATGAAACAAAGAGTGAAAAATCAGTGCGGCAACTCTGCAGAGATAAAGTCCCAGCATTGGGATGTCGACATGAAGGTTTAACAAGTTGGAAAATAAAAAGGCTGCAGTCAGATGAGAAGTCAATGGTTAGCTACTGGATGAAAATCTTTATTCTGCATGGGAGGACTTTCTAGGGGTGTATTTATACGGACTGACATGCAGTACTAAGCAACCGCCAATCAGTATACCATTATCGATCACCAGTAGTGTTGAGCATTCCGATACTGCAATATCAGGTATCGGCCGATATTCGCGGTATCGGAGTTCCGATACTGAGTTCCGATACTTTTAGAATATCGAATAACGGAATCGGAAGTTCCCATAATGCAATGAGCCAGTTTGATTTTATTCAGCCAATGAGGAATCCTAAGAAGTGTGGGCACATCCATGCATGTTAGGCATGTTAACTAATGGCATGGCTGTGATTGGCTGCTGAAATTATGTCATAATGCACTATAAAAGCCGCCACTCTGCTGTGAATTTACTTAGGGACAGGACGCTGCTGTTCTGACTCTGAGTGACAGTTTGAGCTAGGGATTTGCTTTATTGTGCTTTACCCAGGCTACTTTAGCAACCGCTGAGTGAGAAGCTTTCTTTTGCCTTGCAGCGCTGTTCACGGCTGTCTGCGAGGACTCTGTGTGTGAGTGCAGCTCACGCTGTAGTGTGTTCTGCAGCCACCTCCGGTTGTAGTCCGCTCAGCATGCGTCACTGCCTCATACATTGTCCTTTTTTGCATTAGTGATGCTCATTTTTCTAGATTTCTCCTATTAGTGTGGTTCCATCCGTATCCAGCTAGAATATTTGCAAACACTATATAGGAGTAGATAGAGGAGCCTTTCTGCTGGCTTGTGCCCTGCAGCCCCAGCCAGATTAGTATTAGCCTATTTTGTGGAGCCTCATCTATTGCATTGTAGGTTACCTTCCTGCATTGTAATAGCTACAAAAAGTTTGTGATACTATCGGTTTTACATCTTTGGGCACATCCAGTGTCTTTTTGTGAAAAAAAAAAAGTTAATAAAGTTCACCAAACACTCCACTTTACAGTTGTGTAGGCTACATTAGCTCATATTAAAGTCTAGTCCACACTTTATAAAATTAGTGTTTCTTATACCTGTTAGCAGCTGTTCAGGAATAACCACAGACAAAAGGCAAATACAGTCAAAAGGTCAAACGCTGAATAAAAGCAATTTTATTGGTATATATAAAAATATGTATACACATATATACAGACAAACATGCATGGAAAAGGGCTGAATGATGGAAAAAGGCTATAGCAACCACATACAAAAAACCCCAGGTAGGTATGTCACATGTCCTCTTTATGGTGGATATGTGAGATTGTGACTGTGTCCATTACAATATATTTTTTCATCCTCTTATCCACTATGTTCATTGGACTACTTTCTGTTCAGGAATAAGCATGCTAAGCCCTTAGTACTTTTCTGCCTATCTTTATCAGTCTACCAAGATGAAGAAGGCAGGGAGTAAGGCACGTGGTCATGCAGTTTCTGCAGGGAAAGGACGTGGGGATTCTGTGCCTGTTGAGGGCACCAGTGACTCAGCATCCTGTCCTTTATGCGCAGCTTTGTAGGAGCTCGCCGTTCCCCACTGCTGCGGGACGAACAAATTGAAGCCGTTGTCGGATGGATGGCAGCTAATGCATTGACTTCATTTAGTTCCAGATCCTCTCAGGTCCAGACCACTGAAGAGAACACATCTGTCTCTTCACCACCTGAAAAATTGCCCAGGCAGTCAGAGAGCCCTGGACAGGAGCCATCTCTACTTCTGTTCTCTGAATCTGTTGGCTTAAAAAGAGGGGGCCAGCCAAGCAGCATTCGAGAATTTGAAGAAGAGGTAGTATGCAGTGATGCGCAACAGCTTTGTCTCTCTGAATCTGAAGAGGCGGGTAGGCCAGTGCCTATGGTCAGCACACCTCAGTACGCATCTGATGATGAGACTCAGGTGCCACTTTCTGGTGCGTACTGTGCTGTCGAGACTACCCAGGAGAAGCATACGTTTGAAGAGGGTAGTGTAGATGATGAGGTCCTTGACCCATCATGGTGTGAGTGAGGTACAGGAAGGTGGTGGGAGCAGCACTGAGGAAGAGATTCCCCGAACGGCAAAAAAAGGAGGGAGAGGGAGGGGGTAGACTCGGTTGCCTGTAGCCTCCACTTCGGCACCCATTAGGGGCATGCCTCTTCCAAAACCCAAAACGGGCGCTCCCAAGACTTGCAGTGCCTGGTCCTTTTTTGACACAGTTGCAGATGACATTTGCTTTGTCAAATGCAAGCTGTGTCATCAGAAAGTCAAAAGAGGGAAAAATGTCAGCAACCTCAATACCACAAATATGTGGAAACATGTGCGGACCAAGTACGAGCTGGAGTTACACAAACACATTGAAGACATAGGTCAACGTACAGCACCACCTACCACCTCTTCAGATTGTGTAGGGGCCTCTTCCTCCAGCTCTCACACAGCTGGTTCAGCTTCCTCACAGGATCGCCAAGGAAGAACCTCTGGCACTGCTGTCCGGAGACCTAGTGACATTCCACCCACAGCACCACGTTCCCAGTCATCCTCACACTCCCAGGCCAGTCTACAGCCATCAGTAGCACAGGCATGGGAGAAAAGGCGCCCATACTCGGCAAACCACCCCCGAGCACAGGCTCTGAATGCTGGCATTGCAAAACTACTGTCCCTTGAAGTGCTCTCATTCAGGCTGGTGGAGACTGACACCTTCCGTAACTTCATGGCATTGGCAGTCCCACAATACAACGTGCCCTGCCACTTTTATTTCAGCAGGCAAGCCGTCCCTGCCCTGCAAAAGCATGTGGAGGGAAAAATTAAACATGCACTACTAAACGCCATCAGTAGCAAGGTCCACCTGACCACCGATGCGTGGAACAGTAACCATGGACAGGGACGATATCTTTCCCTCACTGCCCATTGGGTAAATGTTGTGGAGCCGGGTACAGATCTTGAGAGTGGCACTGTACGTGATCTGCCAACTCCAAGGATTGCAGGAATCCAGTCTGTACACAGTGACTCCTCCTTATACTCCAGTTCCTCTGAATCAACGCTGCAGGAGCCGTCACAGTCTACCTCCACATGGACCAGTGAACGCTTACCTGTTACGACTGATATGAGCACAGCCGTGGCCAAACATCAACAGGCCGTATTGAAATTAATTTCTTTGGGGAATCTGTTGTGAGCTCATTTTCGGGTTTGCCTCTGGCTTCTGGTGAGGGTTATGGAGCTGGCTCTGCTGACAGAGGAGTAGTGAGTTCTCTATCTGGACTCCCTCTGTTGGTGAAGGGAGGTAATGAAGCTGATCTAAATGGCAGAGAACGGCCACCTGAGGTAGAGGACTGCGATTGGACATCAGGAGTTTCTGATTGGATTTAAGGCAGCCGACTCCCTAGTTTCTTGCTGGTGATTTTTCCTGACTGTGGCTTCTGGTTTCCAGTTTGGTTCCTGCCTTCCTAAAGCTAAGTTTTCTCTGCTATTGTTCATATGAGTTTTTTTTTGTCTGGTTTACTTAGTTTTTGTGTTCAGCCAGCCCTGGCTGGAACTGGGCTGAATCCCCATTTTGTCTCTGATCAGTTGATCTCTTTTGCTCTGTCTTCAGAATATACCTGAGTGCTGATATAGTGATTTGAAGTCTAGCGACTTCAGGGCCTTTTTCTATCAGACGTGTTGGACATTTTTTTTGGCAGGGTTTTTTGCGTGATTGCAGACAGCAGCTTTTCTTTCCTGTCCTTTCTAGTTAGTGAGGGCCCCATCGTTTGCTCAGCCTATCTTTCTATCTGTGTCTGTGTTTTCATCTTGTCTCACCGACAATACATGTTGGGGGCTGTCTATTGCTTTGGGGTCTGCTCTGGGGCAGTTTAGATTTTCCCTTTCTTGCTTTAGGCTTATTTAGTTCTCTGGCCGTGACGAGGCGTCTAGGACCACCATAGGCACGCTCCACGGCTACTGCTAATTGTTGTGGATAGGATCAGGGGTCTGCAATCCGCTAGTTACCAACCTCTCTGGTTTTCTGGGCTTAGCTTGCTTTTTGTTTTTTCCTCCTCGATGACTCATTCATAACAGGAATCGAAGCCACACAGCGCAGGAGCTCTGGAATGCCATCAAGCAGGAGAGTGATGTGTGGTTTGTGCCAGCAAATCTCCAGCCAGGCATGGTAGTGTGTGACAATGGATGAAATCTGGTGGCAGCTCTGGGCCTAGGCAACCTCACTCACATCCCATGTCTGGCATATGTGCTCAACTTGGTCATGCAGTTTTTTGAGGGACTATCCGGATCTTGATGCACTGCTGCACAAGGTCCGCATAGAGTGCGCTCACTTGCGGCGTTCCAGCATGGCAAAATCACGCATTGCAGCTCTGCAGCACCAATTCCGCCTTCCGGAACATTGCATCATATGTGACCTACCCACCAGGTAGAATTCAACGTTACATATGTTGGAGAGGTTGTGTGAGCAGCAGGCAGCAGTAATGGAGTACCAGCTGCATCAGGCGCAATCAAGTCGCACTGCGCGCCGTTCACACTTCACCACCACTGAGTGGGCCTCTATGAACGACATCTGCCATGTTTTGTGTGCCTTCATTGATTCCACGCGGAAGGCGAGTGCAGATGATGCACTAGTCGGCATGACTATCCCCCTTATCTGCCTGCTTGAAAAAACACTGCAAGCACTAAGGGAGGAGGTTGTAGAAGAGGTGGAGGATGAGGAGTCACAAATGCCATCTGCTTCTGGACAGTCTGTGCAATGTGGTTCCTCACAAAGGCCTAGGCAGGGGACACTTTGTGAGGAGGATGAGGAGGAGTCAATGGAGGAGGAAGACATCTATCCAGAGGAGGGAGGTACACAATGCTCTAGTAGTCAGTATGTAGAGCGAGGGTGGGGTGATGCAGAGCAGGCAGAGATGATGCCTCAAGCAGGGGACAGCGTTTCTTGGCCAGTTGGCAGTCTGCAGCACATGGTTGATTTCATGCTGCAGTGCCTGAGAAATGACCACCGCATCGCCCACATTCTCAACAAGGCTGATTATTGGGTGTACACCCTCCTAGATCCTCGCTACCAGGACAACTTACAAAGCCTCATAACACCGTTGAACCAGGAGCGTAAAATGCGGGAGTGCCAAGACACACTGGTGCATTCCATCATGTTCTCCATTCCAACCGAGAGCAGTGCTGCTAGTGCTTTACAAAGCAGATCAGTACGTCAAGGCAGTGGAGGAAGCTCTGCACAAAGAGGGAGCAGAAGCAGCGCCTCAGCACAAGGCAAGACCAGTATGGCCAAAATGTGGCAAAGTTTTGTGTCCCCGCCACAAATGTCTACACCATCACAGAGGGCTCCAGTCAGCAGAAGGCATCGTTTCCGTCAGATGGTGACAGACTACACATCTTGCTCTCTGTGTTCTCCCACATGGCTCTTCCCCCTTCAAGTTTTGGGTCTCTAAGCTGGATACATGGCTAGAGCTTAGTCAGTATGCATTGGAGGTACTGGCTTGCCCTGCTGCTAGTGTATTATCGGAACGAGTCTTTAGTGCTGCAGGTGGTGTACTAACAGACCGTCGCATGCGACTATCCTCCGATAACGTTGACCGGCTTACTTTTCTGAAAATGAACAAGGCCTGGATCTCGCAGGAATTTGCCAGTCCTCTTCCAGATTAAATAATTGGTTGGCAACAGTATCCAGGTCCCCTGTTGTGTTCATGTTTCTACCACCTGAACTGTAATCCCTGGGCTCCAACACCGCCTGTTGCTGCTCAGAAGTGTCTGCACAGTCAACACTTGCTCCTGTGTTATTTGGGTTCAGTAACGTCAGCTGATCCTCTGCTGTGTGTCCGGCAATTTTGCCTGCTCTGTTCACATTCACACTACTACAGATATTAAACTTGCTCCAATTAGGCCTCTGGCTACACTCTGTTTCTACTGTAATCCCTGGGCTCCAACACCACCAGTTGCTGCTCAGAAGTGTCTTTGGCATGGGTACTCCCTCCTGCCCAGCCTGGTTCCAGCACACCAGCTGTTTCTGGGTAGTGTCAACGTCACTTTGCCTCCAATACGTTGTCCTGTCATGTTGCGGTCGGGTTAGCAGACTATATGGTGCCTGCAGTTTAGGTGCTTCCTATGTGGGCTGCGGGATCTGGCAATGAAGGCTGGTTCCGTAGTGCCAATAGGGCAAGCTCCCCCTGTAGGACTGTGGGTTTCGGTAACTCCGGCCAGCTCGCGGCTTTCAACTTTTTTTTTTCATGTGTACCCTCTGCTGCCTATCTGAGTTCCAGTACCATTAGCTGTTTCTTTGGAAGTCAATCTTGAATATGTCCCCCTGGGTTCCAGTAACATCAGCTGGTTCCAGGCAGAGCCTTTGGCTTAGGTGCCTCCTTCTCAGCATCCAAGTTCCACCAACGTCTGCTGGTCCTTGGTAGTGCTTTCTGGCACAGGTACCTCCTGCTTAGTAACCGGGTTCCAGTACCATCAGCTGGTCCTCGTTAGTTCCATTAGCTCTTGTACCTTCGGCTACCCAGCCAGGTTAAAAGTACTGTCAGCTGGTTCTCAGCAGTTCCTCAGCCTTCTTGTACCTTCTGCTACATTTCCAAGTTCAAGCTTTTTTAAATGGTTTTTGGTAATCACTCTGGATCTCTCTGACGACGACCCTGAAGACCACCCCGAAGAAGACGACGACCCCGAAGACGATGACCCTGAAGACCACCCCGAAGAAGACCAAGAAGATGACCCTGAAGAAGATGACCAAGAGGACAAAGAACAAGAAGACAATGACCAAGATACAGAAGAACAAGAGACAGAAGACCAAGAAGCAGAAGAACAAGAAGCTGCAGAACGAAAAGCAGAAGAACATTAAGCATAAGTTTAAAAATCAGAGCAAAACATATTATCTAAATTATAAGCAGAAGAAGACTAAGCAGTGTATGAGGGTGAGTCCGTTACTCCTCGTGGCACCCCTGGAAAATACCTGCTGCTGCAGGCAAAACTGAACACGGACAAATCATTATGTAAATCATTTGTGACAGGCAGAACGGAAGGTGTAATCTTCAAACTTTTATAGATAACAACTACAGGAATGCCTGTCACAAATAAGAATATGATGAAGAAGAAGAATATGAAGAAGATGAAGAAGTAGAATATGAAGAAGAATAATAGTTGAATAAGAAGAATATGAAGAATGTAAAAAAAAGAATAATAGGAAGAAGGTGAAGAAGAAGATGAATAAGGTGAAGAAGTTGATGAAAAAGATGCTGCTGCTGAGGATGATGAAGGAGAAAGTGTGGGAGAAGTAAAAAAGAAGGTGAAGAGCATGGAAGTAGTGAAACATAAATATCTGACAAAATATAAAATAGCTTAACATAGTCAATATCTTTGTAACTCCGAACATCTTAAAAAAAAATTAATTCCTGCTATTCCATTTGATTGGGCTAAACCTCTATGCCTTTATTGTCTCCTCCACCTCCCCCAATACATTCTACATTATTCTTAGTTGTTTTCCTTCATGTAGAATTAACCTACAAGTAAAGTAAGGGTTTATTTTCATTCCGATATTTGTGTCCCATTGACTTGCATTGGTTTCCGGTATCGGAATCGGCGATATCTGATATTTTTGGTTGTATCGATCCGATATTTCCCGATATCGGAAGGTATCACTCAACACTAATCACCAGTCGTTTATTGTGGTCTGTCTATTTAAACATGCTATTAAATGATGTGCACTGTGTGATCCATCCCATATTATATAGCATTCTCTGTTGTTATACTGTATATAGCGTTGTCCCTCATATAACATTTATTTTTGTTACTTATAGTGCTATCCTGTATTACATAGCATTCTATTGTTATTTTTAGTGTTGTTTCTTATTACATAGCATCCTCTGTTATGGATAGCGCTGTACATAAATGAAAAAAATGGTGCAGGTGTGCACCAGAGCACCTGTGTGTTAATCATGTGACCTATCACATTATTTCTAAATGGGATCATGAGACCTGTCAAGCAATATATCCGGTGCTGGGGGGCCATGCCTTCTGAATTGCACATGGCCTTGACTACTTTTAATCCGCCTCTGGTTGCAATTGTGTTAAAGGCCGAGACCAGTAAAAGTAAGAACTACAGTATCTCTGAAAGCTGCAAAGAACAGCAGCTGGTCTGTGAGTATAGGTCTTAATTAGAAATGATGAAGAGGGCGGGCACCACCACATAAATGCAATAACCAATATATAGGGTGCTATCTATGTGGCAAAAATTGGTATATGAAAGAAGAAAGAAAAAGACGGCACAACTAGGCGCAAACACCAGATCAAAAATAAAGTGAAAAAGCTTTATTGTAACAAAAATTGCACACACTGATTAAAAACATCTAAAACACTAAAACCAATAATAGGCTGTGTGGTATATACAGTAATCATATGTTGACAAACAAAATAATCTGCATTAATGCAATAGAAAGTGACAACAATGTTATAATTTCAATCCAGTAACCATCCTCCCAATATTTATTAGTCACTACAGAAATAAATATATCATTTTATAATAAAAAAAGATATAGATCTGTCAACATTTGTTACAATGAAACACCCACAGTAGAAAATATCACCGGCAATGCTATAATATGTAAGCACCTAATAGTGTGGCCCTGTATAATCCTATATATACTGCATAAATGCAGGAATGGCCATACTCACCAATGAATATTATGCTGCACTGCCTGTCCCTACGCATATCGCTACGCCTTGTAGCTTCATCCCCTTATGAAGCTACAAGGCGAAGCGATACGCGTAGGGACAGGCAGTGCAGCATAACATTCATTGGTGAGTACGGCCATTCCTGCATTTATGCAGTATAAAGTATATAGGATTATACAGGGCCACACTATTAGGTGCTTACCTATTATAGGTCTTCATTAGAGATGAGCGACTTTGCCTTTTTCGGGTTGAGTCGGGTTTCATGAAACCCGACTTTCGCAAAAGTTGGGTCGAACGCAATTGGCCGATTATCGTGAAAAGTCGAAGGCCGACAGAAACACGAAACCCGATGCAAGTCAATGGGGAAGAAAAGTCGGCAGTGAGAGGAGGACATTAAACACACCTACAGTGCCCATTTTAATGACAAAAACATCAATTCTTATTACTTAAGCTTTTCAACTAGAGTTGAGCGAAACGGGTCGGTCATATTCAAAAGTCAGCGACTTTCGCTGAAGTCGGGTTTCATGAAATGAAACCCGACCATAGCGTGAGGTCGGCCATGAGGTCGGCGACCAGAGCGCCAAAGTCGCGTATCAAAAGATGCTTCCAGCGCCCTTTTTTAGCCAATGATGGAAGACGCACACTGTGGGCAACGCAATGACATAGGCATCGGTCACCATCATCTTTGAGAAGGGCATGCAAGTGATTGGCTGGCTTTGTGTGGCGTCACAGGGGCTATAAAAGGGCGTGAACGCCAACCGCCATCTTACTTATGCCGATCTTAGCATAGGGAGAGCTGCTCCTGCTGCTGATTCTGTAGGGAGAGCGTTAGGCAGGGAAGAAGAACAAAAAACTGCTTCTGCTGTTAGCGATTTCCACTTACAACACAACATTTTGAGTGCAGTGACAGGGGAGGCTCTATTTTTGTGCATCAGCTCTGTTGGTTATTAGGCTGCCTTATAAGGCTCCCTGATAGCTGCATTGCTGTTTGCACACTGCTGTGCAAACTGCTTTTTTAAAAGCAAAAATACTTTTCTTCCTCTTTTCTGCACAGTTACCACGCGTTCATTTTCCACCCTTTTGTGTGTGCAGCAGTCCTGATTATTAGGCTGCCTGTGTCCATCATTGTCAGCGTCCTCAAATCTCTAGTGAGATCCAAATTCTCACCAATCCTATAGACACCCTCCATCTTGTCATACACCATCCAATTTCAGCCTGTTACATTGAGGTGTAATCTCTCCTGGGCCTGAGACAATAGTTCAGCGTCCTCAAATCTCTAGTGGGATTCAAATTCTCACCAATCCTAGAGGCACCCTCCACCTTGTCATACACCATCCAATTTCAGCCTGTTACATTGAGGTGTAATCTCTCCTGGGCCTGAGACAATAGTTCAGCGTCCTCAAATCTAGAGTGAGATTCAAATTCTCACCAATCCTATAGACACCCTCCACCTTGTCATACACCATCCAATTTCAGCCTGTTACATTGAGGTGTAATCTCTCCTGGGCCTGAGACAATAGTTCAGCATTCTCAAATCTATAGTGAAATTCAAATTCTCACCAATCCTACAGACACCCTCCACCTTGTCATACACCATCCAATTTCAGCCTGTTACATTGAGGTGTAATCTCTACTGGGCCTGAGACAATAGTTCAGCGTCCTCAAATCTATAGTGAGATTCAAATTCTCACCAATCCTATAGACACCCTCGACCTTGTCATACACCATCCAATTTCAGCCTGCTACATTGAGGTGTAATCTCTCCTGGGCCTGAGACAATAGTTCTGCGTCCTCAAATCTATAGTGAGATTCAAATTCTCACCAATAGTAGATACACCTTCTACCTTGTTTTACATTACCATATAGCTGGTGTTATTTTGGGTACATTTTCACAAAAATGAGGAAGTATGGTGGAAGACGCCATGGAAGAGGGCGGGGGTTGCCAGCTGGTCCCAATGGTGGTGGTGTTGCATCTGTTGGTAGTGGCAAAAGCACAATAGCACCTAAGGCATCAGGTGTTGAGCCTGCGTCATCGTCTGGCTCCACAAGGCCTCGAAGGCTCTCTTTTCTGGGAGTAGGTAAACCACTTTTAAAGCCGGAGCTTCAGGAACAAGTTTTGGCTTACATTGCTGACACAGCCTCCAGCTCTCTCGCCTCCTCTTCTGAAGTTTCAAAAAATAAAAGCACTGAGTCGTCAGTGGAGGCTCCTGGTCAGGAATAACACCTTTCCTTGTGTCCTTCACCCCTACCAAAAGTGAAGGATGTGGCTGGCCACACTACCGATTACTCCATGGAGCTCTTTTCACATACCATGCCTGGGTTAGCAAGTCAAATCGTGAATTCCCCAGTCCAAGATGAATCTGACATGGAGTGCACTGATGCACTGCCACTGCTAGATTTTTCTGCTGGTACATTCACTCAGAGTACTACATTGTCCTCGCAGTGTACTGAGGCAGAATCAGACCCTGATGAAACTCAGGTGCCCTTTCCTGCTTACTATACCACCTTACATGGTGACACAGAGGAAGGTGCACATGAAATTGAAGAGGAGGTGATGGATGACCCAGTTGTTGACCCATATTGGCATCCATTGGGGGAAGAGGGTGCTGCTGCCAATAGCTCAGAAGAGGAGGAGGAGGATCCGCAGCAGGCAACCACATCGCAACAGCTGTTACTGTATCTGGCATGACCGCAGCAGTCCAAAAACGTGTTGCAAAAACCAAAAGAGTTGCTGGACAGCTTGGCCAGACGGTCAAATTAGCACAGCGTGCAAGGTCTCAAAATGTCTTCCATAGTAGGAAGAGTGCAGTATGGCACTTTTTTGAACAAAATCCTAATGATCAGGCAAAAGGTATCTGTAAGAAGTGCGCAAAGACCTTTAGCCGAGGGAAAAATCTGTGAAATTTGAATACCAGTTGCATGCTTAGACATTTAACCACCATTGACTTTCAAGCGTGGACGGACTACCAAACCTCACGTACCACATGTGCACCTGCTCCGAATGAAGGTAGTCAGCAAAGCTACATCGCTTCCCCCCCAGTGTAAGCCCACCGGTTAGCACACCACCAGCAGCTAATGTCGAGGTGTCATCGCAAGGGCAAAGCAGTCATGGAATCACAATGTTATTGCTACGAAAGACTGAATCTAGGCCATCAGCAAGATCACCAACACCATCACCATCACCAACCCTCTCTCATTCTGCCATGTCCACCGCTTGTTCCACCATATGCAGTTCTCAAGTCCAGCTCACCCTATCAGAGACTCTGAGTAGGACAAGAAAGTACTCCTCCTCTCATCTGCGTACACTGGCTTTGAACACCCACATTGCCAAACTAATCTCGTTAGGGATGGTGCCCTACCGGTTGGTTGAAAGCAAAGATTTCCACGAGCTCATGGCCTACGCAGTACCACGCTATGACCTACCCAGTCGGCACTTCTTTTTGCGAAAAGCCATCCCAGCCCTCCACGTGCATGTGAAAGACCACATTGTCCATTCATTCAAGTAATCAGTGAGTGGAAAGGTGCACCTCACAACAGATGCATGGTCCAGTAGGCATGGCCAGGGCCGTTACGTGTCCATCACTGCGCACTGGGTTAATGTGGTGGATGCAGGGTCCACAGAGGACAGCGGCGGTGGGGCAGTGCTGTCTAGCCCACAGTATAGGAAACAGTTGGCTGTAGGCGTTCGACCCTCCTCCTCCTCCTCCAGAAGCAAAAGCTCGTCCACAGAGTGCAGTCGCACGAGCACTCCATCCGCAGCTGCCAGTGTTGCACACGAGTTGTCCCACTATCGAACAGCTAGTGGTAAGCATCAGCAGGCTGTGTTGAAGATGATGTGTTTGGGCGACAACAGACACACTGCGGAGGTACTGGCCGACTACTTGCAGCGACAAACTGAGTCATGGCTGGGCAGTCTAGATCTTGAGGCAGGCAAGGTAGTTAGTGATAACGGCCGGAATTTTATGGCAGCCATAGCCCTTTCAAAACTCAGACACATACCTTGCCTGGCTCACACCTTGAATCTGGTGGTGCAGTGCTTCCTCAATAATTATCCGGAGTTAACACCCCTGCTCCATAAGGTGCGAAGACTGTGCTCGCACATCTGCCGGTCGCCCTTGGACTCCAGTCGTATGCAGAAGCTGCAGTGATTGCTCCACCTTCCCAAGCACCGTCTAATTATCGACGTTGCAACAAGGTGGAACTCCACTCTGCACATGGTTCAGAGGCTGTGCGAACAGAGGCAGGCTGTAATTCATTTGTGGGAGGATACACGAGCAGGTAGTTTGCAGGCAGACATGGAGTTGTCTGCTGTGCAGTGGTCGAAGCTGAAAGACCTCTGTAAAGTCCTTCAGTGTTTTGAGGAATGCATACGGCTGGTAAGCGCAGATGACGCCATCATAAGCATGAGTATCCCACTTATGTGTCTGCTCAAGCAAACTTTGACGCACATTAAGGAGCAGGCGTCTGCAGCCGAGGAGGAAGAGGAGGAGGGAAGCCTTGATGACAGTCAGCCATTGTCTGCTCAGGGAAGTCTCGTGGATGAGGTGGAGGAAGAAGAGGAAGAGGAGGAGGAGGATGATGGGGATGATTATTTTAGGGATGAGGATGCTTTTCAGGGGGCAAGAAAAAATGTTGGTGGGGCAAGGTCAGGTACAGGGTTTGTGCGTGACTGGAGGGATGTTGATTTGCCAGAAAGTGCTCCACCACCCAGCACTCGCAGTGCATCATTGACACGTGGAACATTGGACCACATGTCTGATTATGCCTTGCAGATCCTAAAAAGGGACCCCCGCATTGCCAAAATGATGAACGATGATGACTACTGGTTGGCCAGCATTCTGGATCCATGTTATAAAGGCAAATTCCTAAACATCATGCCACAGGAGAACCTAGAGCTAATATTGGCTAACAAACAAGCAACTCTGGTAAACCGTTTGTTTGAGGCATTCCCAGCACACAGCGGCGGTGATGTTTTTCCAGCGAGCCATAGCGGGCAACATTGAAGAGGTGTTCGTGGTGCACACAGCCAAAGTGGCTTTGGACACAGGGGTTTCATGACCATGTTGTTGACTGATTTTTCAAGTACCGCTCACACGACTGGTACTACTGCATCGATCGAAAGTGACAGGAGACAGCAGTTGTCAACTATGGTAACAAACTACTTCTCGTCCCATATCGATGTTCTCCCTCACCGGTCATTCCCCTTTGACTATTGGGCCAGTAAACTTGACACCCTGGCCTGAATTGGCACAATATGCCTTACAGGAGCTCGCTTGCCCTGCTGCTAGTGTGTTATCTGAACGAGTCTTCAGTGCTGCTGGATCAATCCTGACAGAAAAAAGGATCCGTCTGTCGACCCAAAATGTTGATGATCTAACCTTCATTAAAATGAACCATGCATGGGATTCAAAGGATTTTGTCCCACCCTCCCCTGCCGACACTTAGGTTGCCAGAAAAATGGCTTGCTTTTGTCTTCCTCTTCCTCGGACTTCTCCAATTACTCCATTTGCAGCTGTTGAATGTCCAACATCAACATATGCCATTTTTTCCACCTCCCTAACTGGGCTGCCTCCCCACACAGGGCCGGGGTCAGCACCTGGCGCACGCACCCGTGCGAGTGCCGTTGCCCTGGACAAGTGGGTGGGCACACTCTTTGGCAACGCCACTGGCACAAGGTCCATCATAGTAGAATCAAGTGTCTCTGACGGTAGGGGTGCACACCCGCCATCAGACACACCGGCGTAGTATGAGGGGCCCTGTGCCAGTACTGCCGCCCACAAGTGGGCCCCCCTGCTTGCTCAGGGCAACAGCACTTGCAATACTTACCTTTCCCTGCTCCACCACTGCGTAGTCTGGCCTGTTAAATACTTCACTGGGACTGCCAATACTAATTTGGTGAAATGATAGATGATGGTTAAGACATAGCTATACGCTGTCCTGCTGGGCTCTATCTTCAGATGATCAATGGCTTCCATTTGTTATGGACGTCGACTCACAATGAGATGCAGTGGTGGTTTATCATCAGCTTTCATGGTTTTCTGACTCACAAACGTGTGACATTCTTGCGCACATTTTTAAATGTGTCCTCTCATGCCAATCCAATTGAATTGCCTACGACCTGTGGCTTGTGTCTTTTGCACTCCAAAGTTACCTGACAGATCATGATAGGCAGTGAGGACAATGTCTACATCTGTCCCTGTGATCACAATTTGATGGAGATGAGTAATGGTGATGGGTTCCACAGTACTGCGATACAGCAAACTTTTCTTCACAAGAACTGTTTTCGCTGTCTCCACAGACAAAGTAATTGAGGGTCAGCATCACCTCTGAGAATTCTCCCGGGAGTTTTTACCGTGATTAGTAATTCTAAAATTTCTGCAATCAGTCGACTTTCCGTCTGTACTTGAACCCATCTCGTTTCCTCTTGCGGAGAGTCTGGACTGTCTTACTGAGACTGAAATATATATGAAGATTGAAAAATACCCCAACAGTGTATACTTGTGTACGCTTCGAATACATAACCCTTTTTCTACTTTTTAGATTCTTGTCTAATCCATACCGAGGCTGTGAGTGTCTTTGTCAGACTCCGGAAATATACATGCAGATTTTTAATGTTTAAACTATGCTATATATTGCTGCTATCCATTGATGCTGTACCCTTTCTCAACTTTCTACAATCACGTCGAATCCATACTGGGCCTGAGACCGTCTGAGTCTGCCTCCTGATATATAGACATAGGTTCTTAATGGTTAATCTATGCTATATATACCTGTAATCCGTTGATACTCTACCCTTTCTCAACTTTGTACAATCACGTCAAATCCATACTGGGCCTCAGAGCCTCTGAGTCTGCCTTCTGATATATAGACATAGGTTTTTCATGTGTAAACTATGCTACATATATACCTGTTATCGGGTGATACTGTACCCTTTCTCATCTTTCTACAATCTTGTCAAATCCATACTGGGCGTGAGAATGTCTGAGTCTGCCTCGTGAATAGAAATGAGCGGTGTTCGAGTCGACCTGTTCGCCAAGTTAAAATTTCAGCTGTTTTGGGCAGTTTTCGAGCCGTTCGTCGAACTCGAACGCTTTGCTTAAAATTCGGCTGTTCAAGGTTCCGTTCAAGAACGGTTCGTTCACCAAAAGCATAACTTCATTTTCACATTAATAATGGTTTTCCATGTTAATAGACTGTTTCATGGCATAGTAGCGATGTCTGGTAGCCAGCGGTGTAGTACAACTGTCAAGGAGCTACACCGCGTGTGTTTCTAATTATTTTTTACCGCATCGTGTCCAGAAAATCCTTTTGGGCCTTGTAGCACTGTCTGCTACTCAGCAGAGGAGCCCACCAGTGAAGCAAGCTATGCCGCCTGTTTATGTAAGAACTGCGTGCTACTCGGCAGAGGAGCCCAGCTGTTAAGCAAGCTACAGCACCTGTGGTTTGGACACTTAATTTTTTCATTTTTTCTGGAATACCAGTTAGGCCTAATTCTGGAATTCTGGTTGACCTGCACTTACTGGGAAATCCTCGTTCGCGGGGAAGAATTGTAATCCCAGATCCCCATCACTAACCGGGTTCAGCAGGTTATCTGCACCTGTAAGCGACACACGCTGGACATTTCAGTGTAGCGCGTATGCAGCCCCGGACATGTAAGGGCATGACAGACCTGTTATTGATCGATCTCGTGTGCCAGAGCCTTGCGTTTCCCTCTAGTAAGCTTGACGCGTACCGCGGGGGCATGCCGGAGTCTCGTTCGTTAACAGAATTAAGCTGACAAATCGCTAGCACAACTAAAAATGGACATCCACCACCACCCACAGAATCAACAAAGCTTGCTATCTGTCAATCTTTTCTGTAGCTCGCATGGTTGAGGTTTCTTGGCTGGAGTCGAATTAAGCCGCAGGCTCCACTCCTAGTGGTGCCCTTCTGGACATTCCTTTAAGGTTCAGCTTTGCAACCATACTGCCCCCGGAAACTAAACACTTTGCCTTCATGGACGCTGTTCGGAGGTTCGTGGGAATAACACCTCCCGATCAGCAGTTGGCCTAATTTATGGTGGGAAGTCAGATGGTACAGTATATGATCGTCTTCAATTTCAGATTTTTACAGTTTTTTGGTATTTTACATTTTTATTCTAGCCTTTCTTGACTTCATAAGGGCATGACATGCCTATATCTGTTTCTCCTACTCCTCCTTTTACTCCTCCACCTCTTTTCTATATGTAGTTGCCATTTTCCATATGTTATTTTTTGTATTCTAAGCATTTTGTCTGCTTTGGGACACCTTTTAAGGTGTTTTGTAATTGTTTGCTATGTGTTTGTATGTGTTTGTGCTTGCCTGCCATTGTTTTTAATGGTATTCGACGTTGTTCGTCGAACGTTCGACAAACATTCGATGAACTTGCCTCATGTTCGACGAACCAAAACGAACTGGAACACTAGCGGGGTGGCTCAACACTACTCCTGAATATATAGACGTACATTTTTAATGTTTAAACTATGCTATATATACCTGGTATCTGGTGATACTGTACCCTTTCTGCCAGGAAGTCCTCCTCCACCCACCACTCTAAGTGTATCATTGACACCTGGAACATTGTCCCACATGTGTGATTATTTCTTGAGGATCTTCTTGTTATATTGTGGTGTGATCCATTCTGAGCGTGTGACAGTCTGTGTGTTACTCCTGCAATTTAGATGTACATTTAAAAATTACCCCAACACTATTGTATACAGCTCTACGCTTGTGATATGCTACCCATTTACTGCTTTTTATATTCTGGTCTAATCCAAACTGACCAAGTGAGAGTTATTTTCTGGCTGTGAAAATAAATACTTAGATTGACAACAATGACGCCTACACTGTGTATAGCTGTACTCTTCAGATCCATTACCGTTTTACGGTTTATTATATTGTGTTGCAATCGATACTGAGCCTGAGAGCGTCTGTGTCTGCCTCCTGAAATATCTACAGAGATTTAGAATGTTTAAACTATACTATATATACCTGCTATCTGATGATACTGTACACTTTTTCTACTTTTTACATTCTTGTCTAATCCATACTGAGCCTGTGAGCGTCTCTGTGTGACTGATGGTATATATAGGGAGATTGACAATCATCCTTTGACTGTATAGAGCTGTACGCTTCTGATACAGTACCTTATATCTGATGTTATTTTGGGTTATATATTAAGGAGTAGTTTTGAGCCACCCCACTAGTGTTCCAGTTCGTTTTGGTTCGTCGAACACGAGGCAAGTTTGTCGAATGTTTGTCGAACGTTCGACGAACAACGTCGAACAACATTGAAAACAATGGCAGACAAACACATACAAACACATAGAAAACAATTACAAAACACCTTAAAAGGAGTCCCAAAGCAGACAAAATGCTCAGAATTCAAAAATAACATATGGAAAACGGCAACTACATATAGAAAAGAGGTGGAGGAGTAAAAGGAGGAGGAGGAGACACAGATATAAGCATGTCATGCCCTTATGAAGTCAAGAAAGGCTGGAATAAAAATGTAAAATACTTTGCGTGTTTGGTTTCCGTGGGCAGTATGGTTGCAAAGCTGAACCTTAAAGGAATGTCCAGAAGGGCACCACCAGGAGTGGAGTCTGCAGCTTAATTCGACTCCACCCGGGAAACCTCAACCATGCCAGCTACAGAAAAGATTGACAGATTGCAAGCTTTGTTGATTCTGTGGGTGGTGGTGGATGTCCGTTTTTAGTTGTGCTAGCGATTTGTCAGCTTAATTCTGTTAACGAACGAGACTCCGGCATGCCCCCGCGGTATGCGTCAAGTTTACTAGAGAGACACGCGAGGCTCTGGTACATGAGATCGATCAATAACAGGTCTATCATGCCCTTACATGTCCGGGGCTGCATGCGTGCTGAACCCCATTAGTGATGGGGATCTGGGATTACAATTCTTCCCCGCAAACGAGGATTTCACAGTAAGTGCAGGTCAACCGGATTTCCGGAATTAGGCCTAACCGGCATTCCAGAAAAAATGAAAAAATTAAGTGTCCAAACCACAGGTGCTGTAGCTTGCTTAACAGCTGGGCTCCTCTGCTGAGTGGCACGCAGTTCTTACATAAACGGGCGGCATAGCTTGGTTCACTGGTGGGCTCCTCTGCTGAGTAGCAGACAGTGCTACAAGGCCCAAAAGGATTTTCTGGACACGATGAGGTAAAAAATAATTAGAAACACACACGGTGTAGCTTATTGACAGGTGTACTACACCGCTTGCTACCACACACCGCTACTATGCCATGAAACAGTCTATTAACATTGAAAACCATTATTAATGTGAAAATGAAGTTACACTTTTGGTGAACGAACCGTTCTCGAATGGAACCTCCAACAGCCGAATTTTAAGCAAAGTGTTCGAGTTCGATGAACGGATTGAACACCGCCCAAAACAGCTGAAATTTTAACTTAGCGAACAGGTCGACTTGAACACCGCTTATCTCTAATCAGGAGGTAGACTCAGTATGGATTCGACAAGATTGTAGAAAGTAGGGTACAGTATCACCCGATAACAGGTATATATGTAGCATAGTTTACACATGAAAAACCTATGTCTATATATCAGGAGGCAGACCCAGAGGGTCTCAGGCCCAGTATGGATTTGACGTGATTGTACAAAGTTGAGAAAAGGTACAGTATCACCGGATAGCAGGTATATATGTAGCATAGTGTACACCTGAAAAACCTATGTCTATATATCAGGAGGCAGACTCAGAGGGTCTCAGGCACAGTATGGATTTGACATGATTGTACAAAGTTGACAAAGGGTACAGTATCACTGCATAGCAGGCATATATAGGATAGTTTAAACATTAAAAATCTGCGTGTATATTTCCGGAGTCCGACAAAGACACTCACAGCCTCAGTATGGATTAGACAAGAATCTAAAAAGTAGAAAAAGTGTTATGTATTCAAAGCGTACACCAGTATACACTGTTGGGGTATTTTTCAATCTTCATATATAATTCAGTCTCAGTAAGACAGTCCAGACTCTCCGCAAGAGGAAACAAGATGGATACAAGAACAGACGGAAAGTCGAGTGATTGCAGAAATTTTAGAATTACTAATCACGGTAAAAACTCCCGGGAGAATTCTCAGAGGCGATGCTGACCCTCAATTACTTTGTCTATGGAGACAGCGAAAACAGTTCTTGTGAAGATAGGTTTGCTGTATCGCAGTACCGTGGAACCCATCACCGTTACTCATCTCCATCAAATTGTGAACACAGGGACAGATGTAGACATTGTCCTCACTGCCTATCATGATCTGTCAGGTAACTTTGGAGTGCAAAAGACACAAGCCACAGGCCGCAGGCGATTCTATTGGATTGGCATGAGAGGACACAATTAAAAATGTGGGCAGGAATGACACACATCTGTGAGTTGGAAAACCATGAAAGCTGATGATAAACCACCACTGCATCTCATTGTGAGTCGACGTCCATAACAAATGGAAGCCATTGATCATCTGAAGATAGAGCCCAGCAGATCAGGGCATAGGTACGTGTTAACCATCAGCTATCATTTCACCAAATTTGTATTGGCAGATCCAGTGAAGTATTTAACAGGCCAGACTACACAGTGGTGGAGCAGGGAAAGGTAAGTATTGCAAGTGCTGGTGCCCTGAGCAAGCAGGGGGGGGCCACTCGTGGGTGGCGGTACTGGCACAGGGCCCCTCGTAGTAAGCCGGTGTGTATGATGGCGGGTGTGCACCCCCACCGTCAGAGACACTTGATTCTACTATGAGGGACCTTGTGCCAGTGACATTGCCAAAGAGTGTGCCTACCTGTCCAGGGCAACGGAACTCGCATGGGTGCGTGCGCCAGGTGGTGACCCCGGCCCTGTGTGGGGAGGCAGCCCAGTTAGGGAGGTGGAAAAAAAGGCATATGTTGATATTGGACATTCAGCAGCTGTAAATGGAGTAATTGGAGAAGTCCGCGGAAGAAGAAGACAAAAGCAAGCCATTTTTCTGGCAACCTACGTGTCAGCAGGGGAGGGTGGGACAAAATCCTTTGAAACCCGTGCATGGTTCATTTTAATGAAGGTTAGATCATCAACATTTTGGGTCGACAGACGGGTCCTTTTTTCTGTCAGGATTGATCCAGCAGCATTGAAGACTCGTTCAGATAACATACTAGCAGCAGGGCAAGCGAGCTCCTGTAAGCATATTGTGTCAATTCAGGCCAGGTGTCAAGTTTACTGGCCCAATAGTCAAAGGGGAATGACCAGTGAGGGAGAACATCGATATGGGACGAGAAGTAGTTTGTTACCATAGTTGACAACTGCTGTCTCCTGTCACTTTCGATCGATGCAGTATTACCAGTCGTGTGAGCGGTACTTGAAAAATCAGTCCACAACATGGTCATGAAACCCCTGTGTCCAACGCCACTTCGACTGTGTGCACCATGAACACCTCTTCCATGTTGCCCCCTACGGCTCGTTGGAAAAACATCACCGCCGCTGTGTGCTGGGAATGCCTCAAACAAACGGTTTACCAGAGTTGCTTGTTTGTTAGCCAATATTAGTTCTAGGTTCTCCTGTGGCATGATGTTTAGGAATTTGCCTTTATAGCGTGGATCCAGGATGCTGGCCAACCAGTAGTCGTCATCGTTCATCATTTTGGCAATGCGTGGGTCCCTTTTTTAGGATCTGCAAGGCATAATCAGACATGTGGGCCAATGTTCCAGGTGTCAATGATGCACTGCGAGTGCTGGTTGGAGGAGCACTCTCTGGCAAATAACATCTCTCCAGTCACGCACAAACCCTGTACCTGACCTTGCCTCGCCAACATTTTTTCTTGCCCCCTGAGAAGCATCCTCCTCCCCAAAATAATCATCCCCATCATCCTCCTCCTCCTCCTCTTCCTCTTCTTCCTCCACCTCATCCACGAGACTTCAGTGAGCAGACAATGGCCGACTGTCATCAAGGCTTCCCTCCTCCTCTTCCTCCTCAGCTGCAGACGCCTGCTCCTTAATGTGCGTCAAAGTTTGCATGAGTAGACGCATAAGTGGGATGCTCATGCTTATAATGGTGTTGTCTGCGCTTACCAGCCATGTGCATTCCTCAAAACGCTGAAGGACTTTACAGAGGTCTTTCAGCTACGACCACTGCATACCAGACAACTCCTTGTCTGCCTGCAAACTGCCTGCTCGTGTATCCTCCCACAAATGAATTACAGCTTGCCTCTGTTTGCACAGCCTCTGAACCATGTGCAGGGTGGAATTCCACCTTGTTGCAACGTCGATAATTTGGCGGTGCTTGGGAAGTTAGAGCAATCGCTGCAGCTTCTGCATACGACTGGTTTGTACGGGTGACTGGCGGATGTGCGAGCACAGTCTTTGCACATTATGGAGCAGGGCTGTTAACTCTGGATAATCATTGAGGAAGCACTGCACCACCAGGTTCAAGGTGTGAGCCAGGCAAGGTATGTGTCTGAGTTTTGAAAGGGCTATGGCTGCCACAAAATTCCGGCCATTATCACTAACTACCTTGCCTGCCTCAAGATGTAGACTGCCCAGCCATGACTCAGTTTGTTGCTGCAAGAAGTCGGCCAGTACCTCCGCGGTGTGTCTGTTGTCGCCCAAACATATCATCTTCAACACAGCCTGCTGACGCTTACCACTAGCTGTTCGATAGTGGGACACCTCGTGTGCAACACTGGCAGCTGCAGATGGAGTGCTCGTGCGACTGGGCTCTGTGGATGAGCTTTCACTTCTGGAGGAGGAGGAGGGTCGAACGCCTAAAGCCAACTGTTTCCTTTACCGTGGGCTAGGCAGCACTGTCCCACTGCCGCTGTCCCCTGTGGACCCTGCATCCACCACACTAACCCAGTGCGCAGTGATGGACACGTAACGGCCCTGGCCATGCCTACTGGACCATGCATCTGTTGTGAGGTGCACCTTTCCACTCACTGATTGCTTGAGTGCATGGATAATGCGGTCTTTCACATGCACGTGGAGGCCTGGGATGGCTTTTTGCAAAAAGAAGTGCCGACTGGGTAGGTCATAGCGTGGTACTGCGTAGGCCATGAGCTCGCGGAAAGCTTTGCTTTTAACCAACCGGTAGGGCATCATCTCTAACGAGATTAGTTTGGCAATGTGGGCGTTCAAAGCCAGTGTAAACGGATGAGAGGATGAGTACTTTTTTGTCCTACTCAGAGTCTCTGGTAGGGTGAGCTGGACTTGAGAGCTGCATATGGTGGAACTAGCAGTGGACATGGCGGACTGAGAGAGGGTTGGGATGGTGATGGTGTTGGTGGTGTTGCTGATGGCCTAGATTCAGTCTTTCATAGCAATAACATTGCGATTCCATGACTGCTTTGCCCTTGCGACAACACCTCGTCAATTGCTGCTGGTGGTGTGCTAACCGGTGGGCTTACAATGGGGGAAGTGATGTAGCATTGCTGACTACCTTCATTCGGAGCAGGTGCACATGTAGTACGTGAGGTTTGGTAGTCCGTCCACGCTTGCAAGTGCATGGTGGTTAAATGTCTAAGCATGCAACTGGTATTCAAATTTCACAGATTTTTCCCTCGTCTAAAGGTCTTTGCGCACTTCTTACAGATAACTTTTGCCTGATCATTAGGATTTTGTTCAAAAAAGTGCCACACTGCACTCTTCCTACTATGGAAGACATTTTGAGACCTTGCATGCTGTGCTAATTTGACCATCTGGACAAGCTGTCCTGCAACTCTTTTGGATTTTGTAACTCGTTTTTGGACTGCTACGGTCATGCCAGATAACAGCTGTTGCAATGTCGTTGCCTGATGGGGATCCTCCCCCAATGGATGCCAATCTGGGTCAACAACTGGGTCATCCATCACCTCCTCTTCAATTTCATGTGCACCTTCCTCAGTGTCACCGTGTAAGGTGGTATAGCATGCGGGAAGGGTCACCTGAGTTTCATCAGGGTCTGATTCTGCCTCAGCACACTGCGAGGACAATGTAGTGCTCTGAGTGAATGTGCCAGCAGAAAAATCTAGCACTGGCTGTGCATCAGTGTACTCCATGTCAGATTCATCTTGGACTGGTGAATTCACGATTTGACTTGCTAACCCAGGCATGGTATGTGAAAAGAGCTCCATGGAGTAATCGGTAGTGTTGCCTGCCACATCCTTCACTTTTGGTAGGGGTGAAGGACACAAGGAAAGGTGTTGTTCCTGACTAGGAGCCTCCACTGATGACTCAGTGCTTTTATTTTTTGAAACTTCAGAAGAGGAGGTGAGAGAGCTGGAGGCTGTGCAGCAATGTAAGCCAAAACTTGTTCCTGAAGCTCCGGCTTTAAAATTGGTTTACCTACTCCCAGAAAGAGAGCCTTCAAAGCCTTGAGGAGCCAGAAGATGAGCAGGCTCAACACCTCCTGCCTTAGGTGCTATTGTGCTTTTGCCAGTAGCAACAGATGCAACACCACCCCGACCACCACCATCGGGACCAGCTGGTAACCCCCGCCCACTTCCATGGCATCTTCCACCAGACTTCCTCATTTTTGAGAAAATGTACCCAAAATAACACCAGCTATATGGTACTGTAAATCAAAGTAGAAGGTGCATCTACTATTGGTGAGAATTTGAATCTCACTAAAGATTTGAGGACGCAGAACTATTGTCTCAGGCCCAGGAGAGATTACACCTCAATGTAGCAGGCTGAAATTGGATGGTACAATATAAAGACAAAGGTATATAGCAGCATCATATACATCCCAAAAGTGAGCTCAGCTGCTGTAAATTCAGGACTATTATAGGATCAGTCGCTATTTAACATGAGCAAACGGAAATGTGGAGACCACAAAATACGACCAGAAGATCCTTAATATGCAAAAATAGTATCAATCTTTATTAGAGTGACAGGATCGGGTTAACAATGAAGGAACATGTGCAACAATAATCAAAAAAGTGCAATAGTGCAAAAGGACATGCAGACCTAACCATGGCCTAGGAATGCTTTACAGATAATATATGCCACAATTTAGAGTGTACATAGTTGGTATTAGCACCCTAAGAAAAACTGCCATGCTAATTCAAGAGATCACATAAAAATCAAAATACCAGCACAATAGTGCATATATGATTTCCTTAAAGAGCAAAATAAGGTGCCCATATTCTGAGGCTGGTGTATAAAAAGGAGTGAATATAGAGACAAAATTACCTCACATGTGCCCTTTATCAATAACAAGTGGCACGGCCATTGTGCGGCCTATTAATCCACAACTGATAACAGCAGCCTCATAATATCCGTCCCCTGACGAAGGAGTCTTCCTCCGAAACATGCGTCGGGGTGACGTGCCGACCACCTGGCCTGCTGGTTTTCTGCTGCCTTAGGTAATACTATCCCGCGGCTAATTATTGATGTATGGGGGTGGGACTTTGCATCTCCCCGAGGGCTTAGTGCTTCACCAATATTACTATCTTATACCGCTGTGGATTCTCTGTCAAGCAGGCATGATTGCCTTTATATGGATGGATATTTTGAGGCTGCTGTTATCAGTTGTGGATTAATAGGCCGTACAGTGGCCATGCCACTTGTTATTGATAAAGGGAATGTGTGAGGTAATTTTGTCTCTATATTCACTCCTTTTTATGCACCAGCCTCAGAATATGGTAGCCTTATTTTGCTCTTTAACCCCTTCACGACCAATGACGCCACATAGGCGTCATAAAAACTGGAGCCAATCTGACCAGTGACGCCTATGTGGCGTCACGACTTTAAAGCCACCCTGCGGGTCGGGTGACTGAGGTCACTGAAAGGTCACCCGACCCGCAGATACAGGGGGCTTTGTACTTCACCATGGGGGGCGTGGCTTCGCCCCCACGTGGCTATGATCGCTCTGATTGGCTGTTAAAACTGAAACAGCCAATCAGAGCGATAGTAATATTTCATCAATGAAAATTGATGAAATATTACAATCCAGCCATGTCCGACGCTGCTGTAGCATCAGACATGGCTGGTGACACCGATCCGACCCCCCCACCAGTTAATGGGGGCGATCTGCCCCACGCCACTGAATGACAGCGGCGATGTGCCGCCGCTGTCATCATCTGCCCCCCGCCTTCCCTCCGCTCCCCCGCCTTCCGATCGCCCCCCTCCCACCCCACCCCCTGGTACTCACCGAGTGCCGCTATGGCTCCCGGTGTCCCGTGGTCCCGGACCATGGGCGCCGCCATACTGGAAAATGGCGGGCGCATGCGCAGTGCGCCCGCCGGCTGCAATTTCCTTTCATTCATTTTGATCACTGTGATAAACTCTCACAGTGATCAAAATAGAATGAAAAGTAAATAAACCCCCCCGTTCATCACCCCCATAGGCAGGAACAGCTAATAAAATAAAGAAATTATTTTTATTTTTCCATTAGGGTTAGGGTTGGAAAGAGGGTTAGGGTTAGGGTTGGAATGAGGGTTAGGGTTGGAAAGAGGGTTAGGGTTGGAAAGAGGGTTAGGGTTAGGACTGGAAATAGGGTTAGGGTTGGAAATAGGGTTAGGATTAGGGTTAGAATTAGGGTTAGGGTGGGAATTTGGGTTAGGGTTGGAATTAGGGTTAGGGTGGAATTAGGGTTAGGGTTGGAATTAGGGTTAGGTGTTATGAATGAGTCACCGGAGGAGGAAAAAACAAAAATACAAGCTAAGTCCAGAAAAACGGAGAGGTTGGTAACTAGCGGATTTCAGACCCCTGATCCTATTCACAACAACTAACAGTAGCCATGGGGTGTTCCTACGGTGGTCCTAGACACCTCGTTCACAGCCGGAGAACTAAATAAACCTAAAGAAAGAAAGTGGAAATCTAAACTGCCCCAGAGCAGTCCCCAAAGCAATAGACAGCCCCCAACATGTATTGACGGTGAAAACAGATGAAAACACAAACACAGACAGAAAGACAGGCTGAGCAAACGATGGGGCCCTCACTAACTAGATAGGACAGGAAAGAAAAGCAACTGTCTGCAATCACGCAAAAACCCTGCCAAAAATAATGTCCAACACGTCTGATAGAAAAGGCCCTGAAGCCACTAGACTTCAAAATCACTATATCAGCACTCAGGTATATTCTGAAAACAGAGCAAAGAGATCAACTGATCAGAGACAAAAAGAGAGTTCAGCCAGTCCCAACCATGGCTGGCTGAACACAAACACTAAGTAAACCAGACAAAATCTCAAGGAAAAATAACAGAGCAAAAACTTAGCTTTAGTAGACAGGACTAAATTGGAGGCCAGAGCTCAGAGCAGAGAGGATCACCAGCAACCCAGCAGGGCGTCGGCGGCCTTATATCCACTCAGAAATTCCGGATGTCCAATCACACTCCACCTGTTCAGATGACAGGTTTTTCCCATCCAAATCAATTTCACTACCTCCTTTCACCAGCAGAGGGAGTTCATCGGACATCAAAGGTGAAGGAGAAAATGAGCTCATAACAGTACCTCCCCCTTGAGGAGGGGTCACCGAACCCTCATCCACGCCACCAGGGCGATCAGGATGGGCCAGATGAAAAGCACGAACCAATCTTTCGGCATGAATATCGGATGCAGAGACCCAAGAATTATCCTCCTGCCCATAACCCTTCCACTTAACTAAATACTGGAGTCTCCGTCTAGCCAGACGAGAATCCAGTATCTTCTCAACCTCATATTCCACATTACCTTCAACCAATACAGGGTCAGGAGGTGCCACCACAGGAACTACTGGCTCAACAAACCTCTTTAACAAAGACTTATGAAACACGTTATGGATCTTGAATGTAAAAGGAAGAGCCAATCGAAAAGAGACCGGATTAAGAATCTCCAAAATCTTGTAAGGTCCAATAAATCTAGGTTTAAACTTTGGAGAAGCCACCTTCATAGAGATATTCTTTGATGACAACCAAACCATATCACCCACCATAAACCGGGGACCAATGGTCCTATGCCAGTTGGAAAACCGCTGGGCCTTTTCCTGGGAGAGAGACAACTTATCCACCACTTGGTTCCAGATCTGGTGCATTCTCTCCACCACAGTGTCAACACCTGGGCAGGCAGAAGACTCCACCTGCCCTGAAGAGAATCGAGGATGAAACCCAAAGTTACAAAAAAAGGTGACATCAAAGTGGCAGAACTAGCTCTATTATTTAAAGCAAATTCGGCAAAGGACAAAAATGAAACCCAATCATCCTGATCAGCAGAAATAAAACATCTCAAATACGACTCCAAAGTCTGGTTTGTTCTCTCCGTCTGCCCATTGGTCTGAGGGTGAAACACAGAGGAGAAGGACAACTGAATTCCCAGCTTGGAACAAAAAGTCCTCCAAAATCTAGAAACAAACTGAACTCCTCTGTCAGACACAATGTTATCAGGAATCCCATGTAAGCGAACCACCTGTTGCAAAAGCAAGGGCACCAACTCTGAGGAAGATGGCAACTTAGGGAGTGGTACAAGATGAACCATCTTAGAGAATCTATCACAAATCACCCAAATAACAGCCATTCTCTGAGAGACAGGCATATCAGAAATAAAATCCATTGAAATATGGGTCCATGGCCTCCTGGGCACCGGCAAAGGCATCAACAACCCACTAGAGCGAGAACAAGGTTTAGACCGGGAGCAAGTCCCACAGGACTGCACAAAATTCCTGACATCACGAGACAAGGCGGGCCACCAAAAAGACCGACTCACCAAATCACTAGTACCAAAAATACCTGGATGACTGGCCAATGCGGAGCAATGAACTTCAGACATTACTCTCTTCCTCCACTGGTCAGGAACATACAATTTTCCAATGGGACAACGCTCAGGTTTGTCCTCCTGAAACTCTTCCAGAGCACGTCTCAAATCGGGCGAGATGGCAGAAAGAACTACCCCCTCACCTAAGATGGTAGCAGGCTTGGTCACAATAGGAGAATCAGCAAAGAAACTCCTAGAGAGGGCGTCTGCCTTGACATTCTTAGTGCCCAGAAGAAAAGAGACCACAAAATCAAAACGTGTGAAAAACAAGGCCCACCTAGCCTGTCTAGGATTCAAGCATTTGGCCGACTCAAGGTAAATCAAATTCTTGTGGTCAGTAAGGACCACGACTTGATGTTTAGCTCCCTCCAATCAATGTCTCCACTCCTCAAATGCCCATTTCATGGCTAACAATTCCCGATTCCCCACATCATAGTTGTGTTCGGATGGGGAGAACTTTCGGGAAAAGAAAGCACAGGGATTAATTTTAGATGTTACCGGATGTTTTTGGGACAAAACAGCTCCTGCACCAATCTCAGAAGCGTCCATCTCTACCTGAAACGGGAGTGAGACATCAGGTTGCCGCAAAACCGGAGCAGAAGTGAACCTCCGCTTCAGCTCCTGAAAGGAAGAAACAGCCTCTGGAGACCAATTCAGCACATCAGCACCCTTCTTAGTCAAATCAGTCAATGGTTTGGCAATACTAGAAAAATTAGCTATAAATTTACGATAAAAATTAGCAAAACCCAAAAACTTCTGGAGGGCCTTCAAAGAAGTGGGCTGAACCCAATCATAAATGGCCTGTACTTTGGCCGGGTCCATTTCAATAGTTGACGGAGACAAAATAAATCCCAAAAATGAAATCCTCTGTACACCAAAAAGGCATTTCGATCCCTTAACATACAGGGAATTCTCCCTCAAAATCCGGAACACAGTCCGAACATGTTCCACATGAGAGTCCCAATCTCTGGAAAAGATCAAAATATCATCCAGATAGATGATCAAAAATGTATCCACAAAGTCCCGGAAAATATCATTCATGAAGCACTGGAAGACAGAAGGGGCATTAGTGAGCCCAAAAGGCATCACCAGGTACTCAAAATGTCCCTCTGGAGTATTAAACGCCGTCTTCCATTCATCCCCATGCTTAATGCGAATAAGATTATACGCCCCCCTGAGGTCAAGCTTGGTAAACCAGCAAGCACCTTTAACTCTGGAGAATAGATCAGAAATCAGGGGTAACGGATACTGATATTTAACAGTAATTTTGTTGAGGGAACGATAGTCAATACAAGGCCTTAATGAACCATCTTTCTTGGCCACGAAAAAAAAAACAGCACCCAAGAGTGAAGAGGATGGTCTAATATGACCCTTCTCCAATGACTCCTTAATATAAGATCGCATAGCCTCGTGCTCGGGTACAGATAAATTGAAAAGTCGACCCTTGGGAAATTTACACCCAGGGCTCAACTCAATTGCACAGTCATAACTCCTATGAGGAGGCAAAGACGCAGACTTATTCTCACTAAATACATCATAAAAATCAGCCAAATAGTCAGGAACATCATGTAACTGGGGAGAGGTGGAGAAAACAGGAGCGTCACCAAGAGCACACCGAGAACCCCAACTCACCACAGACACAGATTTCCAATCCAAAACTGGATTATGGATTTGCAACCAGGGAAATCCCAGAACAATGGTATCATGCAAATTATGCAACACCAAAAATCTGCAATTTTCTTGATGGTCTGGGGCGACCCGCATTACCACCTGGGTCCAAAACTGAGGTTTATTCTTTGCCAAAGGAGTAGCATCAATACCCCTCAAAGGGATAGGTGTCCGCAGAGGTGTCATAGGAGACCCACAACGTTTAGCAAAATCCAAGTCCATCAGGTTCAGAGCCGCTCCCGAATCCACAAAAGCCTTAGCGGAAAATGTGGACAGGGAGCAGATCAGAGTAATTGCCAGAAGAAACTTAGGTTAAACACCACCCACAGCAAATGTGTGTGCAAAACGTTTGTCTCGTTTAGGGCAGCCAGAAATCATATGAGAGGCATCTCCACAGAAAAAACACAGCTTATTACGCCTTCTGAACTCCTGACGTTGCGCCCTAGACGAAACTCTATCACATTGCATAGGTTCAGACATTTGTTCAACAGGTGGCAACATTTCTTGTGTACTTTTACGTTCACGTAAACGCCGATCAATCTGAATGGCTAATGACATAGAATCGTCAAGACCAGAGGGAACTGGAAATCCCACCATAGTATCTTTTACGGTTTCTGACAAACCCTTCCGAAAGAGAGCTGCCAAGGCACCATCATTCCAGGCAGTAAGGATCGCCCACTTTTGGAATTTTTAACAGTATAACTCTGCAGAATCCTGACCCTGGCTCAATGCCAACAGGGCTTTCTCAGCTTGATCAATAGCATTATGTTCATCATACAACAACCCCAAGGCTTGAAAAAATGCATCCACATTAGTTAGAATAGGATCATCAGGTGTCAAAGAAAACGCCCAATCCTTGGGATCACCGTGCAGCAAAGAGATGACAATTTTAACCTGCTGCGCAGAGCTCCCCGATGAGTTAGGCTTCAAGGCAAGAAATAATTTACAATTATTCTTAAAATTCAAAAATTTAGACCGATCCCCAAAAAACACATCAGGAGTAGGAATCTTTGGTTCAGCAGCATGTGAATGAGCAAGATAGGCAGAAATTCCCCGCACTTCAGCAGCCAGCTGCTCCACACGATCAGAAAATTCCTCCTACGGCCCCAGAGAAAAAGAGGAAAAAATATACATAAAAAAATTCTGACACTTTTTTTTTTTCTTACAATTCTTTCCTGCTATTGAGTACCCTAGAATCTGCGGTATGGCTGGTGATTCTGTTATGAATGAGTCACCGGAGGAGGAAAAAACAAAAATACAAGCTAAGTCCAGAAAACCGGAGAGGTTGGTAGCTAGCGGATTGCAGACCCCTGGTCCTATTCACAACAACTAACAGTAGCCGTGGGGTGTTCCTACGGTGGTCCTAGACACCTCGTTCACAGCCGGAGAACTAAATAAACCTAAAGAAAGAAAGGGGAAATCTAAACTGCCCCAGAGCAGACCCCAAAGCAATAGACAGCCCCCAACATTTATTGACGGTGAAAACAGATGAAAACACAAACACAGACAGAAAGACAGGCTGAGCAAACGATGGGGCCCTAACTAACTAGATAGGACAGGAAAGAAAAGCAACTGTCTGCAATCACGCAAAAACCCTGCCAAAAATAATGTCCAACACGTCTGATAGAAAAGGCCCTGAAGCCACTAGACTTCAAAATCACTATATCAGCACTCAGGTATATTCTGAAAACAGAGCAAAGAGATCAACTGATCAGAGACAAAAAGAGAGTTCAGCCAGTCCCAACCATGGCTGGCTGAACACAAACACTAAGTAAACCAGACAAAATCTCATGGAAAAATAGCAGAGCAAAAACTTAGCTTTAGTAGACAGGACTAAACTGGAGGCCAGAGCTCAGAGCAGAGAGGATCACCAGCAACCCAGCAGGGCGTCGGCGGCCTTATAGCCACTCAGAGATTCCGGATGTGCAATCACACTCCACCTGTTCAGATGAAAGGTTTTCCCATCCAAATCAATTTCACTACCTCCTTTCACCAGCCGAGGGAGTTCATCGGACATCAAAGGTGAAGGAGAAAATGAGCTCATAACAGTTAGGGTTGGAATTAGGGTTAGGGTTGGAATTAGAGTTAGAATTAGGGTTAGGATTGGAATTAGGGTTAGAATTAGGGTTAGGGTTGGAATTAGGGTTAGGCTTGTGGTTAGGGTTATGGTTAGGATTAGGGATGTGTTCGGTTTAAGGCTGTGGTTAGGGGTGTGTTGGGGTTAGGGTTGAAGTTAGAATTGAGGGGTTTCCACTGTTTAGGCACATCATGGGGGTCTCCAAACGCGACATGGTGCAACCATTGATTCCAGCCAATTTTGTGTTCAAAAAATCAAATGGTGCTCCCTCCCTTCCAAGCTCTGACGTGTGCCCAAACAGTGGTTTACCCCATACTCAGTAAAAATTGCACAACAACTTTGGGGGTCTAATTTCTCCTGGTACCCTTGGGAAAATAAAAAATTGGGGCTAAAATATTATTTTTGTGGAAAATTCTTTCTTTTATTTTCACGTCTCTGCGTTATAAACTTCTGTGAAGCACTTGGGGGTTCAAGGTGCTCACCACACATCTAGATAAGTTCCTTGGGGGGTCTAGTTTCCAAAATGTGGTCACTTGTGGGGGGTTCCACAGTTTAGGTACATCAGGAGCTCTGCGAATATAACATGATGCCCGCAGACCATTCCATCAAAGTCAGCATTTCAAATGTCACTACTTCCCTTCCGAGCCTTGACATGTACCCAGTGATTCCCACCCACATATGGGGTACCAGCGTACTCAGGACAAACTGGATAACAATTTTTGGGGTCCAATTTATCCTGGTACACTTGTGAAAATAAAAAATTGTGCACTAAAAATAATTTTTTGTGGAGAAAAAATATTTTTTATTTTCACGGCTCTGCGTTATAAACTTTTGTGTAGCACTTGGGGGTTCAAAGTGCTCACTATGCATCTAGATAAGTTCCATAGGGGGTCTAGTTTCCAAAATGGGGTCATTTGTGGGGGAGCTCCAATGTTTAGGTACACAGGGGCTTTCCAAACACGACATGGTGTCCGCTAACGATTAGAAGTAATTTGCACTTCAAAAAGTCAAATGGCGCTCCTTCCCTTCTGAGCCCTGCCGTGCGCCCAAACAGTGGTTCCCCCCCACATAAGGGGTACCAACGTACTCAGGACAAACTGAACAACAATTTTTTGGGGTCCAATTTATCCTGGTACCTTTGTGAAAATAAAAAATTGCGCACTAAAAAATAATTTTTTGACGAAAAAAATATTTTACATTTTCACGGCTCTGCGTTATAAACTTTTGTGAAGCACTTGGGGGTTCAAAGTGCTCACTATGCATCTAGATAAGTTCCATAGGGGGTCTAGTTTCCAAAATGGGGTCATTTGTGGGGGAGCTCCAATGTTTAGGTACATAGGGGCTTTCCAAACACGACATGGTGTCCGCTAACGATTAGAAGTAATTTGCACTTCAAAAAGTCAAATGGCGCTCCTTCCCTTCTGAGCCCTGCCGTGCGCCCAAACAGTGGTTCCCCCCCACATAAGGGGTACCAGCGTACTCAGGACAAACTGGACAACAACTTTTGTTGTCCAATTTCTCCTGTTAGCCTTGTGAAAAATAAAAATAGCGTGCTAAAAAATCATTTTTGAGGAAAAAAAAATATTTTTTATTTTCACTGCTCTGTGTTATAAACTTTTGTGAAGCACTTGGGGGTTCAAAGTGCTCACTATGCATCTAGATAAGTTCCAGTTTTTCTTAGGGTGCTAATAACAACTACGTACACTCTAAATTGTGGCATATATTATCTGTAAAGCATTCCTAGGCCATGGTTAGGTCTGCACGTCCTTTTGCACTATTGCAGTTTTTTGCTTATTGTTGCACATGTTCCTTCATTGTTACCCTGTTCCTGTCACTCTAATAAAGATTGATACTATTTTTGCATATTAAGGATCTTCTGAAATTGGATGGTGTATGACAAGGTAGAGGGTGTCTATAGGATTGGTGAGAATTTGAAACTCATTATAGATTTGAGGACGCTGAACTATTGTCTCAGGCCCAAGAGAGATTACACCTCAATGTAACAGGCTGAAATTGGATGGTGTATGACAAGGTGGAGGGTGTCTATAGGATTGGTGAGAATTTGAACCTCACTATAGATTTGAGGACGCTGAACTATTGTCTCAGGCCCAGGAGAGATTACACCTCAATGTAACAGGATGAAATTGGATGGTATATGACAAGGTGGAGGCAGGGTTCAGCATAGTGGCTCTGTAGGGTGTACCAGGAGCACACTATATTCCTTTTTTATTTATGTCCTAATTAAATTTAAACATGGTCTTAACGTGTTTTGATTAAAAGTTACAAAAGTTAAATGTTCTATGGTTTTTTGAATGTAGAAATACCCCATATGTGGCTGTACAGTACTACTTTGCCATATGGAGTGACTTGGGAGGGATGGAGCACTATTTGCCTCCTGGAGCACAGCTTTTCCTAGACTAGTTTGTGGATTACATATAAAGATCCCTTAAGTGCTAGAAAAGCAGAATCCGCCTCAAGTGACCCCATTTTGGAAATTATAACCCTTTGGGAATTTATATACAGATGTAGTAACAACTTTCACTCCATGGGTGTTTTCCAGAAACAGGCAGCAGTGGATGTTGCTGAGTAAAAATTGCAAACTGCCATTGTAGGGACCAGTACTCTGTATCGACCAGTACGTTGCAGTCACCAGTACATTATGCCCAGCTCATGCTTCTGGAGACACGCACCTGTAAATTAGGCAGGCTCTCATCCCTACAGAAATGCCAAATATGTTGGCGCTAAATGTTGTTTAGGCGCACTGGGGCTCAGAAGGGAGGGGGGCATTTGCATTTGAGAGCGGAGAATTTGCTCAATTTCGTTTGGGGAGTGAGAAGCCATTTTGTTTTTCCAGAGCCTTTGTGCTGCCAGTAATGTGTAAGCCCTCTATATTTCCTGTAACAGATGACATACCTGAGTGAGAGCTCCCTTTTTTGTGGATTGAGTTGGATCTTTACTGAGAACATTTTACATAATGTTTGGGAGCACATTTATCTGGCGCTCTACGCTGAGCACTTACTTTGGGGTTTCCAGTTAAATCTCCGACTGACGCGACAGATGAAACCCCTGAGAGATCCGTTCACTATAATGAGGCAGCAGAGTTACTCTGGACTCTGTCTGACCTCTGTTTAGTGGTGTCCTTTTCAGAAGCGCACAAAACTGTGCAATTCTTAAAAGACGGACACCACCGGATCACAGGTCAGACAGCTTCCACATTGCCTCCATCTGCTTCATTATAGGGGTTTTTCCTCTGGGGGTTCTGTCTGAATCACATATTTCAGAGATTTTCACAGAATCCCCAATGTAAGCACTCACTGCGGAGCACAGGATAAATGTGCGCCAAGCCTTACTGCAATCTCTGAGAGGCAGAATGAAAAAAATCAACAGTAGGTGAAGAATTGGTTTTATTTGTTTTTTATTCTGGTCCTTATGCAGTATAAGTGGTTAGGTGACTTTATTCTTCAGGTCGGTGTGATTACAGCGATACCAGATTTATATCAGGGTTTTATGTTTGGCTGCTGTCACACACTAAAAGAGGCTTTTTATTGCGAAAACTAGTTTTAGCATCACCATATTTTGAGAGCTATAATTTTTTCATATTCTTGCCGACAGAGTCATGTGAGGGCTTGTTTTTTGCACCACGAGCTGATGCTTTTATTGGTACCATTTTCAGGCACATTACACTTTTGATCGCTTTCTATTCTGATTTTTGTGAGACAGAATGAACAAAATCCAGCAATTCAAGTATTGTTTTTTGTTTTTGTTTTTTCATACCGTTCCGCGTGTAGTTAAATTGATAAGACAACTTTATTCTTCGGGTCAGTACAATTACAGCGATACCCAATTTATATTTTTTTATGTTTTGGCGCTTTTATGCAATAAAAACTATTTTATAGAAAAAATAATTATTTTTGATTTGCTTTATTCTGAGAGCTATAACTTTTATATTTTTCTGCTGATGGAGCTGTGTGGAGGCTTATTTTTTGCGGGACAAGATTATGTTTTAAGTGGTACCATTTTTATTTACATCTGTCTTTTTGATTGCATTTTATTGCACTTTCTGTTCGGCGGTATGATGATAAAGTATTTTTTTGCCTTGTTTTTATTTTTTTACTGTGTTCACTGAAGGGGTTAACTAGAGGGACATTTTTATAGAGCGGGTCATTATGGACTTGGCGATACCAAATATGTGTACTTTTATTGTATTTTAAGTTACATAAATAAATGTATTTATTGGAAAAATATTTATTTATTTTTTTATATAGGGATTTTTTAGAAATGTTTTTACACATTCAAATTTTTTTTGTAATTTTTTTACATTGTCCCAGTATGGTACATTACTATTTTACATCAGATTGCTGATCTGACACAGTGCAGAGTATCAGATCAGTATCTGATAGACAGGAAAGGAGAAATGCCCTCAGCAGGCGCTCACAAGCCACCTTCCCTGCAGGACCCGGAAGAACCCCATGGCCATCTTGGGGCCGGGGGATTCCATGGAGACCATCCTGATGGAAGCGAGCAGGGAGCCCCCTCCCTGCGCGATGCTTCTCTATGCTGCTGTTACTACTGACAGCGTCATCAGAGGTGTTAAAAGCCAGCAATCGGTACTAGCACCGATCGTGGACATTGCTGTTGGATGTCAGCTTCTCACATACAGCTGACACCTGCACCCGATCGCCACGGTGCTCAGCGTGAGGCCATGCGATCAGTGCACTGTACTAGGACTGGTGTTTGCTTGAATGCAATTCCTGCAGAGAAGTACTAGTACTGCGCATGTCGGGAAGGTGTTAATGGTGTCATTCAAAACCACAATTAAAAAAAACTAGCATTTATACTGTATGGATATTTCAATACAGATACAGAGGTAAAAGAGTTATTACTCTTGAAATAATAGGTGATAAAAATGAAAGCATAAAAACTAAAAAATTGCTTAAGACGTTAACAATAAACAATTTGAAATTGGTTTCTAATTGTAAACAGCCACAGTGTGCTACACGTGCTCCATTTTCTATATGAAACCCCAGCCTCTAGTAAGTTATATTCACTCTTTTTAACCCTTGAAGGAATTCTTTTTTATATTTCTGCCACACAAACTTTCATACACACATACTTTTACACATGTATCTTTGAATTTACCTGCTTCTACACACACAGGAATGCTCTTACATACTGTACATGTTTGTACACACTACCATACATTACCACTGCAAATATATATATTTTCCCTTCATGGTTTAGATAGTGGACATCTGACAGGTGTAATATTTCATGTTGGTGGTCCCTAGATGATAAGCCAACCCCCTCCACTCCTTCTTAGCAGGTATACACATTTTTGGACATTTTTTTTCATATTAAAATACCTTGTACAGTCTATGAATGTGCTGTCTTATTAAATTGGCTGTTGGATTACTTTTGGGCTGCAAACCATTTCCATGGTGAGGGTGTGTTTGAGACAGCTTAACCCCTTAGTGACAGAGCCAATTTTGACCTTGATAACCAAGCCAATTTTTACAATGACCACTGTCACTTTATGAGGTTATATCTCTGGAACGTTTCAATGTATCCCCGTATTCTGAGATTGTTTTTTCGTGACATATTGTAATTCATGTTAGTGGTAAAATTTGTTCGTTATGACTTGCATTTATTTATGAAAAAAATTGAAATTTGGCAAAATTATTAAAATTTTGCAATATTCAAAATTTAAATTTTTGCGCCCATAAATCAGATTGTCATATTGCACAAAATAGTTAATAAATAACATTTCCCACATGTCTACTCTACATAAGCAAAATTTTGGAAATATAATTTTTTTGTTAGGACGTTATAAGAGTTAAAAGTTAACTAGCTATTTCTAATTTTTCCAACAAAATTTACGAAACCATTTATTTTAGGGACTACCTCATGTTTGAAGTGAGTTTGGGGGGTTAATATGACAGAAAATACCCAAAAGTGACACCATTCTAAAAACTGCACCCCTCATGGTGCTCAAAACCTTATTCAAGAAGTTTATTAACCCTTCAGGTGCTTCACGAGATCTAAAGCAATGTGGAAGGAAAAGATGATCATTTTAAAGTTCCACAAAAAATTTAATTTAAACCCAAACTTTTTTATTTTCATAAGGATAACAAGAGAAAATGGACCACAAAATTTGTTGTGCAATTTCTCCTGAGTACAACCATACCCTGTATGTGGGGAAAAGCCACTGTTTGGGCGCATGACAGGGTTCAGAAGGGAGGGAGCACTGTTTGACTTTTTGAGCACAAAATTGGCTGGAATCAATGGTGGGCGAGATGTCGCGTTTGGAGACCCCCTTATGTGCCTAAACAGCGGAACCTCCCCCAATTCTAACCTCAACCATAACCCTAATACCAACCCAAACCACAACCCAATCCCCAAATCCAACAACACCCTAACCCCAGCGCCCCAACCGTAACCCAAACAGAACTGTAACCTCACCACAACCGTAACCCCAACCGTAACCCCAACCGTAACCCTAGGCCCAACCCTAACCCTAGCCCCAACCGTATCCCTACCTCTAACACCAACTTTAGCCCCAACCCTATGCCTAGCTCTAACCCCAACCCTAAATCTCATGGAAAAATGGAAATAAATACTTTTTTTAATTTTATTATTATTACCTAATTGGGTGATAAAGGGGGTTAGATTTTACTAATTTTTTTATTGTGATCACTGTGATAGGATCTATCACAGTGATCAAAATGAACCAATAGGAGAAATCTTCTATTGTTGCCAGGTGCCGTCCAGCAGATCTTGGCGGGAGCACTGCGCATCCGTCTGGTATTTTCTTCCCTGAAGAAGACACCGAGGGCTGGGGGACAGAGCCAGAGGGACTGCTGGACACCGGAGGTACCGGGGGCTCGGGTACCCCATTTCTCTCTCTTCTGATGTGCGACATCATATCAGAGCAGAGAGAAATAAATGGGAAATCAGACTTTTTTTGCGAACAATGACGATTGCAACACTGGGGACGGTAAAAACTGACCCTGTGTTTAACAAAGAGAGGAAAGAAATAGGTCACAAACAGGGGATCACCCTAGGCAGGAAATAACATGAAAAATTCAAATTTTATTGGACACAGAAAAACAGACACAAAAATGTTAAAAACATTAAAAAATGGTCACACATGTGACACATATGTACAGAATACAGAAAGCTCATAATAGAGCAAACACCCACCGCCAAACACTCCACAATGAATTAGGATTATAACCCTAGGTCCATGTAAACAGCATGCCAGAGTGTGGAAAAATACACACCCTGAAATAAAGATATTTGACCGTATAGAGGGTAGGAAACAATCCCTAAGTAGTTATATGGATAATGGTTTTAAAACCTGAAAAAGGAATATCACTGATAACAACAGGTTACCACAAGTAAAAATATGTTATCTATAGGATATCTTATCCACATACGATGCATAAATATTAAGGCAGTGCAGTTGAAATAACTTCCTTCAGGAATATAAATACCCACGCCTCAAAGATAGACATGAAGCATGCAAAAAGCCCCCATAGTCTGAGCCCATAGTGAGAAAAAAGAGAGATATAGGCTAAAATAGCCTCCTACAATGATCAGCATAAGTTCATATCAACAATATACTGAACCCATGTGGAGTGTGGCCAGGTAGAGTGGAGAGACCCGACGCCTATCGCCACTCTAGGTGGCTTCGTCAGGGGTAAAAACTGACCCGAATCTTTTTCTCTGAGTTCTCAGCTACCCAAGGTAGCCAAGACCCCGGAGATTTTCCGACACTGGGGGGTGCTATAACTTTATTTCTCAGGGTCCTAAAAAAGCGGTGCTGAGGAATAAGTACCCTTAACTGCTGCAGATAAAATGCGTATTGGAAGTTGGACAGAGTTCTAGACAACCTCAAAGTATTAAGATGTTTGCAGTATTACAATTTTTGGTGAATTGATTTGCTGTAATCAATTTTTTTTAATTTGTCAAATATAGCAAATTCAAAATTCAAATAATTAACCCACCTCTAGTAGTTTCTTTATTTCTTCTATTTATAAATTCGTCATTCTAGCTTTTGCAAGGATCTTCCTTGTTAATATTTTTTGCCATCAAACAGTTGATTGTATCTCTTAATTGCAAAGCATTATAGCTCAATGCTTTGCTATTAGTCTATGGAAGACCTTTCTAAGCTGCTTGCAGTATTCAATACTTCCAAAAGACCTTGTAGTTTTAGCTAAGAATTTGCAAACTCAGTCTAAGATTTAAATAAAAAGCAAAAAATCTTAAATTGAGAGTCAAGTTAAAGTGAACCTGGCAGCTGATACATGCTGCCCGACCCACGGGCAACATGTATTAGCCACTGGATGTATGATCTCAGCCAGGTATGCTAGACTCTGAAATGCTATGGCATTTAGAGAAAACATACTTGTCAGGAAAACCCATCTATTTTTCTCAGTTCCAATTAGGAACTTGCAGATCTCTGGTGCCCCCTTACCCTCAAGTCAGTCATAGAACTGCACCTAGGATAAGTAGTTGCAAGAAAGGCTGCCTTGTCACATACTGGCTGTTACGGGCTGGCGGAATGCACCAAATAATAAAGATGAAATAATATATAAGGTGCGTTCGCAGCCCAGGGCCCACCGTGCAGAGGTGACAAACTGCAGCTAAAACAACAGGAAGAAGGCATGTAGGAGAGAGCCGGACACAGGTGGGAAAACACTAACCTGGTGCGAACAGGCACGAACCCCGTTACTTCACGAGGCGCGTGCCAGCCGGCGAACAACCGCAACCTGTTAGCGTCACAGGTCACGGTAGTGTGAACCACCGCTTAATACAGGTGCACTGTCCCCCCTGACGGACGCCACTAACCAGCCTATCAACTGAGCTGGAAAGCGCCCCTGAGGCGCATGGTGTTACTTAAGCGGACGCTGAGGTAGCGGTGGTCCTGAAGGCCTGTACTGGCCAACGCCCAAGGCGCAAGAGGAAGATGATGAGGAACACTGCGGCACTATGCAGTGTCAGAGCTGCTGTGCTGACTCCAATTCCTAACCCTAACACATGTATAATATCCAAGGAGGGGGAATTATAATGCGTCAGTCACCAGGCTCATTCTACCGTCACCACACATACACTAAGTACTATAGCCTCAGAGTTTATCATAGTGCACGGCGGGGCGGCCATGCAAACCTTTTATAGCCGTGCCCTTCCGGGACCTTCCTGATCCTCCAGATGGACCAATCAGAACTGGAGAAGGACCTAAGCATATGACTCCCGATCCCCAATGGGAGATCGTCTCATGAGCATGCTCAGTGGACCGAAGGAAGGACTTAGACTCTGGAGTCTTTTGCTGCTGGCCAGGCTGCATTGCCATAACTGGACCAGAGGTGGCAGCAGCAACCGAAGCCACAATGCTGGTGTGGGCAGAACGCTGGGATTGTGGAGTCTACTGAGCAGGCTCCACTGCGGCTGGAGGGGAATGGGAGACTGTCGATGACAAGGCTCAGGATTCCCGCTGTGCAGCGCCCGGAACCAGACACCTAACATCAGGCACTCTGCAGTGAGGGTGGTATTTGTATCATTAGTCCCAGGCTGGGAATACACACATAACCCTCCGATCCATCACTACCAGGTTTCCCAATAACACCAGGACGCTATGCCGCCACCAGTCCCTTGTTTGATACCAAAGCTTAAATCGGGTCAGGAACCAACCCAAGGTAGCAGGATTTTGCGCAGAGTATGAGTCGGTTCGATCATAGAGCAAAAAGAACTAAACTAGTACATTTATAAGTTTACTCCAGAAAATATTGGCAGAGTTTACAAAAATACAAAAGATATAACAAAAAAAGAGACAAAATACAATATGTACAATGGTTAGAAATAAAAGGGATTATATCAAAATTCATCCAAAAACTCAATCAAAAACTGGCACTTCAAAACATGAATGAAATGACTAGCCAACGGACTTATATCATCAAGTAGCCGAGAAAAGAGATCCAGTATAATAAATTAAAAAATCAATATGTATTAATATATATTAATATATAAATTAAAACAACAAAAATGCCCAGTAGGAGGTAATGAAAACACCATATAAATTCAAAGTCACCAGAAATAGGATAAAGATGTCCTTAGAATAAATAAATAAATTATTTAAACTGCAGGGCTACAACAATAAATGTATTGATAATATGCCAATAAGGAAACGTACCTAAGTCACATGATTTCAGTACCAAATATACCTAAATCCCATATATACCATATGTTAATACATACAATCACAATCCCTATCTATATACCATCAATTGTATTTGAACCATGTAAATCAATAAACATGGATATAATCCTAAAAGGAGAATCCAGATAGCAGATAAGACATATAGGGAACCCAAAAGCTAGATTACCTCAAATAACAGGACAGCGGTGACACCGAGTGGCGTGACCGCCTCCACCCCAACGCACGTTTCGCACTAGCTTCTTCCGGGGACATGTCTAAGTTGCGCGTGATATGTAGTTAAATACCGCAAAGCACTAATCAGGAGAGTTTATTCAAAATACAGGAGTGATTCACCCGACATCATCACTCTGACATCTGCGGAGCATGCGTTGATCTGTGCGGCTGGAAAAACATCACTTCTGGAACATTGCCATGCATAGCCCCAGTTTCCCTGATCCTGGAAATCTACTTTTCCTGTCTGAAGGACTATTGTGTGTTATTGGATTTGACCTGGAATATTATGCCTGATAGACAAAGGAATTTTTAGAGGGAAAAACCCACACTTAACTCTGCCCGAGCTGGCATGCAATAAAAGTGACCACTTGTGTTCTACCTTCTTCCACGTATGATGCTGTGTGGATTCCAGCATATGGCTTAAAGGGAAGGTGCCATCCAAAAAAAAAATTTTCAGCAATTGAAACAATGTAAATAATTAATGTTTACATTTTCTTAAAAAATGTAATCATTTGTTTTTAATTTTGTAAAATATGAAAAATAATTTTAAAAAGTTTGGCATTTCCACTTATTAACACTAGGGGGAGCAGCTACGGAAATTTGGCACAAAAACCTAGTGTACAACTAGCTCACATTACTGCCCTGCAGTAATTATGGGCGGAATCTGCTGACATGGGTGTGATGTCACTCCTCTCCTCCCCTTCTGGGTGCTTGCTAAGGGAAAAGAGAGGATGGCATTTAGGAACACAGTGAGCAGCCATTTTGATGGGGCCTGCAAAGTTACTGACTGTCTTTGCATGTAAAGTCTGGATCAGAACAGGTCATCAATCAGCAGAAATGTTTCCTGGATTTCTGTGGAGCAGACAAGAAGACGGTCCATCCATGTGTATAAAGCACAGCGCTCTATGTACAATCCCTGGCACCGAACAGGGTGCCCCCCCATAGACCAGCACACTGTTCTCCTGAAATACTCTGTGCTGCTGTCACCCTGCTCCTTCCACCATGTATCACACAGGATAGGATTAGATACACAGTTCAGCACACAGTAGTACACAGGATAGGATTAGATACATGGCTCAGCAGTCAGTATCACACAGGATAGGATTAGATACACAGCTCAGCAAACAGGATAGGATTAGATACCCGGATGAGCAGTCAGTATCACACAGGATAGGAATAGATACACGGCTCAGCAGTCAGTATCATATAGGATAGGATTAGATACACAGCTCAGCACACAGTATCACACAGGATAGGATTAGATACATGGCTCAGCAGTCAGTATCACACAGGAGAGGTTTAGATACATGGCTCTGGGATGCCCTCCCAGGGCTGTGGGGTACTCGGTACCAGGCTGGTCTCTCAGAGGGGAATGTCACAGCAGTGGTGACCCGGTCTGTGTCCCTGGGTGCCCATGTAAAAGGGGTAGAGTGATGGGGATAAAGTCATTGAGATAAATGGTTTGTGACGCCACCTGTGGTGTTCGGCAAGAAAGGTGTTAAGCCGACGCTGCTGACAGATCCTCTGGGACAGGTGGTGTAGTGCAGCAATGATGTTGTGGCCCTCCACAGGTAGGGCAGCAGTCCCAGGGCAGTGTAGGAGAGGAGATAGGGGCGAGACGTAGATGGTGCAGTGTCAGGCACAGAGATGTAGCAGTGCCGAGGGTGTTGGCGCAGGAATAAGCGGAGGACTCCAGGGCATGTAGCTTCAAAGCTTTACTCACAGTCTGTTGAGCATACAGGTTCCCGCATCCATGCCATGTCCTCCGGGTCAGGAGCTCAGCCAACTTCCAGGCAAGATGAAGTAGTCCGTTCCAGGACTCCGCCAACATATTTGCCTTTTCTGAACGTCTCCCTTTTGCACCTATAGTGAAGTACTCTCAGTACTTAGTTACACTGGTGTTCCTCCTGTCAGATGTTCCTATGAACTCTACTTGTATGGCAGACAGCTGTAGCCTGCTTCGGGGACTCCTTGCTACCAAGTCCTGGCTCACTCACGTTTCTGTTGTGCCCTCAAGTCTTGTGTGGGAATAAAGTGGTGACAACTTCTATTCCTCCAGTGTCTGCTGCACGACCATTAGTATCCATACAACCTCGGGGACCGGACCCCGGCCTTGCGCTGTGAACTTGGGAAGGGTTCTGCTCTAACCCTAATCCTCAGTCCTCCTTTTCTCCTTATGTTCTGATCAAATCTGTCTTTCTTATGAAGAGTCAGGCTTTCCTTCAATGTCTCTTTCCTGTGCCAGCAGACCCAGGTCACTGAGGTCGGCTGCAGCACTTCCTTCTTCCATCCCACTCAGGGGATCTTCTCTCACAGACTCCCTGAGTCTGACTCCCTCAATCCTAAATTCTTCCCAATCTTTTGGTGCAGACTAAGCTCCACCCACCTTCCAGCACTCTTCGGGTTCCAAGCAGGGAGCCACCAAAGGGTGCTTTGCTACACTACTGTGTTGTGTGGGATGCAGGTGTTGGAGTGTGGTCAGGTGTCTCCACATTACCTGAATGGTGGGGTACCACACCTCAGGAGGAGGTGCAGTACCTCTGTGGCGACTGAACCCTCAGGGGTGCCACAGCTCCGCAGTCAGTATCACACAGGATAGGAATAGATACATGGATCAGCAGACTGTATCACACAGGAGAGGATTAGATACATGGCTCCACAGTCAGTATCACACAGGATAGGATTAGATACACGGATCAGCAGACTGTATCAAACAGGATAGGATTAGATACACAGATCAGCAAACTGTATCACAGAGGATAGGATTAGATACATGGCTCAGCAGTCAGTATCACACAGGAGAGGATTACATACATGGCTCAACAGACTGTATGACACAGGAGAGGATTAGATTTAGGAAGCTAAAACAAGAAGGCAATGAAGAAGCATTAAAAAGTTATAGAGAAAAAAATAAAATGTGTAAAAAACAAATACATTTAGCAAAAGTGGAAACTGAGAGACTCATTGCTAAGGAAAGTAAAACAAACCCCAAACTATTCTTTAATTATATAAACAGTAAAAAGATTAAAATTGTTGGTGTCGGCCCTTTAAAGAACAATGAAGGTGAAATCAAAGAGCGCGATGTAGGAAAAGCAAATGTTTTAAATACTTTTTTCCCAACAGTGTTCACACAGGAAAAGGATTTTCCAGGGGAAATGCAGAGTGATAATGTAAACTCCACATTAAGTATTACCTGCCTAACCCAGGAAGAAGTACAGAACCGCCTTAGTAAGATTAAAATTGACAAATCACCAGGCCCTGATGGCATTCACCCTCGGGTATTAAGGGAGTTAAGTAATGTGATAGACAGGCCTCTATTCCTTAGATTTAAAGACTCTATAGAAACAGGGTCTGTTCCTTTTGATTGGCGGCAAGCAAATGTGTTACCAATATTCAAAAAGGGGTGTAAAAGGGAACCTGGAAACTATAGGCTGGTAAGCTTAACATCTGCTGTGGGTAAAATTTTTGAAGGGTTTCTAAGGGATTGGTATCCCTTAGAAACCCTTCAAAAATTTTACCCACTATCTCAATGTTAATAAATGTTTAACTCCATATCAACATGGATTTATGAAGGATCGCTCCTGTCAAACTAACCTGATCAGCTTCTATGAGGATGTAAGCTCTCAAATGGACCAAGGAGAATCATTGGATGTCATTTATCTTGACTTCTCTAAAGCATTTGACACTGACCCACATAAAAGATTGGTAAGTAAGATGAGAAAGCTTGGGCTAGGGGAAAATGTGTGTAGATGAGTAGGTAGCTGGCTTAGTGATAGAAAACAAAGAGTGGTTATTAATGGTGAATACTCAGATTGGGCCTGGGTTACTAGTGGGGTAACACAGGGTTCTGTATTGGGCCCCCTACTATTTAATATATTTATTAATGTGGATGGCTTCCACAGTAAAATATCAGTATTTGCAGATGATACAAAACTATGTAAGGTAGTTAACACAAAGGAGGACAGTTTGCAACTACAGACAGATTTGAGTAAATTGGAGAATTGGGCTGAAAAATGGCAAATGAGGTTTAACACAGATAAGTGTAAGGTTATGCACGTGGGAAGGAGAAACAAATGCTATAATTACTTACTAATTGGGAAACTGCTGGGGAAATCAGACATGGAAAAAGACTTAGGCATCTTAGTCAATAAGAAGCTAAATTGGAGTGCCCAGTGTCAGGCAGCTGCCACCAAAGCAAATAGGGTCATGGGATGCATTAGAAGAGGTCTGGGGACACGAGATGAAAACATAATTCTCCCTCTGTACAAATCACTCGTCAGACCACACTTGGAGTATTGTGTGCAATTTTGGATGCCGGTGCTCAAGAAAGACATTACTGAACTTGAAAGGGTTCAAAGGCGGGCTACTAAAATGATAAATGGAGTTGGTTCACTACAATACCCAGAATGGTTATCAAAATTAGGTCAATTTACTCTAGAAAAGAGAAGACTTAGGGGAGACTTAATATATATGTACAAGTATATCAGAGGGAAATACAGAGATCTCTCCAATGAACTGTTTGTACCAAGAACTGTGATAAGAACAATTGGGCATTCTCTTCGTTTGGAGGAAAGACAATTTCTGCACCAGCATAGAAGAGGGTTCTTCATGGTAAGAGCAGTGAGGCTCTGGAATTCTCTTCCTGAGGAAGTGGTGATGGCCAACTCACTGAATGAATTTAAGAAAGGAATGGATGCTTTTCTTGTGAGTAACAGTATAGAAGGTTACGAATAACATAATATTATAGGTAAATGGTTGACCCAGCTTAGGGGAAGGAATTTTTTTCCCTATGGAGAAAATTGGCATCTACTCTGTGGGTTTTTTGCCTTCCCAAGGATCAGCAATGCAGAACAGCTGCACTAAAAATAGGCTGAACTAGATGGACATAAGGTCTTCCTTCAGCCTTCAAAACTATGTTGCTATGTTAGATACACAGCTCAGCAGACAGTATCACACAGGATTGGATTAGATACATGGCTCAGCAGACAGTATCACACAGGAGAGGATTAGATGCAGGGCTCAGCAGTCAGTATCACACAGGATAGGATTAGATGTCCAGCAGATGGCCAAGTGTTTTGAAAGAGCAGGGAGCAGCTCCTCCTATGTTTTGCAAGAGCAGGGGCTGCAGCTGGTCGGGTGTTTTGAAAAGAGCAGCTCGGTCTCCAGGAGCTCGTCCTGTATCCTCTCCTGCAGCTGGTATCTGCAGAGTAAACATCCAAGCCCTGTTATGCTGGAACAATACAGCATCCAGGGCTTGCAATAGAGTGTAAATGGAGCTGAAAGGAAAGCACTGGGCTCTAATAAAATGGTGCCTAGCCACACCTACAGCTGTGAATTGAGCTGCCCAGAGAGGCGTGCCCAGTTCACAGCTGATGCTGCTGCAATGATACAGATAGGGTCGGCAGCCAAATGAGCATGGAAAGTGTCATTCAGCAGCCAGAAAGGTAAGATGGCAGCCCCCAGTGGCTGCATTAATATAGTTAAAAAAAAACATACACACCACTGAGTCAAGCTTAGGGGACAATATCTTTTTTTACTATTTTCTTTTTTACATTAAATTATGAAAAAACATGGCAACTTCCCTTTAACCTTTCATCCACTCCCAGAAACAAGACTGTATGGGTGCTTCAGCCTATATTTATTGGGATGATTTGGACAACAATGGGAGATGATAACAGATGGTGTAGTAGAACACAGTAGTAGATGAGATCAGGAGTGGTTGTACAAAGTGGTAGATGATATCAGAGATTGTTGAATACAGATATGGATGATTCAGCAGATTGTTGTACAAAATATGGATGATTCAGATATAGTTGTACACAATGTGGATGATTCAGGTAAAAACTATAAGAGACAGATAATGCAGCATGTCAGTACTGGTAGATAATATACAATACACAAATACTGGCAGGTAATCACAGCAATACAAAGTAGTATCACAACAGTAGCAATGATACAGGATGCTGTTATCATGCATTATATAAAAGCTGAAGAATATAATATACACAGCAGCAAAGGAGCAAGATATCTAAAACAATGGCTGCCAGTTTTTCACTAACTGAACAGAGGATACATATCCAGAGGATGCGTGTAACTAACATGCATTGCAAACATCATGGGGGGCTGCATTATGGCTGCTAACACAGATGCATAGCATAGTTTACATAAGTGCATTAAACCTTACCGGAATCCACTTGTTATAAGCAATGGTTTTGCAGGGAGCTGAACAGGTGTGAGCTACTCAGAAGACGGCTGAAAATGGTTACATGTTTTTGACCAGGGGCGGTTCTGAACAGTTAACCATTTGGGGGAACAGAAGATTCCAAACATATGAATAAAAAGGAGAAAGGCAACTTTGACACCTAATGGCCATAGCTGGAACAGCACCTAAAAATATCTTGCTGCTCAGAATGGGCAGATCACTCACTGCTTGGCATCAATGGATGCCACTATTTGACTCTTTTGGGGATAATAACAGTACAAGTTCAGAAACTGGCCTGAGGAACAGTTTGTTCTCCCCAAGTTTGCTCACTTTGACCTCTACCTTGCGCACTTTTCCATCCTTGCTGGGAAGAGGCTTGGTGACTAGGCCGATTGGCCATTCATTTCGATGTAATTGACTGCCCTTAACAAGTACCACATCACCTGGTTGGATGTTTGGGCAGTCTTTTTGCTATTTTGTCCTGGTTTGTACAGTGGAGGGATATTGCTTCTTCCATCTGTGCCAGAAGACATTGGACATGCTTTGCAATTGCCTCCACTGGTATCTGAAGAGATCTTTATTGTTGAATTCTCCGAGTGGAGCTCTCGGGACACAGAATTTGTGCATGAGTAGCATTGTTGGAGTAAGGACTGCTGGTCTACAGAATTGCTGGAAAGTGCTGACAGTGGCCTGGCGTTCATGATAGCTGATATCTCGACCAAGAATGTAGTTAAACTCTCAAGTGTGAGTCTGGTGTTCGTTTGCAAGAAGATAGAGTCCAGTATCTTGCAATGCTATGCCTATCATTCTCTCCCAGGCACCTCCTATGTGCGAAGAGTGTGGCGGATTGAAATCAATGCAAAAGTTTAGGCTATCTTTGTTATTTGTGTGCATAGATAACTTACACCAAGGTTTCAGACCTTAATTAACCTGTTAGGGTTATGGCTTGTTCACTTTCATCGTTAGGAGAGGCCAGATGATACAAATTTCCCAGCTTTATAAAAACCCAGCCTCTGCTAATCTTGTGCCTAGCACTTGGAAAATGGTATTAGAAGATAGTAACGTGTTTTCAAGATGCCCTTTCCTCAGTTTGAAATGTGATTAAGAAATGGCAGTTAACAGGAACAGTGGAGGTTAATATTTGATCTGGAAGACCAAGCATAATTTCAGTGAGAGCTGCTTGTAGGATTCCTAGAAAGGCAAACCAGAACACCCCACTTGACTTTTGAGATGTGGTATACTGTTCTACTTTTCACAGATACCAGCACAAATATGACCTTCATGGAACAGCCATCGGAAGAAAACATCTCTGGCATCCTTACCATAAAATTCAGCATAAGAAGTGTGCAAAAGATCATCTAAACCAGAGGTCTTAAACTGCATTCCTCAAGGGCCGCAAACAGGTCATGTTTTCAGGATTTCCTTACATTGCACAGGTGATAATTTAATCACCTGCACAGATAATGATTCCAGCACCTTGTGCAATGCTAGGAAATCCTGAAAACATGACCTGTTTGCGGCCCTAGAGGAATGCAGTTTGAGACCTCTGATCTAAACAATCCTGATGTATATTGAAAGAACTATTTGGCCACAATGATCAAAGGTATGTGTGGAGAAAAAAGGGCACAGAATTTCAGTAAAAGAACACCTCGCCAACCACTAAGCATGGGGTTGGATCAATCATGTTTTGGGGTTATGTTGCAGCCAATGTCATGGGGAATATTTCACAGGTAGAGGCAAAAATGGATTCAATGAAATTTCAACAAATTCTTGATGCAAACAATCTAACACCATCTGCAAAAACACCTAAGTTGAAAAAAGGATGGCTTCTACAAATGAATAATTATAGTAACACATGTTAACATGCACAAAAGACTACCTCAAAAGGTGCAAGCTGAAGGTTTTACAATGGCCCTCACTGTCCCTTGATCTGAAAATCATTTAAAATACATGGCTAGACCTCAAAATAACATTACATGCAAGACGAAACAGAAATCACACAGAACTGGAAGAATTTTTCATGGAAGGATGGATGAAAATCTCTCAAACAATTGAAAGACTTGTGGCTGGTTGCAAAAAAGCATTTACAAGCTGTGATACTTGCAAAAGGGGGTCCGTTTTTGTTTATTTTTTTGTAATTTTTAAAATGTAAAAAATGGCAATACAGCTCTTGCAGAAATTAAGAGACCACTGCAAAATTTTCAGTTTGTCTGATTTATCCTTTATAGGTATATTTTTGAGTAAAATGTAAATTGCTTTTTTATTCTATAAACTACTGACAACATTTCTTCAAATTTCCAAGCACTAGGTTTTGTATTTATTTTCAGAAAATAAGAAATGGTCAAAATAACAAAAAAATGCAGTGCTTTCAGACCTCAAATAATGCTAAGAAAACAAGTTCATAATCATTTAGAAATAACAATACTAATGTTTTAACTCAGGAAGAGTTCAGAAATCAATTTTTTGTGGAATAACCATGATTTTTAATCCCAGTTTTTATGCGTCTTGGCATGCTTTCCACCAATCTTTCACACTGCTTTTGGGTGACCTTATTCCACTCCTGGTGCAAAAATTTAAGCAGTTCTTTGTTTGATGGCTTGTGACTATCCATCTTCCTCTTGATTACATTCCAGAGGTTTTCAAGGGGATTCAGGTCTGAAGATTGGGCTGGCCCTGACAGGGATTTGTTGTGATGGTCCTTCATCCACACATTGATTTACCTAGCTGTGTGGCATGGCGTATTGTCCTGCTGGAAAAACCAGTCCTCAGAGTTAGGGAACATTACCTGAGCAGAAGGAATCAACTGTTTTTCCAGGATAACCTTGTATGCGGCTTGATTCATATATTCTTCGCAAAGATTAACCTGCCCAATTCCTGCCTTGCTGAAGCATCCCCAGACCATCACCGATCCTTAACCAAATTTCACAGTGGGTGCAAGACACTGTGTCTTGGATGCCTCTCCAGGTCTCCATCTAACCATTAGACAAACAGATGTTGGGCAAAGCTGAAAAATTAGAATAATCAGAGAAGATTACCTTAATCCAGTCCTCTATGGTCCAGTCCTTATGGTCTCCAGCAAGCTTTAGCCTGGCTCTCCTTTGCTTCTCATTGATGAAAGGCTTTTTTCTACCTTTACATGATTTGAGCCATGCCTGTAGGAGCCTGTTTCGAACTGTTCTTGCCATGCACTTCATCCCAGCTGCCGTTTGCCATTCCTTTTGTAGTTCACTTGATGTCATCCTGCGGTTGCTGAGTGACATTTGAATAAGATGAAGGTCAACCTGGTCAGTGGGGAGTCGTTTTCACCCTCTGTCCATCTGTAGCTTTGTTGTCCCCAATGTCTGCAGATTGACCTTGTTGCAATGGACTGCTGTCTTAGAAATTATAACGATGGAGGGCACATGATGCTCATTGTATCCCTCTGCTAGTAAAGCCAGAATTGAACCCATCTTTTCCTCACTCAAGACTTTTCATTTGGCATGGTTAAAAGTTATTTTTTCATTCCTATTACTTTTGGATATTATTAGCACTTGTTTTTCCATCCAGCTTGTCCTATTGCAAGAGGATTGTGAACACCACAGCAGGGTTTTTTATACTTTCCTTCGTTAAATGAGATTTGGTTCAGGTGATCACCTAATCAGAAGCACATTAAGTAGAATGAGGTGTACTCTGGTTGGAATTCAACTGACACTGGAATGGATTGGCTGTCAGACATGTAGAGAAGCTGATTTTTATTAAACTGTGCAGTGGTCTCTTAATTTTTTGCTATAGCTGTATATACATTTTTTGCCTAAAATAAAAATAAAATTTGTCATCTTTAACTTTAGCCCTTTTAGAGATCATTTCATCTTCAACTTGCTTAACTGTTTACAATAACAGTAATTTTGACCAGGGGTACCAAAATTTTTACATGCCACTATAGTGTAGCAGTTTTCTAGAAGGTTTTATCTTTCTACAAGGCTGGTTTCATAGCTACTCTGCTCAAGGCTACTTTATAATATCATCCATGATGCTGCTTCTCAGCCTATGAGCTCTCTCAACCACATCCGTCCTTCACCACTTCCGCTCACGCTCCCCCATGGTGTTAGTTCTGAACAGTGGCTACATAGAGACTGAGAAGCAGAAATCCCTTGTATCTCTGTGCATTTGTATAATGTATATAAGAGATATCAGAGCAGCTAGTTCAGCATGGTCTGCTCATTAGCTCAGACAAAACTGAAGCTAAGATTCAGCATAGGTGATAAATGTGAGATAGTGGTCATATAATTCCCAGAAATAGTGTTATTCCTCATGAAAAGTTTCCTGAAGCAACGTGTTAGCTTAAAATAGGTATTCTCCTGTTATTAAATTGCTTTCATTTTTTAGACACTATGAAAGTTTGTATAAAAGTTCAAATCACCCACGTTTTATAAATATACAGAATGTTAATTTTGCAGCATCTTTGCTTTGCTTTTTCAACCATTGAAAGCAATGAGAAAGTGAAAAAATGCTGTAAAAATGCAACTGATTCTTCACTGTATTTTTTAAGCTTTTTGGTGAATATAACTAAGTTTATTAAATATATACTGTAGCCAAACTACACATGTAACCTGCACCCAAAAAGCTGTGAAAATGCCAAGAAAAACTCTGCAAAAATATTGAAAAACTGATATTTTGAATACAGCATTTTCACTTTCAAGAAAGCTGAGCTTGGCTGCAGACAAAAATGCTTCAAAAACAGTGTATGAACATAATTTATTAACCCTTTGACAACATATGATGTATATATATATACACTACCAGTCAAAAGTTTAGGGTCACTGAAATTTTCTTATTTTTGAAAGAAAGGCCCAGTTTTTTTCCAATGAAGCTAATATTAAATGATTCAGAAATGCACTCTATACATTGTTAATGTGGTAAATGACTATTCTAGCTGCAAACTTCTCGTTTGTAATGCAATATCTTCATAGGTGTATAGAGGCCCATTTCCAACAACCATCACTCCAGTGTTCTTACGGTACTTTGTGTTTGCTAACTGTGTAAGAAAGCTAATGGATGGTTAGAATACCCTTGAAAACCCAAGTGCAAGTATGTTAGCACAGCTGAAAACAGTTCGGCTGGTTAGAGAAGCTATAAACCTGACCTTCCTTTGAGCTAGTTGAGAATCTGGAGCATTACTTTTGTTGGTTCCATTAAACTCTCAAAATGGCCAGAAAAAAAGAACTTTCATGTGAAACTCGACAGTCTATTTTTGTTCTTAGAAATGAAGGCTATTTCATGCGAGAAATTGCCAAAAAACTGAAGATTTCCTACAAAGGTGTGTACTACTCCCTTCAGAGGAGAGAACAAACAGGCTCTAACCAGAGTAGAAAGAGAAGTGGGAGGCCCCGCTGCACAACTGAGCAACAAGACAAGTACATTAGAGTCTGTAGTTTGAGAAATCGATGCCTCACAGGTCCTCAACTGGCAGCTTCAATAAATAGTACACACACAACGCCAGTGTCAACGTCTACAGTGAAGAGGCGACCCCAGGATGCTGGTCTTCAGGACAAAGTGGCAAAGAAAAAGCCATATCTGAGACTGGCTAATAAAAGGAAAATATTAATATGGGTAAAAGAACACAGACATTGGACAGAGGAAGATTGGGAAAAAAGTATTATGGACAGACGAATCCAAGTTTGAGGTGTTTGGATCACAAAGAAGAACATTTGTGAGATGCAGAAAAACTGAAAAGATGCTGGAAGAGTGCCTGACGCCAACTGTCAAGCATGGTGGAGGTAATGTGATGGGGTTGCTTTGGTGCTGGTAAAGTGGGAGATTTGCACAAGGTAAAAGGGATTTGGAATAAGGAAGGCTATCACTCCATTTTGCAACACCATGCCATACCCTGTGAACAGCTCTTGATTGGAGCCAATTTCATCCTACATCAGGACAATAGCCCAAAGCACACCTCCAAATTATGCAAGAACTATTTAGGGAAGAAGTAGGCAGCTGGTATTCTATTTGTAATAGAGTCACCAAATCTCAACCCTATTGAGCTGTTGTGGGAGCAGCTTGACCGTATGGTATGCAAAAAGTGCCCATCAAGCCAAGCCAACTTGTGGGAGAGGCTTCTGGAAGCATGTGGTGAAATTTTTCCAGATTACCTCAGCAAATTAACTGCTAGAATGCCAAAGTTCTGCAATGCTGTAATTGCTGCAAAGGGAGCATTCTTTGACGAAAGCAAAGTTTGAAGGAGAAAATTATTATTTCAAATAAAAATCTTTTTTTTGCACCTTGTCAATGTCTGGACTAGATTTTAAATTAATTTGGCAACCTCATTTGACTAATAAAAGTATGAGTTTTCATGGAAAACCCAAAATTGTCTTGGTGACCCCAAACTTTTAAACGGTAGTGTATCTTATGTCGTGTCTCCCCCTTTGATGCAGACTCCGGCACAGAGCCCACACATTTTCCGGCAGTTGACAGCTGATTTGAACAGCTGTCATGTGACCCTAACAGCCCCTGGTGGAATCGCGATTCCCTCACAGCTGTTAACATATTAAATGTCGCCGTCAATCTCAGCATTTAACATGATTGCTCTGGAAACGGGTCACTAACTTTGCCCTGTCACATGATAACGAGGCGTGATAGGTTGCATTGACAACTGGGGGGTATGCAGGAGACCCCTGTGGTTGCCTTTGCCGATTTACTATGAGCACCACACCATGGCTGGCGCTCATTGCAGATAAGCATTTCTGCTAGACATAGCATGACTGAAGTTCTGTTATGTGTAGCACAAGCAATCAGAAGAGCACAGTTTCAAGTCTATTAAGGAGACTATTGAAGCAAGTGAAAAGTGTAAAATAAAAGTTTGTAAAAAGTTTTAACAAATATAAAAATTCAAATCACCCACTTTTGACCCATTCAAAATAAAACAGTAAAAAAATAAAAAATACAGATATTTGGTATCGCCGAGTTCAGAAACGCCCGATCTATCAAAATATTAAAAAAATTATTCTGATCAGTAAATGGCATAACGAGAAAAAAATTAATGTCACCAGAATTACATTTTTTTGCTCTCCACAACATTGCAATAAAATGCAATAACAGGTGATCAAAAGATTGTACATACCCCAAAATTGCATTGATAAAAACGCAAGCTTGGCGCCCAATAATAAGCCCTCATACAGACCACGTCTCGAAAAATGGAGGTGCTACAGGTCTCAGAAAATGGCACCATTTTTTTTAACAAACTTTGTTTTTTTTCACCACTTGAATTAAAAAGAACCTAGACAAGTTTGGTATCTGAAAACTCGTACTGACCTGGAGAATCATAATGACTTGTCAGTTTTAGCATTTAGTGAACATGGAAAAAAAAACAATTAAGGAATAGCACTATTTTTTGCAATTTTACCGCAATAGGATTTTTTTTTCCAGTTTTTCAGTAAATTATATCAAATCAATCAATGGTGTCTTTCAAAAGTACACCTCTTTCTGCAAAATACAAGCCCTCACACAGCCATTTTGATGGAAAAAGAAAAAGTTAAGGGGAGTGAAAAAGCAAAAACAAAAAAGGAAAATGGCCCTGGCGTGAATGGGTTAAGTTACATTTTACCAACACGATCAAACCAAGTATAAACTAAGATTTTAGAAGGATCATTTACTTTTATTCACTTCTATTTTTAGACACATACAGAATTTTATTTATTCCATGATCTAGACTGGCTGGCAGTAGTAAAGTTCACTATATTTCAGCTGTTACAAATTGACTTTCCACTCTGAAGTATCAATTGCAGGAAAATAAGACAGCAATGACAGTATTTGCCTTATCTGTCATTATATAGTAAAACAGTGAACCTATGGGCAATCTTCCACCTACAGTCTGTAAGATCTTCAAAAGTCACACTTATGGCTAGATTCCATGCTTTTCAAAGTTTATCACCTTGCTTTCAAACCCTCTAGTGTTTCTTTCTCATTGGGAATTATCATTATTGTTGAATGGGTTCCAGTTCAGTTCCTGCCCATTGTACAAGTTAATAGCTCTGAATATGTCCTAACTGATTTCTGCTGGAGCTAATCATTGCTGAATATGTGAAATAGTCTCTAGCTGGAAATGCATAATACTGTTTAAGAATTTAGAAATGATGGTTGAAGAAAACCACAACATCACAATTTAATGGGTAAATTCTATTAAATTCGAATTTCAGATTTTTTTTATTTATACTCTGTGTATAACATTAAGCACCAGCTAAATATTTAGCACATTATGACTTTCAGCTATTATTAAATTATCATCTACCAATTGTCAATGAAAGCAGCTGGGATAGACTATATATACCGTATCTATTACTGTACAATTATATATAGAGTTCCGTATACAAACTATTCATATATATATATATTTATATGTTTATACATACAGTTGCTTATACATAATATATAATACATAATTTATATATACATAATATGTGTATATATACTGTGTATATATATATATATATATATATATACAGTAAGGTTTAACACTTCTCTTTACTCCTTGTTTCCATATTTATTCCTTCATCGTTTTGCTGCATTGATCTGAAATCCGAAATTCCATTAAGAACAGAAGAGGCCGTTGCTTCAGCAGGTGTGTCCAAACTTTTGATTTTTACTGTAAATATATATACAGTATTAAAGTGAGAGAATGCTTTAAAAATATAGATGCTAATTGTATATTTTGATCAAATAATGAAATGCAATGTGAATGAAGAAAAGAGACATCGAAATTAAATTAGTATTTGCTTTGACCAACCTTGCACCAATTACTCTAGGTACAGTCGCAGACAGTTTTTGAAGGAACTTAGCAGGTAGGTTGTTCCAAAGGTCTTGGAGAACAAATTGCAGAGCTTCTGTGGAAATAGTCTATCCATACACTTCTAAGGTATTTAACCCAGGTGTTTTTAGAAGGCAGGAGTCTGTAAGAGGGGTTCTGCCTATTTTTGCTCTCAGATCACAGTATGAGAACATGTGGAAGGTAAAGTTTTTGCGATTTATTTACTTTGTGTTGGTGCTATGTGGTGGCCGTTGTTGCTGTGGGGTGATGTGGCCTAGAATGATGGGGATTTTCCTTGCAGTATGGGTGCTGTGGGCACCAGGTCTTTCCCCCTGCTGGTGCGCTGTCACTTTCAATGGTGATCAGCCCTTGGCACCGTACCTTTTAGGTTACGACTCACTGAGACGCTCAATGTGATGTGTTGAACTAAGAAAGTCATGTTTAGTTGTGTAATTTTTTTGCCTAGCAGCATTAGATCACTGTATGATTTTTGGATGTGCGATCCGTGTCCTTTATGCCATTTCTATATGTATGCCTATCTTTACAGTATATGCTTCTGTTCAACTAGATTAGCTCTAAGGTGCCAGATTAATAATTAATCAATACCTATGACTGCTTGCAGATAATTACACATCCATGGCGTTATCTCCTATTTACTGTAAGAATGGTTGATGGACCACTAACATACCTGAAAATATATGGGGACCTTTAAGATAGATAGATTTAATTTTAACAAAGTAAAGACAGACTTTCAGGTAAATTTGGTCAACAGTAAATGTTTATTCATTCCTGTTTCTATCCTGAAGCAATTCCCAGGGTAAATGCTAAAAAGTATTGCATGTATTGCTAAACAATCAGATCCACTGTAACCAGTAGCATTGCTATAGGGATTTAGAAATAGTATTTGCAGCTGGCATCTTGAGCCTGAGGGAGGCCTATAGGCCCAGCTGCTATATAGTAGTTGTGAGGGTCTCTTACTGATTTAGCAGTAGGCTACAAGAGCTTCATATCAATATAACTGACTTTTACTTTTGTGTTGTTAAAGTATATAATTCAGCCATAGCATTAAAACCATTTACGCATGGTGTTAATAACATTGACTGACTTATAATAATGGCATGTGTGAAATACTTTAGTTAGCGAGTTAAGTCAGGTCTTCAAACGGAAAGAGAAAAAATGTAAAAGCAAGATATGAGCAACTTTGACAAGGGCCAAGATGGCCTATAAGTTAGGTGGTCTAATATATCCAATACTGTAGAACGTGTTGTGTTCACAATATGAAGTGGTAACTCTCTATAAAAACTGAAATGATTATTGGGAGTAAAGGGTAGCCCATCTTTTTTTATTCCACAAGTGAACTAAAGTTACATAAGGACTGAAATAGTCTATGATAGTCATAAACAGACTTAGCGTATCCAATGGGGGAGCTGCGACAATGTAAAGTTAGTATGATTAAATGTACATGGGGATGGCAATAATGGAAAGCTGCTAACTGAGTTTTGCTACAAGCTTCATAATATAGCTGAACAGGTAGAAGATGAAATGCTGCAACAAATTAGAAAGGCAGCAAATAATATGGTCATTATTATGGGGGATTTTAACTAGCTAGACATTCAATGGGATATTGGATCTTCTTGTTATTCTAAAAGCTGCAAATTCTAATCCATCATTCAGGACAATTAGCTCTCTCAGCTGGTAGTTGAACCAGAGGAGGTAATCTGATGGATCTGGTCGTGTCAAATAGTTAAATAGACAAGTTACAATTTCAGATCCACAGGTTCGGGAGCATTTGGGATGCAGCAACCACAATATGATAAGTTTCAATGTAATATTCAATAAAACATTTCAAAGGGGAAATGCAAAAACCTGGAACTTTAGGAAAGCTGATTTCAACAAATTAAGGGAAGAGCTTAATCGTGTAGACTGGGACCATGTCATGGTAACTGCATGTATCGAGTATAGATGGGGCACGTTTAAGGATATACTACTAGAAACCTGTACAAAACTTAAACCCTCTTAAAAAAATGTCCAGGAATGAAAAGAAGCAATTATGGATAAAAAAAGACAGTACATAGTTTAATAAGACAAAAAACAAAGGACATTCAAAATCTTGAAGACCGAGGATACAGAGATAGCATTTCAGGAGTATAGAGATCTTAATAAGAAATGTAAAAAAGAAATCAAGCTAGCAAATTTATCTACAGAGAAACAAATTGACAGCAACATTAAAATAAATCCCCAAAATTTTTATAAATACATCAATGCCAAAAAAGGAAAAAAATGGATGGTATCGGCCACCTAATGATGATAGTAACAATATAATTATAGAGGACAAATAAAAGGCTGAGATATTAAACAGACACTTTTCATCCGTGTTCATCAATGAACTAACTGTCCTAGGAATCATTCAACAAGGCAAAAATCTAAGTTCATCACCTGATATAACTAGTTTAACACAAAAATAATTACACCCGAATCTAAGCAAATTAATTATTGACAAATCCCATGGCCCAGATGGCATTCATCCACTGTTACTGAGGGAATTGAGCTCATTAACCCCTTCTTGACCCAGCCTATTTTGACCTTAATCACCTGGCCATTTTTTGCAATTCAGACCAGTATCCCTTTATGAGGTAATAACTCTGGAACGCTTCAACGCATCCTAGCAATTCTGACATTGTTTTTCATGACATATTGGGCTTCATGTTAGTGGTAAATTTAGGTCGATAATTTTTGCGTTTATTTGTGAAAAAAATCCAAAATTTGGTGAAGATTTAGAAAATTTCACAATTATCAAATTTTGAATTTTTATTCTGTTAAACCAGAGAGTTATGTGACCCAAAATAGTTGCTAAATAACATTTCCCACATGTCTACTTTACATCAGCACAATTTTGGAAACAATTTTTTTTGTTAGGAAGTTATAAGGGTTAAAAGTTGACCAGTGATGTCTCATTTTTACAACAAAATTTACAAAACCATATTTTTTAGGGACTACTTCACATTTGAAGTCACTTTGAGGGGTCTATATGGCAGAAAATACCCAAAAGTGACACCATTCTAAAAACTGCACCCCTCAAGCTACTCAAAACTACACTCTAGAAGATTATTAACCATTCAGGTGCTTCACAGGAACTAAAGCAACGTGGAAGGAAAAAATAGACATTTTAATTTTTCCAACAAAAATTTTCTTTTAGCATCATTTTTTTCATTTTCACATGGGCAACAGGATAAAATGGATCCTAAAATTTGTTGGGCAATTTCACCGATACCTCATATGGGGTCATAAACCACTGTTTGGGTGCACCGCAGGGCTCAGAAGAGAAGGAGCGCCTTTTCACTTTTTGAATGGAAAATATGCTGGAATATTTAGCGGTTGCCATGTCACGTTTGGAGAGCCCCTGTGTGCCTAAACATTGGAGCTCCCTGACAAGTGACCCCATTTTGGAAACTAGACCCCCCAAAGAACTTATCTAGATGCATAGTGATCACTTTGAACCCCCAGGTGCTTCACAAATTGATCTGTAAAAAAAAGTAGTTTGTTCTCACAAAAATTTTCTTTTAGCCTCAGTTTTTTCATTTTCACATGGGTAACAGGATAAAATGGATCCTAAAATTTGTTGGGCAATTTCTCTTGAGTAGATAGCTACCTCATATGTGGTCAGAAACCACTGTTTGGGTGCACGGCAGGGCTCGGAAGGGAAGGAGTGCCATTTGACTTTTTGAATGGAAAATTATCTCCAATTGTTATCGGACACCATGTTGTGTTTGGAGAGCCCCTGTGTGCCTAAACAGTGAAAACCCCCTACAAGTGACACCAATTTGGAAACTAGACCCCTTAAGGAACTTACACTTGTGGCCAAAAGTATTGACACCCCTGAAATTCTGTCAGATAATACTCAGTTTCTTCCTGAAAATGATTGCAAACACAAATTCTTTGGTATTATTATCTTCATTTAATTTGTCTTAAATGAAAAAACACAAAAGAGAATGAAGCAAAAAGCAAAACATTGATCATTTCATACAAAACTCCAAAAATGGGCCAGACAAAAGTATTGGTACCCTCAGCCTAATACATGGTTGCACAACCTTTAGCCAAAATAACTGCGACCAACTGCTTCCGGTAACCATCAATGAGTTTCTTACAATGCTCTGCTGGAATTTAGACCATTCTTCTTTGGCAAACTGCTCCAGGTCCCTGATATTTGAAGGGTGCCTTCTCCAAACTGCCATTTTTAGATCTCTCCACGGGTGTTCTATGGGATTCAGGTCTGAACTCATTGCTGGCCACCTTAGAAGTCTCCACTGCTTTCTCTCAAACCTTTTTCTAGTGCTTTTTGAAGTATGTTTTGGGTCATTGTTCTGCTGGAAGACCCATGACCTGTGAGGGAGACCCAGCTTTCTCACACTGGGCCCTACATTATGCTGCAAAATTTGTTGGTAGTCTTCAGACTTCATTATGCCATGCACACGGTCAAGCAGTACAGTGCCAGAGGCAGCAAAGCAACCCCAAGACATCAGGGAACCTCCGCCATGTTTGACTGTAGGGACCGTGTCTTTTCTTTGAATGCCTCTTTTTTTCTCCTGTAAACTCTATGTTGATGCCTTTGTCCAAACAGCTCTACTTTTGTCTCATCTGACCAGAGAACATTCTTCCAAAACATTTTAGACTTTTTCAGGTATGTTTTGGCAAACTCCAACCTGGCTTTTTTATGTCTCGGGGTAAGAAGTGGGGTCTTCCTGGGTCTCCTACCACACAGTCCCTTTTGATTCAGACGCCGACGGATAGTACGGGTTGACACTGTTGTAACCTTGGACTGCAGGGCAGCATGAACTTGTTTGGATGTTAGTCGAGGTTCTTTATCCAACATCCGCACAATCTTGCGTTGAAATCTCTTGTCAATTTTTCTTTTCCGTCCACATCTAGGGAGGTTAGCCACAGTGCCATGGGCTTTAAACTTCTTGATGACACTGCGCACGGTAGACACAGAAGCATTCAGGTCTTTGGAGATGGACTTGTAGCCTTGAGATTGCTCATGCCTCCTCACAATTTGGTTTCTCAAGTCCTCAGACAATTCTTTGGTCTTCTTTCTTTTCTCCATGCTCAATGTGGTACACACAAGGACACAGGACAGAGGTTGAGTCAACTTTAATCCATGTCAACTGACTGCAAGTGTGATTTAGTTATTGCCAACACCAGCTAGGTGCCACAGGTAAGTTACAGGTGCTGTTAATTACACAAATTAGAGAAGCATCACATGATTTTTCGAACAGTGTCAATACTTTTGTCCACCCTCTTTTTTATTTTTGTTGTGGAATTATATCCAATTAGGCTTTAGGACAATTCTTTTTTGTGTTTTTTCATTTAAGACAAATTAAATGAAGATAATAATACCAAAGAATTTGTGTTTGCAATCATTTTCAGGAAGAAACAGAGTATTATCTGACAGAATTGCAGGGGTGTCAATACTTTTGGCCACAACTGTATCTAGATGTGTAGTGAGTACTTTGAACCTCCAAGTGCTTCACAAAAGTTTAAAACGCAGAGCAGTGAAAATAAAAATATTTTTTTTTCCTCAGAAAAATGATTTTTAGCCCGCAATTTTTTTTCACAAGGGTAACAGGATAAACTGGACCCCGAAAGTTGTTGTCCAGTTTGTCCTGAGTACGCTGGTACCCCATATGTGGGGGATGACCACTGTATGGGCAAATGTCGGGGCTCGGAAGGCATTTTGAAATGCTGACTTTGATGGAATGGTCTGCGGGCGTCATGTTACTTTTGCAGAGCCCCTGATGTACCTAAACTGTGGAAACCCCCCAAAAGTGACCCCATTTTGGAAACTAGACCTTCCAAGGAATTTGCCCCTTGAAAAAGGCACTGCCGAAATGCGCGTCGGGGTGGGTGGTCTGGCCCTATACGGTGCTCCATTCTACATAAGGTATTTACCGTTATTATCATGTGACATTGCTTTATGTGCTTAGGCCTTGTGTTCACCCTGCTGTGCTATGTTTAAATGATTTTGGGGGCTATTAGCCAAACAATATAAGATTCGATTATGATATCGTCTGTCAGCATGGGTGTTAGTGTATGTAGCCTTATATGAATATTTCATCTGCAAGCACATACTGTCTTTTTCTATATTTTATATACATATCTATACCTTGTGGGCGCTCCTATTTTTGGGCCTACCCACCTTGGGCAAGTTTTTTATGCTGTTGGGATTCATCAGATTCCATCTTTTAGCCCCAATATTTGCAGTCTGTCTGGTAATATTTGCTACTTGTCTAATAAAGTTTAGTATCTTTTTGGACTCTGTGACTGCTGTTTCTTCTGTTGTTGCTATTCACTATGCAGTTGTCCATATTTGTCCTGAATTTGGGTAGTTACTTAGGATACCGTTATCTTCATATCGATTGTTTTCACCCATAATGTTCATCAGAATTTTTTCATATTCTTCCAAGGAACTTATTTAGATGTCTGGTGAGGACTTTGAACCCCCAAGTGCTTCACAGAAGTTTATAACGCAGAGACGTGAAAATGAAAAAATCATTTTTTTGTCCACAAAAATAATTTTTTAGCCCCCAATTTTTTTATTTTCCCAAGGGTAACAGAAGAAATTAGTCCCCAAAAGTTGTTGTGCAATTTTTCCTGAGTATGCTGATACCCCATATGTTGGGGTAAACCACTGTTTGGGCACAGGTTGGGGCTTGGAAGGGAGGGAGCACCATTTGACTTTTTGAACGCAAAATTGGCTGGAATCAATGGTGGCAGACCCCCTGATGTGCCTAACCAGTGGAAACCCTTCAATTCTAATGCCAACCCTATCCCCAACACACCCCTAACCACAACACTAACCTCAACACATCCTTAACCCTAATCCCAACCCTAACCATAACCCTAATCCCAACCCTAACCACAAGCCTAACCCTAATCCCAACCCTAACCACAAGCCTAACCCTAATCCCAACCCTAACCCCAACACACCCCTAACCCTAATCTTAACCCTAATTCCAACCCTAACCCTAATTCCAACCCTAATCCTAATTCCAACCCTAACCCTAATTCCAACCCTAATTCCACCCTAACCCTACTTGCATCCCTAACCCTAATTCCACCCTAACCCTAATTCCAACCCTAACTCTAATTCTAACACTAACCCTAAAGGAAAAATAAAAATATTTTCTTTATTTTATTAGTTGTGCCTACCTATGGGGGTGATAAATGGGGGGTTTATTTACTTTTTATTTCATTTTGATCACTGTGAGAGTGATCAAAATGAATGAATGGAATCTCCAGCTGCAGATTCGAGCGGGCGCATTTTCCAAAATGGCGGCGCCCATGATCCGGGACCGCGGGACACCAGGAGCGACAGCCGCACTCGGAAGGTACCGGGGTGTGAGGGGGGATCGGAAGATCGCCAATGTCATTCATTGGCAGGGGGCCGATCGCCGATGGGAGGGTCGGATCGGTGTCTCCAGTCATGACACAGCATATGCGTCATGGGTCAGATTGGCACCGACTTTCATGACGCATACGCTGTGTCACAGGTCGCGAAGGGGTTAATAGACAGACCTCTGTATCTCATCTTTTTAGACTCTCTTGTAACAGGGGCGATGCCACAGGATTAGAGGATGGCTGATGTGGTACTGATATTTAAGAAAGGTAAGAAAGTGGATGCAGGCATGTACTGTTCGATAAGTCTGACATCAGTAGTGTGCAAAGTTTTTTAGGGCATTATAAGAGATGACATGCGGAGATACATTGGAGAGAATATTACTGACAACCAGCATGGATTAATGAAGGATAAGCTGTGTCTATCTTGTGGATGGGATTGAGAGTAAACTGTCAGTCTTTGCTGATGACACCAAACTATGTAGGATATTAAACCAATTTTGTCAGTACAATATTACAAGGCGATTTTAATTAGTTTTCTGAGTCAGAAAACACTTGGCAAATGAGAGTTAATGCTGATAAATGTAGAGTAATGCACCTAAGACGCTGGATATACATTAAATGCAAGCATACAGTGGGTGCGAAAAGTATTCAGACCCCCTTTAAATTTTTTACCCTTTATTTCATTGCAGACATTTGGTAAATTCAAAAAAGTTCATTTTTTTCTTATTAATGTATACTCTGCACTCCATCTTGACTCAAAAAAACAGAAATGTAGAATTTTTTGCAAATTTATTAAAAAAGAAAAACTAAAATATCATCAGTCCTTTGGTTCAGATTCTTATTATGCAATCCTTGAATCTTGGAAATAATGGTCTGTCTATCACAGTACTTAATGAGAACATATCAGCACAATTTTGTAATGTAAAGTAAAGACATGGCTGTAATAGCACTGTTATACTGATTAAATTGATACCTTAGGTGAAGAAACCTCTCTTGTGTTTTTTAATTACCATCTTCTCTCTGTTGGTATACCTCAAGGCTCTGTCCTGGGACCCCTACTCTTCTCCATCTATACCTTCGGTCTAGGACAACTCATAAAGTTGATGGAAGTGGAGCCTGGGATACCCTGGACAGATGTATAAGACCCCTTATCTCTCCTTTCGCTGCCTCCACCTCAACCCCATGGTAGTTTACACTGGTCTTCGTATTTTATAGTGGAGTAAGGCCAATCATGGGTTTCAACACTGGAAGGGTGGCCCATAAGAACTAAAGACTAGGTAATGGAGGCAGCATAAGGACACGTAAGAGCTTAGGACAGATATGTATAATATATTTGAATCTTTTTAGCACTTTCCTGACCGTCATAAGAAGACAGCAAAAACATAGTCTGTTGAATGCCATTTTGCTGGATTTTTTTGTGAACTGAATACCAAAAAGTTTGAATCCATGAGAATCTGGAATTTTGAGAAAAGTCACACTAATTTGACTTGTTATGCATTGATTTGCTTATCATGGATAGGCAGAGATATATAGATAAATATATGGATAGATAGATAGATAGATAGATAGATACTTGTAGATAGATAGAGAGATAGCTAGATAGATTAGTCTATGGATATCTCCATTAAGCTCTTTTAAGTGTTTAAAAAGTAATAAATAGCCTTTGTGCTTACTTCATATACTTGTCAGATTGTCTTCATTTTATTTTCCTGAACAAACTGAATTTCAGTACTGCTCATCCCCAGCCAGTTAATAAATACATCACCCTAAAAACTGCTGTGGTATTAAATTTACAGCAGATAAAATATGGATGAAGTTGCTGCGCTTCAGGTACGTCAACTGTGATTTAATATCTCTCACTAGTCTTATGAGGAGTAAAAGATTACTCGGCTGCTCAGACAGCAAGATGGTGACCTTTGCTCCTCAGTAAGAGCCACTCAGCAAATAGCACCAAATGAAGAAGTAGAATAACATATAGATTTACCATAAGGAAAAATTGATCTCAAACCATATATCAAATCTGCTGATCAGAGCTGTACAAAAATACCTCATAATCTTGGTATGTAATTGCAAAAGTTTCAGATTGAAAGAAACTGCTTACAGCCATGAAACAGACTGTGTTTCCTTTCATCCAGTGTCAGATTAAAACATTTCAGAGGCTGACAATGCTTGATTACTCTGTAATACAGTATTTCAACCAGCTATTAAAAACAAAATCATGGAGCAAAGATAAAGATGACCAGATGTGACATCAAGAGCTGGATCAAAATTATACTTTTATTTTTTTCAATGGTCACCATTCGGATCCAATTCTAGTGTTCTGACAACTTCATCATTGGGAATCTTAAATGGTAGAAACTACAAGGCAAATATCTGACTAGATTTTCAAATCAAAATTAAATTCACATTTTTGTGCTCCAGCGTAGATCCTGTTTGACATGAATTCCCGCTTTAGTCTCTTCAGCAGCTCTGGCAGGGATGCTGTGGTGAATGGTCAATATACTTGGTGTCCAGATTGGGTGTCAGAACTTAGTCAGCTGAAACGATTGAGTAACTAGTTCTCTGCCAGACATAAACAGTAGAGGGTCCCTATGCAAGAACAGTATATGGCCCCTTTGCAGTCTAATAATTCATGACAATTCAAAATGTCACCTGTTTTGGAGCTGGATGTGGCCCTATTACCTCTGGGGTCCATGTGTGGTTGCAGAGATTGCACCAATGATATATACGCCCCTGGACCAGTTAATGAGAGATGTCTATCAATGAACCAATACTGGGATGGCTGTGCAGCAAATAAGAGTTCCTGATGACCTTTTAAATTTATGTGTTAAGCTCTATCCCAGCCATTCTATACTATATATTAACCTGTATCATTTATTGGATTGTTACACTGTTGAGGTATGCCGACATGCTGCATTTTCAAAGCATTTTGTTATGCAAATTAAAAGCTGCTTTTAAATGCACCATAACCTGCTTTTTGTAAGAAGCTTCTTTATTGCCAAGAGAGCAGGTTTTGCCTGCAGAAAAAAAAGTAAAACGCAACATGTGAACATAGTCTTGTTTGGACTTTGCCTTATTCTTCATAGTTCTTCTAGATTTTTTGTTGCACATTTTGGTTTGACCTTGGTCTGTTTATTACTAGTGATGAGCGAGCACTAAAATACTTGGGTGCTCGTTGCTCGGGTCGAGCAAATTAGAATACTTGGGTACTCGACCCGAGCAACGAGCCCAATGGACGGTAAGTCAATGGGAAAACTGAATATTTTTACCGCAACCCCCCCGGGGGTCATTTTTGAGTCTAAAAACATCTGAAAATGATAGAAACAGTGCTCAAATGACATGGGAACATCATGGTGAAGACCCCTGGAAGCATTTCTTACTCCCAGGTCACAGCTGTGAACAATGTTGTCCAAGTCTTCTGCCATTTTTAGAGCCGCACAATAAAACATACAGAAACATAACCAAAATGTATTTTCCTGGGAAATATGTTAAGGAACATCCTTTCCAGGGTAATGACTTTAATATAAGGCACAATGAATAACCCAAAACAAAAATGTTCCTCCACCACTTAGGCTATGTTCACACGTAGCGTTCTTGATGTGTTTTTCAACTTTACCATTGCTTTCAACCAAGACAATTGCATTCACTGGGAAATGTCACTTTAACAGTTTACAACCTTATTTGGCCATGTGGTGTGTGACACATCATTAGACACATCCTATTTAATTTATGAAGGAGGGACTGAAAGTCACAAAGTCTATTTTTATAGGGCCAGCAGTCAGCCCTCACTATTCTTAGAGAGCCATCAGCCGGCTATGCTTTCTTGTTCCCATTATTAAACATTGGGTCCCTTATACTGTTATTGCGTATGCAGTGAGTGGAAGGGCTGCCCAAAATTTGGACGCACCCCAACAACCCATTGAACAGATGTCATGGATGACCACATGCAACCATAGTTCCCAGTATTCATTTGGTACTCCCATACTGTTTGCTTATGCACTGAATGTAAGGCCTGCCGTGCACCAAAGTTACACGTACCCCAATAAGCCTTTGAACACACGTACCAGATGGCCACAGGAAAACCAATTTCACATTATTCATTTGGTACTCCCATACTGTTTGCTTATGCATTTAATGCAAGGCCTGGCCTGCACCAAAGTTACACACACCCCTATAAGTCTTTGAACTGAGGTACTGCATGAACACATAAAAACCAAGTTCACATTATTCATTTGGTACCCCCATACTGTTTGCTTATGCCTGCCCTGCACCAAAGTTAATGCACTCCAATAAGCCTTTGAACCGAGGTACTGAATGGCCACAGGAAAACCAAGTTCACATTATTTATTTGGTACTCCCAAACTGTTTGCTTATGCATTGAATGCAAAGGCCTGCCCTGCACCAAAGTTGCACGCACCCCAATAAGCCTTTGAGCACACGTGCTGGATGGCCACATGAAACCAAAGTTCCATTATTCTGATTTATTTAAGTCACCTAAAGTTTGCCCATGAAGTGAATACAAGGTCTGCTCAAAATTTGCACACACTCCAGTCCCCCAAGGAAAAAATGTGGAAGATGGTCTCTGAAAAATGTTTTCTCAGTTTTAAGGAGCAGGTCTCCTATACTTGCAATGCCCATTGACAAACATTTCCCCCGGTGGTACACATCAACCTACAGTGTAAATATTTTTTTTACGGCCATCATAAACACCCTTGCAAAAAAGTATAGTGGCTGTTGCATCATGGAACACGTTCACGTTGGTGATCTAGCGGTGGTGTCGGAAGAGACGTAGAGGCTGGCCTCCGAAAAATGTTTTCCCACCTTAAAGGAGCAGGTCTCCTATACTTGTAATGCCCATACACTAAGTGTATAGGCTGAAAAACATTTTCCCATGGGGGGCACCTCAACATAGAGTGTCAACATTTTTGGAATGGGCATCATAAACACCCTTGAAAAAAATTACTTGGCTGTTGCATCACCGAACACGTTCATACTGGTGATCTAGCGATGGTGTCGGAAGAGACGTGGAGGATGGCATCCGAAAAATGTTTTCCCACAATAAAGAAGCGGGTCTACTATACTTGTAATGACCATACACTAAGTGTATAGGCTGAAAAACATTTTCCCCTGGACGGGGACACCTCAACATAGAGTGTAAACATTTTTGGAACAGGTATCATAAAAACCCTTGAAAAAATTTCTAGTGGATGTTGCATCACGTACAGCGGTCACCATGGTGATTTAGTGGTGGTGGATGATGAGGATGATGAGAAGGAGGAGGATAACAGCAAATAGCCAAAATCAGGAAGCGTATACCCATGTGTGGGTGTGAAGAGGTGCATGGGTCTATACCTCCCAAAAAAGATACTGTATTTGAGGTTAGGTTTCACTGTTATCATGCGGTGATGAACAGACGTCTGGCCCAATCCAGCCCTTGTTCATTTTTATAAGAGTCAGCCTGTCAGCATTCTCAGTTGACAGGCCGATGCTCTTATCAGTTATAATTCCACCAACGGCACTAAAGATGCGCTCTGACAAAACACTAGTGACAGGACAGGCCAGGACCTCCGAGGCCTAGAGAGCCAGTTCATGCCACGTATCCAGCTTTGAGACCCAATAAGTAACAGGCACAGAGGAATCTTGGAGGACGTTGGTACGGTCAACAAGGTACTCCCTCACCATCTTCCAAAACTTTGCACTCCTTGTGAGCGTACCTCACTCTTCAGGGTCACTGCGATGGGAGGGTCTGAGAAAACTCACCCAGAACTTTGTCAGTGTTCCCCTGCCTCTGCTGCATTGGAGTTGTGTCTCTCTCACCTGTACTCCTTTGCTGTCCAATGAATTGTGACCTCTGCCGCCAGCGTTTTCAGATGGGATTTTTTTAAATAATTCCGCAACAAGGGCCTTCTGGTACTGCAATATTTTAGTACACCTGTCTGACTCTGGAAGAAGAGATTGAAATTTCTCCTTGTAGCATGGGTCTAGAAGTTTTACCAACCAGTAATGACTGTCAGCTCCTGTTCTTCCTCCTCCTCCTCTTCCTCATTGTCAACCAATCCACATTAGGATGACATGAGGCTGGGCTGTATGTAATCACCCTGTATGATTCCTTGCTCCATTTGATCATGCTCAGCTTGCAATACCACCTCTTTAATTGTTAACAGAGAGCATGTCAGAAGACAGAGAAGTGGAAGGGTGATGCTAGTTATAGCGTCATCGCCGCTCACCATCTTGGTGGACTCCTCAAAGTTTTGTAGGATGGTACATATGTCTGACATTCATGTCCATTCCTGAGATCTTATGTGTGGAGTCTGAACTGAATACCAACGGACTTGTTGATGCCCTCTTCTGCTCACAAATCCTTTCCAATATGTGCAGTGTTGAGTTCTAACATGTGGGGACATCACACACCAGTCGGTGACCTAGAATCTGCAAACAGTGCTGAAGCACGGCAAGGGTGGCGGAGGCTGAAGCTGACTTTCTAAAATGGGCACAAAGGTGGCATACTTTGACAAGCAGATCTGGCAGCTCTGGGTAGCATGGTACGTGTGTGAGCTCGCCTCACCTCAGAGCCACTACCAGGTTGTGGCCATTGTCACACACAACCATGCCTGGTTGTAGGTTCAGCAGTCTCTGCCACATATCCGCCTGCTCTTTCAGATCTGTCCACAACTCTTCAGCATATTAGCTTCAGTACAGCCTGTTGACGCTTGGCAGAGGTAATGCGGCAGTGCTTTCAGCTTGTAACTGATGTGGACATTTCAGAGATGGAGGTTACAGAGGAGGAGGAGGAGAAGGAGGATGAGGTGCAGGAGCTGTAGACTGTGGGGGCAACCCTAATTGACATAGGGCTCACAATCCTCAGCATCGGGAGGACGTGTTCCATCCCAAGGTCCCTCTGGGTCCCAGCTTCCACTATGATAACCCAGTGTGCCATCAGCGAGATGTTTCATCCCTGCCCACGAGCACTTGTCGACGTGTCCATGGTTAGGTGGACTTTCCCAGTAACAGCATTGTTCAGGGCAAGGGTAATGTTGTGGGACACGTGCTTGTGTAATGCCGGGATGGCACACTGGGAGAAATAGTGGCGGCTGGGGACCGAGTACCTTGGGGCGGCTGCCACCATCAGGTTGTGGAAAGCTTCTGTATCCACAAGCCTAAAAGGCAACATTTCGAGTGCAAGCAGAGAGAAATGTGTAAATTTAATACTCTGGTCTGTGGGGCATTGGCTGCATCTTTCCACTTACTGTCCAATGACTAGGTTATGGACAACTGAAGGCTGCACTGGGACAAGGACATGGATGTGCTTGATGATGGTGGTAATTTAGTGTGGGCAACGACAGGTGAAGGGCAGGAGGAATCTTTGCATGCAATGTGGACAGGGAATTGGCTTGCATGCACAACAGTTGAAGAAGCAGTGTTTTCACCCACAGACACTGTTCCTGGAGCCTGGTGTTTGGCCCACAAAGTCGGGTGCTTTGCTGCCATGTGCCTGATCTTGCTGGTGGTGGTCAGGCTGGTAGTTTTCTTCCCCTGCTGATGCAGACATGGCAGGTGGTTCAAATGGCCTGTTTGGGGTTATTGGCAAAGTCATTAAAAAACAACCTGACTCGGGAAGACCTAATAGTTGTACTGCCAACTTCCGTCATGTTAGTATTACGAGAAACGATTGCCTGCCTTCTGTCTGTGGACACCACACTGCTTCTTCCTGCCTCTTGGGGTGCTATGCCTCACTCCCCTCTGTGCTGCTGTCCTCGCTCTGCATAGGTTGGGTAAGTTACTATATCATTCACCACCTCAGCTTCCACATCCGCACCCTGGTCCTCCTCCTGACTTTCTGGCAATTGTGTCTCATCATCGTCCACCTGTTGTGACACGTTCCCACAGTCGCCTTTGTGTGAACGTGGCTGCTCAAATATTTGGGCATCGCTACATGCAATCTGATCTTGCCTCGCTTCAAGTGCAAGAGGCCTGAATCTATAAATGGAAAAGTGAACTGCTCTTCGGAGTGTCCAAGTGTGTGATCAGTTGACTCCAGGCACTAAGCATGGCGGGAGTAAGGAGGATCAGGGTGAAGAATATGTGGTCCAGACTCATGGCTACTCAGACTTGACCGTGTGGAAGACAGGGTGCTGGTGGTGGTGGTGGAAAAGTGAGAGGAAACAATATCCGCTATACAACCAACAACCTTTAGACACTGCTCTGGATTCAATAGTCCTGTTCTGCGGTCTTCTATGAATTCAGACAAGAAGGTAATGCTTGAAGATGTCGGCCTTGGCCTCGGCCTCTGCATGCGCCATCACCATCTTGTCCACTTCCCCGTCTCTTGCCCCACGCCTTGCCTATTTTAAATGCATTACAATATTTTCCATGTTCACTACAAATGACTGAATTTGGAGTGAACTTGTATGTGATCTGTGTGCGGGAAAACCACACTTCAAAATATCTGAAATGTAGGTAAAAATTTATTTTTTGTTATCAAACTGGTGTCAATAACTAGGTTAAGACACAGGAAATACAGTGGAATGGAGGCCTGAAATGCCACAATTTGTATCACACAGATAGATTAGGCATCTGACGGAGATACCACACTGTTCAATATGTGGCCTGTATTTTTTGTTTTTTTACCATAAAATAGTGTATAGAAGAAGGGTAACAGAAAGTAAATACAGTGCAATGGAGGCCTGAAATGCAACAATTTGTAGCCCACAGATAGATCAGGCGTCTGACGGAGATACCACAATGTTCAATATGTGGCCTGTATTTTTATGGTGCTTGAACCTCTAGGTTCAAGCAACATATTGTAATCCGATTTCTTATATTTTATTATTATTCTACTTCTTCTTCTCCGCATTTTCTGCAATTAATGCAGCCTGAACCGCTCGGCGCAGAGACCCCGTTCAGGCGGCGTTTCGAAGCCCTCGGTAGGGACAGGTGTGATATATATTTTTGGAGTCGATCCGATTTGTAGTTTTTAAAAAAAATCGCATTTTAAGCAAAAATTTTCCCATAGGAATTAATGGCGACCTTTCCATGACCCCCAACTGACATGGATTGAAGCCACAGCGCAAGTGCAGTGACCTTACAAAAATGGGAGCTATGCAAATGCAGCTTCCACACATGACCCGCATTAGCTAATAGAAGCTGACAGACTGCTGATTCAAGGTCTTAAAGGCGCAGCACGCCAATGGTTTCTGAAAAGCCCCACCCAGTGATGGCTAACCTTGGCACTCCAGCTGTTGTAAAACTACAACTCCCAGCATGCTCTTGCAACCTGTAGCAGTTGAGTCAGCAGTTTAGGCATGCTGGGAGTTGTAGTTCTCCAACAGCTGGAGTGCGAAGGTTCGCCATCACTGCAGTCGGACGTCAAATTGGCTTTAGAAGCCCAGTGTGCCAAAGTGGCCCCTGAGGGGCCAGGAGCACCAAAGTGGCCCCCAAGGCAAAGTGGCAGCATGTGTCAACATGGCTCAAGTGGCTACCAAGTGGCCAAAGTGGGTACCGAGGTGCCGAATGTGCCAAAGTGGCTACCAAGTGGCCAAAGTGGCTATTGAGGTGCCGAATGTGTCAAAGTGACTACCAAGTAGCCAAAGTGGCTACCAAGGTACCGAATATGCCAAAGTGGCTACCAAGTGGCCAAAGTGGCTACGGAGGGGCCGAATGTGCCAAAGTGGCTACCAAGTGGGCAAAGTGGCTACAGAGGTGCCGAATGTGCCAAAGTGGCAACCAAGTGGCCAAAGTGGCTACAGAGGTGCCGAATGTGCTAAAGTGGCTACGAAGTGGCCAAAGTGGCTACCAAGTGGCCAAAGTGGCTACTGAGGTGCAGAATGTGCCAAAGTGGCTACCAAGTGGCCAAAGTGGCTACCGAGGTGCCAAATGTGCTAAAATGGCTACCAAGTGGCCAAGGTGGCTACCAAGGCTACCAAGTGGCCAAAGTGGTTACCAAGTGGCCGAAGTGGCTACCGAGGTGCCGAATGTGCCAAAGTGCCTACCAAGTAGCCAAAGTTGCTACCAAGGTGCCAAATGTGCCAAAGTGGCTACCAAGTGGCCAAAGTGGCTTCCAAGTGGCCAAAGTGGCTACAGAGGTGCCGAATGTGCCAAAGTGGCTACCAAGTGGCCAAAGTGGCTACTGAGGTGCCGAATGTGCCAAAGTGGCTACCAAGCGGCCAAAGTGGCTACCAAGGTGCCAAATGTGCTAAAGTGGCTACCAAGCAGCCAAAGTGGCTTCCAAGGTGCCGAATGTGCCAAAGTGGCTACCAAGTGGCCAAAGTGGCTACTGAGGTGCCGAATGTGCCAAAGTGACTACCGAGGGGCCGAATGTGCCAAAGTGGCTACCAAGTAGCCAAAGTGGCTACTGAGGTGCCGAATGTGCCAAAGTGGCTACCAAGTAGCCAAAGTGGCTACCAAGTGGCCAAAGTGGCTACAGAGGTGCCGAATGTGGCAAAGTGGCTACCAAGTGGCCAAAGTGGCTACTGAGGTGCAGAATGTGCCAAAGTGGCTACCAAGTGGCCAAAGTGGCTACCGAGGTGCCAAATGTGCTAAAATGGCTACCAAGTGGCCAAGGTGGCTACCAAGGCTACCAAGTGGCCAAAGTGGCTACCAAGTGGCCAAAGTGGCTACTGAGGTGCCGAATGTGCCAAAGTGACTACCGAGGGGCCGAATGTGCCAAAGTGGCTACCAAGTAGCCAAAGTGGCTACTGAGGTGCCGAATGTGCCAAAGTGGCTACCAAGTAGCCAAAGTGGCTACCAAGTGGCCAAAGTGGCTACAGAGGTGCCGAATGTGGCAAAGTGGCTACCAAGTGGCCAAAGTGGGTAATGAGGTGCCGAATGTGCCAAAGTGGCTACCAAGTAGCCAAAGTGGCTACCGAGGTGCCGAATGTGCCAAAGTGGCTACCAAGTGGCCAAAGTGGCTACAGAGGTGCCGAATGTGCCAAAGTGGCTACCAAGTGGCCAAAGTGGCTACCGAGGTGCCGAATGTGCCAAAGTGGCTAGCAAGTGGCCAAAGTGGCTAAAGAGGTGCCAAATGTGTCAAAGTGGCTACCAAGTGGCCAAAGTGGCTACTGAGGTCCTGAATGTGCCAAAGTGACTATACACAACATTCATATTCTAACTTTACTTTTTACAGTCGACACCTGATACACTGCTGTAAAGCTGGCAGTGCTGTTAAAGCACCATGTATTTCCTTCAGGAAATGCCCATCTAGTTTTAATTTTTACCCCAAAATAGTCTATAGAACTAGGGTAAGATACAGCAAAAAAAAGGTGAATGTAGGCCTGAAATGCCACAATTTGTAGCCCACAGATAGAGCAGACATCTGACAGAGATACCACACTGTTCAATATGTGGCCTATATTTTTATTTTTTTACAGGAAAATAGAGCTAGGGTATCAGACAAAATAGAGCTAGGGTATCAGACAGCCAACACAGTTGACTGGAGGCCTCAAATGCCACAATTTGTAGCCCAAAGATAGACAAAGAGTCAGACGGATATACCAGACTGTTCAACATGTGGCTTGTAGTTTTTATTTTTTACCCCAAAATAGTCTATAGAACTAGGGTAAAACACAGCAAAAAAGTGAATGTAGGACTGAAATGCAACAATTTGTATCCCACAGATAGATCAGGCGTCTGACGGAGACACCACACTGTTCAATATGTGGCCTGTATTTTTTTAATTTTTGTCATTCACACGAAGCAAGAAGGATGATGGCATCACAAGAAGAGAGGAGGTGCCGGACCAAGACAGCGACGCCCATCGTACCTGACCGTCCCGTAAGTGAGTATTATAAAAGGTGGTTTTCTTGACTTTCATCTGTAGTGCAATTTCCAGCACTTTTTTCTAAGTGCTTCACTTTAACCCTGGTGTATATACAGTACAAGGGCAGGGAGATTATTGACAATTGATGTAATTTTGTGAGTATAGGCAGAACGCACAGCCATGCATCCGTACTACGTTGATTTTGCTCATGGAATGCATTACCATCTGATCTGAATTCAGAGCATTTATCTAGGACTATGGAAACTTTTTCATGTATTGCATCACACTTACCCATTGGTTGCATTGATCTCAAGTCTGATCTTCAGATATTACTCAACAACGGCAGTAGAGCAGATAACCTATCTCTTAACCTCTGACAACCACTTATAGCAAGAAAGCCCCCACAAAAAAGCCATTGAGGAACAGATAAGCAAATATAAATAAAAAAAATGTATTTTATTGAATAACACTTAAAATGAAACAAAAAGAACATAATGACCTGACATATTTAAAACCATAGTAGGTGGAGGAATACAGCACAAATAATATGTTGGATTTAGTAATGGACAATATAGAAGTATTTCATGAATTTGAAAGAATGTGAATCAGTGCAGATTATGCAATAATTAGATGAAATAGAAATAGAGACCATAATGAGAAGCCGTAACATGCACAGTCAATATGGGATAAAGCAACATTTAACCTAATATAGGAATGATAATGATTAGTGTTGAGCATTCCGATACCGCAAGTATCGGGTATCGGCCGATACTTGCTGTATCGGAATTCCGATACCGACTTCCGATATTTTTTCAATATCGGAATTCGGCATCGGAATCGGAAGTTCAGTTGATTGACAGCCTGACGTCATCATGATGCGCGGTGTGTGCGCATCATGATGCGCCGTCATTTCGGGCCTTCCGGGGGTCTCTGCCGGCCTGCCGGGGGGCTGTGCCGGCCTGCCGGGGGGCTGTGTGGACTGCCCGGGGTCTGTACCGGCCTGCCGGGGGGCTGTGCCGGCCTGCCGGTGGTCTGTGCACCCTGTGGGGGTCTGTACCAGCCTGCCGGGGGGCTGTGCCGGCCTGCCGGTGGTCTGTGCACCCTGTGGGGGTCTGTACCGGCCTGCCGGGGGGCTGTGCCGGCCTGCCGGTGGTCTGTGCACCCTGTGGGGGTCTGTACCGGCCTGCCGGGGGGCTGTGCCGGCCTGCCGGGGGGCTGTGCTGATGTCCGGGGGTCTGTGCAAGCATCGTCCGATGGGACTACAAGTCCCATCTGGCGATGCCTGCTACCATGACAGTGATTGACACATTAGCCAATGATGGGACAGTAGTAGTCCCATCATCCGGCTAATGTGTTAAATGTTAAAAAAAAAAAAAAAAAAAAAATACTACATACATACTACATGCATGCTACATACATACTACATGCTACATACATACTACATATATACTACATACATGCTACATACATGCTGCATGCTACATACATACTACATGCATGCTACATGCATGCTACATGCATGCTACATACATACTACACGCATGCTACATACATACTACATGCTACATACATACCACATACATACTACATACATACTACATACTACATATATACTACATGCATGCTACATACATACTACATGCTACATACATACCACATACATACTACATACATACTACATGCTACATACATACTACATATATACTACATACATACATGCATGCTACATACATACTACATACATACTACATGCATGCTACATACATACTACATGCATGCTACATACATACTACATGCTACATACATACCACATACATACTACATACATACATACTACATATATACTACATGCATGCTACATACATACTACATACATGCTACATACATACTACATATATACTACATGCATGCTACATACATACTACATACATACTACATGCATGCTACATACATACTACATACATACTACATGCATGCTACATACATACTACATGCTACATACATACCACATACATACTACATACATACATACTACATGCTACATACATACTACATATATACTACATGCATGCTACATACATACTACATACATGCTACATACATACTACATATATACTACATGCATGCTACATACATACTACATATATACTACATGCATGCTACATACATACTGCATGCTACATGCATGCTACATACATACTACATACATACTACATGCTACATACATACCACATATATACTACATACATACAATACATTCATACAATACATACATAGACATACAGTACATATAACATAGAGTAACATACTTACCAATACTTGTCACATTGTTCCCCGAAGCCATTGTCTTTTCCGGAATAAATATTAACATAACAAACCACAAAAATACTCACCCACGATCCGAAGCAGTCCACGAGTGTGTCCCACGACGATCTTGGGTAGAGAACGGCAGCATCAGCTGATGCTGCCGTTCTCTACGGGCTGCAGAAATCCAATGACGGAAGGTAGGTATCCTTCCGCACTGTATTCCTCCGCCACTTAAAAAAAAAAAAAGTCCCTAGTCTCACTTTATGCCATTGCTGTGTGGAAATTCCCACACAGCAATGGCATAAAGTGAGACTAGGGACTTTTTTTTTTTTAAGTGGCGGAGGAATACAGTGCGGAAGGATACCTACCTTCCGTCATTGGATTTCTGCAGCCCGTAGAGAACAGCAGCATCAGCTGATGCTGCCGTTCTCTACCCAAGATCGTCGTGGGACACACTCGTGGACTGCTTCGGATCGTGGGTGAGTATTTTTGTGGTTTGTTATGTTAATATTTATTCCGGAAAAGACAATGGCTTCGGGGAACAATGTGACAAGTATTGGTAAGTATGTTACTCTATGTTATATGTACTGTATGTCTATGTATGTATTGTATGAATGTATTGTATGTATGTAGTATATATGTGGTATGTATGTAGCATGTAGTATGTATGTAGTATGTATGTAGCATGCATGTAGCATGCAGTATGTATGTAGCATGCATGTAGTATATATGTAGTATGTATGTAGCATGCATGTAGTATATATGTATGAATGTATGTAGCATGTAGTATGTATGTAGTATGTATGTGGTATGTATGTAGCATGTAGTATGTATGTGGTATGTATGTAGCATGCATGTAGTATGTATGTAGTATGTATGTAGCATGTAGTATGTATGTAGCATGCATGTAGTATATATGTAGTATATATGTAGCATGTAGCATGTATGTAGTATGTATGTGGTATGTATGTAGCATGTAGTATGTATGTAGCATGCATGTAGTATATATGTAGTATGTATGTAGTATGTATGTAGCATGCATGTAGTATATATGTAGTATGTATGTAGTATGTATGTAGCATGCATGTAGTATATATGTAGTATGTATGTAGCATGTAGTATGTATGTAGCATGCATGTAGTATATATGTAGTATGTATGTAGCATGTAGTATGTATGTAGCATGCATGTAGTATATATGTAGTATGTAGCATGTAGTATGTATGTAGCATGCATGTAGTATATATGTAGTATGTATGTAGCATGTAGTATGTATGTAGCATGCATGTAGTATATATGTAGTATGTAGCATGTAGTATGTATGTAGCATGCATGTAGTATATATGTAGTATGTAGCATGTAGTATGTATGTAGCATGCATGTAGTATGTATGTGGTATGTATGTAGCATGTACTATGTATGTAGCATGCATGTAGTATGTATGTGGTATGTATGTAGCATGTACTATGTATGTAGCATGCATGTAGTATGAATGTGGTATGTATGTAGCATGTACTATGTATGTAGCATGCATGTAGTATATATGTGTTATGTATGTAGCATGTAGCATGCATGTAGTATGTATGTAGTATGTATGTAGTATATATGTGGTATGTATGTAGCATGTAGTATGTATGTAGCATGCAGTATGTATGTAGCATGCATGTAGTATATATGTAGTATGTATGTAGCATGCATGTAGTATGTATGTAGTATATATGTAGTATGTATGTTGCATGTAGTATTTATGTAGTATGAATGTAGCATGTATGTAGTATGTAGTATGAATGTAGCATGTATGTAGTATGCATGTTGTATGTATGTAGCATGTAATTTTTTTTTTTTTTTTTTTTTACATTCAACACATTAGCCGGATGATGGGACTACTACTGTCCCATCATTGGCTAATGTGTCAATCACTGTCATGGTAGCAGGCATCGCCCGATGGGACTTGTAGTCCCATCGGACGATGCCTGCACAGACCCCCGAAGCCTGCACAGCCCCCCGGCAGGCCGGCACAGCCCCCCGGCAGGCCGGCACAGCCCCCCGGAGCCTGCACAGCCCCCCGGCAGGCCGGCACAGCCCCCGGCAGGCCGGCACAGCCCCCCGGCAGGCCGGCACAGCCCCCCGGAGCCTGCACAGCCCCCCGGCAGGCCGGCACAGCCCCCCCGGCAGGCCGGCACAGACCACCGGAGCCTGCACAGACCCCCTGGCAGGTCGGCACAGCCCCCCGAAAGGCCCGTACAGACCCCAGAGAGGCTGTACAAGGGCAGGAAAGGGTTTTTCTTATTCCGATACCGGAAGTCCCATAGACTTGAATGGGACTTCCGGTATCGGAATCGGCGATACCGATACTTTTTTTAAAGATCGGCCGATACCATCCGATACGATACTTTGAAGTATCGGACGGTATCGCTCAACTCTAATAATGATACTAAATTCCAAAAGTAAGCCAGAATATGCCCAGGTACGTAGAATGGTGGTAAAGGCTCGCTCACACTAGAGTATAAATCGGACGAGTGTCAGTCTATCAGTATGGTATCCGATTTTTACAGATACATTACAATTCTGTGGCATAGGAAACTGTAAATGGTCCTGTAAAAGATTAATAGCTGCTGAGCAAAAAAAACGGAATGCATACGGACAGCAGATGGATGGCATATGGATGCTAACTGAGAAATAATCGTGGATGTTGTGAATGGGACCGATTTTTTTATATGCTATGGTGAGTGTACCCTAATAGATAGCAATGAAGGTACCTACTATTATCAAAATCAGAAACCAGCACTAGAAGCATATCATTCAATTCACTAGATACAGGCCACTTGGGGCAAAGATAAGCTGCTTTTTGGTGTAAGTAGCAAACCATTATGTCAGAAGTTATCCTAATTCTTATGCTCTGTAACTTGCCATCCATGCTTTTCTGTGCTTCTCCTCATTTGTATTCTACCAGCAGTATAGGTGTTGTAAATTTGTTTTCCCACACTTTTTTACTGTTATACCTATTTGCAGTTAGACACAAGAGCAGGAACACAGCTACAAAAAGTAACTTCCCAATCTGCTTGTTATCTATCACGGTGTCTTTGCTGATTACACTTACAACACTTTGGAGTGAATTTGACTAGTCATTGTCTTGGCCATCAGATGAGCCTATATAGTTACACAAATTACATGGTCAGTAATATAACAGTGACCACGTAATGTGTCACTGAGAGATATTTTGCAAGACAATAATGATGAAATCCCTTAAGATGGACTTGTGTTTATATGGGAGATCATACATAGGTAATGTTATATTACTTCTAGTTTAATTATGAAACATTTGGAACCTTACAATGATCTAATTTCAGATCAATACCATGCAGCCTATGCCCATGTACTAACCCTAAATAATAACATGCAATAGATCTATGGCAGATGTTGGCAAATATGGGAACGACAATCAGCTCCTTGCTTGAGATGGTTACTGTGCCTAGTTCCAATTTATATCCAATCCAAGGACTTTTTAAATCATTATTTTATAGTGTATAGATATATAAATGAGCACACAGGAGCATTTTCTATAACAAGAAGTAAGTTTTAATGCAGGCATGCACCAAATGTAGTACTGAAAATGTATTAAAAGGTAACTTTGTTGATTAACATTCTCACAGAGTAGAACATGAGAAATATACAACAATGAAATGAATTAAAGACAGAGATGGCGTTAAATCAGTCAATTGAGACTTTTCTACAGAAGCCACTATAGGCCGACACTTTGTGCCTAATCTTTATTGTGTGCGGCTTTCAGCAAGCAGTGGAGGTGCAGAGAGGAAAACTTTCTATTCAGTCCCGAAAAACTCAATGTGCAGAATTACTGAAGCTTCTTGCAGCCAGCGCCTTTTAAACCTGAATACAATTTGTTTTTAAATTAAGTATTTCAGAATGAACAGATTCATTTTTTTTTTTTTCACTAGGAAAGAAAAATCTTTAATGTACTATACTGGCCTCTGGACAATAGCACCGATTGAGAACAAGCTCATTCCCAAAAACCGGACTTGAAGCTTCAATAATTATGGAAGTTATCTTTTCTGAAGAAGTTTTGAGGCAGCTGCTGCTCAGTGATGTTCAAGAGGTGGAAAATATTTTTAACATAGTAGCTTAGTTCTTATATTTTGTCCCATCTGCCCATGGTTAGAACATTGTAGGATAGTAGATGTTCCTAACAACAGCCCCTCCAATCCTGGTAACACAATAGATTACACAGTCTTAGGTGACAGATGTGCATGCTATTACAAGCATATTGTAGACGGAAATGTGTGAAAAGCTTGTTTCCTTTGTGCCTTTGTGGCGTTCTAACTTTGTTCAGCTTCAATCATGATAGTAAAAAAAAAACAACTAGAATTATTGTAAATGGAAACTCATCTAGTTCTACAGATTGTGCAAAAGTATTTTACCTAAATGATCTGAAACATGTTTTATTTAATAGATACAGTTGGAATCCGCTCTGCGAAACGTAAGTGCAAGAAATGGACTGATTGCTTTCCATCGTTACAAAATAATCTTCCAGAACTAGGTCATGTTTAATACCTTTGTTGTTGTGCCTTGGTTTCCAACACACACTTTACATTTTACAGTACCCCTATTAAAATGATTACTTGTATTAATTTTAGTTTTATACAGCAAACTTACTCTACTTTGGGAAAACCAGCAGGAAGGTGTGGGAGAAAATACACAACTAGCTCTTCTTCAAAAGACAAACTTATGTTGATGGTTGGGGGTACAGTAGCAAAGATGGGGTAGTCATTCTGGCCTTGGACATCAAAGCAATAACATAATTTAGCTTTCATGAATTTGATTGGATGCCCTCTGATTGAATATATTATGCTAGAAAGAGTCTTAGAATACTGGTAAAATAATATCCAGAGTACCCCACAAAAAAGAGTTAAAAGATGTCCGTCACCCCCAAAATGCATTTTAAAGGGGTTACCGAGTATTGTAGGGTACTTAGCCCTATAACAACCATACTAGCACTATACCTGATACTGGTACAATACTTGAGAACATTTTTAATTCATATGCAAATTTGGTAGCTTTGGTGCACCCTTGGCATGACCTAGTGTGTTGTACACCCTTACATCACCTAATTTGCATATTGGTACTCTTCCTCCTCTTCTGATTGACAGTGCTTGCTTCTGAATGCTGCCGGCGTGTATGTGGCCATGAGCATTTTCCTCTCTGCTGCCTTTCTTCTGACGTCGCTCGATGCACTAATATACAAGTACTGTGAGTAGTCTCAGAAAAAAATGAGACTGGGAGAAGAATGCATGTGGTCACACACATGCCAGCAGCATTCTGACTGCTCACTCTGGGAAGCAAGCACTGTTAGAAGCAGAGAAAATACCCCAAAATGAAAATTTTGGAGGTGTAGCGGTGCATCAAACTCTGGGTGAGGCGAAGTGTGTAAAGAAGTTAACGAATTAGCATATGAGTTAAAAGTTAATTATTTAGGCACTGTACCAGTAACAGGAAAACTAGTAGCCTGGTATTAAGGGGCTAAGTCCACTAAAAAATAATGTATAGCTCGCATAAAATGCATTTCAGGGGTTACAGACTCCTTTTGAAAAATTAGCAACATTTATTAATCAAAAATATGCTGGAGGTGTAGAAATATAAACTTTTATGGATACAATTTTATCAAATTTTAGTTACTACCTTTTGTTTGTTATGTTAGTTAAAGAGGATCTTTTACCAGTTTAAGCATGTTAAAGTAGCCACATCTTGAAATAGTGGCTGCAGATCTGAGAAAAACATACTATTAGCTTGCAAAGATTAGGTTATAATTAGTGATGAGCGAGTATACTCGTTGCTCAGTTTTTCCTGTTAGGGCTGGTGGAACGCACCAAATTATAAAATAATAGTAGGTGCATTCGCAGCCCGGGGTCCACCATGCAGAGTTGGTACACTGCTGCTAGGTAATGGCGGGAGTATAAAGCAGTGTGGAAAGGTCACACATGGGTTAACGTCACTCAGTGTGAACAGAAGCTATAGGGGTTTTACACATAGCGATATCGCTAGCGATATCGCTATGTGTGATACTTACCTCCGACCAGCTCCCCCGCTGTCCATCGCTGATCGTGCGAGAATGTCCGGCTCCATTTCTCGTCGTCAGCTTCCTGCTGGGCTTCCTGCTGTGACGACGAATGACGCGTGGAGGCGGGCGGGAGGACGTCAGGATCGCTGTGTGTGAAAGGTGAGTATCGTGCGCTGCGTCGCTGCTGCATCGCTGTGAGATCTGCCTGTGTGACAGCTCACTAGCGATCATTTAGCGATGCACCAGCGATGCTGACCGGGTCAGATCGCTGGTCGGATCGCTGGTGCATCGCTAAATGTAAAGGGGCCTTAACTCTGTTAACTCACAGAGCTGCACTACCGCTGAACATAAGTGCCGGAGCCTGTTTAGCTCACAGAGCCTGGCCAAGGAGCGCACAGAAAGCGGGCACAGAACTCTGCCCCAAGGACATGGGGTCAGAGTCCCTCTAGACCTTCTGAGCACACGGCGTCACAACTGCGGACGCCGCTATAGACGCTGACTACGGAGTGTAGAGCACGTGCACTGAGGCGTGCCGAGCCACTGGTGGAGACTGATGCCTGTCTCAGACTTTGTCCTAACCAAAACCTAAGCCTGGTCGCTTAACAGGCTAGGCTGCACAACACATGCATACCAAGGGTAGGGGGTTTCTTAATGAGTCAAACACCAGAGACATTCATACACTCACTCCTCATAGTCTGATAATGCAGTCTATACTAGCGCATGGCCGAGCGGCCATGCAAACCTTTTATAGCCGCGTGCTTCCGGGACCTTCCTCTCCTTTCGGATGGACCAATCCGAGCTGGAGAAGGACCTGAGCACATGACCTTCTGTCTTCAATGGTTGTTCACTCCACGGGCATCCTCAGTGGACCCACAGGAGGACTTAGACCCTGGAGAGACTCGCTGCTGGCCAGCTTGCGCTGCTATATGAGGACCAGAGGTGGCAGCAGCCAGCAAGCCCACAGTGCTGGTCTGAGCAGAGCGCTGGGAACGATGAGTCTGCTGAGCAGGCTCCTCTGTGGCCAAAGGAGAATGTGAGACTGCTGACTGCAAGGCTCTGGATTCCTGCTGTGCAGTGGCAGGAACCTGACACCTAACATTTCCCAGGCATGCATGGGTGTCTGTTGTGAGTTCATTTACCCCTTCATTACTGAGGCCCGAGGAACTCCCTCTTCTGGTAAAGAAAGGTAGTGAGCCTGATTATCAAACACCTGAGGCTGATGATGATGACTGGCTGAGTGGAGTTACTGACTGGATATAAGGCTGCCGACGCCCTTCTGCCCTGCGGGTGATTTCTCTGTGGGATCCTTGGAGACCAGTCTGAATTCCTGCTCCTCTAAAGCTAAGTTTGCTGCTTGGCCTTGTGCTTTGACTTTGTTTTGCTTTGTTTTTCTGGATCTCTGCCATTCCCTGCTGGGGTGTGCTGAATTCATTTAGCTCTGTCTTCTGAAAATACCTGAGTGCTGATTTAGTTTTTGAAGCCTAGCTGCTTCAGGGCCTTTTTCATATCAGCTTGTTGGCTTATGTCTTTGATAGGGTTTTGGCAGATTGCAGACAGCAGCCTTCCTGTCCTTTCCTATGTAGGTAGTTTTGGGGCCCCATCTTTGCTCAGTCTATCTTTCTGTCTGTGTTAGTATTTTCATCTTGCTTCACCGTCATTATATGTTGGGGGCTGCCTATTGCTTTGGGGTCTGCTCTGGGGCAGTTTAGATTTCCCCTTTCTTTCTTTAGGCCTATGTAATTCTCCGGCTGTGATCGAGGGGTCTAGGGCATCGTAGGAACCCCCCACGGCTACTGCTAGTTGTGTTGATAGGTTCAGGGGTCTGCAATCTGATAGTTGCCAACTTCTCTGGTTTTCTGGACTTAGCTTGTATTTCTGCTTTTGCCTCCTACGGTGACTCATTCATAACAGGTGTCCTCCGAGTATTTTGGCATGCTCGGAGATTTAGTTTCTGTCGACACAGCTGCATGATTTGCGGCTGCTGGACAGACTGAATACATTTGGAAATTCCCTAACAAACAGGCATTCCTCACATGTACAGTATTCACGCTGTCCAGCAGCCGCAATTCATGCAGCTGTGTCGACAGAAACTAAATCTGAGAGCATGCCAAAATACTCGGAGGACACACAAGCAATGAGTATACTTGCTCATCATTAGTTATAATTGATAAATTCAACTGGGCATTACTAGAGATTCCTCTCTAGGGGCATTTATTTTTCCACTGCATGATGTTAACCAATCATATGCAGAAGGTGTCATATTAGGGAGATAAAAAAGTCATCCTTTCCTCACTTATCTCATACACCTACTGTGTAGATATTCATCTCACAGCAGTCAGTGTGGGGGAGGGTGACAGCTGACAACACTGAGATATCAGATCTGGAACTGTTTGTAATGATGCATAATTGTTTAGCTACTATGTAGAGATTGTCACGGTCACTCGTGTCTGGACGCAGCGAGTACTGCAAGGCGAACCCATGTGACTCACGTGACCCTGGATACACCACCTCCAGTGGGGCGAATTTAAATAATAAACACGTGCAGCTGGATACACTGCCTCCAACTGGCGAATTTAGACATTACACGTATATACAAGTCTGGAAGCCCCGCCTCCAGTAAGGCGAATTTGAAGAATAAGGGAAACCTGGGAAACATTAACAATGGTGGGCCCTGCGATAGGGAATAGGGAAGTGGAGACCTCCTGAGCTCCCCTGAGCCAGTGTCCCTGCACTCCTAACGTTCCTTATGCCAGTTCCGCACCGGGCGCGCAACAGGAACCTAAAAATCCTAGCTCGCCCTGACCTAAACCCTCACTAGGGAATTGGTCGGTGCGGAAACTAATCCCACCACTGCACTAAAACACACATGAGGAAAGATGACAAAACAGGGGAAACACCACTTAGCTTTGCTCTGTTGCGTACGCTCATAGCAACAGAGCCCACCACCTGTGTGCATCTTCTCCTCCACCCGGATCCATCACCATAACTGGATCCTTCACCATAGTGCAGCCTTGGAGCAGAGTCCACCACCAGTTGCAGCTGTCCATTAACAGAGTCCCAAAGATGAGTTCAGCTCCTGCCCAAGAAGTCCAGCATGCTTGAGTCCAGCTCTCAGCAACCAAGTCCCGCATGCTGAGTGCAACTCTCTCCATAGTCATCACTCCACCAAGCCATGCAAGCACTTCCTGCCAACACCATAAACTGTGACTCCACCACGCCATGCCAGCCCTTCTTGCAGACCACCTAGCTGCCACTCGTCCCCTCTGGCTGGGCTGCGCAGGACTCATGTTCAGCTCCTTCATCACCCAGGCTTGCTTCCCAAATGACGAACACAATATCACCAACAGTGATTGAACCCACCTGGCTCCCTTTTATAGAGCCTAACACCTGATTTGTAATTGCGTGCACATTAACCCTAAAACTAAGGTGCGATACCACTCACCACCATCGGGCAACTTAGAATGAAACACCACGTGTAATAATTCTAATGGCCACCGGGGGCAATCACATCACTTTGGCACCTAGCCAAAGGGAAAAAAAGTTCACTTATCCATTTAAACTGTCAGATTCATGCTGGATCATGACAGAGATATAGCTGAGTGTCATGATTTGACTCCGGGGCTTGATCCATTGACCTCCGACTGTGTGGTCAGTTTCCCTCACTGTTGGACCACAGCCTGTGTTGTCTCTGTCCAACTGTTGCTCTTCTCATTCTTTTGCTTTGCTGTTTTGCTTCTGTGCAGGTGTTATGACTTCCTCGTTTGCTTTGTTCTATCACATCTTGGAAGGGCTATTTATACTTTGCTGGCACAAGCAGTCTTTGCTGGTTATATTCCAAGTTAGATAGATGTTTAGAGTCCCAATTCCCAGTTAAGGATTATCTTGCTGAGATTTTCTCTATTGTTTCTCCTGTAGCTTGTTTGTGTGATCCCCTCTCCGGAACTCTTCCCACTTTGCTATATTTAGGATCTGGGGGGTTTCCACATATACTGAAAGTATTTTTGGGTTCCTTTCTTTTTCTTCCATCTTTAGTGTATGACTGAGTGACCATGTCCTTTGCCTGGTGTGTGTCTCCCTTGCCTCTGCTCCTTGGTTGGGCACAGAGGCTTCACCTCTGCCGCTAGCAATGATTATGGGAATTTTTTCAACATATTTTCCACAATGACTTTCTGGTATAGCACCATTTTAGTAGACATCTCAACCTCAGGAAGGAAGGATGCAAGGTTTACCATGTAGCGTGAATCTAGCAAGGTGAACAAACAGTACTCTTTTTTGGCTAAGATGAATGTAATGCGAGGGTCATGGGAAAAGTAGGAGTACATACAGTCAGCCTTATGTGCCAAGCTCCCTACAGCCAACACTTTCCTGTTTGCACCATGATGTCTACTATCTATCTTTTCTTTCTACTCCATCTTCTTCTCCTCATTCCCCTACTCAATCATTCCAAATTGGAGAGAAGGGACAAATACCAACTGGCATGTTGGAGCTGATATTTGACAACTGATCTCTGCTGCTCACAAAGTCTTGTCAGCATGTGCAGTGTGGATTTCCAGCACGTGGTGACATCGCACACCAGTCGGCGAGTTGTCACTTGCATGCACTGCTGCAGCACTGAAAGAGCAGTGACAGCTGTAGCTGACTTGGGGAAATGGGTGCTGACGCAGTATACCTTGAGCAGAAGCTCTGGATAATCTGTGTAGGTTTTCAGAAACCGCTGAACCACCATGTTTCACAGCTGCCAACAGGTTAGAACCTTTATCACACACAACCATGCTTAGTTGGAAGTTCAGCTGCAAGAGACACCAATTTGTTTATTATTCCTTTTAATAACTCTGCCACAGTGTATGGTTGGTCTTATAGACAAATTAGTTGCAGCAGAGCCTGTTGCCGCTACGCTCATGCAGTGCTGCACAGCTTCCAGCTTTCAGCTGATGTGGACAAGTGCTCTGAGATACCAAATCAGAGATGGAGGATAAGGGAGAGCAGGTCGGGGTTCATGAACTGATGTACGAGGTTGAGTAAACTGTGATAGAAGTAGGGACAGCAATCCTTGATGTAGGTAGCACATGTGCGTGTCAAGGTGGAACTTGACCCCAGCCTCCACAATTTTAAACCAGTGCTCCATCAGGAAAATGTAGCATCCCTAAAGCTTGTTTACATGTTGGTCAATAAGTGTACAATAAGTGTACAATCCCAATAGCTGCATTACTAAGGGGACAGGTGATGTTCCTGGACACATGCTATTACAAGGCAGGGACATCACACAGGGAGAAATAGTGGCAGCTGGGAACCAAGTACCGAGGGATGGATGCCGCAATGAATTGGCAGATATCCTGTGTCTATAGGCCTAAATGGCAACCTTTCCATGGCAAGCAACCTAGAAATGTGCCTGTTTAGTGTTTTGGCCTGTGGGTGGCTGGAAACTTCCGTTTTTCATTCCATGATGTAATAGGACAAGTTTTTGTAAGTGCCTGATGATGGTACCTCAGAATGTGCAAGGACAGTTTCAGGGTGGAAGTTATCGGTGACAATGTAATGAAAAGGGGATTGGGAAGTACCTAACACAGGGGAAGAGGCAGTGCTGTCACCTGCTGGCACAAATAAGGAATCCAGGCGTTCAGCCCATTGAGTTGGGTACTTATATGACACGTGTGGCATCAAGCCTGATCATGCTGGTGGTGGTTAGGTTCTTAGTGGTCAGACCACTGCTCATCTTGGAATTTAACAGGTTGCAAATGACCATTTTTTGTGTCAAAACTTTCTTTAAAAAAGTCCCAGACTGGGGAAAACCTAACTTTGACAGAGAAATTCAGGAGTGTTGGTGCTCTGCAGAGCAGTTGCCCCACTGCCTCTTCCTTCCTCCTTCGGCGCTGTTGATCCCTCCCTCTCAGCACTCCTGGCCTTGCTCTGCATTTCAGCTTCCCAGATTTTGTCGGTGACTTTGTCATCCTCCACCTTGTCTTCCACCACTGCACTCTGGTCCTCCTAACTCGGTGACTTAACAACAACCTGACTTATCAGCAACTGTGTCCCATTATCATCTACCTCTTTAGACAAAATTTGGCATTCCCAACCATCATCATCTTATTACTGTGACTGCTCTAAGTTGTGTGCATGACTATGCAGCATCTCCTACTGTCCCTCTTGGAACATACAGAGAAAGAGACCACAATTAAGAAATTATTTTGTAAAAGACTACTCGGAGTGTCCTACTCTGGGAACATTGGTCTCCTGGAACTCAAAATAGTGGGAGGAAGGAGGATCACGGTGAGGATTAAATGATCCACACCATTGGCTGGTGAGACTGGACCATGTGTAGACTGAGTGGTGCTGGAAGCATTATCTGCTATCCAACTACCAACCACCTGTTCACATTGATGTGGCTTCGGAAGTGGTGTCCCATGCCTTCCTGCAAAGTAGGACAGAAAGCTATGTGTCATGGATGGGTGTGCTCCTAGTGCTTCAGCAGCAGGCACAGTCATAGTCGTTTCACCCTAGCTTCTTCTGGGGGCTTGAAGTTTCCCCTTAGCTTCTTCTGGGGGCATGACATGAAACAAAACATCACGCCCCCTGAAGAAGCTAGGGCGAAACGTACATAGGGGATTTCTCCTTCGGTTCCAATATTTAGTCCCTGTCTCTCAGTCCTCATCTTGTTTTACTCTGCATTCAGGTAACATTCCTGTACTTACATCCTTGAATATTTCTGTACTCCTTAATGAGTCCTTAACTAAAGTGCTTACATTTTGCTTAATAGAACATTTGCTACACATATTATGTGATATAATTGAATCTCCTCTTCTGAGACTGATATGTAAACTATATATTCCCTTTTATCATTTATTGGGACCAGTACTTAGATCATTCTAGCTCTAGATATTCACATTTGGGCTTTTCCATTGTGTTCTATATTTTATAAAAAGTAGTATTTACTACTAATTAACATTGTTATTGAATCTTATAGCATTATACTTACCATTCTTTTTATGTGATCTCTTATATACCAAGGTGAGGGCTCCCCCTACACGACACTTCAGTTTCTTTAATTATGTTTTTGTAGCTATTTTTTAATGGATTTTTTAAAATATATTTAAAATAAAGTTGTGTATTTTAACTTGTATATGGTTCGCTTCTTTGGACTACTTATTCTGTGAGTCCGCTGGTGGGAATATATTGTTTGATGTGCCACACCCATTGATATTTATGAACATATTTTTGAAAAGCTAAATGCAGAATGTTTCTGATGTAAACAGCAGCGCACAGGATTAACCCTTAGAAGAACTGCTAGTATGATGGTTGAGCATCAGCACCAGTATCAATGCTAGAGGACTCTGATTAGTTAAACTGAGTACACACAGGCCTGGAAAACTGCTCTCTTCCTCCAATTATAACTGACCTTGAACTGTGCAATGGCGTCAGTGTGAAGAGTGTGGCGGCACCTATCCTTTTATAGCCTCTGATGAGGCAATGTGGCAGCATCTAATTTCTTCTACTACTGCACTGATTAGAAGCACTTTACTTTCATATTAAATGGTGTAAATTACTTTTAGCAGTGGAGGGGTTAATCTGCTCTATTGAGAGCTCCTGGAGTGTTAAGGTTCTCAGTTGTGCACTGTTAGCCACTCCCATCTCCCATATAATCTGGGACCTAGCTAGCACTCATTACACATTGTCATAGCTAGCTCATACTGCATTTCTGAAAGTTGTTGTTGGTTATTATTGGAGAAGGCCTTTGATGGATTTATCTTTGAGTGTTTCTAGGTTTTAAGTGTGTGATGATTCTTTTTCTATTCCTACTTTTATTTAACCTCATCCTCCACTCCATGGTACATTCCTCTGTTATATGTGTGCTTACGTTTTTGTGTCTGGTATTTTTCCTTATCCATGTTTATATTACCTTGTAAGTTTGGTTGGTGTAATATGGTACACTACTATTCTCTTCTTCCCTTTGTGGGGGATGGGTACAGACTGAGGGCGGATTCAGGAGTTAAGGTAAGGTACGTGGCTCCAGAGTCTTCACCATCAGAAGTAATCTGGGGAGCAGGGTGAGCTAGGGCACTCCAACGTTAGGGACAGGAAAAGAGCCCCTGATCCCGGGACACTCGACAACAGAGTCACCAATCATAGAAATGCCACTACCAACAAGGCTACAGCATTCCAGTGACTAGCAGAAAATTCCCAAATGCTTATTGGCTGTGTAACAGGTGCCAAACAAAGAGAGGGGATTCAGGGATTTGAGCTTCAAATCTGAGCAATTGAGTGCCAAGCACATGCGAGCATGCAGATACTTGAGTGACATCCCAGTATCACCTAGCATGTTAGCTCATCCCTAATTCTTACTAATTATTTGTTGTCCTCTATAGCAAATGTGAAAGTGACAATTAACCCTTTCACAACCAGAGGTATTTCCATTTTTGCGTTTTCGTTTTTTTCTCCCCCTCTTCCCAGAGTCATAACTTTAGTTTTTGGTCAATATGTCCATATGAGGGCTTGTTTTTTGCGGGACAATTTGTACCTTTCAATTAAACCATTGGATTTAACATAACGTGTACTGGAAAATGGGATAAAAAAGTGTGGTGAAATCGCAAAAAAAGTCCAATTCCACGGTTGTTTTTTTGTTCTTTTTCTACCATGCTTAGTAAATGCTAAAACTGCCCTGCCATTATGATTCTCCAGGTCATCATGAGTTCATAGACACCAAACACATCTAGGTTCTTTTTTATTTAAGTGGTGAAAAAAATCCAAAATTTGGTAAAAAATAAAAAAGCTCCATTTTCCGAGACGTGTAGTGTCTCAACCTTTTGTGATGTGGGGCTGGGTTACAGCTTATTTATTGTGCACCATGCTGCCATTTTTATTGTTACCATTTTGCTCTAGATACGATCTTTTGATAACCTGTTATGGCTTTGCATTGTAATGTAGCAGTGAGCAAAAAATTGTAATTCTGACATTTAATTTTTTTCTCGTTACGACTAGTGTTGAGCATTCCGATACCGCAAGTATCGGGTATCGGCCGATACTTGCTGTATCGGAATTCCGATACCGACTTCCGATATTTTTTCAATATCGGAAGTCGGCATCGGAATCGGAAGTTCAAAGTTGATTGACAGCCTGACGTCATCATGATGCGCGGTGTGTGCGCATCATGATGCGCCGTCATTTCGGGCCTTCCAGGGGTCTCTGCCGGCCTGCCGGGGGGCTGTGTGGGAATTTCCCACACAGCAATGGCATAAAGTGAGACTAGGGACTTCTTTTTTTTTTTAAGTGGCGGAGGAATACAGTGCGGAAGGATACCTACCTTCCGTCATTGGATTCCTGCAGCCCGTAGAGAACGGCAGCAACAGCTGATGCTGCAGTTCTCTACCCAAGATCGTCGTGGGACACACTCGTGGACTGCTTCGGATCGTGGGTGAGTATTTTTGTGGTTTGTTATGTTAATATTTATTCCGTAAAAGACAATGGCTTCGGGGAACAATGTGACAAGTATTGGTAAGTATGTTACTCTATGTTATATGTACTGTATGTCTATGTATGTATTGTATGAATGTATTGTATGTAGTATGTATGTAGTATATATGTGGTATGTATGTAGCATGTAGTATGTATGTAGCATGCATGTAGTATGTATGTAGTATGTATGTAGTATATATGTAGTATGTATGTAGCATGTAGTATGTATGTAGCATGCATGTAGTATATATGTAGTATGTATGTAGCATGTAGTATGTATGTAGCATGCATGTAGTATGTATGTAGTATATATGTAGTATGTATGTAGCATGTAGTATGTATGTAGCATGCATGTAGTATATATGTAGTATGTATGTAGCATGTAGTATGTATGTAGCATGCATGTAGTATGTATGTAGTATGTATGTAGTATATATGTAGTATGTATGTAGCATGTAGTATGTATGTAGCATGCATGTAGTATGTATGTAGTATGTATGTAGTATATATGTAGTATGTATGTAGCATGTAGTATGTATGTAGCATGCATGTAGTATATATGTAGTATGTATGTAGCATGTAGTATGTATGTAGCATGTAGTATGTATGTAGCATGCATGTAGTATGTATGTAGCATGTAGTATATATGTAGTATGCATGTTGCATGCATGTAGTATATATGTAGTATGTATGTTGCATGTAGTATGTATGTAGTATGTATGTTGCATGTAGTATATATGTAGTATGAATGTAGCATGTATGTAGTATGTAGTATGAATGTAGCATGTATGTAGTATGCATGTTGTATGTATGTAGCATGTAATTTTTTTTTTTTTTTTTTTTTTTTTACATTCAACACATTAGCCGGATGATGGGACTACTACTGTCCCATCGTTGGCTAATGTGTCAATCACTGTCATGGTAGCAGGCATCGCCCGATGGGACTTGTAGTCCCATCGGACGATGCCTGCACAGACCCCCGAAGCCTGCACAGCCCCCCGGCAGGCCGGCACAGCCCCCCGGAGCCTGCACAGCCCCCCGGCAGGCTGGCACAGCCCCCCGGCAGGCCGGCACAGCCCACCGGAGCCTGCACAGCCCCCCTGGCAGGCCGGCACAGACCACCGGAGCCTGCACAGACCCCCTGGCAGGCCGGCACAGCCCCCCGAAAGGCCCGTACAGACCCCAGAGAGGCTGTACAAGGGAAAAACAGGATTTTTCTTATTCCGATACCGGAAGTCCCATAGACTTGAATGGGACTTCCGGTATCGGAATCGGCGATACCGATACTTTTTTTTAAGATCGGCCGATCCATTCCGATCCGATACTTTGAAGTATCGGACGGTATCGCTCAACTCTAGTTACGACGTTTAGTGATCGCATTAATTTTTTTTTTACATTGATAGATCCGACTATTCTGAATGCGGCAATACCAAATATGTGTATATTTGATTTTTTTATTGTTTTATTCTGAATGGGACGAAAGGGGGCTGATTTGAACTTTTATAGTTTTTTTTAATTTTTAAATACTTTTAAAATATTTTTTTTTGCATGCTTTAATAGTTTCCATGGGAGACTAGAAGCTGCACTTCTTTGATCGCCTCTGCTACACACAGATGATAATCAGATCACCTGTGTGTAGCAGAGATGATATCCATAGAGTTAGAAAAGGAAAGGATTTCTCAGGAACTCCAATGAGGTTGGTGAAAATGATTATTCTTTTATTTAGAAATGAAGTGCAGCTAAAAACATACTGCGCCCTTAGTGATAAGCAAATCAAGAAAAACAAATGCACAAATATATGTAGTAAATGCTGACCAATCAACAAGATCAAATTATAATGACATTCTCTATTCACCATGTGTGAAGACATACCAATGGACAAAGGAATCTGTGGAAAAAGCATGCAAGAATGGAAACAAATGAATGAGAACATGACAATCATGAACAAAGCATAAAAATGTGATGAAACTACATACATGGCTTCTACCCGACCATCCCATTCTTTCTATTTTTCATGGTCTCCCCAAAACACATAAAGGTATTTTTCCCCCTCCTCTTCATTCCATCATCTCTGGCATCGGCTCATTGAACGAAAATCTCAGTCAAAGGGTCGATGAGCATCTCCAACCTTTAGTTTTGAGAATTCCTGGTAAAGATTTTTTAATCCACTCCCTTGTTTTTAGCTGCACTTTATGTCTGAATAAAAGAACAGTCATTTTCACCAACCTGGTTGAAGTGTCTGAGAAATCTTTTCCTTTTCTAACTGTTCATGGCTGAGTTCAACAGTAGGATCGGCACCCACCTGGTTTCATTACTCCCAGCCACAGCATACAGCTTTCAACACTATGGTAAAGCTGCCTGACCCTCTCATCCATAGAGGCCTGCTTCTGACTTTCGATTGTCATGCCGACGTATCGGTGATCTGTGATCATTTAACTGGGTCATCGATGGGCTGGATTTATGACGCGCTTCCGGTAAGCGCGAGTTAAATGCAGCTGTCAGAAATTGACAGCATCATTTAACTAGTTAACAGCCATGGGTGGACCGTGATTCCACCCATGGCTGTTGGGGGCACATGTCAGATCATGTATAGATCAGCTGTCATGTGCCCGGAAAGGTGCATGCTCAGCACCGGAGCCCGCACCGAACAGGGGGAATCTGACATCAGCTTAGTATTACAAAAGGGGTTAAGAAACCTTTATTTCTAAACAACCCAAAAATATGTTGTTGTTTTTTGGCAAATATTGTAGTTCACATCTCACCAGTAACTTAACCAATACAATTTTTCTTGAAAACATAAAATTTCACATCAAATAACAATCCAGCATTTTATATTGTCAAAGGAAGTACAATCTGCTAAATTTCCAATTTACTGCATATTTTTCCTCTTGCATAACCTGTCAAATATTTCATACAGGTTTATCTGTGTTTTTCTTTTTTATTAATGATTCCCTTTTAGACACCAATTGTAGTGTGCAGCACTTTCCTTTTCCAGGCACTAAGGTCTATCTATCAAATCATGACTGGAGAGGGTGCTAAAATGCTGGAGAGGATGGCTAACTTTCACTTGAACCATTGAATTACTGTCTGTCCAGGGAGACTAATCTCAGTTTCCAGCAGCAGGTATCAGAAATGCAGGCTATAAAACTTGAGGTGGGTAAAGTACCATAAATTATAAATGCTAGATTTCCATCATTCAATCTTCTTTAAAATAATAAACAGAAAAAAGCTTATGAGTTGACTAATTAGTAAAAAAAATACTTATTGAGATTTTTTCTTTTTATTCTTATTGTGTTGCATGATATAAAAAAATATTCCTATGTATATTAAATTTAGATGCTCACAAACTGTTTGACAAAACGGTAATAATAAAGTTTATAAAATACATTTTATTAAAGGCTTTGGTTCTTTCAACTTTTTTCATTCCACATTTTAAAATAAAATAAAGAAAATTAGCTGAACTTATCGCTGCCCTTATCTGGGGTTGCCTTTCTATGGCTGCCTCCACTATATATTGACGCGGTTGCAACAGTAAAGGCCCCGTCACACACATTGATCTCGCTAGCGAGATGGCTGATTTTGTGACGCCACAGCGATCTCGCCAGGGAGTGAAGGGGATAAGCGATCGCCCCCCCACACCAGGTATCGCTGATTGTGCTCGATTGGCCTGGGCCATTTTTTGATCGCTGGTCTCCCGCTGGCCAGCGCGCATTGCTGCGTGTGGCAGCGGGAGCCAATGATCAGCGAGGCTTCCAGCGCTCTAAGCAGGCACTGGGAGCTGGTCTCTAAGGTAAATATCGGGTTTCTAAGCAGTGCAAGTCGCTTAGTTACCCGATGTGTACCTTAGAAACCTGCGTGCTGGCAGCTCCCGGCGCGAGGATGCAGGTACACATCAGGTAACTAAGTGACGTGCGCCGCTTACAAACCCGATATTTACCTTAGAGACCGGCGTCCTCACTGGTGCTGATCGCTGGTGAAGCTGCCTGTTTGGCAGCTCACCAGCGATCATGTAGCAATGCACTAGTGAACCTGACAAGGTCGTATCGTTGTCAGGATCGCTGGTGCATCTTTATAAGTGATGGGGCCTTAACATCACAACTGCAGCATGTGACCACTGCAGCCAATCACTGGGCTGAGCAGTGATGCTGAGGTACACTGATTTTGTAAAAAAATAGTTGTTAAGAGAGAATGTCTGTGGAATATAAAATTTGAAAATGTAAAATCTTTTTGATTGCATTTGGACAGTTTGGCCCATTATAAGAAGTTTTTGATATTTTCAGTAAGAAAACATGCATCAAAATAGGTATAAACATAACTATTTATACAGTTTACTATTTTACTTTGAGATAGAGTGGATTTAACTAACATTTGATGCCAGTGTTATGGCTTCAAAAAGTTCAAAAATGTTATTGCAATTTGCAACATTTTGCTATTTCATCTTTTCCTTCTTTCATGAGAAAAGAGCATGTTTACCTGTGCAAATGTTGTAAAGATGCACAAAATTTATCATACAATGCTGAGCCCTGTGTAACTTCTACCACACCAATGATTGACAGATTTCTGTGTACACTGTACACTGACAGAAAGCTGCTAATCTGTGGTGGGGTTACACAGAGCAGATAACTTGGAGGCATGAGACACCAAATTCTGTAGTGATAATCTCCAGCGGATAAAACATAAGAGTAATATCAAGCTATTTTGTGCCTCCTCACAGTAAAATGTCCACCTTTGTATCCCCTAATGGAAAATAGTGTTCACTTAAATCAAACAGTGCCCCCTTAAAGGGAATCTGTCACCCCTTTTTTCGAATATGAGCTGACGGCACCGACATCAGGGCTTATCTATAGCATTCAGTAATGCTGTAGATAAGCCCCTGATGTAACCTGAAAGAGAAGAAAAATGAGTTATATTATACTCACCGGGGGGGCGGTCTGGTCCGATGGGTGTCGCTGTCCCGTCGGCGCCTCCCATCTTCATACGATGCCGTCCTCTTCTTTCCTTCCTGTCGTGGCTCCTGCGCACTGCAGTATTCTGCTCTGCCCTCAACAGGGCAGAGCAGTGCGCCTGCGCCGGAACCACGACATGAAGGAAAGAAGATGGCGGCATGATATGAAGATGGGAGGCGCCAGACCAGACCGCGACACCCATCGGACCGGACCGGACCGCCCCCCGGTGAGTATATTCTAACTCTTTTTTTCTTCTCTTTCAGGTTACATCGGGAGCTTATCTACAGCATTACAAAATGCTATAGATAAGCCCCTGATGTCGGTGCCAGCAGCTCATATTCGAAAAAAGGGGTGACAGATTCCCTTTAATTACAGAATTGTGCCCCCTTATAGTTAAATAGTTCTTGCTCATTGCAAATAGTGACTCTTTAATTGCAAATAGTACCCCTTCATCGCAAAAGTTTTCCCTCCTTGCAAATATTTCCACTTCATTGCATAAGAGCACTCTTATAGCAAAAGCAAATAGTGCCCAATTATTGAAAATAGTCCCCTCATAGCAAACAGTACCCTAGTAAATGATGTAGTTTGTGGGTGACTCTAAATACAGCTGAGCACTGGCAAGGACAGGGGCCATTCTCTTCCCAGCTCAGTTCTAGATCAACAAGTTCTGGCTCATGTTGTCCTCTTTTTCTCTGGATGTTCTGACATCCTCTCAATACTGGTCAATGCATGACGTGCCACAGTTTACAACAGTTTTCTGTCTATTGTTAGTAATAAGAGGAGCCAGGCAAAAAAAAAAAACACTTTACCAGCCACCAAAGGGAACGTTATGTTCCCATTAGTAATATACATTGTCTGAAAATTCCTGAACTAGATATTTCTGTCACTGCACTTCTATCATTATAATGGCATCCTAAAGACATATACAGACCAAAAGAAGTGTTCCTCCGGGAACTTGGGTCTATTGGGTAAATCCAGAGCCCTGAATACTCTAGGTGGCCCACTGTGGATGAGGGCCCTGAGCCGTTGCCCAGTTTTCCCGCTTTTATGCCAGCCCTCAGTTTCCATAGTAATGACTGGCCTCACCACAAAAACCATATTAATATATCACAAACCAAAACAGTACCAACAGTATGCATAAAAAAAAAAAAAAAAAAACAGTATGCATGTAGCCATTCTCATAATTCACTATAAACTTCAAACTGACATTTGACCATAACGCTATAACTCTTCAGAATCACAAAATGCTGCGAGTGAAACTGGGTAGATAGCTATTGTAATTCCCTAGTTTTATTTTCTTGCTTTAGATTTTATCTTTTGGAATTCATAAAACTTTTATGCACTTTTTATGTATTTATCTCTCTAAACAGTATTTCAATTATTTTCAGTTTTTATTTTTTTTAGTGTTTTTCTAGTAAGGATTGCACAATGTGCCTAAAATACTAGCCCAAAGGTAAAGAACATTAATAATAACTGAAGCCAAATACATGGCACAATTTAGAAATCTGCCAAAACAACACAGTTTGGTGCTTATTGCTTCTTAATTAATTCGATAATGAGCTTTCCTAGATAGCCAAATCCTTAATCAGCCCTATCAAAACTATGTCGGCGCAGAAAAATAGTCCTGCTAATTCTGATTAATTCCTGACAGTAGCTAGGCTTCATTAATACTTTGTAATTTCATTGTCTGCTATTTTCATCATATCAGCATATATCTCAGCAGCGTCTCGATCCGCTATTCATCAATCGGTCATGTGATCCAGCTCCGCTAAGAGGCTATCTTCTATCACAGCCAGACCTCGCTTGCCCTCCCTGCAGTCAGAGACCTAAGAAGATATTAATAAAGGTCTCCTTCTTAAAATTGCAGTGCACAGAATGGTCTTTAAGGGACCCAGCAGTAATCTCCAGATCCCCATATTTTATATGAAAACCAGGACAGAGGAATTAATAAAGCTCTTCATTTCTTCCAATGTAAACTGCTCCCTGCTCTCTGGCTGTATTCTGATGTCAGGGCGCCGAGAGAATTTTAAATGCACAGGATGGATTGTTTGTGTAGCAAAAAAGAAACAGGGGGCAAAGGCTAAGAGACTTGAGAAAATTGAAAGACTGCCAGGGATGCTGGGATGCAAATAGTAACAAAACTGGGATAAATGCTCCTGCTCACATATGCAGAAGTCCTGCAGACTTGGAGAGAAAAAAAACAGGTTATTAATTTTCTCCAGCCCGTATCTTACAGCTGGTAGCTCAGCATCAGTTTGAGGTGTAATGAAAATGGTCCGAGAAGAAGATGAATGGATCAGAGAGTGGACCATTTAGATGCAATTGAGGCCCAATCTGGCCAGTGACTAATCATGCCCCCTCCCCGGTATAAGCCGAGCTCCAGTGGCAGACCTTTTTTCTGGAGGAGCAGTGAATTGTAGTCGGGTCTAAGTTCAAGGCAGGCAGAGAATTATCTTGATTTATTAGAGAGCTGCCTGGCTATGCCACTTGTACCGCTGTGACTTTCTGCGCTTCTGCCCTGTTGCTGTTGGAGTGTAATTTTTACTGTTCCCCTGTGACTAGAATAGCACATCATTCTGAGCTGATAGAAAAATGGGCTGCTGGTCACCTGCAATTTTTCTTCTTACACAATCAAAGGTATATAATACAGCTCGGCGGCTTGCAATATAGTGCAGAAAAACGCCGTTTTTAACAGAAATATAGATTTCTAATAGGCTAGACTAAATATATAGATGGATAGTTTTATTGTAAATAGAGTTTTATTAGACATTTATTGTGCTATTGCATACAATGATTTTGGAAAAATTAAATATTCAGAAGCCATATAATTGAAGACATCGGATGATCAACCTTTATATTTTACTCTGTTCATGTAGATAATGTAAAGAAATAAATTACTCAGCCCTGCTTAATGTGTGTAACCCATTTTACTATTATTAAATGTGTTTCATTTTGTACACATATAGGTCATAATCTTACTTATCTGTAATTAAAAATGATGAAATCTAAAATATGTACACACATGCTATATACATTGTATACACTCCATATACACACATTTACTGTATATATATATATATATACACATTTATACAATATACTGTATGTATACAGAATATAGTGTGTGTGTATGTATATATATATATATATATATATATATATATATACAGGGTGGGCCATTTAGATGGATACACCTAAATAAAATGGGAATGGTTGGTGATATCAACTTCCTGTTTGTGGCACATTAGTGTATGGGAGGGGGAAATATTTCAAGATGGGTGGTGACCGTGGTGACCAATTTGAAGTCAGCCATTTTGAATCCAACTTTATATTTTTCAATGGGAAGAGGGGCATGTGACACATCAAACTTATTGAGAATTTCACAAGAAAACAATGGTGTGCTTGGTTTTAATATAACTTTATTCTTTCATGAGTTATTTACAAGATTATGACCACTTATAAAATGTGTTCAAAGTGCTGCCACTTTGTGTTTGATTGTCAATGCAACCCTCTTCTCCCACTCTTGACACACTGATAGCAACACTGTTCAATTACTTTTGGTCCCTTTAAAAACAGGGTGGCACATGTTAAGGAGCTGAAATTCCTAAACCCTTCATCCAATTTAAATATGGATACCCTCAAATGAAAGCTGAATGTCTGAACTTCAAGTGCATCTGAATTGCTTTGTTTAAAATTCATTGTGGTAATGTCTAGAAACAAAATTAGAAAAATGTTGTCTCTGTCCAAATATATATGGACCTAACTGTACATTGAGGTGTAATCTCTACTGGGCCTGAGACAATAGTTCAGCGTCCTCAAATCTCTAGTGAGATTCAAATTCTCACCAATATTACATACACCCTGCACCTTGTCATACACCATCCAATTTCAGCCTGTTACATTGAGGTGTAATCTCTACTGGGCCTGAGACAATAGTTCAGCGTCCTCAAATCTCTAGTGAGATTCAAATGCTCACCAATACTACATACACCCTCCACCTTGTCATACACCATCCAATTTCAGCCTGTTACATTGAGGTGTAATCTCTACTGGGCCTGAGACAATAGTTCAGCGTCCTCAAATCTCTAGTGAGATTCAAATGCTCACCAATACTACATACACCCTCCACCTTGTCATACACCATGCAATTTCAGCCTGTTACATTGAGGTGTAATCTCTACTGGGCCTGAGACAATAGTTCAGCGTCCTCAAATCTCTAGTGAGATTCAAATTCTCACCAATACTACATACACCCTCCATCTTGTCATACACCATCCAATTTCAGCCTGTTACATTGAGGTGTAATCTCTACTGGGCCTGAGACAATAGTTCAGCGTCCTCAAATCTCTAGTGAGATTCAAATTCTCACCAATACTACATACACCCTCCACCTTGTCATACACCATCCAATTTCAGCCTGTTACATTGAGGTGTAATCTCTACTGGGCCTGATAAAATAGTTCAGCGTCCTCAAATCTCTAGTGAGATTCAAATTCTCACCAATACTACATACACCCTCCACCATGTCATACACCATCCAATTTCAGCCTGTTACATTGAGGTGTAATCTCTACTGGGCCTGATAAAATAGTTCAGCGTCCTCAAATCTCTAGTGAGATTCAAATTCTCACCAATACTACATACACCCTCCATCTTGTCATACACCATCCAATTTCAGCCTGTTACAGTGCGGTGTAATCTCTACTGGGCCTGAGACAATAGTTCAGCGTCCTCAAATCTCTAGTGAGATTCAAATTCTCACCAATACTACATACACCCTCCATCTTGTCATACACCATCCAATTTCAGCCTGTTACATTACGGTGTAATCTCTAATGGGCCTGAGACAATAGTTCAGCGTCCTCAAATCTCTAGTGAGATTCAAATTCTCACCAACGCTACATAACCCTCCACCTTGTCATACACAATCCAATTTCAGCCTGTTACATTGAGGTGTAATCTCTACTGGGTCTGAGACAAAATGTTAGGGGCAGCAGAACGCACCAAATATAAATAATAGGAGGTGCGTTCGCTGCCCGGGGCCCACCGTGCAGTAGGTGATAAGACCGCTGCTGGACAATGGCAGACTAGCTAGGAGGCAGAGCACTACACTCAGGTTAGCGTCGTCCGAGGTGCTAGGCGCGGCTCTGTTACAGGCACAGAGACGCCCTAGAGGAAATAAGGCGTAAGCGCTGGACCTGTTAACCTCACAGGCTGCCGGTGTCGGAGTAGCTATTTAGGGAGGGCTAAATTAACCCTTCACGGTTGAGCCAGTGATGTCCAAATTATTCCACAGAGTGTTGCTAGCAACTCAAATGACCACACGGAGACTGGGGTCTCTGTACGGGAGGATCGAGACAGATCACTAAGCCCCTTTATTTTAGCCACTTCTTTTATAACATTTTGCTTAATTATGCAAAGTTCTCAACTACCAATAACATCATTTCACTTTGTAAGCCAATAATATTGCAAGAAAACCGGAAACTACATACAGTGGGGCAAAAAAGTATTTAGTCAGTCAGCAATAGTGCAAGTTCCACCACTTAAAAAGATGAGAGGCGTCTGTAATGTACATCATAGGTAGACCTCAACTATGGGAGACAAACTGAGAAAAAAAAATCCAGAAAATCACATTGTCTGTTTTTTTTTTCATTTTATTTGCATATTATGATGGAAAATAAGTATTTGGTCAGAAAAAAGCAATCAAGATTTCTGGCTCTCACAGACCTGTAACGTCTTCTTTAAGAGTCTCCTCTTTCCTCCACTCATTACCTGTAGTAATGGCACCTGTTTAAACTTGTTATCAGTATAAAAAAACACCTGTGCACACCCTCAAACAGTCTGACTCCAAACTCCACTATGGTGAAGACCAAAGAGCTGTCAAAGGACACCAGAAACAAAATTGTAGCCCTGCACCAGCTGGGAAGACTGAATCTGCAATAGCCAACCAGCTTGGAGTGAAGAAATCAACTGTGGGAGCAATAATTAGAAAATGGAAGACATACAAGACCACTGATAATCTCCCTCGATCTGGTGCTCCACGCAAAATCCCACCCCGTGGGGTCAGAATGATCACAAGAACGGTGAGCAAAAATCCCAGAACCACGCGGGGGGACCTAGTGAATGAACTGCAGAGAGCTGGGACCAATGTAACAAGGCCTACCATAAGTAACACACTACGCCACCATGGACTCAGATCCTGCAGTGCCAGACGTGTCCCACTGCTTAAGCCTGAACATGTCCGGGCCCGTCTGAAGTTTGCTAGAGAGCATTTGGATGATCCAGAGGAGTTTTGGGAGAATGTCCTATGGTCTGATGAAACCAAACTGGAACTGTTTGGTAGAAACACAACTTGTCGTGTTTGGAGGAAAAAGAATACTGAGTTGCATCCATCAAACACCATACCTACTGTAAAGCATGGTGGTGGAAACATCATGCTTTGGGGCTGTTTCTCTGCAAAGGGGCCAGGACGACTGATCCGGGTACATGAAAGAATGAATGGGGCCATGTATCGTGAGATTTTGAGTGCAAACCTCCTTCCATCAGCAAGGGCATTGATGATGAAACATGGCTGGGTCTTTCAACATGACAATGATCCAAAGCACACCGCCAGGGCAACGAAGGAGTGGCTTCGTAAGAAGCATTTCAAGGTCCTGGAGTGGCCTAGCCAGTCTCCAGATCTCAACCCTAAAGAAAACCTTGTGAGGGAGTTGAAAGTCCGTGTTGCCAAGCGAAAAGCCAAAAACATCACTGCTCTAGAGGAGATCTGCATGGAGGAATGGGCCAACATACCAACAACAGTGTGTGGCAACCTTGTGAAGACTTACAGAAAACGTTTGACCTCTGTCATTGCCAACAAAGGATATATCACAAAGTATTGAGATGAAATTTTGTTTCTGACCAAATACTTATTTTCCACCATAATATGCAAATAAAATGAAAAAAAAACAGACAATGTGATTTTCTGGATTTTTTTTTCTTAGTTTGTCTCCCATAGTTGAGGTCTACCTATGATGTAAATTACAGACGCCTCTCATCTTTTTAAGTGGTGGAACTTGCACTATTGCTGACTGACTAAATACTTTTTTGCCCCACTGTATATGTCCGTGTCCAAATAGAAAGTAGTATAATGGCATATTCTTCAGAGTTTTACACCCCGCCTCCCTTATCTTGCACCTGATGGGAACAGTCTAGTTTCATGACAGTTTGAACTTTTACCTAATTACAAAATTTATCTTACAGCAACAAAAACGGAGAAACGAAACCTTCAGAGAATGGATAAAACGAAACTTCAACTCTGATTTTAGTATTAACCCTTCACATTCCCCCCTAGATAAATTTTGTTAACACATATGCAGCATTAGAGGTGCTACCCCAAGCTAACAGCTTGAGGGGTACTGGTCTTCACATGACTGATGCCGTGTTACCAGTCATGGCTGTTGCAGCGCACCCATCCCCCTGTATACTGCAGTTCACGAATAACAATTTTTTGATGATGGTGTTGGGGATCTTTTGTAGGTAGCCATGCGCTTGGCTTCAACATCTTCATCAAATAGCCTTTTGAGATCGGTGCAGAGAAGAGGAGGGGCAACTACGCCTTTGGTATCATCATTAGCTGGCTTAGTGTAGAATTTCCTAATACATACAGAAATACACCAAAAAAACAAGTTTTAGTATCACATATACCACAAGGATACAGGCAGCAATGTGTAACAAGCTTTGTAAGATCCCAGCTATCCAGCCCCCAATTCCCTTAAACCAATTGGCTGGATTGAGAAAGGAGAAGGTGTCTGACCACCAACTGTCCTTAGTATGATCATTATCTTTATCGTATTGATCTCTGAGTCATTGAATATCTTCTAACTTTAACTTTTAACTTCTACCAATAATAATATGGAAAATGCGAAAAACCAAAACATTATGCCCCTTCATTTGCTATTGGCTTGTTGGGTGATGAGGAGAACTTCATAGGGACCATCATACAAGGGTTCTAGCCCATGCTTCCTGACATGCCTTTTCACTACTACCAAATCACCAGGCTTCAGGTTATAACAGGTGTCGTTTTCTGCTGAATCTGGAAAAGAAGAATAAACTAGAACATAGGTGTTAGCAAGATTTTTACTAAGCTGAATAACATATTGAACAACACGGTCAGTCTCTTCTGATAACTGCTGGGGCTGGAAATTTGCAACTGGGGGCCTAGTACCAAACAATATCTCATATGGGGACAGGCCATGTTTTGCAATAGGGGTAGTACGAATGTGGTATAGTACAATGGGTAGGAGCTCTGGCCATGGAGCCGTAGTCTCCTGCATCATTTTGGTCAGTTGTCCCTTCAGTGTGCCGTTCAGCCTCTCAACTTCACCACTGGATTGTGGGTGGTACGGAGTATGGTGGGCTACAGTGGATCCAAGCATTGTCAGAACTTCTTGGTACACATGAGAAGAAAAGGCCGGGCCTTGGTCACTTTCAACAACTTCTGGACCCCCATATCTGCATATAACTTCCATCACCAGTTTCTTTGCTGTGGTTTTTGCAGTCATGTTGGTAACGGGGAATGCTTCCGGCCAACTGGAGAACATGTCAACAACAACCAAACAGTATTCATACATTCCAGACATAGGCAACGTGATATGGTCCACCTGGAGCCTTTGGAAAGGATAGTCGGGCTTAGCAAGATTCTTCGGGGGTACACGTTGAAGTTGACCGGGATTACAAGTCTGACAGATATTACAGGCACGGTTGAGCGCTGACAAAACTGTGGAAATTCCCGGGGCCCAGTAGAATTTTCGCACCAGTGCGAGGGCCTGATTCTTTCCTCGATATGTAGGTCCATGTGCCCATGTGGCAATAGCAGGGTACATACGCTTAGGGAGACACACAAGTTGGTCCTTTTTCCAGAGACCATTGTCCATACGTGCCCCATCAGTCTTCCGTCAGTCTTCCATTGCTTCACCTCTTCCTTTGGAGACATTCTCTGCATCGTCATTAAGCGGTCTCGCAGGGTCCGACAGAAAACTTCAGTCTGTTATAGATCATCAGGTTCTTGTAAGGTCAGTGCTTCTTGTAACTGTTTACGTTGAGAGCATGTGGTCAGCATAGTTGGTATGGTTGGTTCAACGGGTAAGAGAGCGGCGGCTTTTGCTTGCATATCCGCAAATGCGTTGCCAACAGTCTGTGGACTGGTCCTAGGACCATGCGCCTTAACTTTGATAATAGCCACCTGAATAGGTAATTATATCTAGTCCATGAGGGTTTTAACAGCTTCAGCATTTTTCACTGGAGTTCCGGCAATAGTAATAAACCCTCCATTGGCCCATAGAGCCCAAAAATCGTGAGCAATACCAAATGCATACCGTGAGTCCGTGTATATATTAGTCCGTCTGTTCTTGGCCAAAGTACATGCAGTAGACAGAGCCTGGAGTTCTGCTTCTTGTGCTGACTGTGAGGGTGGGAGCGCAGCTGCGTGCACTACAGTGTCCTCTGTGGTAACAGCATATCCTGTGTGGAATCTACCAAACTCATCAGCATATCTTGAACCATCCGTGTATAACACCAGATCAGGATTTGGAAGTGGATTCTCACTGACATTTGGTGGAGTAGCTGTTTCTTCTATCAGAAGTTGGGAACAATCATGTTGGAGATAATCCTCATCACTGCCATCTTTCCTTATAATTCATTATGCCGTCTTTCAAGGCGTTGTAAAGGGGTTGCATTATGTGGGATGCATCCGGTATCCACTGACAACAATAAGTGCATAGTCCAAGAAAACGCTGGAGTTCAGTTTCATCTTTTTGGAAAGGAAGGGAGCTGACAGCTATTTTTCTTTCTTCTGCGAGGTGTCTGGCACCCTGAAGGAGACAATGACCCAAGAATATCACTTGACCAAGGTAGAACTGAAGTCTCGAGGCCGAAACCCGACAGTTCAGTACTGCCAGATACTTAAGGATGCTAACAGTGGCAGAAATGGCAAAAGACACCTGCTCATATTTTTTTGCAAACTGGTTTGGACTGTTTTGGGCCCCTTGTGGCATAACTGTCCATATTAACTGTCGCCCTGATAAGTGAATGCAAATAGAAACTGGCAGTCTGGGTGTAACGGAATGCTAAAGAAGGCATTGGTAAGATCAATAACTGTAAACCAAGCAGCATCCTGGGGTATTTGGGACAAAATAGTATGTGGATTAGGCACCACTGGAGTTTCCAGAATAGTAGCAGCATTAACTGCCCGTAGATCTTGTACCAGCCGGTACACAAGGAGCTGGCCATGTGGGGGCATATTACATGGAGAAAGACAGGGTACCAGAGCACCGGTATCAAGTAATGGATAAAATGAAACTTAAACTCTGATTTTAGTATTAACCCTTCACACCGGCGTGTGGCTCGCGAATGCCAAGAGATGCTGCTGACTGCAGCGCGGCATAAACTGAGGCCGCTTAACGTCAGTGCCAGGCAAGCTGTCACTGACGGACGCTAGTGTAGGTATGGTAGCTCAATGGCGCATAGCTAGCCACTACCTGGCGCTGACTAAACCAACACTCTTTCACCATTCGTAATATCCGAGGGTAGGGGTTTTAAATAAGTCAGTCACCAGACACATGCATCCATCACCATTCACACATAGCATAATAAGTCTACACTAGCGCATGGCCAAGCCGCGATGCGGGCTTTTTATAGCCATGCGCTTCCGGGACCTTCCAGTACTTTGGGAAGGACCAATCAGATCCGACGCAGGACCTGAGCATGTGACCCCTGCTCTCCACTGAGAGGTCATCTTGCGGGCATGCCCAGTAGCATGGCGAGGGGACTTAGCCTCTGGAGCGGTTCCCTATAAAGCAGGTTGCGCTACCTTTGCTGCACTAGAGGTGGCAGCAACATCCAGACTCACAGAGCAGGTCTGAGCAGGATGCCTGAATCGCTGAGATTGCTGAGCAGAACCCTGAGTGGTCAGAGGGGAATGGGAGACCGCTGGATGTACGGCTCTGGATTCCTGCTGTGCAGAGTCAGAAATCCAACGCCTAACATTAACCCCCCTCCTAGGGCCCCCCCTCTGAGCCTTGCTGCGATCAGAAGTGGAGCATGGATTTTCTCCACTGGCTCCCAGGTCTGAGCCTCCGGTCCATGACCCTTCCAATCCACCAAATAAAATTTTTTGCCATGGACAATCCTGCGTCCCACGATGGCGTTAACCTCGAACTCATCAGATGACAAGTCTGACGACCTGGCAGATGACTCGGTGAACTGGGCCATATGAACTGGCTTGAGGAGGGACACATGGAAAATGTCCGAAATGGATAAGTGTGGAGGAAGAGCCAGGCGATAGACGACCGAGCTGATATGCTCGAGAACCTTAAAAGGCTGCGCGAACTTGGGGGACTCGACTCACAGTTTGATGTTTCGGGTAGAGAGCCACACCATGTCGCCGAGGGAGAAACTTGGAGTGGGTCGCCGACATGTGTCGGCAGTCGCCCTCATCCTTTCTTTAGAGGCCCGGATAGCATCCTGAGTGCGATCCCAAATGTCGCGAGCCTCCACTGCCCAGTCTGCCACCCTGGAATCAGTGGAGGACACTGGCATCAGGACAGGGACGCGTGGATGTTGGCCGTAGTTTAAAAGAAAGGGCGTCTGACCAGTGGAATCGGCCACTGCATTATTCAGGGCAAACTCAGCCCATGGTAGCAAGGATGCCCAGTCATTCTGCCTGGCAGAGACAAAATGCCGCAGGTACGTGACCAAGGTTTGGTTGCCTCTCTCAACCAAGCTGTTCGTCTCGAGATGATAAGCGGAGGACAGGTTTATCTCGATGCTGAGCAGACTGCAGAGCTCCCTCCAAAACCGAGACGCAAACTGGGGGCCTCGATCACTAACGATTTTGTCCGGCATGCCATGTAAACGGAATACGTGCTTTATGAACAGAGTGGCAAACCACGAGCGGAAGGCAACCGTGCGAGTGGCACCAGATGCACCATTTTGGAAAAATGGTCGGTGACCACCCAGATGACCGTTCTGCCGCCAGACTTGGGAAGGCTAACCACGAAGTCCATGCCAACCATCTCCCAAGGTCTATCCGCCACTGGCAGAGGATACAAAAGCCCCGCTGGCCTCTGTCTAGAGCAGGAGTCCTCAAACTTTTTAAACAGGGGGCCAGATCACGGTCCCTCAGACCATTGGAGGGCCGGAATATAGTTTAAAAAAATTATGAATAAATTCCTGTGCACACTGCACATATCTTATTTAGAGGTAATAAAACACAAATAGGAACAAATACAATATTAAAAATGAAGTTAAATCGTCAAACTTACCGATTTTTTGGGTTCTTCAAATATCCTACACTTCAAGTCAATTTTTTCTCTTTCTTGATATCATTGTTTCCTAGGGATTCAAAATTGCTATTAGTAAAATACCAACATATATACAGCACTACAAAAACAATATACCAGCAATAAAATTGCCCACACAGAGACCTACAAACTGCACTGCCCATCAATGCAGCCTGATCAGTGCCCATCAATGCAGCCTGATCAGTGCCCATCAGCGCAGCCTGATCAGTGCCCATCAGCGCAGCCTGATCAGTGCACATCAATGCAGCCTCACCAGTGCCCATATTGGTGGAACTCCACTTTTACCTCAGGCTCAGACTGGTGTGGGGCAAGAATCCCCAATAGGCAGCATTGGTCCCTAAAAGGCAGGTAAATGTCCCCAATAGGCAGGTAAATGTCCCCATTAGGCAGCACAAGTCCCCAATAGGCAGGTAGATGAACCCATTAGGCAGGTAAATGTCCCCAATAGGCAGGTAAATGTCTCCCAATAGGCATCACAGGTCCCCATTAGGCAGCACAGGTCCCCAATAGGCAGGTAAATGTCCCCAATAGGCAGCACAGGTCCCCATTAGGCAGCACAGGTCCCCATTAGGCAGGTAGATGTCCCCATTAGGCAGATAAATGTCCCCAATAGGCAGCACATGTCCCCAATAGGCAGCACAGGTCCCCATTAGGCAGGTAAATGTCCCCATTAGGCAGCACAGGTCCCCAATAGGCAGGTAAATGTCCCCAATAGGCAGCACAGGTCCCCATTAGGCAGGTACAGGTCCCCAATAGGCAGGTAAATGTCCCCATTAGGCAGGTAAATGTCCCCAATAGGCAGGTAAATGTCCCCAATAGGCAGGTAAATGTCCCCATTAGGCAGCACAGGTCCCCATTAGGCAGCACAGGTCCCCAATAGGCAGCACAGGTCCGCAATAGGCAGGTAAATGTCCCCAATAGGCAGCACAGGTCCCCCAGTAGGCAGGTAAATGTCCCCAGTAGGCAGGTAAATGTCCCCAATAGGCAGGTAAATGTCCCCAATAGGCAGCACAGGTCCCCAATAGGCAGGTAAATGTCCCCATTAGGCAGTACAAGTCCCCAATAGGCAGGTAGATGTCCCCATTAGGCAGGTAAATGTCTCCAATAGACAGGTAAATGTCCCCATTAGGCAGCACAATCCCCATTAGGCAGCACAGGTCCCCATTAGGCAGGTAAATGTCCCCATTAGGCGGGTAAATGTCCCCATTAGGCAGCACATGTCGACATTAGGCAGCACATGTCCCCTTTAGGCAGGTAAATGTCCCCATTAGGCAGGTAAATGTCCCCATTAGGCAGCACAGGTCCCCAATAGGCAGGTAAATGTCCCCATTAGGCAGCACAGGTCCCCATTAGGCAGGTAAATGTCCCCATTAGGCAGGTAAATGTCCCCATTAGGCAGCACATGTCGACATTAGGCAGCACATGTCCCCATTAGGCAGGTAAATGTCCCCATTAGGCAGTACAGGTCCCCATTAGGCAGGTAAATGACCCCAATAGGACCCGGCGTTACTATGTCCCCGGCTGCTCTGAAGAGGCGCCCGCTCATCTCAGTCTTCTTCCTGCACAGGCGGCGTGACGTCATCAGGCCGCGCAGGCGGCGTGATGACAATCACGCCGTCTGTGTGAACTGTGCTCTGCTGCATACGGAGGGCTGCGTAACGCCTTTCCTCGGCGCCTCGTCCCGCCTGCGATTATAGGGCCCGCCGGCATTGAACTGCAGTGCAGTTCATGAGTTCAATGTCGGCCTGGCGGGGGGCCGGATAAAAGTCCTTGGTGGGCTGCATGTGGCCCGCGGGCCATAGTTTGAGGACCCCTGGTCTATAGGGTCTGTTACGTGCACACGAGATGCATGCTTGTACGTATTCCTTAATATCTTGAGCCATATGTGGCCACCAATATGACCTTGCCAGGAGTTCAGTGGTCCGCTTATTGCCAAAGTGACCACCTACCCTGGAGGCATGTGCTCAAGCGAGAACCTCCGGCCGTAGCTGGGGAGGCTCCAAGATCTTGCCCGGTGGCACTGACTCGAGAGCAACTGGAGCCATGGTCATAAAACTCTCTGGCGGGAGAATTAGCTGAGGCTCAGCCTCTCCTTCTTCCGCAGAAACTACCGAGCGTGAGAGAGCATCTGCATGGACGTTCTTTTCCCCTCAGAGATAATGCAGGGTGAAGCGGAAGTGGGAAAAGAAGAGAGACCACCTGGCCTGACGAGAGTTCAGGAGCTGGGCCGTCTGTAAATAGACCAGATTTTTATGGTCTGTATATACCTGGAAGGGAAACCGAGCTCCCTCCAGGAGATGTCTCCTCTCGGAAAAGGCCAACTTCATGGCTAGCAACTCCCTGCCACCGACGGAGTAATTCTTCTCCGCCGGTGAGAAGATCTTTGAGAAAAAGAAGCAGGGATGCTTCCGACCTTGAGCATCCTTCTGGAAAAGGACTGCTCCTGCACCGAAGGAAGAGGCATCAACCTCCAGAATAAATGGCTTATCTACATCGGGACGATGTAAGATGGGAGCGCCAGCAAAATGAGATTTTATAGACGTGAAGGCCTTGGAGACCTGTTCAGACCAAGCGTTAGGGTTAGCTCCTTTTTTAGTGAGAGCAACCAAAGGAGCCACCAGTGTGGAAAAGTGCGGTATAAACTGGCGGTAATAATTCACAAACCCTAAAAAGCGCTGCACCGCTTTGAGTGAATGGGGTTCCTGCCAATCCATCACCGCCTGCAGTTTGGCAGGATCCATAGCCAACCCCTGGGCCGAGATGATATAGCCCAGGAACGGCAAGGACTCCTGCTCAAACTGGCACTTCTCCAGCTTGGCAAAGAGAGAGTTCGCCTGCAGACGGTCGAAGACCCTACAGACGTCTCTCCGGTGGGTAGTCAAATCTGGCGAGAAGATAAGTATGTCATCCAGATAGACCACCACCGAGGTAGAGAGTCTGTCGCGGAAGACGTCGTTAACGAAATCCTGGAAGACAACAGGCGCATTACAAAGGCCAAAGGGCATGACCAGATATTCGTAATGTCCATCCCTAGTATTAAAAGCTGTCTTACACTCGTCTTCATCGTGAATGCGGATCAGGTTGTATGCCCCCCTTAGATCTAATTTTGTAAAGATCCAGGCCCCTCGCAACCTGTCAAATAACTCAGAGATCAACGGGAGAGGGTATTTATTTTTGACCTTGATAGCGTTGAGACCTCTGTAGTCAATGCAGGGACGTAACTCTCCGTTCTTCTTCTGAACGAAGAAGAACCCTGCACCTGCCGGCGACACCGATTTTCTGATAAAACCTCTAGCCAGGTTCTCCCAGATATATTGCGACATAGCCTCTGTCTCAGGGAGTGATAGTGGATACACACAGCCTCTAGGAGGTTCTGTGCCTGGCAGGAGATCTATAGGGCAATCATAAGGACGGTGCAGCGAGAGCGTCTCCGCAGACTTCTTAGAGAAGACGTCCGAGTACTGGTGGTAGGGCTTCGGAAGTGCGGAAAGATCCGCAGGCACTTCCATGGAAGCTACCTGAACACTGCCCCCCAGGCACCTTCCCTCACAGGCCTTGCTCCAACCCAGTATACTCCCTGAAGCCCAATCAATATGAGGGGAGTGGCAACGGAGCCAAGGAAACCCGAGAAGCACCTGGTCGATGCCATCAGGCAAGATGAGCAGGAACAGGACCTCACGATGAGAGGGTGAGATAGAGAGCCCGAGTGAAGCTGTCTGGTGGGTCATCTGAGATGGTAAAGGTGCACCATTAACCACCCTAATGGTCAGAGGTTGAGGCAGTAACACCAGTGGAATAGCATGTTTCTGGGTGGAGGTCGAGGACATAAAGTTCCCTTCGGCCCCGTAATCCATGGTAACCTCTGCCTCCCAGATGGACGCCCCACTATCTAAAGTGCCCCGGAATACCGGTTTAGGGGAAAAAGGTTGCCTATTGTACTGACCACCACCTATGGCCACTGGACATGGTCGTTTTTTTGAGCACTGTGGACACGTGCTAGCCGAATGACTAAACTGTCGGCATTGATAGCAATGTACGGAGCTTTGCATCGGACGTGGCTTGGGGCCAGTGCGAGACACCTCCATAGGTTCAGTGGATGAGAGCTCCTGTGCGGGATCTCTTAGCGGCTCGGTGAAGGTGGGAGCCAAATTAACCCTACGTCTGGATTGTGCACGGTCCAGCCCGTGCTCCGTAAGCCGGAGGTCAATGCAAGTGGAGACGGCAATCAGTTCCTCCAGACTTGTGGGAACCTCTCTGGTAGCTATAGCATCTTTGACGTGCTCAGCCAACCCATTCCAAAATACCGGGACTAATGCTTTGTCCGGCCACTCTAATTCGGAAGCCAATGTACGGAACCGGACGGCATAATGGCTAACCGAGAGCGACCCCTGTGTTAGGGATAATAATTGGAGTGAGGTATCGTGCGTGATCCGTGGTCCCAAAAAGACCTGCTTCTGAGCCGTGAGGAACAGAGCAGCACCCTGAACCACGGGATCATCACGTTCCCACAATGGTGTAACCCACTGTAATGCCCTGCCAGACAGCAATGAGATGATAAACCCCACCTTAGCCCACTCTGTAGGGAACCGCGCAGCCAGTAACTCAAGCTGAATAGAGCACTGGCTCACGAATTCCCTACAGGTGGTGCTGTCACCCGAGAACTTGTCGGGAAGCGGGAGGTGAGAGATTGTCGGCATGGGCAAAAGTGCAGGCACACGTGAGACAGCCTCAGCGACTATCTGGGCAGCAGCTAGTGCAGCATTCGCAGCTGAGTTGGCGCTCTCAATAGCCACCAACCTGTTCTCCAGCTGCCGAATGTAGCGCTGCAGCTGCTGCAGGTCTGCCACTACCAGCCAGACCCTGGCCATAGTGTAATGTTATGGACGGCGGAACGCACCGAATATAAATAATAGGAGGTGTGTTCGCTGCCCGGGGTCCACCGTGCGGTAGGTGATAAGACCGCTGCTGGACAATGGCAGAATAGCTAGGAGGCGGAGCACTACACTCGGGTTAGCGTCACCCGATGTGCTAGGCGCGGCTCTGTTACAGGCACAGAGACGCCCTAGAGGAAATAAGGCGTAAGCGCTGGACCTGTTAACCTCACAGGCTGCCGGCATGTGGCATCGCAGCCGCGAACGCCATGAGATGCTGCTGACTGCAGCGCGGCGTAAACTGAGGCCGCTTAATGTCAGTGCCGGGGAAGCGGTCACTGATGGACGCTAGTGTAGGTATGGTAGCTCAGTGGCGCATAGCTAGCCACTACCTGGCGCTGACTAAACCAACACTCTCACCATTTGTAATATCCAAGGGTAGGGGTTTCAAATAAGTCAGTCACCAGACACATGTATCCATCACCATTCACACATAGCATAATAAGTCTACAGTAGCGCATGGCCAAGCCGCGATGCGGGCTTTTTATAGCCATGCGCTTCCGGGACCTTCCAGTACTTTGGGAAGGACCAATCAGATCCGACGCAAGACCTGAGCATGTGACCCCTGCTCTCCACTGAGAGGTCATCTTGCGGGCATGCCCAGTAGCACGACGAGAGGACTTAGCCTCTGGAGCGGTTCCCTGCAAAGCAGGTTGTGCTACCTTTGCTGCACCAGAGGTGGCAGCAACATCCAGACTCACAGAGCAGGTCTGAGCAGGATGCCTGGATCGCCGAGATTGCTGAGCAGAGCCCTGCGCGGTCAGAGGGGAAAGGGAGACCGCTGGATGTACGGCTCTGGATTCCTGCTATGCAGAGTCAGAAATCCAACGCCTAACACAATAGTTCAGCGTCCTAAAATCTCTAGTGAGATTCAAATTCTCACCAATACTACATACACCATCCAAGTTCAGCCTGTTACATTGAGACGTAATCTCTACTGGGCCTGAGACAATAGTTCAGCGTCCTCAAATCTCTAGTGATGTTCAAATTCTCACCAATACTATATACACCTTCTACCTTGTTTTACAGTACCATATAGCTGGTGGTATTTTGGGAACATTTTCACAAAAATGAGGAAGAGGCTGTGGAAGTGGGCGGGGGTTGCCAGCTGGTCCTGATGGTGGTGGTGTTGGTGGTGCATCTGTTGGTAGTGGCAAAAGCACAATAGCACCTAAGGCAGGAGGTGTTGAGCCTGCATCATTGTCTGGCTCCACAAGGCCTCGAAGGCTCCCTTTTCTGGGAGTAGGTAAACCGCTTTTAAAGCCGGAGCTTCAGGAACAAGTTTTAGCTTACATTGCTGACACAGCCTCCAGCTCTCTCGCCTCCTCTTCTGAAGTTTCAAAAAATAAAAGCACTGAGTCGTCAGAGGAGGCTCCTGGTCAGGAACAACACCTTTCCTTGTGACCTTCACCCCTACCAAAAGTGAAGGATGCTGCAGGCCACACTACAGATTACTCCATGGAGCTCTTTTCACATACCATGCCTGGGTTATCAAGTCAAATCGTGAATTCCCCAGTCCAAGATGAATCTGACATGGAGTGCACTGATGCACTGCCACTGCCAGATTTTTCTGCTGGTACATTCACTCAGACCCTGATGAAACTCAGGTGAGCCTTCCCGCATACTATACCACCTTACACGGTGACACAGAGGAAGGTGCACATGAAATTGAAGAGGAGGTGATGGATGACCCAGTTGTTGACCCAGATTGGCATCCATTGAGGGTGCCGCTGCCAATAGCTCAGAAGAGGAGGAGGAGGATCTGCAGCAGGCAATGACATCGCAACAGCTGTTATCTGGAAGGACCGTAGCAGTCCAAAAACAGGTTACAAAAACCCAAAGAGTTGCAGGACAGCTTGGCCAGATGGTCAAATTAGCACAGCGTGCAAGGCCTCAAAATGTCTTCCATAGGAGGAAGAGTGCAGTGTGGCACTTTTTTGAACAAAATCCTAATGATCAGGCAAAAGTTATCTGTAAGAAGTGCACAAAGACCTTTAGCTGAGGGAAAAATCTGAGAAATTTGAATACCAGTTGCATGCTTAGACATTTAACCACCATGCACTTGCAAGCGTGGACGGACTACCAAACCTCACGTACTACATGTGCACCTGCTCCGAATGAAGGTAGTCAGCAATGCTACATCACTTCCCCACTGTAAGCCCACCGGTTAGCACACCACCAGCAGCAAATGTCGAGGTGTCGTCGCAAGGGCAAATCAGTCATGGAATCACAATGTTATTGCTATGAAAGACTGAATCTAGGCCATCAGCAACACCACCAACACCATCACCAACCCTCTCTCAGTCCGCCATGTCCACCGCTAGTTCCACCATATGCAGCTCTCAAGTCCAGCTCACCCTACCAGAGACTCTGAGTAGGACAAGAAAGTACTCATCCTCTCATCCCCGTACACTGGCTTTGAACGCCCACATTGCCAAACTTATCTCGTTAGAGATGATGCCCTACCGGTTGGTTGAAAGCAAAGCTTTCCGCGAGCTCATGGCCTACGCAGTACCACGCTATGACCTACCTTGTCGGCACTTCTTTTTGCGAAAAGCCATCCCAGCCCTCCACGTGCATGTGAAAGACCGCATTGTCCATGCACTCAAGCAATCAGTGAGTGGAAAGGTGCACCTCACAACAGATGCATGGTCCAGTAAGCATGGCCAGGGCCATTATGTGTCCATCACTGTGCACTGGGTTAATGTTGTGGATGCAGGGTCCACAGGGGACAGCGGCGGTGGGACAGTGCTGCCTAGCCCACAGTATAGGAAACAGTTGACTGTAGGCGTTCGACCCTCCTCCTCCTCCAGAAGCGAAAGCTCGTCCACAGAGCGGAGTCACAGCTGCCAGTGTTGAACACGCGGTGTCCCACTATCGAACAGTTAGTGGTAAGCGTCAGCAGGCTGTGTTGATGATGATGTGTTTGGGCGACAACAGACACACCGCGGAGGTACTGGCCGACTACTTACAGTGACAAACTGAGTCATGGCTGGGCAGTCTACATCTTGAGGCAGGCAAGGTAGTTAGTGATAACGGCCGGAATTTTGTGGCAGCCATAACCCGTGCAAAACTCAGACACATACCTTGCCTGACTCACACCTTGAACCTGGTGATGCAGTGCTTCCTCAATAATTATCCTGAGTTAACAGCCCTATTCCATAAGGTGTGAAGATTGTGCTTGCACATCCGCCAGTCGCCCGTACACTCCAGTCGTATGCAGAAGCTGCAGCGATTGCTCCACCTTCCCAAACACCGCCTAATTATCGACGTTGCAACAAGGTGGAACTCCACTCTGCACATGGTTCAGAGGCTGTGCGAACAGAGGCAGGCTGTAATTCATTTGTGGGAGGATACACGGTCAGGCGGTTTGCGGGCAGACATGGAGTTGTCTGGTGTGCAGTGGTCGAAGCTGAAAGACCTCTGTAAAGTCCTTCAGTGTTTTGAGGAATGCTCACGGCTGGTAAGCGCAGACGATGCCATCATAAGCATGAGCATCCCACTTATGCGTCTGCTCATGCAAACTTTGACGCACATTAAGGAGCAGGCGTCTGCAGCTGAGGAGGAAGAGGAGGAGGGAAGCCTTGATGACAGTCAGCCATTGTTTGCTCAGGGAAGTCTCGTGGACGAGGTGGAGGAAGAAGAGGAAGAGGAGGAGGATGTTGGGGATGATTATTTAGGGGAGGAGGATGCTTCTCAGGGGGCAAGACAAAATGTTGGCGTGGCAAGGTCAGGTACAGGGTTTGTGCGTGACTGGAGGGATGTTGATTTGCCAGAAAGTACTCCTCCACCCAGCACTCGCAGTGCATCATTGACACATCTGATTATGCCTTGCAGATCCTAAAAAGGGACTCCCACATTGCCAAAATGATGAGCGATGATGACTACTGGTTGGCCAGCATCCTGGATCCATGCTATAAAGGCAAATTCCAAAACATCATGCCACAGGAGAACCTTGAGCTAATATTGGCTAACAAACAAGCAACTCTGGTAAACCGTTTGTTTGAGGCATTCCCAGCACACAGCGGTGGTGATGTTTTTCCCACGAGCCATAGGGGGCAACATAGAAGAGGTGTTCATGGTGCACACAGCCGAAGTGGCGTTGGACACAGGGGTTTCATGACCATGTTGTGGACTGATTTTTCAAGTACCACTCACACGACTGGTAATACTGCATCGATTGAAAGTGACAGGAGACAGCAGTTGTCAACAATGGTAACAAACTACTTCTCCCATATCGATGTTCTCTCTCACCAGTCATTCCCCTTTGACTATTGGGCCAGTAAACTGGACACCTGGCCTGAATTGGCACAATATGCCTTACAGGAGCTCGCTTGCCCTGCTGCTAGTGTGTTATCTGAAAGAGTCTTCAGTGCTGCTGGATCAATCCTGACAGAAAAAAGGACCCGTCTGTCGACCCAAAATGTTGATGATCTAACCTTCATTAAAATAAACCATGCATGGGTTTCAAAGGATTTTGTCCCACCCTCCCCTGCTGACACGTAGGTTGCCAGAAAAATGGCTCGCTTTTGTCCTCCTGTTCCGCGGACTTCTCCAATTACTCCATTTGCAGCTGCTGAATGTCCAACATCAACATATGCCTTTTTTTCCACCTCCCTAACTGGGCTGCCTCCCCCCACAAGGCCGGGGTCACCACCTGGCGCACGCACCCGTGCGAGTGCCATTGCCCTGTACAGGTGGATGGGCCCACTCTTGGGCAACGGCACTGGCACAGGGTCCCTCATAGTGCAATCAAGTGTCTTTGACGGTGGGGGTGCACACCCGCTGTCAGACACACCGACGTGCTATGAGGGGCCCTGTGCCAGTGGCGTCGCCAACGAGTGGGCTTTCCCTGCTTGCTCAAGATCACAGCACTTGCAAAGTTTAAATACTTACCTCTCCCTGTTCCACCGCCGTGACGTCTTCCGCATTTCCTGACAGTGACATTCTGGTCAGAGAGCGCAATGACATCACGTCTGTACGCCCTCTGTCTAAATAGTCCAAGTGCAGTGAGATGGAAGATGGGGAAGATGAGGAGTCCAGACTAGTACAGGGATTCCTTAGCGAGGAGACTTATTTAATTGTTTTCAATGTTGGGACAACAATTTTTGGGGTGCACTATACTCTGGAGAATGATATATGGGGCCCACCATACACTGGAGCATTCCAAAGGTGGACATCAGACAGTGGAGCAGCATTTACAGGGCCCATTATACACTGTAGCATTAGAAATGGGGCCCATTATATATGGAGCATTATTTGGGCCCATAAGACAGTGGAGCTTCATCCATGGGGACCAACACATACTGTAGCATTATGTGGAGCTTATCATATACTGTATGGAACATTATATGGGACCAATGATTCTGTATGGAGAAATATATGGGCCTCATTACTCTGTATAGCGCACTACGCAGTGGCCATAATACTGTATGGAGAAATATATTGTCCGTTTTTGGAGCTATTGGAGAATTTAAAATGGATATCAGTCATGAGATGTAAGAAGTGAAGTATTTTTCATTGTACTATACCGCTATTTCTCTGCCGTATCAGAGGATCATGAATTGTGGCATGTGTTAAAGGAGCCCAGTGACACTCTTTGGCCCAGGGCCCATGAAAATCTGGAGCCAGCCCTACCTCCCCCATTACTTTAGCCAAATAACCCCCAGTTTTCAATGCCTAATTATTATTCTAAAGTAAATTAAGGTTGACAAGCTTAAGTAATAAGAATTGATGATGTTTGGGATTAAAATGGGCACTGTAGGTGTGTTTCCTGTCTTCCACTCACTGCCAACCTTGGTTCCCCATTGACTTGCATTGGGTTTCGTGTTTCAGTCGGCCTTCGACGTTTCACGATAATCGTCCGATTTCGTTCGACCCGACTTTTGATAAAGTTGGGTTTCATGAAACCCGACTCGACCCGAAAAATGGCAAAGTCGCTCATCCCTAGTCACTGCTAAAGGGGCTGCACCACCACACACAACACACAAACATTTCACAAACACCATGCAAACACCACACAGACAGCACACATACACCAACCCACAAGCACAGCACCACACAAATGCCACAACACACTACACAAACACCAGACCACTCTAGACACACACAACACAAACACCACCCCACAAATACCACAACACCACCCCATAAATACCACACATACACGCACGCAATGACCACACATGCATGCAAACACACTCAGATGGATGCACCCTACACACACGGAGGAACATTAGTGAGCAGCAATATTGGTCAGGCAAAAAATGCCTCATGGTAAGACTGCCATTATTGCTTACTATTCAGGGAGGTTTCATCACTGAAGCTGCTGAGGTAAAGTGAAAGCTAAGCTCTAATTGGTTGCTATTGGCAACTTCAAGTCTTCCTGTGAGGCGGTTTTCATTACTGAGATTTGAGCTCCTTCAGGTCATAGTAATACTATGTGAGGGCTGCTCTGTATTTACTATTCATCCTATTACATTTCTTATTAGTGTCAGGTGAATACTAAAGGGTCATAATACTGGACTGTTTTTTAAAATGCGGCCCAAAAAAACAACCATCTATTGGGCAAGTTCATCCAAAAGCTAAGAAAGCAAAAGTGTGTCAAAGAGCTGAGACCAGTGAACAATGTGACTTGCAGCTTGAAAAGAAACGGATGAGACAGGATAAATGTAAGGCAGCTGAGATATCAGAGCAATGGGAATGTCGTCTTCACAAGAATCAGATAAGGCAGGCTGAAGCAAGGAATATGGAAACATCTGAGCAAAAGGATGAACGTTGTGAAAATAGCCGCATATGACATATGCAACGTGTGCAGAGATGTAGGCAGACTGATTTGAGTTTGGAAGCATTTCACTACATCCCAATTCAAGACTATAGGTCACATCAGAAAGTCATAATTGACAAAAATATGCAAAACATTGTCAAGCAAAGAAGTTTAACTTGGAATCGCCTGGTATGTGCTGCTCAAATGGCATAGTCAGTTTGCCACCTTTAGATCTACCTCCTGAACCACTTCTTTCATACATGTCAGGAACAACTCCCGAGTCCAAGCATTTTCTGCAAAATATTAGGAGATACAATTCATCTTTCCATATGACATCCTTTGGTACGGCAGCTGTACTTCAGGAAGCAGGATTTATGGCAACTTTTAAAGTCCAGGGCAAAATATATCACAAAATCGGTTCTATGCTTCCTGTAGCAAATGAAGATCCAAAGTTTTTACAAATGCATTTTTTGGGAGATGAACAAATGCAAGCTGATAGATGTTGTGAAGCTATACTTGAGACAAAAAAAGAGATTGTGTTGAATTTACAAAGATTTTCCATCAACACAATCAGTTAGTAAACCTTTTCAAAATAGCCCTAGAAAGAATGCCAAGTAATGAATATCAAGTTGTAATAAGAGCAGACAAGACTCCGGTTGGTGAGCATGAAAGGCGATTTTATTCTCCCACTGTTAACGAAGTAGCTATTGTAATGGTTGGACAGGACTTTCAAAGCCAAGATATAATTATTCAGGGATGAAGCAACAATCTTCAACATATTTCAGAAACAAATAGATCATATGATGATCTGCAATATCCGATAATATTTTGGAATGGCCAAGATGGCTATCACTTTAATCTAACACACTAACACACACTGATCCCAAGACAGATAGGCCAGCCAATAAAACAATATCAGCTATGGAGTTTTATGCCTACCAAATAATGATCAGACATAGGTCTTCTAACCACATTTTACAATGTAGGCAACTTTTTCATCAATTTATAGTTGATATGTATGCCAAGGTGGAAAGTGAGTGTCTTTTGCACATACGATTGAACCAACAAAAACTTAGAGTGGATGAATACATTAATTTAAGGGATGCTGTTGATGGCAACGTGGTTGACAATGGGTGTATGTTTATTTTACCGGCTACATTTACTGGAAGTCCCAGACATATGCATGAGTTTACTGATGAAGGCTAGTTGATACAGCCGAAACATCTATATTTGAAACTACAGCCAGCTGCTGTTCTTACAGCACGAAATTGGGGTTTTCTATGAGTCACAGGATTTAACAATCCCACAAGTAATCCCCTTTGGAACAATTCCCTTCAGGCATAGCCATAGGATGTTTATGCCAACTTCTGGTTGGTGCAACCTTTGGAGCTTTTCAAAGTCACAGATCTAATAATCCTGTATATGATCTCGTTTGGAATATTTCTCTACTACCGCTTCTCTTTGAAATCTACAGGTTTATATACCAGTTCTTACATGGTGGATGGTATCACCTCCAATAGCACCTAATTTACTATTGGTCATACAATATAATGTCCAGAAAATTATAGAGATAAAAGCAGTCTTATTTACTGATGAAGGCTAGTTAATACAGCCGAAACGTCTATATTTGTGACTGCAAATAAAAATTATTCATCTTTGCAACGAGTTGAGTGCCAAAAATTTTTTGATTAGAGATAAAGGAAGAGCTTATAATAATAATCTTTATTTTTATATAGCGCTAACATATTCCGCAGCTTTACAGTTTGCACACATTTTCATCACTGTCCCCGATGGGGCTCACAATCTAAATTCCCTATCAGTATGTCTTTGGAGTGTGGGAGGAAACCGGAGTGCCCGGAGGAAACCCACGCAAACACGGGGAGAACATACAAACTCCTTGGAGATGTTGTCCTAGGTGGGATTAAGAACCCAGAACTCCAGCGCTGCAAGGCTGCTGCGCTAACCACTGAGCCACCGTGCTGCCCAACTTCTGAATGATCAGGGCCCCTCTGATCGACATGATTTAACAGCAAGGGTTTTTAAACAAAAACTGATCAAGCTTTCCAAATCCAGAAGAGGACCCGGTATTTTTTGAAGTTTTTTCTAAAAATATGATCCATGGCCCATGTGGGCCACTTCTCCCAAGATCGCCATGTATAAAGGAAAGAAAATGTACTAAAAAGTATCCTTGCAACTTGATTGTTGAAACTCAAACAGGAGGTGATGGTTATCCTCTTTACAGAAGACAAAACCTGAACAGGGAGGATATACTGCAACAATCAGATTAAAAAGGGTTAAAAAAAAACCCACAGATATTGAAATAGATAATCGATGGGTTGCACCTTACTCTCCACTGCTTTCAAAAATATTTGATGCGCTCATTAACGTAGAATATTGCAACTCTGTTAATTCAATTAAATACATTTGCAAATATTTCAACAAGGGCAGGGATATGGCAGTTTTCCAGCTCGAAAATCCAAAATGTACATCTGATGAGAGTATGCCTTATCAGATGGGTAGGTATATAAGTAGTAATGAAGCCGTGTGGCGATTTTTACATTTTCCCATCCATGAAAGACATCCGACTGTAGTTCATCTCAGTGTCCATCTTGAAAATGGACGAGTTTATTTTACTCCCAACAGAAATACAACTGCGGACAAATTTACACACCAGTTACTATGCCTTGGAAATGACAGATTCCCTACTGATTCCACTACTGGTCTCATTTCTTTTCCGGAAGATTTTTGTGAAATAACATCTTTGGTAATGGAACTTATTGACCAAGTTTTCCCTGATATTTTAACAATTTTAGCAACCATCAGTGGCTTTGTGAATGTGCAATCCTAGCGCCTAAAAATGATAGTGTCACCTCCATAAATCTAATAATTCAGAGAAAGCTGAATGGTCTAGCGACCACATACATGTCCATTGATTCAGTCATGGAGAGTGAACAAGCCATATTTTATCCAATGGAGTTCCTGAATTCTTTGGAGTCTCCTGGAATGCCACCGCATAAGCTCACTTTAAAAATAGGAGCCACAATAATTTTGCTTTGGAACCTTGACCCACCAAAAAGGTGTAACGGCACAAGATTGTGCATTAAAGAGTCTCATACCCAATGTTATTGAAGCCACTATTCTTATGGGAAACTCTAAGGGAGCAAATGCTTTCATTCCGCATATTCCTTTGCTACCAATCGACATGCCCTTCAATTTTAAGCGTCTGCAGGTTCCCAATCCGAATTTCATTTGGTAAGACTATAAACAAAGCACAAGGTCAATCACTTAAAGTAGCCGGCATTAATTTGGAGAACCCGTGTTTTTCACATGAACAGTTGTACTTTGCTTGCTCTAGAGTGGGTAACCTCAAAAATCTTTTCAAATATGCACCTGAAAGTAAAACCAGAAACATTGTTTACCAAAAAGCACTACAATAGATAGTTTAACTGTAAACCAAATTTACTCTTTTGTCCGTGAACTACTTATAGATTACACTAGCGGGAGGGGGGAAGGATGGCACTACGCTGTTAATAGGGTGTAAATGTTTTGTGTAAATGTTTTATATGTTTGTGTAAAGTGCATACATTTTCATTTTGATAAAAAATAGTTAAAAAATAGCTGTAATAGTTTCTACTACATAATATGTATTAAATGTGTAAAATCAATAAAAATGTTGAAATTAAAAAAAAGTTGTTGTTCACATCTATGTTATGACAAATTAGTAAAATGCCAAAATAATAAAAATAGCACTCTGAAAATGTCAATTTAAGGGTGACACAAAAAATTTTACCTTAGCTACCATAACCAACAATTTAACATATTTTCTGCGAGCAAGCCGTGGGTATTCTACTAGTGTGTATACTGTGTATATATATATATATATATATACACTACTGTTCAAAAGTTTGGGGTCCCCCACACAATTTTGTGTTTTCCATGAAAACTCATACTTTTATTAATCAAATGAGTTGGCACATGAATTTAAAATCTAGTCCAGACATTGACAAGCTAAAAAAAAAAAGATTTTTATTTGAAATAAGAATTTTCTCCTTCAAACTTTGCTTCCGACAAAGAATGCTCCCTTTGCAGCAATTACAGCATTACAGACCTTTGGCATTCTAGCAGTTAATTTGCTGAGGTAATCTGGAGAAATTTCACCTCATGCTTCCAGAAGCCCCTCCCACAAGTTGGTTTGGCTTGATGGGCACTTTTTGCATACTATACGGTCAAGCTGCTCCCACATCAGTTCAATGGGGTTGAGATCTGGTGACTGCGCTGGCCACTCCATTACATATAGAATACCAGCTGCCTGCTTCTTCCCTAAATAGTTCTTGCATAATTTGGAGGTGTGCTTTGGGTCATTGTCCTGTTGTAGGATGAAATTCGCTCAAATCAAGAGCTGTCCACAGGGTATGGCATGGTGTTGCAAAATGGAGTGATAGCTGTTATGAACTCATTTTTAGGCTCCACCAGTTGAGAGTTCCGCTCCCGTTCTCCCTCTGGTGGTGATAGGAGGTAATGAGGTTGGTTTAAGTGGTAGTGATCTGCCACCTGATGAGGAAGATAACGATTGGATCTCTGGAGTATCAGACTGGATTTAAGACAGCCGACGCCGTATCCTAGTGCTGATGTTTCAGTCTGATTCTCAGTTCCTGGACTTCAGCTCTCTTCCAGTCTTCTCAAGTTAAGTTTGTTTTTTGCTATTGTTCACACTTGCACTTGTTGGTCAGTTCAGTTTCTTGTGTTCAGCCTGCCCCTGCTGGGGCTATGCTGAATTTCCACTCCTATGTATCAGTATTTGCCAATCTGCTTTTTGTCCCTTATTGGATTGGCCTCTTTTTGCTCTGTCTCAGAATATTTCAGAGTGCTGATATAGGTGTAGAAGTCTAGTGACTTCAGGGTTAATTTTGTTATCAGAAGTGTTGGACAATATTTTTGTAGGTTTTTTTTGGCAAATTGCAGACAGTGGCTTTCCTTTCCTGTCCTGTTTAGTTAGACGGGCCCCATCGTTTGCTCAGCCTATTTTCCTGCTTTTGTTTGTAATTTCATCTTGTTTCACCGTCAATACATGTGGGGGGCTGTCTTTCCTTTGGCGTCTGCTCTGGGGCAGTTAGTTTTCCTCTTTTCCTGCTTTAGGCTTATGTAGCTCTCCGGTTGTGACGAGGTGTCTATGACCAATGTAGGAACGCTCCACGACTGCTGCTAGTTGTGCGGTTAAGTTCAGGGATCTGCAATCTGCATAGTTACCAACATCTCTGGTTTTCTGAGACTTAGCTTGTTGTTTATTTTTTCCTACTCGGTGACCCATTCATAACAGAATCACCAGCCATACCGCAGATTCTAGGGTACTCAAAAGCAGGAAGGAATTGTTAAAGAAAAAAGAAAAAAAAAAGTGTCAGAATTTTTTTTTTTTTTATTAATGTATTTTTTCAACTTTTTCTCTGGGGCCGTAGGAGGATTTTTTTTTTCCTCATGGAGATTAAGCAACTATCTGATCGTGTGGAGCAGCTTGCTGCTGAAGTACAGGGAATTTCCACCTACCTTATTCAGTCACATGCTGCTGAACCCATGATTCCTACTCCTGATGTGTTTTCTGGGGATCGGTCTAAATTTCTGAATTTTAAGAATAATTGTAAATTATTTCTTCCTTTGAAGCCTAACTCATCGGGGAGCTCTGTGCAGCAGGTTAAAATTGTCATCTCCTTGCTGCGTGGCGATCCCCAAGATTGGGCTTTTTCTCTTAAACCAGGGTCAGGATCCTGCAGAGTTGTACTGTCAAAAATTCCAAAAGAGGGCGGTCCTTACTACATGGAATGATAGTGCATTGGCAGCTCTCTTTCGGAAAGGTTTGTCAGAGACCGTAAAAGATGTTATGGTGGGATTTCCTGTTCCCTCTGGTCTGGATGGCTCTATGTCATTAGCCATTCAAGTTTGTCCGGACTGTGTTCCGGATTTTGAGGGAGAATTCCCTGTTTGTTAAGGGATCGAAGTGCCTCTTTGGTGTACAGAGGATTTCATTTTTGGGATTTATATTGTCTCCATCGACTATTGAAATGGACCCGGCCAAGGTACAGGACATTTATGATTGGGTTAAGCCTACTTCTTCGAAGGCTCTTCAGAAGTTTTTGGGTTTTTCTAATTTCTATCGTAAATTTATAGGTAATTTTTCTAGTATTGTCAAACCACTGACTGATCTGACCAAGAAGGGAGCTGATGTGCTGAATTGGTCTCCTGAGGCTGTCTCAGCATTTCAGAAGCTTAAGCGGAGATTTACTTCAGCTCCAGTTTTACGGCAACCTGATGTCTCACTTCCATTTCAAGTGGAGGTGGACACTTCTGAGATTGGTGCAGGAGCTGTGTTGTCCCAAAAAGACCCTGTGACTTCTAAGATGAATCCCTGTGCCTTCTTTTCTCAAAAGTTTTCCCCATCTGAATGCAACTATGACATGGGGAATTGGGAATTGTTGGCCATGAAATGGGCATTTGAGGAGTGGAGACATTGGTTGGAGGGAGCTAGACATCAATTTGTGGTCCTCACCGATCACCAGAATCTGATTTATCTGGAGTCGGCCAAACGCTTGAATCCTAGACAGGCTAGATGGGCCTTGTTTTTCACGTGTTTTAATTTTGTGGTCTCTTTTCTTCAGGGAACTAAGAATGTTAAGGCAGACGCCCTTTCTAGGAGTTTCTTTGCTGATTCTCTTAATGTGACCGAGCCTACTACTATCCTAGGTGAAACTGCAGTTAATGCATTACTACATGCCTCGTCTGCACACCTGAGTTCAACCATTAAAGCTATCCCAGTAGGCCAATTTCTCCGGGCTCGGAGGATTTGTTCATCGGACAGTTTATTTGAGCGACAGGCCATTGATCTTGGGGACAGATTTAAAGAGCGTGGGTACAGCAGGCGGAGTATCAAGAGAGGCTACTCTAGAGCGAGGAAGTCTGAGAGAAGGAATCTTTTAGTCCCACGGAATAAGAAAAAGGAATGTGATGCTGGGATAAGGTTTATCTCTACATTAAACCAACAGTGGGAAACAATGCGGGCTTTCCTTAAAAAACATTGGCCGATACTTATGACAGATCAAACTCTTAGTAAAAATCTACCAGTGGTGCCTCAGATGACGGCCCGTCGTAGTCGAAATCTTAAAGACATGCTAGTTAATAGTGTGACTAGATCTCCATCTTTATTTGGAAATATAGATAGGAGGAAGGGGTTTTTTCCATGTAAAAATTGTCTGGCATGTAAAAATCATGTACGGGCCACATCATTCACATCTTCAGACGGCTCTAAAACCTTTAACATCAACGTGTTCATTACATGTACAACTACACATGTTGTTTATTACGCAAAGTGTAGTTGTAATTTAATATATGTAGGGTTAACATCACGTGAGTTATGAGTAAGGACACGTGAACACGTTAGGGACATCATAGCCGCCCGTGATGTGAATGATGCTGGTGGACTCAAATCGCTCCCTCGGCACTTTAAACTGAGACATAATTGTAATCCAAATGATCTGCAGATATACGGGATTGACTGTATCCATTTGGGTATCAGAGGTGGGGATGCAGTGCGACTCCTCACCCAGAGAGAATGCAAATGGATTGCAGTTTTGGACACTGTAGCACCGAAAGGCTTGAATGAGCAAATTAGTTTTTCCTCCTTTTTATAATATTTGTGTTTTTGGATTTATTTTTATTTTGTATGTTCTGTGTCTTCTATAGTTTATTGCCACATGAGAATGAGTACCTGTGAATATCCTCCCTTTTGGACCCTTGACATCTAGCAACGGGATCAGGAAGAAGATTTTCACAAATGTTGGAGCATCTGGATCATATATTCACGATTTTTTTATATGTATTTTTATTGCACTATTTACACATTTTTTATTAATTTTTAGTTTTGCACTATCTGGTATAGTTTCCACTTTATAGTGGTTTGAATATATGGTATTATATAGCACTTCACATCATATGTAATCACTCCACTTTTGGATTGATTCTTTTCAATAATTATTTTATTTTTATATTTATTTTTACTTTATTTTTTTCATTTTTTATTTTCACTTTTTTATATCACTATTGTATTTAATAATTCTGTGGGATAGTTTTGAAAAAGATGTATCCACACACATTGGGGTGTTCCCCACTCCGTGTTACTTGTGCATATATCATTATACACTTATGTATATAGTATATATATTATATAATCTAATTTTAATAATTTTTTATATTTTTTAATTTTCATGTCTATATGGGTCTGGACTTAACTCATTGTGCATTAATGCGTTATTAATTTGTGAATTGAATATTATATACCTTGCTCAGCGGTGCATATAATCTTGCATTGGTTTGTAGGGTGCAAATTTCTTATATTATCATTAGAGATGCGCCTTTAAATTTGTGATCGATTAGAAATTGCTAGACTGCACCGCCAGATAGGTAGAACGCATATCCTGAGACGATTGGCACGTCATTCTTAGGTGCCGTTGTATGGTGTGGGCGGTCCAATGACGTCACCCGTTGTCCTGGTGATCAGCACTGGGAGATTATCGGTGCGCATGTCTCGCATATAGAGATAACCGGCGCGTTACCTCCGGCGCCGTCTAATGACGTGTGCGGCTCAGTGACGTAACCAGTTGTTCTGGGTGAACCGCACCTCCATTTTGGCGCCGTCTGTTGACGCGAACTCCGGGTCCTATTGTGATGACATGCGCCATTTATGATGATTCTCTACAGCTGCAATGGGGTGATATAAGGGAGAGTGGGACAGAACATGCCATCACAGCCCCCCAACGAAGCCCACGCAAAACGCGCGTAGGGGCTACACGTGTGGTATACTAATCAGCTATGGGTAAGCGTTTTTGAACAGGTTTTCAATATGTGGCCTCCAAACTAAGATTTTGAGCTACTATGCTGTGACGGTTTATTACTGTGATGGGGTCACTTTGTGGGATGTTTTGGATATTTGGGAGAAAGACTTGAAGCACTGGCACTTTATTCATCTCAGTATATCCATTATACACACTTTCTACTCCATTGCTCTTAGTATTGCTGCATGTGTGTTTTTTCTGCACCTGAATTCTTCATCATATGGAGCTCTTTAATCATGTGACCCGTCTTTATGTGTTTCTTGTTTATATCATGAATCTTTGAGAATAAAACTATTTTAATTATTCTTCTTGGTGGATGTCTTTACTCCAAGTGTTTTTGTATACAAGGTATTGGGAGTTATTCCACAGCTAGTGCATGTTATGGGGTGGTCACCATGGATCAGGGCCACCTGTAATCATATGTTCACTGCCCTTGAAATCTTGTTTGCTATTATTATTGTCTGTGTTTTCACAGTTTCCATCTTGGGACAGATGGACTTTCGCGAGCGCGAGAAAGCGTGGCGCACACAACTTGACAGAGTATTTGCTGAGGGTTCAGGTGCTGTTAATGATTGTAAATCCAAAAATGGTGGAGAACTTTTTAAGAAATATAAGGAATTGTTGCTCAAAAGAGCCCGCTTATGGTGGAACAAAGCATTCCTGGAGAAATACATCATGTGTGGTCTGATTCCGAGAGGACTGAGAGTTCAAGTCTTCCCTTCCTTTCCTGTAAATGAGGAGGTTTTTATTAAATCATGGGAAGATGCAGCATCATTGTGTTCAAAAACATTTATGGAATTACTAGCGAAATCTAATCAATCAAAAATGGAGGAATTAGATGAAGAACTCAAGATAGTTCAGGATGAGATGAATCAACAACTCACTCCAGAGGAAGTGTTGAGATATAAAAATGAATTAGATGTAGAGTCACTGAAATGGGAGAAGGAGATAGTACAAAATAAGACAAAGAAATATCAGCGTGATGTGGCTGACTCACAAAATGGCCGGATGTACAGGTGGAATAATAAAAACAATTCAGCTTTTAGATCACGGTCCAGAACACGTTCTGTCTCCTTTTCATCTGTCTCATCGACTGAGGAAAGGCCTCAGGGTTCTGATCATTCAAAAATTCCGTGGGACAGAAGAGACTTTTTTAAGGAGCCTCGTTCGGGTAGTTTTAAGAACAATTCCAAAAGTAAAAATGTATCCTCTCTTCCTGTTGATAAAAAAGCTAAAACTAATGCCTTGCAGGTAATTAACTTGTCATCACAAGTCATCACATGTGTGTGTGTAGCCCATTCACTATCTCCATCTAACCCCCACCCCCTGAAGATGGCTGGACCAGCATTGTAAATACATCATTGTAAATACAAACCTGTGCTTTGTATCTCCCCCACCTCATTGTAGATTGTAAGCTCCCACGAGCAGGGTCGTCTTATTTCGCTTTAATTATTGCATTGTTAACGTTGTTACTTATGACTGTTGTGTTTGAAACTGTTCAACTGTAAAGCGCTGCGGAATATGTTGGCGCTATATAAATAAAGATTATTATTATTATTATTATTATTATTATTATTATCACATGTTCTGACTAAAACGCAGATAGAAGTTCTAGAGTTGGGTTTATCTTTTTCTCCATGTAACAATTTTAATTTTTTCACAGCGCTAAAGGATTTACACCTATTTTCCCGTAAGCTGGTGTTGGAAAAGCTTCACTCCAGAAATTCTGATGATGTGGGAGGGGTAATATCAGAACAAGAGGCCCTGGAAGTATTGGAGGAATTGGAGAGAGAGTCTACTGCTGGTATTTCAGGTATCTCTTTTCCTCAGATCTGCCCCAGATCTACCACATTTCCTCCCTTGTCTATTTGTCCACAGGTGGAGATCTTCACACGATTGGTGGTGGAGGATTTCCGTAAAATTAAGAACAGTAGAGCTAGAGATAATTTATCTTATCAACAAAGGAAGGCTCTGAATGATCTGAGAAAACTGGGTGACGTAGTCATTAAACCAGCGGACAAGGGGGGAATGTGGTGGTCTGGCCGGTAGAGAAATATGAGAGGGAAGCTTTTAAACAACTTAAAGATAAAGAAACGTATGCCCAGCTCACAACAAATCCACTTACTTCCTTTAAGGGCGCTTTAGTAAATATTCTGGAGATTGCACATGAGAGAGGAATTATCTCTAAGAAAATCCTTGAAGGGCTATCTGTAAGGTTTCCTGTTGTACCCACGCTCTATTTGTTACCCAAGGTCCATAAAGACTCTATCTCACCTCCAGGGCGTCCTATTGTCTCTGGCATAGGAGGGCTATGCGACCCAATATGTAAATTCATTGAATATTATCTGAAACCACAGGTTGAGACTTTGCCCTCCTATGTCAGAGACACTACGGACGTCCTGAAACGTGTTGATGGCCTGTCCCTCGAACCAGATATGCTATTTGTGGTAGCAGATGTAGAGTCTCTGTATACGAGCATTTCTCATGAAGATGGTATACGAGCTGCTCAATTCTATCTCGAGGCAAGTAATTTGGATGCTGATCTGAGGGGACTGGTGTTGGAGCTGTTGCGGTTCATTCTTACCCATAATTTCTTTACATTTAAGGATAGATACTACTTACAAACACGTGGTACCGCAATGGGAGCGGCATGTGCGCCCTCGTATGCAAACCTCTTTCTTGGTTTTTGGGAGAGGGGTTTGTTTTGCGATGGCGCACATGCCTCTCCCAATATACTCGGATGGTTCCGCTTTATAGACGACATATTGTTTATATGGCAGGGCACCACCGATGAATTACACTCATTTATGGGGGGTTTGAATCGCAACGACTCCAACATCAGGCTTACCTATAATTTCCATCATGAGAAGATATCCTTTTTAGATATTGAACTCAGGGTGCACTCTGATGGTTCTGTTTATACAGATATGTTTCATAAAGAAACTGCAGTTAATGCATTACTACACGCCTCGTCTGCACACCTGAGTTCAACCATTAAAGCTATCCCAGTAGGCCAATTTCTCCGGGCTCGGAGGATTTGTTCATCGGACAGTTCATTTGAGCGACAAGCCATTGATCTTGGGGACAGATTTAAAGAGCGTGGGTACAGCAGGCGGAGTATCAAGAGAGGCTACTCTAGAGCGAGGAAGTCCGAGAGAAGGAATCTTTTAGTCCCACGGAATAAGAAAAAGGAATGTGATGCTGGGATAAGGTTTATCTCTACATTAAACCAACAGTGGGAAACAATGCGGGCTTTCCTGAAAAAACATTGGCCGATACTTATGACAGATCAAACTCTTAGTAAAAATCTACCAGTGGTGCCTCAGATGACGGCCCGTCGTAGTCGAAATCTTAAAGACATGCTAGTTAATAGTCACTATGTGACTAGATCTCCATCTTTATTTGGAAATATAGATAGGAAGAAGGGGTTTTTTCCATGTAAAAATTGTCTGGCATGTAAAAATCATGTACGGGCCACATCATTCACATCTTCGGACGGCTCTAATACCTTTAACATCAACGTGTTCATTACATGTACAACTACACATGTTGTTTATTACGCAAAGTGTAGTTGTAATTTAATATATGTAGGGTTAACATCACGTGAGTTACGAGTAAGGACACGTGAACACGTTAGGGACATCATAGCCGCCCGTGATGTGGATGATGCTGGTGGACTCAAATCGCTCCCTCGGCACTTTAAACTGAGACATAATTGTAATCCAAATGATCTGCAGATATACGGGATTGACTGTATCCATTTGGGTATCAGAGGTGGGGATGCAGTGCGACTCCTCACCCAGAGAGAATGCAAATGGATTGCAGTTTTGGACACTGTAGCACCGAAAGGCTTGAATGAGCAAATTAGTTTTTCCTCCTTTTTATAATATTTGTGTTTTTGGATTTATTTTTATTTTGTATGTTCTGTGTCTTCTATAGTTTATTGCCACATGAGAATGAGTACCTGTGAATATCCTCCCTTTTGGACCCTTGACATCTAGCAACGGGATCAGGAAGAAGATTTTCACAAATGTTGGAGCGTCTGGATCATATATTCACGATTTTTTTATATGTATTTTTTATTGCACTATTTACACATTTTTTATTAATTTTTAGTTTTGCACTATCTGGTATAGTTTCCACTTTATAGTGGTTTGAATATATGGTATTATATAGCACTTCACATCATATGTAATCACTCCACTTTTGGATTGATTCTTTTCAATAATTATTTTATTTTTATATTTATTTTTACTTTATTTTTTTCATTTTTTATTTTCACTTTTTTATATCACTATTGTATTTAATAATTCTGTGGGATAGTTTTGAAAAAGATGTATCCACACACATTGGGGTGTTCCCTACTCCGTGTTACTTGTGCATATATCATTATACACTTATGTATATAGTATATATATTATATAATCTAATTTTAATAATTTTTTATATTTTTTAATTTTCATGTCTATATGGGTCTGGACTTAACTCATTGTGCATTAATGCGTTATTAATTTGTGAATTGAATATTATATACCTTTCTCAGCGGTGCATATAATCTTGCATTGGTTTGTAGGGTGCAAATTTCTTATATTATCATTAGAGATGCGCCTTTAAATTTGTGATCGATTAGAAATTGCTAGACTGCACCGCCAGATAGGTAGAATGCATATCCTGAGACGATTGGCGTGTCATTCTTAGGTGCCGTTGTATGGTGTGGGTGGTCCGATGACATCACCCGTTGTCCTGGTGATCAGCACTGGGAGATTATCGGTGCGCATGTCTCGCATATAGAGATAACCGGCGCGTTACCTCCGGCGCCGTCTAATCACGTGTGCGGCTCAGTGACGTCACCAGTTGTTCTGGGTGAACCGCACCGCCATTTTGGGGCCGTCTGTTGACGCGAACTCCGGGTCCTATTGTGATGACATGCGCCATTTATGATGATTCTCTACAGCTGCGATGGGGTGATATAAGGGAGAGTGGGACAGAACATGCCATCACAGCCCCCCGACGAAGCCCACGCGAAACGCGCGTAGGGGCTACACGTGTGATATACTAATCAGCTATGGGTAAGCGTTTTTGAACAGGTTTTCAATATGTGACCTCCAAACTAAGATTTTGAGCTACTATGCTGTGACGGTTTATTACTGTGAGGGGGTCACTTTGTGGGATGTTTTGGATATTTGGGAGAAAGACTTGAAGCACTGGCACTTTATTCATCTCTGTATATCCATTATACACACTTTCTACTCCATTGCTCTTAGTATTGCTGCATGTGTGCTTTTTCTGCACCTGAATGGAGCTCTTTAATCATGTGACCCGTCTTTATGTGTTTCTTGTTTATATCATAAATCTTTGAGAATAAAACTATTTTAATTATTCTTCTTGGTGGATGTCTTTACTCCAAGTGTTTTTGTATACAAGGTATTGGGAGTTATTCCACAGCTAGTGCATGTTATGGGGTGGTCACCATGGGTCAGGGCCACCTGTAATCATATGTTCACTGCCCTTGAAATCTTGTTTGCTATCCTAGGTGAGGGGGTAGTTCTTTCTGCCATTTTGCCCGATTTGAGACGCGCCCTGGAGAAATTTCAGGAGGATAAACCTGAGCGTTGCCCTATGGGAAGATTGTACGTTCCTGACCAGTGGAGAAAGAGAGTGATGTCTGAAGTCCATTGCTCCGCATTGGCTGGTCATCCGGGTATTTTTGGTACCAGAGATTTGGTGAGTCAATCATTTTGGTGGCCTACCTTATCTCGTGATGTCAGGAATTTTGTACAGTCCTGTGGGACTTGTTCTCGGGTTAAACCCTGTTCTCGTTCTAGTGGGTTGCTGATGCCCCTGCCGGTGCCCAAGAGGCCATGGACCCATATCTCAATGGATTTTATTTCTGATCTTCCTGTCTCTCAGAGAATGACTGTTATCTGGGTGATTTGTGATAGATTTTCGAAGATGGTCCATCTTGTACCACTCCCAAAGTTGTCATCTTCCGCTGAGTTGGTGCCCTTGTTTTTACAACAGGTGGTTCGGTAACACGGGATTCCTGAGAACATTGTGTCCGATAGAGGGGTCCAGTTTGTTTCCAGATTGTGGAAAGCCTTTTGTTCCAATCTGGGAATTCAGTTATCCTTCTCCTCCACGTTTCATCCCCAGACCAATGGGCAGACTAAGAGAACAAACCAGACCCTGGAGTCTTATTTAAGATGTTTTATATCTGCTGATCAAGATGATTGGGTCTCATTTTTGCCCTTGGCTGAATTTGCACTGAACAATAGAGCTAGTTCTGCCACTCTGATGTCACCCTTTTTCTGTAATTTTGGGTTTCATCCTCGATTCTCTTCAGGGCAAGTGGAATCTTCGTCCTGCCCAGGTGTGGACACTGTGGTTGTGAGAATGCAGCAGATATGGGACCAAGTGGTGGATAAGTTGTCACTCTCTCAGGAAAAGGCCCAGCGTTTTTCCAACCGGCGTAGGACCATTGGCCCCCGGTTTAAAGTGGGTGATATGGTTTGGCTGTTGTCTAAGAATATTCTTATGAAGGTTGCATCTCCAAAACTTAAGCCAAGATTTATTGGACCTTATAAGATTTTGGAGATTCTTAATCCTGTTTCTTTTCGATTGGCTCTTCCAGTTACGTTCAAAATCCATAACGTATTTCACAAGTCACTGTTGAAGAGGTTTGTTGAGCCAGTAGTTCCTGTGGTGGCACCTCCTGATCCTGTATTGGTTAACCCCTTCACGACCTTTGACGCCACGTAGGCGTCATGAAAAGTCGTGCCAGAACGACCCATGACGCCTATGTGGCGTCATGACTTTAAAGCCCCCCTGCGGGTCGGGTGACCTAGGTCACTGAAAGGTCACCCGACCCGCAGATACAGGGGGCTTTGTTCTTCACCACAGGGGGCGTGGCTTCGCCCCCACGTGGCTACGATCGCTCTGATTGGCTGTTAAAAGTGAAACAGCCAATCAGAGCGATAGTAATATTTCATCAATGAAAATTGATGAGATATTACAATCCAGCCATGGCCGATGCTGCTGTAGCATCGGACATGGCTGGAGACACCGATTCCACCCCCCACCGGCAATCGCCCCCCCGCAACTGAATGACAGCGGCGATCTGCCACCGCTGTCATCATCTGCCCCCCTCCCATTCCCTCTGCTCCCCGCCAGATTCCGATAACCCCCTCACCCCCTCTCACCTCCCCCGGCACCTTCTAAGTCCCCCTGTCGCTCCCGGTGTCCGGCGGGTCCGGTTCATGGGCGCCGCCATCTTAGAAAATGGCGGGCGCATGCGCAGTGCGCCCCCCCAAATCTGCCGGCTGCAGATTCCATTCTTTCATTTTGATCACTCTCACAGTGATCAAAATGAAAGAAAAAGTAAATAAACCCCCCGATTATCACCCCCATAGGTAGGCACAACTAATAAAATAAAGAAAATATTTTTATTTTCATTTTTCCATTAGGGTTAGGGTTGAAAAGAGGGTTAGGGTTGGAAAGAGGGTTAGGGTTGGAAAGAGGGTTAGGGTTAGGGTTGGAAAGAGGGTTAGGGTTGGAAAGAGGGTTAGGGTTAGGGTTGGAAAGAGGTTTAGGGTTGGAAAGAGGGTTAGGGTTAGGATTGGAAAGAGGGTTAGGGTTGGAAAGAGGGTTAGGGTTAGGGTTGAATTAGGGTTAGGGTTGGAATTAGAGTTAGAATTAGGGTTAGGGTAGGAATTAGGGTTAGCGTTGGAATTAGGGTTAGGCTTGTGGTTAGGGATGTGTTAGGGTTAGGGCTGTGGTTAGGGGTGTGTTGGGGTTAGGGTTGGAGTTAGAATTGAGGGGTTTCCATTGTTTAGGCACATCAGGGGGTCGCCAAACGCGACATGGTGCAACCATTGATTCCAGCCAATTTTGCGTTCAAAAAGTCAAACGGTGCTCCCTCCCTTCCAAGCCCTGATGTGTGCCCAAACAGTGGTTTACCCCAACATATGAGGTATCAGCGTACTCAGGAAAAATTGCACAACAACTTTTGGGGACTAATTTCTCATGTTACCCTTGGGAAAATAAAAAATTGGGGGCTAAAAAATTATTTTTGTGGAAAAAAAATGATTTTTTCATTTTCACGTCTCTGCATTATAAACTTCTGTGAAGCACTTGGGGGTTCAAAGTGCTCACAACACAACTTACATACGTTCCTTGGAAGGTCTAGTTTCCAAAATGGGGTCACTTGTGGGGGGTTTCCACTGTTTAGGCACATCAGGGGCTCAGCAAACGTAATGACGACCGCAGACTATTCCATCAAAGTCTGCATTTCAAAACGTCACTACTTCCATTCCGAGCCTTGACGTGTGCCCAAACAATGGTTCCCCCCACATATGGGGTACCAGCGTACTCAGGACAAACTGGACAACAACTTTTGGGGTCCAATTTCTCCTGTTACCTTTGTGAAAATAAAAAATTGCGGGCTAAAAAATCATTATTTGAGGAAAAAAAAGATTTTTTATTTTCACGGTTCTGCGTTATAAACTTCTGTGAAGCACTTGGGGGTTCAAAGTGCTGCTCACCACACATCTAGATAAGTTCCTTGGTGGTCTAGTTTCCAAAATGGGGTCACTTGTGGGGGTTTCCACTGTTTAGGCACATCAGAGGCTCTGCAAACGTAACATGATGCCCGCAGACCATTCAATCAAGTCGGTATTTCAAAACGTCACTACTTCCCTTCCGAGCCCCGACGTGTGCCCAAACAATGGTCCGTCCCCACATATGGGGTATCAGCGTACTCAGGACAAACTGGACAACAACTTTTGGGGTCCAATTTCTCCTGTTACCCTTGTGAAAATAAAAAATTGCGAGCTAAAAATTCATTTTTTGAGGAAAAAAAAGATTTTTTATTTTCATGGCTCTGCGTTACAATCTTCTGTGAAGCACTTCGGGGTTCAAGGTGCTCACCACACATCTAGATAAGTTCCTTGGGGGTCTAGTTTCCAAAATGGGGTCACTTGTGGGGGTTTCCACAGTTTAGGTACATCAAGGGCTCTGCAAATGTAACATGATGCCCGCAGACCATTCCATCAAAGTCTGCATACCAAAACGTCACTACTTCCCTTCCGAGCCCTGACGTGTGCCCATACAGTGGTCATCCCCCACATATGGGGTATCAGCGTACTCAGGACAAACTGGACAACAACTTTTGGGGTCCAGTTTCTCCTGTTACCCTTGTGAAAAAAAATTGCGTGCTAAAATTCATTTTTTTTTAGGGAAAAAAATGATTTTTTATTTTCACAGCTCTGCATTATAAACTTCTGTGAAGCACTTGGGGGTTCAAGGTGCTCACCACACATCTAGATAAGTTACTTGGGGGGTCTAGTTTCCAAAATGGGGTCACTTGTGGGGGGTTTCTACTGTTTAGGCACACAGGGGCTCAGCAAATGTAACATGACACCCGCAGACCATTCCATCAAAGTCAGCATTTCAAAATGTCACTACTTCCCTGCTGAGCCCCAACGTGTGCCCAAACAGTGGTTCCCCCCACATATGGGGTACCAGCGTACTCAGGACAAACTGGACAACAACTTTTGGGGTCCAATTTATCCTAATACCCTTGTGAAAATAAAAAATTGCCAACTAAAAAAAATTTTTTTAGGAAAAAAAAAGATTTTTTATTTTCACTGCTCTGCATTATAAACTTCTGTGAATCACCTGGGGGTTCAAAGTGCTCACTATGCATCTAGATAAGTTCCTAAGGGGGTCTAGTTTCCAAAATGGGGTCATTTGTGGGGGAGCTCCAAAGTTTAGGCACACAGGGGCTCTCCAAACACGACATGGTGTCCATTAACGATTGGAGCTAATTTTCATTTCAAAAAGTCAAATGGCGCTCATTCCCTTCTGCGCCCTGCCGTGCACCCAAACAGTGCCCCCCCACATATGGGGTACCAGAATACTCAGGACAATCTGGACAACAACTTTTTTGGTTCAATTTCTCCTGCTACCCTTGTGAAAACAAAAAATAGCGTGCTAAAAAATCATTTTTGAGGAAAAAAAATGATTTTTTATTTTCACTGCTCTATGTTATAAACTTTTGTGAAGCACTTGGGGGTTCAAAGTGCTCACTTCACATCTAGATAAGTTCCTTAAGGGGTCTAGTTTCCAAAATGGTGTCACTTGTGGGGGAGCTCCAATGTTTAGGCACACAGGGGCTCTCCAAACGCAACGTGACAACGATTGGAGCTAATTTTCCATTCAAAAAGTCAAATGGCGCTCCTTCCCTTCCGGGCCCTGCCGTGCACCCAAACAGTGGTTTATGACCACATATGAGGTATCGGTGTACTCAGGAGAAATTGCCCAACAAATTTTAGTATCCATTTGATCCTGTTGCCCATGTGAAAATGAAAAAACTGAGGCTAAAAGATAATTTTTGTGAAAAAAAAGTACTTTTTTTTTTTTACGGATCAATTTGAGAAGCACCTGGGGGTTCAAAGTGATCACTATGCATCTAGATAAGTTCCTTGGGGGGTCTAGTTTCCAAAATGGGGTCACTTGTGGGGGAGCTCCAGTGTTTAGGCACACAGCGACTCTCCAAACGCGACATGGCAAGCGCTAAATATTCCAGCATATTTTCCATTCAAAAAGTCAAATGGCACTCCTTCCCTTCTGAGCCCTGCCGTGCGCCCAAACAGTGGTTTTTGACCACATATGAGGTATTGGTGTACTCAGGGGAAATTGCCCAACAAATTTTAGGATCCATTTTATCCTGTTGCCCATGTGAAAATGAAAAAATTGATGCTGAAAGAAAATTTTTGTTGGAAAAATTAAAATGTCCTTTTTTTCCTTCCATGTTGCTTTAGTTCCTGTGAAACACCTAAAGGGTTAATAATCTTCTTGAATGTAGTTTTGAGTAGCTTGAGGGGTGCAGTTTTTAGAATGGTGTCACTTTTGGGTATTTTCTGCCATATAGACCCCTCAAAGTGACTTCAAATGTGAGGTGGTCCTTAAAAAAAATGGTTTTGTAAATTTTGTTGTAAAAATGAGAAATCACTGTTCAACTTTTAACCCTTATAACTTCCTAACAAAAAAATATTTTGCTTCCAAAATTGTGCTGATGTAAAGTAGACATGTGGGAAATGTTATTTAGTAACTATTTTGTGTCACATAGCTCTCTAGTTTAACAGAATAAAAATTCAAAATTTGAAAATTGTGAAATTTTCAAAATTTTCGCCAAATTTCTGATTTTTTCACAAATAAACGCAAAAATTATCTATCTAAATTTACCACTAACATGAAGCCCAATATGTCACGAAAAAACAATCTCAGAATCGCTAGGATGCATTGAAGCGTTCCAGAGTTATTACCTCATAAAGGGACACTGGTCAGAATTGCAAAAAATGGCCAGGTCATTAAGGTCAAAATAGGCTGGGTCATGAAGGGGTTAAAGGCAATGTGGAATATGAGGTAGAGAAAATATTGGATTCTTGTTTGGTTAGACGGAGACTCCAGTATTTGGTCAAATGGAAGGGTTATGGCCAGGAGGATAATTCTTGGGTCTCTGCCTCTGATATTCATGCTAATAAATTGGTTCGTGCTTTTCACCGGGCCCATCCTGATCAGCCTGGTGGCATGGATGAGGGTTCGGTGACCCCTCCTCAAGGGGGGGGAATGTCATGAACTCATTTTCTGCTCCACCAGTTGAGAGTTCCCCTTCAGTTCTCCCTCTGGTGGTGACAGGAGGTAGTGCTGTTGGTTTAAGTGGTAGTGATCTGCCACCTGATGAGGAAGATAATGATTGGATCTCTGGAGTATCAGACTGGATATAAGACAGCCGACGCTCTCTCCGGGTCCTGGTGATTCAGTCTGCTTCTCAGGTCCTGGACTTCAGCTCTCTTCCAGTCTTCTCAAGTTAAGTTTGTTTTTTTGCTAATGTTCACACTTTCACTTGATGGTCAATTCAGTTTTTTGTGTAATCAGCCTGCCCCTGCTGGGGCTATGCTGAACTTCCACTCCTATTAATCAGTATTTGCCAATCTGCTTTTTGTCCCTTATTAGATTGGCCTCTTTTTTGCTCTGTCTCAGAATATTTCAGAGTGCTGATATAGGTTTAGAAGTCTAGTGACTTCAGGGTTAATTTTGCCATCAGAAGTGTTAGACAATATTTTTGTAGGTTTTTTTATGGCAGATTGCAGACAGTGGCTTTCCTTTTCTGTCCTTTTTAGCTAGCCGGGCCCCATCGTTTGCTCAGCCTATTTTTCTGCCTTTGTTTGTATTTTCATCTTGTTTCACCGTCAATACATGTGGGGGGCTGTCTTTCCTTTGGCGTCTGCTCTGGGGCAGTTAGTTTTCCTCTTTTCCTGCTTTAGGCTTATGTAGTTCTCCGGTTGTGATGAGGCATCTAGGACCAACGTAGGAATGCTCCACGACTGCTGCTAGTTGTGCGGGTAAGATCAGGGATCTGCAATCTGCATAGTTACCAACTTCTCTGGTTTTCTGTGACTTAGCTTGTTGTCTTTTTTTTCCTCCTCGGTTTCCCATTCATAACAGAGACTGATCAGAAGAGAGTTGCAGTAGTCCAGACGAGAATGAATGAGAGCAACAGTAAGAGTCTTAGCAGTTTCAAAGGTGAGAAAAGGTCGGATTCTGGAGATGTTTTTAAGATGCAGGTGACAAGAGCGAGTGAGTGATCGGATATAGGGAGTAAAGGAAAGTTCAGTGTTGACTATGACCCCAAGACAGCGGGCATGCTGTTTGGGAGTTATGGTTGAACCCTCCAGGGTTATTTCCATGTTAGGTAGAGTGAGGTTAGTAAAAGGGAGAAACACAAGAAGTTCAGTTTTGGAGAGATTTAGTTTCATATAGAGGGAGGACATGATGTTAGAGACAGCAGACAGACAATCCTTGGTATTTTGAAATAGCGTAGGGGTGATGTCAGGGGAAGAAGTGTATAATTGGGTGTCATCAGCATAGAGATGATACTGGAACCCAAATCTGCTGATTGTTTGTCCAATAGGGGCAGTGTATAGAGAGAAGGGGAGGGGCCCTAGGACCGAGCCCTGTGGGACCCCGATAGTAAGGGGACGAGGAGAGGAAGAGGAGCCAGCAAAAGATACAGTGAAGGAGCGGTTAGAGAGGTAGGAGGAGAACCAGGAGAGGGCTGTGTCCTTAAGGACTATAGAGCGGAGCATAGTGAGGAGGAGCTGGTGATCCACAGTGTCAAATGCGGCAGAGAGATCCAGGAGAATCAGCAGGGAGCAATGACCTTTCGATTTAGCTGTTATTAAATCATTAGAGACTTTAGTGAGGGCAGTTTCAGCAGAGTGTAAAGAGCGGAAACCAGATTGTAAGGGGTCAAGAAGAGAGTTATCCGAGAGATAGCGGATTAGATGGGCGTGGACCAAGCGTTCCAGGAGTTTAGAGATGAAGGAAAGGTTAGAGACAGGTCTGTAGTTAGCAGTGCAGTTCTGGTCCAGGGATGGCTTTTTAAGTAAAGGGGTTATGATGGCATGTTTAAATGAGGAGGGAAATATACCTGAAGAAAGAGAGAGGTTAAATATTTTAGTCAGGTGAGTGGTGACCACTGGTGAGAGAGACTGCAGGAGCTGTGAAGGAATGGGGTCACTATTGCAGGATGTAGGCCAAGCAGAAGCGAGGAGCTTGGAAACTGTCATGATCCAAGGTGGATCTGACAAGTAAATGGACAAAGTGAACTTTTTTTTCCTTTGGCTTGGTGCCAAAGTGGGTTGATTGCCCCCAGTGTCCATTAGAATTATTACACGTGGTGTCATTTGTTCTAAGTTGCCCCGGTGGTGGGGAGCAGGTGTGCTGCGGGGGAGTAGGGACAAATCTCACCCCTCGCCATTAACCAACCCTGGGAGGCGGAGACCTCATGGTGAAAGGGTTGGAGGGTGGTGTCCCTTGGTAAATAGCGTGGGTGTGAGTGTGGTGACACAGGGGGACGCCTCTGTTTTTGAGTCCAGAATGAGTTCACCAAAATATGACAAACGAATGTGTGGCAATAAACGGTCAGGTCCGGACCTGTGTGTGAATGAGCATGTATGGGTGGCCACCAAAAAACCTCTTGTGGAAGTGTGTTGTGGAGTCTGATCAGCTCATAGCAAACATACACATACATAAACTCGTTCCCCAGGTCGGCGCTGTGGAGATGAGTGGTGCCTCCAGAACATGTATTGCCAATACCAGTGGTGCATTTGTGATAAACCTGAAGTTGCAGGTGGTGGTGGGGTGAACCCAGGATCTGGGCATCCCCGCTGTAGGTGTTTCCCTTATGAGGAGTGGTCTTGAGGGTCCAGAGGCCCCTCATTAAGGAGGGGGTACTGTCATGATCCAAGGTGGATCTGACAAGTAATTGGACAAAGTGAACTTTTTTTCCTTTGGCTTGGTGCCAAAGTGGGTTGATTGCCCCCAGTGGCCATTAGAATTATTACATGTGGTGTCGTTTGTTCTAAGTTGCCCCGGTGGTGGTGAGCGGTAGTGCACTCTAGTTTCTTTGGTTTAATGTGCACGTAATTATAAAACAGGTGTGATGCTCTATAAAAGAGTGTCAGGTGTGTTTGTCCACTGTTAGTGATATTGATAGTTAGTCATTCTCAAGGAAGCCTGGGTGAATGATGGAGCTGAACAGGAGTCCTGGGCAGCCCAGCCAGAGGGGACAAGTGCCAGCTATGGAGTCTGCAGGGAGTGCTGGCATGGATTGGTGGAGTCCAATGATGTGGTCTGCAAGAAGGGCTGGCATGGCGTCGTGGAGTCGCAGTTTATGGTGTCAGCAGGAAGTGCTTGCATGGCTTGGTGGAGTGGCAACTATGGTGAGAGTTGCACTCAGCATGCTGGACTTGGTTGCTGAAAACTGGACTCAAGCATGCTGGACTTATTGGCAGAAAAGTTGGACTCAAGCATGCTGGACTTTTTGGCAGAAGCTGGACTCATCTTTGAGACTCTGTTTACTGGGCAGCTGCAACTGGTGGTGGACTCTGCTCCAAGGCTGCACTATGGTGATGGATCCGGTTATGGTGATGGATCCGGTTGGAGGAGAAGATGCACTCAGGTGGTGGGCTCTGTTACTGGGAGCGTAAGCAACAGAGCAAAGCTAAGTGGTGTCCCCCTGTTTTGTCATTTTCCCTTAGGTGTGTTTAATGCAGTGGTGGGATTAGTTTCCGCACCGATCAATTCCCTAGTGAGGGTTTAGTTGCAGGGCGAGTCACGGTTTGAGGTACGCATGCGTCGCCCGGTGCGGAAGCGGCATAGGGAACGTTAGGAGTGCAGGGACACTGGCTCAGGGGAGTACAGGAGGTCTCCACGTCCCTATTCACTTTTGCAGGGCCCTCCATTGTTAATGTTACCCAGGTTCCCCTTTATTATTTAAATTCGCCTTACTGGAGGCAGGGTTTCCAAACTATTGTATAAATATGTGTAATACCTAAATTCGCCAGTTGGAGGCGGTGTATCCAGCTGCACGTCTTATTATTTAAATTCGCCAAACTGGAGGCGGTGTGTCCAGGGTCCGTGACAGAAACTTCTTCTTCTGAAACAGGCTCAAAGATATCTAGTGAACTTGAGGTGCGGCAGGGAAGGGGATCCAGGCACTGAGGAGATTGGGCTGAGGTATCCTGATGGATGTGGTTGATTTTTTCTAGGAAATAAGTGGCCAGATCCTCACCACTGAGGTTGGTGATGGGGGCCTGTACTTTAGGTTTCAGGAGGGAGTTTAAGGTTTCAAAAAGTCATCTTGGGTTGTTGGATAGTGAGGTGATGAGGGTGGTGAAGTAGGATTGTTTGGCCAGATGAAGGGCAGAGTTATAGGTTTTGAGCATCAACTTAGAGTGGATGAAGTCTTCTGCTAAGAGAGATTTTCTCCACTGCCGCACACCTTGAGCAACACTGAAGAAAGCATGTTTGCATTGTGTGCCAGGGCTGCCGTTGTCTGTGTCAGGTCTTTCTGCGTGTAGAAGGTGCTGCTTGATCTAGGGCATTCTTCAGTGTATTATTGAAGTGTGACATTGCTAAGTCTGGACAGGAGAGGGAGGAGATGGGGGCTAAAGATGTGTGGAGATTGTCCATAAGTTGCTGGGTATTAATGGTACGTGTATTCCGATAAGTGTGGTAAGTGGGGGTGTCCCAGGTGAGATGACAATTCTTGACTGAGAAGGAAAGAAGGTTGTGGTCCGAGAGCGGGAAAGGGGAGTTAGTAAAGTCGTGCAGTGAGCCGGGACGGGAGAAAACCAGGTCCAGAGTATTCCCGTCCTCATGTGTAGGAGAATTAGTAATAATAATAATAATAATAAATTTTATTTTTATAGCGCCGACATATTCCGCAGCACTTTACATTTCAGAGGGGATTTGTACAGACAATAGACATTACAGCATAACAATAATCACATACAGTAGATTATAACAAATACCAAGAGGAGTGAGGGCCCTGCTCGCAAGCTTACAGTCTATGAGGAAAGAGGGAGACACGAAAGGTGGGTGGTAACAGTTGCTCTGATTGTATGGACCAGCCATAATGTTAAGTGTGTAACAGTACAGACACAGAGGGCTAATGGATGCATAAGGCATGTGGGAACATGATGCTGGGAACCTGGTTATGGTAAAACTTTTGGCTCTGCCACACAGGGATAGGTTAGGTTAATGTGTTGAGGCGATAGGCCAGTCTGAATAAATGCGTTTTCAGGACACGCTTAAAATTGTGGGGATTGGGGACTAATCGTATTGACCTGGGAAGTGCATTCCAAAGAATTGGCGCGGCACGTGTAAAGTCTTGGAGACGGGAGTGGGAGGTTCTGACTATTGAGGATACTAACCTCAGGTCATCAGCAGAACGGAGGGCGCGGGTAGGGTGGTATACTGAAACAAGGGAGGAGATGTAGGGTGGTGCTGAGCCATGGAGGGCTTTGTGGGTGAGGGTAATAAGTTTATACTGAATTCTGGAGTGGATGGGTAGCCAGTGTAATGACTGGCACAAGGTAGAGGCATCGGTGTAACGATTGGTGAGGAATATGATCCTGGCTGCAGCATTCAAGACAGATTGGAGAGGGGAGAGTTTGGTAAGAGGGAGACCGATTAGAAGAGAGTTACAATAGTCGAGACGAGAATGAATAAGAGAAACAGTAAGAGTTTTTGCAGAGTCAAAAGTAAGAAAAGGTCGAATTCTAGAAATGTTTTTGAGGTGCAGATGACAAGAGCGAGCCAGTGATCGAATGTGGGGGGCAAAGGAAAGCTCGGAATCAAGTATGACCCCAAGACAGCGGGCATGTTGCTGGGGAGTAATAGTGGAACCACACACGGAAATGGCAATGTCGGGTGTAGGTACATTAGTAGCGGGAGGAAACACCAGGAGTTCAGTCTTTGACAGGTTCAGTTTCAGATACAGTGAGGACATGATATTAGACACAGCGTTTAGACAATCGCCAGTGTTTTCTAGAAAGGCTGGCGTGATGTCAGGAGAAGAAGCGTATAATTGGGTGTCATCAGCATAGAGATGGTACTGGAAACCAAATCTACTGATTGTTTGACCAATAGGGGCAGTGTACAAGGAGAAGAGGAGGGGGCCTAGAACCGATCCTTGAGGAACCCCAACAGTAAGGGGAAGGTGAGAGGAGGAGGAACCGGCAAAAGAAACAGTAAAGGAGCGGTCGGAGAGATAGGAGGAGAACCAGGAGAGAACGGTGTCCTTGAGGCCAATGGAATGGAGCATAGTGAGGAGGAGCTGATGATCCACAGTGTCGAATGCTGCAGAGAGATCCAAAAGAATTAGCATGGAGTAATGACCATTTGATTTAGCTGTTAGCAGATCATTAGAGACTTTAGTGAGGGCAGTTTCAGTGGAGTGTAAAGAGCGGAAACCGGATTGGAGAGGGTCGAGAACAGAGTTTTCTGAGAGATAGCGGATAAGACGGGAGTGGACCAGGCGTTCCAGGAGTTTAGAGATGAAGGGAAGATTAGAGACAGGTCTATAGTTAGCGGCACAGTTTTGGTCGAGGGATGGTTTTTTAAGTAGTGGATGTATGATGGCATGCTTAAATGAGGATGGAAAAATACCAGAAGAGAGAGAGAGGTTAAATATTTTAGTTAGGTGAGGGGTGACAGCAGGGGAAAGGGACTGGAGGAGATGTGACGGAAATGGGTCACTGGTGCAAGTAGTTGGGCGAGAAGATGCAAGGAGCCTGCTTACTTCTTCTTCTGTGACTGGTTCAAAATCAGAGAGTGAGTTAGATGCAGTGGGGGAGGGAGGACAGTGCATGGTATGAGGGGATTTGGAGATAATTTCCTGTCGGATCTGGTCAATTTTTTCTTTGAAGTAATTGGCCAGATCGTCAGCTCGGAGCTCCGTGGTTGGGGCCTGTACTCTTGGATTGAGTAGAGAATGAAAAGTGTCAAAGAGACGTTTCGGGTTATTGGACAGTGAGGTGATGAGGGTGTTGAAATAGGTTTGTTTGGAGAGGTGAAGGGCAGTGTTGTATGTTCTAAGCATAAACTTAAAATGGATGAAATCTTCGTGTAGATTGGATTTTCTCCACAGACGTTCGGCGCACCTGGAGCACCGCTGCAGGAAGCGTGTTTGCACCGTGTGCCAGGGTTGTCGCCGTCTGTGTTGTGGTGTTATATTTATAGGGGGTGCAAATTCATCCAGGGCACTTTGAAGTGTTTCATTGTAATGCTTCAATGCAGAATCAGGACATGAGAGGGAGGAGATAGGGGCCAATGAAGACTGCAAGTTCTTCTTAAGTTTCTGGGTGTTAATGGCCTGTATGTTTCTATAAGTCTGGACAGTAGGGGTGACCTGAGCAGCCTGGCAGTTCTTTATAGAGAATGAAAGAAGATTGTGGTCAGAGAGCGGGAGAGGGGAGTTTGCAAAATCATCCACTGCACAAAGCCGAGAGAAGACCAAGTCGAGGGAGTTTCCGTCTTCATGCGTTGGAGAATTAGTAAGCTGCGAAAGGCCAAATGAGGAGGTTAGAGATAAAAGGTGAGTAGCAGATGGGGAGAGGGGAAGAGCAATGGGGATGTTGAAATCTCCCATGATGAGAGTAGGGATGTCACAGGAGAGAAAATGTGGAAGCCAAGTGGCAAAATGATCCAGGAACTGATGGGAGGGGCCGGGAGGACGATACACCACCGCCACTCGCATGGAGAAGGGGGTGTAGAGTCTGACGGCATGGACCTCAAAAGAAGGGAAGACAAGTGAGGGTACTTGAGGGATAACCTGAAAGGTACATTTTGGTGATAGGAGCAGACCAACGCCTCCACCAGCTCTATTGTCTGATCTTGGGGTATGAGAGAAGTGTAGCCCCCCGTATGAAAGAGCAGCAGCAGCGGTAGTATCTGACTGCTGGATCCAGGTTTCAGTAAGAGCCAGGAGGTTAAGAGAATTAGAAAGGAAGAAGTCATGAATGAAGGAGAGTTTATTACACACTGAGCGAGAATTCCAAAGTGCACAATTAAGAGAGACAGATGGCATGCAGGGAATATTAATAAGATTAGAGGGGTTTCTGAGTGTAGCAGTGGGGGGGTTTGACTTTCTATAACATGGGGGACCAGGGTTGGGAGCAATGTCTCCTGCAACTAGGAGAAGGAGGATAGAAAGAGTGAGCAGATGGTTAAGTGATTTGTGAGAGCGTCTCTGGTGTTGAATGGTGGGACTGCCTGGATCTGTGCAATTTAACAATGTGAAAAGAGCATGAATGCTATACATAGGAGAGGAAAGAAGCGAGGGGCCAATATGGATGGAGTGTGGAGAGTTAATGCCAGGGCGGTGGATGTGTGTGAATGCAGCGGCCAGGATATAAATTACACAAATGCATATGGTATATATTTGTTGTACTCCAAATGTACAGAGAGTAGATGTATATAAATGTCTTACCTGTCTCCTGCCCTGTCTAACTGCCATGTTATAACTGCCAGAAGTACTTTGATACATGTACTTCGATTACATGTGCATAAATGCCACCCCTGCATAAATGCTCCCCCTAGCTAGGTCTGAATATATAGGAGGTTAAGGCTAAGTTTTTTTTTTTGTTGTTTTTTTTTTAGTAAACTGTGAGAGGCCGAATGAAGAAGTTAGAGAAAGAAGATGAGAGGCAGATTGGGAGAGGGGATCATTGATGGGGATGTTAAAGTCTCCCATGATGAGGGTGGGGATGTCACAGGATAGAAAGTGAGTAAGCCAGGTGGTGAAGTGGTCTAGAAACTGGCGAGAAGAGCCTGGGGGGCGATAGACAACCGCCACTCGTAAGGAGAAGGGCTTAAAGAGTCTGACGGCGTGGACTTCAAAGGAAGGAAATGTAAGTGAGGGAACCGGGGGGATGACCTGGAAAGCGCATTGTGATGAAAGGAGCAAACCAACACCTCCACCCTGTCTGTTCTCAGGTCTGGCGGTATGTGAAAATTTCAGCCCACCAAACAAGAGAGCGGCAGCAGCGGTGGTGTCTGAATGCTGGATCCAGGTTTCTGTAATAGCCAGATGGTTAAGGGAATTAGAGAGAAAAAAATCATGAATGTAAGTCAGTTTGTTACACACAGACCGTGCATTCCAGAGTGCACATTGGAAAGCGATAGGAGAAAGCATGCACTGAATGTTAATAAGATTAGTAGGGTTTCTATATGCAGCTGGAGGAGAGTAATGTATGCTGGTGGAGGGAGGCCCAGGGTAGGGGGAGATGTCGCCTGCAACTAGTAAAAGGAGAAAAAACAGAAAGAGCAGGTGGTGGGATGATTTGTATGAATGATTTGAGTGCTGCATGGAGGTATTGGATGGTTTGGAGTGGGTAAGAAATGTCAGTAGAGCCTCAGAGTTATACATGGGAGAGGGGAGAAGGGAGGGGTGGATATGCAGAGCGTGCACATACTGTGTTAAAGGGCAGGCAAGTTGTGAGAAAGCAGAAGTTAAGACAAATAAGCAGCAGGTTGATGTGATCAATGCATAATGTAGTACGACTGACCAAGATGCATGTTTGTATGAAAAAGTTATGCACCTTACCTGTCTCCTGCCCTGTCCAACTGCATTGTCTAACTGCAAAGCACTTTATCCTGTTGCACTTAATATCTGTTGCACGCGTGAGCCCGCACGCGTGCTATCCCAGCGAGAGCTAAATATATATATATATTTCTTTCACTTCCTAAGACAGGCACTCACCCATGCTTGCATTGCAATCAATGCAACAATGTATTAAAAGCTGACCATTTCTATCATTCACATTAGGGCAAACCATACAAGATCAGAGATTTCACCACTTGTGATACCACATATGTAGTATATCTAATCAAATTCCCCTGCGGTCTCCTTTATATCGGTGAGACATCCCAACCTATCAGGGACCGGATAAGCAAACACAAATCCACAGTGAGATGCAAGAACAGACTATTACCATTACCACATCACTTTATAACGGCCGGAAACACTATCCAGCAATTAAAATTTCAGGTGATTGAACATGTCCCCCTACCAAGAAAGAGGGGGTAATCATATCCAGCTCCTGAAGAGAAGGCAGGCTTTCTGGATACATGAACTAGAGAGACCCTATCTCCAAAGGGTCCAAAGGGTCTCAATCAAGAATATGATTTGTTGGCATTCATCTAACATAACCTTCTTAATTGGTATATGTAATAACTTGTGACTTGTCAACTATGTTCCCATTGGTTGTCTTATACTGCATTATTCCATCGTGAAGTTTGTTTTTATATACCAATTTATTATCCTCTCTCTACAGAGTCACCTATATTGAATAGACGTCACGCAGTTGTCACCTCCCTGTTCCTCTTAAGGTACTGTCACACTTAGCGATGTGCCAGCGATCCCGACCAGCGATATGATGCAGTCAGGATCGCTGGTGCATCGCTAAGTGGTCGCTAGTGAGCTGCCACACAGGCAGATCTCACCAGCGACATCGCTGGGGACGGGGGTCGCTACTTACCTGTCACACTAGGAGATCCTGCGTCCTCCCGCCCGGCTCCACGCTCGTCGCTCGTCTCTCCACAGGAAGAGCCGCAGGAAGCTGACGACGAGAAACAGTCCTGGAGGTTCTCGCGCGATCAGCGATAACCAGCAGGGGAGCGGGTCGTAGGTAAGTATCAGACACAGCGATATCGCTAGCAATATTGCTATAACGTCAAAAGTTATAGCGATATTGCTAGCGATATCGCTTAGTGTGACAGGCCCTTTACCCCTTAAACTCCCCCCTTCCTATTTCCCCTTACCCACTGCACTGTGTCCATTGCATGTTTATTTTATGACATTCTAGCCACCCTTTTTTCTGCCATTATGTGTCACATTCAGCAGAGTCTACTCATCCACCCTGGAGGACATATGACACTCATCAGGCACACCGCTATGATTTCTGTTCTCGGGCACTTGTGGAACACAAATAAACATTGTGATATACACAAGTGCGTCACTTCCGGTGACGCACTTCCGGTTGTGACTGATATGATGTCCCGCCCCCGGTCTTTTTAAACCCGGACAACGCGCTCATTATGTGACTGCAAACAAGCGGTGGATACCGTGTTTCCTCCCTGGCAGACAGTGCCGCCACCCACCACCGGTAAAGTAGCTTTTTACTTTATCTCAGCAACTTCTTATGGGTGGACTTTCATGCAATTTTTTGGCCGTCCTTTCCTACACAGATAGCAGGACACGCTGAACAACCCTGGTGGTCCATCCACGATACTCTATCCTGAAACCATTATGGAGTAGGCATTTTTGATTTACATGGTGGGGCACTATTTTCCATATAATCACATTGTGGACACATATTACTCTCATGCCACTTTGACATTATCCCTATTTTGTTTATCTTAAACCGCAGCAGATTCTAGTATTTTGGGTACAACATACGGAATATATTACAACATTTGGCTGGTGATTGCCACAGGACCCCACTATATAACAGGTCTGTCGGATGTTAGCAAACAGCAACATATAGAGTCAATTTCACCTTTATTTTAAACCTGTGACAAAAGTTTTATCTTTATTCTTTAGAATTTAAATATACAGCAAGGGTATTGGACCCCAGCAGGACCTTTATTTTGTCCTCTCATTTCCATAGTGATACCCTGCTATGTATATTCTCTAAGTAAATACCCCCATTTTAGGTATACAGTCCATCACCACCAATGAAGTCTATAGACTAGTGTCCCTTGTCACACTTGCACAGGTATATACATACGGATAACACAGGAGCAGTCTGGTACCTTTTTCTCCCGTTCCTTCATTTTCCCTTGATTTTTCCTTACTCACATCACTTGTGCACCTTTTGTTTTTTCATTTGAGATCTTCTTTTGATATATTTGCAGTTTCATCATTTGTAGTGTTATGTATTGATGTTGTGTTATATGATATCGCGGTTTTTACAGTGTACAGATGAAGGTCAGTTGTCCTGACCGAAACGTTTATCCACTTGTGACTGCAAATAAAATTCTTCACTTATTTCAAAAGTTGAGTGCCAAAATTTTCTTTACATTGTAAAAAAGACTTACTGCTCACACAGAGCATAGAATGAGCATAGTCTGTAGATCGGTGATGTCAGTCAGATACCGGAGAATGTGGCGGTGAGTATTTTAACACATTCACACTACACCACATGCACATACATACTTATTTAGTGGAAAAAAATAATAGAAAGGCTCCTTTAAGAAACAATAAAGTTTTCTCCTGTTCCATCCACTTTTTCTGCTACGTTAAGTAATCAATATTTATTAATATCCATGCTAAAGTGCTTCTCCATAGGAAATTTTTGTGGGAACTTTATGACAATTGATATTAGCATTTATACTAAAATTATGAGCATGCTAAATGAAATACAACAAAGCCCATGCTTAAAATCTCCTAAAAATCCATTGAATTTTTCTCTTATTGTGTTGCTATAGAACAGACTACAAAAAGGCCGGTGCAATCTATTATTATGAGCACATTATCACTGAGAGATCTTGGAAAAGCTGTTAGAACAAATTGTTGCAGGCAGTATATGTCTAATAGAACAGCTATGTGGAGATACAATTTATTGGAAGAATGAAATATCATAATGCAGTAACAGTGGCAAAATGAACATGTAGTTCCTTCTGTGGATCCCCAAGAAAATTAATTAATCCTTTTCTCAAGACAGAAAAATGGGATTCAATTGCAGTAAGTCATTTTTCACACCAGATAAGAGTGAATCCTTATTTACTTTTTAACTGATAAAGCAGACTTGCTTACAAGAACCTTTTGCTATTTCATTGTAAGTAATAGGCATGTACAGTGCTACACTGACTGCTTATTCCCTAGCTTTCAAAAGCCGATAAAATTCAAAAGCAATATGTAAAGATACTGCAGATCCTTGTTTTCCACTTGGGTATAAAATACTGTTCAGGCCCCCTCTACAGCACTTTTAGACTCAAAACAATATTCTAGACAACAAAAAGTAGAATGGTTCCCATTGACTTGCTCTCATGGGTGCAGAAACACAAAAAGGAAGAATCCCAATGATATACATGCTGACCACACAGAAAATTTTCCAGTCTTAGACATTTGTAAGAATAATGGTTGTCAATATTGTCATATGTGAGGTCTTAGCCTTACTGTATATGCTGCATCATGTTTGCCTTTTCTTGCAAATCTTATAACTGTTTTCTAATGGCATTGCAATAGAGAAGAGTGGATTGATCCACAGAGAATTGAATTTGAGTTGCGTTTCCTGAAATTTGAGGCTTTTGATTTTTGGTTTGCCAAAAAAATAAAAACTTGCCATGCATCATTTCCCACACTGATGAAGCATGAAAGAGCAGGCTAATGACATTTTGTGTTGACTCGCAAGCCTCCCATAATCCCTTGCAGCTGCGACATCTGGAAAATTAACCCAAATTTTAAACAGTCCTGTTTAGTACGAGGGTCATCAGAAATCATCAGTTAGCAGTGAAGCAGAGTTGTTTTCCATCTCCAGAGTCATTTGGTAAGTTTCTCTCTTCTGTCATGTATAGGTTCTTATGGTCAGCAGGCTTTCTCTCTTTGCTGTAGAGTGTGAGCATTCATGGTTAGTGGCGTCCTCTCTCTGTCTCCTGTAGAGTATAAGTTTTTATGGCCAGCACTGTCCGGGCTCTCTTTCTCCTGTAGAATTTAAACCCTTATGATCAGCAGTAGAGATGAGCAACTTTGCCTTTTTTCGGGTCGAGTCGGGTTTCATAAAACCCGACTTTTGCAAAAGTCGGGTCGAACTAAATCGGCTGACTATAGGGAAAAGTCGGAGGCCGACTGAAACACGAAAACCAATGCAAGTCAATGGGGAAGCAAAGTCGGCAGGGAGTGGAAGACAGTAAATACACCTACAGTGCCCATTTCAATGCCAAAAACATCAATTCTTATAACTGAAGCTTGTCAACCTTAATTTACTTTCTAATAATAGTTACGCATTGAAAACTGGGGGTTATTTGGCTAAAGTTGTGGGGGGGTTTGGCTGGCTCCAGGTTTTCGTGAGCCCTGGGCCAAAGAGTGTCAGTGCGACCCTTTAACACATACCACAACTCATGATGCTCCGATACGCCACAGAAATATAGGTATAGTACAATGACACATACTTCACTGCTTACATGACATGACTGATCTATTTTAAATTGTACTAAAGCTCAAAAACAGGACAGTATATTACTCCATACAGTGTTATGGCCACCACATTGTGCGCCATACAGAATAATGAGCCCCATATATTTCTCCATACCAAATAATTAGTCACGTATAATGTTCCATACAGTATATGATGAGTTCCACATAATGCTCCATATATAATGGGCCCCATTTGTAGTGTTCCAGTGTATAATGGGCCCCTTAGATGCTGCTCCAGTCTGATCTGCCCATTTACAATGCTCCAGTACATGACGGGCCTCATGGATGATGCTCCAGTGTATGATGGACCCTAATAATGCTCCATATATAATGGGCCCCATTTGTAATGCTCCAGTGTATAATGGGCCCCTTAGATGCTGCTCCAGTGTCTGATCTGCTCCATATACAATGCTCCAGTACATGATGGGCCTCATGGATGATGCTCCAGCGTATCATGGGCCCTAATAATGCTCCATATATAATGGGCCCCATTTGTAATGCTGCAGTGTATAATGGCCCCCTTAGATGCTGCTCCAGTGTCTGATCTGCCCCATTTACATTGCTCCAGTACATGATGGGCCTCATGGATGATGCTCCAGTGTATGATGGGCCCTAATAATGCTCCATATATGATGGGCCCCATTTGTAATGCTCCAGTGTATAACGGGCCCCTTAGATGCTGCTCCAGTGTCTGATCTGCCCCATTTACAATGCTCCAGTACATGATGGGCCTCATGGATGATGCTCCACTGTATCATGGGCCTTAATAATGCTCCATATATAATGGGCCCCATTTGTAATGCTCCAGTGTATAATGGGCCCCTTAGATGCTGCTCCAGTGTCTGATCTGCCCCATTTACAATGCTCCAGTACATGATGGGCCTCATGGATGATGCTCCAGTGTATCATGGGCCTTAATAATGCTCCATATATAATGAGCCCCATTTGTAATGCTCCAGTGTATAATTGGTCCCTTAGATGCTGCTCCAGTGTCTGATCTGCTCCATTTACAATGCTCCAGTACATGATGGGCCTCATGGATGATGCTCCAGTGTATCATGGGCCCTAATAATGCTCCATATATAATGGGCCCCATTTGTAATGCTCCAGTGTATAATGGGCCCCTTAGATGCTGCTCCAGTGTCTGATCTGCCCCATTTACATTGCTCCAGTACATGATGGGCCTCATGGATGATGCTCCAGTGTATGATGGGCCCTAATAATGCTCCATATATGATGGGCTCCATTTGTAATGCTCGAGTGTATAACGGGCCCCTTAGATGCTGCTCCAGTGTCTGATCTGCCCCATTTACAATGCTCCAGTACATGATGGGCCTCATGGATGATGCTCCAGTGTATCATGGGCCTTAATAATGCTCCATATATAATGGGCCCCATTTGTAATGCTCCAGTGTATAATGGGCCCCTTAGATGCTGCTCCAGTGTCTGATCTGCCCCATTTACAATGCTCCAGTACATGATGGGCCTCATGGATGATGCTCCAGTGTATCATGGGCCTTAATAATGCTCCATATATAATGAGCCCCATTTGTAATGCTCCAGTGTATAATTGGTCCCTTAGATGCTGCTCCAGTGTCTGATCTGCCCCAGTTAGATTGCTCCAGTACATGATGGGCCCTATTTTTAATTAACCCAGGCATGGTATGTGAAAAGAGCTCCATGGAGTAATCTGAGGTGTGTGCTTCCACATGCTTCACTTTTGGTGTGGGTGAAAGACACAAGGAAAGGGGTTGCTCCTGACCAGAAGCCTGCAGTTACGACTCAGTGCTTGCATTTTTTACACCTTCAGAAGAGGAGGCGATAGAGCTGGAGGCTGTTTCAGCAATGTAAGCCACAAACAGTTCCTGATACTCTGGCTTTAAAAGCAGTCTGCCTACTTCCAGAAAAGGGAGCCTTACAGGCCTTCCAGAGCTACACCATGACGCTGGCTCAACGCCTCCTGCCTTAGCTGCTATTGTGTTTTTGGCACTACCAGCAGATACACCACAACCACCATCAGTACCAGGTGGCCCTCCACACCCACATCCGTGTCCTCTTCCACCATACGTCCTCATGTTTTGGAAAATGGACCCAAAATACCAGCAGATATATGGTACTGTATCAGAAGCGTACAGCTCTGTACAGTCTATGGATAACAGTAAATCTCTGTATATATTTCATGAGGCATACACAGACGCTCACAGGCTTAGTATGGATTGCCCAATAAAATAACAAGTTGAAAAAAGGGTACAGTATCACCAGATACAAGGTATATATAGTATAGTGTAAACATTCTGATTCTCTGTATACATTTCAGTAGGCAGACACAAACGCTCTCAGGCCCAACATGGATTACACAAGAATATGAAAAGCTGTAAATGGGTTATGTAACACAAGCGTACAGCTGTATGCAATGTTGGGGTAATCTTAATGTTCCAAATATATTGCCAGAGTAACAGACAGACGTTTACAGGCTCATTATGGATTACACCTGAATCTAAATAGCTAAAAAGGTTACTGTATCAGAAGCGTTCTGCTGTATACAGTGTTGGCCAAATTGAAAATATCGGTATATATTTCCATAGTCACCCTCAGACGCTCACTCAGTTTGGTTTTGACCATAATAAAAAATGTTGTAAAAAAGGTCCTGGATAACAAGATAGCTAGTATATATTTAAATCTCCGTATAAATAGTCCCGTAGTCACTCTCAGATGCTTACACAGTATGGATTTGACCGTAATGCTAAATGTTGAACAAAGGTACTCTATAACAAGATACAAGCTGTATCAAGTATAGTGTAAAAATTTGTTTCTCCGATTCACCGTATATATAGAAGGCATACTCACTATGGATGATGTAGGGAAGGTGGACTGACAGACAAACCAGCCTGTAGTGAGAAGCAGAGGTGTAGCGCAGTGTAGGTGTGAAACCGCTAAGATAAAGAGAAAGGGTGCAGTGTTTTAGCTTGCCCATTGGAGGGCAGTGGAGAGTGTAGGAGTGGGACTGAATAACTGCCATTGGTCAGAGAAACTGTTAGGTGATGGTGGGCGGAGTTACCAGAACTGAAAGTATAAAAGGCTGAGGGAAGGTTCTGGAAGAGACAGTCAGCGAAGGGAGCACAGTAAAGAGGAAGTTCTGCTGAGGAAATAGAGACAGTGGAAAGGCTCCAGAGAGGATTGACAGTTGAAGCGGTCACGGGGGGTGGCCCAGAGGACGGTAGCTGCAGACGTAGATGGCCTGGGGCTATCATACGAACGGTGTGCTCAGACTGGTGCAGCACTGTGGTGGTTGGACCTAGGCCAGCCACAGTGGAAGAGCCACAGAGGATGCCACGATTATACTTACAAAGGAAGTGAAGGTACCGGGGCCTGTGTACAGAGAAATGTGAAACGGCTGTGGTGAATTGCTGTTGTCGACAGAAGGATGGGCACTAAAAATGGACCTGTTCAATACAAACTCTGTCTCAGTCTCATGTTTGTCTGTGGCAAGAAGAGGGTCCCCCCCACAGTTGGTTATCCTACAGATGATACCTTAATACAAATTTTTGAAGCAAGGTACTGTATCAGCACATACCAGGTGTGTCCAGTCTAGGGTTAAATTTCTATCTATACTTCTGGAGTCAGACACAGACACTCACAGGCTCACTATGTATTACACCAGAATTAAAAAAGTAGAAAAAGGGAAAGGTATTCATAGCGTACATCAGTATACAGTGTTGTGGTACTTTTAAATCTTCGTATATATTTCAATCTCATTAAGCCAGTCCAGAATCTCCGCCACTGGAAACTACATGGATACAAGTATAGACGCAAAGTCGAGTGTTAGCAGAAATTTTGGAATTACTCATCGCGGGAAAACCTCCCGGTAGATGTTGCGGAGGCGATGCAGACCCTCAATTACTGTGTCTGTGAAAAAAGCGAAAAAGGTTCTTTGTGATGAAAGGATTGCTTTATCGCAGTAGCGTGGTTCACATCACTGTTACTCGTCTCCATCAAATTGTGATCACAGGGAGAGATATACCCATGGTCCTCACTGCCTATCATGATGTGTCTGGTCATTTTGGAGTGCAAAAGACAGAAGCCACAGGCCGTAGGCGATTCTATTGGATTGGCATGAGAGGAGACATTGAAAAATGGTGTCAGGAATGTCACACGTCTGTGGCTATCACAACTGTGAAAGGTGATCATAAACCACCACTGCATCCGCTTGTAAGTTGACGTCCATTTCAAATGGTAGCCATTGATCATCTGAAGGTAGAGGCCAGCAGGACAGGCCATAGCTACATCTCAACCATCATTGATCAATGCACCAAATTTCTAGTGGCCATCCCTGTGAAGGATTTAACTGCCCAGATTACACAGCGGTGGAGCAGGGAGAGGTAAGTATTGCAACTTGCAAGTGCTGTGGCCATGACCAAGCAGGGGGGCACAATCATGGTCGACGGTACTGGCACAGGGTCCTTCATAGTACGCTGGTGAGTGGGCCCTCCCACCGTCTAAGACACTGTATTGTACTATGAGGGGCCCTGTGCCATTGCCGTTGGCCATCAGTGGGCCCATCCACCTATTCAGAGCAACGGCACTTGCCCGGGTGCGCCAGATCTTGATCCCAGCCGTAGGGGGAGGGGTGGGCAGCCCAGTTAGGGAGGTTTAAAAATTGGCATATGTTGATGTGTTGGCTGGACATTCAGCTGCTGCAAAGGGCGGAATTGGGCAAGTCCGAGGAAGAGGAGGAAAAAACCGAGGCACTTTTCTGGTAACCTATGTGTCATCAGGGGAAGGTGGGACAAAATCCTTTGAAACCCATGCATGGTTCATTTTAATGACGGTTAGATCATCAACATTTTGGGTCGACAGACGGGTCCTTTTTTCTGTCAGGATTGATCCAGCAGCACTGAAGACTCTTTCAGATAACACACTAGCAGCAGGGCAAGCGAGCTCCTGTAAGGCATATTGTGCCAATTCAGGCCAGGTGTCCAGTTTAGAGGCCCAATAGTCAAAGGGGAATGACCTGTGAGGGAGAACATCGATATGGGAGGAAAAGTAGTTTGTAACCATAGCTGACAACTGTTGCATCCTGTCACTTTTAATCTATGCAGCATTAGCAGTCGTGTGAGCGGTACTTGAGGAATTATTCCACAACAGGGTCATCAAACCCCTGTCTCCAACGCCACTTCAACTGTGTGCACCATGAACACCTCTTCCATTGTGTCCACTACGGCTCGTGGGAGAACCAGCACCGCTGCTGTGTGCTGGGAAAGCCTCAAACAAACGGTTTACCAGAGTTGCTTGTTTGTTTGCAAATATTATCTCTAGGTCCTCCTGTGGCATGATGTTGTGTAATTTGCCTTTGCAGCGTGGATCGAGGATGCTGGCCAGCCAGTAGTCATCATCCCTCATCATTTTGGCAATGAGGGGGTCCCTTTTTAGGATCCGCAAGGCATAATCGCACATGTGGGCCAATGTTCCAGGTGTCAATGATGCACTGCCCATGGTGGGTGGAGGAGCAGTTTCTGGCAAATTCACATCCCTCCAGACACGTACACTGTACCTGACCTTGGAACGCCACCATTTTCTCTTGCCCCCTGAGAAACATCCTCCTGCCCAAAATAATCATCCCCCTCATCCTCATCCTCCTCCTCTTCCTCTTCTTCCTCCACTCGTCCAGGACAGTTCCCTAACCAGACAATGGCTGACTGTCATCAAGGCTTCCCTCCTCCTCCTCCACTGCAGATGCCTGATCCTTAATGTGCGTCAAACTTTGCATGAGCAGACGCATAAGTGGGATGCTCTTGCTTATGATGGCGTCGTCTGCGCTTACCAGCCATGTGCATTCCTCAAAACACTGAAGGACCTTTACAGAGGTCTTTCAGCTTTGACCACTGCACACCCGACAATTCCATGTCTTCCCTCAAACTGACTGCCCGTGTATTCTCCCACAAATGCATTACAGCCTGCCTCTGTTCACACAGCCTCTCACCCATGTGCAGGGTGGAGTCCCATCTTGTTGCAACGTCTATGATTAGGCGGTGCTTGGGGAGGTGGAGCAATCGCTGCGGCTTCTGCATGTGACTGGAGTGTACGGCCGAGCGACGGATGTGCGAGTACAGTCTTTGCATCTTATGGAGCAGGGATGTTAACTCCGGATAATTATTAAGAAATCACTGCACCACCAGGTTCAAAGTGTAAGCCAGGCAAGGTATGTGTGTGAGTTTTGCACGGGCTATGGCTGCCACAAAATTACGGCCGTTATCACTGACTACCTTGCATGCCTCAAGATGTAGACTGCCCAGCCATGACTCTGTTTGCCGCTGCAAGTAGTCGGCCACTACCTCCGTGGTGTGTCTGTTGTCGCCCAAAGACATCATCTTTAACACAGCCTGCTGATGCTTACCACTAGCTGTTCGATAGTGGGACACCTCATGTGCAACACTGCCAGCTGCTGATGTAGTGCTCGTGCGACTGCGCTTTGTGGACGAGCTTTCGCTGATAGACGAGGAGGAGGAGCGAAAGCCTACAGCCAACTGTTTCCTATACCGTGGGCTAGGCAGCACTGTTCCACCACCACTGTCCCCAGTGGAGCTGTGAAGGGTTAATACTAAAATCAGAGTTGAAGTTTCGTTTTATCCATTCTCTGGAGGTTTCGTTTCTCCGTTTTTGTTGTTGTAAGATACATTTTTGTAATTGGCTTGGGCTGTCATGAAACCAGACTGTTCTCATCAGGTACAAAGATAAGGGAGGCGGGGGGTGTAAAACTCTGAAGAATGCCATTATACTACTTTCTACGCTATTTAGGTACAGACATATATATAGTTTCCGGTTTTCTTGCAATATTATTGGCTTATAAAGTGAAATGATTTTATTGGTAGATGAGAACTTTGCATAATTAAGCAAAATGTTATAAAAGAAGTGACTAAAATAAAGGGGCTTAGTGATCTGTCTCGATCCTCCCATACAGAGACCCCCGTCTCCATGTGGTCATTTGAGTTGCTAGCAACACTGGAATAATTTGGAAATCACTGGCCCAACCGTGAAGGGTTAATTTAGCCCTCCCTAAATAGCTACCTCGACAGTGGCGCCCAACGTGGGGCCCCCGAACAGGGACGCCTCTGCCCCTGGAGGACAACAAGACAAAGGACCCTCGGAGCGAACACAGGTGCTGGAAAATTGGAACTGATCACCCCCCACAACCACGGTAAGTTGGCAGTTATACTGTTCAGACTGACTGTTGGTGTGGTTTTCCTGTGCTTGTTGCTGCAAAGAGGATCTGAGGTTTGTCCCCGTGGTGGGGTGATTCATGGGTGGAATCATATAGAGGTGTAGTCCCGTTGTGGGCCCAGTGCTCGAACCGTACATCATAAGGGACGGACACCCCGGATTGACCAGTGATTGTGACTCTCTTTATAGTCAAAATATCCTGAAATTCCCGATCATTATTAGTAATTGGGCGTGGTCATGTGATCGAAGATGGGTAGGATACGTAACTCAGGTATATATAGATAGATATATATAACCAGAGGTGTCCGGAGGGATAGTCTGAGACGCCCTCCTCCTTTCACTGAGTACCGCGAATTTTGGGCTTCCGAGAGGGGGTTGACCCAGTGGAACAAACGGAGATGGCTGCTCCAGTATTGTGCACAATTTGTCAGGATATTTAGCTCTAAAGGAGAGAATTATGTTTCTGTGGAAGAAAAAGAAAAGTTTGGAATTGTGTGAAGGATCAGATACTGTTAGTCTTATGATTCAAAGACGAGGAAAGAAGTGTCAGGAACGCAGGAAAAATATTTTCGATTCTGGGATTTCCTAAGGGCGGGAGGTTGCAGCCTACGCTATGGGATAAAGGAGTTAAAAGGTTGACTGATGATGGATTACTTAAAGGCGCTGAGGAATTCCGTGGCTAAGCACATGAAATGTATAATGAAAATTATGTGGAAATTGAACAGCAAGTGAATTCTGATTGTTTCTGTTACTGCTATGTTGAAGAAGGAAAAATTGTCTTTTATGACAGGGACTGGATGTTTTTTGGTTCAAGAAAGTGACTGTGGTATGAGAATGTGATTGATTAAAGAAGGAACTAAGATCCAGACAATGTGTCAGGCAGTCGAATAGTTAAAAGTGATGATTTGAAAGAAGAGGTCTCCCTGCTAGATGACAATTGTACAAGGGAGACCGAGAGTCGCAGCCCCCACCTTTTCTTTGCTAAACGCTCACGGTATCTATTATCAGCCACCGCTGCCAGCCTCAGTCCCCGCTATGCCTAATATTGATAGTGGTTATGGGGATCCAAGGAAAAAAAAAGTTTTCAGAAGACTTTAAACTGCTCTGTTCAGGAGAGAGAGAGAGAGAAAAAAAAAAGCAAACTAGCAAGCTAGCAGCTGCAGCTTCTTCAGTACCCCCTCCCATCTTAGCCCACACCATATCCCCCTTTGCCCCCACCGCAGATGCGAGCACACAGCCAGTCTCTTATCAGTATCATTGAGTATCATTGGAGCACACAGCAAACTCTGCCCCCCCCCTCAGACTTCAGCTAGTGGGAACCCTGCTCCTCAGCCCCTCCCTGCTAATTCTCGTTACTGCTCAGTTCGTGATCTCTCTCACATGTCCAGTAAATTTACTAGGGGCAGATTTATTATCACAGTTCCGCTCCGGAATACAATTCCAAGATGATGGTCAGATGGCTCTAACGTTATATAATCCCTATGTAGATGAAGACAGTGAGGAAATCTGTATTTTGCATGCCTTTCCTACAGTTATGATGGCCCTGATAGGCCCAGATCCACCCCCAATATTGCCTGAGGATCAATGACTCACCCCATACCTCTCAAAGATACCATCTAAACTCTGGTCAAAAGGGCCAAATGATATAGGGAAAATGCCTGTAGAACCAGTAAAAGTGTTTCTCAAACCTATTGCCCCTTTTCCCAAAGTCCATACATATCCTTTGAAACAGGATCAGGAGCAGGGCCTTCAGGAACAAATACAAACGTTACTTGATAACGGTGCTCTGGTACCCTGTGTTTCTCCATGTAATACGCCCTTGATTCCCGTTAAGAAAGAGACCCCACCCAGCCAACCCCTGTGTACCGGCTGGTACAAGATCTACGGGCAGTTAATGCCGCTACTATTCTGGAAACACCAGTGGTGCCTAATCCTCATACTCTTTTGTCCCAAATACCCCAGGATGCTGCTAGGTTTACAGTTATTGATCTTACCAATGCCTTCTTTAGCATTCCGTTACACCCAGACTGCCAGTTTCTATTTGCATTCACTTATCAGGAACGACAGTTAATATGGAAAGTTATGCCACAAGGGGCCCAAAACAGTCCCAACCAGTTTGCAAAAAAATATGAGCAGGTGTCTTTTGCCATTTCTGCCATTGTTAGCCTCCTTAAGTATCTGGCAGCACTGAACTGTCGGGTTTCGGCTTCGGGACTTCAGTTCTGCCTTGGTCAAGTGATATTCTTGGGTCACTGTCTCCTTCAGGATGTCAGACACCTCGCAGAAGAAAGAAAAATAGCTGTCAGCTCCCTTCCTTTCCCAAAAGATGAAGCTGAACTCCAGCGTTTTCTTGGACTATGCACTTATTTTTGTCAGTGGATACCGGATGCATCCCGCATAATGCAACCCCTTTACAACGCCTTGAAAGACGGCATAATGAACTATAAGGAAAGATGGCAGTGATGAGGATTACCTCCAATATGATTGTTCCCAACTTCTGACTGAAGAAACAGCTACTCCACCAAATGTCAGTGAGAATCCACTCCCAAATCCTGATCTGGTGTTATACACGGATGGTTCAAGATATGCTGACGAGTTTGGTAGATTCCCCACGGGATATGCTGTTACCAGAGGACACTGTAGTGCACGCAGCTGCACTCCCGCCCTCACAAGAAGCAGAACTCCAGGCTCTGTCTACTGCATGTACTTTGGCCAAGAACACATGGGCTAATATATACACGGACTCACGGTATGCATTTGGTATTGCTCACGATTTGGGGGCTCTATGGGCCAATCGAGGGTTTATTACTACTGCTGGAACCCCAGTGAAAAATGCTGAAGCTGTTAAAACCCTCATGGACTCGATCAAATTACCTACTCAGGTGGCTATTATCAAAATTAAGGCACACGGTCCTAGGAACAGTCCACAGACTGTTGGCAACACATTTGAGGATATGCAAGCAAAAGCCGCCGCTCTTTTACCCGTTGAACCAACTATACCAACTATGGTGACCACACGCTCTCAGCGTAAACAGTTACAAGAAGCACTGACCCTACAAGAACCTGATGATCTACAACAGACTGAAGTTTTCTGTCAAAGCCTGAGAGACCGCTTAATGACAATGCAGAGAATGTCTCCAAAGGAAAAGTTAAAGCAATGGAAGACTGATGGGGCACGTATGGATAATGGTCTCTGGAAAAGGACCAACTCGTGTGTCTCCCTAAGCGGATATACTCTGCTATTGCCACATGGGCACATGGGCCTACACATCGAGGAAAGAATCAGGCCCTTGCACTGGTGCAAAAATTCTACTGGGCCCCGGGAATTTCCACGGTTTTGGCAGCGCTCAACCGTTCTTGTAATATCTGTCAGACTTGTAATCCCGGTCAACTTCAACGTGTACCCCCGAAGCATCTTGCTAAGCCTGACTATCCTTTCCAAAGGCTCCAAGTGGAACATATCACATTGCCTAGGTCTGGAAGATATGAATACTGTTTGGTTGTTGTTGACATGTTCTCCAGCTGGCCGGAAGCATTCCCTGTTACCAACATGACTGCAAAAACTACTGCGAAGGAACTGGTGATGGAAGTTATATGCAGATATGGGGTTCTACAAGTTGTGGAAAGTGATCAAGGTCCGGCCTTTTCTTCTCATGTATACCAAGAAGTTCTGCCAATGCTTGGATCCACTATAACACTCCATACTCCGTACCACCCACAATCCAGTGGGGAAGTTGAAAGGCTGAATGGCACACTGAAGGGACAATTGACCAAAATGATGCAGGAGACTACGGCTCCATGGCCAGAGCTCCTACCCATTGTACTATACTATATTCGTACTACCCCTATTGCAAAGCATGGCCTGTCCCCATATGAGATATTGTTTGTTACTAGGCCCCCAGTTGCAAATTTCCAGCCTCAGCAGTTATTAGAAGAAACTGACTGTGTTGTTCAATATGTTATTCTGCTTAGTAAAAATCTTGCTAACACCTATGTTCTAGTTTTCTTTTCTTTTCCAGATTCAGCAGAAACCGACACCTGTCATAACCTGAAGCCTGGTGATTTGGTAGTCGTGAAGAGGCATGTCAGGAAGCACGGACTAGAACCCTTGTATGACGGTCCCTATCAAGTCCTCCTCATCACCCAACAAGCCAATAGCAAATGAAGGGGACATAATGTTTTTTTATTTTTTCGCATTTTTCATATTATTATTGATAGAAGTTAAAAGTTAAAGTTAGAAGATATTCAATGACTCAGAGATTAATACGATAAAGACAATGATCGTAATAAGGACAGTTGGTGGTCAGACACTTTATCTTTTCTCAATCCAGCCAACTGGTTTAAGGGAATTGGGGGCTGGATAGCTGGGATCTTACAAAGCTTGTTACACATTGCTGCCTGTATCCTTGTTATATATGTGACACTAAAACTTGTTCTTTGGTGTATTTCTGTATGTATTAGGAAATTCTGCACTAAGCCAGCTAATGATGATACCAAAGGCATCGTTGCCCCTGCTCTTCTCTGCACCGATCTCAAAAGGCTACTTGATGAAGATGTCGAAGCCAAGCACTTGCCTACCTACAAAAGATCCCCACCACCGTCATCAAAAATTGTTATTCGTGAACTGCAGTATACAGGGGGGACGGGTGCGCCGTGACAGTCATGACTGGTAACACGGCATCAGTCATGTGAAGACCAGTACCCCTCAAGCTGTTAGCTTGGGATAGCACCTCTGATGCTGCATATGTGTTAAAAAAATTTATCTAGGGGGGAATGTGAAGGGTTAATACTAAAATCAGAGTTGAAGTTTCGTTTTATCCATTCTCTGGAGGTTTCGTTTCTCCGTTTTTGTTGTTGTAAGATAAATTTTTGTAATTGGCATGGGCTGTCATGAAACCAGACTGTTCTCATCAGGTACAAAGATAAGGGAGGCGGGGAGTGTAAAACTCTGAAGAATATGCCATTATACTACTTTCTACGCTATTTAGGTACAGACATATATGTAGTTTCCGGTTTTCTTGCAATATTATTGGCTTATAAAGTGAAATGATTTTATTGGTAGATGAGAACTTTGCATAATTAAGCAAAATGTTATAAAAGAAGTGACTAAAATAAAGGGGCTTAGTGATCTGTCTCGATCCTCCCGTACAGAGACCCCCGTCTCCATGTGGTCATTTGAGTTGCTAGCAACACTGGAATAATTTGGAAATCACTGGCTCAACAATGAAGGGTTAATTTAGCCCTCCCTAAATAGCTACCTCAACAGAGCCTGCATCCACCATATTAACCCAGTGCGCAGTGATGGACACATAACAGCCCTGGCCATGCCTACTGGTCCGTGCATCTGTTGTGAGGTGCACTTTTCCACTCACTGACTGTTTTAGTGCATGGACAATGCGGTCTTTCACTTGCCGGTAGAGGGCAGGGATGGCTTTTTGAGAAAAGAAGTGCCGACTGGGTAGGCCATAGCGTGGGACAGCGTAGGCCATGAGGTCGCGGAAAGCTTCCCTTTCAACCAAGTGGTAGGGCATCATCTCTAATGAGATTAGTTTGGCAATGTAGGCGTTCAAACACAGTGTATGCGGAAGAGAGGATGAGTACTTTCTTGTCCTACTCAGAGTGTCTGAAAAGGCAACCTTACAGGCCTTCTTGGGCCAGAGGATAACGCAGGCTCAACACCTCCTGCCTTAGCTGCTATTGTGCTTTTGCCAGAACCAGCCGATGCACCACCACCATCAGTACCAGTGTTAGGGCTGGCGGAACGCACCAAATTATAAAATAATAGTAGGTGCGTTCGCAGCCCGGGGTCCACCGTGCAGAGGTGGTACACTGCTGCTAAGAAATGGCGGAAGAATTGAGCGGTGTGAAACCAGTAACACGTGGGTTACGTCACCCAATGTGAACAGGGCGAACTCTGTTACTGCACAGAGCCACACCACCGCTGAAAGAAGATGTCGGAGCCTGTTAACTCACAGAGCTCGGCCAAAAGAGCGCACAGTGTACGGCCACAGAACTCTACCCCAAGGACACGGGGTTAGAGTCCTTGTAGGCCCACTGAACGCACGGCGTCGCTGCCACGAGCACCGCTATAGACGCTGGCTATGGAGCACATGCACTGAGGCGTGTCGAGTCCCTGGTGAGGCCATATGCCTCACTCAACCTCAGACCTTCCTACGCCTAAGCCTGGGCGCTAGCAGGCTAGGCTGCACAACACATGTGTACCAAGGGTAGGGGTTCCACGGGCATGCTCAGTGGCCCGACATGAGGACTTAGTCCCTGGAGAATCTCGCTGCTGAGCAGCATGCATTGTCATAGCTGTGCCAGAGATGGCAGCAGCAAGCAAACCCACGGCGTTTCCCTGGGCAGAGCGCCAGGACCGACGAATCTGCTGAGCAGGCTCCACTGCAGTCGAAGAAGAATGGGAGACCACTGGGTGCAAGGCTCTGGATTCCTTCTGAGCAGTGGCAGGAACCCGACGCCTAACAACCAGCTGCGCCCTCTGCCCACGTCCGTGGCCTCTTCCACCATACTTCCTCATGTTTGGGAAAATGTACCAAAAATACCAGCAGAGAGATGGTACTGTATGAGGAGCGTCCAGCTGTGTAAGGTGTATTAAACAAATTAAATCAACGTATATATTATGTTAGTCACAGACGCTCTCACAGTATTTATTGGACCGTAATCCAACAAGCAGATATGCGGAACTGTATCAGAAGTGACCAGCTGTATATCATTTTTGTGCAATTAACAATCTCCGTATAGGTATTTACGGAGTGTCACACACACACGCTGACTAGGTATAAAAGTGACTGTAATGCGAACGGCAGATATACAATACTGTTGGAGAATCGGACAGCTCTATACGATGTGTGTATGTAAAATTGTCAAGCTCCATGTATTTGTATACGGACTGACACACGCTGTCTCTGGAAAAACTCCTCGGCTTTTTTTTTCATTCACACACAGGTAGCATCTATTTGTCCGTGCTAGAAGGCGGTACACGGTAGTGTGTGAGGAGCGTACAACGCTGTACGGTGTGTGTATGGAAAATTGTCAAGCTCCGTGTATTTGTATATGGACTGACACACGCTGTCTCTGTCTAGTTTTGACCATTATCAAACAGCAGATATACGAAACTCTTTGAAAAACGGACATGACTCTAAGGTGTAGGTCTGGAAAAACGGAAAAACTCCTCAGCTTTTTTTTCCAGAGTCACACACAGGTAGCTTCTATTTGTCCATGCTAGAAGGCGGTACACGGTAGTGTGTGAGAAGCGTATAACGCTGTACGGTGTGTGTATGGAAAATTGTCAAGCTCCGTGTATTTGTATACGGACTGACACACACTGTCTCTGTCTAGTTTTGACCGTTATCAAACAGCAGATATACGAAACTCTTTGAAAAACGGACATGACTCTAAGGTGTTGGTCTGGAAAAACGGACAAACTCCTCGGCTTTTTCTTCCAGAGTCACACCCAGATAGCTTCTATTTGTCCGTGATACCAGCCGGTACACGGTAGTGTGTGAGGAGCGTACACTGCTAGACGGTGTGTGAAAAAATGAATGCTCAGTAACTCACCAGGACAAAATAATAAAATTTGGAGTGCTTTGAAAAAAGCAGTTTGAACAGCAGTGTGCACACAGCAATGCAGCTAGCAGGTAGCCTTAAAAGGCAGCCTAATCACCACCAGCGCTGCTGCACACAACAAAAATCCTCCCCTTTCACTGCACACTAACTGTACAGTGAAAAGCGCTATCAACAGAAGCAGTTTTTTTTTCTTCTTCCCTGCCTAACGCTCTCCCTGTTCAGAATCAGCAGCAGCACCTCTCCCTATTGTAAGATCGGCAGAAGTAAGATGGCAGTCTGCATTCACAGCCTTTTATACCCACTGTGACGCCACACAAAGCCAGCCAATCACTTCAATGCCCTTCTCTAAGATTTTGCTGGCCGCTGCGCATGTCATTGCGTTGCTCACAGTGTGCGTCCTCCATCATTGGGTGAGAAAAGGCGCTGAAAGTATAATTTGAAATGCGACTTTGGCGCGCTGATCAGCGACCTCATGGCCGACCTCATGCTAGGGTTGGGTTTCGATCGGCGAAACCCGACTTTGGCGAAAGTCGACGATTTTTTAATCTGACCGACCTGTTTCGCTCAACTCTAATCAGCAGGGTTCACTCTCTCTCTTTTTTAGTGTTTAGGCTTTTATAGTCAGTAGTGTCCTCTCTCTTTCTCACCCCTAAAGTGTATGCTGTTATAGTCAGCAGAGTCATTTCTCTCACCTGAAAAGTGTAAGCTCTTAGAGTCAAGAAGGTTCTCTCTCTCTCCTCTCCTCTACATGTATTTTCCAATAATTGCAAACTTTCCAGTATTGAGATTCACACAAATTTATTCACCGTGAAGTTAATTTTTTGTGAAAATTTGGCAAAGTTGACAAATTCAAATTTCAAAAGGTATACTTATTCCTATTTTTTAAATAAAGTGTTGTTTTCTATACTGAATAATATATAGACAAAATTAGTGGGGCTCTGCCCTTTAGGTTCTTCTAAAATGGTTCACCAAGCTCGGATTTATTAGATGAGCATCCAGTCTTATAAGCAAATAAGTATAGGTGCCACAGCAATATCAATCATAACTGATCCTTATGTGGCCACTCTTCTAGCACAGGAGGAGTATTAGTGGTGAAAGGCCTTTTTACAGATTTTATTTCTGAAAGACTACTAAATTGGATGCATTTCCAACTTTAGGCTGGTTTCACATTAGCGCTTTTTAAGCGCACACACGGCCGGGGGTAGCTCTGCCCCCGAGCCGGCTCTCTGCCCGGCGTGCCCGCCCCTTGCTTGTAGCGCCGCCTCCTAGCGCACAGCGGCACCTGCGATCGGCGCACCCTATCTTTAGCATAGGGTGCGCAGATCGTGCGCAGGCCGTGCGCTAGTTGCGCTTTGACCTGCGCTGCGCACTTTTGACGGTGCGCCGTGCGCGCCAAAATCCGAAAAGTTTGATTTTGGCGCGCACGGCGCACTGTCAAAAGTGCGCAGCGCAGGTCAAAGTGCAACTAGCGCACGGCCTGCGCACGATCTGCGCACCCTATGCTAAAGATAGGGTGCGCCGATCGCAGGCGCCGCTGTGCGCTAGGAGGCGGCGCTACAAGCAAGGGGCGGGCACGCCGGGCAGAGAGCCGGCTCGGGGGCGGAGCTACCCCCGGCCGTGCGTGCGCTTAAAAAGCGCTAATGTGAAACCAGCCTTACTCCCAAAGAAAGCCTTTTTAAAAGGTACATGAATATATGAATCATTATAGTCAGTAGGAATAAATTACTGGAAATGTGTCAATTAAGATTCACAGATACCCTCAATGTCCCTTAGTAGTTTGATATACAGGTGCTGGTTATAATACCACAGAGGGTACCAAAGACACTACCACAAAGTCATATCCAATTCATCCTTAACCAGACTGTGCTTTGATCCTTTTCCAAATTTGAAATTTGCTGCCCTCCACTCTACCTCTATGCATCATCAGCTTGGTTGGCTGAAATCAGCTATTTTCTTGAATGACAGAGCATTTCCATCAGTCTAAAGTTAGCTTCAAACATGGTTTAACATCTGACATTCAGATTTTGATTTGCATTTGTTGTCTTGGGGATTTTCACATGCAGTTCTGAGGATAATTTCCATTAAAGACATGTTACTTTCGCTGCAGATGTGCCTGTGGCGTAAAATAAACCCACTTGTGTATATGTAAGAGAATGGAAAATGTTATTGGTCTATCTTTTATCTCTTTCTCATATTTTACTGGTACTGCTACACGTTCTTGTGTATTACCTTTATGTGTGTGTGTCACATAGGTACTGCTACACTATTCTGTGTATTACCTTTAGGGATAAAAGTGTAATGTATATTTATGTTAATGCTATATATTACTACTGTTATACTTGTAGGGAAAGCATAGTACCCCAGTTAGGCAACTAGATGTGGGTGAAGTGCATACTCAGCCTGTAAATAGTTAAAGTAGGAGGAGCTAATGGCCATCAAGCTGAGGAACAGCTGAGATTTGAATCAGTTAGTCGGAAGCACACTGACAGGACAGTCAGCTCTGTAAAGTTAAAGACACAGGCCCAGCCGTCCAGGGCCTGAGTGCCACAGATGACAACACTACTGAACACAGCAGCGGAGATCACAGCTGCACAGTTCACAGCAGCGCAGAACATAGCAGTGCAGATGACTACACTACAGATGGTAGTGGGACAGTTGGCAGCAGTACGGCAGCACAGATCGCTCATTATGAGGCAGCTTGCTACGTGGGCAGATGCCCTTTTTGTCTGGGGTGAAACAGACAGGGGAACTCCCAAAGATGGTGAAGCTGGACAGAGAATGCTGTGATGCAGAATGGAAATGGACGTCCCGGAGATATGCTGATGGAAGACAGTGAGAGCATAGGGAAAATGACAGAATTGTGCACTGTGGGATCTGAGGTAACCACTGTAAAGAAAATGGATGTGCCGTGTACAAAAATGAGTAAAGCTGTTATTGTTAAAGTTGAACGGGACAGTGAGGCTATGTGCCCACATTGCAGAAATGCTGCGGAATTGTCCGCAACATTTCCGCAACTCCCCGCCGGGAATTCGCATACGTTTTCCCACAAAACACAAGCGTTTTGCAAGTGTTTTTAGCTTGCAGAATGCTAGCGCTTTTCCAAGTGATTTGAAGCATTGCTTGGAAAAGTGATTGACAGGTTGGTCACACTTTTCAAGCATAGTGCTTGACAAGTGTGACCAACTTTTTACTATTCATGCTGGCTATGCAGCATGAATAGTAAAAGATAGAATGTCAAAAATAATAAAAAATATGGATATACTCACCTCCTGGCGGCCCCCAATGTCCTCAGGGAGGATCTCGGTTCTCAACAGCACTGCCAGCAAGTTCAGTTCCCAGGCGTGCTTTGCGAGAATGACCTTTGCGATGTCGCAGTCGTGTGACTGCTATGTCATCAGAGGTCATTCTCGCAAAGCACGCCTGGGAATGGAACTTGCCGGCAGCGCCGCTGAGGACTCCGGAGGCTGACAGAGGGTAAGTATATCCCAATTTTTTATTTTAATTCTATTTTTTACAGAAATATGGTACCCAGGGCATTCTCCTCCAGACCCTGGGTACCCTCCGCACATGAAAGCTCACTTTATGCATGGTGGGCATAGCCACATCCGTAAAGTTAGCGCTTTAATGTAATCCTATGGTGGTGGAATCACCGCGATTCTGCAAAATTAATGGACATTCTGAGGATTTTTCCGGTAGCGTTTTTTAAGCATTTCCACAATGGCAAAAACGTGGCGGAAATGCTTAAAGAATGCAACATGGGCACACAGCCTGACTCTGTTTGTTCCACATTGTCTGAGGAGAATGTGCAGCACATTACAGAAAGCCCTGAGAAGAATGGAGCTGCAGGTATGCTGACAGGAAGCTGTCATGTCTATGTGAGGGGAGGCCAGGACACCGTTGCCCTGGAGTCCTCGGCCATGACTAGGGCTCTGGCCAACCCTTACATATACACCTGGAAAGAGCCACTTGTAAGGAGTTAATGTTGCCTCTTTAAATAACATAGCAACCCAGTGTTGGTGTGTAACCCGGGTGAGTGACCAAAATGGATAATTTCTGTGGTTCCTGTGTCCATCCCTTGCTTGTGTTGTGGTGGATAACTGGTCCTTGGTGGCAGTGTCTCTGTGAAGCCGCACCCATAAGAGCACGTATCAGACAGGGGGAAGACCTTTTGCCAATGTGAAGAGAAGGAGACCAATCAGTGAGGTACTGCTCTACATTACTGCATTGGTTAGAGAAGCAGATAAATACAGGGATAGAGAATCTAGGAAACACTGGTGGATGGTGTTCACCTCACTCCTTTCCTTCATGCCTAGTCATGTCCTGGACACATACCTGGATTGCCTCCCTATACAATGCTAAACTGAATCTGGGCAAAATTTCAGCTCTACGGTGTGCAGAAAAATGTATTTAATAGAATATCCAAGGATTAAAATTCAGACATCATATATGAGCAGGGGGTTGGACCAGATGGCCCAGGAGGTCCCTTCCAACTCTACGATTCTATGATTCTATGATTCTATGATTATTTACAAAAATGCATAAGAAGCAATGTAGATCTACGAGTTTCAGATGAGAACCAGCTTTAATTAATCTTAATCTAAATTTAGTACATAAAGATATGTTTAACATTAAAAAATGATTATAAACTGAAAAAAGTTAAATACCATATGGTAGTTTATAATAGTTAGCCAATTTCCCTCAGAAGTATTGTTGGCACTGGCAAAAATGAACCCATTGCAAAAATAATATGGGTAACCTATGCTAGTGCAGGTTTGTGCCATCATATGTTGTACGAGAGATGAAGGGAAGCTACAGTATGTCATATCACACATCCTGTAGGAAACATGAGCAGCTTGAGATTTATTTTCATGGGTATGTTAATAGTTCCATGATCAATAAGCTTCACATATATTTTAACATTAATGTTGTTATCGACAGAGATGACTTTTAATATGTAATGATGCCAAATTATAATAAATATATTATATTTTATTAGCAGAATCGATTACTTGAAACAATTCTATTAAATAATATAGAGGTAAAAATAAAAAGTAGCTAGAGTATCCTGACACTGCTTACAAATATATAACACATTACTTTTAATAAATCGTCACTGTGTTAACTGATCCCTAAAACAGATAATTAGTAAGTGACGATGCAAATGACAGTCTGTGCCAGCTTTTATTGGAACATGCTACATGTGTCCTTGGTCTAAAACAATTAAACATAATCAGCAATCAATTATTTTACATTTCTATCACTAATTTGTCAAACATATTGGAAACCAAGGTTTGTTCACACAGTACAATTTTGGTGCAAAGCCAGCTGTGGCCCTAAACGAAGGAAAAGTATAAAGTCTCATTCACATAGCAGAACTTGCCAAAGTTTTGCATTCCATTTTCCTTTTGTCATTTTTAACCCCTTCACCTCCGGGCCATTATTCATTTTTGCATTCCTGTTTTTCGCTTCCCTTCTTCCCAGAGCCATAATTTTTATTTATTTTTCCATCATCATGGCCATATGAGAGCTTATTTTTTGCAGGATGGGTTGTACATTTGAACGACACCATTGGTTTTACCGTATAGTGTACTAGAAAATGGGAAAAAGAATTCCAAGTGCAGTGAAATTACAAAAAAGTGCAATTCCACAGTTGTTTTGGGGATTTTTTTTTTACCATGTTCACCAAAAGCCAACATGATTCTCCCGGTCATTATAAGTTTATAGATAACAAACATGTTTAGGTGAAAAATAATCCAAAGTTTGTTAAAAAAACAAAAAAATTGCATCATTTTCCGAGATCAGTAGGATCTCCATTTTTTCAGAATCTGTTGCTGGGTGAAGGCTTAGTTTTCGCTTGCCAAGCTGACCTTTTTTTGTGCTAAGTTGTTTACTGATCAGATTATTTTTTACATATACTGCTCAAAAAAATAAAGGGAACACTTAAGCAACAAAATGTAACTCCAAGTCAGTCACACTTCTGTGAAATCAACACTGATTGTGATTCAATTTCTCCTACTGTTGTGCCAATGGAATAAAGAACAGGTAGAAATGAAAGGAAGGTCACTAACATCCATGTGTCTGCTCAGTTACACATAGCAACACACAAGCGATTCGGACGACGATACGACCTGGTAAGGATCGCTGGTGCGTCACTACATGATCGCTAGTAAGCTGTCAAGCAGGCAGATCTCCTCAAAGACGCAGCAATGATCCAGCGATCCATATAACGACCTCGGCGGTCATTGGAACCTTGTCACACAGCAGCTATTCTGATGACTCAGACCTCGATAAGCATGAGTTCTGCGTTGCCATCGAGGTCGCTCGTTGTTGTTATGGTGTCAAACGCAGCAATGCATGCTGGCCAGTGGGACACCAACGATCAAAAAATGGCCTGGACATTTGAGCACGATCAGCGAGATCGCAGCGGGGGGGCCGGTCGCCGCTATGTGTCACACGTAACGAGATCGCTGGCGAGGTCGCTGTTGCGTCACAAAATCCATGACATTTCAGCGATCTCGCTAACAATCTCTCATAGTGTGAAGTACCCCTAAGAGTGTCTAGTGCTCCCTTTATTTTTTTGAGCAGTATATATTGATAGATCGGGCGATTTTGAAGGTGGCGATACAAATATGTGAATTTTTTATTGTATTGAATGTGGTGATTTAAACTTTTTTATTTTTAAATACTTGCTTCAATAGTTTCCATGGGTGACTAGAAGCTGCGGTCATCTATTCAATCACGTGTGCTACACAGAGCAGGGCTGAAGCCATGCCGTGTGTAGCAGAAATGCTCACTTGCTATGTGGCACTCATAGCTATCCATCCATGACAACCACAGGGGTCTCCTGCAGACCCCAGGTTGTCATGCCAACCCATCAGTGACTCGCGGTCATGTGACAAGGGCACCTATGGGCAGGATTAGTGACCCACTTCCGGCACGATCATGTTAAATGCCGCTGTCAGAGATTGACAGCGGAATTTAACAGGTTATCAGCCGTATGTGGATCTCGATTCCACATGCGGCTGCTAGGGGCACATGTTCGCTGTGGAAATTAGCTGCCATTTGCAGGAAAAGATGTGGGGGTGAGAGCCGGAGCCACACGTCAAGTAGGGAGACCCAACATGCGTTGTACATGTACGGCACATGTCATGAAGGGGTTAAAATGTATAAGATGAAAATATTTTTTTGACTAAAGTACAAAGGAAATATATACTCTTTAGCCCTGTCACCACCTTGAATTTCTCCATTTTTGAGTTTCCATTTTTTTCTCCATAACTTTTTTATTTTTCCGTCAATATGGCCATGTGAGGGTTTGTTTTATGCAGGATGATTTGTACTTTTGAATATGGTTTTGCATATTGTGTACAAGAAAACGGGAAAAAAAATCAAAGTACGGTGAAATTGCAAAAAAAGTGCAATTCCACAATAGTTTTTTCCCATGTTCAGCCCTGCTCTGTGCAGCAGAAATGTTCACTTGCTATGAGCATCAACCGCTGGGCTCATGTGACACGGGTGACAATGGGCGAGATTAGTGACATGCTTCCAGTGCAATCGTGTTAAATGCTGCTGTCAGAGATTGAAAGCCAGCAGCAAACAGTGGGAGGGAACTTTAGACTCACTTATATGTCTATGGTTGGAAAGGGGTTAACTTTAGGCCTTTTGGAAATCATTTCATCTTAAACTTACAATAGCAGTAATTTTGACCAGTGGTGCCCAAACTTTTACATGCCACACCCACCTATGTGTCAAGTCCCGCCCATCTGTGCCCACTTGTCAGTTTCCAAGTTTCCAGAGCCCAAAAGTGAGGGAGACACTGATGTGACATCACAGGAAGCAGGAGATTCTCAGCCAGAGATCATGTGACAAGGAGGTCTTAGGTCACAGCTCAGGTCACAGCTCAGGTCAAAGAAGGATTTGTCACAGCAAGGTATTTAGTGAAGATTTATTGAAGAGCTTATCTATGGCATTTAGTTCACAGGAAAGAGACAAGTAAAGTTGTGACAAACTCCTTAATGTGAAAGGCACTGAGCTGCAGTGCAAGGCACACCATATGTATGGCTCTGTGCATAGGTAAACAAAAGGTAACACCTTTCACCTTGGCGTGTTCATTCAGCTGATCTAAGGGCAAGTAGCAAGACAAACAACACCTGTTAAATATCGATGGCCTATCCTTAAAAAATACAATTTTAAAGTTCTTGAAACTTCATTAACCTTACAGTGTCCTACGGAATAATTTAAAGTATTCTCCATATACTAAAATGTCAGTTAAAAGCATCCACAATTTGCAAGCTATATTTTCCTACAGCCTCAATGAATGGGTTAACATTGCTGCAATGAAATATGACTGACATGAATATGACCTTTTTAACAACATGCTGAATAAGGCAGAAGGGTATTAATTTTTCCTATTAACAGGATTTACAAGAAGCTACTTCTTTCACCCCTTATTAAATCATCCAAGCTGCACATGTCCATATTTGTTTATATGCAAAACAGCAACCCTAACACACTTTACCTAATTAATGCGTCCGCTCAGATGTTTGCATGCACGTAAAACTTAATTAACTATTTTGCAACCAGTGAAATTTGTGAAAGGGAAAATCTTTTACAATTAATAATTAATTCAAACATTTTTTTCCTTTACTCTTTTCTACGTCAACCTACAATAGCTCTGGCTTATATAGGAAAGGTATGTTAGTATGACCTCGCTGTGCACCAAAATCTATGTTCACTTGCATATTGTGGAAAAACATATCTTACTTTGTGTTTCATGCAAATTAAGCGTTTAGATGATATAATGCCCTAATTTGAACTTTTACTTTGCTGAACCCCTTGGTTGCTGAAATTCGTAGATTTATATCTCATCAGAAATGCAAAGGACACCAGTATCATCTTAGAAATGGTTGGTTGCTGAGTGTGCTCGTTATCCAAATCAATTAGTATTTTTTTAGGATGTGATCACCATGATGCCTATTCATAGAAAGTGTTTTCAGGTGTCCTGTAATTTGGAACTTTTAGACCAGTGGTCCCCAATCTATGGCTCATGAGTCCATTATATGTAGCTCGCAGCTACCAGGTCTAGTAACCAGCTATAAAGAGCAAGTCTCCTGATGGTGACTTGTTAGTAGACTCACACAGAAGAGCAGATACCTTGGGATTATATAGATAAATAACACATAGAAAAATAAACCACTTGCCTTCCCTCTGCTCCCTTGCATACTGTTGTGATGGCAACAGCTGATTTCAGCTTGTAAGCAGCACACGGCAGTAACGTCAGTAGCTGAAGGTCATAGAGGAATTAAGGAGTAATGTCCTTCTATGCCTTGGAGGTGTTGTGCTTCCCTAACAGTAGCATCTTGTCTGAGTGGGTTTTCTGTGCCAGCTGGGGGGTCATAATAGACAGACGCTTTTGCCTGTCAACAGAAGGTGCTGAAAGGCTCATTCTGATAAAAATGAACAAAGCCTGGATTAGATCTGACTTTTCCACACCAGCAGATGACAGAAGCACATAAAGTGTTTTTAATGTTCAATATTTGAATGAGGCCCTCCTGTTGTTGCCTTCTAGGGTCTATGGGTGACTGGATGAACCTCCCTGGATTTGCAAAGCATTTATGAATGTAGAAGTATCACATTTAGGGTGATAAGCTGTGTTGCCTTTACACCAAACATATTGCTTGGCATTGTTGCCAAAAAATTTGATTTTGGTTTCATCTGACCAAAGCACCTTCCACATGTTTGGTTTGTTTCCCAGGTGGCTTGTTGCAAACTTTAAACAACACTTTTTATGGATATCTTTTAGAAATGGCTTTTTTCTTGCCACTCTTCCATAAAGGCCAGATTTGTGCAGTGTTTGACTGATTGTTGTCCTATGGACAGACTGTCCCACCTCAGTTGTAGATCTCTGCAGTTCATCCAGAGTGATCATGGGCCTCTTGGCTGCATCTCTGATCAGTCTTCGACTTGTTTGAGATGAAAGATTAGAGGGTCTGCCCGGGTCTTAGTAGATTTGCAGTGGTATGATACTCCTTCCATTTCAATATGATCGCTTGCACAGTTCTCCTTGGGATGTTTAAAGTTTTGGAAATCATTTTGTATCCAAATCTGGCTTTAAACTTCTCCACAACAGTATCACGGAACTGCCTGTTGTGTTCCTTGGTCTTCATGAACGCTCTCTGTGCATCAAACAGAACCCTGAAACTATCACAGAGCAGGTGCATTTATACGAAGACTTGATTACACTTAGGTGGATTATATTTATCATCATTAGTCATTTAGGACAACATTGGCTCTTTCAGAGATCCACAATGAACTTCTGGAGTGATTTTGCTGCACTGAAAGTAAATTTCCACAAAAATTTAAAATAACCAATACATTTTGTTCAACTTCACAATTGTGTCCCACTTGTTGTTGATTCTTCACCAAAAATTTACATTTGGTATCTTTATGTTTGAAGCATGATATGTGGGAAAAGGTTGAAAAGTTCCAGGGGGCCGAATATGTTCGCAAGGCACTGTATATTCACTTTCAAAAGTACTGTCCTCCCTTCTTTTAGCATATTATTCTTGATTATTGATTTGGGTTATTATCCATATCGAAAGGTTTTGGCTGTATTTAATTTTTAGACTAAGATTTTTATAATATAATATATTTTTTAATATTAATTCCAATTGGTTTAAATTGGTTGGTATCTCTTACGTCCTCTGTTTTGGTTTCTCGCATAGCCTTCATGAGTCTAAGAGTACCACTACATGACAATTTGAACAGAATGTGTATGAGGCCCTCCTTTATGTCTAATACAAGGTGTAGCTAAGTCCCTAATTTTTGGCACTTCTTACTGCCTTCATAATTTACACTGAAATATTCAATTGAATCAAATTTATTTTTGGTGCACTAAAATTAGAATTTTTTTTAAAGATTTTTAAATTTTGCCTTGTACGCAAGTTATATACAGGAAAAAATGTTTCTTAACTTGTTTTTCCTGTAAACGCCAATTTCTTATCAGTTGCGAATATTTTATTGTCATTCCTTAAAGTGGAGTAAAATTTGGCACCATTGTTCTCAGCAACGATATGGGAGTCAGATACTGTTCTCCCTCCATTTCAGCACTTATGCCATTCATTTCCATCTGGGGAAAAAATGCTCGGATTTCCAATTGACTCCCATTATACTCGTTACTCGAAATGAGCATCCAAGCATTAGGAATTATTTGGTTCAAGTAACGAGTATATGAGCATTCTAGTGCTAGCTCTTCTCTAGTCATGGCATATCATCACATCATCATATCAGCATGGACTATGCATTTGTCATTAACTCTAATTTAGACTGCTTCTATGTTACCTTCAGATAATTTCAGGCTATTATATACTGTATGACCTCTTCTGAAGTCTCTGCAATGTGACATGAATGCTGTCGTGCAAGGGTTTTAGCCTCTCCTGTGCCTTTTCTTGTACAATAAATCTTACTCTTTATAAACATTAGTGAATAAATAATAAATATGTGACACAATTGAGAATGCTCATGATATGATACCTTATGATTTGTAAGAGAAGTATGATGTAAAATATAGTTAGTCTAAAGCCACACAACTGCAATGTCAGGCAAGGCGCACCATCACAATATTTGTGCAACTATCTTAACCCCTTAGCGACCGCTGATACGCCTTTTAACAGCGGTAATTAAGGGTACTAAAACCACAGCGCCGCTAATTCACGGCGCTGTGGAGAAAGTGAATAGCGCCAGCCAGTGTCGGATTTTCTCCGGGGTCTCGGCTGCCAGGGGTAGCCGAGACCCCAGAGAACATGAATCGGTCGGTTTTTACCGACCCTACTTTGGCGATCGCGGTTATTAACCCTATAACGGCGACCGCAAAAAAAATAAAGGCCGCAATTGTGCATTAAATTTCTCTTTTCTCTGATATGATCGCACATCAGAGGAGAGAGAAAGAGGGTCCCCGATCCCCCCCTGGTACCTCTCCGTGGTCCTCTGTCCCCTCCTGGTGGTCCTGCATCCCGCCAACATCCTCCGGTGGGCGCCGCCATCTTTTATCCGGGGAAAATGGCGGGCGCATGCGCAGTGCACCTGCTGGCAACTTGCCGGCTCCGGCTGGCAGATTCCATCCATTCATTTTGATCACGATGCTAAACTATCATCGTGATCAAAATAAACAAAATAGTACATAATCCCCCAGTTAATCACCCCCTTAGTTAGGCCAACATGACGAAATAAAGAAAATAATTTTTTTTCAGTTTTCCATTAGGGTTAGGGCTAGGGCTAGGGTTAGGGTTGGGCTAGGGTTAGGGCTAGGGTTAGGGTTGGGATAGGGTTAGGGTTAGGGCTAGGGTTGGGCTAGGGTTAGAGTTAGGGTTGGACTAGGATTAGGGCTAAGGCTAGGGTTAGGGCTAGGGCTAGGGTTAGGGCTCGGGTTAGAGCTAGGGTTAGAATTAGGGTTAGGGTGAACTAGGATTAGGGTTAGAATTAGGATTAGGGATTAGGGTTGGGATTAAGGTTAGGGTTGGGATTAGGGTTAGGGGTGTGTTGGGGTTAGGGTTGGAGCAAGAATTGAGGGGTTTCCACTATTTACCTACTTTGGGGGTCTAAAAATTGGGTCTAAGGCTGGTTTCACACTTGCGTTTTTTTTCGCGGTATTTTAGCGCTAAATAGCGCATGCGTTTTTTTTCCTATACTTTGCATGAGATGCGCTTATGTGCGCATACACATGCGTTTGTACGCGTTTTTCAGCGCATGCATTTTTTTGCGGTATGCGCTCGGGCGCACAAAATGCATCCTGTTGCATTTTTTGGTGCGTCCGACTTGCCTCAAAAAAAGCATGCGCACGCAATGCGTTTTTTTACAGAAAGACACCCATTATAGTCTATGGGTGCACATATGTGCGCATTGGCATGCTTATGTATGCGTTTTTTTGCACATGCGTTTTTTTTTGTTAACCATGGAATTTAGGGGTGTGGGTTAGAGTTAGGGTTAGTTAAGGGGGTTTAGGGTTAGGGTTAGGGTCAGGGTCAGGGTTAGGGTTAGGTTTAGGGTCAGGGTTAGGGTTAGTTAGGGTTTAGTGTTTGGGTTAGGGTTAAGTATGGTTTGGTTAAGGGTTAGGGTCAGGGTTAGGGTTAGGGTTAGGGTCAGGGTTAGGGTTAGGGTCAGGGTTAGGGTTAGGGTTAGGGTCAGGGTTAGGGTCAGGGTTAGGGTTAGGGTTAGGTTTAGGGTTAGTTAGGGTTTAGGGTTTGGGTTAGGGTTAAGTATGGTTTGGTTAAGGGTTAGGGTCAGGGTTAGGGTTAGGGTTAGGGTCAGGGTTAGGGTTAGGGTTAGGTTTAGGGTTAGTTAGGGTTTAGGGTTTGGGTTAGGGTTAAGTATGGTTTGGTTAAGGGTTAGGGTCAGGGTTAGGGTTAGGGTTAGGGTCAGGGTTAGGGTTAGGGTTAGGGTTAGGGATAGGGTCAGGGTTAGGGTTAGGGTTAGGGATAGGGTCAGGGTTAGGGTCAGGGTTAGGGTTAGGGTTAGGGTTAGTTAGGGTTTAGGGTTTGGGTTAGGGTTAAGTATGGTTTGGTTAAGGGTTAGGGTCAGGGTTAGGGTTAGGGTTAGGGTTAGGGTTAGGGTCAGGGTTAGGGTTAAGGTTAGGGTCAGGGTTTGGGTTAGTAAAGTCATGGTTTGGGTTAGTGTGAGGGGCCACCTAATATTTGGAAAAACCGCAAACGCGGTAAAAACGCACTAAAAACGCATACAAACGCATAAAAATGCTGCGTTTTTTTCATGCATGCTCATAAAAATGCTTGAAAAAAACGCAGCAGTTGCATGCTTTTGTATGCGTTTTTTCAATGCGTTTTTTTGCGGGAAAAACGCGCTGCAAAAAAAAGCAAGTGTGAAACCAGCCTAAAAAATCACTTTTGTGGAAATAAAAAATACTTTAATTTTCACGACTCTGCGTTTATAATCTTCTGTGAAGCGCTTGGGGGTTCAAAGTGCTCACCACACATCTAGATAAGTTCCTTAGGGGCTCTAATTTCCAAAATGGGGTCACTTGTGGGGGGTTTCCACTGTTTAGGCCCATCAGGGGCTCTGCAAACGCAACATGACTCCCGCAAACCATTCCATCAAAGTCTGCATTCCAAAATGGCACTCCTTCCCTTCCGAGCTCTCCCATGCGCCAAAACAGTGGTTCCCCCCACATATGGGGTATCGGCATACTCAGGACAAGTCGCGCAACAACTGTGGGGGTATTATTTCTCCTGTTACCCTTGTAAAAATAAAAAATTGGGGGCAAAAAGATCATTTTTGTGGAAAAAAAATGGATTTTTTATTTTCACGGCTCTACGTTATAAACTTCTGTGAAGCACTTGAAGGTTCAAAGTGCTCACCACGCACCTAGATAAGTTCCTTAATGGGTCTAGTTTCCAAAATGGGGTCACTTGTTGGAGGTTTCCACTGTTTAGGCCCATCAGGGGCTCTGCAAATGCAACATAATGTCCGCAGACCATTCCATCAAAGTCTGCATTCCAAAATGGCACTCCTTCCCTTCCAAGCTCTCCCATGCACCCAAACAGTGGTTCCCCCCACATAAGGGGTATCAGTGTACTCAGGACAAATCGCATAATAACTGTGGGGGCATGATTTCTCCTGTTACCCTTGTAAAAGTAAAAATTTGGGGGCAAAAAGATCATTTTTGTGGAAAAAAATGGATTTCTTATTTTCACGGCTCTACATTATAAACTTCTGTGAAGCACTTGAAGGTTCAAAGTGCTCACCACACATCTAGATAAGTTCCTTAATGGGTCTAGTTTCCAAAATGGGGTCACTTGTTGGAGGTTTCCACTGTTTAGGCACATTAAGGGCTTTTCGAACACAACATGGCATCCAATCTCAATTCCAGCCATTTCTGCGTTGAAAAAGTCAAACGGTGCTCCATCCCTTGCGAGCTCTGCCGTGTGCTGAAAAAGTGGTTTACCCCCACATATGGGGTATCGGCATATTCAGGAAAATTGTGCAACAAATTTTGTGGTTGATTTTCTCTTTTAACACTTGTGAAAATAAAAAAAAATGGTTCTGAAGTAAATTTTTTGCAAAAAAAAGTTAAATGTTAATTTTTTTCTTCCACATTGCTTTAGTTCCTGTGAAGCACTTAAAGGGTTAATAAACTTCTTGAATGTGGTTTTGAGCACCTTGAGGGGTCTAGTTTTTAGAATGGTGCCACTTTTGGGTATTTTCTGTCATGTACACCCCTCAAAATGACTTTAAATATGATGTGGTCCCTAAAAAAAATGGTTTTGTAAATTTTGAGGGTTATGTAAATAGACATGTGGGAAATGTTATTTATTAAGACATTTTTGTGACACATCTCTCTGATTTAAGGGCATAAAAATTTAAAGTTTTAAAATTGCAAAATTTTCAAATTTTCGCCATATTTCCGTTTTTTTTCATAAATAAACACAAGACTTATCGAAGAAATTTTACCACTAACATGAACTACATTATGTCACGAAAAAACATTCTCAGAATCAGCGGGATCCATTGAAGCATTCCAGAGTTATAACCTCATAAATGGACAGTGGTCAGAATTGTAAAAATTGGCCTGGTCATTAAGCTGCAAACTGGCTCTGTCGCTAAGGGGTTAATCATGCAATATAAACCAGAGACCCAATGGAGATTAATGGAAAAATTTACAAAATTTTATTAGCACCATATAACACTGACATAGACAAACGAAGAGTTAAAAAGATGTGTTATGACAAAGACACCAAAAACATGTAGCACCACATGAAAAATATGAGTGACTCGTATCACAGTACAGTAACAGCAAGTGCTAAATCATGTGGGAGAACGCTTCCAAATATCATATAATGCTTACTATACATCACATTTCTACAGAGTGCTCATATATGTAACCTGTAGACATTGGCAATAACCACCCCGATAAAAGCCTAGTGCTGCAATATGAGAATTAACAATTGTTTCATGCAGACTAATTATTACAGGCCTGCCCTGGCAGTGGAGTCTCTGGCTAATGTGTCTGCCAAACCCATATGCAGCCTAACCGATGTGCCAAAATAGTAACCCATGCAGAAGGAGCAAGGAGGAAGATTGAAATCTCACCAAGAGGCTGTGGTGCCACACTGCACTCCCCCCACGTGACCCGGACGTGTCCGACCCACTACACAAGCAGGGCTCCGTGCGGGCCCTGGCCGTGATTCAGAGGAACTGTGCCGGACAATGGAGGAGCAGCAGCAAGTGGCTCATGCACGCATGCGCACCTCAGTATACACAGTAATAACAACATAATATCAAACAGTTTAACCACAATATGAGAATAACATCCATAGCATAAATTCCAGACTAGGACATGGCCATGATCACTGTAGATGTATCATTTCCATAATTCGTAGTAATTTTCATTATACTGTCGTTTCAGCAGTCACGCCATTGTTTCAGATATTATCATAGATGGAGCATATATGTGGTTTTTAACCCAAGGTCCCGAAATAGATGTTTCAAACAGAAGTAACACTAAATGAACAAAATATACCATAATTAAAAATTGTATATACAACATATACACACACAGAGCTAAAAAAATGCACTAATGGAGGGAAACATTACAGATCAATTGGAAAATGCTTATCCCGTTATAATAAGGGGGCAAAATTTAAAACTCCTTTTAAACCAGCTGGTTTCATCGTCCCCAAAGTAACAATCCACTTTAACTCTTGTTGTGCCAAGAGTTTTTTAACGTTCCCCCCTCTAATTCCCATAAGCATCACATCAATGCCTTTCACCCTAAATTCAGTGGGGTCACAGTTATGGACCATCCTGAAATGTTTCGGGATGGTCTTAAGGCTGGTTGGGTCCTTTATCGTGCTGGCTGCACCAAGGTCTCGCACGTGTTCCCTGACGCACACTCTAAGTTCACGTGATGTCAGGCTAATATAGACAAGGGGGCAAACTGCATGTAGCATAGTATATTACTTTGCTAGTTCCACAAGAAATGTACTCCCTAATCTCAAAGCTTTTCGTACCATCAGTTGACTCAAAGGACCCACTGCGAGAGACATTGGCGCACGCCGCACAGTGCCCGCAGCTAAAACAGCCTTTAACTGTTTTTGTATAACCGAAAGGGTTTTTCATGGGGTCTACGTAATGTCTCTTGACAAGCATGTCTCTGAGATTTTTGGATCTCCGAGGGGTCATGAGAGGTCGGTCCGTTAGAAATGGTCCCAGGGAGGGCTCGGTCATAAGTACTGACCAGTGTTTAGTTAGAATTTCTCTCATACTATCCCACTCGTGATTAAAAACCGATATAAACCGTATATTGTTCTCATCATTCTTATTGTTAATTTTCTGATACAGTAATTTATCATGAGAGGTAGCTTTGGCCCTGTTATATCCTTTTTTAATACTTCTCCCACTAAAGCCGCGTTGTCTAAAATGTTCTCTAAGGTCACGAGCCTGAAACTCAATTTTTTTATTTGTCGAGCATATCCGCAGCATCCTTAAGAACTGTCCGACCGGGACGGCCCCGACTGTGGTACGGCTATGTGCTGACTCTGCATGCAAAAGCACATTTTATTGATGTAGCTTTAAGAAAAACATCAGTCTGGATGGACCAGGAACCATCCACTTCCTGGCTAATGTCCAAAAAATCAATCCTTGCAAAGTCATATCTGTATGTGAGTTTGATATTGAAACAGTTGCTATTTAACATAGCCATGAAATCCTCCAACTGCTGCACTGTCCCATGCCAAAATAATAAAACATCATCAATATAGCGTAACCAGCACAGCACATGGTCTGCGGCCCCCGCACCTGCATCACCAAAAGCCAACCTCTCCCAGAAACCTAGAAAAAGGTTGGTGCACGCAGGCGCGCAGGCCGCACCCATGGCTGCGCCACGCTTCTGCTGATAAAATAAATCCTTAAGCGTAAAAAAATGATGCATAAGGGTGAAGTGCAGCAGTTCGAGGATGAACTCACAGAGGGGGCCGTCCAGGTCGGAGGCCTCAAGGAAAAAGCGAACTGCCCGCAATCCATCATCATGATTAATACAGGTGTATAATGTTTCCACATCTGCTGTTACTAAGATGGTATCAGTGTCAACAAAGATGCCGTCCACCCTCGTAAGGACGTTTGCTGTGTCTTTGACATATGATGGTAATGTCTCGACTAATGTCTTTAAGTAAAAATCAACAAATTTACAAATTGGGTCAAAAAGACCCCTAATTCCTGACACAATCGGACGTCCCGGAGGGTTGACGATGTCCTTGTGCACCTTAGGCAGTAGATAAAAGGTTGGCACCTTAGGGAACATGACGGTTAAACTGTCCAAGACCTTTTTATTAATAATGCCTTGATCAAAAGCTTTTAAAAGGATCTTCTGGAGTTGTGCTGAGAAAGAGGCCATCGGATTATAACTCAATTTCTCGTATACCTGATTGTCCCGTAACTGTCGGAACGCTTCACGTTCATATTTAATGATGGGCCATATAACAATGTTCCCCCTTTATCAGCAGGTTTGTATATAACATCATCCCAAGACTGCAATTGATGAATATCTTCCCTTTCTTTGGAAGTTAAATTGTCAAAGTGACAATGTGTGGTTAGTTTTTTGAAATCTTCAGACACAAGTCTTGTAAAAATATCCACTGCAGGACAGATTGATAAAGGGGGAAACTTTGTTGACTTAGGAATTATGGATTGTGGAAACCCACCTGAATTAGACGGGATATATTCATCGAGCAAGTCTTGTAACGTTCGAATGGCCTCTCTCTCAGCAGGGCTCCAAGAATCCAAATTGGATCCATTTTTGCTGTGCAATTTCTTCAAAACTAGTTTACGTGAAAAGAAATGAAGATCCTTTAATGCTAAAAAGTAATTCAAGCCATTAGTGGGAGCAAAAGTAAGACCTTTGCTTAATACCTCTGTTTGTACAGAGGTCAACACATGATCAGATAAATTAATCACCTGCAGCCCTCCCTGGAATTTTCCCTCCACCTGTTTACCAGTGGTTGCTTTTTTCGCATTCTGTCTTGTATTCGTTTTTTCCCACTGGTTGAAGCATGCTCATTTTCCATCTCTGTCCTATACTTCCTTGGATTCTGTTGTTCATCTGTAGACATCGTTGATCTTACAGATGAAGATCGAGATCGGGATCGAGACTCATTTCTATAGAAGTATCTAGATCTTTCATTAGGATTTCTCCACCTATACATTTTATTTAGTTGCTTATCATTAAGGTCGCGCTGAAATTTCTTGACTTTAGTTACTTGAATTTCGTCATCCCATTTCTGGGCTTCCTCCTCAATTTCTGAGTTGAATTTTTTTAAAGCCTCGCTTGACATATCCTTTTTGATACTTTCTTATAAAGTCTCCATCTCGGCCTCTATAATTTTTAATGAATCAGAGTTCATATCTTTTAAAATCTCCATAAATCCAGCGGAACATGCATTAGCATGTCCTTCCAATTTCTTACGGATTTCTGGGTTCTCTACAGGAAAAGAGGGAAAGACCTGTACCCTCAACCCTCGCGGAATAAGCTTTCTTTGCAAATATTTATCTAAAAAGGCATAATTCCTCCATATCTTAGTCCTTTTTCTTAGTAAATCCTTGAATTTACTAGTGGTTTCCAGTAGACCCTTATTACCCTCCATATTGGCACCACTGGTGTCTTTAAACACATCGTCTATTTTAGAGCGCCAAGCTCCGTCGCAAGCCCTGAAATCCATAAAAAAAAGCTGCTGGAATTTGCTGTGAGAAACACAGAAATAAGCATTAATACATAAATATCCAGACTCATTTTTAAATTCCGTGTAGCAGTGAAAAATATCACCTAGTAACTACATATACCTCCTTATCCAAATCCAACATAAACCAGAGACCCACTGGAGATTAATAAAAAAATTTACAAAATTTTATTAGCACCATATAACATAGTCCAGTCAAAATACGAAAAAAAATCCTTTACCCTGAACAAATTCCAAGAAAGCGTTTTATTGTTTTTTTTGGTAGGATTACATGTAGGGAAAAACATACTAAAAGTTTACCAAGATAGGGTTACCACAAAGGGTCCAAATGTGACGTCAAAGAATATGGCCGCCAAAGCTGTAAAATGTTAAATGCGACTCGCCTTTCAGTGTCTATCATATTTCTTTTACAATTACTACTATTATTATATTTATTATTTAACGATTTATTTATCTTCTTTTACAGAGCTGAGAATGATGGGAAGTCAAGAAACTTGCCTCTTATGCAGCCATGAAGTAGAAGATGACGGAGAAAGAGTGGTGATTGGTACGAAAGGAGCTGAAGGGATCAATAAAGCCAGTATTGAGAGGGGCGTTAGCACTGTGGTAGCTGCTGGAGCAGTGGTGCACAAGAGATGTCATATGAACTACATAAACAAGAAGCAAATAGACTTGCATAAGAAAGCTACTTTCGTTCATCGTTCACCTGCCAATAGAGGTACACGGGTGTCTACTGGATCCTATGATAGCACGACGCAGTGTTTGTTCTGTGGACATGAAGTGGTGAAGACAAGATCTAGTAGTGATTTCGATGACTATAGATTTGTCAAAATGGATGGATTTGTAAGTTCCATCTTGTCACATTGCAAACACTGTAATGATGACTGGGCAATCACCATTCAAGGGAGAATCGCGTACTTTGGGAAGGACTTACATGCTGCAGACTGTCTATATCATCGTTCATGTGACATTAACTTTCGGAAAAATTATGGAATTCCTATGCGTCATGGTGGTGGATCTACTACAAAGAAACCGCGGAAGGTAGGGAGGCCGATGAACATGGACCAAGAGCAAGCGTTCTTGAGAATGTGTGTATTTCTCGAGGACAACGATGAAGAGCAACTGACTGTCACAGATCTTGCAAAGAAAATGACGGAGCATCTTGTAGAAGGAGACAGTGCTGCCTATAGTAATAAATGGCTGAGGTATAGGCTGGAGGAGAGGTATGGCGATTCGCTATTCATAGAGTGTGAAGGGTTGCCTAACATTGTAACGTTCCGTGAAAAGACCAGAATAATCCTGAGGGACTATTTCCGTAGTCAGGAAACGGATGAAGAAGCCCAGAAGAGAGCCATCATAGAGACTGTGGCCAAACTAATCAAGAGCGATATCAAGTCTAAGATCCCATCTTCAACCGATGAATATCCGAAGACTTCTTCGCTTGAATGTCAGTCTGCCTTAGATTATCTCCCCTGAGTTTGCTTTGCTTGCTTCAAACCCTCTTCGTTGGAAAGGACATTCACAGGAAGGTCGCAAGCATTGGACAATCAGTTGTTCAGGCTGTACGTCCCAGGGCTGTATTAGCTCCATTGCAGCTTGGGTTAGCAGTTCAGCTCCATCATCATTTCAGGTCTCGATTTCTTGTAGATAGTCTCTCAGCCATGGGATATTGTTCATCATATTCGGAAGTTCAGCGATTCGAGGAAAACACTGCCGCTTCTGTTGGCCAGGATGTACTCAGTGGTACCATAGACAGACTGGATACGGCACTGCTGTTCGCTGCGGACAACGTCGATCATAATATCATAACATTAGATGGGAAGGGGACTTTCCACGGCATGGGGATGGTAGCTACAGTGACTCCAGGAAAGAAGGTCAGTTGCACTGTTCTCAGACGGAAGACTGCGGACTTGGAGATAGTTGAACAAAGCAGAGTTGATGTAAGGGAATACCGTTTCGCAAAACACACTCGCCGAAACATAAAATTCAAGCCCTTGCCATTTCTCGACACCATTGACTATCATGTTGATGTATTGTGGGAGATGTCTTTACGCTTCAAACAGCCTGCACCGAGCTGGAATGGAATGATGCACATGCTACATAAAGACTGTGATCATCCGGGGTCGTCTTCGGTAATCTTCCTGCCCATCATTGACATGTATTCTGGAGATAAGTCATGCATCTTCTCTACTCTTGAATATCTGTGCAACCTTGCTGATAAACACCGTTCCGCTGCAGTTGTTACATTCGATCAGCCACTCTACTGGAAAGTGTCAGAAATCAAACACGAGGTGCCTGAAGACAGCCTGGTTCGAGATGTTGTCCTGATGCTCAGGAGCTTCCACACATTGATGAATCTTATGGATGCCATAGGAACGTTGATGGATGGGAGTGGAATCAAAGAGATCTTGGGAACAATTTACGGTGACAATGCTGTGCAACACATCATGACTGGAAAGGCAGTTCAGCGTGCAGTTCGTGGCCATCTCCTCCTTGATAAGTGTCTTACTCAGCAAGTTGCAGACAAAGTACTTTGCGACCATCCTGGTTTTGCAGACCTGTTGCAAGAACTTGAGCAGTTGTATGCTTGGACACTGACAGGGGAGAGTGACTTGAATTCGGTCATCACTTCTACCTACCTTTGTGAAATTGTCCACCTCTTGTCCACCAAAAGAAATGGATTATCCGCTCACTCTCGCACCAGTAAACTATGGCTGAATTACCAACAGATGGTTGGAATTGCAAGGGAGCTTATCGAGGCCGATCGTACAGGATCCTGGCTGATGCACCTTCATGCTGTAGCCGAATGTTTGCCCATTCTTGTAGCTGCTGGGCATGGGAACTATGTGAAGGCCGCCTACCTTTACCTCCAGTCTATGACCACTCTGGAAGATGATATGCCATCAGTCTTCCATAGATTTATGAATGGCTTGCATGTTGTAAGGTGGACTGATCAGTACTGGGCAGGCCTGGGTTGCGACCTAGTCATCGAGCAAGCTCTGATGCCCTCCCTAAAAACTGCAGGAGGACTCACCAGAGGAAGTGGAATGTCCGAACATCAGAGGACCTTGTGGACTCTGTCTGTGCCAGTGTCCTCTTCCTACAGAGATGCAATGCAGGGTTTCACTCAACAGAGCTTTGTCACCAGTGAACAACACAAGGAGGCAAGAATGTCAAGGACGAGAAGAGATCGTGAAGACCTGGAGAAAATTGCAGATAAACTCGAGACCTTTTCTCCTTTCTCTGATGAAGTGTCTCTTCGCAACATTATCACCGGTGTCAATGCAAATAAGGATGTGAATGTCCATAACCTGTTCACCAATGGCAGAGAAATAGTGGCAACAATGGAGGGTCAATCACTGTTTTCAGGTAAGTACAAGCGGTCAATGAAAGCCAAGACCCTGGCATCCAGTGAGGCTATTGATGTTGCTAAGGACAAAACAATAGACCCCGCTCTTTTGTTCCAAAGGTTTCTTGTGGTGTCTCAAACTGCTGATCTTTCCCTTGATGAGGTGATGGCCTATGAACTTTTACCATACCCTCCATCCCTCTTTGAGGCAAAACATCTCTTATGCAAGCCAAACAAAGCACAACTGATGGCTGCTATAAAAGAACAGAGTTCAGATGACGCAGTACTCAAGGATGTACCAGAAGTGGCACATTATGTCCTTGACGGAGGTTCTCTTCTCCATCGACTGAAGTGGTCAGAAGGAAAGACATATTGTTCAATCGCTGAAGACTATGCATCTTTCACACTAAAGCACTATGGTAAGGCTACGATAGTATTTGATGGTTATATTGGAGGACCAAACACTAAGGACATTACCCATCAGCAACGGCGCAAAAAACGAACAAGTAACAAAGTGAACATTGCTGAAGGAATGAAATTTGTCGGGAAAAAGGAGGACTTCCTTTTGAATGTGGAGAACAAACAGTCTCTTATCAATCTCGTTTTACAGCGCATGAATGACAGAGGTTGCCAAGTAATACAATCAGAATGGGATGCAGATGTGGAGATTGTTAAGGCAGCAGTGTCAATGTCATCCAACAAAAGTACTAGTTTCATTGGCGAAGATACAGATCTTTTGGTGTTGTTACTTCATCACGCGTCAACCAGCGATGGCAACAAGCTTTATTTCTACTCAGATAAAGGGAGTCCTGCAACAGTATACGACATTAAGGTTATGAAGAAGTTCCAGGGAAACCATGTCTGCAGCAGTCTTCTGTTCCTTCATGCATTCATGGGTTGCGATACCACTTCTGCAGTTTTTGGAATCGGAAAAAAACTCGGTCTACACAAGGTTTTGAAGGGAGACTCGGTCTTAAATAGCTGTGCTAAAATCTTTTCCACACCTAACAAAAACAGAGCTGAGATTGAAGACACTGGGTGTAAAGCGATGGTGGCATTGTTCGGGGGCAAACCTGGAGACAATCTATCTGCAATGAGGTATTCTACTCTCTGCAAAAAAGTTGGTTCAGCCAAAATCTTTGTTACACCTGAACAGCTGCCACCGACCTCCTCTGCAACGAAGTCTCATGCCCTTCGGAGTTACCAACAAGTGATGCTTTGGATGGACAATAGTGAGGCCATGGACACTACTGAATGGGGATGTGAATTGCAGACCAACAGTCTAGTTCCAGTGATGATGGATACTTCACCCGCGCCAGAAACACTTCTGAAAATAATTCACTGCAATTGTTCTCGTGGTTGTAGTACACTTTGGTGCACTTGCAAAAGACACGGACTTACCTGTTCACGGGTATGCGGACCATGTCAAGAAGGGCAATGTGACAATATGAGTGAGGAAGCAGTGTCTGATGATGAAAATAGTGACTATGGACCTGACACGCTTATTCAGTTATGAAGTAGGTCTTAAAATGCACTGTGTATTAATTCTATAATTTCTAGAAATGTACATGTATGTCATGACGTCATTGATGATGTCATGACCTCGCCTGTCCATGTAGTTAGTATAAAACTTTGTATAAAAATTGTTATATGAAAATATATAGTACACAAAATGCAAACTCTTCTGTAACCTAAAGCTACAGCTTTGAAATAGGGAAATATTCGTTATTTTTAGTGCGATGGCTGTCGTCTTATGACGTCATAGTTAGGACCTTTGTGGTGATCAATTTTTGGAAAACTTTTAATATGTTGTTCCCCGCATATAATAGTAATAAAAAAATCATAAAACGCTTTCTTGGAATTTGTCCCGGGTCAAACCATATTTTGACTGGACTAACACTGACATAGACAAACGAATAGTTAAAAAGATGTGTTATGACAAAGACACCAAAAACATGTAGCACCACATGAAAAATAAGAGTGACTCATATCACAGTAACAGCAAGTGCTAAATCATGTGGGAGAATGCTTCCAAATATCATATATTTATGTATTATTATCATAAACATGCAGTCTGATTTTCAAACATCCAAATTGAAGACTAGTCGCACATGCCCTTACATTAAACCATAGGGCAAAGTTTCATGCGATTTGCAACATGCAACCAAAAACCAAGAGGGTTGGGTTACAGTCATGTCAGGGCCTCAGTAAGTCTCAGATTATTATGCAACCCCACTGAAAACCATAAGATGCAATGTCACACTAAAATATTCATTATGCGGACTAGAGTGCCATCTAGCACTAACCTTACAATAACTCCACATAGTGATTTTTTTTTAAGTTGGGTGGTATAGGTTAGGGGTGATGGAGATTGTATTTGCAAGAATTTTTTTAGTGTAAAGATAACTTATTTTAGTTTTTATCATATAAATCAATGGTACATTGCTGAGCAGCAGTACCTGATAATGACTACTACATAATGTACTGTATGTAGCTGTGTTGTTCCAGCTTTGCACATTGCAGAACATGGTTCTGAACCCCACATATTTGATATTATTGATATGGGTAGAACATGAAAATCATAATCCTGAACTGAACCCCTCTTTTAAGAATATATAAATATATACTACATCTCAATTTAATAAAGCTCTAAGATTAAAAGATCGGTTACGCTTCATTTGAGAAATCAAATGACACATGAAAATAAGAAACTTTGTAATATACAGTATTTTATCAGAGAAATCTGCTTCTTTCTCTGCGAGGAGTGAGCATTTATTCTCAAAATTCTCAATTCACTGGTAAAATCTGTATTCTGCTTAACCAGATATTTACATTACTTAGATGACCATTGCTGCTGAAAAGATTCTATGTAGACCCCAGGTAAAAAAAAAGCTGGTATGAGCTTTCTCTTTGACTCCTGTCTCCTCATCTCCCTCTCTCTTCTACATAGGAGATAAGAGCTGCTATTGATAAGGTTCTATCTCAGTAATGTAAAATCTGTCTTCACTGAATACAGATTTTACCCATGAACTGAGAATTTTGAAAATGAATGATCAGTCCTGGAGGAGAAAGAAGCAGATTTCTCTGATAAAATATATTACAAAGCTTCTTATTTTCATGTGTAGTTTTGATTTATGAAATGAAGAGTAACCAATAGTTTAAACTTAAATTTTTATGAAATTGACATATAGCATATATTCTTAAAGGAGTGGGCTGCCCTTGTACGCAACTTGTGAACGAGCGCTGTACATATTCAGTAAAAATTCTGAACTATCAGCGGGATGTCAGGACAGACTATTCCTCCACCTCTTTGGTAGCTATTTGCAGTGTCTGTTATTTATAAAAAAAATTGTAAAATTCCTGTTTCCAACAAGGTCCACTACTTGTGCCTTAATAAAAGTATTGACCATGTTAGTTTGTGCATTGAAAGGAATATTTAAAGGGTCTAAAAGGAGTGACTGGCAATGAACACCATCAGAAAGGTAATATTTGTTTTACCTCGGAAACCCATGAAAAACCTACACTGAAGTGAACAGAGATGTGGATGTTCTATTAAACATTTTTCTTCTTTATGAATATCAGTCTACAAATTCCAAAATGTGTGATTTTTGTGCTAGTAGATTTTATATATTTGCTAGCATAAATAAATCAGCAGTTTCATAGCTTGGAAAATCAACAATTTTAAATATGGCAAAATGTCAGCTCCTGGATGGTTGGCTTTATTTAACAGGCGCTCAAACATGAATTTATGAACTGTTCAGTATTGGTTTCTGCCTTATGCATGCAACTGAAAGCTTTAGGTAGAAATCTAGTGTACAAAGGTGTTTGGTTAATATTTAATAAGTTGAGTATTTACATGGTCTGAAGACCCCAGTAGAATACATGAGTCTTCTATGTATGCGGCTGTTTCTTTCACTTCATAGATACTGTATCTTTCAGAACCTGTATGGCAAAACAGTGGCAAACAAGGTGGTGGAAAAAAAAGTTCTAAAATCTCTAAATTTATATATTCAGAACTCTGTCTATGTTCCATATGTTTCCAGGCCTAGAACTGGCTTTTTCTTTTTATGCTTCAAAGCCAAGGAAATATTACAGTATTATTCTCTCATTCATACAGAATAATTTATAATCTTAAATAATTCATCAATGAGAAACAAAGTTATTCATCAGTAGGAACCCATAGGTAAGGTACAGTATTGCAATTTAAAGGGGTTGTCTCATCAAGACAACCCCTTTGTTATATCAAAACTAACCCTAAGTTCAAATGATCTCTACAGGTCTGCTTCTGAAACTCCCAATTAACAGTTGATAATGCAAGTGGAAGTCATGACTTGCCATGGATTTCTCCACCCAGCAGGAGAAGTGTAATAATAAATTGCAGCCATTCAAATGATCAGTAGTTGGACCAAGTGTAATGTACACTGATGAGCAAAAAGGTAACAATGTATTGAACTTTTGAATTTTTGGGCTCCATATCTCACTATTCTCTACTGCTTTGAATCCTTAATGGAATAAAATTCTTGGACTTATGTGCGCTGCTTAACAAAGTATCACATCCAGGTTGCATAAAGAGTTTAACCATTTATTTCCCAACGCGTTTCGAAGTGCATTACACTTCTTCCTCAGGGGAAGAAGTGTAATGTACTTCGAAACGCATTGGGAAATAAATGGTTAAACTCTTTATACAACCTGGATGTGATACTTTGTTAAGCAGCGCACACAAGTCCAAGAATTTTATTCCATAAAGAATTTATAAGGGCGGTCACGGAGTGGACCTTTGGACATGCAGCAAGCTGACAATTGATCTATATGCCTTAATCTCTCCTGGAAAGGGTGAGTAGATTTCTGTTATGTCTTCCAATAATTACCCGGATAAGACTCTATTGCGCTCTCTCTTTCCTATAGTCTGTACATATTGAAACTACTGCTTTGAATGTGAGGCTACAATCATTTTATAGACAATCATCTTGGCTATATCATACATAAGTTTCACTTCCAACTATTTAGCATTTGATTAGCTATGTAGATTCTTGTCATGTCACTGTATTGTTACTGTTTTGCTTCTGGTTTTGAAAATTTTTTCTTCCTGTATAATACAAAATGCAACCTGTTCTCACATTACATAATAGCTCAGTGTGTTATTAGGTTGATTCACTAGTGAAAATTCACTCGTTAGAATTGAGGAGCGGCCATAAAGATTTCCCAAAAAAAGAGAACCAGTATCATCCAATTAATCGATAGCAGTCTCTCAGCCAAGAAAAATTCCGAAGTGCATCATATGAGTGCCATGACAGTTATACGAATACGAAATGAAGTCTATCCATATATTCAAAAGGCAAGAAGTGGACGTCTAGGCAAAATATCAGAGGCAATAAGTTTGCTCATCAAGCCTCGACTACAAAATTGTCATGAGAAGCATCGGCTCGGGCTTGTAAAAGAAATGGACAGCAGAACATTGGAAATGGGTGAATTGGAGCAATGGGATGAAAGTCAATAGACTAGCCTCTGATGGGTGCAAATAGGTCAGGAAGAAAGAAGGGAAAAAAGGGCTAAGAGATCAAGAAAAAGGAACTGTCAAGATTGGTGGAGAAAGCCTGATGATATGGGGTTGATTCACAGCCAAAGGCATTGGATACTCAACTCAATGCAGAGCTGATGAGAAAAAGAAGATGTGTTTCAGCTTCTTTGAATCTAAAAATTTTTAAGAAAATGTTTCTTAAAAAACCATGGCAATGGCAAAGTTCACATGGCAAGATGTAGTTGTAGATGTAGATGTCACTATTTGTTAGTCTCAGTCACAGTGGGACTATAAGCATTTCTTCTTACACAGTAAGGCCACATGTACATGTTGAGTAGAGATGAGCGACTTTGCCTTTTTTAGGGTCGAGTCGGGTTTCATGAAACCCGACTTTCTCAAAAGTTGAGCCGAACGAAATCGGCCGACTAAAGGGAAAAGTCAGGGTCCAACTGAAACATGAAACCCAATGCAAGTCAATGGGGAAGCAAAGTTGTCAGGGAGTGGAGGACAGTAAACACACCTACATGCCGGACCGCTCTCTCTCTCTCTCTCCCCGGACGCTACACATGTCATCTCGTTGCCCACAGTGTACGTCCTGAAAAAAGTCACGTGCAAGCATTCTGGGAAATCTGACTTTGGCACTCGTTTTGCCGACCGCATGGCCGATTTCACGCTGTGGTCGGGGTTCGGTTGGCGAATCCCAACTTTACCATAAGTCGGCGACTTATGAATCTGGCCGACCTGTTTCGCTCAACTCTAATGGTGAGTTTTTTACATCAGTATTTCTGAGCCACAACCAAGAGTAGAACAATCAGAGGGAAAGTCTAATAGAAACACGTCACTACTTCTGGATTTATCACCCACTCCTGGTTTTCCCCTACAAATGTTGAGGTAAAAAAACTGACCAAATACTCAACATGTGCACGTGGCCTAAGAATCTTTTAATTGTTCAGTTAACATGACCTGGAAACATGATTATTCAGGTCAGTATGCTTACGGCAATACCAAACATGTCTACATTTTTACGATTTTATTAGCTTAAAAAATTCTGAACTTTGCAAAATAAAATGTAGTTTCTGTTGCAATTTCCATCTTCTTTATTTTTTGGTCATTTAAGCTGTTTGAGGACTTGTTTCTTGCTTGACGAACTGACATTTTTATTTATACTTTTTTGGGGTTCATATTACATTTTGATTGCTTTCTATTGCTTTTTTCTGTGGGAAATACGGCAATAAAAAAGGGGAATGTTAGCTGTTCAAATTTTTTTACGATATTTTCCATACAGGTTAAACAATATTCTATTTTAATAGACTGGACATTTACGAATGCCGCAAAACCTAATTTTTAAAAAAAATCTTAATATTGCTAAAACCATTTTTTTTTCACTTTTCATTTTTTGGGTGACCATCAGGAATGTGATCCTACAATTATTTGATTATTTGCAAGATATACTATAAGTATTGCAATAGCTAATACTATTACTTTGAGGTCTCTGTAAGGCCTAATGGCTGAATTTGCTATTTGAAAAATATACCGAGTGGAAATATTGTCTCTAAGAATTGCAATAAATAGCCTATGACTGGCCTTCACAGAAACACTAAATTGGCAGTGATAAGAGCCTTTAGCAGGCCCCACTGCCATGACAACATATCAGCACCCTATGATTGCATCACCATGATACCATTGGGTACTCCAGGGTTGGATTGCATTAATTACAGTACCTTTCCAATGTGTTGTTTTATTCCATAGCTGGACTAGTACAACTAATGTAAATTCCCTTGCTTATACTTAACAGCTGCTTTTTTCAACTGCATGTGGCACAGCTCCTGTCCCGCTCCGCCACCTTGTGATCGCAACTTCTGACTGACCAAATATCAGAGGTAACATCACAAGCCCTCAATGTAAGTCTATGGAGACCTCATTCTGGCCTTATTCTGGCTCTCACATACTTACATTAAGTTGTGACTTCCAGATTGCCTAGCAAACACTGGAGCAAGCCGGCAATTCAAAAACTTGTGGAGACTGATCGGGAAAAGGTGAAGACTGTGGCTAGTAAGTCAAATACTAGGAGCAGGGAACTTAGATTAATGGGACCACGCCAGCATGAAAATTAAAAAAAAATGCTTGAATAGAGCTTTAAATGTTGCTGTCAATGATAGACAGCGGCATTTAAAGGTTTAACAGAAGTCATCAATACTAGTCTCAATACCTGTTGTAAGGCCTGGGTCATATTTGCGAGAAAGTCGGAAGAGTCTCACATGCCAATACCCAGCACTGCCACCGGCACTTGGATCGGAGCATTCAGCTGCATAGAAATACATGTAGCTGAACACTCCGATCCGAGTGCTGGCAGCAGTATTGACGTGCGAGACTCGTCCGACTTTCTCACAAGTCTGACCCCAGCCTAAGAGTCAGATTCTGACTAGTATATTCCTTATGTGCCTGTTCTACACACAATGACTCACTCCTTGGTCTTGATATCTGTCATGGAACTTAATGAGGATAAATTTAGTAAGTAAAAACAGGTTGTGGTACAAACATACTCACTCATAGAAGTAAGTTGGTGGCTAAGGGTCCCGTTTCACATAGCGAAGCACTAGCGAACCCAGCATCGATACATCCTGGTAGGGATCGCTGGTGCGTCGCTACATGGTCGCTAGTAAGCTGCCAAACAGGCAGATCTCTTCAACGACGCACCAGCAATCCCGACAACGATGCGTCCTGGTAAGTATCGCTGGTGCGTTGTCACACAGCAGCTATTCTGAACGATTCTAGCCTGCATCCCTTCGTTCTGCATGGCCAACGAGGCCGCTTGTCGGCGTCAAACACAGCAATGCATGCTGGCCAGCCGGACACAGACAATGAAAAAATGGCCCAGGACATTCGAGTATGATCAGCGATATCCAGCGGGGGGAGCGGTTGCTGCTTTGTGTCATATGTAGCGAGATCGCTGTTGCATCACAAAATCGGCGACACATCAGCGATCTTGCGAACGATCTCGCTATGTGAGACAGGGCCTTTACTTTTACAGCACAGTGAAAGATGTATGAACAAATGCTCATACAGTTATACTGATGGAAAAAATTAGGAAGGTATGGCACTTAGAGTGCTGGAAGGAGAAAGAGAAAAAATGTAAAACACGCTACCTCCACAAGTTTTTGTGTTTTCTCCTGTCATCAAATGCCATCATTTAGAATTCTGTTAAAAATTCATGAAAATAGGTTTGCATGCAGGGATATGTATTGTCTAATCTTTTTTTATCTTAAATTGCTACATTTCATCTAGTTTCCCTTAGCATACATTTAAAGGAAATGTTTTATAATAAAACATATACCCTTTAAGGGCGATTTCAGCAAATTCTAAGAAATATTTAGGTATGCATTAAAAGTTGTAGTATTAGGAATACTTGGAATCAGCTATATATAGGACATGCGCCACATCTGTCTGCCTTCTGTGCTCAGCCATCTATTGAAAGTAACTTTAATTTGGCTTCTAGTTCAACTAGGTTAAACCATTGCAGTCATTTCATGTCAGATAAATGCTGTGACTATGGTAAATAACATCTGTTAATTTCTAGTCTTTATGGATCAATGCATTAGCGATTCTCTAAAAATGAGTAATCCGAGTGGTTGTTTTCCAGCATCCTGTTTAAAGGCTGACTAGAAAGGAAAATGTACAACCACCTGCAGGAAAATTACAATTAGATTTCTAATTATTAAAGAAGCAATCCTCTGCACCAGTGAATAGCATGAAACTTCCGGCATATAAGCATGCAGCTCATTGTGATGCAATAAATGGCTGTGAACGTCGGTGGATGTGGTACGTTGTATTTGTTTACTTGAGAAGAAAACAAGTTATGATTCATTCATAATTTGCTTTGGGATTTATTAAATATTCCATGTGTGCAAGATTTGTAGCTTTGCTTTATGAATCTTGCATTAGATGATTTCCTAAAAGTCATAACTATGAAGCAACTGCTTTAATGCTAACATCACGCTTCACGATTAGGAACAGAAGAGCGCGAAGTATTATTATTTATTTATTTGCCATTGCCTATATAGCGAAACTCCAAACAGATGCTGCCCCTACTTAGACCCTTTCTAAAGCATACTTACATATACAGTATTAAAAGAATATCTTGTTTTTAGAGTAACGGATTATTACTATTTACAAAATTCTTAAATATCAGAGATAGATTTGAGTTTCTAATATATTTAGAACATATTGACACAGAATAATTATGGCATAGTAAATAAATATAAGTAAAATTTTATAAGTTGTGTGTGAAAAAGTAATAATGACTGGTAACATCGCTTTTCTGTAATAAATCTTTGGCAAATAGGTGAAAAAATTCACATATGTTATAGATGGACGTGGATACAGATATGGCTGCAGATTAAAAATCTGCAGTGAAAATCCAGGTAAGAATGAGCATGCTGCAGTTCTAAAAAGCTATAGAATTTTCTGTTTTTTATTTTATTTCCACCACATAAATAAAGGAAATACGTCTCCATTTTTTGCATTTCTTTGTTATTTTTCCATGACCACAAAGGACCATTAAAATACATTTTAAAAATTGTTCCCATTTCTGTAACAATTATTTTGATATATTGGATATTGGAGGACTAGCAACTACAATTTGGATTGGCAGTAGCGTTTAAATTTATTTAATTTTTGCTACACTTTTTAACTTTTTTCTCCAAATATTTCATATTGTGCATACAGTCATGGCCAAATGTGTTGGCACTCTTGAAATTGTTCCAGAAAATGAAATATTTCTCCCTGAAAATTATTGCAATCACACATGTTTTGTTAAACACGTTAATATTCTGTGTATTGAAACAACACGAAAAAATAAACTGAGAAAAAAAAGACAAATTGAACAAAATTTCACACAAACCCCCAAAATGGGTTGGAAAAAATTGTTGGTACCTTTCAAAAATTATAGGTAAACAACTTTGTTTCAAGAATGTGATGTTCATTCAAACACACCTGTGGCAAGTAACAGGTAAGTACAATATGAATATTACACTTGAAACAATATAGAAAGAGACATTAGCACAATCTTTGCATTATGTGTGTGTGTGCCACACTAAGCATGGTGGACAGAAAGAGGAGAAGAGAAATGTCTGAGGACTCAAGAAACAAAATTGTTGAAAAATATGAACAATCTCAATATTACAAGGCCATCTCCTGAGATCTTGATGTTCTTTTTCCTGTACTGTAGCTAATCTCCCTAGATGTGGACCACATATTACTGAATACCGGAAAAATGGTCAGCTCACCACTCCAGCTACTCTAACATCACATATAACACAGGATCTCCAGCTAGCCTATTGGCTGAAGTAGACAGACATGTCCTTAAGAAGAAAAGCTGGAGGTTCCAATAATATCATTTCCTTTATTTAAAATCCATTAAAAACAGTACCATGGCACGACAGCAAAACTTGATCCTGATGTGTTTCGACCTTTCAAACTTAATTATAACATACAAAAAGTATGCACACATATCAAATTTAAACAACAGTTGCCAATCTCCCATCTATGACATCACTATTCAATTACAAAAATAACTTAATTAAAATCTAGACTACGTAGGCTATATATATTTAACCATTCAGACGATGTCGAAATGTTATATTTGGATAAATGGATTTCAAAGAAAGGTAATTATTATATTGAAAATACCAACTTTTCTTTACATGGATATTGCTGAATATCACCATAACCTTCCTGCATAATACCTATATATCATGATAAACATTTATCACTATGTGATGAATAAATAATGACACTACTAGGACAACCCCTTCTCAATATGAATTTTTGCCCCATGAAAATAAAAACACTTATACTCACCTCCCGTGCTGGCGCTATTCCAGTGATGTTGGCACTCACATTCCCTGGGCTCACATGTGGTTGTTACGACCCATGAATCCTGTGCCCAGTAAGCGCTGGCGCCACTGTCCCCAACTTCTGCTGTATTAGTAATAATGAGAAGGTGAGCAGCCAGCCGCAGCCCTGACTTCCTCTTGATTACATATAAGTCAAAAGGTGGGGACAGTGATGCCAGCACTGATTGTATGCAGGGCTTACGTGTCAGAACAGCGGTACGAGAGCCCAAGTGATGCGATTGCTGACACCACTGGAATGGCGCTGGCATGGGAGCATAAGTTTTGATTTTCATGGAGGCAAACATTCAGATTCAGAAGGGGTTGTCCTAGTAGTGGACAACCCCTTTAATACATTTACCAATAAGTACCACCAAAAAAGGATCTAATAGTAACTTCATAGCATGACCACATACAGTATAGTGGACCAATGCATACGTGAATTGAGCAATAATATTGCTCTACAGACATTATACGCAATAATAGTGCCCCCTAGATAGTATGGATGTCCCATGCAAACCCCAACAAAATAATAACCTGTAACTGTTTAGTTATCCAACAGTAATAATACCTCAACAACACAATTGTGGGGTCCCGCTACTCGCTGTGTATTTCTTTGCTGACAAATGGGCTGCTGCATTGCAATAGCAATATTTTATTGCAAAGAAAAGTTACTCATGAGTAAAGTATAGTATAATGTAGATAGATAGATAGACGACTGACACATTGGATTTTGTATGATAGTGACTATAGAGGCTTATTGCATTTTCAAAGCAATAACTTACCATACACAACAATCGACAGCTTAGTAAGCAGAATTTCTCAGGCTTGCTACTTCTCTAGGTTTCTACAGAGCACATGGTGGTGTAAATTAATTTACCCCAGCAAATTCAGTTTACGAGAAATGTATGAATAAATGTTGCTTCTAGCTTCAGAACATTAAATTTATCCACCAAATAATAATCTTAGAAATTCCACTTCAGAAGAAACCAATTCTAAATAATTGATAAATGTGGTTTATTTGGGAACCTCTGACCCTTGTGATATAAAGTAAAGTGCATTTCAGTTATTAAACTCACATAAATTCCCTATAGTGAAGAAACTTTTAATTTTTTTGCCACACTCAGTTGGGAGTCATGTTGGATAAAACAAGGGGTAGAGACAAACCTTTAGTCAAGTGCATCTGCTGAATTTGGGTCAGACTCTCTGGAGAAAAGCATAAAAAGATATGTTAACTTGATATAACCCATGAACAAACTTCAATGAATTAGACATCAAGATATGTTAGAATTAAACAAAGAAATCTTTGTATTACTGTGCATACATTTCAAAGCGCTTCAAAGTCTTTGGACAATTCTACTTATCTTACTTTTTCCATACTCAGAATTGTGATAAAAACAAAATAATTCACCTTCCAGCTGGGAGTCAATGAGAAAAATGTATCAAAAGAAATGGGACAAAAATGGTAAAATGTGCAGAAAACATGTGGTGCAAATATTGTGCACTTTATTTAGAAAAGATTTTTTCCATTGCTATTCATATTCTGCCACACAAATAACAAATTTGAGACATATATATATAAGGGCCATGGTTAAACAATTTGCGATGATTGCGTACGTAGGTAGGCTGAGTTGTCATAAATGAGTTTTAGGCCTCTTTCACACATCTGTGTCTCTCTTACGTGTAGTGACAGTTTTCACACATACAGAAGACATTGACACACCTAGACCCATTCAAATATTCAAATGAATGGGTCCGTGTGTCCATGGACAAAACACACTGACATGTCCGTTTTTTATCTTCAGCACAGACAGCAAAATGTCCTGCACATGTTAACACGGAGAACACACATTGATGTCCTCTGTTTGACATGCATCGGCAATGGGGAAGAAGCACTACAGTAAGCGCTGTTCCCTTGCAGCAGGTACTGAAGATGGCTCTCATCATCTGCCAGTGATCAGCACGAGCAAGGGAGAGTGAAACAGAGTCACTAGATGCCTCCCCCTGTTTGATGAGGGCTCATTGCCGGCACAAGACAACTGATCTGAACAGCTGTCATATGCCCGCAACAGCCATGGGTGGAAACGCGATTCACCCGTGACTGTTAACATGCTAAATGCTGCTGTCAAACTCTGACAGCGGCATTTAACATGCATGCACAGGAAGCATGTCATTACCTCCTCCCATCGGTGTCCGTGTGACATGGGTTGGCATGACAACCCGAGGTCAGCAGAAGATCCCTGTGGTTGTCATTAAAATGCAATAACGGGTAATCAAAAATCATATCTGCACCAAAATGGTATCAATAAAAATGTCAGATCGGCGCACAAAAAATAATCCCCCACCCGGCCCCAGATCCCAAAAAATGGAGACGCTACAGGTCTCAGAAAATTGCAATATTTTTTTTCTTACAAACTTTGGAATTTTTTTCACCACTTAAATAAAATAGAACCTACACATGTTTGGTGTCCATGAACTCATAATGACCTGGAGAATCATAGTGGCAGGTCAGTTTTAGCATTTAGTGAATATGGTAAAAAAAATCCAAAAAACAATTATGGAATTGCAATTTTTGGCAATTTCACCACATATGGTAAATTAAATGAAGCCATTCAAAAGTACAACTCAACTTGCAAAAAACAAACCGTCACATGGTCATATTGATGGAAAAATAAAAAGTTATGGCCATGTCAAGAAGGGGAGCAAAAAATGGAAACGCAAAAACAGAAATACCCCTGATCCTTAAGGGGTTAAATGTGGAATATCCAGAAAAGATTACAATTTTTTGTTTAACAAGATCTTCATCAGTCCTCTGTATATTTAGAGACTGCAAAAGGCAATGCTGAAGAAGAGCCTGCGACATGCACTGCTTAGGCATAAAGCGCTCATTTTGGTGTTGTTTATGAGCAAAAAACTTTTATAAAAGATACAATAGAGTGTCAGATGAGCTTAATTAAAATAGTGGGTTTCCTTTAAACATTTTAGTAGTTTAAGGGGTTTTACAGGAGTTTAAAGTTGCCCAAGAGAAGACGTGATCAATACCACCATTATCCTTAACCATTACCCGCAATAACATCTTGCATCCAAGCACTTTCACTCCTAGTCCTGTAGGATGAATCTACACAGACATACAATCAAGAGAATATTGGATATGCCTGTGGGAAAACATTACTCTGGACCTGAACACTGTGTGACAGATTTAATAGTCTTAATACTAAGCGGCCATTTTAAAGATGATAGAGAGAGAAGAATTTGAAAATTAAAACAGATAAAGATGTTCAATTTGCTGACAATAGGACTCAATTGAAAACCTAGATTTATGTCTCACTACATGGACACACCTCCACCAGATGGACTCCAGATAACTAAGAGAACATTCCTACCACCTCTCCATTTCAAAATAACTAATTTGATTTCCTTGGCCTATCTTTAGGAAGCATCACCCCATCCACCTCATGAACAAATATCCTGCTGTAATATTTCTTAAATGTTGTGCTCTTGTCTTATTAATTAATTCTGTACTCTGAAAGCTTGCAAATATATTTCTCTGGTTAGCCAATAAAGGTATCACTCTGAGAATACTTTTGTAATTTTTAGGCATACAAGTATTTACATTGTTAAAGCCCAGAAAACCCTTTTAATTGTCTTAAAAATTATTATGAAATACATTGATGGCTAAAGTGTAAGGTGGTTTTGCAAGTTATAAATTGATGTTAGAATATTAATCCATATCCATTAACTCCTTCAAGACCTATTGATGTGTTTCTGCCATTGATGCTGGCTTGCATGCCAAACCCATATCTTTCCCCATGGCTGTTAACCAGTTAAATCCCACTGTCAGTCATTGACAGCGGGATTTAACACAAGCAGGCCAAAAGCGCATGATTCATCCTGCCCATCGGCATGCCTGTATAATGAAGACCCAATACCTGTCAATATGATCCTCCTGGCCAGCATTCATTGGAGATCATGATTTTTGCAGGATTGATGCGCTGGTATGTATAGCACGAACGATCGAACTATTGCAGCTTCAAGTCCCCAAAGGGAACTAACAAATACAGTAAAAAGTGGAAAAACGTTTTATAAAATATGAAAAAATAAAAAACACAAAAGTTCAAATCTTTTGCCACAAGAAAAATAAAAATGAGAGAATTACCGTATTTTTTGGATTATAAGACACACTTTTGTTCCCCCAAATTTTGGGGGAAAGTGTGGGGTGCATCTTATAATGCGAATCTGTGCACTGCTGTGCTATAGAGTGAGGGGCAGCTCTGGCGTGGTGTCAGGGGGCTGGGGTGGGCTGGCTGCAGGCTGCAGAGAAAGTGAGAGGTCCTGTGCTTTCGCTCATTAGGCTCATGTAATAGTCACTGCACCTGCTGTCCATCACCTCGGTGCTGAAGCAGCGCCAAGCTGGTAGACAGGGGAGAAGTGCATATTACATGTGCCTGCACTCTCCCCCCGCCCAGTCATTATAGTCACCTACCGATGATGCGAGTCACGTAACCGCAGGTCCTAATGGTCACATCATGGAAGGTCCTGTAGCTACAATGAGCTGCTTGAATGAGCAGCAGCTGCACGCGCCCTCACAGGAGGAGGATCGCAGCAGACACAGGAAAGCCACGGGGGAGCTGGGAGCAGGAGCCATTATCGGAAGGTGAGTTAGCTGTTTATTATTTTATCATGTGCTTGCCAGCAGGGGGGAAATATAGGGACGGGGGCCATGTGTGACAGCAAGGGGGAACATAGGGACGAGGGGGACAATGTGTGCCAGCAGGGGGTAATATATGAACAAAGGGCCATGTGTGCCAGCAAGGGGGAATATAGGGATGGGGTGGACAATGTGTGCCAGCAGGGGGTAATATATGAACAAAGGGCCATGTGTGCCAGCAAGGGGGAACATAGGGACGAGGGGGACAATGTGTGCCAGCAGGGGGGAATATATGGAGGGGGGGACAATGTGTGCCAGCAGGGGGAATATAGGGATGGGGAGACAATGTGTGCCAGCAGAGGGAATATAGGGACGGGGGACAATGTGTGCCAGCAGGGGGAATATATGGATGGGGGGACAATGTGTGCCAGCAGGGGGGAATATATGGAGGGGGGGACAATGTGTGCCAGCAGAGGGGAATATATGGATGGGGGGACAATGTGTGCCAGCAGGGGGAATATAGGGACGGGGGGCAATGTGTGCCAGCAGGGGGAATATATGGATGGGGGGACAATGTGTGCCAGCAGGGGGGAATATAGGGACGAGGGGGACATTGCGTGCCAGCAGGGGGAATATAGGGATGGGGGGCCATGTGCGTACCAGCAGGGAGGCATTTAGAGAGAGGGGGGCCATGTGAGTGCCAGCAGGGGGGCATCTTGTGACCGGGGGCCATATCCAGGATGGGATGGGGGGGCTATGTGCCAGCACAAGGGGGCAATGCGCCACGATGGGGGTTATATAGATACCAGGATGAGGGACATATACAGTATATGATTTGAAAGACAGACACTGGCATTATAAGACACACCTCCATTTAACATAAAAAAAAATTTCTCTTTTTCTTCACCAAATTTGGGGGTGCATCTTATAATCAGGTGCGTCTTATAAAGCAAAAAATACGGTACTTTTTTTTTTGGCTACTGCAACATTATAATAAAATGCAATAAGTGGTGATCAAAACATCATATATACCCCAAACTGGTATTAATAAAGATGTCATCTCCTCAAGTCACAAAAAATAAACCATCACACAGCACCAGATCACGAAAAATGAAAACGTTATGGGTCTTAGAAAATGGCATCATAGGAAAAAAAATTCTTCTTACAAATTTCTGAATTTTTTTTTCACCACTTAAATTATCTCCTTTACCCCAAGGGTGGTTTGCACGTTAATGACCGGGCCAATTTTTACAATTCTGACCACTGTCCCTTTATGAGGTAATAACTCTGAAACGCTTCCATGGTTCCCACTGATTCTGACACTGTTTTCTCGTGATATGTTGTGCTTCATGTTAGTGGTAAAATTTCATTCAAATAACTTGCGTTTAATTGTGAAAAAAATGGAAATTTGGCAAAAATTTTGAAAATTTCGCAATTTTCCAACTTTGAATTTTTATGCCCTTAAATCATAGATATGGCACACAAAAAACTTAATAAGTAACATTTCACATTTGTTTACTTTCCATCAGCACAATTTTAGAAATACATTTTTTTTGTTAGGAAGTTATAAGGGTTAAAAGTTGACCAGCGATTTCTCATTTTTACAACACCATTTTATTTTTACGGACCACATCACATTTGAAGTCACTTTGAGTGGTCTATATGATAGAAAATACCCAAAAGTGACACCATTCTAAAAACTGCAGCCCTCAAGGTGCTCAAAACCACATTCAAGAAGTTTATTAACCCTTCAGGTGCTTCACAGGAATTTTTTGAATGTTTAAAAAAATGAACATTTAACTTTTTTCACAAAAAAATTATTTTACCAAGGGTAACAGGAGAAATTGGACTGCTAAAGCTATTGTGCAATTTCTCCTGAGTACGCTGATACCTGATATGTGGGGGGACCACTGTTTCGGCGCATGGCAGAGCTCAGAAGGGATGGAGCACTGTTTGACTTTTTCAATGCAAAATTGGCTGGAATTCAGATCGGACGCCATGTCACATTTGGAGAGTCCTTGATGTGCCTAAATAGTGGAAACCCCCCACAAGTGACCCCATTTTAGAAACTAGACCCACCAAGGAACTTATCTAGATATGTGGTGAGAACTTTGAACCCACAAGGGCTTCACATACTGTAAGTTTATAACGTACAGCCGTGCAATTAAAAGATCATATTTTTTCCACAAAAATGATCTATTCACCCCCAATTTTTATTTTCCCAAGGGTAACAGGACCCTAAAAGTTATTGTGCAATTTGTCCTGAGTACGCTGATACTCCATATGTGGGTGTAAACGACTATTTGGGCGCATGGCAGAGACACCATGTCATGTTTGGAAAGCCCCTGATGTGCCAAAACAGTGAAAACCACCCACAATTGACACCATTTTGGAAACTAAACCCCCCAAGGAACTTATCTAGATGTGTGGTGAGAACTTTGAACCCTAAGGGCTTCACAGAAGTTTAAAGCGTACAGCCGTACAATTAAAAAATCATATTTTTTCCACAAAAATGATCTTTTCACCCTCAATTTTTATTTTTCCAAGGGTAACAGGACCCTAAAAGTTATTGTGCAATTTGTTGTGAGTATGCTGACACCCCATATGTGGGGGTTAACCACTATTTGGGCGCATGGCAGAGCTCGGAAGGGAAGCAGCGCCATTTGACTTTTATGGCTGGAATTGAGATCAGACTCCATGTCACGTTTGGAAAGCCTCTGATGTGCCAAAACAGTGTAAACCCCAACAAATGACACCAATTTGGAAACTATACCCCCCAAGGAACTTATCTAGATGTGTGGTGAGAACTTTTAACCTTCCAGGGCTTCACAGAAGTTTATAACGTACAGTCGTAAAATTAAAAAATTACATTTTTTTCCACAAAAATGATCTTTTCACCCCCATTTTTATTTTCCCAAGGGTAACAGGACCCTAAAAGTTATTGTGCAATTTGTCCTGAGTACGCTGACACCCCACATGTGGGGGTAAACCACTATTTGGGCGCATGGCAGAGCTTGGAAGGCAAGCAGCGCCATTTGACTTTTTTGGCTGGAATTGGGATTGGACGCCATGCCGCATTTGGAAAGCTCCTGATGTGCCTAAACAGTGGAAACTCCCCACAAATGACACCATTTTGGAAACTAGACCACCCAAGGAACTTATCTAGATGTGTGGTGAGCACTTTGAACCCCCAAGGAAGTTTATAACGCCCGGGCGTGAAAATAAAAAAATCCAATTTTTTCCATAATCATGATCTTTCAGTCACCAATTTATTTATTTTCCCAAGGGTAACAAGAGAAATTGGACCCAAAAGTTGTTGTCCAATTTGTCCTGAGTACGCTGATACCCCATATGTGGGAGAAAACTACTGTATGGGCACACGTCGGGGCTCAGAAGGGAAGTAGTGATGTTTTGGAATGCAGACTTTGATGGAATGGTCTGCGGGTGTCATGTCACGTTTGGAGAGCCTCTGATGTGCTTAAACTGTTGAAACTCCCCACAAGTGACCCCATTTTGGAAACTAGACCCCACTGAACTTATCTAGATGTGTGGTGAGCACTTTGAACCCCCAAATGCTTCACAGAAGTTTATAACGCCTGGGTGTGAAAATAAAAAAAACCTTTTTTTCCAAAAAAAATGTTATTTTTGCCCCCAATTTTTTATTTTCCTAAGGGTAACAGGAGAAATTGGACCCCAAAAGTTGTTTTGTAATTTGTCCTGAGTAGGCTGATGCCACATATGTGGGGGTAAAACACTGTTTGGGCGCATGGCAGAGCTTGGAATGGAAGGAACACCATTTGACTTTTCAACGCAGCATTGGCTGAAATTGAGATCAGGCGCCATGTTGCATTTGGAGAGCACCTGATGTGCCCAAACAGTGGAAACCCCCCAATTCTAACTCCAACCCTAACCTTAACACACCCCTAACACTAATCTCAGCCCTAACCCTAGCCATAACCCTAACCCTAATGGGAAAATGGAAATAAATATATTTTTTTATTTTATTATTATCCCTAACTAAGGGGGTGATAAAGGGGGGTTTGATTTACTATTTATGGTGGGTTTTTATATTTGGCAGCTGTCGCACGCTAAAAGATGCTTTTTATTGTAAAAATAGTTTTTGCATCACCACATTTTGAGAGCTATAATTTTTCCATATTTTGAACCACCAAGTCATGTGAGGTCTTATTTTTTGCAGGACGAGTTGATGACTTTATTGGTACCATTTTCAGGCACGTGACTTTTTTGATCGCTTTTTAATCCGATTTTTGGGACGCAGAATGAACAAAAACCAGCATTTCAAGAATTTCTTTTCGGGGGTGCGTTTACACCATTCCGCGTGTGGTACAATTGATAAGGCGGTTTTATTCTTCGGGTCAGTACGATTATAGCGTTACCTCATTTATGTCATTTTTTTATGTTTTGGTGCTTTTATTCAATGAAAACAATTTTATATAAAAAATAATTATTTTTGCATCGCTTTATTCTGAGAGCTCTAACTTTTTTATTTTTTCACTGATGATGCTGTGTGGCGGCATTTTTTTGTGGGACAAGATGACGTTTTCAGCGGTACCATGGTTATTTATATCCGTCTTTTTGATCGCGCGTTATTGCACTTTTTGTTCGGCGGTATGATAATAAAGCATTATTTTTTCTTTGTTTTTTATTTTTATTTTTTAAGCGGTTCGCTAAAGGGGTTAACTAATGGGACATTTTTATAGGGCGGGTCGTTACGAACACGATGATACTAAATATGTGTACTTTTATTGTTTTGGGGTTTTTTTATTTCCAAAAAATGAATTTATTAGGGAATTTTTTTTTTATATTTATTTAGCGATTTTTTATAAATTATTTTTACACTTTTTTTTTAATTATACTGTCCCAGGGGGGACATAACTGTCATGTGACAGATCGCTGATCTGTCACATCACAGATCGCTGTGACAGATCAGCGATCTGTCATAGGCAGTGCTGGAGGCTTCCTCATGCCTGTGCTTTGCAGGCATGAGGAAGCCGGCACCCTGCAGGCCCCCGAAGGTCCCCACCGCCATTTTGGATCCAGGGAGATGCAGGGAAGGAGACCCCCGCAGCAGCGCTGCACATCGTGCTGCTGCAGGGTCTCAGGGAAGCACGGAGGGATCCCCCTCCCTGCCGATGCTTCTCTAAACCCCCAGTACACTGCAATCGTGTTCGATCGCAGTGTGCCAGGGGTTAACGTATCGGGGCGGTCTGTGACCGCCCCTGACACATAGTGCCGGGTGTCAGCTGTGATAATCAGCTGACACCCGGCCGCGATCAGCGGTGCTCCCCCCGAGAGCGCCGCTGATCGCTATGATGTACTATCTCGTCCATGCGCATAAGGGCCTGGGTCCCATGGACGGGATAGTACGTCAGATGGCAAAAAGGGGTTAAAAAAATATATACATGTTTAGTATCTGTGAATTGGGGAATCATATTGCCAGGCAAGTTTCAACATAAAGTGAACCTGGTAAATAAAAAAAATTGTGAAATTACACTTTTTTTTGTAATTTTATGCACTTGGAATTGTTTTCCTTCTTTGTCCCACCGCAAAAAAGCAAGCCCTTATATGGCTATGGGGATGGGAAAATAAAAAAATTATGGCTCTTGGAATAAGTGGAATAAAAAGAAAAAACACAAAAAAGGAAAAGGTCATGAAGGGGTAAATAATAGCATACACTGCATTAATAAATTTAGTAACATTAGTTTGCATTAAAAGTGTCTAAATTATAAGTAGCTGCACACCTCTTAATAAGTCTGATGGACATACAGTGGGGAAATAAGTATTTACTCAGCAACCAATTGTGCAAGTTCTCCCACTAAAAAATATGAGAGAGGCCTGTAACTGACATCATAGGTAGACCACAACTATGAGAGTCAAAATGAGAAAACAAATCCAGAAAATCACCTTGTCTGATTTGGCAAGATTTATATTGCAAACTATGTTGGAAAATAAGTATTTGGTCACCTAAAAAATTCAACATTTCTGGCTCTCACAGACCTGTAACTCCTCTGTCCTCCACTCATCACCTGTAGTAATGGCACCTGTTTGAACTAGTTATCAGTATAAAAGACACCTGTCCACAACTTCCAACAGTCACATTCCAAACTCCACTATGGTAAAGACCAAAGAGCTATCAAAGGACACCAGAAACAAAATTGTAGCCCTTTACCAGGCTGGGAAGACTGAGTCTGCAATAGGAAAGCAGCTTGGTGTGATGAAATGGAAGACATACTGACCACTGATAATCTCCCTCGATCTGGGGCTCCATGCAAGATCTCACCTCGTGGGGTCAAAAAGATCACCAGAATGGTGAGCAAAAATCCCAGAACCACACGTGGGACCTAGTGAATGACCTGCATAGAGCTGGGACCACTGTTACAAAGACTGCCGTCAGTAACACACTCTGCCACCAAGGACTCAGATTCTGCAATGCCACAAGTGTCCCCCTGCTTAAGACAGTATATGTCCAGGCCCCTCTGAAGTTTATTAGAGAGCATTTGGATTATCCCGAAGAGTATTGGGAGAATGTGATATGGTCTGATGAAACCATAGTTGAACTGTTTAGTAGAAACAAAACTTGTCGTGTTTGGAGGAGACAGAATGTTGAGTTGCATCCAAAGGACACCATAACTACTGTGATGGATAGGGGTGGCAACATCATGCTTTGGGGCTGTTTCTCTGCAAAGGGACCAGGACGACTGATCCGTGTACATGAAAGAATGAATGGGGCCATGTATCATGAGATTTTGAGTGCAAACCTTCCATCAGCAAGGGCATTGAAGATGAAACGTGGATGGGTCTTCAAGCATGACAATGATCCCAAGCACACCGCCAGGGCAAAGAAAGAGTGGTTTCGTAAGAAGCATATGAAGGTCCTGGAGAGGCCTAGCCAGTCTCCAGATCTCAACCCCATAGAAAACCTTTGGAGGGATTTGAAAATACGTGTTGCACAACGACAGGCCTAAAACATCACTGCTTTAGAGGAGATCTGCATGGAGGAATGGGCCAATATACCACCAACAGTGTGTGCCAACCTTTTGAAGAATTACAGAAAATGTTTGACCTCTGTCATTGCCAACAAACGATATATAACAAAATATTGAGATGAACTTTTGTTAATGAATAAATAACAAATAATTTTCCATCATAGTTTGCAAAATAAATCTTGCCAAATCAGACAAGGTGATTTTCTGGATTTGTTTTCTCATTTTGACTCTCATAGTTGTGGTCTACCTATGATGTCAATTACAGGCTTCCCTCATCTTTTTAAGTGGGAGAACTTGCACAATTGGTGGCTAAGTACTTTTTTCCGCACTGTACATCTTTGCTAATTTGAACCCTTTTTTAAATGTTGCCATTACTTTTAAAAACTTTGGCATTTTTTATAGAAATTTATGATTTATTGGTGTGGTTTTAGGGGCTGGAATTCTCAATAATGGGTGAAATGGAGTTGCAGAAACTTTAAGTCACATATACTCCACCGAAAAAAATATCTGAAATGTCTCTACTACTTATGAAATGTTTTTTTTTAAAAGTACAGTTACACTTTAACTTTCCTTTGGATAATAAATATAAAAGTATATTCTAGTCTTTTTGTGGGGTAGAATAATAATGTTGCAAATGCATTTTTTATGTGAAGTTTTAACATGTGCAATTTCCACTTAAATGATACATTGTGTCACGTCCATTTTTTGGTTCTGCCTGTTCACTAGTTTTGCCCATTAAGAGTGTAATTTGCAGGAACAGTCTAAATAGATTGCTATATGTGTATTAGAATTATGAACCTATCCTCAAACAGGTGAAAAAATGAAGTAATGTATTTTATTTGATCTGCTCTGTTTAATAAAATATTGAAAAATCAGGTAGCAAGCAATACTTGTGATAAAGTGAAGTTTTCATAGATATATGTAGGATACAAACCCAAAATTGCGAACCTTTAAATTAAGTGAACAAGCCTGTATTGGATTGTAAAAAAAGGAACTGGTTGAGCATATGACTATTTTGCTAGTGATTGCGTATAAGAAAAATAGTGCAAAGTAATTAACATGGTAGCTTGGCAAAATGTTAATTTCTTCCCCTGAGCTGTTTATTTGTGGGTCATTGGTTACAGGCCATCTGGGAGATTGATTACTGTGCATGTTTCTTTGAAATAACCTGTATCTAGAATGGCTGAATGATGAAGCAAACACTACTTCTATTACTTGCCTATTATTAAATGACCAGGTATTTCTACTAATTTACAACATTCAAATGTCTTTAGTCTATGTTTATTGGTAATTAAATATTATGTGTGTATATGCTGTACTTTACATAATCTAAGAGAAATGATTGTTTGAAAACAGAATTTGTCAGGTTTGACTTTTTTCCCAAAAACTTAGATCTGCACCGAATTAATTTGCTACTAGTGTTAGTTTTTTGTTTTGGTTTGTTTTTTAAATGCATAAAAGTTGAAAATTTTCGAGTTTCAAGGACTCTAATTCCATAAAAATATGTGTTTACACTGTGAAGTCTCTTAGGACTATACTCAACCCCTTTCAATCTTCTTAACACAAACACAGCCTTTGTAACGTCAAACTGGCTTTGCTATAGTGGCCTGGTTGTAACCAAATGACAATTTAATAACACAGTGCACTGACAGACTTTTCTTTTTTTTTTTTGTTTTTCACATTAAAAAATGGTCCAAAAATTATCTTTCTTAGTCATTTGTGATCAGGCAGACCATGCTCTGCAGAACACTGATTCAGACTAAGGCCGGAGTCACACTCAACATATACAAAATGGTCCGATTTTGACGGCCGAGAATCGCACCAATGTTTTCCGTACGGTGATCCGTGTGTAATCCATTTGCAGCTACCAGGGTCTACTATGGAAGCTGTACCTTAAGCGATGGTTGCTGATGAGGCCTTTCAATTAACACACAATGTCATAAGGCCCTATCCACATAGAGGCCTGGACCGCAGAATCTTTAGTTTCCACCTATCCCACGCACGACGACTGGTGGAGTGTGCCTTTGGCATTCTCTGTGCCAAATGGCAGGACCTGCAGTCAGCCATTCAACTTAGTGAAGGAAATGTGAATGAGGTTATTAAAGCCAGAATCCAGATGGTGATGAAGTAGCGGATGGAAATAATGGCTTTTTTGCTACAAGTGTACTTCATCCACATCATCAGCCCTCTGGACTTAAAGTATGGGATGTGTTTACAAATTATTTTGTTTCACCAGAGAGATATACTCCATGGCAAAACAATGCAGTTTCTATGTTGTGATTTTTTTTTGGGGGGACACAAAAATAAAGCACCATATATACTCGAGTATAAGCCGACCCGAGTATAAGCCGAGGCCCCTAATTTTGCCATGGAGAACTAGGTAAGCTTATTGACTCGAGTATAAGCCGGGTATGCATTGTCCCCTCATCCCTGTCCTGCTCTGTGTGACTCTCCCACCTCCCAGTATGCATGGCTCTGCTCCCCCATCCCATCCTTCTGTGTATGGCTCAGCTTCCTGTCCTCCCCATGCTCCTCCATGTTCCTCTGTGCACCCTTATCCTCCTCCACCCGTTCTGCTCTGTGCTCCCCCATCCTCCTCCATGCTTCCCCTGTCTTCCTCTGTGCTCCCCCATCCTCCCCCGTCCTCCTCCATGCTCCCCCTGTCCTCCTCTGTGCTCCTCCATCCTCCTCGTCCTCCTGCGTGCTCCCCCCGTCCTCCTTCATGCTCCCCCGTCCTCCTGTGTGCTCCCCCATCCTCATGCGTGCTCCCCCCAACCTCCTGCATGCTCCCCCCGTCCATACTCACCCTCCTGTGGTAACGCTGAACTTTCAATCACAGTGTTTGCCTTGCAAAATGTAGACTTCATTATAATGTGACTTGCTACTTGGCAAGTGTAAAGTGTGAAATAGGCCACATATTACAAATAACATCACATATGATGATGTTATGTTCATTTGTTGCTTCAGGTGGGACTTTTAAAATTACTTTTTTAAGATTGTACTTACTAATTTCTTGCTGGACCTCACAAGGTCTTTCCTCAATATCGGGGAACATTTGGGTGCAGATTCGCCTCCATGCTGCATCCTTACATGCACGGTCTGAATAATGTGTGTCACATTGGTCCCATATTTCTGGCCTCTTCTGAACCAGAACTATCAGCATCTCGTCATTGATGTGTATGGCCATGCTGTAGAACTCCGAGGAGGCATGTTCCAGGATTTTTTCTAGAGCTTGCCAGGGAAATTTGCATGCCAAAGCTTCCTGATAATGGATGAGGCAATTTCCTGTCTCCTGGAAAATGCTAGCGTATTTCTCACAAGTCACATGGATGGTCCGTGTGGTGTCCGATTTTTTCTCGCACCCATAGACTTGCATTGGCGAGACTCGGCCAACATATGCGTACAATCGCAGCATGCTGTGATTTCAATCACACGTATAATACGTGCGAGAAAGAAGTGGTGATGGGAGTTGCCCCATATATTAACAGTGGCCCGAGTGCTATGCAATGTTTTATCGCATAGCACTCGTTCGTATTCCTCTCTAGTGTGACTTCGGCCTAAGTGTGTCACTCAGAGGTAACATTATCCAGCTAAGATGAGTGATGTGTCAAACATATAATGCAATCCTCTTCCTCTCCACTAATATACTTGCCATAGTCAGGGAAATTATGACTTGTATTTGGTAGTACTACTGCCCAAATAGTAGGTGCCAGCTATGGTAGTAGTGCTTCTGCTGCTAGTACTGGCTCCCACATTCTTGACCTTTTTTTGTTCTACACTAACCCGTTGTACTGCCATTTCCCACTATAGGGCTCAAGACCTGCCGCTAAGAATCGTGGGTGAAGCAACATTCTATTGCTTCTGCTTTCTACTGTATTAAGATATCATTTTAATTTGAATACACTAGGTCAAATGGCAGCTACATCATACTATTTGATGTGATAGCTGCAAGACATTATGGGGAAGCCTTTGTGTTCGAACCTGAGATCATGATAGCTTTCTGTGGCTGATGGACTTTTCTCCTATTTGTGAAAAGTCGGTGGCCATATTTTTGCCTATTCATGAAAAGCAAATTGCAAATTATTCGAGTTCACCTGGGCCAGCACATTTCATAAAAGTTTGCTTGAATTTGATTCTCATCTAATCTATATACCCATCTATAGCCAGAAACACTGACTAGTACAATACATAACACTAGAATCGTCAATGTAACTATCTAGGCTCGATTCACATATATCTGTTACATCAGGCTCAATTTTGGAGCCTGATTAAATTCAGCCATGTCACAACTGATCAAAAAGGCATCAATTGCAATTAACCCCTTTATGACTAATGCTCCCGAATTATGATGTGCTATGTCCATCATGCATTTAAACTGTAAACACGCAATGGCAGTTCAGTTCTGACAGCTGTGAGTAATAGCTCAGCAGCACGTGAAGAGGTGCTAACTGCACCCCTAGATGAATTCATTGAGAGGTGTAGTTTGTAAAAGGATGATTCCTAGCTAAATAAAACTCCTATACGTATGGCACTTCTTCCATTCTGAGCTTTGTAGTTTTTGACCACATAAGGGGTATTGTAAACTCAGGAGAAATTGCAAAAAAAATTGTACAGTGAATTTTCTCTTGTTACCCTTGTGAAAATAAATAAATTGGTGCTAAAAGAACGTTTTTTGTGTAAAAATGTGAATTTTTATTTTCACAGCCCTACTTTATAAGCTTCTGTGAATCACCTAGGAGCTCAAGGTGCTCTCCAAATATCTAGATACATTCCTTGGTGGGTCTAGTTTGCAAAATGCATTCACTTGTGGAGATATTCCAATGTGTAGGCACATCAGGGGCTATCCAAATGTGACTTGGCATCTGCTCTCAATTTTAGCCATTTTTGTGTTCAAAAAGTCAAGCTGTGCTCCTTCCCTACCGATCCCTGCTGTGCTGTAGTTTTCCCTCACATATGGGATATCAACATACTCAGGAGAAATTGCACAACAAATTTTGAGGTTACATTTTTTTCTGCTATCCCTGTGAAAATTAAAAAATTTTGGGCTAAAGGTAAAGTTTTGTGAAAAAAAGTAAAATGTTAATTTTTTCCCTACACACATCATTACTTGCTGTGAAGCACCTGAAGGGCTAATAAACTTCTTGAATGTGGTTTTGAGGTATTTGAGGGGTTTGGTTTTTAAAATGATAACTTTAGGTCATTTTTTGTCATATAGGCCCCCCAAAATAACTTCAAATGTGATGTGGTACCCCCAAAAAATGGTTTTGTGAATTTTGCTGGAAAAATGAGAAACTTTTACCTTTCTTACTTCCTAACAAAAAAGTTTCAAAAATTGTGCTGATGTAAAGTAGACATGTGGTAAATGTTATTTGTTAACTATTTTGTGTGACATAACTCTAGGGCTTAAGAATTAAAAGTTGGGAAATTGTGAAATTTTCCAAATTTTTTTCCAAATTTCCGATATTTTCAAAAGTAAACAAAAGTCATATTGAACAAATTTTACCACTCTTATAAAGTACAATTTGTCATGAGAAAACTAAATGTCTGAAAATTGTGAAATTTTCCAAATTTTCTCCAAATTACCGATATTTTCACATGTAAATGAAAGTCATATCAAACAAATTTTACCAGTCTTATGAAGTGCAATTTGTCACGAGAAATCATTCTCAGAATTATTGGAATCTGTTGAAGCATTTCAGAGATATTACTGCATGAAATGACACTGGTCAGATTTAAAAAACGAGGCTCCGTCATTAAACTTCAAATGGGCTCGGTCTTTTAGGGGTTAAGCGTATCCCTTATTCTAAGGTGCTGGTCCATGGATGGATGGCAAAGTTTTCTATCCAGAGCAACAACTCATGTGCCATAGAGATGGGAATCATCTAACTGTATACAATGGGACTAGTACATCGATCACTTTCTATGTGATGCTTTTCTGAAATGCCAGATGGAAACAATGATGGATACAGTATGTAGACATAGCCATACTACTACAATCTGTGACACCAGAACCACAGTTTATTATAATATGTAACACAAGAACCATTGATGCCTTTGTACTGTAAGACCAGTAACCTTCACTAATATGAGAGTATATAAAGAACCACTCCATAGTATTAGGAATATATAACAAGAACCACTCGCCAATAAGTATATCACAAGAACCACTCACTAGTGTGAGAATGTATCACCAGAATTACTGACTAGTTGAATTATGCTTCCAAATTAAAATAAAAACAATATTAAAATATTTTTCTTAAAAACACAATTGATGTTGGGGGAGATTTACATGTGCACAAATTATTAAAATTAATCTGTCAGCAAGCTCTTGCTATGTAATTGGAGGGAAGCATAATATAGGGCAATGGACCTGATTCCAATGATGTGTCACTTACAGGACTACTTTCTGTAGCTTTGATAGAATCCCTGCTTTGTCTGCTGTAGATGTAGCAATGGTCAGAATTCTGAGCTCTGTATAATACCTCCGACACTTATAATTGGCAGCTTCCTATGTACATTGCATTTTCAGCAAGCTTTCAGTCAGTGGTGGGAGTGGCTTTGCATAGATTAACCTGACTGCAGTGAAAGTGAGACTTAATCAAGCAGTGATAATCTCCTACTGATAAAATGCTGATTGTAATGAAACTACAATATACAGCCCAGCAAATGAAACATCCTTGGAATCAGGCTATCTTGTTGTATAGTATACTGCTTTCAGAATAAATAGTAAAAACCTTCTGACAGATTCCCTTTAAAGAACTTTAACGCCTTTCAGAAATTAAGAAATGTCACAATTTGTTAAAATTCTACTCTATTCCTAAGCAGCCGTAAGTGGTGATGTGCCATCCAGCTCTTTATTTCCTACTATACTCCTTTCATAGCACAAAACATAGAGATTTCCTGTCTGTGCTTTGAATGGCTTAGTCAGCAACTTTGTAGTGTGGGCTGGATGGTGACATTAAAAGTGCTTGTGATCCTCAACAAGTTTGGAGTAACTGGAGATGTGCACAGGGAGGAAAAGCAAGGAGAGCACATTGTAGACATAAGACAGAGTAATAATAATAAATAACTCAGCTTTAAATGGGGAATGAACTTTCTACAAACTTTTCATAAATCAATAGTACAGAAAATTATAAGAAATAGGCTTTTCAGGCTTTTTATCCCTTCATGAGCCACTTTCCATGACCATCACCTGCTTATCTCATTCTGATAAAGCTTCACTCTATTTGAAAAAGCACTGTTCAAATCAAACTGCTAGCACAGTGAGGAGCCAGGTTACATCTTCTTTTATATGCTATGGAAAAGGAAGAGAGTGAGACGTGACTAATAGATTTGAAAACAAAAGCAGAGGGAGGCGGAGAAAGTGTGTGTTGAGCTTTCTATCAAGTCTTTTAACTAATTTCAGAGCTGGATTACTGCTGTGCAATTTCCTCCATCCCTTAAATATTTCTGCCTGTCTGATAACTAAAGAATGAAGAGCAGAAATAGCTTTGTTTGCTGCACTCCATATCAGTACAAGAGAAGTATATTCTATATAGCAGTAATGTAGTTCAAATTTCATATATCCAGTATTTGCATATGTAATGAGGAAGACCGGGCTGCGAGTTCCTGGTCCAGAACTGTTGAGGTTGCTTCCCTTGTTGCCTGGGGGAAGAAATAGGGGACCAGACAGGCCTCATAACACAGGAAGAGGGGGCATGGCTAAGCTGGGCAGTAAGGAAAAGTGAGCGAATACAGTGGGTTTTGATGCGAACAAGCGGAGTGCAGCAGGTGAAGTGATGTGCTCTGTCCCATGAGAAACGGCGCTGCGCAGGGCTGGGTCCATCCACTCCTGTCTCCACCAGCAGGAGCCTGAAAGAGCGAGGTGCCATGTGCCTAGTAACTGCCAGAGAGCAAGGTGCTGTGCGCTTCATGGCCGTGAGTACAGGGCACGTGCCGAATAGAGAAAGCCGAGTACTGGACAGACATTTGCGGCCTACCTTGCCAGTTTATCCTTGCCAGTTCATGTTGGACCCTGACAGCGCTGTGGCCTTGTTTGCTTCGGCTACATCAATTTATGGACTGGGGCTCAGTGGAAGGCACCGGAGACTCACCACTGCATCCAGAAGATGGACCGTCATCCAAAGGATCCCATCTGTGACCACTATCCCAGCCATCCAGCCATCACATGGACTACAACCCCAGCAGATCCTCGTTGGCTGAGGAATCCAAGGACACGTTAAGTTTATTGAGTGAACTGCTATCACTTTGTTATTGTTTATCTGCCCTTCATTTACAGTTTAACTGTTTATCTCCCTGCGAGGAGTACCTTTACTGTTCAATTAAATTGTTAATTCCTGCTCTGTGCCTCTGCGTTACTGCATCCCGTAACCTGCTTACACAAACATCTTAGTGCTTACAGTGTGCTGTATTCTCTTGATGGTATATTATGCATTCATGACAGCTTGTACCTGTTCACACTTGCTTTATTCTGTTTGGAGGTACTGGTCAGTTGTTGTGTTTTTGTACTTCATATTGGAGACATTATAGCAGTTAGTGAGCCCCAGCAGCTCAGAGTCAATTGCAAATTAAGACATAAAGCCTACAGCTGAGAAAATCTATGAACTTATGGGATGCAAGACATATAAGGGTCAGAAATAGCTAATTTTGAGATGCTACTTGAAAGTTTAAAAGTGCAAATGACCTTTCTTTGGATTAAAAGGCCTTTGCCTTTATATAAGGCAAGGGTTGTCTTAAAATAATAAATGGAGGCATACTCACCTCCTGTGACTTTTAAAACTGTAGCTGCTCTTTGCTTTTACTATTAGATGAAGGTTCTGAATAGAATGTGGCATGTGATCAGATTTTAGAATCTTTTAGAATCATCAAATTATTAGTAGAATCTTGAATTTGTAATACATTTCTATGTACAAAATTGGACTTCGCAAATATGTTGACAAATATACAGTTAGAAATCTTGATAATTTTCTTCTACAGCTGAGAATGATTTCATGAAACTGATATACGTAATTTTATTTCTGGTGCAGCACACTTTTTTGACTGTGCAATCAACCATTTCATAAAGATTCTGCAATAACACATTTTAAATAAGGGAGAATTTATGACTCAATATGTCAGATTCTTGCAGTAATAAACCCTGATACAGAATACATCTACATTTATTCCCTTCTTTAAAATGAAGCGGTATTACAAAATTATTAAAAATATATATATTTTTCTCTTTTATTAGCTTAATTGTTTATGTATAAATAATATATACATATAAACTATATGTATATATATATACACACACATATACAGTATATATATTATTTATATTAATTAAATGCCTCAGGGAATTCCAACTGCAATTAACTATCAAAATATCAGCTAAGAACTCTTCGCTAAGCTTCATTTAACTAATTCGAGCAGTGGAAGTTTGATTTTTTTTTTCAGGAAGATAGTTTGTTTGCCTGTTTCCTGTGATGTGAGCCAAATTCATTGACCTGTAGTTAAAAGGGCTCATTGTAATTAAAGCAGCTCCATCTTCCAAGGGAACATTTCTCACAGTAGGGTGTCGGGGGAAGGGAAGAATAGGATGTATGACACTTGCACATCTAACTAATCACAGTTAGGCCAATAACTTCCCATTCGAGTCACTTAACATGCCTTGTGTCTGAGCAATGTCTACTTTATAGGTTCAATGTCCACTTTGCAGACCAATGAGTCTATTAAGTCCATACCCGGTAAGCTGCACAATGCACCTCTGCAACAACCGTCCCAGCCGACTAAGAACTGATCAGCCGTGTTATATCAATAACGTTCTCACACAGAGTTGTGTAAATTGATCTTTTACAATTTCTCTCAGTGACAGGCTCTGTAACCGGCAAGATAAATCATTCCTCCTGTGGCTTTTTTATTGATCGGCAAGACCTGTATAAAAATTACAGCGCTCAAGCTGCGATGTGAGCATCCTCATAAAAGAAGACTCTGTATTTACAATCAAAATATGTTTGGGCCCAGAATCAAGCACAGATTTACTATTGGACTGCCAGGAGATTCCTGGAAAGAGAACTGCAAAGGGTAGACTAAATTACAGTGAGCAGCATATGCAGACATATCAAATGAGCTAGCTCCCACACAAAAATAAGAATTGCTCCATCCGCTGCCAATCCAGCTCTAGTTCTGCAAGCTGAAGGCTACGAAACCTGTAGAGGCAACACAAGACGTGCTTCAGGCTGGAGCGGTTTCTATGTTTTTTGTCCATATCAGCAAAAAAAAGTAAAGTTTCGCGCAGAATTGCATTTAACAATCACTATTTCCTATTCTTGTGCAGCATGTCTTTGCAGTTATCAAATACATATTATGGATCCAAGCTAATCATTTGTTACAATGTGTAGTCTTCGTTAAAATAGCGAGGTTAATTTGTACAAAATTTTGAAGGGGTTTTTTGCATTTCATTAAAAGTTAGCAGGTGAAAAACAAGCTTATAAAAATGGAAACAAAAGAAAAACAAAGCCAAACTTATCACAGTAATCCAACTCTCAATTTAGCTCTGCTGCGTTGACAGTCTCTTTCAGACTGTAAGTAATCATGTAAGTCACGATCTTGACCGCTGAGGTCATTGATTGACTGCAGGATTAGTTGACTTGTGGTCGGGATTTCATCACTTCTGGTCCAGCAGGGACCATTGGGGTGGCAGTATTGGATCTATGCTATACATACATAAATATATACCATATGTTATGTATTTTTCTGTTGCTGTTTGACTGCCGCATCAGTTTGACATGCCATTAATGTTAGCTTGATCAGGACCTACACCGTAATTGAGAATCAGAATGCCCAGTGGTCCATCAAGCTGATCACTGAAGCAGGATGACAGATACAAACACATTTCTCTATTACAACCTTTATTTTAGAAATCCAGATTACCAACTACTTTATCACCGAATGCAAAAGTAAATGTTTTCTTAAGTTATATACATAGAGCATAGTAACATAGTAACATAGTTATTAAGGTTGAAGGGAGACTTTAAGTCCATCTAGTTCAACCCATATCCTATCCTAACCTGCCCTAACATGTTGATCCAGAGGAAGGCAAAAAAAACCCATGTGGCAAACAGTAAGCTTCACATTGGGGAAAAAAATTCCTTCCCGACTCCACATACGGCAAACCTTCTTTCCTCCAGACGTAGAGGATGCCCCCTTGTCCCCGTCACAGGTCTAAGAGTAAAAAGATCATTAGAAAGGTCTTTGTTCTGTCCCCGCATATATTTATACATTGTAATAAGATCACCCCTAAGCCTTCGATTCTCCAAACTAATTAATCCCAAGTGTAATAACCTGTCTTGGTATTGCAGACCCCCTAGTTCCCTAATAACCTTGGTCGCTCTTCTCTGCACCCGCTCCAGTTCAGCTGTCTTTCTTATACACCGGAGATCAGAACTGTACACTACACTGTATTCTAAGTGTGGTCGCACTAGTGACTTATATAGAGGTAAAATTATGTTCTCCTCATCAGCATCTATGCCTCTTTTAATGCATCCCATTATTTTATTTGCCTTTGCAGCAGCTGCCTGACACTAGCCACTAAATGTAAGTTTGTCGTCCACCCATACACCCACGTCTTTTTCTGTGACAGTCTTGCCCAGTGTTTTACAATTAAGCACATAATTATACATCTTGTTCGTTCTACCTTACATTTATCCCCATTAAAGCTCATTTGCCATTTATCAGCCCAAGCTTCTAGTTTACATAAATCCTCCTGTAATATAAAATTGTCCTCCTCTGTATTGATTACCCTGCAGAGTTTAGTGTCATCTGGAAATATTGAAATTCTACTCTCTATGCCCCCTACAAGGTCATTAATAAATATGTTAAAAAGAAGCGGGCCCAAAACTGACCCCTGTGGTACCCCACTGCTAACCGTGACCCAGTCCGAGTGTGCTCCATTAATTACCACCCTTTGTTTCCTATCCCTGAGCCAGCTCTTAACCCACCTACACATATTTTCCCCTATCCCCATTGTTGTCATTTTATGTATCAACTTTTTGTGTGGCACCGTATCAAAAGCTTTTGAAAAGTCCATGTACACCAAGTCCACTGCATTCCCTTGGTCCAGTCAGGGACTTACCTCTTCATAAAAGCTTATCAGATTAGTCTGACAGGAGCGGTCCCTTGTAAACCCATGTTGATATTGGGTCATGAGGTTATTCTTCTCCAGATACTCCAGTATAGTATCTCTTAGAAAACCCTCCAGGATTTTACCCACAGTTGAGGTTAAACTTACTGGCCTATAATTTCCAAGTTCAGTTTTTGTCCCCTTTTTGAATATTGGCACCACATTTGCTATACGCCAGTCTTGTTGTACAGACACTGTTATTATGGAATCTTTAAAGATTAAAAATAATGGTCTATCTATGACTGTGCTTAATTCCTGCAGTACTCGGGGGTGTATCCCATCCGGCCCCAGGGATTTGTCAATTTTAGTGATTTTTAGACGTCGCCGTACTTCCTGCTGGGTTAAGCAGGTGACATTTAATGGAGAATTTTTATCCCTGATCATGTTATCCGTCATGGAATTTTCTTGTGTAAATACAGTTGAAAAAAAGTCATTTAGCATATTGGCTTTTTCCTCATCCTCATCCACCATTTCACCCAGACTATTTTTAAGGGGGCCAACACTATCATTTTTTAGTTTCTTACTATTTATGTAGTTAAAGAATATTTTGGGATTACCGTTCACCAAATTTATAATAAAATAAGGTAAATTAAACACATATGAGCTCATTACATCCTTAATATGAGACTGACCCTTACCATGAGACTGAAGTCATGAAGTTAATGAGATGAGTAAAGAGGTTATCAAAATATTTTTAGATGTTCCTTACATCTGAGCGAGGCTTTCAGAAATTTGCGCACATGCTACAGAAAAGTCCCTTTATAGACTTATGTAACTCATTTTTTGACATGTATTTTCACATTAAAACTATTGTGTGCAAACATATCCTATCAAAGCCATTGACAAATTGAGAACATACGAATGGTTTGTATAAGAGACTGGCCAATATGTGATTTTTGGGTAGCAAAGTAAATGTAACTGTTGTTAAGGATGACTGGAGAAGCATGAGGATGTGGGAACAACAGATTTACATATTTTTTGCAATTCAAACTAGTTTATTTTCCAAAATACATCATTAACTAACAGGAAATTAAAAAAGATTTATTAATAATGTCAAAAATTTTAACTGTGTAAACATAAGCTAGTCTTAAAAAGTGCAAAATATATCACCATGGATCATGATGAATGAAAATGTTAGTTTTACTTTTGACTGTCTGCAGAACTCTTAGTTGGCTCACTCTTAGGGCTCATACTCATTTGCGAGAAATACGGACGAGTGCAATCCGATAAAAAATCGGATTGCACTCGGACCAATATTATTCAAAGGGTTACAACTCAACTGCGATTTTTTTTCTCATCTGAAATCGGACTGAGAAAAAAATTACAGCATGCTGTGATTTGCTGCGTATCTCGGACGAGACTTGCCAATACAAGTCAATGGGTGCGAGAAAAAAATCGCAGAGCACTCGCACCATGCGAGTGCTGTCTGATTTTTACACACCAGTGTCCTTTGAAAAGCCGGCAATTCATATGTGGTGTACAGTAAAATCACATTGACAGGTTAGGAAAGGATAGATACTGTATATACACATAGAATACATATATATTTAAATATACTGTATATATAGAAGTCAGTGACACAAACATATATGTAATTTTTAAAATGTAAAAAATGGCAATATATATATACTGTATATGTATACACTGCTCAAAAATAAGAGAACACAAACAACAGAATATAACTCCCAGTACATCAAACTTCTGTGAAATCAAACTGTCCACTTAGGAAGCAACACTGATTGACAATCAATTTCACATGCTCCTGTGCAAATAGAATAGACAACAGATGGAAATTAATGGCAATTTTGAAGACACCCTCAATAAAGGAGTGGTTCTACAGGTGGGGGCCACATCTCAGTACCAATGCTTTCTGGCTGTTGTTTTGGTCAATTTTGAATGTTGGTTGTGCTTTCACACTCGTGGTAGCATGAGATGGAATCTACAACCCACACAAGTGGCTCAGGTAGTGCAACTCATCCAGGATGGCACATCAATGCAAGCGGTGGGAAGAGGGTTTGCTGTGTCTGTCAGCATAGTGTCCAGAGGCTGGAGGCGCTACGAGGAGAGAGTGCAGTACAACAAGAGACGTGGAGGGGGCCGTGTTATGAATGAGACACCATAGGATCAAAAACAGAAATACTAGCTAAGTCCAGAAAACCAGAGAAGTTGGCAGCTATCGGATTGCAGACCCCTGAACCTATCAACAACAACTAGCAGTAGCCGTGGGGGGTTCCTACGGTGCCCTAGACCCCTCGATCACAGCCGGAGAACTACATAGCCTAAAGACAGAAAGGGAAATCTAAACTGCCCCAGAGCAGACCCCAAAGCAATAGGCAGCCCCCAACATATAATGATGGTGAAGCAAGATGAAAAAACACTCACACAGATAGAAAGATAGGCTGAGCAAATGATGGGGCCAAAGCTAACTAGATAGGACAGGATAGAAAAGCTGCTGTCTGTAATCCGCCAAAACCCTATCAAAACAAGAGCCAACAGCTGATAGGGAAAAAAGCCCTGAAGACGCTAGGCTTCAAAAAGACTATATCAGTACTCAGGTATTTTCTGAAGACAGAGCAAAAAGGAATTCAGCTCACCCCAGCAGGGAATGGCAGAAATCAAGGAAAACAATGCAAAACAAAACCAAAACACAAATGCAAAAAGTAGAGCAGAAAACTTAGCTTTTGAGGAGCAGGAATCAGACTGGTCTTCTAGAATCCTCAGAGAGATCACCAGCAAGGCAGAAGGGCGTCGGCTGCCTTATATCCAGTCAGTAATTCCCGCCACCCAGTCATCATCATCCTGCCCAGGTGCTTGGTAATCAGCCTCACTACCTTCCTTCACCAGAAGAGGGAGTTCATCAGACCTCAATGGTGAAGGGGAAAATGAACTCACAACAGTACCTCCTCCTTGAGGAGGGGTCACCGAACCCTCATCCACGCCACCAGGGCGATCAGGGTGAGCCCGATGAAAGGCACGCACCAATCTTTTGGCATGAATATCAGAGGCAGAGACCCAGGAATTATCCTCCTGACCATAACCCTTCCACTTAACCAAATACTGGAGTCTTCGTCTAGCTAGACGGGAATCCAGTATCTTCTCTACCTCATATTCCATGTTACCTTCAACCAATACAGGGTCCGGAGGTGCCACCCCAGGAACTACTGGTTCAACAAACCTCTTCAACAAGGACTTATGAAACACATTATGGATTTTAAGTGTAACAGGAAGAGCCAAATGAAAAGAGACCGGATTAATAATCTCCAAAATCTTGTAAGGTCCAATAAATCTAGGCTTAAACTTAGGAGAAGCCACCTTCATGGCGATATTTTTTGATGATAACCAAACCATATCACCAACTTTAAACTGGGGACTAATGGTCCTATGTCGGTTGGAAAACCGCTGGGCCTTTTCCTGGGAGAGAGATAACTTATCCACCACTTGGTCCCAGATCTGGTGCATTCTCTCCACCACAATGTCAACACCTGGGCAGGCAGAAGGCTCCACCTGCCCTGAAGAAAATCGAGGATGAAACCCAAAGTTACAAAAAAAAGGTGACATCAAAGTGGCAGAACTAGCTCTATTATTTAAAGCAAATTCAGCCAAGGGCAAAAATGAAACCCAATCATCCTGATCAGCGGAAATAAAACATCTCAAATACGACTCCAAGGTCTGGTTTGTTCTCTCCGTCTGCCCATTGGTCTAAGGGTGAAAAGCAGAGAAGGACAACTGAATTCCCAGCTTGGAACAGAAAGTCCTCCAAAATCCAGACACAAACTGAACTCCTCTGTCAGATACAATGTTCTCAGGAATCTGACAAGATATAGAGTGAACGGGCACCAACCACAATATCAATTTAGGTGGGATCACCTGGTGCATATAAATGGATTAGAACACATGAAAAGGGGAAAGTATATGTACACAAATAGGGATCACCACAAAGATATGAAAAAAGTATCAATTTTATTAATGGACACAACAAACAGACACTTTGTGGTTAAAAACAATAAAAAAGTCTGAACAACCAGACATTAATAACAAAACAAAGACAATGGGTCATTTTGATAAATAGTTAAATGCTATGGGTCCCAAGACCAACCATACAGTATAATGCCAGGTATCTGCTAGTTACCATAACCTAGGGTCTATCAAATCAATTGTTATGACAATCATGACCTTAAATCAAAGAAATACCATATTATCAATAACTACTATGGTTACATAGAAATTCTACATATACCATGGACAGAAAATTGAATGCTTATCATGTTGCCAACACAAATAAACATACATTAATAAGTCCCTTTCCCTAGCGTGATATCACCTGGTTTCTGAGGATGAACAAGCTACCGGGTAGGTTACATGGGACCCCCAAACCCACGCGTATCGACACAGTGATGTGTCTTTCTCAAGGTCAGTGTGATGTTCTGTTGAAGTCCTTTATATACCTATCCAATTAGTAATCACTCTTACCAGCTGAGTTTCAGAGTGGGGGAGAAAGGTAGATCGGATCTGAGTTTAATGAAACAGCGTCCTGCTCCCATCAGTGTGCAGGAGCTTATATTAAGATCATACATCACATCAATACATTCAAGCACAAGCACCAAAACATAAGGTGACGCATAGTGTGAACACGGCCACAATTTGATGTGTCCCATGTAACCTACCCGGTAGCTTGTTCATCCTCAGAAACCAGGTGATATCACGCTAGGGAAAGGGACTTATTAATGTATGTTTATTTGTGTTGGCAACATGATAAGCATTCAATTTTCTGTCCATGGTATATGTAGAATTTCTATGTAACCATAGTAGTTATTGATAATATGGTATTTCTTTGATTTAAGGTCATGATTGTCATAACAATTGATTTGATAGACCCTAGGTTATGGTAACTAGCAGATACCTGGCATTATACTGTATGGTTGGTCTTGGGACCCATAGCATTTAACTATTTATCAAAATGACCCATTGTCTTTGTTTTGTTATTAATGTCTGGTTGTTCAGACTTTTTAATTGTTTTTAACCACAAAGTGTCTGTTTGTTGTGTCCATTAATAAAATTGATACTTTTTTCATATCTTTGTGGTGATCCCTATTTGTGTGCATATACTTTCCCCTTTTCAAATGTTCTCAGGAATCCGTGCAAGAGAACCACCTGTTGCAAAAACAGGGGCACCAACTCAGAGGAAGATGGCAACTTAGGGAGTGGTACAAGATGAACCATCTTAGAGAACCTATCACAAATCACCCAAATAACAGTCATTCTCTGAGAGACAGGCATATCAGAGATGAAATCCATTGAAATATGGGTTCATGGCCTCCTGGGAACCGGCAAAGGCATCAACAACCCACTAGAGCGAGAACAAGGTTTAGACCGGGAGCAAGTCTCACAGGACTGCACAAAATTCCTGACATCACGAGACAAGGCGGGCCACCAAAAAGACCGACTCACCAGATCTCTAGTGCCAAAAATACCTGGATGACCAGCCAATGCAGAGCAATGAACTTCAGACATCACTCTCTTCTTCCACTGGTCAGGAACATACAACTTTCCACTGGGACAACGCTCAGGTTTGTCCTCCTGGAACTCTTCCAGAGCACGTCTCAATTCGGGCAAGATGGCAGAAAGAACTACCCCTTCGCCTAAGATGGTAGCAGGCTTGGTCACCACAGAAGAATCAGCAAAGAAGCTCCTAGAGAGAGCGTCAGCCTTGACATTCTTAGTGCCAGGAAGAAAAGAGACCACAAAATCAAAACGTGTAAAAAACAAGGCCCACCTAGCCTGTCTAGGGTTCAAGCGTTTGGCCGACTCCAGGTAAATCAAATTCTTGTGGTCAGTGAGGACCACGACTTGATGTTTAGCTCCCTCCAACCAATGTCTCCACTCCTCAAATGCCCATTTAATGGCTAACAGTTCCCGATTCCCCACATCATAGTTACGTTCAGATGGAGAGAACTTTCGGGAAAAGAAAGCACAGGGATTCATTTTAGATGTTACAGGATCCTTTTGGAACAAAACAGCTCCTGCACCAATCCCAGAAGCGTCCACCTCTACCTGGAACGGGAGTGAGACATCAGGTTGCCGCAAAACCGGGGCAGAAGTGAATCTTCGCTTCAGCTCCTGAAAGGAAGAAACAGCCTCCGGAGACCAATTCAACACATCAGCACCCTTCTTAGTCAGATCAGTCAATGGCTTGGCAATAATAGAAAATTTTGCTATAAATTTCCGATAAAAATTAGCAAAACCCAAAAACTTCTGGAGGGCCTTCAAAGAAGTGGGCTGAACCCAATCATAAATGGCCTGTACCTTGGCCGGGTCCATTTCAATATTTGACGAAGACAAAAGAAATCCTCTGTACCCCAAAAAGGCATTTCGATCCTTTGACATACAGGGAATTATCCCTCAAGATCCGGAACACAGTCCGAACATGTTCCACATGAGAATCCCAATCCTTGGAGAAGATCAAAATATCATCCAGATAGATAATCAAAAATTTATCCACAAAGTCTCGGAAAATATCGTACATGAAGCACTGGAAGACAGAAGGGACATTAGTGAGCCCAAAAGGCATCACCAGGTACTCAAAATGTCCCTCCAGAGTATTAAACTCCGTCTTCCATTCATCCCCATGCTTAATGCGGATAAGATTATACGCCCCCCTGAGGTCAAGCTTGGTAAACCAGTAAGCACCTTTAACTCTGGAGAATAGATCCAAAATCAGGGGTAACGGATACTGATATTTAATAGTAATTTTGTTGAGGGCACGATAATCAATACAAGGCCTTAATGAACCATCCTTTTTGGCCACGAAAAAAAACCCAGCACCTAAGGGTGAAGAGGATGGTCTAATATGACCCTTCTCCAACGCCTCCTTAATATAGGATCGCATAGCCTCGTGCTCGGGTACAGATAAATTGAAGAGCCGACCCTTGGGAAATTTACACTCCGGGCTCAGTTCAATTGCACAGTCATAACTCCTATGAGGAGGCAAAGACGCAGACTCATTCTCACTAAATATATCATAAAAATCCGCCAAATAGTCAGGAACATCATGCGACTGAGGAGAGGTGGAAAAAAACGGAGCCTCACTAAGGGCACACCGACAACCCCAACTCACCACAGACACAGATTTTCAATCCAAAACTGGATTATGAATTTGCAACCAGGGAAACCCCAGAACAATGGTATCATGCAAATTATGCAACACCAAAAATCTGCAATTTTCTTGATGGTCTGGGGCGACCCGCATTACCACCTGGGTCCAAAACTGAGGCTTATTTTTCGCCAAAGGAGTAGCATCAATCCCCCTCTAAGGGATAGGCGTCCACAGAGGTGTCATAGGAAATCCACAACGTTTAGCAAAATCCAAGTCCATTAGGTTCAGGGCTGCTCCCCAATCCACAAAAGCCTTGGCGGAAAATGTGGACAGGGAGCAGATCAGAGTAATTGCCAGAAGAAACTTAGGTTGAACACCACCCACAGAAAAAGTGTGTGCAAAACGTTTCTCTCATTTAGGACAGACAGAAATAATATGCGAGGCATCTCCACAAAAAAAACACAGCTTATTATGCCTTCTGAACTCCTGACGTTGCTCCCTGGACAAAACTCTATCACATTGCATAGGTTCAGACATTTGTTCAACAGGTGGCAACACCTCTCGTGCAGTCCTGCTTTCACGTAAACGCCGATCAACCTGAATGGCTAATGACATAGAATCGTCAAGACCAGAGGGAACAGGAAATCCCACCATAGTATCTTTTACGGCTTCTGACAAACCCTTCCGAAAGAGAGCTGCCAAGGCATTATCATTCCAGGTAGTAAGGACTGCCCACTTTCGGAATTTTTGACAGTTCCATTCTGCAGAATCTCGACCCTGGCTCAATGCCAACAGGGTCTTTTCAGCCTGATCAATAGCATTAGGTTCGTCACACAACAACCCCAAGGCTTGAAAAAATGCGTTCACATTAGTCAGAATAGGATCATCTGGTTTCAAAGAAAACACCCATTCCTGGGGATCGCCACGCAGCAAAGAGATGACAATTTTAACCTGCTGCACGGAGCTCCCTGACGAGTTAGGCTTCAAGGCAAAAAATAATTTACAATTATTTTTGAAATTCAAAAATTTAGACCGATCCCCAAAAAACACATCAGGAGTAGGGATCTTTGGTTCAGCAGCATGTGAATGAGCAAGGTAGGCGGAAATTCCCCGCACTTCCGCAGCGAGCTGCTCCACACAATCAGACAATTGCTTTATCTCCATTGAGAGAAAAAAAAATTCCCCCTATGGCCTCAGAGAGATAGAGGAAAAAATATACACACTTTTTTTTTTTTTTTTACAATTCTTTCCTGCTATTGAGTACCCTAGAAACTGCGGTATGGCTGGTGATTCTGTTATGAATGAGTCACCGTAGGAGGCAAAAACAGAAATACTAGCTAAGTCCAGAAAACCAGAGAAGTTGGCAGCTATCGGATTGCAGACCCCTGAACCTATCAACAACAACTAGCAGTAGCCGTGGGGGGTTCCTACGGTGCCCTAGACCCCTCGATCACAGCCGGAGAACTACATAGCCTAAAGACAGAAAGGGAAATCTAAACTGCCCCAGAGCAGACCCCAAAGCAATAGGCAGCCCCCAACATATAATGACGGTGAAGCAAGATGAAAAAACACTCACACAGATAGAAAGATAGGTTGAGCAAATGATGGGGCCAAAGCTAACTAGATAGGACAGGATAGAAAAGCTGCTGTCTGTAATCCGCCAAAACCCTATCAAAACAAGAGCCAACAGCTGATAGGGAAAAAAGCCCTGAAGACGCTAGGCTTCAAAAAGACTATATCAGTACTCAGGTATTTTCTGAAGACAGACCAAAAAGGAATTCAGCTCACCCCAGCAGGGAATGGCAGAAATCAAGGAAAACAATGCAAAACAAAACCAAAACACAAATGCAAAAAGTAGAGCAGAAAACTTAGCTTTTGAGGAGCAAGAATCAGACTGGTCTCCTAGAATCCCTCAGAGAGATCACCAGCAAGGCAGAAGGGCGTCGGCTGCCTTATATCCAGTCAGTAATTCCCGTCACCCAGTCATCATCATCCTGCCCAGGTGCTTTGTAATCAGCCTCACTACCTTCCTTCACCAGAAGAGGGAGTTCATCAGACCTCAATGGTGAAGGGGAAAATGAACTCACAACAGGGCCGTAGGAGGGCAACAAGCCAGCAGCAGGACCTTACTGCAAGGAACAACAGGAGGAGCACTGCCAGAGCCCTGTAAAATGACCTCCAGCAGGCCCCAAATGTGCATGTGCCTGCATAAACAGTTAGAAACCGACTGCATGAGGATGGTTTGAGTGCCCGAAGTCCACAGATGGGGGTTGGGCTCACAGCCCAACACTGTGCAGAATGTTTGGCATTTGCCACAGAACACAGGGATTGGCAAATTCACCATTGGCGCCCTTTGCTCTTCACAGATGAAAGCACGTTCACACTGAGCACATGTGACAGACATGACAGAGTCTGGAGACACCATGGAGAGTGATCTGCTGCCTGCAACATCCTTCAGCATGACCGGTTTGGCAGTGGGTCAGTAATGGTATGGGTTGGCATTTCTTTGGAGGGCCGCACAGCCCTCCATGTGCTCTCCAGAGGTAGCCTGACTGCCATTAGGTACCGAGATGAGATCCTCAGACCTCTTGTGAGACCATGTGCTGGTGCGGTTGGCCCTGGGTTCCTCCTAATGCAGCACAATGCGAGACCTCATGTGACTGGAGTGTGTCAGCAGTTCCTGCAAGATGAAGTCATTGAAGTTGTGGACTGGCCCGCCCGTTCCCCAGACCTGAATCCGATTGAGCACATCTGGGACATCATGTCTCATCCACCAACATCACATGACACCACAGACTGTCCTGGAGTAGGTGGATGCTTTAGTCCAGGTCTGGGAGGACATCCCTCAGGAGACCATCTGCCGCCTCATCAGGCATTGTAGGGAGGTCATTCAGGCATGTAGAGGATACACACAATACTGAGCATCTTTTCCTTGTCATGAGGCATTTCCACTGAAGATGGATCAGCCTGTAATTTGATTTTCTACTTTTATTTTGAGTATCATTCAAAATCCAGACCTCCATGGGATATTCATTTTGATTCAGATTGATAATTGTTACGTTTTATTGTTCTGAACATATTCCACTATGCAATGAATAAAAGTTCGAAACTGGAATATTTCATTCAGGGATATCTAGGATGTGGTATTTTAGTGTTCCCTTTATTTTTTTTGAGCAGTGTATATATAAATAAATATATATATATATATATATATATATATATATATATATATATATATATATATAAAGGAAATGTGTCATATTTAACTTTCGGTCATATAGAGATCATTTCCTCTTCAACTTGCTTAACAGTTCACAATAACAGTAATTTTGACCAGGGGTGCCCAAACATTTACATGCCACTGTAAGATACATGCAGAAAATACATAATTTTAATCACTCTGAAATTACACTTCACATATAGTACCTGCTTTCTTTGCTTGTAAGCTGTTTGCATTCCGAATGTGATAACCACCAGGCCCATGAATTGTTTGGGATCTGCTTATCTGTCAAGTCAACCAATCCCATTTACCTAAACTCACACTCCAAACGTGACTTTGTTACAGGCAGAAACTATGCTAAAACTTTTACAACGTTTATTCAAAGCAGTATTCTTGGTAGTAAATGATCACTAAGGGTACCGTTACACATAATGATGTCCCAGCGATCCCACCAATAATCCAACGTGGATGGGATCGCTGGGACATTGTTAGCTGATTGCTGGTGAGCTGTCACATAGACAGCCCCTCCAACGATCAGGACCAGCGAGCACGCTGGTTACCAACGTAAACATCGGGTTTCTAAGGGCTGCGGGGCCCTTAGAAACCCAATGTTTACTCTAGATACCAGCGTGCACTGCAGGCAGGGCAGGAGGTGGAGGCAGAGCGGCGCAGACAGACCAGCGTAGCTCTGCTATCTGCTACTCCGGTCTGACAGACTGGAGTAGCAGATAGCAGAGCTACTCTGGTCTGTGCGCCGCTCTGACTCCAACTCCCGCCCTGCCTGCAGTGCACGCTGGTATCTAAGGTAAACATCAGGCTTCTAAGGTCCCCGTAGCCCTTAGAAACCCGATGTTTACATTGGTAACCAGCGTGCAGCGTCGCTCATCGCTGGCTCCCGCTGCCACACGCAGCGATGCGCGCTGGCCAGCAGGAGACCAGTGATGAAAAAATGGGCCAGGACGATCCAGCACGATCAGTGATACCCCGCGGGGGGGGGCGATCGCTGCTGGATCACACACAGCGATCTCGCTGGAGAGATCGCTGATGTGTCACAAAATCAGCGATCTTGCTAGCGAGATCACTGTGTGTAACGGGCCCTTAAAGTGAGATTTGTCTCCTTATCTTATCTTCTTAGTCCTTGTCCACCTCAACACATAGCAATTAAAGTCTCAGTTCCACTTGCTTCTATCTTATCATGAACCACTAGATTTCTCCTTTCTGTCCTGTCCACATCTACACAACTGCAGCTGCTCTCTAGTTCACTCACTTGATTGCTTGTTTACTGCATTTCTCTCTTGCACTGCTCCTTTTCTGTGATCTTCCATTCTTCTGCATGGTAAAATATCTGCTTCACCACCTGCTTTCTCTGCTGTCAGCCTTCTGACAAACATAGGCAGGCAGAAATAAGGTTGAGCTCCTCACAGGGTTTTGTTTTAGGTTTGCATCCTCTTTAGCATTTCTTACTAAACAGTAAAGGCCATAGTAGCCTACTGGAAATCTGCTCAGAAGGGCAGATTTACTTTAGAAAAAAGGCGTGTGGGTGTTCTGCTCTGCTGGTGAAGAATTATCAGAATTCAGAAGTATAAGAATCAATTGCAGTTTATTCTCAATGTGTTTGCAATTCGAGCTGACCTCTTCCTCAAAAGCACTCGAAATTAAATTTATTCACAGTTAAAAAAATAAAGGGATCACTAAAATATCACACCCTAGATATCACTGGGTGAAATATTCCAGTTGCAAATCTTTATTTATTATATATTGGAAGGCGTTGAGAACAATTAAACGTAAAAATTTTAAATGTAAATCAAAATTAATATCCCCATGGAGATCTACTGTAGATTTGGAGTGAAAATCAAAGAGGAAAATCAAATTTCAGGCTGCTCCAACTTTAGTGGAAATGTCTCAAGACAAGGAAATTATGATCGGTAGTGTGTGTCACCTCCACATGCCTGTTTAGCCTCCTACAGTGCCTGAGCATGCTCCTGATGAAGTGGCGAATGTTCTCCTGAGGGATCTCCTCCCAGTCTCAAATTAAAGCATCAGTCAACTCCTGGACAGTCTGTGGTGCAATGTGGCGCTGGTTGATGGACCGAGACATGATGTCCAAGATGTGCTCAATTAGATTCATGTCTGGGGAACGGGCAAGCCAATCCATAGCCTCAATGCTTTCATCATGCAGGAACTGCTGACACACTTCAGCCACATGAGGTCTAGCACTGTAATGCATCAGAAGGAGTCCAGGGTCCACTGCACCTGCATATGCTCTCCCAATGGGTCTGAGGATCTCATCCTGGTAGCTAATGGTGGTCAGGGTACCTCTGGCTGGCACATGGAGGGCTGTGCAGTCCTCCAAAGAAATGCATCCCAACACCATTACTGACCCACTGCCAAGCCGGTCATGCTGGAAGATGTTGCAGGCAGCAGAACGTTCTGCACGGCGTCTCCAGATTTTGCCACATCTGTCACACGTGCTTAGTGTGAACCTGCTGTTATCCATGAAGAGCATAGGGCTCCAATGTCAAATCTGCCAATCTTGGTGTACTCTGGCAAATGCCAATAGCTCTGCATAGTGTTGGGCTGTAAGCACAACACTCACTTGTGGACGTCGGGCCCTCATACCACCCTCATGGAGTCTGTTTTGGACAGTTTGAGCAGGCACATGGATGTTATTGGCTTTAGCACTGCTCCTCCTGTTCCTCCTTGCACATAGTAGGAGGTAGCAGTCCTGCTGCTGGGTTGTTGCCCTCCCACAGCCCCCGCCATGTTTTCTGGTGTATTGGCCTGTCTCCTGGTATCTGCTCCATGCTCTGGACACTGTGCTGACAGATAAAGCTACTCTTCTTGCCACAGCTTGCATTGATGTGCATTCCTAGATGAGCTGCACTACCTGAGCAACTTCTGTTGCTTGCTACTGTATTTCAATGGGTGAGAGCAATGACAAAATGCAAAAGTGACCAAAGCAACAGCCAAAAAGGATGAGAACAGAGAAATGGTCTGTGGTCACCCCCTGCAGAACCACTCCTTTATGGGGTTGTATTGGGTTGTATTGCTAATTTCCTATAATTTCTTCCTGTTGTCTGTTACATTTGCACAAGAGAAGGAGAAATTGATTATCAATCAGTGTTGCTTTATAACTAGACAAGTTGATTTCACAGAAGTGTGATTAACTTGGAGTTATATTGAGTTGTTTAAGTATTGCCTTTATTTTTTGAGTAGTGTATATAAAATATACAATTTATATTGTGCGTCTCCTGAGAAAGAGGTCAGTTCAACCTGGAAACGACTTGAGAATAAACTTCAATTAATTCTTATACATCTGAATCCTGATAATTCTTCACCAGCAGCACACCTGAATTCCTTTTCTAAAGTTTATCGATGTTGAATTTTTCCAACTAGCAGAGCAGCAGCAGCTGGATCATTGTTGTTTGAGCTCTTTAAGTACTGGGAATCTCACAGAACCACAAGTTGAGCACAAAAAAGCCTAAAAAATTAATGTTACCTGGTTAATGCTCTAGGTGCGTTTTTGTTCATTTTTAGTTCATCGGAAAGGCAAATTGTCAGTCTGGACCTGCTACAATGCGCCCTAACTTTTATATAGATAATACATTACATTATTTTTCCTGATGCAATAAAGTATTACAATACTATATATTTTTTCCCATACAGACCAAGTTTACATCTTATGTCATTTCATATCTTCCCTTAATTTTATGTGTCTCTATTACTCCTACACCAACAAAAATATCTTTACATTGATGTACTATTTTGTATTTGCTGAAATTTAAAGAATATCATGGAATACATTTGTGGGAAAAGTCCAATATCTTCCTAGCTAGCACCTAAAAACCTAATGACTTAACAAATACAAATACAGAATGTTGCCGGAAAGGTCAGTAGAGTATGTAGCACACAATAGTTTCAGTATTTGAAACCATGACAGCAGTATAAATTGACAAACTAAAGCATAGCACTTGGTGGTCTGCAGCTGAGAAAAAGAGAGCACAAGGAAGCGATAAAGAGCAAGGCAGGAAAACTGCACCGATAAATGAGTGTTTTTCTTATTTAAGCTCATCTTGTAAGGACTTTAGTTTGAGAGGTCACAGCAGTAAAACAATGATAAGACCGAATTCTATTGGGGAAGATTAACCCAAGACCTTAACGTCAAGTAAATGTGAAGAAGATAGAAAAGTGATGCAATGGTATCCCAAGAAGGCTCAACAAAACTGCGAAAAGGTTATAGAGGAAAGCTCCCTGAACCAATAAAAATGAAAATTTCATACTAGAAGAACAAAAGGAAAAATCTGCCACATCCAGTCAACTAAAAAAAGCACAGGAATGGACTAATTTATTGTGTAGCAAAGCTATTATATATTTAAAACTGCAGACACATAAAAACAGAAAATGAACACATGCCAACTAGTATAAATATAATCTTTGACATGATATTGTGATATAACAATGTGTGAATGTACTGTGCAAAAGTTTTAGGTATGTGTCGAACAAATACTGAAGAGTAAGAATGCTTTAAGAAATAAAAGTGTTGATAGTTTATTTTTATCAATTAACAAAATGCCAACTGGATGAACAAAATAAAATCTAAATCAAATCAATATTTGATGTTACCCCCCCCTCCACTCCTTATTTTCAAAACAGTATAAATTGCACGCAGTTTTTGAGGGTACTCATCAGGAAAGTTGTTCCAAACATTTTGGAGAACTAACCACAGATCACCTGTGAATGTAGGCTTTTGCCAATCCTACTGTCTCTTCACGTAATTTCATACTGACTTAATGATGTTGACACCAGGGCATTTTCAAGACTCATTGTTCTTGTTAATGCTGAAGATAATTCTTCATGATATTGGTATCATATCAGAACAACATCTTTGCCCAGCTTCTTTTAAAATATGTTTAAGCGTATCTTGACAAATTGGTGGGTGGCTACACCAAATATGGCTTTGCGTTAGATATTTCTCTTGAACATTCTCTTTGCTTTTTGTTCTGTTCTGCTCATTCACTTTTATTTTTTAAAATACTATATTTTGTGCTGGCTTTACGAATGGCAATATATATACATTTAAAAAAGGTTTAATTTCTAGTTATATTATAGTTGGAATTTCTGTCATATTCATCAAAGGTGTAATTTACTGGATACTTTATGTAATCTAGAGACAAAGAACTATGCCATTGAATGCACTTAGCAAGTTTTAACTAAGTGTCTGTGCAGCCTTTAGACTATTCTCTACTTTTTGGTGTCTACAAGGCACTTTGTGTCTACAAATCAAGTAGCTTAGGTGTTTTGGATGTTTGGGAGTTTCTCAGAGTGATATAAAGTGTAAAAAAAGTAAAAAGTGGTGATGAGCAAATCAATTCAATTCATGGTGAATTTGTAGGAATTTGATAGGCCTAGCATATTAGAACAGTTTGCGATTTAATTTGTGTTAATCGGCCAATTACGAGGGAATATCATAACCTATATAAATGCAGAAGCAGGGAACAAAGCAGACATTTTGGGAAACTCTGGACAGTAAGATGATGTCACAGTATTCAGCTTAGCTATACAAATAGGGAAAAAAGGCCAAAAAACAGTTAACAAACAGTACAGATAGTGTGTGCATGTGACAGCTGTCATG